>NC_136752.1:26727870-28105370 GCF_936440315.1 Barbus barbus | reverse complement strand
AGATGAATATGAGACAAAACTCCAGAATGTCACATTTTATTATTGGGTGATTCAACACATAGATGTTTTACCAAATAAAAAGAACAGCACTTTTAGAGTTCATCCCACTCATTGATGTGAGCATAAGTATTGGGACAGTTGAACATAAGGCAGATATAAAAGATTAAAAGCTATTATTTAGTTGTAGATCCCTTGCACACAATCACAGCAGTGAGTCTGTGACCCATAGACATCACCAGACTCTTGGTCTCATCCTTTGAAATACTTTTCCCAGCCTTTAATGCAGCCAGTTAAGTTTCTGCCTTTACTCTCCTCTCCAGCTGGTGAAATTCATGCTCAATCAGATTTAAATCTGGAGATTGACTTGGGCAATCTAACACTTTCCATTTCTTTGCTCTTATAAATTCCTTGACTGAACTGCAGGGTGTTTTGGGTCATTGTCCTGATGCAATATGAAGCACTTCCCAATGAATCTGGTGGCATTTTCTTGAATATTGGTAGGCAAGATGGTTTTGTACCCTTCCAAATTCATTCTGCTTCTGTCATCATACATTAAGTCATCAGTAAAGTTGAGAGGGCCTGTTCCAGAGACAGCCATGCATGCCCATGCCATGACACCACCTCCACCATGCTTTACAGATGAGGCTGTATGCTTGGGATCATTGCAGTTCCCTTTTTTCTCCACATTTTTGCTTTCCCATCACTAAGATAAAGGTTCATCTTTGTCTCATCGGTCCATAAACACAGTTCCAAAACTCTTCTGACTCACCTTTGTGCTTTCTTGCAAACTCTAATCTTGCCTTTCTATCTTTTGTGCTGGTCAGAGGTTTGCATCTTGCTGTGCAGCATCTGTAATTCTGTGTCAAAGTCTCCTGAGGACAGTAGATTGTCAGAGCATCACCCCAGCTTTCTGGAAGCTGTTGGTGATTTTACAGACACGTCTTTTAGGATTCATTTTCACAACTTTTATGATTTGTCTGTCATCAACTACTGTTGTTTTCTCAGCCGATCAGGTCGTTGTTGGTTGCTGGTGTCGCTGGTGGTTTCCAAACTCTTGATTTCTCCATGGCCTTTGTTTTTGCTACAGCTCTAACTGACTTCCTCTTTTCTTTTAGCATCCAAATTTCTTGCTTTAATGCAGAGTTTTCTGATTTACAGAAGTTTCTCCTGAGAAAAACGTTTTCTCACATGTTTCTTCTCTAGACTTTCAGAAAAAAAAAATCTCAAGTGTGTCTCAAATTTGGCATGATGCCAACACTGTTTAAAAAAAAACCCAGTGAAGTCTGCAATCAAAAGTCAGAGATCTCAATAGGAACTCATTTAATCAAATTCTCTCCAAATCAAATGATCTAAGCTGCTATCCACATTCATTTAGCTCTATACTCATGGACTTTAGGAAGAGACAGCAGCAGCCCTACACTCCTCTTATGATCGGTGGGACCCCTGTGGAGAGGGTGAGTAGCTTCAAGTACCTCGGTGTAAACATCTCCGAGAACCTGACTTGGACTACACACATCCAAACACAGGTTAAGAAAGCCAGGCAAAGACTGTACCATCTGCGACAGCTGAGGAAATTCAGGGTCTCACCAGCAATCCTGAAAACCTTCTATTCAGGGACCATAGAAAGTGTATTGACTCAGTGCATCTCAGTGTGGTATGGAAACAGCTCCAATCAGGACCGCAAAGCACTACAGAGAGTTGTGCGCTTAGCTGAGCGCATCTCAGGGTCTGCTCTCCCCTCTCTGCAGGACATCTACCTCAAACGCTGCAAAAGTAGAGCTGTTAAAATCATCAAGGACTCTAATCACCCTGGTAACCATCTATTCACTTTGCTTCCATCTGGTAAGCGCTTCCGTAGCCTGATGGCAAAAACTGAGAGACTTAGGAGGAGCTTCTTCCCCCAGGCCATCAGGCTCCTAAACTCTAACTCTGTGTCATAACATCACCTGACTCCATGTAAATATCACCATATCAATAAGCTATTCATAATTTTTCTCTACCTCATATTGCTGCTATTTTAATACCCTGGACAACTTTTTGCACATTCTTTTGCACATTCCTCTTAGTACTATTTAAGTCAACAACATACTGACCTGTAATGACCTGCACATTTATATTTATATTTTTTTATCTTTTATTTTATTCCTCTTATTTTTTCTACTTTTCTTTTTCTTAATATTTGTATTCTATATAATTGCACTGTCTTTGGAGCGGACCTGACCTACATTTCACTGCTGGTTATACCCTGTATAATTGTGTATGTGACAAATAAAACTCTTGAATCTTGAATCTACTCTTACTATATGCCACCTTTACATTTGTGTCTATTTTTAATTCTGCTAGGGACTTTTAGAAGAAACATTGGTAACACTTTAGTATAGGGACCAGTTCTCATAGGGACATATTTTGTATCCCTAATCCTACCCAATACCTAAATTAAACAACTACCTAATAATAACAATAATAAGACGCAAATTAGTAGTTTATTGAGGCAAAAGTTGTAGTCAATGGTTTGTTAATAGCAAGAATTGGACCTTAAAATAAAGTGTGACCGAAACATCTCATGCTTTCATTCTGAATGCATCATACATGAGAACTACATTAAGTCTCTGGAACTGTGAAAGAGCAACCTCTGAGCAATAACATGTTCCTCTGTGCTTTCTTAATGAGAAATGACTTCTTTGACTCACTCTCTGTGATTTGCTCCACTCTGAGAGCACTTGTTCTATAATCTTGCTATCTGACCTCCTTAACCATCATCTCACAGTAGTGCTTTTGTTCTCTCAAACTTTTTCTCTGACTCTGCCTTTTTACAGCATTTGTCTAGAACTCAGTAAAATCACAGCAATCTGTTCTCACACGTGTCCGTTCAAGTATTCAAACACAAATGTAAATGCTTAATTGTAAGCACAAGGTTTAGTTTTCCATACCTGTAACTTGCAGTTCTGCATTGCTGTGGCGGTAACACACATTAGGCACTCAAGAGCGCGCTACAGAGTTTTCAACAAGAGGTAATGTTTTTCAGGTAGCTAGATTACTCGCTCTGCGAGATTTTGTGCAAACACTTCCATTACAGTATTGAGTTAAAAGAGAACACAATAACCATAGAAGAAGTACATGTCGATGTGTAAACGTTTGTATTTACGGTGCTATATACGATTTTCCAAACCTTGGATGTGGCATCTTAGACAAAAACAAATGTGAGATTTAGATTTAGTGATAGTTCACCCAAAAATGAAAATTCTGTCATTAATTACTCGCCTTATGTCGTTCTAAACCCGTAAGACATTCGTTCATCTTCAATACACAAATTAAGGTATTTTTGATTAATTCTGAGAGCTCTCTGTCCCTCCATAGACAGCAATGTAATCACCACGATTCATTTTCATTTTTGGGTAAACTATCCCTTTAAGAAACTGGCATATAAAACGAAATTGAGATAACATTTGGCTTTTGTAAACAATGTTAAGTGACGTGGTAAGTATTATACTATAGAACATTTTTTTTACAGAGTTTTTTCAGAGTTTCAATATAAATGCAGGGAGAAGCAGCAGTTTTAAAGGGCAGGGCTTACATAGAATAACAAACACAAAAATAATTCCTAAAGAAATGTCTATAGCCTTGTAGGCAGTGTTCTAATCCCGACTTGAGGACCCTTCCCGATACCGCCAGATATCTATGTATACAATTCAGAGACACATTTAAAGAGTCATGAATGCTTATGTTTATGGCTTATTAATACTGTAAAATGAAATGTACTAAATTATACTTACCTGAATTATTTGAATTTCATTCTATTTAACCTATACTTTCTTCAATTCAAAATTGAATTACAGTTCTGCATTGTGTTTGTCACCTTGATTTACAATATTAGGAAATCAGTTGAAATTTAAATAATTTTGTTTACCTTCTATTTCCTTAAATTCAAATTTGAATTACAATTCTGCATCCTGTTTGGCGCCTTTATTTAAAATATTATGAACTGAGATGGAATTTTATTTATTTTATTTTAGCAATTATTTTGAATATTTGGACTGGAATTGACTCGTTGAAAGAAAATTTCTCTGCAGTTTTGAATGGCACCTGACCCTGGTGTTCAGTACAGCATGTTTCAGGTCTTGCTGTTACTAATGCTGGTGAATCACATAAAGAAACAAACAACATCTTTCTACTTCTTTGCGAAGCACCCCAAAATAACTTATTTAAACACTATTCTTCATCCTGTGGCAGTGAATGTGTTTGTAGCAGAGCTCAGGCAAACTAACTCAAACTGGTTCTTGCCCAATTAAAAGAGACATTCTGAAATTCTTTTGCACTTTTTACCTTTATTCAAATGAGCTGAAGCTCTCCTCTTTGTATACTACCATGAACATAAAATCTCTGATGGGATTTTTGTTTTATTTATTACAAGACTTGAGCTCGCATAATAAAGTAAGCCTTTCTGGAAAGCATCAGGGGAAAACTGCAAATCTCATGACACCCTTCTTCTGACCGTCTGCAAGCAGAACATCTTTAAAATAAAGATCCAAGGATTGACATGGAAAGATGGAAGTGTCACACTGTGTGCAACGGAAATCATATTTACTTTAGGAATATACACAGCTGGCGAGTGAAGATGGACAAATTATGATGTTCCTAGTGATCTGAAGAGCTGTTGAATATTTTACATACGCTGGTACGATCAGAAGCAAATGAAGTGTTAGTTAAAAGTTGAAAGAGTCTCTTAGACTCACACATCACATCTCTAGAAATGGCTCGGGACCCTCCTTCAAGTCTGTAGGATTTTTCTCAGCTACCAAGAAAAAAAATACAAATCCTAATCCAATCAAATGAAAGAGAAAGAAGTGGTTTAATACTCAATGAAACACGTCTTATGACAGGAGGATTGTTATCTGCAGATGCATCAGTCATGCACCTTTTTTTACTGCAATGTGTCCATATTTACATTTACATTTATTCATTTAGCTGACGCTTTTATCCAAAGCGACTTACAATTGCTATATATGTCAGAGGTCGCACGCCTCTGGAGCAACTAGGGGTTAAGTGTCTTGCTCAGGGACACATTGGTGTCTCACAGTGGATTCGAACCCGGGTCTCTCACACCAAAGGCATGTGTCTTATCCACTGCACCATCACCACCCCATGTTTCTGCTGTAAGAGCATCCAGCATCATTCCTCAAGATGAATGGCTGGTCATACTAGCTTTTAAAAAATTTATAGTGAATTTTCTCCTCTCTTTGTGGTCAGGAAGATTCACCCTCAATGCATTTGTGTTAAAAATAAAGCAATAAGCTGCTGGAGGCCGTGAGCTAGTGTTCGTTTTCATTTTGCAGTGTGTTCATCATTTTAACCTGGACCATTCATGTACCAGAACATCCCACCACACGCTCATAAGAAACACTACTATTGCTGACTTACACCACACCACCAGAATGTCACGACCAGAATCATCAGTCTTGTGTCATATTTAATCTATATTTCAGAGGATTTAAGTACTTTGGCCAAAACTAAACTAAAAATTACAATACTTCATCACAAACTCAGCAGGGTTGTGCATCGTTCAGGACTGAACTGAGCATTTTAAATTCCACTGCATTTCCTGAGTTTGAAATGAGGTCAGGAAGCAGAATTGCAATTTGAATTGGAATGCAAGGAAGTACAATTCCAATGAACTGAAATTCAAATAAATATGACCGTAAATTTAAACCAGAAAAATCAATGCAAGCTCTTGTATAAAATTCTTAAAAAACGCGTATGGAAAAAATATATTTTAAATATTTGCTGATGTAAAATAGTATAAAATACATGAGTAAAACTTAAAATATTAAATATAAGTACTCTTTGTATGGGAAAATACCATACAAGCCATTTGTAAATTTAATGTGTATTCCGGTGTCATTTTATTTTAATGTATAATCTTAATTATGAACACACTGGTGAACAGTTTTACCTTTTTTACTGTACGTTGCTATTCTTCTTGTTATTTCCCTACAAGAAGTCTGGCACATTCACAGACCACATTGAAAAAATAAAGTGGAGGCCTTTTATAGGCCTATTAGACTTCTGTGGACTTCATTTCCCAGAATGCATCATCTACATTGAATATATTTGAATTGAAATTCATGGAAGTTAGTCATTCAGGTGTCTAGTGCAAATTACTTATTTTCAAAATCGAAATCCCTAATTGCTAGCTGGTAAAGTTTCAGTCATGCAGAAATGCTCCTCTCTGAGTTTGGCGTCATCTATCGTGTGTGTCAGTCTCTCGGTTCGAGGTTGTGCTGTGATTACATTGTTCTTGTGCCGTGCCGTGCCTGGAGCCATAATCAATGCTGTCGCCCTTCCAGAGCCTCCCAGCGTGCTATCAATCCTCCATCTGTGATTGGAGATCGTTTGACGCTTCCTGCCATTTGCCCATGCTCGCGGCCGAGGCTCCATTCTCCGGGCCTCTGTCCGGTGGCGGTGCTTGTAATTGAGATTTATTAGACATAAATCAGAAATCATTTCTAATAGGAGATGGGAAGTCTCCCAGCGATCTCTCGCAGCTCTGATTTTCCCATCCGCAGTGAGTGATGGTGATGGATCAGAGCATGGTTGATGGATGGATGGGAACAGGCGCTCAAAGGTGTCTGATCTCTGTGACCTGGAGCTCTGCGCTCTGATGCCTCTGACGTGACATCTTTAAGGCTGGGAGAAACACTGACGATTCCTTGGCAGTTCCTTTATAATACAATTTTGACTTTGGAAGTTAGTTAAAAAACAAAAACAAAAAAAAACATAAGTTTACCTATTTACTTATTTTTTTACTTACTCTTTCATGTCAGTTGTAGGCCTGTGATTTTATATAACCGTAATTCATATATCTTACCTCATGCAACAGACATTTTCTTGACATTTTGCGACTAAACTATCTCATGTTTCTTTAATTCCTTTTAAGGGTTTTTGGAAACCTTTTTTTTTTTCAATGCTTTTGATCTTTTAGAATATAACATGTTTATTTACATTGACTAAATGCTTTATTAAATATAAAGTTTTACATACACTATACCATTCAAAAGTTTGGGGTTGATAAGTTTTAAAAATGTTTTTAAAAGAAGTTTCTTCTGCTTACTAAGGCTGCATTTATTTGATCAAAAATACAGTAAAAATGTGAAATATTATTACAATTTAATATAACTTCTCTTTTTGAATAATTTTTAAAATATAGTTTACTACTGTAATGCAAATCTGAATTTTCAGCATCATTCCTCCAGTCTTCAGTGTCACATGATCCTTCAGAAATCATTCTAATATACTGATTTGCTGCTCAAGAAACATTTCTGATTATTATCGATGTTGAAAACACTGGATGCGCCGCCCAATATTTTTGTGGACACTGACATATTTTATTTTGCAGGATTCTTTGATAAATAGAAAGTTCTTTTGAAAATAGAAAGATCTTTTGAACATTACAGATATCTTTACTGTCACTTTTGATCAGTTTAATGCATCTTTCCTATATAAAACTATTAATACACTTTTACTTACCCCAAAAAGTGTACGTTTTAAGAAATGGTAACACTTTATTTTGATAGTCCACTTTAGACATTCTACTAACAGTAAGTAACTTTGCAACTACATGTCAACTAGCAGTCATTAGAGTATTAGTAGACTCTCTGCTTAATATCTGCTAACACTTTACTTTGATGGGTCCACAACATACAACATACTGACGATGAGAAAATTTGCAAGTATATGTCAACTTATTCCACTAACCCTAAACCTACCCTAACAGTCCACTCTGAGTTAGTAGACATGTAGTTGCAAATGAATGAGAATTAGTTGACATGTAGTTACAAGGTTACTTATAGTTAGTAGAATGTCTAAAGTGGACTATCAAAATAAAGTGTAACCTAATAAATGACCAAAACACAAAAACTTTTCTGACTTTGTCACTTTTGGTACAACATGCAGATTGTTCATATTTAATAAGAATTGCATATTTTAAAAAGCTTAAATGAACGACAATACAATAAAATCTCACGTTACACAACAAAGACTAATTTTGGTAGAACGTATTGACCGATGTACTGTTCTTGTTTTTTCCGTCACTCTCACATTGATGCTTTTACAGCCTCATTTTGAGCTCCAATAGCAAGTCATTCTGGCTCAATTGGATCCAGAGCGATGAAGCTTTGATCTTCATGTCCACCTGCATCTGCCCTTTAATGTCAGAGGTGAGGAGAAATAATAATCCGATTTGTGATGTACTTCCTCCATAAATAGTGAGCGGCCAGAGCGTTTTATTTGTACTCAGTTTTGAGCTAGAGATTAGACTTTATTCTGAGCATTATAACTCCATTCATGCTTCTCATTTTCAGTAGACCTCATCAAAACTTCAAAGTCCAACTCATGAAGACAGTCCTGTCTGAAAGTAATGCAACTCCATCCCAAATCCCTTCACGAGGAACTTAAAGATTATGTGCAAAACTTTCTGAGCTTGGATCAAAAATATTTTTTCACCCTTTTCTTTCTGGTGGTCTGTTTCAGACAAGAAGACAGCAGCATACTGTCGAGTAATTATTCTTCTGGGCTGAATGTCTAAACTATGTCTTTATCCAGTTTGCATGCTTCTACTATTCACTCAATGTATGTAGGAAAGTTACACTTTTAAAGAACCAACAAAAATTGACTTGTTAACATAACCATGCATCATATTTCCTGAATTAAATACTTGTTTCTTATTAACTGGGCTGATTCCAAAAATATTGCCTGCTTTGCTCAAGCATGTCACACTTTCTCATAAAACAAGATGGATTTTTTATTTATTTTAGCATTTTGCTTTTAAACCGTTTGTAAAGCGAAGTCTTGTATTCCTTCTTAATCAGATTTAATGCAGTCAAATGTCAGAAGATTGGGGTTTAAAATAGAATTAATAAAAAGTCATATTTTGTGAAAAACTGTACATGATGGAAAGTTTTTATTGCATAATCAAATTAGGCCTATCCTAGGTCTTTTTTTGAAAATCTGAAAAAAATGCAAGGCTGTGATATTATTTAACTTGCATGCAGCTGTGGCAATTTCTATATAACTGAAAAATTGAAAGTATGGAAGCTCATTTCTGCCACAGGATTAAAAATAAAATAAAAAGGTAATTGTTGCTTTTTCTCAGAACTGCCTCACAATTCTGAATAAAAAATGAAAAAAAGTAATTAAAACTTTCTCTCTCTTAATTCCCAGTTTTTCTTCACAGTTTTTATCTCTTCTGACTTTTATCAGAACTGGACATTTATGTCTTGCAATTCAAAATTTTAGATCTCATAATTCAGACTTTTTTCCATCAATTCTGTGAAGAAAAGTACAAATGTGCTTGCAATTCCAAATTTTTTTTTTTATAAATAAATATATATGCAAGAAAAAAGTCCTGATTGTAAGATAAAAGGTAGCAATTACTTTTTTGTTTACCCTATGGGGTAAACATGCTTTCACATGAAAGAGAGCTAATGGCTAATTAGTCACTGATGTTCATAGATATTCAAGGTTTGTTGCCCTTTCAGTTAATTTTAATGTACTTAGCAGCAAATAAGTAGATATCCACGAGCATAACTCTATATATTCCTAAATAATCAGTGCTTTACTATTTTACCCAATGCTAAATGGCACATGAAAACTAAACAAACTGTGGATAGTCAATTATTTAAAAAAATAAATTAATCCTTCCCCTGAAAGTGTGTTATAGGATCAGAGTTACAAGAGTACAATTATAAAGTATTAAAGCAGACTAGTGAGTATATGAGTTTACCTCTTTGCCGTGATGTTTAATTTCCAAACAACCTCTGTAGTTCAATTTGTTAGCAAGTAAAAACTTTTTTTAAAAATCACAGTGAGGTATTACTGATGTTTTTTATGTTGTAGAATAAACCAAAACTCATTCAAAACCCCTTTGACTTCTGGGCAATGGAACTGAAGTGCAACAATGCAACTCATTTCTGGGTTTTGGCCAACAAAATTATGTCATCCCTTCAGTGACTTGGCTCAAAAGTCTATTATTTTACTGCCATGAAGGCCAAAATATGTTCAACATCTGTTCTTCCTTCAGCCAGAAGACCTCTAGATATCATTGTGCTTTCTTTCATGTGCATGGGCTCATTTGATAGTGAAGTCTGTTTGAGACACACATACGGCTGGATCTCTCTCTCTCTCTCTCTCTCTCTCTCTCTCTCTCTCTCTCTCACACACACACACACACACACACAACACCAGTGGGATTGAGGAAACTCAGTACAGTCAGCAGTTCACATAAGAGGAAGGCCTGTATCAGCACTTAAAGACACTCCGCCAGCTCAGCAGATATGAGCGCGACAGTAAAAACCTGATAAAAGAGCTAAAGAATAGGAGAGAGACTGGGCGAGCGAGCAGAGACATATACAGGGAGAGAGAGGAACAAACAGTAAGATAACTTCAGTAGGTTTTGTAAAGTGACAGATGGAGGCACATACTGTATGTTGGGAGTGTTTTTCTATTGCTTCTATTGGTTCAGTTGTGAGTGCATGGAGCAGTCTAGCAGTCAGTATTTAAACAAACCCCGAACCCTAATCATCTTCACCTGGCAAACGATAAAACAAGCGAGAAAATCACTGAAGGAAGGAACTGAAAAATTGTACAGACTTGCTCTGCATCTAAATATGCCTACTTGCCTACTTTATAGTACGCTAAACTCAGTATGTCAAGTAGTACACGGTAAAAACGTTTTTCATAGCTGTAATTCCAACATTTCACATTTCTATGGAAGCCTGTTTCCACCACAGAAAAAAAATAAAGGTAATTGTGACTTTTTATCTCACAATTCTATCTTTTTCCCCCCTCGTGATTCTGAATTGCATGAAATATAGACTCAGAATGATGAGACATAAACTTGTAATCGCCAGGAAAAAAGACAGAACTGTGAGAGATAAACTTGTAATCGCCAGAAAAAAGTCACAATTACCTTTTTTTATTCGCAATTCTGTTTTCTGGAAGGCAAAAAAACAACAACAAAAAAAAAACAAAGAAACAAACAACAACAACAAAAAACAATAGCAAGAAATTAAACTCAAAATTCTCAGAAAGTGAGTCAGAATTGCAAGAAGTAAATTTGGGATTGCCAGAAAATTGAAGAAAAAAAATTGCAACAAAAATTTGGTGTAGAAACTATTTTTTCTCAGATATTACTAGTAAAATTCACCAATATTTACAAAGAAGCAACACATTGAATTAAACTCGAAGTAACATGATTGTATAAATGCTTGTTATGCAATCATTTTCACGAGGAGGTTCAGTTTAATTTCAACAGGAATATTTACAGAAAATCACTCACAAACTGCAACAGTATGCTACACACTTTAAATTATAATTCAAAATATTTCTCCCACTTTATTAAAAGTCACTTTTTGGAGTGGCGCTGAGTCTAATGCAACTCAGCAGTGAAACATCTCTCAAGTCTCTTTTAGGACACTCTAAATAATTCAAGGTGCATCCATGCGGTTATCTCCTGGGAAACATCTCTATTCCTGACTGTCTCACACACACACACACACACACACACACACACACACACACACACATGTTGGGTTTCCATGTTTTATGGGGACATCTCATAGGCGCAATGGTTTTTATACTGTACAATCTGTATGTGCTATTGCCCTACACCAACCCTACACCTAAACTTAGCCCTCACAGGAAACATGCTGCATTTTTAGATTTTCAAAAAACTTTATGCTGTATGATTTATAAGCTTGTTTCCTCATGGGGACCAAAAAATGTCCCCACAAGATTAAGATTTACTGGTATTACTATCCTTGTGGGGACATTTGGTCCCCAGGACGTGATGAATACCAGGTGCACACACACACACACACACACACATACACACACACAGATGTCCATGTAGATAATCTGTCTTTGTTGCATCTCTTTAAAGGTTCAATGAGTCTTCAGAGGAATATTAATCAAGACGGTCCCCATCAGCCTGTGTGTCTCTCTGCATCTGGACCGCAAACTCCTGGGACCCTTGCGGGGTTCGGGAAACACGTTATGACCTTTTTTACCTTGAACAGGTTGCAAAGAATAACCAGAGACCAGACGGTATATCAAATCTAATGACTGCTACCGAGAGACCCTGTTACGGTGAATCTCAAGAAACATGTCCAGGTCATAAACACTAATCTAAAAAAAGCTTTAAAAATAAAACAAAATCAATTTTGCATGGAAAATTAGTAAGACAATGATAACAGAAACCCATTATCTTTTATTTTATTAAAGTCAGGGTTATTATAGTTAACTAAAACTAAAAACAAAAAACAAAATTAAGAAAATAAAAAAAATCATTACTTGAAATAAAATATGAAAAGAGGTGCATCATGCTTTTACTTAATTTTTCTAACACACACGTTTGTTTTTGTGAAAAGTGGGGACATCCCATAGGCGTAATGGTTTTTATACTGTACAAACTGTATGTGCTATTGCCCTACACCAACCCTACACCTAAACTTAGCCCTCACAGGAGACCCCCCAAAAAACCTCACTCTGTATGATTTATAAGCGTTTTGAAAAGTGGGGACATGGGTCAATGTCCTGAAAAGTCACCTTCACCTTGTAATACCTGTCATACCTGTGTCATTATACAAATTTATGTCCTCATTTGTCACAAAAACGCACACACACACACACACACACACACACACACACACACACACTATAACCATCTATATCTACGACTATAAATCTTAACACAGTCACTGTGAATCTGTCATTCAGAGCCCATAGATGCAGGCATTTATTAAACACAAGGCTTTATTTCTGAATGGACCATTTACAGTTTCAAAATTTCCAATTTAGTAACATGACCTATAAAAATGAGCTGTGAAATGTAAATTTCATTGGAAAATTTGATTTTTCTATTAGTATCCAATTGCAAGAACACTTCAATAGAAGCAAATCAATCACATTTTGACTAATAATAGAGCATTTTTGCCATTACCTAGAATGAACGGAAACTGACAGGCCATTTCATATGAAGCAAACTAATATAAATATAAACCTCTATTAATCAACTGAAAGCTAATGAGAATAAAACACAAACTTTTTTCTCTTCTCATTATCTTATAATGGACCCAAAGTACTTTGCTGTTTCAGTTCTCTGTAAATTGCACAGTGTATTTTAACTAGCGCAATATGATATTACTACTACTGTAGGTGGAAAGTTTTACAGGCCTCCATTTCTGCTTAATGTCAGGCTTTTCTATTCACACTTCCAGTTCTTGGCTTTGTTCTCTCAGGTTTGTTAGATTGCACATTGAGAACATGAAAGGAGTTTTAAAGCTCGGTCGAATTAAAGCACATTTAAAATTGACCCTGCCAAGAGTTTGTGCTGGATACAAAACAATCAAAATAAACCTACAAGATGCAGAAAATAATGAAGACTGAAGAGACGGCAGTGCTTTGGATTTATTCTGAACAGTGCATGCTTTAAGTAGAGTCATTTTCACAATTATCTGTTCGTTCGGTTTGACTGAGACGGTTGAATTAAACCTCAATGGACTACAGAACAGAACAGAGGAGAGTGAAGGAAAAGCACCAAGTGCTCAAGATGTTCCTCATTCAATACCATCTAAAAGCATGATGCACCTTTTGAAGTTGCATGATGAAGTTCCATTGAGCAGAACTGAAATCTAGATGCAGAAAAACAATGTTTTGGTCAAAAATATCATATTTGAAAGTTTTCATGACTTCATAATAAAATAAAATAATACACTATTACTATGAATGTAGAAAATAGTCAAATAAAAAATATTGTTATTATTTGTCTAAAACTATAATAATAATAATAATAACAATAATAATAATTATAATAAAAGGCTGAAAAAAGGTTTCAAAAAGTCTTGGCTTCCTCAATGAACCTTTCAGTTAAAGGAACCTTTTTTGAAGAACATTTTAATGATCTAAAGAATCTTTTTCAAATTTTTAAAGTGGAAAGATTCTGTGGAATTCTTCATGGAACCTTTATTTTTATGCGTGTATCACAGTAAAAGTCAGATTGTTGCTGGAATGATTCTTGTAGTTCTGCAGTGGACGTCTGAATCCCTTTAACTCTTCACAAAGCTATTAAGCTTTCAAACAACAACAGTGTGATTACGTGCTGATGAAAACAAAGCCAGAGCCTGAAGCACTCTGGGTCATCTGGGGACTGTCTGCTGTTTGACATCCACACTTTCTGTGTGTGTGTGTGTGTAAAGAACACATTTTTAAAGTTTGAAGACCTCCACTAACTTTCAAGTTTGCTGTTGCAGCATTTTTTGAAAGATGTTACAGCTCAAGTTTACTGTCTGACAGATTCTTTCAGATGGTAGAACAACAAGTTCTGCAAAATAACTTTTTACATTTTCTGAAGTAGCCTATAGTCATACATGGACGCCTGTTTCCACCACGGAATGAAAAAGGCATTGCAACACTTTCAACTCCGATTCAAAATTCTCAGAATTGCAAGATGTAAACTCTGGATTCTGATAAAATCTGATTTCTTTTGAGTTTATATCTTACAGTTCTTCTTTTTTCCTAGCAAATTCTAAGTTACAATTTGGACTTTGTTTCTACACTGTAAAAAAAATTCCGTAAAATTTACGGTAAAAAACTAGCAGCTGTGGTTGCCAGAATTCTACCGTAAATAATACGGTAGCAAGGTTTTAGGTTTTTCGGTTTTATCTTAAATTTACAGTTAAATACCGTAATTTCTTTAACTGATATAATCTTAATATACCAACCTATTAAAGTACTGAAATCTGTTTTGTTACTTTGAAATAAACTGATAACCACCAAATGCAGGTGATGATGAGATAGTCACATGATGAGCCAAAGCCCATCACAAGCAACTTTTAAACAATAGCATATACAGAAGGTGCACAGTGTCATTCACACAAACACTAAACACCATCATGGTGAGACTCATTAAACTGAAATATGCTATAAACATTCATTTAACAACAGTAGATGTAACATACAACCCTAATAAACATAACTGATAAGAAAAAACTAAGAAGAAACATAGTTATTTCAAAGAAAAAACTTCAAATTCAAACAGAATTTGAAATGGAACGCAGGGAATTCTGGGAACGTCAGTTTACTGTTTTTCCCTGTAAGTTTTACAGGAACTTTCCGTTAATCATGTAACAGGTTTTTACCGTAGCATTTTCACAGTTTTTTACCGTTAAAATCACGATAATGTTTTACAGTGTAGAAATTTGACCCCCCTGACCCTATTTTCCTGGCAATCCTGAGATTATATCTCACAATTCTGAAATTTCTATCACATGTGTGACCTTATATCACTCAATCCAGACTTTGTTTCTTGCAATTCTGACTTTGTTACAATTTGGATGTTTTTTTCTTTGCAATTCTTTGAAAAAAGGTTAGATTTGTGAGATGAATTGTGAAATAAAAAGTGGCAATTAACTTTGAGTCTTTATCCCGTGGAGCTGAGCAAGCTTCCACAGGTTTGAAACGACAATGATGCCAACTTGTAGTCCTGTAATCCTGATCTAGGACATTAAACTCACTTAACACCTGATTTTGAGCTGTTAAACGTGCCGTGAAACAATCTAATGGGCTTCAAAACGGTTTTTAGTAAACACAGACATCTGGAAAGTGCATAAATATGCGTCGGGAACATGCACACGCCTGCAGTTTTATCAAAGGCTGCGGACGGAGACAGATGGCTAAGAGCGGGAGCGATAAAACGAGAGAGAGACTCTAAATCACCGGTTATCTCGCGCGGACCGCAGCTGCGTGCTAATGGTCATCACAGCGCGAGCTGACAGCAAACCATTCGCAGCGCTGGAACACACTCCTGGGAGAAGAAAGGCCAGAGAACCAGAGATTTCACAAATCCATACGAACAGTTTAGACTCATGTAATCACGCAAATCACATGGTGCTAAAGATCTGAGTAACTAGCTTCATTTCAAATGTATATTTTAGTCAAAGACACACAACAGCTATTTGTGTTTATTTACCAAAAATGAAATGTCATCATTTATTCACCTTCATGTCGTTACAAATTGCATGAATTCTGTTCCTGCGTGAACACAAAAGTTCATTTTTCCTTCAGATCTCATTTGTGCATTAAGGAGTCAGTTTGATTCATTTATTTGAATCAGATCGAACTGAATCAATTCAAAACTCCGATTCAATGCTTTGCATTGCCTAATTCACTATTTGTTAAAATAACTTAGTAAAACATATTTAGATAAATATTGCTGTTTATTAATATGTATTTTCATGCCAATGCATATAAATGAAAAATAAATGATTTTTTTTTAATTGCATTGCTTTAGTGAAAGCTGGTAAAAAAAAGCATGCTTTAATTTTATTTTTTAAAATCTAGATCTTATTGTTTGATTAAAATAACGATTCCTCTGAAAAAAAAAATTGCAATCAACATTTTGACCCATATTTCAGAGAAAATATAAATATAATCTATATTGCCAAAAGGTTGATAAAAAAAAAACTGATACACATTCACTGACTGGAAAACAGCTGAATGAATATCAGTGTAAGAAGGAAAGTCATATGGATTTGGAATATGAGGATTAGTAAATGATGACAGAATTATTGCATGAAGTTTTCCTGTAAAAGTATCTGTCAGCTCTGAACTCTGATCAGCTCTGATTCTCTGGACTGTCTCTCTCATAAAGCTGAAACAGCTCAGGCTCTAAATAAACGGAAGGAGTGAAACAGATAAAAATAAATCTGAACACCAGACACTAGGGACTGGTGGCCAATTAACAGAATAATTAACCAAATTAAGATCCATTCAGAAAAAAGGTCACAGGGCAGCACACTCACGTTAAGTGGCTTATAATCGAAGTGCCCTCAGATAACAGAGACAAACAAGATGGTTTTTTACTCATTTAATCACTGCATGAGTGCTTTTTCCAGGTTCAATACAAGTTCAGCTCTGTGGATAGTATCTGTGATGAGCATAAAATCAAATAAGATAAATACATGCATGGAAGTCTGTGGAACTGTTTGAAAATATAACACGAGACTGCTGTGACAGAAACATTTAACAACTCTGTGTAAAGTCATAATCCATGATCAAATAAACCTAGGATGAATTAAAGACAATGGGACCTAGATACAAGGCTTTGGAAATGAAAAATGTATTAGTGGAATAGTTCAGCTAAAAATGAAAATTTCCTGAAACTTTACTCACCCTCCGGTCATCCAAGATATAGATGAGTTTGTTTCTTCATCAGATTTGGAGAAATGTAGCAGTCCATCACTTGCTCAGCAATGGATGCTCTGCAGTGAATGGGTGCCGTCAGAATGAGAGTCCAAACAGCTGATAAAAACACCACAATAATCCACACCCCTCCAGTCCATCAGTTAACATCTTGAGAAGCCAATAGCTGGGTGTTTGTAAGAAACAAATCCATCAGTAAGGCATTTTAACTTTAAACTGTCGCGTCCAGCCAAACTGCAATAACGCTTCCTCCAGTGAAAAGGTCCATCTCCTATTGTCTCTCATCAAAATCCACTCACATATTTGTTTAGAATTGTTTTGGCTTGTAAAAGGAGCTTGATCTGTGCAGATTTCTCTCCTGATTCAGAATAGATGACTTTTCACTGAAGACAGAGTTATGGATTATGGACTCAAATTTTAGGTAAAAACATCTTAATGATGGATTTGTTTCTTTTAAACACAGCTTTTGTCTTCTCAAGATGTTAACTGATGGACTGGAGTGGTGTGGGTTATTGTGATGTTTTGATCAGCTCTTTGGACTCTCATTCTGACGGCACCCATTCCCATGAAGAAACTGTTGTCTGGTCTGAGCACAGGATGCAAAGAAGATGCATGGAAGTTTCACAATTAAACAACGAGGTTGCAAGAGTTACCTGCTAGAGGTCAGTCACAAAGCACTGGTCTGAGGGATTCATGTCATGCAAGTGCATTAAACCTGAACTTTGATGAAAGGAACCATTGATCAGTGCAGTGAAGAGCCTGCAGACCCACAACCATCTGAAGGAACACAACAGCCAAACAGATTTCTCCACTTTAATCAATCAGTGGGTTTATATAAGACAAAACCCTAAAACAAAACAAGTGAAAAACGTCTAGAAGACAAAGTGAACATTGTTTGTCTTCATTACAAAAGAAAGTTAAACTCAGAGTTCATTTCAGAGTCGAAAGCAGCAAATAAACAGACAAATCAAGTCAATAAAAATAAACAATAAAAGCTGAAAGAACTGTTGGGTTTGCCTTCAGCTTCATTCGGAAACATCTCTAAAGAGCATCTTGTCATTTTTAAATCATCAGTTTGAAATCGCAGCAACGGTAACCATTAATGTTTTTAACACAACAACAAACGCCTTAAACCTACAGTGACATTTCAATCACATCCATTTCTCCATATGATGCAAAAACACAATTAATTCCAAGGGGTTATAGTTTCATTATTAAAGAAAAGATTCTTAATGAACATTAAACCAAAAATGATTCGGTTAATTCCACTTTTAAATCTAGAATGATCTCATCAGTTTTCATAAGTATTTGTATGTAAAGTACATTTGCTATTTTTAACTTTGAACTAAAATTATATTTGTTAAATTATATTTATATTCTATCCAAAGCAACTTACATTGCATTCAGAGTGCACATCATCTCATGTATTTCTCTGTGTAACTGAAAAAATTTGTAACATTTGTACTAGTCACTTTACATAACAATACTTATGCATCTCAGATGAAATCATGTTTATAAATCATAACATCTAATATTTGACTATAAATCTAATACTATTTTTGTTTTAAATTGTATTAATTTGGAAAATGTCCAAATGCTTCTGCGTTCACTAACAATGACTAATTTGATCATGATGGCAAACTGTGAAGTTCCACCTATTTAATAATTCATTTTTTATATATATATTTATGTTCTGCAATGCTTTTTCCTTTAATTTCAGGCACCGCTGTGGATGCACAATAAATAATCGCACAAACAATCTTTGTAAACACACACATAACACACACATACGGACTGAAGACAGATAAAGAACTTAAGAGCACAGCGTGATGAGTGAAGTCTGACAGGTGCGAATCAGAATACACCAATAAATCAAAAGAATCAAATATAGAAATTACATTTTGCATGAAGAGCACGAGGCCTGTTTTAGGACCATTAATTGTTATTTTAGGACCATTAACATTATTAATAAGTAAGCAAATTTTCTCTGCAATTTACATTACTGCAATGTGCATGAACATTTAATTTTTTCATTTTTTTGTTCAATAAATTTAACAGTTATGCATTTAAATTTATAGACAATTAAAAATAAATAAAATACTGAATAAATAAATGCATTTTGCATTAATGTCTCAGAATGTTTTATTGAGTTTGTAATTAATAAAAAATTTAAATCAGCTTAAGTAAAAGACAGTATAAAATCAAAAAATATTTTTCTTAATATAATCATATATTATAGACCTAGAATAAATGCTATAATAAATAAATTATAAATAAATATATTCAAAATAAATGACAAAACAACAAATAATTTTAACTTTTTTTTTTAAATAAGCTGAAACATTTATATTAGATTTTATCCCCTGCTTTAAATTAATAAATACTCATTTAGAGTGCAGACCTTTTTTTGTACTTCATGAAAATAAATGTCAATGCAAAATATTCAAATAGGCTTCGTTTTCCTATCGCAAAATATAATTTCTTACTTTTTCTGTTGATTTTGTGGGTGAAATGCGACCTGAATGTGACCTCTGTGAGATTCACTCCAGTTTGAGGACAGAGAAAGTGACAAAAAAAGGCAAGAGAATATTTAAAAAAACATTAAAACAATTAAAAAAAATGTTTTTATCATTTGCATCTGCTGATCTGAGTGCTGTTTGAAAGGCTCTTGATGTCCACAGCAGTTTATGAGATCTGTTTTTAAATTTATACAAACCTAAGAGGTGCGTCCATCCTATAAATACACACACACACTCACAAGTCTTTGAGTGTCTGTTATCCAGTGCATGGCAAGTTCAGCCGTCCATGCGTTAATTATTAATGTGTTGTTCTATAAGCTCAGCAGCTTGTCTGCTTCGGGGTAAGTGGGATATTTCACCGTCTCGATCTTCTCCTTGACTTTATAGGACGGATAGAGGCCGGTGCGTCCCAGTTTGCGGTTGACCCCTTTAGAGTAGCCGTCCCAGTGGTTTCCGGCCACTCCGATGACGTCTCCGAGCTCCAGCGGGATGTCCTCCGCCGTGCGAGCCTGGTGCGGGTAGATGGCGATTTGGTTGTGCGCGTTCTGTCCACCGAAGTAGTAGATGTCGTCCAAAGAGCGGAAGAAAGCCGAGGCGTCCGGATGAAGAGTCTGCATGATCTCATACGCCACACGACACACCTGATAGAACCAGAAGAACAAAGTCAGAAATCTGTTGGGCGGGAGAAACTAAAAGTGACAAAGTAAAATTGCAACTCTTTACAATAAGTTTAATATTAGTTAATGCATTAGCTAATATGTATGGAGCCCCCCCCCACACACACATATATGTAACCATGGACCACAAAACCAGTCATAAGGGTCAATTTTTTGAAATTGAGATTTATACATCACCTGAAAGCTGAATAAATAAGCTTTCCATTGGTGTATGGATAGGATAGGACAGGATATAGGACAATATTTGGCCGAGATACAACTATTTGAAAATCTGGAATCTGAGGGTGCAACAACATCAAAATATTGAGAAAATAGTCTTTAAAGTTGTCCAAATTAAGTTCTTAGCAATGCATATTACTAATCAAATATTAAGTTTTGATATATGTACGTTAGGAAATGTATGAAACCTTTACTTAATATCCTAATGATTTTTGGCATACAAGAAAAATGTATAATTTTGACCCATATAATGTATTTTTGGCTATTGCTACAAATATACCCCAGCGACTTAAGACGGTTTTTTTGGTTCAGAGTTTATGTAACAAATTTTTTGTTTCTTAGTCATCTTGTTTTAAATCTTGTTTTTATTGAATTAGTCTTTAATTAAATTTGTTCAATGTGACCACAATTTACTAAAACGAGGGAACAAATGATTAATTTACTGTACTGTACTACCACACTACATATAGGCTATTTACATTTATTCATTTAGCTGATGCTTTTATCCAAAGCGACTTACAATTGCTATATATGTCAGAGGTCGCACGCCTCTGGAGCAACTAGGGGTTAAGTGTCTTGCTCAGGGACACATTGGTGTCTCACAGTGGATTCGAACCCGAGTCTCTCACACCAAAGGCATGTGTCTTATCCACTGCGCCACCAACACCCCATATTTCTGTATGCAATGTCATGTGCAGGGCTCAGGGGTGGACTGGGGCCAAAAAGTGGCCCTGGACTTTTTGGCACAGATCGGCCCACCAAACCCAGTCCGCAACACACTACACACCATAAATGAGTGCCATATTCTTGACATTATAATTGGTCTTTTCTGGTGTATATGGCAAATAGCAAATAATTTTGAAGAATTTTTACAAGGGACAGATTAATATCACTAAAGTTAAATGCCAGTATTATCAGTCCATATGACACAATGCTCTGGTATCTGGAAGACTTGAATAGTGCAGAATGTGGACTGTTATGGTGCCTTCCTATTGGTCATAAACAGTACTTGTCCTTTTGCAGGAGCTTGACATCTATCATTTTAAGGAATAGTGCTCCAATTGTGGAAGAGAGTATGCAAATTATTTGGATGATGAAAAATACATATAATGTTACAATTTAAAACAGCTGTCTTCTATGCAATTATATAGTAAACAGTCATTTATTATTTCTGTGATCAAAGCTGTATTTTCAGCATCATTCCTCCAGTCTTCAGTGTCACATGATCTTCAGAAATCATTCTAATATACTGATTTACTGCTCAAGAAACATTTCTGATTATTATCAATGTTGAAAACTGTCCTGCTGCTTCATATTTGTGTGGAAAATGTGATACCATTCAGTCGTGGGTAAGATTAAAAAATATAAATTAATATATTTCTTCAACAATGTTGCATTAATCAAAGATTATAGAATACAAAAAGGGACTTTGATTGACAGTAAAGATATTTACACATCACAAAGTACTTATATTTCAAATAAATGCTGTTCTGAGAATCGTTATACCAATAATAAAACCATTATTAATAATTGATCACAAATAATAACTGATAATTAGACTAAGCAACAAATTAGGCAGCATTAGAATGATTTCTGAAGGGACATTGAAGACTGGAGTAATGATGCTGAAAATTACAATACATTTTAAAATATCCTAAATAGAAAACCACTATTTTAAGTGTAATATTTCATAATATTAGGCTATTGTTTTACTGTATTTTTGATGAAATAAACTCAATCTTCTTTCAAATAAATAAATAAAAAGCCTTCATTATTTCAAACTTTTAACCACCAGTGTGTATATAAAACATGCTAATGCATGTGAATTAATAAGCAAATTAAATTTTGATTAGGCCTATAATATAAATCACTTTCCTATGCACAGCACTGGTAAGCAAAAGTCTTCAGATTTACAATGTTCTAGAGTAAGATAGAGAACGATTTTTATAGATTTTCTTAGACACATGGAATCACGGAAGAAAGCAGATTTACATGAACTCTTATCTTATGTCTGCTGAAAACTGCATTATAGCCTACATTGTGACGATTGGAATTACGGCATTAAAATCTGAGAAATTTGAAAAGGCCAGTAGCAGTTTGCATTCCTGAAAATTAATGTTTGCCGTTTAACTAACTAATATTGCTGAATTGTCTTGTAATGTTTAGCTGCTTACATCTTACCGCAGCGAACGGTTAATCCCACCTTCTACATTTTGATTGGCTATTTCAAACATTTTTAATTAGAATTTTTGAATGAAGGATATACGTATTTACTACAATCTGTTTTTTATATATATTACGTAAAGGGTCGGCCCACATTTTACAGCGGCCCACCGGAAAAACTCCCGGTGCTCCAGATGGCCAGTCCGCCATAAATATGCACTAATGATAGCAATATATTTTTTACAGCATTTATTAATTATGTTGTTGTGTTAGTAACATTAATTGTGTACCATTACTGATGATTTTAAAATAATAAAAAATGTTGTTTATAAATGAATCTTTATGAATGAACATGAGGCCTGTTTTAAGACCATTATAGCTCTTTTACCATTTTACCATTATTTTAATACCAAAGCATATTTTCTCTGCCTCAGTGCAGCTTATATGGTTAACTAAAACTAACATTTATTACATTCATTCCTTGAAATAAAATAAGCGTTAACTGAAATTAAATAAAATATATATATTTGTTTATTTCAGCTAATTCCCAATGCAACATTTCTATTCATTTTAATTTAGTTTAACTTGATGTACTGAAATAAACACTAACACTAAAATAAAAATGATATAAAACTATAGACACGCACACACAAACAAAAACTACAAAAATTAAAAAGAAAACAAAAAAAATGTCTAAAACAAATAAAAAAAATATGTAAAATTGGAAAATATAAAAACTTTTTGATAAAAAAATTTGAATAAAAACTAACAGTATCAGTGATACTGAAATAACACTGCATTATTTGTAATGACTTTATGTAGCTACTTTTATGTTTAATAGATTAATTATTGACAGAAGGAGAAAAACAAAGTCAGACAACCATTAGATTAACATTTAGATTAACAAATGCTGTAGAAATAGTGTTTACTGTTCGTTCATGTTTACTAGAATGCTTATGTCATGAGGTGGGTTTGATCCCAGTTTTCTTTTCCTCCCTATTTCTTGCTCTGCCTCTTAAGACTCCTTTTGACGCTGATTTGTTCCTCTATTTCTCTCTGTGTGTTACTAGACTTCTTTGTCAGATTATTGTGCTTCGCAGGCGTTCTGTCAGATCTCTCTCTCTAGACTACTGTTTCTCTGTTAAGTTTTTGTCAAGTACTATCCAGTCCAGTCCTGTCCAGTCCAGTCGAGTGTCTGACCTGATCTCTGCCCAGTCTCCTAGGTGCTTGCGGCCAGTGGATCGTTTGTCTCCGGGCGCAGCCCTTCGGACTATACAGTCTCCTGTGGAAGTCGCCGCTCGCCTCTCTGGCCGGGACCGTTGGCCCTCTCGTTCAAGTCAAGTCTGCTTCTATGCTCCAGTTTGTTTCCGGAGTTATTTTCCTATTCTGCGAATGCCTGATCCGGCTAGCGAACAACAGACTGCCCGAGTTCGTTTTTGGACAATAAATTCTCTGTTTTGACTTGCCTTTGTCTCTGGGTCCCTTCGTGACATGACAACTTAATGTTAACAATTGAGTCCTTATTGTGTAAAATGTCACTGATAAAATAAACAATTATCGATGTACCTGTGAGGAGAAGGTGCAAACCAGGAAGTCAGTCTGGGACAGGAAGTGGATGTCCAGGATGACGCCTCTGAGTGAATTCTCTGTGTAACGGTTATGTAAACTCGCTGACCAAGAAATGGAGTTATCACTGATGAACTCATAGTCTGTATACCTGAAAAACACAAAATACTGGATTTAATTTTTTTACAATTTTAGATCTAATATTAAACTTTAAATATTAGAAGAGGCTAATTTAAGAGGCCAGTTTTGTGGTCCAGGGTCACATTTAGTAAATAAATGCCTTATCAGACACATGTTTTATCATTATATAATTTTAATAAATGTAACAATTGCAATTATACATTTTAATTAATATATTATTAAAATCAAATCAATTTCAAACAAATGCATAACAAATAAATAAGAAATTATAAATACATTTTATTTTTCATGACAATCTTAAAAATAAATTGCACACTATAATTAAATTTTGAAGACTGCTGTGCATAACGTCTAGCTATCACTGTATATATGTGTATTTGTGTAATGTAGTGTGAGCTATAATATATTTGTTCAATTTTCTGAAAGCAGCGGTGAATTGCAGAACACATTTGAGGAAGCTTTGACAGAGCAAAACAAAACCATCTTTCCCTGAACTTTTTTTCTGTTTTTACTGCTGTAACATTTTTCAAAACTGTTGTTTCATGACCCAATAAGGACTCGTAACTCACTTGGTTTTTGCCTCCTGTAACAGCGAGGGGTCGTCGGTGGCCAAATACACTCGTTTTTTATCCACGTGACCGCGTTGAGCCATGTACTGGAACTGTTCCTCCACATGGACCATGTACTCCTCTATGGGGTGAAACGCGGCCTCCGTCCCGACTTTATCTGTCCGTCTGACGTGGACGCTGTAAGAAAAATTGGATTTATCTGCTTGTTTATAGAAACCATTGGGATTTCCCCTCATTTGTTATCTGACAGGTCATAAGTAAGTTTTCTTCAATGCAGTTTGTAGTAGCTATGTTGATTTGCTCAGTTGAGTAAAGTGTGAAGGACAGTGTAAAGAGTTTAACCTGCTTTGCATGATCTATTTGGTGCCTCATTGGAAATCCTACACTGAACTGTAATGCAAACATTAGAGCACAATGGTAGCAACGCCAAGGTCATGGGTTCGATTCCTAGGAAATGCATGAACTGATGAAATGTGTACCTTGAATGCGATGCAGGTCACTTTGGATAAAAGCATTTGCCAAATGCATTGACTTATACATTTATGCACTTAAATAAAGTGATAAAAATGATGAATGAATTTATGCATTTTTTTTGGTTTGCTAAATGCATTATGCATTCCGTATTTAAGCACTTATCAAAACCCATGACATTGGCGTTACTAGTGCCGTACTTTACTGTTCGAGCTACTTATGTAGTTTCCATGAAAATATGTAAATTAAAGGCATTTTCAATGATTCATATCTTTTATTCAAAGCGACTTACAAATGAGGACATGAGAAGCAATCAAAACCAAAAAAAGAGCAATATATATATATATATATATATATATATATATATATATATGCGTGCGTGTGTATTTGTATAATTTTATTTATACTAATTGTTGCATTTAGGCTTCGAAATAGAAGTTGTGTTTGTGGAAATTATGATGATGAACAAAATGTGTAGAAATCATCAACTTTTGTTGCTTATTTTTTGCACCGATCCAAAATCCAATGTTTCAGAAACAGGTGCAACTTATTCACCAAACACATCAGTAATTGCCTATCTCTCTCTTTTCAGCTGATCTCTATGCTTCACTATAGATTTACTCTATTATATTATTTGGGTTATTACATTTCACAGTGCTGTCAAGAGACAATGGTGCTTCCTATGGGGCCGCAATCATTTCATTCTCATTTATTCTCATTAATTTCATCGTGATTGTGAGTCATGTTCACTCTTGTTATCTTGTGCCATCTTTATCTCGCAGTGTTTTATCAGCGAAACACCCACCCAGATGCATCCGCCACGGGCGCAGATAAAAAAACACACACACACGCACACACACACACACACGCAGACAGATGGAAAGAAATGTGAGAAGACAAATAAGACGAGAGAAACACCCACCCAATGATGGGGTGTTTAAAGCCCAGTTTGACACAGGCCTCTTGGATCTCCTTCTCCAGCCAGGCCTGAGGACGGACCAGGTACTTGACGAATTGAGACACCCACCAGACGGACGGGTCGCCGTGGAGACGCTGCAGTCGGGGAGCGAGGTCTTCTGGGATAGTGAGCGGGAGGTACGGAGGTCTGGGGTGAAGACTGTCCACGATGGGCAGCTCCACCACCTGAACATCCTGGTCGTGAGCCTCACCTGTAGAGAAACATATCAGAGCAACCTTTTGATGGTTAATTCAATTATGCAACATGTTGTTCCAAACCTTTTCTACTGCACCCTATCCAACACACAAATACATACACTGATGGTTAAAACTCTAGAATAATCAAGATTTTTAAATGTCTTTCCTTCAGAAATCATTCTAACATGCTGATTTTCTGCTCCGTTATTATTAATAATGATTCTTAGTATTATCAATAGTTTTGGCTGCTATAATGTTTTCATATTTTTTTGTGGAAGTAGTGATACGTTCATTTTCATTATTCTTTGATGAGTCCAAATTTCAAAAGAACAGCATTTATTTGAAATAGAAATCTTCTGTAATATCTATCTATCTATCTATCTATCTATCTATCTATCTATCTATCTATCTATCTATCTATCTATCTATCTATCTATCTATCTATCTATCTATCTATCTATCTATCTATCTATCTATCTATCTATCTTTTTGGACAGAATGTGTCAACTTTCACTTTTTTTTCACACAATTTTGAGAAAAGCTGCTCAGAATTGCAATAAATAAATAAAAAATCTGAATTGTAAGATATAAACTCAAAAGTCAATTACCCTTTTATTTTTCTCATGGCAGAAACAGGCTTCCATAAGTGATGGCATCACTTTCATTTTGCTAGCAGTGAAATAACAGGTGAAATGATACTAGAACAGTTTATTTTTAATTGGAAGAAACATTTCTGTGTATCAGTCCTTTGCTGAATAATATACTGAGCTAATCACAATTCATTCGGGGATTGCAGATACATGCAGCGCTGCCAAAATGGCCAACACAAAGCATTTAGCTGCCTGCTATGTGGAACGCTGCATTGCCAACAATGCTTTCAAGGTAGAAAGCTCAACAGAATTTGGATGAGAGCCACAACATTAGCATCAAGTAGCTCAACCTGGCACTGCTCACTCAACCCATTTATCACCATTTCAAGATGCATGCAAACGACAAACCATCATTTAAAGCAATGCATCTAGCCGAGGTAAAAACAAAGAAAATGTTCAATTTGCATGAGGAAACTCATGTTTTTTAACAAGGCAGCAGCCGCACCTGAAGACAATCGCTCACTCTTATCAGCATCTGTCTGTGTGCACCTGTGTGCTCAAAACAACACCAACACTGCTGCTCCTGCTGCTAAATGATGAAAAATACAGTCACACACATGCTTTTGTGCTGAATTCTCCATCATGTGATATAGTTTATTAGCTAGTAACTGCTACTGTTAGCTGGTAGCTGTTTATGGTAGACGAATGCAAAAACCTGGAGTATTTTATCAAAATATAAAACAGTTCATTGCAAAAAAAAAATTATATTATTATTTAATTTTTTTTTTTGTCTTGTTTTCTAAATCAACATTCAACAAGACCAAGCAAGTGTTTGCTTAAAACATGGAAACGTTTTATTGGAAGATATTTTTTCTTGTTTTAATCATAAACTCACTTAATTTTGATACATTTGTTTATTTAGTTTTAACCACACTGACAGATATTTTTCTTGTATTAAGTATGAAGCCATTTAATTTTGGAATATTTTTTTCAGAAAACAATGCATACAAATTAAGAGTCATTTTATTTCTTAAGTAAAAGTATCTTGATTTAAGAAGTTAAGATATTTAACAAGAAATAATAATAATGATAATCCAAAAAATATATTTATTCAATATTTTTGTCTTGTTTTTCAGTACAAATATCTAACTTAAAGCTGCAGTCTGTAACTTAACTTTTTGGTTAAAAATGATCCAAAATCAATATTTGAGAAAGAACATAACCAGCCAGTGTTCAAATTGCCTTACTACTTTAGCCCGATTCACAACGGTTAGCTTATAATAATGTTTTCTAAATGATTGTTTAAATTATTTAAATGTTTTTTTTCCTCAGCTTGAGTTTACTGCATCTCAGTGGATTTTCATGCTCTAACCATGAATAAATGCTTGACCTGCCACAGGTTTCTCATAAATGTTTGATGCAGATGTCTCGTGTAGCGTTTAACTGCATTAAAGTGTGGCACGCTTTATGTGTGACGATACAAAGTCACCCCTGAGAAATAAAGCCTGATTAGATGTAATGGTGCCGTTTGCATTACGTTGGGCAGAGGAAGGACGACAGCGCGAGAGGACGACAGCGAGGGAAACCCAGAAAGATTTTGATCTGCAGAAATATTCCCAAAGTGCTCCGCAGGCGAGTTTCTTCAAAAGTCGCAGGGTTTCGTGTGCCAAGGTGACCCGTTTCAGCGCTCGCACGCAAAACAAACCGGCTCTCCCTGGTGCTGGAATGACTGGCTCTGGTCTCAGGGCAGAAGTCTGGACACGTCAGATTAAACAGGTCACTTACCCGCAGTCCTTTCACAAACACCCTCCAGAGAAACACAGAGGGACAAAAACACACAGGCCAAGAGAAAGAGCCGGAGCAGCAGGAGCTGCGGATGTTTATTTGGCAGATAAACAGTTTCTAAAGGGAGAGCTCACAAAAATACAAATCATTCACTCATCCTCAGGCTGCAGTTATTATGAATTTAGAATCACTTATAGTTTTTATTATTATCTTGAATCAGTTTTAAATTTGATAATTTTCTTGTTTATTTCAATTAGTTAAAAGTTTTATCAATTTTTGTCAGTATTTTTACACATATATATATACATTAATTGTGGCCAATGTGTATTAAGAGAAAAAATATTTCACATTGATATTTCCCCCCATTTAAAATTTTTATTATCCAATAAAAGGTTAGATTTTTGTGAATTTTTTAAAATAAAAGATCAAAAGGATTAACAATGCACATTAATTTTCACAGCCTTCTTTGATCATATTTACCAAGGGTGCCAATATTTGACTGTAGTATAATTTATATACTGTATATTTAACCAATTTATTTGCCCTTTATTTGTAATTATCTGTGAAATTTACTAGCAATTTCTGAGCGGAAATTGTTTCTACACAGATTTTGTTTCCTTGTGTAGTTTTCTGAAGCCATACGATAGCTTTTGTGTGACGGACAAACCCAAATGTCATTATTTTCAGCTCACAAATATGATGTAAGTTTGTGCACAACTTAAAAATTCTATTATGTTCCTCATATAAATTTAAAATATGGGTGGAAAACAGCACAAAAATCATACGGACACTTTTATGCAGCACTTTTGTACAAAATCTGTCCACATTCACTTTAATTTGAAGAATATTGTGTGAAAGTCTCTTTTTATGTTATGCAGAATAAATAAAGTTTGAAACAACATGAGAGCGAGTAAATAATGACACCAAGTTCATTTTTGGAAAGTTCAACGTTCCTCTTTTTTTCTGTCACAGCTTTATTAGAGGAATGAAATGGTTCTGATTAACCTAAGAGAACTCGAACTGAGTTTAGAAACACACAAACCACAAATTAACCCCGTCTTAAAAGCGTTGCATAGAAACAGCGGCTTTGTTTTAAACGTTTGTTAAAAACAAGTTACGGCAGGTCTGCTAATTATGAGCGTTAAAGCAGCAGAACGTTCTCGACCGCAACTGACAAGCAGCTCATTAAAATTCTCCCTAATAATTACCACACAACAACAGCGGCTGCTTTACGGCCTCTCCACCAGCAAGAGCACATGTGATCGGAGTATGCTTGAAATTTTAATTAGCTAAAGCATGAAATATTTAAGAAAAAACTCCCAAGCCGTTCCCAGGCTTATGTAAGAGCACTCGCAGCTCTTCTTCACACTTTTTGTTTCTGGCGGCTGGAATGGGTTTTGATGAGAATCCTCAGATAATCTATTCCCTCAACAGATCTTCGGCTGTAATAATTAGGACACAAAGAAGACAGGAAATTTTCACATGTCCTCATTAAATATCCATCTTGTACTAGAGCTTCACACTTTGTCTATTTAGTATTAAGAACATTAGAGAAGTGGACTCTAGCTCACAGTAGAAAATGCTGACGCACAAATTAAAAATACAGGCCTGAATTAATTTATAGTGCATTTCATACACAGTGGTGCTTAATTGGCATGAAAAAGAATAAAGATTGCAATCAGTTCACAAGTTAATTTAAAAAGGACTGAAATGAGAGTTATGTTATTTAAAAACACATTCAAATGAATTCGAAGGAAAGCGAAAAACAATTAAATCAATGCAAACAGAGAACACAGATAAATATGAATATTAATTAGGGAGACCTGCAAACATCAATACATTTAGATGTTACTGCAAAACTAAACCAGCAAAGTCTAATATTACACTGGTTTTGCTGGAAATTCAAGAAACAAATTTCTATATTGTTCTTTAAATTATAAATTTAAAACAAATTAAAAATGAAATGCACTACTGTTCAAAAGATTATTTGAACAAGATTCTTTTAAAGAAATTAATACATTTATGCATTACGTTAACCAAAAATACCATTAGCTACATTTATAATGTTACAAAAGATTTCTATTTCAAATTAATTTTGTCCTTTTGAACTTTCTATTCATCTGTGAATCCTGAAAAAAATCGGTTTCCACAAAAATATGAAGCAGAACAACAATCAGAAATATTTTTTGAGCAGTAAATCAGTATATTATTATGATTTCTGAATGATTATGTGACACTGAAGACTGGAGTAATGATGATGAAAATTCAGCTTTGATCACAGAAATAAATTGCATTTTACAATATATTACAAACAGCTATTTAAATTGCAATATTATTACTCTATTTTTTTTACTGTATTTTTAATAAAAAATGCAGCTTTGGTGAGCAAAAGAGATTTTTGAATGGTAGTTTATATTTCAAGTCAATTGATTATTATTATGTTTTTTATTAAACTCAAAACAGTAAAACTAACATTAAAAGCACTATAACTTTGAATGAGCCAAATCTAAAGCGGTGGTAAATAGACACTTTCACCATAACAGAGTCATTATAGTTAACCAAAACTAAAAAATAAAACAACAAAAAACAAAACAAAACATTTTTGTTACTAAAAATGTTACTTATTTAATACAACATTCACATTTTCATTTAATTTAGTGTATTAAAACTAAAAATAAATAAATAAATCTAAAACTAAAATAATAAAAATTAATAAAAACTCTATATTAATAAATATAAATATATACATGTCAAAAACAAAACAAAAATATAAAAAAAATCTAATTTAAAATATTAACAAAAACTAATAGTACAGTATCTATAATAGTGACAGTAACTTTAACAGTTTAGTATGAATGATAGTAAAACAATGACATACGAAAGAAAGAAGTCAGACTTTAGATCTGCTCACTCTGAACACCTACAGCAGACTGACGCTCACCTGACCAGTGTCCGGTCGTGGCTCCGGATCGATCCGTGCAGGTGTCGCTGACGGGCCGGAAGACCGTCTCCCAGCCTTTGGGAGCGTAACGCCAGTTGTGGGACTCGAGGATCAGGACTCTCTGCGTGCCGTAAGCGATCATGAAGCAGTAAACCACGTGATGGAGCTGACAGCCGTATCCACAGCCCTTATTGATGTTACACACCAGCTTACGAGCTTTACTGCAGTCCTGCGGGTTCTGAGCCACAAATCACATACGCAATTACAGTTAGCACTGCGTTTAGATTACATCAATCTGTATCAATAAAATAAAATAACATCAAAATGAAGATGAGAAATGACATACTGTATGCAATTACAATTAGGACTGCATTTTAGATAAAATAAATTTGTAGTATGTGTAAATAAAAAAAAAATTTAGAAAAAAGAAGAGAAATGACACATAAATAAAATAATAAATACAGATGAAGAAGAGAAATGACACATGTAATTAAAATTAACGCTGCATTTGAGATTAAATGAATTGGTCCTAATATAGGAAATATAATAAAATAAAATATTAGGACTGCATTTTGGATTTAATGAATTTGTACATACTCTGAAATGAATGCTAAACTTTAGAAGACAACACAACACAATCCCTTCACCAGGATGCAATGCTTGTTTCCAGTGCAAGCTTTCAGGTTTTATGCAACGATCTCTGATGAGTTCATAGTCTCCAGTGAGAGCTGTCTGACTTCATTATTAAATCACATTCAGTGCATGTAAGCAGGATCTCAAAAAGAGACAAGAGAGAAACACAGACAGAGAAAGAGAGACAGAGACAGAGAGGGACACAGACAGCCCTTTGGAGATTCATATAGTGAGATTGTAACAGTCCCATCTGATGCCAGAAAGACTTTCATGACACGCTTGATGTATTAGATCAACTATTTCATTCAATATTTTTTGTCCATAGGGAAAGACAGAAGGTGAAGGAAATGCTACAGCCATGCAACAGCAGGGTTAAAAACTAAATTAAAATAAATAAAATAAAAGTTTGGGGTCAGTAAGAATAATAAAAAAAACTTTGTTATTGTTATTTTTTATTTATTTATTTATTTTAAGAAATTGTTTTGAGCAGCAAATCAGCATATTAGAATGATTTCTTAAAGGGATCCCCGGGTATTAAGACACGTATAGCTTAATATAATGTAAATTATGTCTCTTATTTAAATATGTAATAGAAAACCCATGAAAATGTTATAAAAACAAAATCTACATTGTTTTTGGACTATGGGGGGGCGCCATTATTTTATGTGCACAGTACATTCTGCGTCGATGAAATCAAATGGTTGCACTCGGTGAGCTACTGGCCCTCTTTGGCTTTTTACCGCAGCACAACTCAGAAAATAAAATATTGATACGATACCACATGTGACTTTTGTTTGTTATTTTCAGTAAAAAAAAATTCCGAGCTGTCTATTTCAAGATGTGTTGTGGTAAAAATAGCAACAGGTAATGCTAGTAGCTCACCGAGTGCAACCATTTTACGTCATCAGAATAATGGCGCCCCACATAGTTCAAAGTTTTTTTGTGATTTTTTTAAATAACTTAATTATTTGATGGGATTTCTATTACATATTTCAGTAAGAGACATAATTTACGTTATATTAAGCCATACAAGTCTTAATACCCAGGGATCCCTTTAAGGATTATGTGACACCGAAGACTGGAGACATAATACTGAAAATTCAGCTTTACATCATAGGAATAAATTGCATTTTACAATATATTCACATACAAAACACTTATTTTAAAGTGTAATAATATTTCACAATTTTACAGTTTATACTGTATTTTTAATTATATAAATACAGCCTTGGGGACAAAAGAATCCTTTCAAAAACATTAAAAATGTACAGACCTCAAACTGTACTCAAACTTTGAATGAATGAATGCGTGGAAAAACAGTATGTCCAGCTATAGACAGGCTCTAAAAGCTGCCAGGGCAGAGCATATCCGCAAACTCATAGATAATAACCAAAACAATCCAAGGTTCTTATTTAGCACAGTGGCTAGATTAACAAATAAACAGACGCCACCCGATCTAAATATTCCCTCACAGTTTAATAGTAATGACTTTATGAATTTCTTTACTGATAAAATAGATAACATCAGAAATACAATAAAAAAATTTAAATTAAATTTTTTTTAGAAAACGTTGTGTCTGCTCAATTGTGCTCCTTCTTGCAAAAAAATTATCTCTATGAAGAATTTCAGTCAGAATCGTAGTACAGAAACTGCACTTAAAATTACAAATGACTTACTTCTTGCTTCAGACCAAGACTGCATCTTATTGCTAGTATTACTTGATCTTAGTGCTGCGTTCGACACTATAGACCATGATATACTCATAGATCGCTGACAAAACTATACTGGTATTCAAGGGCAGGCTTTAAGATGGTTTAAATCATACCTGTCCGATCGCTACCACTTTGTTCATTTAAATGGAGAGTCATCACAATTATCACCAGTAAAGTATGGAGTACCACAAGGATCTGTCCTAGGTCCTCTGCTATTTTCAATATACATGTTGCCTCTTGGTAATATTATTAGAAAATACGGGATTAGTTTTCATTGTTATGCTGATGATATTCAACTATATATCTCAACAAGACCAGATGAAACTTCTCAACTAAGCTAATAGATTGTGTAAAAATTTTTAAAGATTGGATGACCAATAATTTCCTCCTATTAAATTCAGATAAGACAGAGATATTACTTATTGGACCAAAAAACAGTACACAGAATCTCTTGGATTACAATTTGCAACTAGACGGATGTACTGTTACGTCCTCTAAAGTAAAAAAATCTGGGTGTTATATAAGACAGCAACTTGTCCTTTGAAAATCATATTTCCCATGTTGCAAAAACAGCATTCTTCCATCTTAGAAACATTGCCATTGCTTCATGACCTCTAGACTGGACTATGTAATGCACTGCTAGGTGGTTGTCCTGCATCTTCAATAAACAAGCTACAGATAGTCCAAAATGCAGCGGCTAGAGTTCTTACCAGATCAAGAAAATATGATCATATTACCCCAATTTTACAGTCTCTGCACTGGCTACCTATTAAGTTCCGTATCATTTACAAAATATTATTACTTGCCTATAAGGCCCTAAATGGTTTAGCTCCTGCGTACCTAACTTGTCTTCTACCACGCTACAATCCAACCTGCTCCCTAAGGTCGCAAAACTCTGGACTTTTGGTAGTACCTAGGATAGCAAAGTCCACTAAAGGAGGTAGAGCTTTCTCACATTTGGCTCCCAAACTCTGGAATAGCCTTCCTGATAACGTTCGGGGTAAACATCCCGTGGTAACTAGGAATTACAGAAGCTTCAGTCTGGATCCAACCCTTAAATGATCTGAGATGACCGAACACCTGAGGAAAGATAATGCCAACCCCTCAGAGGACCTCAGAGGATGCCAATGCTCAGAGTCAGACAACATACAGAATTACCAAATTTTGCCATAAGTTAAACATATTAATAATAATAATAATAATTTGTTACATTTATATAGCGCTTTTCTAGGCACTCAAAGCGCTTTACATAGAAGGGGGGGAATCTCCTCAACCACCACCAATGTGCAGCATCCACCTGGATGATGCGACGGCAGCCATATTGCGCCAGAACGCCCACCACACACCAGCTTACTGGTGGAGAGGAGACAGTGATGAAGCCAATCAGTAGATATGGGGATGGTTAGGAGGCCGTGATGGTCAGAGGCCAATGGGCAAATTTTGGCCAGGATGCCGAGGTCACACCTCTACTCTTTCCGAAAGACATCCTGGGATTTTTAATGACCACAGAGAGTCAGGACCTCGGTTTAACGTCTCATCCGAAGGACGGTGCTTTTTACAGTACAGTGTCCCCGTCACTATACTGGGGCGTTAGGACCCACACAGACCACAGGGTGAGCACCCCCTGCTGGCCTCACTAACACCTCTTCCAACAGCAACCTAGTTTTCCCAGGAGGTCTCCCATCCAGGTACTGACCAGGCTCAACCCTGCTTAGCTTCAGTGGGCAACCAGTCTTGGGCTGAAGGGTGATATGGCTGCTGGCCATATCATATTATATCATATCATAATATTAAAGTTCTGCAATATATAAATATATTGGGGAAACTTAAATTCCTGTAGAGCTGCTTTGCAACGATTTGTATCGTAAAAAGCGCTATACAAATAAACTTGAATTGAATTTAATGAATGAATGAATAAATAAATAAATAAATAAATAAAAGGTTGCTTGAAGGAGATCTCATATTAATTATAATATTACAGTACTAATAACTGCAGTTATTTGGGCAGTAATTATGATTATCATGTTACATATTTGCCAGAGATGAAGTGATTCTGTGTGTCCAGCAGAGGAAGAGTTTAGCTGTCTATATTTCCCTTTAGAAACACTTTTTCATTTTTATTGTGCCATGAGTTACGATATGAGTTACAATAATCGAATTCTCTGGCGGCTCTTTTACGTTAGTGTATTTGTCTGGGGATTTTTTTTGAGTGAAGGCTATATAGATTTTACTCTTAATCCAAATTCAATAGTGTTGGCACAGAGTTTGCTATGGCAGCAGATGAAGCACTCTCATCTCAAAAAGCCTCAAAGTGCTGCCTGAGCATAAAACTGGAGCAGCATACGCTTGCAAAAATATACTGTGACGGTACTATGGTACAGTGATGTTATGGAAATCAGCCATTAGAGAGTATTTGATGCATACCATGGTACTGAATGATAATCAGATTTATGAAAATAATATTAAATATAAAATAAAATAAATTCCATGAATTCAGATTTAATAAAATAAAATAAATGTGTTGTTACTATGTTACAGTGATATATACAATGGCACTGAATGATAAAATAAATCAATAATATATTCAACAAAATAAAATAAAATAAAAAACAGACTAGTTTAGTCAGGCTAACTCATGGCTTACCATCTAAACCAATTGGAAAGCAGTTTAAACGAGCCAAGAGACCAGATAAACCAGTTTAAACGGGCTAGTTACACCACAGGTATCATCTGTAATGAGCAGCTAGATGTTCTGTTAAATAAAGTGGGATCTTCGATGATTCATTTGGATTGACTTGGCAATCTTCTTCTTGCTTCATTGCAGAAAACTAATTATGTATGATCATATGAGTCGAGATTCAAAAGATCCCGCAACGTAACTTTGAAAATATACATGAAAATGGTTAAATAAATCAATAAAAGACTGACTTCAGTTGATCTTACACTTTGATTTTCATTTGTGGTGGTTTATAAAGAAAATCAATCTCACAAACGGCATCGATATTTCCTTTTACCAGGCTTTTAGTGCTATTAGACTGGCATGAAGTCATGGATCTCAGTATAAAGAGATCGGAGGGAAAAAAGAAACGGTCCCAAAGAGGGACAACGGTACAGAGGGAATCAAATCAGAAAAGATATTTAATTAGTGTTGTTCCCTGAGACAAACATCTTTATTGCTTCTGCACATAATTCAAGTCTAAAGCCTAAATTGATTAGTTTGTGTTCCAAACAAGAACGATTTCTCAAATCATGTCTTGGTGAGGAGAGTGTGCTGTTACTAAGTGATTACACTTAGCATAACGGACAATTAATTAAAATTAAATTACATTTTTTTTAATTCGACTTAAGTCATAATTTCAATTTTTTCTCATAACTTAATTTAGACTTTTTAAGACATGCATTTTTTTTTTATTACGGAGCAGAAATGGGCTTCCATATGTTTTAACCATATTTTGAATTAGACATTGTTTTAAAGGAAATGTCCAAAAACGAGATTTTTTTTTTTTTTTTTTGATTAAACTTGTTATTGACTGTTTTCAGTACTGAATGAAATATTAGACTATTTAGATTTTTAGATAGTTTGGACTAGATTTTTGTATTTAGACAAAAAAGACTTTTCAACAAACTGTATGATTTGATGATATGATTCATTTCTGGAGCACAAAGTGCGAGAGAGGAAAATGTATCATTAATGAATGTTTCCATTAAATATTAAGCATAATATTAAGATAATGAGAAGAATCATTATTAGTAATTGAGTACCAAATAAATGAGCAGAAAATCAGCATATTAAAATGATTTCTGGAGGATTATGTGACAGTGAAGACTGGAGTAATGATGCTGAAATTCAGCTTTGATATTACAATAGAAAACTGTTCTTTTAAATTGTAATATTTCACAATTTTACAGTATTTTAGAAAGACTAACAGCAGGAGGAAGGGTCGTTCTGTACCTGCAGGAAGGAGATCCGGTTCTGCACCAGCGTGGAAAGATCTCTGGCCTCCTTCTCTCTCCAGTCTCCTGCTCCGTCCGCCTGACTGAGATCATGCAGGTCGGTCATGATGGTTCTGACAGAAACACACAGAAGACACTCAAACATCCTCCTCTATCAGCTGACAATGAATCTTTCATTATTGATTACTGAAAAATGACATTACATTAGTGAATATTCATTGATTCTCCTTAATGGGATATTTTGATCCCATTTCTACCTCAACTATTTGGGTTTGAGGCATCGTTTTGAACAGAACTATGAAATCAAAATAATCCAATCCTGTCAAACCAAACTGAACAAATGCTATACTAAATCATAATATCATATGAAATCATAAAAGAGCAGCATGATCATTCAGCCCTTTTGTGCTCCACAGAAGAAATAAAGTAATACAGGTCTGAAACATGTAAATGATGATCATTTTATTTATTGCATGAATTATTCCTTTAATAAATCTCCAAAAGCTCCAAACACAATTGAGTTTTAGACACTAGAAATTAATTTTGTTAAAGCGTCATTTGCTAACTCAAACAGACGAGCATTTGCTGAGTTTATGAGGAGTTTAATTATTACTTCATCAATGAGAGACTCCTCAGGGAGCCGTCTGCTGGAAAACAGCACTGCGTTAAATGTGTATCGAACGCTTCTCTTTGTCAAAATGGAAAAACAGGTGTGAATGTGCTGATGGAGCGTCTGAGAGACACAGAGATAATGAGATATTGACAGCGTCTCTGTCCGTAATTAGTCTAGCGGGTGATAACTCAAAATTAAGTGCTGCTATATTTCTATTACAGCACTATTAGTGTCTGGACCTGTTTCATAATAATGAAACTAGAAACGCGCATCAATTCTTCATCATCCAACTCACCAAAAACAATCCTGAATGTTATTAAAGCCGTCAAGAACATTCACAACTCACCCCAAAAACAGAAGAATACATAAATAAATTATGCTCTGCTTTAGGAATATTAAGATCTTTTGCATTTGACAATTAATTATATGTATTTCCACAAAAATATAAAGTAGCTCAACTGTTTTCAACATTGATAATAATCAGAAATGTTTCTTGCGCATCAAATCAGTATATTAGAATGATTTCTGAAGGATCATGTGACGCTGAACACTGATGCTGAAAATACCGCTTTGACTCACAAGAATAAATTACATTTTACAATATACTCAAAAATAAAACAGCTAATTAAAATTTTAACAATATTTTGCAATGTTACTGTTTTTCTGTATTTTTTATAAAATAAATACAGTCTTGTTGATCAAAATTATATAATTATAATTTAAAATACATTTATAAAAATATAAAAAACATACATATACATGTGTGTGTTTATATTTTTATTGTATAATTTTGTTGTACATTTATCTTAATGTTTAAAATATATATAAAAAAATATTTTATGTATTATTATTCATATACACATATATATATATATATATATACACACACACACACACACACACACACACACACACACACACACACACGTATATATATATGTATAAGTATATGTATATGAAAGATCATGTTCCATGAAGATATTGGAAAATTGGAAAATTTCCTACCATAAATGTTGAGTAAAAATATATATATATATATGTATGTATGTATATTATATATATATAATTTAGTCTAGTACAAATAATACCATAATGTATGTTTTAATTAAAGGCAATACAATAAATACTCATGTGGTTCATTAATTCTTTATGATTTCAATAAAACATTTTTTTCTTATTTTACATTAAAAAAAAATATTTTACATTTTTTTCTTATTACATTGAAAAGAATTCAGAGGCTACATGTGCTATTACCACAATGCAATAAATCGGCTTCAAAAAATAGGCTTTATGTTCTTGTATTGTTTTGACTGTGACAATATGACCTAAATATGCTTTGAGAGAGATAGAAATTGTTTCTCCAAGACAATAATAAGGTTAAATGAGAGCAAGTGAAGTCCCCTGGTTCTCAGCATGTCTCATTTGTGTCTCTTTTAATTTCTCCAAAACTTGAATGAAACCTCGACCAGATTCCCCTGAGGAACAAAAGAGCATCAGTGAGCAACAGCGTGATCATACTGTATCTGACCTCTGTTGATGGCCGAGGTCCTGCAGCAGCGTCTCAGTGTGTTTCTGTCTGTCTGACGGCTCCACGTGACTCAGCTTCTGTATCTCGCTGCGAATAAAATACCACAGCTCTTTCACTCCGTTCTCCACCTTCCTCCGCAGTTCCTCCTGTTCTCGACCAGGACCAACTGACAAAGAGAAGGGAGATTCAAAAGTGCTTTAATTAGGCAATAATGTCTGAAAGGCTGTGAAGATAATCACAACTACACAGCCTCAGTACACAATGTATCTAGTTGACTTACCAGCTATTACTGTTGACACGTGTGTTTTATATAAAAAAGATGGCAAGAAGATCTTTAGTCTGTGAGTTCTTGAAGAAAATGTGAAAGGTTGCAATTGCTGTTGATCTTCCCTACTTTTGCTCTTATGTAATAAGTCCATTTCAGTGCTTTTCAAGAAACACCTGGGTATAATCTCTCCGGGACAGGTGACCCTGAATGAAGGATCTGTTCCAAATCCTAGTGAGCTGCCCTGCTGTATCCCGTATACATGGGCAGCATCCTAACTGAGATGGAACCTCAGAAGTGACTCATTTATGGCTCGTTTCCACTGAGCGGTACGGTTCAGTACAGTATGGTACGCTATTATTTCCGTTTCCATTGTCAGAAGTTGTGAATGGTACCAAAATAGCAAACTGTACCGTACCACTTTTTTGTACCCTTCCGTTGGGGTACCTAGCATACCAAAAAGGTGGAGCTAAACTCACTGCAGATGTTGATTGGTTGAAGGGGATACTCGTTCCGCTCTGTGGTCCATGTTGGGCTTATTTACATCAGAGTGCGCAAACACAAAAAAATATAAGTGTATTTTATGATTTTATATATTCACACAGAAAATAGCCATTTCTCAACATACGTTCTTGCCTGTTCTTGTGGACTTGTGAAAGGTCATTGCCCAAAAACCTGCGTAATTTTCAAAATATTACTGTTATCATGTCATGAAATTTAGTTTTAAGAGTTTTTCAGGCGAGAATGTAGTTGTTTAAAACTCAAATCTGCGGTTTATTTATAAAGATAGCGCCTATTTGCTATGCCGATTTCGGAGCTCCCCGTGATCACCGGGCGCTCAGTGCTCATGTGTCCACATAGAGTAGCCTTACGCACGGCTAGTCCTTCCGACATTTGCCGCTGGCTCTGATGTCTCTGTAGGGATTAAACATGAGATACAATTAGTTTTGGATATATTTAACAGGCATTTGTGGTCTTATGAATCTATTATTTGTTCCTGGTCATATCTTTTTGGCTGAGCACAAAAGTTATGTTTAATTTTATATATTTATTTTGAACTTTACCGTAGTACAGGGCTGACTTTGTAGCATACGTTTAACTGAATTGTTTGCCTTTGTCTTTATTTCCTCTTATATAAGCCTCTTATACTTTGTTCATATACTTTTATAATGGCTATTATTGTTCATTAAAACTGACATTTAACAAAAAGAGGCAGAGTTGTGCTTATTGTTGCGCTTTATTGTCAGTCGCTACTTTCCAGCATACACCACGCCTATCAAGTAAGGGTACTGTTGGCAGTGGAAACGCAAGCTGGATCAGGGTGTTCCGTCCCGAATCGTATCGTACCATACTGTACTGACCCGTACTGCTTGGTGGAAACGAGCCATTAGATGCTCTGCATACAGTAGGACTCACAATCGTTGTGTTACCAAGCTAACAATGTGATACTATACTAAGCATAAAAATACTGAAATATTGGGTTAGATTATTATAAAATATATACATTTTAAAAATGCTTCAGTGTTGAATGAACTATTATATTTGTAGTTTTATAATTTAGACTTATCAAGACTAGTTTATTTATTTAGGCAAAATATTATATATTTACTGTAAATATCAGTGGTGTCACTGTTATATACTCACAGTTACAGTGCTGCTCACTAATATTAGCCCCCTTGGTAAATATGAGCAAAGGCGGCTGTGAAAATAAATCTGCATCAAAATAATTTTGATCTTTAATTCAAAAAATCCACAAAATACTAAATTTTCATTGAAGTAAAACAACTGAAAGTGGGGGGGGAAACTCACATTATGAAATAAATGTTTTTCTCCAATGCATGTTGGCTACCATTATTGACACCCCTAGAAATTCTTATGAGAAAGAAAATCTCTGAAGTATATTCATATTTAAATTTTTTTTTTAGCACACCAGGGTCATTATGAACATGAAATTGTCCAGCCATGACTTCTTGTTCCACAGGATTATAAATATGAGGAACACAAAGGCCAAATTCCCTTACTCGTCCATCACAAGGAGTAAAACCTAAGATTATAGTTTTGATGTGCAGAACAAAATTGTTGAGCATCGCAAAATAGAAAGTGGCTGTAAGAAAATAGCTAAAGCATTGGAAATCTCCATTTCCACCATCAGAGTAATAATTAAGAGGTTCCAATCAACTAAAGATGTTACAAATCTGCCTGGAAGAGGACATGTGTCTGTATCGTCCTAATGCACGCTGAGAAGGAGAGTTTGAGTGGCTAAAGACTCTCCAAGGATCACAGCTAGAGAATTGCAGAGATTAGTTGAGTCTTGGGGTCAGAAAGCTTAAAAAAATATATCGAACAGCACCTACATCACCACATGTTGTTCAAATGGGTTTCATGAAAAAACTCCTGGCTCATCCAAAAACAAACTCCAGCAAATTCAGTTATCTGACACGACTGGAACTATAAATGGGACTGGCTTCTATGGTCAGATGAAACATAAAAAAGAGCTTTTAGGCAGCAAACCCACCAGATGAGTTTGGTGCAAACAGAGATAAAAAATACCCCATGTTCACGGTTCAATATACTGCTGGATCTTTAATGTTGTGGGCCTGTTTTTCTGCCAGAGGTCCTGAACATCTTGTTCAGATGCATGGCATCAAGGATTCTATCAAATACCAACAGATAAAACCTTACTGCCTCTGTTAGAAATCTTATAATGGACCATGTTTGGATCTTTCATCAAGACAGTGATTCAAAACAAACATCAAAATCAACACAAAAAGATGTCACTGGGCACAAAATTAAGCTTCTGCCATATCCATCCCAGTCCTCTGACCTGAACCCTGTAAAAAATGAGTGAGGTGAACTGAAGAGAAGAAGTACTAACATGGAGCTGTGAATCTGAAGGATCTGGAGAGATTCTGTATGAAGGAATGGTCTCATCAGGTGTTTCCTATATTTTACAAGAACAATGCACAATTAAAAGTAATTGCACCAGATTTAGCTAACAGCTAATTTACATCTGCTGTCCCTGGGCAGGTAAAAAATTAAATAACATACAATATTACATATACACCACATAGAACATCATAATACATATATCCACAAAAGTAAAAAACTATATATAAAAAACACAAGACTTACAACACAGTCATTAGTGGTTGCAAATTTGTTCTGATAGTATCCAGTGCTTAAGATTAGTTTTAAAAACTGTGTATCTGTCAATGCTTCAAATGTTTGTAGGTAAAGAATTCCATAACCTCACTACTCTAACCGAGAACGCTGTTTGACCAAAGGCGGTTTTTCTATACTGCGGTACTAAATCTCCCCGAGCAGATGCTCTTGTCCTACCGGCACTGCCGTTATATGGGCCAGGCATCCCCTAAGAGGAGGCGGAGCAAGATTATGGATAATTTTGTACATCAGGCATACATCACTGTAAAATACAAAATTATCAAAATTATCAAAATTTAACTTTTTCAAAATAGTACAATAATGGTAATCCCTTGCTTTTTTTTGTCTAGCACTTTCAAAATTTGTTTATAAAGAGAGTACACAGGCTTAAGTGTGTTCGCACCTGCCTGTGACCAGGTTGTTATACAATATGACAAATGAGGAAGAATCAAAGTATGTACAAAAAGTAGTGCAGCTGATTGAGACAGTTGATGCCTGATGTTTAAATTGAATTTAACATTATTTATAATCCTTCTTACTTGTTTTTTAAAAGACAGGTGTTGGTCAATTATTATTCCTAAATTTGACATGTGTCACACATTTGATTGCACCATTGAGTACGCTATCTGGATTCACAGAGTTATTTTTTCGTGCAGTAAAATACATGCAAACTGTCTTGCTTGCATTAAGGGACAAACAAGACTTATTTAACCAATTCAAGACTTCCACCATTGCAGATGTCAGTTTGCTTGCAACAAGTTCTTTAGTTCTTGCATGAACAAAAAGCACAGTATCATCTGCATACATTAGAATGTTAACACCTGGACATACTTGACAGAGATCATTAATATAAATACTAAATAAAATGGGTCCTAAAATAGACCCTTGAGGAACCCCTATAGGACAGCTAGCAAAAGAAGAACACTTATCAACCACTCTTGTACATTGTTTCCTCTTAGTCAAATATGATCTCATCCAGGTCAAGGCAGTAGCAGATAAATTAAAATTCTGAAGTTTGGAAATTAAACAGTTATGATTAACGGTGTCAAATGCCTTTGCAAGATCTAAAAACACAGCACCAACAACACCACCTTTTTCAAGTTGACTTCTAATTTGTTCGACAAAAAAACATTTAGCTGTTTCTGTAGAATGGTTCTTTCGAAACCCAAATTGCATTGGATGTAAATTTACTTCACTTTCATTTAAATGAGAAACTAATTGATCACTAATTACCCTTTCTACAATTTTCGATGCTATTGGAAGGATACTTATGGGTCTATAATTTGATGGAAAAGTCCTATCACCTGCTTTAAAGATAGGTATCACTACTGCCGCCTTCCAGCAGGATGGAAAATAGGAGTTTGTTATTGACAAATTTATCAGATGTGTTAGAGGTTTGCAAAGAGATGATTTATAAGTTTAAAAAAATTGTGCATCGATATCATAAGCATCTTTAGACCTAGAGCCTTTTAAATTATCAAATATTTTCATTACAGTGGATTCTGAAACATTTTCAATTGTGAAGAAAGGAGTTTCCTTGTTTAGGTTCTAGTATTCCTGATCTAGCACCAAATTTCCTGGCCAGACACTGTGTAGAATTCAAAAAGAATGAGTTAAAAATTGTAGCTATTTGTTCTTTATCTTCTATTCATTTTGACTGGTCCTTTATAGCCCAATTTTGAACTGCTTTATTCTCCTTCTTTGTAATTTTATCAATATTTTTCCATATTAATTTACTATTTCCTTTAGAATAATCAATTAATTTAATAAAATAATCAGCTTTGGCCTGCCTTAATTCTTTTACTTTATTTCGCAGATCCTGGAATTTTCTCTTATCATGTGGTAATTTAGATTTAAGAGCAGCTTTTAATGCCAAGTAGCTCTGCTTCATTAGCTTCCAGAGATGTTCGTTTAACCATGGCAAACGTATTTTGAGTAAGAAACATTTGAACAAAATTCATTTTTAGTCTTATTAACTCTATCCATCATGGTATTAAATGCTTCCTCTATATCCCCAGACTGTAAAACATCAATCCAGTCCAGGTGCTTTAATTTCTCCTCAAATTGACCGACTAGTGATTTTGGAATAATATTAAAAAAGCTTTTGCCCTCTAGTTTATATAAAAATCGTTGTTTTGTCAACTTTCTTACAGTTAAGGTCAAATTGTGGTCTGACATACCAGTTAATAACATTTTGTAATTCTTGTGTTGATTGAGTAACCCTAGTTGGGCCAAGGATCATTTGTGCAAGATTATACTGATCTGATATACTTTTGAGTTGATGTCTCTTAACTTTTTCCATCCAATTTATATTAAAATCACCTAAAACAATTAATTCAGTTTTCGAACCGATTTCCTTTAATATGGATATCAATTTGTCATAAAATATTTTTGTAGAATTAGGGGGTCGATATAATCCAGCCACAGTAAAAGACATTTGGGGAGATAAAACAATAGAAACAATAACGCTTTCTGAGTCTTGCGCGGAATTAAGATGAACTTCAACACATTTCAAATGATTGCGAACATACAAAAGTGCCAATAACCGTGGCTAACGTGAACTAGAGAAAAACATTTATTTCATAATGGGAATTTCCTCCTACTTTCCATCGATTTACTTCAATGATAGGTTAGAATTTTGTAAATTTTTTGAATGAAAGATCAAAAGGACAAACAATGCAGATTTATTTTCACAGCCGCCATTGCTCATATTTACCAAGGGTGCCAATATTAGTGAGCAGCACTGTATACTCACAGGAACAAATTTATGTCCCAGTCACATTTTCTTGGCTAAACATTACTTACACTATCAGAAGAAAAAAAAAAAAGTACAACAAATTGATTGACAATGTAATCAATATTCTATTTATTAAAGCCAAGTATGAAACTCATCAATTTAGTGTTTTTAAGCATTTATTCCATCATAATAACTCAAGGCAGTAACAATTTAAACAATATATTTTATTTTGTGAACATTTCTTTTTAATAGTCAAATGTCAGAAGGACTAGCCGTGGTTATGCTCCTCTCTTCGGGATACATGAGCACGAGCGCTCGGTGATCGCCTGGAGCTCACGGCTTAGAAATCGGCGAAGCACATTTTCAAATAGGCGCTGTTTTTATAAATAAACCGCAGATTTGAGTTTTAAACAACTACATTCTCGACGGAAATACACGCATCCAGTGTTTCCATAGCACATAAAGTGCAACTACCCTCTCAACAAAATCCATGTCAGCCATTTCTCAATGAGACTGGAGCCGCCTGCAGAAGCCCCTCCCATGACGCGAATTCGCATCTGTTTTGAAGCGAATTTCATGCGCGAATGAAGCGAGTAAACTCAAAATGTTCAAGCGTCCAGCTACGCGCGAATAGCGCGATTTATTTGCGCAAGTCGCGTCTGGTGTGAACGCTCTGTCAGTCATCAAAGCTTGCTAAATATGTTTTCAGGCCATTTCAAGTCTTAGTGATTATATCTAAGTGTGTGAGTTGTTTACTTACTTTTTTAAAGTGCCCCTATTATGGGTTATGAAAGGTTCATATTTTGGTTTTGGGATTCCCCAACAACAGGTTGACATGCATGCAAGTTCAAAAAACACTTTAATTTTCTTATAATATGCATCTGTTTTTACCTTATTTGCTCAACGACTCCCAAACGATTTGCTCAAGGATTAATTTTTCCAAACCCCTCATTTGCATGACGATAATCTGCGATGATTGGTACGATTGCTCGATTTAATTTACAGCAGGTTTTGTGAGCTTTTATCGCTCCAAAAGCAGCACCTAGCAGCAAAGACAGAATTTGCATTTTCATTCAGACCAACGTCATTCATTCACGTTGACGTCAATGTTAAACGGCTTGGGATTCGTTTTAATAACGAATGGGCGGGCACTATGCTAATGTTTCAATGATTCAGAGTGGACTCTTTCTTCTGAGAGACAATAACTTTATACAAGGTGAACGTTCAGATTTAAAACTTCATAATTAGGCACTTTAAATTAGCCTTCCCATTAATGCTATTATATTGTTCATTCAGACTGATTCATGAACAAGGAATGTGCATGAACACAAGAGGTGGATTTCTATCTTTTCTATCATTATCTATCTATCTATCTATCTATCTATCTATCTATCTATCTATCTATCTATCTATCTATCTATCTATCTATCTATCTATCTATCTATCTATCTATCTATCTATCTATCTATCTATCTATATCTATCTATCTATCTATCTATAAACACGTGTATTTGATGCATTTCAAATACTTTAAAGGGGTCATCCGACAAGTGCAGTCTGCTCTGATTGGCCAACTGGCACAGTGCATTGTGATTGGCCGAACACCGCAAGCCACGTCAGAAATGTAATGCCCTTTTCCATAATCGCCAGCTTCAGCTTTTCAAAATTATAGTAAAGAAAGACAGTAAATAATGTCTTTAGTTTTACCATGAGTTCAAGCCCGAGAGGGGAACAGAGTCACATGACAGACACCGTGATGAAGCTCATATGTGTTTGCACACAAGCCGCAATTGTGTGACCATTTCTCCCTCTCTTACATACAAAAGTGCATCTACTTTCGTAAGGCCAAATAAACTGCTTTTGCTTTCACCTGGAAACACAGTGTCTCCCTGACATGGCTTCATCAACACTACTGCGGTTACTGAAACCACGCCTTCTTACCTCGCGTGAACATTTGGGCTGCATTATGCAAATATTTCCACATCTTGACGTCAAGCTGTGGGGGCGTGTTTGAACGAGCCGTTTTAGGGGGGCGTGGCAGAGTCTTAACTTTGATAAAGAATATCTCTTTGGTTTTGATACTTGAGTCTTTGCAACTTCAGGGATCTTATCTCAATCAGCTTGTAACACTCCAAAGAGAAAGGAAAACTTGAAATGGCATCATATGGCCCCTTTAATTTTACTTATTTACCCTTACTTGGTTTTAGTATAAAATGAAATAGCATATTTGCCGTTTAATAGTTTCAAAATATTACAAACAAATCTCTAAATCTAAGAAATATATTGTATATATTCCTTTGTACATTTAGAAATTTGTTACAATTATAAAACTACAAATCAGGGTTTTATTAACTAAAACTAAAACCATGAAAAACATTTTTATCAAAATGAAATAAATGTTAACTGAAACAAAATAATAAAAATGAATAAAAACTGTATAGACTTTTTAAAAAATAAGAATAAATATCTATTACATGCTGTACATACATACTGTAGATACAAGTACATGTAACTAATGCAAATGTTGTTCTAGTCTAGTGAAGAATCATTCAAATAAGTACTATGACTGTGGCTGTGAGGTTCAGGTGCTGCAGGTGAGCAGCTTTCTACTCTAATCATGCTCTCATTACAGCAGAGGTGACCTGAGTGAGACACACAGCATCTATAGGGGTCAGAACACGACGTGAAGCAGCGCCAGAGAGACAGGCTCTTTAAGGATGATTCTTATACATCTGTGACCTGTGCTCTTCTGGCCCGGGGTGACGATGCTACTTCTGCTGCTACTGCTGTTGGTAGTTATTTCTGGCAGATCCTGCAGCAAGGAGATTTCCCCGACCCTGACCTGTTCGCTAGCCATGATTATGCATGCAAAGACTTGAATACACACACAAACGTGCAAACATTCAAACTCTACCTACACAATGACTCATGCTGTTGTGCTTCTGTTAGACCTACATCTGTAAGTCTAAATGAGAATATAAACAACTATTTTTTATGTTAAAACGCATTATTGTATCCCAGTTTCATATGTAATTAAGTAAGACATAGGTTGATTTCCTTGGAAAATGTAATATTCTCGCCAACGCTCAAGTCTTAATTTTACACCCTGGGTGGAACTGCAGGGGTCTGGAGAGCAGTTTATGCATTTTGAGATTTATATTTGCATGAAAGCAATCCAGCGTAATTTGAGGAAAGAAACTGCTACTGATGATGCATAGTTTGTTATATCTGTCACAAAATACTCCCTTGCTGGTTGACAAAGGAAATTCAATTCTTGTTAGAAATGAGGACAGAAAAAAACAACTCACTTGATTAAAAGGCTTAAACTGTTCTGATTGTACAGTAGGAAGCATACTTATAGTCAGAAAGCATGAATAATTGTGTTAATTTATAAAATATTTGTCCAAATGCATTACATTAATGAATAGAACTGACAGCCATTATACATTTAAAATGCAGAATTTTATGAAATTATATATATACAGTATCTCACAGAAGTGAGTACACCCCTCACATTTTTGTAAATATTTTATTATATCTTAAAGTAGTGAGTGTACAGCTTGTATAACAGTGTAAATTTGCTGTCCCCTCAAAATAACTCAACACACAGCCATTAATGTCTAAACCGCTGGCCACAAAAGTGAGTACACCCCTAAGTGAAAATGTCCAAATTGGGCCCAATTAGCCATTTTCTCTCCCCGGTGTCATGTGACTTGTTAGTGTTACAAGGTCTCAGGTGTGTTAAATTTGGTGTTATCGCTCTCACTCTCTCATACTGGTCACTGGACATTCAATATGGCACCTCATGGCAAAGAACTCTCCGAGGATCTGAAAAAAGAATTGTTGCTCTACATTAAGATGGCGTAGATTTCCAAGACCCTGAAATTGAGCTAAAGCATGGTGGCCAAGACCATACAGCGGTTTAACAGGACAGGTTCCACTCAGAACAGGCCTCGCCATGGTTGACCAAAAAAGTTGAGTGCACGTGCTCAGCGTCATATCCAGAGGTTGTGTTTAGGAAACAGACGTATGAGTGCTGCCAGCATTGCTGCAGAGATTGAAGGGGTGGCGGGGTCAGCCTGTCAGTGCTCAGACCATACGCCGCACACTGCATCAAATTGGTCTGCATGTCCCAGAAGGAAGCCTCTTCTAAAGATGATGCACAAGAAAGCCACAAACAGTTTGCTGAAAACAAGCAGACTAAGGACATGGATTACTAGAACCATGTCCTGTGGTCTGATGAGACCAAGATAAACTTATTTGGTTCAGATGGTGTCAAGCGTGTATGGCGGCAACAAGGTGAGGAGACAAGTGTGTCTTGCCTACAGTCAAGCATGGTGGTGGGAGTGTCATGGTCTGGGGCTGCATGAGTGCTGCTGGCACTGGGCAGCTACAGTTCATTGAGGGAACCATGAATGGCAACATGTACTGTGACATACTGAAGCAGAGACTGGGCCGCAGGGCAGTATTACAACATGATAATGACCCCAAACACACCTCCAAGATGACCACTGCCTTGCTAAAGAAGCTGAGGGTAAAGGTGATGGATTGGCCAAGCATGTCTCCAGACCTAAACTCTATTGAGCATCTGTGGTTCTCTAACATCCACCAGCTCCGTGATGTCGTCATGGAGGAGTGGAAGAGGACTCCAGTGGCAACCTGTGAAGCTCTGGTGAACTCCATGCCCAAGAGGGTTAAGGCAGTGCTGGAAAATAATGGTGGCCACACAAAATATTGACACTTTGGGCCCAATTTGGACATTTTCACTTAGGGGTGTACTCACTTTTGTGGCCAGCGGTTTAGACATTAATGGCTGTGTGTTGAGTTATTTTGAGGGGACAGCAAATTTACGCTGTTATACAAGCTGTACACTCACTACTTTACATTGTAGCGAAGTGTCATTTCTTCGGTGTTGTCACATGAAAAGAAATAATAAAATATTTACAAAAATGTGAGGGGTGTACTCACTTCTGTGAGATATTGTATATATATTTTTTTTTTCCAATCATGAATGCATTTGGTCTTCCTGCTTTGATAACAGGAATAAATTTAATTTTTTAATATATTCAAATAGAAAACAGATGTAATAATATTTCACATTATTTTTGACTTTACAGTATTTTTTTTTAGCAAACAACTGAGCATAAGATACTAAAAACATTAAAACAATTAAAAAAAATTGCCAACCCCAAACTTTTGAAGTGCAGTGTAAATTAGACAAAATTAAAACTTACTTAGACTTAATTTTGTAGATTGTACTGAGAATGTAAGCGTATTTATATCTTACTAAACTGGCAGATTCTCCATTTGTTTTTTTACTTAAAATACGTTGCAATAAAAACACATTCAAGATTAATTCATATTAAAGATGCATTGTCTAAATAAAAATCTATTAACATCTTCCGTTTAGTGTTTATCAGACCAATGGAAGACTATGAGTGTTTGGATTATGTGTATGGAAAGGTTTTGTTAGGTTCAGAAATAGAGACTCAGTCCTGATGAGCTCCTCTCTTACCGTCTCCAGATAATCTCTGAAAGCTGTGGATCTTCTGTTTGGCTCGGCTTAGCTGTTCCTCAAGAGACCGCAGTCTTCCTGATGATATTGGCCCATCCGACTGTCCTTCCGGAATCCTGCAAAACAAAACGCACATGGTTTGTTAGCGAACTCCTTCCGCAGCTTAAAGCGTTTGCAAACTCGCAGCGTCCACGAAGAAAGCAATCACTCCGCCAACGCTGCGTAAAACAAATGCAAAACTACAAGCTCCAAATGTTGATTCACTGGAGCCTGATTACCAATTGGCAATGAATAAAATAATCATAAATGTCTGCTGTGATGTTCAATAGCGTTTAGTGGGCTGCATAAATTTGCTGCTTACATTCGTCTAAAGCATAATTGCTAATTACAGTTTGACTGTTCGTTTCTATTCAGCTGATTTAGATGAAATCACCCCTTAACTAATGAGCCTTTGGGAAACTCTGCATGACACCAACAACTGCTCATTTAACATTGCATATTATCATATTGGCCTTATTTTATTACTGAATGTTTACTGAATATTTTCATGTGTTTTCCATGCAATGGTAAATGGGTCAATATCCGTCCAAGTGCTGAAACCACTGAGTAGATCGTTTAATATGGTAATCATGCATTAATATTAATACCGCTGCTGCATGCATATGCATGAGGGTCTATATGCAAAGGAACAAAGATTAGCGTGGAGAAATCAATAGAGCATGTTAGCACAATTTTCAAGAGTGGAGGAGGGAATACTAATTGATTCAAAAGATGCAAAAAGGCTTTAATTTTAAAGCAAATAACTAAAACAACCATGAGTGCTGCATGAGAAAACAAAAAGGCTTTAAAAAAAGAAAAGGAAATTAGCACTTTTATTCAGCAAGGATGCATTAAATTGATTAAATGTGACCGTAAATACATTTATGATGTTGCACAAGATTTCTATTTCAAATAAATAGTTTTTTTTAAACTTTCTATTCATCAAAGAACCCTGAAATAAGAAATGTATAAATGATTTTCACATAAATATTACCTGTTTCCAACATTGATAATAATCAGAAATGTTTTGTGAGCAGCAAATCAGCATGTTACTGTACAATGATTTCTAAAGGACCGTGACACTGAAGACTGGAGTAATGATGCTGAAAATTCAGCTTTGATCAGGAATAAATGACAATTTAACATTTCACAATATTACTGTTTTTACTGTATTTTTTTGGTTAGTGAAAGTGTGAAATACACAATATTTTGAAAGTATAGCCACAGTTATTGAGACTTTTGAGAAACTCCTTTGATCTGAAAAAAAAAAATGATGTGGCATGAAATACAATCTGTGAAGAAAGCTATAATGAATAATTAGATTAAGGTTTCTCGAGGCTGCAGCAATATTATTCCAAACAACCTTCCAATTAGATTCAGATTACAAAAGTTCCAGGTCTTTAATGCAATAAACATCCAATTAAGATTTAATAGGAACATTCTAATATTTTATCATATAATTCGGATGCCTCAGACTTCATGAAGGCAAATGGAGAACCGTTTTGCTTTAAACAAAGCAAATAACTGTAAAAGTAAAAGAAAAATGAACACCCTGGCAGATTAAATTGGCCTTTCAAGTCCTGAAATGAACGAATAGACCCACATTCCATAACATCTGAATTATGCCTCTCTAACTGCGGTTTGTAAAAGAAGTAGGTCGGCCCGCTGTAAGCAGCTTTGCATCATGATAAAGAGCTATAGAATCCAGTTCATTTTATAAACACCTGCGGATAGTAATGAGGTCATGCTAGTCATTTACATTATGACTGTAAACTAAGTTAAAAGGATAGTTCACCAAAAAAAAAGAAAAGAAAATCATTTACTCACCCACCAAACCTGTATGATTTTTTTCTGTTGAATGCAAAAGAAGATATTTTGAAGAATGTGGGTAACTGGACAGGTGATGATTCCCATTGACTTCCATAGTATTTTTTTTTCCATACAATGGAAGTCAATGGGTACCATCAACTCTTAGGTTATCCAGATTCTTCAAAATATATTTTGAAGAATGTATTAAGTTCTTTCTTCAGTTGAATACAAAAGAAGATATTTTGAAGAATATGGGTAACCGAACAGTTGATGATTCCCATTGACTTCCATAGTTTTTTTGTTTCCATACTATGGAGGTAAATGGCTTCCATCAACTTTTCAGTTTCCAACATTCTTTAAAATATCTTCTTTTATGTTCAACAGAAGAAACAAACTCACACAAGTTTGTAACTTGAGGTTGAGAAAATGATGACAATATAAATTTTGGGGTGAAATATCCCTTTAAATATTTAGGAAACCAGCAGAGAAGAAATTATTGGGACTGCACAGCAAGAGCGGAAAAAGAGAGTGAAATCAGGAAGCTTGTGGCCCTCAGGTGTTTGCAGTGAAGCTCTTTTCTCTTCGGCCCCTGAAAGCTCCTCTAGAGATTACACAAGGACCCTATCAGCTCCTGTCTGGTTCCGACTACTAGATACTCGAAACACACTTCAAAGAGCGCAGATGGTTCAGTGTTCAAGGCTGCAAATATATATCTGCAATATATGCAAATGGGAACTATATATATATATATATATATATATATATATAAATGTATGCAAATGAAAAGTGCCTGAGGACTATTGAATTTAAGTATATATGAAACATGTTATAACGAGTGCGAGACATGAGCATCAGAGAGGCAGAACTTCAGAACTGATGATTTATCTATTATTTATTATTAACTGATGATGGCGAGTAAAACAGAGTCTGATACAGGAGGGAACGGTGGCCAAATTACATTACAGTGAGTGAATTACTGTGAGTCACTGGGTGCTCCGAGAGGAAATTACAAGGGTCGCGAGATTACTCACAAGATGATGATGGAGGCCGAAGCCTGAAGATCACACAGATACCTCGATGAAAACGAGGTAGGAAGATTTGAATACTGCGAAATGATTAGCGAATACGAACAAACCTCTAATCCTATGGTAAGTGTGCTGTTACTTTTTTAAGCAATCAGACTGAAGGTTTTCACCTGCTGGATGATGAATTAGGTGGAAAAATCCCACAGACTTACACTGAAAGAAGAACCCAAGCCATATCTACAAACCAGAATACCACAGAGACCTGAGGAGGGACTCTTCTCAATGGGACCAGTAAGAAAACACTCTGAATACCATAGTAACTGCATATCAACATGTTAAAATCATCCAGAACATCCTAGAAACTGCATAGCAACATGTTACAACCATTCAGAACACCCTAGCAACTGCATAGCAACATGTTACAACAATTCAGAACACCCTAGCGACTGCATAGCAACATTACAATAATCCATAATACCCTAGCAACTGCATAGAAACATTACAACAATTCAGAACACAAAAGCAACAGCATAACAACATGTTACAACCATCCAGAACACCCTAACAACTGTGTAGCAATTAGTAACAACCATCCAGAACAGCCTAGCGACTGCATAGCAAAATTGCGATCATCCAGAACAACTATCTAGCAACTATATAACAATGCTGCAACAATCCAGAACACACAAGCAACTGCATAGCAACATGTAACAACCATCCAAACACCCTAGCAACTGCAAAGCAGTTTTACAACCCAAACATCCAAGCAACTGCGTAGCAACATTACAACAATCCAGAACACACAAGCAACAAGATAGCAACATGTTACAACCATCCAGAACACCCTAGCAACTGTAAAGCAAGGTTACAACCCAAACATCCAAGAAACTGCGTAGCAGCATTACAACAAACCAGAACACACAAGCAACTGCATAGCAACATGTAACAACCATCCAAACACCCTAGCAACTGTAAGCAAGGTTACAACCCAAACATCCAAGAAACTGTATAGCAACATTACAACAAACCAGAACACACAAGCAACTGCATAGCAACATGTAACAACCATCCAAACACCCTAGCAACTGTAAGCAAGGTTACAACCCAAACATCCAAGAAACTGTATAGCAACATTACAACAATCCAGAACACACAAGCAACTGCATAGCAACATGTAACAAGCATCCAGAACACCCTGGAACAGTGCGGGTCCTTTAAGAGCAGCTCCGTTTTCAGGGTGGGTGAGAGAGAGAGAGAGAGAGAGAGAGAGAGAGGGGGAGCGTGAGTACAGCGAAAAGAGGTGGAAAGGATATGTAGAGACGGGACATGTTATGACCGGGGGACAGTTACGGCTGTAACGTTAATCACCGTGCTACTATTGTGAACAATAAATCCTCTGACAAAACCAAGTTGTCATTCATTCGCTCACTGGCTGCAGACAGAAGGGAAAGGGATTTTTCTGTTATCTCCGACCACGGTCAGGGACAGAGCACGAAGGGTTAACACAGGGTTACAACCAAACATCCAAGAAACTGCGTAGCAACATTACAACAATCCAGAACACACAAGCAACTGCATAGCAACATGTAACAACCACTGCTCCCTCCCGCGCACATGCAAAGATGAGCTGGGAAAGCCATTTGATTGTTTTCTAGTAAAATTTAAATTAAAATTAAATTAAAATTAAATTTGTAGTAAAATTGCAATGCTCAGGTAAACCGCTATGGAGCTGGTGCCGCTATAGAGTTAGAACCAGTGAATTTTCACTGTGTGTCACGTCACTGTGTTTGCGTTGGCTCTCGATTTGAGCTATTTCGTCCGCAACCATTGAAGTATTCGGTTTCTACAGCGACTCATTTGGCCCACATCATTCTCTTTCTATGCAACCCAAAACTTTTGAATAGTGTATATTGTAACACAAAATTTATATTTTGAATAAACACTGTTCTTTTCGACTTTTTATTTCTCAAAGAATCCTGAAAAATATCACAGGTCCCAAAAAAATATTAAGCAGCACAAATCTTTCCAACATTGATTATAAATCAGCATATTAGAATGATTTCTGAAAGATCATGACACTGAAAATTCATCTTTGCTTCACAGGAATAAATTATAATTTAAAGCATATTAAAATAGAAAACTTTTATTTTAAATCGCAATAATATTTCCCAATATTATTTTGTGAAAAACTATTTAGTATTTTTTTTATCAAATAGATACAGCCTTGATGATCCAAAGAAACTTCTTTAAAAAATTTACTGATCCCAAACTTTTGAATGGGAGTGTATTGTACTGAAAAAAATGTTTTCTCAAATAACCCAAGATGTACATCATTTAGTTACACCAAGGGTCAAATCAAATATGATTAGCACATTAAAGTTAAAAGTTACACAGTTTTTTGTGTGCGTGCTGTACAGGTCTGGTATAAAGAATGTTTTTGGTCAGGTGGCCAAAACCTGAGAAAAGTTTTTCTCAGCAAGAAAAAAAAATTAGAGGGAACCTTGGTAACAACCATCCAGAACACTCTAGAAACTGCATTGCAACATTACGATAATCCAGAACACCCTAGCTACTGTATAGTATACTGTATACTACTGTATAGCAATGCTACAGCCATCCAGAGCATCCTAGCAACTGCATAGTAACATTGCAACCATTGAGAACACCTATAACATACACCTATAACAAGCCACCTATAACATCCTAGCAACCACACAGTAATGTGTTAAAAGCACCAGAACACCCTAGCAACCGTATGACAATGCCCTGGCAATCATCTCTTTTCTGCCGATAGTCAAAATCTGGCTGTGCATACTAAGTGCAGGAGTCGATATTCTTATTCATAAGAGACCTTTTAGTGAAGAGAAGCTATTTCATTTTCTGTGTTTGTTGTGTGTATTTTTGGGAAATACCACTATGAAAATGTCTGTGGCTGAATATTTTCCAGAGCTCGGTGGCAATTTTAATTGCACATATAATGCTATTGACAGAAAGCACACATATCTTCAGCCAGCCTGAGGGTGTGAGCGCTGAGTCTCTGTGAAACAAATCAACATTATGATGTGTAGACAAAGCTTCATAATAATGTACCCCCCTCCCCCACACACACACAGGCCGTTGTCAAAGACCATTCCATTTCACATCAGCAAAGGCTGCAAACATTTGATTGCTTAGAGCATCAATTCCCATGTTAATGTATCTATCCAGTAGGTTTTTACCATCACTTTATGATAGTAGTATGTGCAAGAATAAATGACATAAAACACCAAAGTGCCTTCAGGCATTTGAACAGTGCTTTGTTGAAGATATTCATTTAAGAAATGTTTTGTTATTTTTAGGAGAAATGAGAGGTTTTCAATATGGGTGCAGTAATGCAGACTTCACATCTGTAGTATTCAATAATATATTATTATTGGTACTATTATTGTTTTTCAAAATAAATATACAATAAAAAATATAAAAACAGACACATAACAGAAAAGACAAATTATAATAAATACCAAGGGCATAGGTTTGATTTTGACATTGGTGGAGACATAACAGCATAAACAAAAGTACATCAAACTGTATCTATATTCATCTTATGTTTCCTCTTAAGGTGTAAATGTATTATTATTATTATTTTTGTTTGTTTTTTGTTAACCTGGCAACACATCCCTTCCAAAAATATTAACCCTGGATTTATTTTTAACCATGGTAAAAACTGTGGTTATACAAATGGTACAATACATCAAAAAACATGCTTAGCTACTACAATTTACAAAAGTAAAACCATGGTTAATTTTCTTAAGGGATTTGTATCTGTGTATACTTTCTGGCTTTTTGTATTTATAACTGTACTGCACCTCAATGGTCTTCAGTGTCACATTTTCTACATTTAGATTCATAAACCATCTGAAAGCTGAGTAAATAATCTTTCCATTGATGTATGGTTTGTTAGGATCGGACGATATTTAGCTGAGATACAACTATTTGAAAATCTGGAATCTGAGGGTGCAAAAAAATCGAAATATTGAGAAAATCGCCTTTAAATTCGTCCAAATGAAGTTGGCAATGCATATTACTAATCAAAAATGAAGTTTTGATATATCTATGTTAAGAAATTTACAAAATATCTTCATGAAACATGATCTCTACTTAATATCCTAATGATTTTTGGCATAAAAGAAAAATTTATAATTTTGATCCATACAGTGTATTTTTGTCTATTGCTACAAATATACCCCTGTGACTTCAGACTGCTTTTGTGATCCAGGGTCACATATATACATACATATAAACATATATATATATATATATATATATATATATACACACACAAACTACATGTCATTATATGACAAAAGCACATATGCTGTATGAGTATGCCTGTATGAGCTAAATACAGCTGTTTCATAATCAATATTCCTCCAGTTCCATAAGCCAAGGATGCTGCTGGATCTATCAGAGATCTAGGATTGATATGGTGGACCTCCAGGTTTAGAGCAGATCAATGGGAGACTGAGACGCGATTGAGGCTGAAAGACACACAAGAGCCACGATTGACGATCTGGAATTAAAGCACAGAAGACATTGATCAGATCAAGATTTATATCTGAAATAGGCGGCCCTCCTTCAGCCCGACAAAGACAAATCACCAAAGCAGCTCTATTCACTGCTTATGGGCCCTAGATTGGCTTTTTGGATCCATAGATGAGCTGTTTTTAAGGAACTACATGCTTGTGTGCTACAGTTTCAAGCACGCTTCTCTTACAAAATAGACTGTTTTACCCTTACTGTAATCAACACTTCCCAACTAGTTAACTGTGGCAGCTGCAATCTGTAATTATTTCTTCAATTCATTTTGCAGTCCTACATCACTGATGATCTTGTTAAAAACAGCACTTTCTCCAGGTCCTTTCTTGAACATATTGCACAATCCCCTGACTTTTGCTGTACAGCGTCAAAAGTCACCCAATGAAACCATGACAGCACCAAATTTCCTCCAGTCTTCTCTCCTCAGTATAAACTCTTTATAAATCGTGACTTTCTCCACCAGAACTTTAGAAAACCTCCTTCATGTCTCTCCAGAACGTCCTGCAAAACTCCTCACGCTCCGTCCCGCTGCAGTCGAGCTCTGAGTCACGCGTCACAAATCTGCTCAACATCTACACTGCATGCAAGAACTCTGTGTGCCTCAATAAAAACAAGTTACTGAGGGGAAAAGAAATATGAGTTCAGTTTACAGTGAGATTTATTTTAGAATTATAAGTTAGGAAATTCAAATTAAAAAATAAATATTAAAATGCACATTTTAAAATTAATATCATATTTATGTATTTATGTTGATCCAATTTGACTTACAAAAGTATGAATATGAAATATTATATTAATTAAATGATATATTCAATTAACAAATAAACAAAATAAAAATATAAAACACTGCACTGTAAGAACTGTGCTTCAATAAAAATCATTATATGAATAAAAATAAATATGATTTCAATTTGCATAGTGATTGTTTTTGCATTTTAATTAAGTTAGGTAATTTAAATAAAAAATAAAAATTGATTAATTAAAACATTTTATTATTAATATTACACTTACATTTATGCATTTCTCTGATGCTTTTATCAAAAGTGAGTTGCAAAAAACTATTAATATTAAGATGATAAAAGTTCAAATAAAAACATTTATAAACATGTTTTTTCTACTATAATTAATTGATAATATTAAAACAACAATCCAATAATATTCATATACATGATTTTAAAATGTTATTATAATTATAATATTTTGTCACATTTTATAGCATTTTATTTTTATTAACAAATAAATATAAAACACAAATTAAAAACATTACAATGCAAGGACTCTATGTGCTTTAAAAAAAAAAAAATATTGAGGGGGAAAAAATATGATTTGAGTTTTAAGTTAGGTAATTAAAAATAAATGTTAATTAAAACATTCACATTTTAATATTAGTATTATACTTACATGTATGCATTTAGCAGATTATGAACATAGGATTTTGTATCTACAGAATTCATATGTTTCAATTTCTCTTGTTCTGTTGGGAGCACAGGAGCTGACATTGTATCCATCCAGGGTACTGAACTCACATCAGACAGAATCGGGTCAAACGCTGCACGTTACAAAGACTCTTCAGTGGCAGAACTCACAGCCTTGACACCTCAAACCAAACTGTGCCTCAAATATAATATTCACAAACAAATTAATCTATAATACACAATGCATCTTCATGCCAAACACTTTTGCTAAGCCTGTTAATATTTACTGAGAAAAAAAAAGAAGCCCCCCAAAAGGCAGCAATTCTTCGACAGCACAATTACAGCAGACAAAAGCAGAGAACATGATGCTGGGTCAACTTAAAAATAGCTCAACTTCTGTGTTTTGTTCAATTGTGTCAAGCTGCTTTTAAACACAAAAACATGTCCCGTGTGAACGACTCTTTTCTAACTCATAGCAAATAAACACTAAAATATTCCTAATAAGCAACAAAATAGATTACCTGAAACAAAAGCATCACACCAGTACTAGCCAGCATAAATCAACCTAGAAAATGGTCTTATCCTTGTCTCAGCTGGTCTAGCATAGACGCCAACGTTTAAAGGAATAATTTTGCCAAAAATTAAAATCCTGGTATTATTTTCTCATCCTCATGTTGTTCCAAATCTGCATGCTGTTATTTTTTTAATTTCTGGAACACAAAAAGGAGAATTTTGATGGTGAGAATGTTTGGCTGAACTATTCCTTTAACTGAAACAGTAATAATGGATAATGGCACTTAGTACAAAGCCCTCAATCGGCTGTTTTGCAAAAAAAAAAGAAAAAAAAAGGCCTAATATTACCTCATTTGATGATATGAAAAAAATATATATATAAACATTTACTGTGCATAGTTTTCACTAAATAAGACTGAAGATGTTTCAAATTATATATATATATATATATGAACAAAAGCAGTCAAATGCCAAAAGTTTTGGTTTTAATGACAAAAAAGTATTCAAAATGTATCACACTTATCACAATTTATTATATTTATCATCATTAACTTACAATCTGCAAGGTTGTGGAAAAACTGGAAATCAGGATTACGCATAAATAAAAATCAAATAAATACTTGTAATCTGGCTCAGAGGTAGAATCATGTATTTGTGGCAGTTTTTCTGCTGATTAAGGAAGAATACAAGACTTCTTCACCTTACACATGGCTGTTGAAAGCAAAAATATTAAATGCACATATTTTGTGAGAATCTGTGACACGCTAGAGCAAAACACACACTATTTTTTGGAATCAGCTCCTCAAAATAAGTTTATTCTTCAGCTAATTAGATGTGAAGTGGTGTTATTTGCTGGTTTACCGTAGTGACTGAGCCATGCGCCGCAGGTCTTCGTTCTGCTGTTTCAGTCGCTCCAGCTTGGTGAGGATCTTCGCCAGCTCACGACTGGAGCGCGGCGCATGTTCGTTGTCTCTCACCAGATGTCCCCCGATATAAAAGAGCAACGTCCCCCAGGCCAGCAGGACCAGCGCTATCCAGCGCCAGGAGCCCGCCCATGGACGCATGCTGCCGCCAAACTCCAGTCACAACCGATGGACACCAGGCATGTTGTGTCTGCCAGTTAAAGTAGAGCGTCCAAATATGGAAGGTCAACAGAAGCGATTGCGTCTATGTAGGTACATCAGTACACCGTGGATATTTATGCATCATGACTCGTCAAGAAGGCAGATCTTCCATGCTGTATCTACAGTAGATGACTCTGGCGTTTCTGGCTTTTTAAGTTTCACTGGCGTCTCATTGGCTTTGATGTCCTTTGGAGTCCAAAAGCTGGGATCTCTGAATGCATTACAGCTCTGGAGAAAGAAAGAAAGATATTACAGGAAAGTGGTTTTCAACTGGTCGGTCGGTTAGCAGACAGCAGATAAACAACAATGCCGACTGCAAGCAAAAAAAGTGTCACCATATAATCATAGACAGCTAATATAAAAATAAGAAAAAAGTATTATCAGTCATCAGTCGTTGATATCAATGGTTAAACATCATCAACCGAAATGTTGTGTACATGTTCTTATTTGTGTGCATTGAAAATATTTCGATTTCTGCAAGATTCACAACAGGTGCAAAAATATATGTACATGTAACAGTTGCATAATATATATGTAAATGTGTGTTCTAACGTTGACGAATCTGAAAGGTTATTTAAATATTCTGGCTTAAAACATTGCATGTTTCTAAGGCCAACAGGAGCTTGTGATTCCATGTGGTTTGAGTACTTTTTAAATTTCATGCAAATAAAAAGTATATATATATATTTAACAAAGTTAAGGCTTGATATGATAAACACTGCAAGTGAGAAATGCAACAAAACTAACTTGTCATTGCGACCCTGCAAGCAAAGTAGAACTCTCCTTAAATAATAAATGAAGTTGTCTACACTGCAAATGCATGACCCAGCAAAATAGAGCCAGAACATTTCTGTTTAACAACTGTGCAGCACTCCAAGTGAACGCAACAAAACTAGGATGTTCCCATTTGAATCAATGGCATTGCCAGCACTGCAACTAATATGCACCACTGCAAGGGTGCAATGAAGAAAAACTACATTACTAAAGTGTTCCTGTTAGAGTCAACAAAGCTGTATACACTGCAAGCATGCAACGCTGCAAGAAAGGACCGCTTGGATGTTGCAGTTATAATTTTACTCACATCAAGTGCATGTCTTTGCAACAATGCAAGCATGTTCCTATTAAAATCAATGAAGCCGTCTACACTGCAAATGCATGACCCTGCTGCAACACTGCAAGCGTGCGATGCAGCATAACTTGAATGTTTCTGTTAAAAATCAACAACACTGACTAATCTACAAGTGAGAAGTGTAACAATTAAAATGACCCTGTTATAATTAACAAAAGTTGTCTACACTGCAGGCATGTGTGATCCTGCAACGCTGCAAGTGAGAAATGCAAAAAACTAAAATGATCTGGTAAAAATCAACAAAGCTGAGTACACAGCAAGCATGCAAGAAAACACAACTACAATGTTCCAGTTACAATGAATTAAACTCAACCTGCATGCAGGCCATTGCAACACTGCAACAGTTTGACAGAACTAGAATCTTCCTTTTATAATCAGTGAAGTTGTCTAGATTGTCTAGATGTGTGGAATTATTATATAAACATTTCAGCTTCACACACTGCGTATTCCTAAGGCCACGAGGAGTTTAAATAATTAATTTGTTTAAATAATACCGAACACAATTTGATTTCAGTGCTCTTTGTTTACTTTTGTATGATAACCCATGTTTCTTTGTTGAGACACTACTTCAAATCCAGAGGGAAATCTGAGCTGTCTACAACGTGCCAATGAAAATGAACTGAAAATATCCAAATACAACTAAAACACAAATAAAAATGCCGTTTCTCACACTCCTGCCTAAGCACCCGTCTCACCACGGTGCAATCTCATGATAGATGTGAGGAGACTCTTAAAACTCGTCTGAACTCTTTCATTCACACTGATTCAGACCCTGACAGCTAAATCCCCCTCGTTCCCCCAGACATGTCCCGCAGATGTTGACACATGTTTTGTGACCGACCACCATGCTGTCAAACTGACGTGACGAGCGCACTGGAACGACCCTAGAAAACCCAGCATCATCAGTTCCCCTCCAGGAATGAGTGAGACATTGTGTCTACGCTGCAAGCGAGTGACATGCTGACAGCGATTTGCTGCGATATTAACATCAGCAACCACAGGCGATGCAATGCTACTGAGGAGAGTTTAGCTTTATGCAAATTAACAGCGAGTGATGTGGCGGCCACCAGTGGGAATAAGAGCATAAGCAAATCTGTTCGAGATGCAACATAACTAGAACAATCTCATTATAATGAATAACGCTGTCTTCTCAGCAACACTGCAAATAAACAGTGCAACAAAACTAGAATGATCCCTTTATAATCAATGAGGATAATAATAAAGATATCATGTTGTTGTTTTATCTTAGAAAGCTGAAGGTGCAGTGCAACAGAAATAGAACATTCATGTTTTAAATTAAACTAAAATGTTCCTATTATAATCAAAAACCTTGTCTACACTGCAAGCATGAAACAATGCAAAGAAACACATCTGGAATGTTCCAGTGCATTTCATTGCAACACTGCAAGCGGTGTGATAGTACTAGAACTGCAAGCATGCAATGCAACAAAACTAGATTCAGGTGCAATGATCCTGTTTTAATCAAAGCAGTTTCTACACTGAAAGTATGCAACTCTGCGACCAAACACAACTAAGATGTTATAATCAACGACATTCACTGCAAATGCATGTCATTACAAACATTGCGACAGAAATATAGCAAATGCATGACCCTACAACACTCGTGTGCAATGCAACAGAACTTTTAAATCAACATAGCTGACTACACTGCATACATGAAACAATGCAAAGAAACAAAACTAAAATGATCCTGTTTTAATCAATGAAGTTTCTACACTGCAAGCATGCAACACTGCGTGCAAACACAACTTGAATTTTTCTCTTATAATCTACAAACTTGCTGCAAGTGCATGCTATTGCACGTGACAACTAAAATCCTCCTTTTATAATCACCAATGCTGTTTACAAACACGACAATGCTACAATGCAAGTGTGCAATGCAACAGAACTAGAATGTTCCCAATTTAATGAAGTTGCATGCAATGCAAGACTGCAAGTGTGCAATGCAACAAAACTAGAATAATCCCATTTTAATAAATTCTACAAGTCTAAAATGTACCTTTATTACAAGCATCGTCATTCACAAGTGCATGTCATTGCAACACTGCAACCAATGCAACAAAACAACAATGTTCCTGTTAAATCGACATACAGTATGTCTAAATTGCAAGCATGCAAATGCAATACTGTATGATATGATACAACAAAACTATTTACTGTTATGATCAACAGCACTGCAAGAGACTGATGCGAAAAACTATGCCAATTTTTAGAGCAAAGCTGTCTACAAGCAGAATAGCATGTTTGTATTGTAGACAGTTCTGTTGATCGTAAAGGGATCATTCTAGTTTTGTAGAATCTCTCCCTCAGTGCAAACAGAGCATTAAAGAAATATGACAGAACAGCTTTTAATGCATCTTCACTGAACATTAACAGGACATCAGTTTTCATTAAGAGAGAGAGAGAGAGAGAGAGAAAGACAGAGAATCCAGTGTGTGGGCACTGAGGGATGATATGTCTGCAAAGAGTGAAGTTAAAGGAAGCAGCTAGTGTCATCATTTTATCTTCTAATTCCCCTGTAGAACATTACAGTTGAGTAATTGTGTTCAGTTAAATGATCTTTCAGCCACACTGTGCACTGATGTAAAAGTCAAGCCACATCCGATTTCCCTGCCATTTCTCTGATTAGAGACTGGGGGGATTCATTAAGAATGAATGACACCTGCTGATAGCACTGTGTTTTCTTCACAAGCACAAATAATACAAGCCAAACTATGGAAGACTGATTCTGCTACAGAGTAAAAAAAAAAAAAAAGAAAAGTAATTGCAATTTTCATCACACAATTCAGAAACAAAGTCTGAATTGTGGATTATAAAGACAGAATTGCAAGATAAACTCGGAGGAAAAAGTCAGAATTGTGAGATATAAACTATAATATTAAAAATGTTCTAGATTTAGAAGTTTATATCACAATTTCACAGCTTTCTTCTCAGAAATGTGACTTAATCTTGCAATTCTGACCATTTTTCTCTAAATTCTGAGTTTGCATCTCATAATTCTGTTTTTTGTTTCCACCATGGAATAAAAAATAAAAAAGGTATTGACTTTTTTTGCAATTGCACGTTTGTCTCATAATTCTGACTTTTGTTCTCAGTATTATAAGTTTATATCTCACAATTCTGAGGCTTTATCTTGAATTTATAAGTTTATAACTCACATTTCTGACTTTTTTCAGAACTGCAAGAAAAAAGTCACAATTATCTCTATTTAATCATTTTATAAAAAAAACAAACAAACAACAAAAAACAACCCTTTAGCTCTGAAATTACTACTTTGCTGACATAAAATGAACAATATCATAGCTAAACCAATCAAATCATTATGGTCAAAATCAACTGTTGATCCCACTAAATATTCTGTTTACGCTGAAATGCATCACACTATGGAATTTAAATATGTTGCAAACAGCATTTTGCACCATTTACACCAAAAACTCACCAAATAGAGCTTCAAAAATATCTCAATGAATATCATCCTGTACTCAGGATCGACTGTCTCAGGGTTTTGACAGGAGGAAATGACACAGCAGACTTCAGGGGCTCGAGATGCGCTGAGCTGTGCTTCAGAGCCAATCTGTCAAGCGATCATCATCTAGATATTCAGTATCAGGTCTGCAGGTTTATGGAGTCTAATGGGGTTTTTAATGTTTCCTCAGTAAAAAGAGGCTAATGAGGACAGAAGATCAACAACGGAAACACTTTTCCCTCCAGCTCTGTCAGGTTTGTCAACAACAGAGCTTCTTGTTTACAGGGCCTTGCGATGAGCATAGCATGCTTTAACATACAAAACATTTAAGATTTTATAACACTTATCAGATGAGCCAAGCACAGCTACAGTATACTGTTCTGTGAGAGAAAATCATCAGCCAAATTACAGAGAGGAAAAATAGCACAAAAATAAGTCATTTGTCACTTTCTATGGAAGAAAAAGAGAAATAGCTTGGCTACTTGTGTGTGTACCTATATTCCCCACAACTGTACATGTGATGCTGCAGGTTTTATAAGCTTTATAAACTGTTTTGCGCTCAGTCAGTACATTGTTTTTTTAAATGTTTTTAAAAGAAGTCTGTTCTGCTCACAAAGGCTGCATTTATTTGATCAAAAATACAGTAAGAACAGTAATATTGTGAAATAATTTTACAATTTAAAATAAACTATTTTCTGTTCATGTATTGTAAAATGTAATTCATTTCTGATCAAAGCTGAATTTTCAGCATCATTCCTCCAGTCTTCAGTGTGACACAATCCTTCAGAAATCATTCTAATATGCTGATTTGCTGCTCAAGAAACAGCTCTGGTTTTATAAATGTTGAAATCAGTTGTGTTGCTTAACATTTTTATGGAAACTTTGATTTCAGGATTCTTTGATGAATTTGATGAAGTTCAAAAGAACAGCATTTATTTAAAATATAAATCTTTTGTAGCATTGTAAATGTCTTAACTGTCACTTTTGATCAATTTAATGCATCCTTGCTGAATAAAAGTATTCATTTTGCTTTAATAATAAAAACCCTCATGCAATCTGGGATGCTCTTTAACCTGAAAAGACATTAAAACATTAAAGTGTAATCCACTAATACTTAAATTAAACATTGAAACCCTCTCAACTCGTGAAGCTTCAGAAGCCTGCAGGTCATGAGATGCTAGAGAAGCTCCTGATCAGTGGACCCTGAGCATTCCGCCCTCTGTTCCCATCATGCTTTGCTTCCCCAGTAACGCCTCCTCTGACCTTTCAGACTCAAGCTTCATCATCTTTATGGTGCTGTGCAATTGTCATTTACCTGTCAATCACTCATAAGAAAGGTCAACCCAAATGACCTGCTCGAACCACAACGACGTACGGCTCCCGCTGCTGCGGCCCAGACCCCAGACAGAGGGTCGTACATCACACAGCAGTACCTGCCCGCAATACACCTCGCCAGAAGTGCTGAATGATGCATGCGTGACCTCACCGTGAATTATACTTAAGGTCAAATGTTTGATGGATTACAACAGGAGCCTTGCAGTGCATGTCTTTAATGTACAATGTAACTGTGTGTGTGTGTGTGTGTGTGTGTGTGGGCTACAACGGTCCAGCAAAGGGGAATAACAATCTAGGACAGGATTCATCTTGGAAATGCTGGACTCTGTTAAACCAACCAGCACACGGGCACAGGGATCTGTCAGAATCACATCAAAACAAGAACACAAACTCTGCAATCATCCATTTACAAATCTGTCCTTTTCCTCAAAAACTGGGATAGACTGCAACATAGAAGCTTCTACTGTATTGTGAGATCAAGACAGGATATTAACCTAATTATTTCTAATAAACTATAGAGACTGCCATCAACGCCTGCTAAATTCAGCCAAACTCTGTACTTTTGTTTCACTGTTTCTAATTATAATGATGGTGTTTAATAAATATACACTGACCAAAATTATAAATGCAACACTTTTGTTTTTGCCCCCATTTTTCATGAGCTGTACTCAAAGATCTAAGACTTTTTCTATCTACACAAAAGGCCTATTTCTCTCAAATATTCTTCACAAATCTGTCTAAATCTGTGTTAGTGAGCACATAATCCATCCACCTCACAGGTGTGGCAAATCAAGATGCTGTTAGACAGCAGGATTATTGCACAGGTGTGCCTTAGGCTGGCCACAATAAAAGGCCACTCTAAAATGTGCAGTTTTACTGTATGGGGGGGGGTCCAGGGGGGTCCGAAATCCAGTCAGTACCTGGTGTGACCACCATTTTCCCCACGCAGTGCAACACATCTCCTTCGCATAGAGCTGATCAGGTTGTCCACTCCTCTTCAATGGCTGTGCGAAGTTGCTGGATATTGGCAGGAACTGGAACACGCTGTCGTATACGCCGATCCAGAGCATCCCAAACATGCTCAATGGGTGACATGTCCGGTGAGTATACTGGCCATGCAAGAACTGGGATATTTTCAGATTCATCCACGACCATCACCTCATGTTGCAGCATGATAATGTTGCAAGGATTTGTACACAATGCTTTTCAGTGAATTTATTCAAAGCAAATAATAATTTAATTATAAAAAAAGGTATTTTAATTTTTAAAAGGTAACCTTTAAGATAAAGGCATTCAAAAAGCAGTTCTGACACAGCATTCAGATTTCATAAGTCAAGATAAAAAAAGAGAAAAGTAGAATTCTTCACATTTTCAACAGGTTTTCCTTTCCTTTTATAATGTATATAAACGCTGAAAACTATTCTTGGAGTAAAATCTTTACTGTTTTTATATCTATGACCATGCTCACACTGACTGCTTTTCCATTTCTTGGGAAACAAGACACGAGGTCTTCTTCTGAAATCATTGATAAGTGAGGAACACACATCAGATGAGATCTCCAAATGTATGATCTTCAGGAGATTACAGGATTAAACTCCAGCCTTGTAATCTTAAAGTGAAGGAAGCGCTGATTCTTGTGGAGAATAAGAACTTGAGCCCTGAATCTCCATCATGTCCTTGAGCGAGACGTCCCTGCAGTAAGAGACTGTCAGTCATGTTAGAAAAGACACCATCAGCTGAACGTCAGAATAACTTGTGTGTGACACAAAAATCTATAAACTCACTGTCCAGAACAGTTTGCTGACTCTCAATATTGCGGTAATGTGACACGGACACAAAACACCAGGGTTTACATCATTTAAATATGAACTGAGAGTGACTTTGAACATAATTGCAATTGAAATTTGAATGTAAGGAAGTAGAATTAAAATGAACTGAAATTTAAAAGTAAAAAGAAACTCCGAATAGAGGTTTCAAAAAATATTTGATAAAATATCAAATGTTTGAAAGTGTATAGACCTTATGGACAGAAAGAACAAAATAGAATGCTACATAGAACACTAGACAGAACAATAAAATGATAGATTAACAGATAAACATTGAATGATAGACTGGAATGATAAAACAATAGACACAACAATGGATTAAATGAACTATAGATTGAACGATAAGACGGCAGACAGAATGATAGATTGAACAATAAAACAGTGGAACGATAGACTGAATGATAAAACAATAGACGGCCCGATAGATGGAAAGAAAACGACAGAACCATAGCATGAACAATCGAACAACAGACTGAACGATTATACGGTAGATTGAATGATAAAAATACTAAATGAACGATGAATTAAATGATAGAACGACAGAACAACAGACAGACAGAAACACACTCTCTCTCTATCTGTTGCTCTGCTCTTCTCTAGTGTTGGGAATATGTTGTTTAAGTGTTTTGCAAATAAGGTTTTAATTAGGACACCAGAGCAAATAATGAGCAGTCAGACGTCTCGTATCATCTCGTCTTTCATGTCTCTCTGTCTCTCGTTCATTAGCGTCGTCCAAACATAAGGAGCGCGAGGTGCAGCTCCACCTGCTGAGGCCAGATGGGCCCTGCAGAACAATGCAGTCAAGGTCAGAGAGCCCAGCATTTATCGATCCCGCTCTCAGAGCGCTCAAGCGCGGGTTCAGATGGGTCGCACCGCCAGACCCTGTGCTTTCATCCACACTCTGAGCTGAAGGGATTTACACTTACAGGAGCTGGCTTTAAAAAAAGACGGGAACAAATCCAAAAAAAGAACAAAAAATCTAATAGGACAGAAAAGTCACAAAAGGAATCAGTTTACTATCAGTTGTTTCTTCAACACAGATCCAAACCAGGTTTCAGAAGAGATCTCATTTTGCCAAGACAAGTCTGCAATCAAACGTGAGAGATCTCAATATGAACTCATCAATATGAAAAAATACCAAAAACAAATGAATAAATATTAAAAGGAAATATATATATACATACACACACACACATCTCATAAGACAAAGTTATTCCTTCAGTGAAGAGCTACTCGATATTTAAAAAACTTAAATATTTTTTAGGTTAATATTTAAATATATTATGTATTATTGTTAAATGTAGTGTTTTGTATATTATTTAAATGTATATATTTTTTTATTTTTATATTATAATGATTATACATGCATTTAATTTACATTATTGATATAAATTACAATGGTGGCCAAAATGATTAGAACACTAGTATTTTCACCAGGAATTTGTTTTTTTAAGTCAGTTATTTCTATCTTTTGCTGTAGTGTGTCAGTAGAAAATGTCAGTTTACATTTCCAAACATTAATTTTGCCATTAATTGTAATAATCCAGTGAGATTTTTGTTTGACAGAAGCCAGTGCTCCACACAGAGATCTGATGTCATCAATGACATGAAGAAACAGAACAAACTGAGACAGACTAAATCCAGAAGAACGTATAATGTATATAATTTATAAGTATATGTATAAATTACACAATTTGCTTACAAGAGAATCATTGAAAAAAATCTAAATTAAGTCTCATATCATGGTAATATACACTACATGGTATATATTCATGGTAAAAAGTTTACAATGTACTGCATTAATAAGAAGACATTTTCATTTTTACTGGTGTTTTACCTGCATTTTGAATTTTATACTTGTATTTTGAAAGTTGCGTTATGTTTTAGGGTTAATGAAACTGTCTGTAAAATTAAATGTATATATATACAGATATACAGTGCTCTCCAAAAGTATTGGAACAGTAAAGACAAAATTGCTCTGTTGGCTGTAGAGTCAAGACATTTACAAATATGATTAAAAGATGAATATGAGACAAAACTACAGAATGTCACATTTTATTATTGGGTGATTCAACACATAGATGTTTTACCAGCTAAGTTCAGCACTTTTAGAGGTTCATTGCCCAAGTTAATCTCCAGATTTAAATCTGATTGAACATGAATTTCAGCAGCTGAAGAGGAGAGTAAAGGCAGAAACTCCCCAAAACAAGCAACAATTGGGATTGGTTGCATTAAAGGCTGGGAAAAGTATTTCAAAGGATGAGACCAAGAGTCTGGTGATGTCTATGGGTCACAGACTCACTGCTGTGATTGTGTTCAAGGGATCTGCAACTAAATAATAGCTTTTAATCTTTTATATCTGCCTTATGTTCAACTGTCCCAATACTTATGCTCACATCAATGAGTGGGATTAACTCTAAAAGTGATGTTCTTTTTATTTGGTAAAACATCTATGTGTTGAAATGGCTAAAAATAAAATGTGACATTCTGTAGTTTTGTCTCATATTCATCTTATATATATATATATATATATATATATACACACACACACCTTGTATTCATGTATCAATATGAAATATTTTAAATATAAGATTGATCAATATTTCAAGACACACATAACACACACAAGCACACACATATACAGTATATTTCAGATACTTCAAAAATATGTATATTTTTGGCTGTTTTGATTTATTTTAATGAGACATACATGAGAACTCTATCACATCTCATGTTTTACTCTGGTTTGTTATTTGACCAATCATGGACATATAATGCCATATAAGAATGAAAAAATCTGAATAATTCATCACACCCTTGTTCAAAAGTTGAGCTCATCTGGTTGATTGTTGACTGTTAAAGTATCAAGCTGCTTGATCTGCACTGAACTCAAGAGTCTGCTATCAAACACTCACAGATCTGCAGTGAAAGGTCACCCGTGGAGAGCAGTAATTTGACATGCTGTCTTTTTTTAATTATCAGAAATGGACTGCAGGGGACAAACTTGACCTTTACTACCTGTGGTACGTAACGCACAGCTGCGGCTCCTCTGCTGTAATGAGCCGCGGTGACAGCTGACCTTTAGCGCTCCACAGGCTGCCGTCACAAAACTCCCAGCAGTCATTTAGTTAAAACAACACACAGGAGTAACACGTCGGAGAGTATTTATGTTGCTGTACTTCACGTCTCTGTCTTCACACCATTACAGCATTACAGTCAAACATAGATGCAGGCTGAGAAGTTACCTTATAACTCTATCACAAAATGTAGTGACTTTATCAAACCCGAAATGCATGATTTCAGTGAAAAAATTCCTCCTAAATGGTGAATAAGTTGAGATAAATGGGATCACAAAAAGTATGAATAAAAACACTTAATTGGCAAAAGAAATCTAAATAAATAACTACAATAAATAAATATTAAATAAATTGAAATATTTAAAAACATACACAATTTTTCAAATGTTTGGAGTCTGTAAGATTTTTGAGAGAAGCTGTGAAATATTACTTTAACCAGTTTTCAATTAGAATATATTTTAAATGTAATATTCTGTGGCAAAGCTGAATTTTCAGCAGCCATTGTTTAATATTTTTTTGGAAACCGCAATATATTTTTTTCAGGATTCTTGGATGAATAAAAAGCTTAAAAGAAAAGCATTTATTTGAAACATTATGCATGTCTTTACTGTCACTTTTGATTAATTTAATTAATCCTTGCTTAATTTTTTTTTAAACTTACTGACCTCAAACTTTTGAGCAATATTTTTGCTGATCATGCCAGCAGCTATTTTCAGTCATGCAAACACATATTTCGACTACATTTAAAATCATAATATCTGACATGAATCTATCATAAGATCTGACATAGTATAGTATTTTATATAACATAATACATTATATAATATATATCTATAGATAGATAGATAGATAGATATAGTTTTTATTAATTTATATTCCCGTTTTAGTTATTTTAGTATAACACTAAAATAAAAATAAAATGCAAAAACGGTTTTCATTTACGTCAAGTAACAAACATTTATTTAATGGTTTTCATTTTAGGTTCAGTTTTAGCTAATACTATTATAGCCCTGATGCCAGTATCACAAACATTGTTTCTTGACCTCAAGTAGCACAAACAACTGTAGCAGAGCAAACCCTGGGAGCAACATTACCCACTTCATGGCTGTTTCTTACAATCATAAGGACCACACATTGACTTTTCTGTAAGTGACTCTTTTATTTGAGAGGCATTTGAGGAGAAATTCTCCCGGTCATGTTAATACAAGTGGCCCGTCTCAGAGATATACTGACTCTGCTGTGACTCAATCTCTAATGAATCACTCAAATCAGAGACTTCACAATGAAATGAGCCGGTCCTCTCGTATAAACAAGAACAGGAGAAATCATAACACCCAGTCCAGAATTATACTGTAACATTACAGTTGAAGGAGCCAATCGCCTGTAAAGCAAGTGAGCTTCATCTGAAACACACTCAAAAATAACATGCCATTGACAAACGGCTTCAGAAGTCAGTCTTTCCTCATTCAAGGTACAAGCAGTATTTTTTAGGCTGCTTGTATTTGTATGATTGTTTCAGTTCATGCTGCATGCAATGTAATAGAAACATATGATGTAGACAAGTATGAAATCTCATCCAGCACAAAAAAACACACCTAAAGTGTCCCAGAGCACCGGCTCTCTTCTTAAGGTCAGCATTGATGAGACTGCAACTTCTTTGAATTTTTTTGAGCAAAAAGTGTGTCAGAGTAATAGACTGTAAGTATGAAGACATAATCTTGTTCTCTGACATGTTATTAAGACAGAGACTCTTATTTCCCCTCATAATCCTCTTAAACAGTCTTCTGATTTGACGGTAATATCCTCAGCAGACTGATCTGACCTGTTCAAATCCCCACACTGACCTCATGTGCTTCATCTGCAGCCCTCCGAATACTGCAACACTTACAAAAGATGTTCACAGGTCATCCTCTAAAAAAATAAATTAACTAAATAAATATTCCTCCTGATTTAAGGAATTTATGCAATAAAGAAAAAGTCTTATTTTAATCAAGATTTTGTTTTGTACATTTTGATTTTGACTTCCCAAATTCTTATTGTAAAGCATTTTAATACTGTGAACCCTTTTTGTAATTATTTTAATAAATAGATTTAGATATTTGTAACGAGGAGGCAGTGTCTTTAAGATCCATGTGCAGCTTTATTATCACACAAGAATGGTCATACAAGCATAAGTCAATCACAGGCGTCAGGTACCACGTAGGCAGAGCAGAATCATAAACAGAGTTCGGGCTAGAGGTCCGGGCAGGCAGCAGACAGATAACAAAACAGATCAGCAAGGCAGGCAGAGTTCTTTCATAAATGGGTAAACAGTCCAGGTCAGCAACAGGAAATCAAACACAGGATAAACGCTCAGAAATGTCTGCATGGCAAGAACAAGAGTTCGCAATGAGAGCAAGGGTTGAGCAGATTAAATAGACAGTCAATGGGGAACACCTGTGCAGGTAATCAGTCTCAGGTACGGGGTGTGATGGGAAATGAAGTCCGAATGACAGAGTTAATACTCAGGTGAGGGTTTCCTCTGGTGGTGATCGGAGGGAGCCACAGAGGCTGAGTTCGTGACAATATTAGATATTAGACTGTAATAAAGCAATGCCATAAACACAATTTAAAAATCAGATTTGTTCTAAAAAATTTAAAATAATAATACAAATCTAAAATATCATTATAGTATATCATATATGATATTAATCTTATATATAATATCAATACCAGAAAATCTGCAGCCCTGTTTTTCTGATTTTATGGAAATGTGACTATACTGTATTTATGCAATAAAGAAAATTAAACCTATTATTATTTTATATTTTAAGATTTTCTTTATTTGTATATTTATCAATATTTTTGTTTCCATGACAATTAAACATTTTCTTCTCAAATTCTCATTGTAATACACTTGAATGCTTTACAATTTTTTTGTAATTATTTTTATTCTCAATAGTTATTCTTTCTACTACTAAAACCAGCATTCATTTGTTATAATTGTGATTTATTTGATTATTTATTTGTTTTTGTGCATTAAACCATTTTATGTTACAACATTCTTTAATTATTTATTTTTCCAATTTTGAGGTGGAATATTTGAATATTTGTTTTCATGCATTTATGTCCAAAAAAAATCTACAATATTGTATCCATATATAATGGAAGTTGCTCATTTATACGAGACAAAATCTAAGATGTTTCTTCAAAAAACCCTTTGAAGGAAGAGAAAGAGAAACTAACTAGAATAAATAGGTTTGTTCAAATCATTAACCCATCAACATGTTTAGGCAACATATTTTTCTATCCATTTAGACATAAAACCTGAAGCAACTGTACTTTCTGTACTATATGATGGTGCTGATTACTATTCCCTGCCGTCTGCGGTGGGTTTCACGCGTCTATGAGCTCTGATCCGTCTCTGAGTGATGCAGCTCTCAGTGTCACACAAAGCTTCCTCATCAGGGTCTCTGAGAACATGAGGAGATGCTGGAGGAGACCTGGCTTTCCTCATCTGCTGACAGCTGATGACAGGATCTGAGCTGACTGCAGGAGATGGAGGATTTCCATTCACCGAAACACTCATACTGCTGCTGCTCTTCTGGTAAATACACTGCTGCTGTTTGAATTATTCATTTGTTTGTTCTCAGACTCTGAGCGCACAAGCAAATGTTTGGTTATGAAACCATTTTTAAATGTCTTAGATTTGTGTTTGTTTATTTGTTTGTTTTTAATAATCTATCAAGTCAGCTGATCAACTGACCTGAGAGAACGGGTAGGCATGTAAGGGTGTAGCAGCTCAGAAATGTAAGGTGGGGCAAGCCCATTTAGGGATTTAAAAACAAATAGAAGAATTTTAAATTGAATCTTAAAATGTACGGGCAGCCAGTGAAGCAAAGCTAAAATGGGGGAAATATGCTCATATTTACGTGTTACAGTTAAAAGATGCTGCAGCATTTTGGACCATCTGCAAACGAGCAACAGAGGACCCACTAACCCCCACATACAATGCATTACAGTAATCCAGCCGAGTGGTTACAAAGGCATGGATCACTGTCTCAAAAAGTTGCCTTGGAAGATAATGCTTTATCTTGGCCAGCTGCCTCAGTTGGAAAAAACTTGATTTAACTTCTGCCCTTAACACGGTGGATAATTTTGCATTAGAAAGTGCTGCTGGTTTTCTCACTATAAGGTGCTTTGATGAAAAACTATTTGGAAAAATCGTGATATGGTTTAGTTAAATTTTCAATTTATTGCAGATATTATATTAATATAACATATAATGGACCACAAAACCAGTCATAAGGGTCAGTTTTTCGATATTGAGATTTATACATCATCTGAATGTATTTTTGGCTATTGCTACAAATATACCCCAGCGACTTAAGACTGGTTTTGTGCTCCAGGGTCACATATAATATAATTATGTGTTGCCAAATTGTGCAGCACAAAAAAAAAACAAGAACAGAAAATCTAGAAATCTAAAACTAATTATTTTTTCAAATTACCGTCACAATTTTTAATCACAAAAATCGCATTCATTGTTCACACCAATTGTTCAGCTCTAATTTTGTGCATTGCATTTTTTCAATATAATTTGCAGTATAATTTGACTAAATTATGACATTTACTTTTTTTCCAGGATGAAATGTTTTGACTATATATTCATGAATTGTTGCACCACCTACTAGTAAAAATATCAGAATTCTTGCTGATTTCTGCATGAAAATGGAAATGCACATGGATTCTTGGCCCAAATTTCATGGCAATACATATAAGAATTACAAAACCTGACTTCCCATGAAGATGTGTGGCCAACAGAAAACTGCTAAGTCATGACATGACCTGTTAGCTGAATTAAAAGCATGCACATGTTTTATCTGTTGCAGTAAACTGGAGTAGATTTCATATTTCTACATTTCGGGTGCATAATATGTTGAATCATGTATATGCAGCAGAGTGTGAGATTGCAGTCATATTACAACAATGACCACGGCTTTAGCTATTCGTTTTTACCATGCAGTCTAATTTACTGCAGTAGACTCTAAATGTGAAAACACAGGACAGTAAACAGATATAACAGATTCTCATAAACCTCTTGTTCTCGCAAACAGTGACCAAATCAAACGCCATTACAGAAAACAAGAGAAAGACAGATCCTGTTTTGTCAGAGGCTGTTAAAAACAAACAGCAACAAAACCAGAAGAACCTCGTAATGAAACTCATCCGTCGCTGAAATACAATTTACTCCATCCCCAATATAAGCCAACTCAACATAAAATGAGCCACCTTCAATAGAATTACCCACGAACGCCATTTCCTCCCCAGAGAAACATCTAATAAGAAAAATAGTGCCTTTAGTGCTCCCCAAATGTTATTGGAGTTTTCTGGAAGGCTGCCCATGAGGGCGACTGGAGGGGTCACACATAAAACCAAGGCAGATTGAGAAATCACACCAATGAAGACCAATGAGGCTGTTCGAGTGAAAAAAGTGCTAGTTTTGCGATTTCACTTCTAGGAGTTAAACTCTTTATAAACCCTCCTGAGAGGCCATATTCACGTACAGATACGATTTTACATCCAAAAATTGTCCAAAACAACTCTAGACAAATATGTGGGTGGATTTTGATGATAGAGGACAACAGGACAACATACGTGAATATGGCTTCTCAGGAGGGACTTTTTCACTGGAGGAAGCGATATTATGGATTATGGAATCATATTTTGACAAGAAGCGGCAGCTTAAAGTATTAAACATCATAAAGATGGATGTTGCTTAGAAACATAAAACTTTTGGCTTCTGAAGACATTTACAGATGGTGTGGATTACTTGTGGATTATTGCGATGTTTTTATCAGCTGTTTGGACTCTGATTCTGACGGCACCCATTCACTGCAGAGGATCCATTTGTGAGCAAGTGATGGAATGCTACATTTCTCCAAATCTGATGAAGAAACAAACTCATCTGCATCTTGGATGGCCTGAGGGGAGGACATTTTCAGCAAATGTTCATTTTTGGGTGAACTATTTAAAGCTACGTGACGCTGGTTCATTTTTTATAAGTTGAATGGTTCCAATTGCACGTGTCCTGCAGGCATGAATTCAGAGCTAGAACTCAATTCGGGGTTTCTTTAAAGGGAATGAACGTACAACATGTGCGATGTCACTAATGACACACCGCTGTGCATCTGTTAGGTGTCTGCGTGACAGGTTTGACTGACAGGGACGCGTCACTGCACACTTCTCCGCCAGAAGCACATAACGCTCACCTCTGTGATTGATGATGTCTATTTATATCAGAACCTCTGCACAGTTTGACAAGACCACACACACACTTTACAGTCCCTCAGCCACAGTGATTGATGCAATGCTGTTGATTTTCATCTGTTTATCTTGTGGAGGAGTATTTAAACAGGTCATGTAATGAAAATCTCTTTTGAAATAAAAGTTTAATGGAAGAGTTCAAAGAAAAATTTTAATGTAGCGATAATTTACTAACCCTCAAGCCGTCCGAGATGTAGATGAGTTTGTTTCTTCATCAGATTTGGAGAAATGTAGCATTGCATCACTGGCTCACCAATGGATGCTCTGCAGTATTTTAGCCGGAAGCAAAGGTTTCAAGTTAAAAACATCTTAATGATGGATTTGTTTCTTACAACACACAGCTTTTGTCTTGACAAGACATTAACTGATGGACTGGAGTGGTGTGGATTACTTGTGTACTGTGATGTTTTATCAGCTGTTTAGACTCTCATTCTGACGGCACCCATTCACTGCAGAGGATCCATTGGTGAGCAAGTGATGCAATTTCTCCAAATTTGATGAAGAAACAAACTGATCTACATCTTGGATGACCTGAGGGTGAGTACATTACACAAATTTACATTTTTGGGTGAACTATTGATTTAATATTCTATGTAAACGCACTCAAATGTTCATACAGTAAAAATGCCAATCCCAAGATTATTTATTGAAACTAAACAGCAACATTTTCTTATTAAATGTTCATAAACATTAACATCCTAGCAAAAATAAAACAGTTTCACATCATTGCTTTTTCTTTGAGTATCGGAATGTTTATGAAGGTAGTTTTTTCTCAAACTAAAGAGTGTAAAGCTGCAAATCTCCTTTTAATCGCGATCTCCGTATGATCATTTATCACCCAGCCCAACAAAACTGCATAAATGTGGTAGATTTTTGGGTGAATTATTCCTTTAACAGTTTACTGTTCAAATGAGATTTGAAGCTTTATGATTTGATTCATTATTTCCATCTGTAGGGTCGAGGGTTTGTAGTACCACTGCTTTTAGTTTGATACTCCGAATCCTGGAGGCGAACCAAGACACATGCAGGCAACAGAAGAAAGATAGAGTGGGCGTCTGTTTGTCCTCTTGCCCTCCACACACACACACTCCTATAACCTTGTTTACATGCGCTCATCTCGCCTGCAGATTGTGTGAGATGCTTCAGTGCGAGGCTGACAGAAACTGTGTTAGTAGGGCTCCTGGTCTTTCCTCTTTGTTGGTTTCTGCTAAATCCATCCACAAATACACACACACACACACACACACACACACACACACACACACACCTGATGGAGACTCAATATCTCCAGGCTTCCTCTCCACTAGAAGTGGGTGGTAAGACCAAAAGCTTGTATCATGAATACAAGATAAATATATAGTTATTTTTGTTGGAAATCCAATGAAAAAAAAAAAAGACGTTTTATGTTCCTTTTAATTGCATATACACCCACACATATATATATATATATATATATATATATATATATATATATATATATATATATATATATATATATAGGTATATAAAGGCAATCACAATCACTCAGTGCATCTTTCTCTCATAATAATCTACTTTACATAATACAGTCAGCTTTAAATATAAGCTTTTAATGAAGCAACTTTTTGAGTTTTGTACATAATGATCTCATATTTTGTTGTATAATTTCAGAGTTGCCTTCTTAATTGGAGATAGCATACTTATTTTTTCTGTAAATTGCATAAAACTGAGAAAAATCTTTTTAAAATTCCATTCACTTAAGCATACTATAGTAGTGATTCATATTTCAGCCACAGAAATTAGATAATTTTTTTTATTTAATACAGTTATTGTTATTATTGGTCGCACCACGTGATGAGAGGTCGCTCCAAATGACACAAAGACCTTACATCATTAAAAATCTATTTAAAGAAACGTGTGAAAAGTTCAGCATATGGGATTAACTGCAGTCATTTTTTTAGACCCAGTTATTTCTAAACTTTGCCCAACCCTTTCTGCTCAATGGACCCTTTGCCAGGAGTTTGATTAACAGGCAATCTGAGCAATCATAATACCAAATCTGCCATTTTTGTCCGACAAACAAACTAGACAGGAGAGTAGATTAACGCTGTTGGACTTGAACTTGAAAAATAGTGTTTATTGACATCTTTTCACAGTTGAAGCAAGATCTGATGTTCTTTCATGTTTATTTTCTGCTATAACTAGTAAGAGACGATCGGTCACATGCTGCTGAGGTGCTACAGCGATCTTTCACGACACAATAACGAGCCAAAAGCAGTATTTGTTGTTTGAATTTCTTAAAAAAAATGACAAAGTTTGAACTTAATAATACCGAAAGTAACCTTCTCTGTCTTCTATGTCGGTGTATTGTCAGTGTCTTCTTTGCTCCGTGATGTATTTTTCACTGCATGAGAACATGATGTGTGGCATTAAAGTGCCATGGTTTACCTAAATACACACACACACACATCACTACTTTAGAGGTTGCGTTAGAATTTAACATAACCTTTTAGATGTCAAATAGACGTCTATTAGATGTTTTTAAGATATCTTTAAGATATTTATGATTTAGAATGTATGTAAAACTGACATATGAAAGACGTCTGTCAGACGTTTGTAGACAGCAGATGGTTTCCAGATCAAGAGATGAATGAATGAATGAATGATGCATTTATATAGCGCTTTATTGTGTATTGCTGTACACCCAAAGTGCTTTACAATCATGTGGGGGGGGGGGGGGGGGGGGGGTCTCTCCTCAACCACCACCAGTGTGCAGCATCCACTTGGATGATGTGACGGCAGCCACAGTACAACGGCGCCAGTGCGCTCACACACCAGCTACAGGTGGAGAGGAGAGAGAGATAGAGCCAATCAAGTGGATGGGGGTTATTAGGAGGCCGTGATAGACAAGGGCCAGTAGAGGGAATTTGGCCAGGACACCAGGGTTACACCCCTACTCTTTACGAGAAGTGCCATGGGATTTTTAGTGACCACAGAGAGTCAGGACCTCGGTTTAATGTCTCATCTGAAAGACGGTGCTTTTTACAGTATAGTGTCCCCGTCACTATACTGGGGTGTTAGGACCCACACAGACCACAGGGTGAGCACCCCCTGCTGGCCTCACTAACACCTCTTCCAACAGCAACCTAGTTTTCCCAGGAGGTCTCCCATCCAGATACTGACCAGCTCAACCCTGCTTAGCTTCAGTGAGCAACCTGTCTTGGGCTGCAGGGTGATATGGCTGTCTTTAACAGACATCTTGCAGACGTACGTGTGCTATCTGGGCATAGGTTTATGGATTCATTTATTTATGATGAGAACAGATGAACAGACTGTGTGTAATTTTTCATGTTCAACACCACAGTGACTATGCTAGGACTGGGTAAAAAAAAAAAAATCTCAATTTTAATAGATTCTCATTTTTATGAACCAATATCAATTATTAAATCCCAATCGATGCTGTTTTCAGTTGATGAATGAACAGTACAGAGAGTGCACCTTCCATCCAATAAATTGCGTTGTTACTTTTGATATTAAAAAGTCTCAGATCTCAAATTATGTCAATTTTATTAGGAGATTCAAGCAATAAATACAGTTTTGGCGCTCTTTAATGTGGTCTGATAGATCGCTGTAGCTTAAACTGGGTACTCGCCTTGCAAAATTTATAGCGATTGGACAAAATTGGAATGTTTTGGCAAAGAAAAGCAAAACCTAAAAAACCTTAAATATAAATTCTTAAAAATAGAAGTGCATTTGTGTAAGCATGCTTAATGAGTGTTAATAAAATACTTTAACCATTTCATTGTGTGTGTGTGTATACTCTCCATTATGGAAGTGTTTTAGTGTCAGCCATATATTTTGGGTTGGCCTAGACCTCAACAGCATCCATGTCATAAAAGCCTTAAAGCGCTTGAACCCAAGTAATTGCTACTTGCAGCTATATTTATTATTATTGTTGTTGTATAATACAAATGTTAAAACTAAAACTTCTGTAAAATCCCAGTGCTCTTTCAAAAAAAAAGACCAAATTAAGGTGACGCCCACCTGGGCTCAGATTGATCTCCACACACTTCACTTGTCATCAGCATGCTGTCAGTCAGCAGCGGCAGCGTGTCCAAGTTGCATCAGACCTCAGTGTGTCTTCAGTTAGCGTGTTGAGATGCGTGTGAATACTAACTACACGTGTGGGTGCACAGGCTGTCAGTAAGTGGCCGGTTGAATTCAAGTGTTCAGTCAGTGGCATGTTTAGTTGATATTTCTTAATTATCCGAGTGAGCGTGTAGGCGACAACAGGCACTTCTGTAGCCTGGAGTTTGTCTTCAGAACACCTACTGAAAGCCATTTTCTCCTCTTGTGTAGCATTTTATCTCACTGAAGTCCATTTATGTTATACAAGGTTTCTTGCAGTGAAAACAGTCATAATTAAGTTGCATTTAGTTTGACTTTTTTTTTTTTTTTTTACCATTTGCTCTTAATACAGGCTGTTTTTACTACTGTATCTTTAAGACTTATCTACGCTAGTGTAGACATAACCATCTTCACTTTGGCAAACGGCCAAAACAAAAGTTCGGTTTAACTTGAAGAAGCTATGACAGAAATATATTACTAATATATACTAAAATGTACTTCTCAAGATACATTCATCTTTACATGTATATAGTTCGGTTGTGCAGCATCTTATTTGACAAAAAAAGAAAAATGCAATGTTTTGTTCGACATATTTTTATTTGATTCCATTTTAAAAGATTGATTAAATTGATAAAGTTTAATTAATTTCATTAGACACCATTTATAATGATAATGTTTTAAAACATAAAATACAGAATGCAAAAAAGTAAACAAATAAAAGTTTCAAAAATAAAACAAAACAAAAAACAACTACAAAATAGTAAATATTGCTTACTTTATTTCACTGAGCCCTAAATTAAAACAACAAACGAGTTATGTTTACATTCAGTCTCAAGGTCTAACATACACGTGGAAAGCATTTCCTTCACCATTAACAGTAAATCAAAATTGATACGGTATGATATGGAAACAAATATTGTGATAACATTTTTGGCCATGTCACCCGGTCTTCTTTTTTGTTATTTAGCTGCTTGATGAGCCACAATGAGAAATCCTGCCAAACTCCTTTTGACTGAAATCACACACACTCCCTTTAGTCTCCCCCCAGACTCCTCCAGTGTGTCTGGACTGGTTTAACCCACAGCTAACGAGCCGCGCGCCAGAAAACATCCTCCACGAGTCATTAGAGGGGACCGCCATGCAAAGAGGAGGTGAAGAGGCTGGAAGTTTAACCAATCATCTTCCTCTAGAGCCGCTGTGAGTCTCACATCCACTGAGAGTATTCTGCTACAAAGTCAACACTAAAAACAACAGTATCGTAATGCTAAGAATAGACAAGCTGTATAACACTCGTTAACCTGAACTTTAAATATATTGTGTAAATATTCCACAGAATATTTGTTCTGAATGCACTGAAAAACCAACAGATTCACAACACGAATTCAACTCTTGCTGCTCTGTGACACTAATTGACACAGAAGTATCCCAATATGTCCTGCTGACTGCACGAGAGCAACTCTAAACAAAACTAGTGTGTATGGTTTAAAATTAACTATTATTAGTATTGTCATTTTATAGTATGTAGTTAATTACTTTATTAAATACTTCATTTTATGTAATAATTAAATGTATAATTTATTTTAAATACTCAATTTTTATATAATATTATAATAGTAATTATTCATATTTTGTTTGATATTTTTATGCAGTAATATAATACAACTATTTATTAAATAATTATAATAGTAATACTGAACAATTGCGCACATACACAGACTGTTTATTTTCATTTAATACTTTTTACTTTTTCAGTATTTAGTTATTTTAGGTTTCTTGATGGTTTAATATTTCATTTAAATTAATATTGTCATTTTACAGTTGTACTGTACAATAAATTATTACATAATTTTACTTAAATACTATTTTTTAATTTTACAGTGAAATATTACAAAAGTAACTTTTTTTTATTTTGTTCGATAGGCTATTTTTATTTAGTAGTATTTAGCAGTAGTCGTGATAACAACAACCACAACAATTACTTGTACAATTGTAGACATTGATTTATAATTAAAAAGAGGTTTTTTTTTTTGCGTTTTTTTTTTTCATTTAAAAGGTCAATTTTGTTTTTTAAAAATTAATTAATACTTTCATTAAAAACATTGAGGTTTGTTTACCTCTGAACCTTATTTATAATGCAGTAAATACAGTGATAACAACAGCTTTAGCAATTCTCACTATATGAAAATATGATAGCAGCCGAAACCTGATTAAGCATGTGTGTGATCTGTGAAGAAAAAGAAAAGAAACCCACTACAGACACACAAAAGATTATGCCCCAAAAAAAGGAACTGTAGGCCTACTTCAAATTTTAAAGGTCTGTCTTGACCAGATGGTCAAATAAACCTGTTAGCATTCAAATAAATAGACATCTAACAGCGTTACTCTAAACACCAGCGGTTTTCTGCTGTAATTCTCTCACGCTCACTCGCTAGTGAAGGTGATGGCGTTTCTAAGGTTACGCGGCACACCGCACGCATACCGATGCCAGTCTTATCTGAGGTGTTTTTGCTGAGAGACGCAGCGCGGCAGAATGTCAACCAGTCACTGCAGCATCACCAAATCCAGCTGCACACGCAAACCTGCTGCATCTGACCTGCTGACGGACCGGAAACACAAACCTGAGACATAATGTTCTATAGCACACAACTCAGAAGCTGCAAGCTCAATTGCATGCGTTACTGCATTCTGACTGCAGATCAGTCGCTTTTTTACTGACAACTGACTACTTAAGGTTCATAAGGCTGCATGATTAATTGAAATAAAGCCAAAATAGGGTTTAGTGTGATTTTCTGAAATATATATATAAATTGTGAAATTCTACAAAGAAGCAAAATAAATAAATAATTGCAAATTGCAATCCTATTTTATTCTCTTACCCTTTTCACTTTTCATACAACTACTGTCAAAAAAACCTTGTTCTGCATCAAGTTAAGTCAACATGAAATTAACACGGAGTACTTTCTTAATACATGGTGTTATTGTGGATGATCCATCAGTGCACATTATTCCACTGAAAGGTCTTCCTAATATTTCAATAAAAAATGTAATAAACCGTTCTGGTTTGTAACACCCACTTCTCCTGGGGCAGTTGTGGCCTAATGGATAGAGAGTTGGACTTGTAACCCGAAGGTCGTGGGTTTGAGTCTCGGGTCCGGCAGGGATTGTAGTTGGGGGAGTGAATAACCAACACTCTCTCCACCCTCTCTCCACCCTCAATACCATTGGCTGCCCACTGCTCCGGGTGTATGTTCACTACTGTGTGTACACTTGGATGGGTTAAATGCAGAGCACAAATTCCAAGTATGGGTCACCATACTTGGCCATTCACACCACTTCCCTTTCCTTTCCTGATCCAAACAACTCTCAAAGAATGATGGTTATAAACTTCTGATGGTTTAACTGGAGCTTGTGCTGCTGTCACTCGTCACTGCAGGAGGAGCTGCACAAATCACACAACTTTCTCACGAGAAGCTGGACGACCTGCACCACAATCAATCTGTGTGTGTGTGTGTCTCGCTCGTGTTCGGCCCACACACTGCTGATGTCTGAGTCACCATTAACTGAAATTAGAGCATTTCTTCCATCGCTCAACACAGAGAATGACAGCTCTGACAGCTAAAGATGCACCTCAGGGCAACAAGAACAACCCTGGGATAAATCTCACCAACATTTATTTAAAGACGGATTACACATCAGCATAACACACACGCACACAAGCTCATAAACACACAAATGTTACATTTGCAAATTTAGTTTTTGGATCTCAATTATGAATCATTACATATTTAGTGATGTGTCAAGAAGATGGCCAACTATTCAGTTATCAACAACTACTTTTTATCAACAACAACTATTATTTTTTAAAACAATAACTGCTTTTCTGGTCAGCCCTGAAATAGTTTAATCATGCATTGCTTCCAACTAGTCAACTAATTGTCTAGACCGTAAACTGACTAGTTGATTTTCTTGACTAGTTGTCATTTTCACCTAGTGTATGATATGTAAAATCAATTAATTAAATAAAGAAATTCCCCACCTTAGGCACATCTAGATTAATTTGACTTGGACTAACTCACCTAGCAACCACTCAAAACACCCTAGCAACAACAAAGCATTAAGAATTCACTCTGAACACCTTAGCAACCTGTCAACTTCCCACAACACCCTACAATCAGAGCGACGATTTTTGCACAGGCACCAACCATTCGGATTCTCTTCAGAAATATACAAAATAAAATACATATATGGATACATTTAGACTTATTTTACATGCGGTTGATTGTCGGGCACACATGTGGTTGATCTAAGTGAGAACATTAAAGGAACGTTAGATTAACGTTTGACCGCTCTCGTCTCATTGCTGCTCCTGTAGAATCACTGTCACAAGTGTTTACCTGCTCTCTTATGCTTATGCAAATATTGATCGGAATCCACGCTGGATTTAATCAGACACCAGCTTTAGCCCACGTCTTCAGCGCTTATCCAGGCGCAATGGTAGTTCCTGGGAATAATGAACCTGTTAACGTGATCGACCTCCTGGAAATCATTACTCCATAACACAAACTTCTGTCCGCCAGGATCTGCGTCATGCTCAATTCCCTGGAATATTCCTGGATTTAATTCAATTTAGAGTTTTTTAATATAGTGCCTATCACAATACATTTTGTTTTGAGGTAGCTTTACAGAAAATGCTTGTTTCAGTGTTACAATTAGTTCAGAGAAGCAAACCGATCATGATTTACACATATAACATCTTATAACACTAAAGAAATAACATAAAAATTATTTTTCAGAGATGGTGTACATTTTACAAGAAAATAACATATCAGTATGTGTTACTTGAAAAATTAACTGAACTGAAAAATGTACTAATTTACAACTCAGAAATTGCTACACTGTAATAATTTTTTTTCCAAAGTTATAAATTATCGGTGTAAGAAAATATAATTTCAGTCTTTTTACTTCAAAATTTCATAATTCAGTGTGTTACTTGTAACTTTTTGTAATTATTTATTTATTTGTAATTATTTATTTAGAAAATTTTAACTCCGAAATTGCTACACTGTAAAAAAACAAAAAAGATTTTTAGATTTTTAATTGTTATTATAAATGAAAAACAATGATTACTTATGTGCATTTTATAAGAAAATACAAGTTCCGTCTTTTACCTCAAAAGTTTTATGATTAAATCAATGCATTACTTGGAGTCTTTTTATAATTATGAGATTTACTACACTGAAAAAATATTTTATGATTTACATCTAAACAATTTTAACCCAGAAATCACTAAATTGTAATATATATATTTACATATTTTTACTTCCAAATTTCTTTTTTTTGTGAACAATTATTTTATTTATAGGCAAACCCTTTTACTTTAACATTTCATAATTAATTCAACATGCTACTTGTAGTTTCTTTGTAAGTACTTGTGAAATTGACTATATTAATACAAAATTAGGAGGATTTAGTTTGTAATTATTTTTTAGCAATTTAGGAGTGAAAAATTTACAAAGAAAAGCCAAGTAACAGTGAATTAAACATGACATTTTGACTCAGAAAGATTGAAATAGCAATTTGTATTTTGTTTTGAACAGTAAAATGTACAATAATCTTTTTTTTATTATTACTATTTACACGCTTTGAAAAATCATACAGTTTAGCATTGTCTGAATAAAAATTGTTTCCTAGCTTTTTCAGGTAAATCCAACTCCAGTATTTTTCAATGCACACATGCATTTTTATGACAGTCAGCGGGCGGTGTCTGTGCTCGTCTCATCTCATTGACTGTGCTGTCCTGTAGATAAATGAATAGACGTATAGCCGCTTGTATGCTCTGGTCAACGCAGTCAGTGACCGGAATAATAAACACGCTTACTCACCTATCTGAGTTAGAATACATTTACTTCAACATGAAATCACAATCTTTTTCTTATTTTTTCTGTTAGAGTAGACATAATAGAGCTTGTATGACCTGAAATTCATATCAAATAACTTGAATTAACCATAAGAATGCTCCGCTAACTCCTACCTATATGCCGAACCAAGTTAATCAAAAACAAACCATCCCAAGAAAGACTGAGTCTTTCACCATATCTCAGCACATTTACTTTCAATTTACGCAGAGAGACACATCATTAGTTTGAGAGGTCTGAGATCTGGCTCTCTGCATCCGTGATCAGTGTGTAATGCAGAGGAGAGACAACCAGATCACGTGTTCAGCTGCGGAGAGCGCCGTTACCCATTAGCCCATACAGATGTGCCTGTCACCTGTAATTGGACTCTATTTAGCATTGTTTTCTACTCTGAGAAACACCAGATATCATACATCTTAGTGTTTTTCTTTTTCTGGCCATCTCAAGAGTGTTGCCTTTTCCTCATCTCTCTGTGTCTGGCTCAAATAAACAGGAAAATAGATAAGTATGGCATCACACGACAGAGAAAAAGGGCTTTATTTTTTGAGAACTGGTTCTTATTCATAACTTAACATTAGAGTTATCATTTTTTTTAGGAGTTGATATTAAAATCAAACTCTCTCTTATTTCTAATAGAGTAGAACTTCTTGAGATATAACAGCATATAGAGCTGGAAATACAATTATATATTTGTGTGTGTGTGTGTGTGTGTGTGTGTGTGTGTGCTTCCTAACAGAAACAAAAAAAAGCTGGGGGAAAAAAAAATATTTTTTTTGAAAAATGTAACATTTTATTAGTTAGTTGCCAAAATAACATTTCCAATTATCAGTTAGTCCAGGTTCAAATAATAAAAAGTAAAAAGCAAAACATTTGAAACATTAAAAAAAATTAATAAATAAAAACAAAATATGAATAAAAACTATAATAGTAACACTGATTTACAAAAAAATACTGAAGCCAATACTGGCAAAGGTATTGAATGCCAGTCTTCTAAAATCTTATCATCATGTAATCTGCAAAACTACCAAAATAACATTTTTCACATAGAATCCTGAAAAAAGGCTTCAGAAAATGTTTAATTCTAAAATGTCAAAACAGGTGGAAAATAGCCATAATTAACTAAACTTAACTACACTTATAAGAAATTGCAAGGATACTTAATGTCAAAAAGAGCCAAAACATAAAATGGAAAAGTGCTGAATACAACCCCATTAATGCTCAAACTCATACAGTGAAACCTCCAAAATCTTTCCCAGCGACATGTTTTATCAGCACAATCTCTAGAATTTACATACTAGAGGTCAAAAATGAATGTGAAAAGCCATTGAAACTCAAGAGAAAGTTTGGAGAGATAATGTGGTCTACTGAGCGCAGAGAATATGAATGTAAAATCTGCTGAGGCGTATGAAAATGAACATGCTCGTATCCTCCGATCATTCATTTGATATCCACTACAGCACAGAGCAGTGGAGAGCAGCTCACTTCACATCTAAAGTGGCAGATAAGAGACTGCTGAACGCCAGTGCTTGGTTCCACTACATCAGTGTTGAAGCCTGCCAAAAAGACTGCTCACTATGGATACTTGTGTTTAGTGCACTAATTTGCATACAAGAACAAATATAGACAAATACAGGAATTAAAAAAAACATTAGGGCCAGATTGAACAAAAAGTGCCGTGCTTTAATATGTTTAATATACAGTTGTGGTGCTCATATGCGCAAGCTTATGGCATTTTTTGATTCTGTTTCCTTTGTTTCTTTTCCTCTCCCTAACAATGAAAAATGACAAGATGTAAAGCGTACACATATTTAAATACCTGTTTTTAAGTTTATCACTGAGAGTAAAAAACAAAAACTGTATTTTTATCAGTATTTCTGGTCCACGCTCTGTTATAGAGCCATCTTTTGTCCGAAGATCATCACATTTGGAATGCTTCCTCATATCCATATAATGCATAGATGCACCACTTTTTGCCAAATTTGATCACTGCATTCAAGAGTTATGAAACTTCAAGTAAAATAGTTATGGCCATAACTATTCACTAACTTGAAGCAGCCATGTTGATTCTGTTTATGCTGAATGCTTTTGACAAAACAAAAACTAAATACTAAAAAGAATCTTCTAACATTGGTTTTCACTGGACAAAAAAAGATCTTAAAGGACTACAAAATTCAATACGGCAACATAACAGTTTGACTGAAAAAAATGGGGCAACGTTAGTGTCCACTGAATTAATGCTAATAATTTGTGAGTTAAACACAAATATACAATCATTTTTATACACAAGAAGCACAATAGAGCAAACTGTTGGCTATTTTTTAATTTATTTAACCTTATCTGAAATTTGATTGGCTGACCTAAGAACAGACTAGAAAAGAAGAGTAACGATCAATTAATCTCCACCAGAAAGATCAATAAAGTCAAGAGGACCAATGACTGAATGAACAAAGCCAGACAAGAATGACTGAAGATGTGGACAAAGAAGGATGAGAGAGAGCTGCATGAGAGGTGGACGTGTTCAAACCTGGATAAAAATACAGTCACGACAGAAATATATGGATCGATTAAAAGTCAGAGGAAACGAAGTACGGAAAAGATAAAATGAGAGAAATTCACAAGATCTAAGAGTAGAGGGAGGAGAAATGAAAAGAGAACAACAACAAGAAAAAAAGAGAAAATCACCAGCTCCATAAGTGAAGGAGGAATGAAGAGAGAATGAATGCATGTCACATGTCAGCTTATTTTGTTGTTGTTTTGGATATAGTCAATGCAGTTGCTAGTATATGTTGGGTTGTTGCTAGGTTGTCAATATAAAGTTGCTAGGGTGTTCTAGGTAGTTGCTACAATGTTTCTCTTTGATCTTATAGTTAGTAGATATGGTTGATTTGCAGCAGGACGATGCACACACTCAACTTCTTTGTGTTATTTAGAAGCAAACTGTCCCAAGTTGGAGGAATCCAATTCAGTGTTGGATCCAATCAGTTATTTCAAGCTAAATATTCTGTTTGACTGTGAAATGAACCACATTATAGAGGATAAATGCTTTGTGAATGTCTAATGTGATTACAGTACCTCAGCGCTTGCCAAAGTTAAGCTGAGAAAACACAAAACCAATACAAAAGCGTTCTGGGAAAATGCCTGTGTTAAGCAATTTTGCACATATACTGACGTCAAGACTGTTTCTTTTGCAATGGGATTAAAGGTAAACAATAAATTGCATTTGGGTGAATAAAATTGCTAGGCAACTGCAAATGTAAAAATGCAGTTAAATCCATGTGGAAAAGTTAGTCATAGTGATATAATGAGCAGCTGCTTGAACATCTAACAACTTCAGGTTTGTATACATAGCAACCTGCTTCAAACATTTCAGAGAGGCAAAAAAACAAACATTTGAATCTGCTGAACGCATGACTGGTGTTATAAAGAAAGCAGTCGGATCTGTGATGTAATGTACAGTAGAGCACAGACTACAGAAGACGAGTATTGAAGATGAACGGTCATGAGTGCAGTGATCTGGTAATTTGATGATCTGATGAATTAAGTAAAATTAACACTTTACCATGTTGACTATTTATGGAAAAAGAATGTTTTCATTGTAATACCTTGATCTTACATATCTACCTTGTTTTACATCCGGAGAGTAACCAGGGCTAAGAGTCTTGTAACTCTCAGGTCTTTGTGAGATGTTTGAACCTTCTTCTATCTGTCCTTTTATTTAATTATTTATTTATTTATCCATCTGTGTGTCTGTACGTCACACTGTGGAGATACAGTACAGTTGTGTACTGCTACAGCATTGCTAGCTGGTTTCTTACTGTCCTCGAGGCATAAGAGCCCACCAGCTGATATCTCTGATATTCTGCTCTCTAGATATTTATTTTACAGTTCACAGTACAGACAGATGCAAGAAAGTATTCTGTGTTCTCTCTTCCTGCCCCAAAACACCCTGTAATTCAGCAGAGAACGATGTGACTGATGAAATAACATCAGGAGAGCCTGACCTTGTGTTTGGCCTCCGGTTATATTAAGCTCTATGATCCGGGCGTTCTAGATTTCTGGATGGTTATTGCCCACCTCACTGGGAGAATCAGTCAGATTTTTGTTGAGGTGTTGATAACACTGTAGAGTATGAAAGTGCAACACTCAGAAAAAAAAGTTAAAAAGTAAAAGTCCTATTAATTTTTTTCCCCAAAAAATAAATGGATTCATAACGATAAAATATAAACCTTTCAAGACTGATCCAAGATGAGCTATTAGGGTGTTAAGTGATGATATATGCTTATGTGTTTAATTTTCAAAGTACTAATGAAGAATTACATTATTCATGATTAATCATTTAAAAAATATATATAATATAATATAATAAGTCAGACATGCCCCTTTGCCAGGTGTGATGCCTGGTTACTGGTTTAAACTTGGCCCAGGTTTTTAAAAGATTTTTGGGTCAGCACACCTTAATACTGCATCTTCAACAATTGATCGCCAATTCATAGTCAATGTTTGAATAAACTGACAGCTCGGATGCCCAGATTATGCAGAGCTGTAATAGCTGATAATGGTGGATATTTTGATGAATTGAAAATTTTAGTTTTTTCTATGTATAAACTTTGTATGTAATAAAATATGTTTTCGTAGTTTGTGTTGTCCCTTATCAGTGCAAAATTATCACAAATTAAAAAGGATTCAATATTGTCCAAAACACCACTTTTCTATAGGCGTTTCCAAACTTTTGGAGGGCAGTGTGTATGTGTATGTGTATGTGTATGTGCATGTGTATGTGTATGTGTGTGTGTGTGTGTGTGTGTGTGTGTGTGTATGCGTATATATATATATATATATATATATATGTGTGTGTGTGTGTGTGAGTTAATTTATAAAATCAAATTCTTAAAAAAAAATGTATTTCATTTTTGCTTCGGTCATTAAGCAGTACAACTGTTTTCAATACTGATGATGACGCTACTGCTACTACTAATAATAAATGTTTCTTGAGCAGCAAATCAGCATATTAGAATGATTCTGAAGGATCATGTGATTGAAGACTGGAGTATTGATGCTGAAAATGCAGCTTGGATCATAGGAATAAATTACATTTTACAATATATTCACATAGAAAATAGTTATTATACATTGCAATAATATTTCACAGTATTAGAGTAAAAAATAACAAAAAGTAAATGACCAACTCCACACTTTTGAACTCTCATTTAGAGTTCAGATTTTTCTTCAGATAATGTGCATTGATGAATAAGAGCAAGAACAAGCAGATTTATTAAACAGTAAACTGGTCTATTTTTATTTCATGAAGACTTGCAGGGTTTTCCAAACAAACTACAGGATGAAAGTGGCGTCAAAAACAGGATTCTCTCACAGTGAAAGGTTACGGTTAGGAATTTAAAAGCAAAACCAAACTTCTGCTTTAAAGAGAGCGTCAGCCTTTCTGTGGGCCTTTCCAAACAGATGACGCAAGAAGTCTCTACTGTACACAGACGCTGAGTGTGTGATCCTGCTGCTCAATTAGTCCCAGTTAAATCGAGCACAGCGATCTGATACAGACATTAATACAAACTCATCCTACATCCTTCAACTAATCCTAAAGACAATCCTTATCCATGGAGAAGGTTTCAGTGCCGATAAACATCCAAACTAGCAGCCTAATTAAAGAAGCATGAACAAAGGAGAAACAAAGGAGAACAGGAGCATGCCACAGCTGAGATCAAGTCAAGTCTGCTTTATTGTCAATTCTTCCACATATACGGCACATACATACAGAGAATTTAAATTGCGTTACTCTCAGACCCTTGGTGCATACAGTTAACATTTAAGACACTGACAGTAGACGTTCAAATACAGTTTAAACATATGTACATACAACTATACAGATATACAATGAGGACATTGTAGAAAAATAAAAAAAGAGATAGATAAAGTGGCATATGCACATGGCAGATAGAGTGCAAACCAGTTAAATAAAACAAAACTGTGCAGATATATGTGTATATGTATAGAGTGTATATATATATATATATATATATATATACAGTTGTGTTCAAAATAATAGCAGTCCAACATGACTAACCAGATCAATCACTGTTTTTGGTATAAATCATATTATTACATGGCAAATAATTTACTAGTAGGTGTAGTAGACTCAGAGAAACCAACAGACCCAACATTCATGATATGAATGCTCCTGAGTCTGTGTAATTGAATAATTAAGTAAAAGGGGCGTGTTCAAAATTATAGCAGTGTGGAGTTCAATCAGTGAGGTCATTCATTATGTGAAGAAACAGGTGTCATTCAGGTGGCCCTTATTTAAGGATGAAGCCAGCACATGTTGTACATCCAATTCTCTCTGAAAACCTGAGAACGATGGGTCGTGCCAGACATTGTTCAGAAGAACAGCGTGCTTTAATTAAAACGTGGATTAGAGAGGGGAAAACATATAAAGAAGTGTAGAAAATGATAGGCTGCTCAGCTAAAATGATCTCCAATGCTTTAAAATGGAAAGCCAAACAAGAGAGACGTGGAAGAAAACGGAAGACTACCATTCGAATGGATCGAACAATAGCCAGAATGGCAAAGACTCAGCCAATGATCAGCTCCAGGGAGATCAGAGATGGTCTGAAGTTACCTGTGAGTACTGTGACAATTAGAAGACGCTTGTGTGAGGCTAATCTATCGGCAAGACGCCCCCGCAAAGTCCCACTGTTAAAAAAAAGACATGTGCTGAAGAGGATACAATTTGCCAAAGAACATATCGACTGGCCTAAAGAGAAATGGAGAAACATTTTGTGGACTGATGAGAGTAAAATTGTTCTTTTTGGGTCCAAGGGCCGCAGACAGTTTGTCAGACGACCCCCAAACACTGAATTCAAGCCACAGTACACTCTGAAGACCGTGAAGCATGGTGGTGCAAGCATCATGATATGGGGCTGTTTCTCTTACTTTGGTGTCGGGCCTATTTATCGCATACCAGGGATCATGGATCAATTTGCTTATATCAGAATACTTGAAGAGGTCATGCTGCCTTATGCTGAAGAGGAAATTTCAACAAGACAACGACCCCAAACACACCAGTAAGCGAGCAGCATCTTGGTTCCAGACCAACAAAATTAAGGTTATGGAGTGGCCAGCCCAATCCCCGGACCTTAATCCAATAGAAAACTTGTGGGGTGACATAAAAAATGCTGTTTCTGAGGCAAAACCAAGAAATGCAGAGGAATTGTGGAAGGTTGTCAAATCATCCTGGGCTGGAATACCTGTTTACAGGTGCCAGAAGTTGGTTGACTCCATGCAGCACAGATGTGAAGCAGTTCTCAAAAACAGTGGTTATACAACTAAATATTAGTTTAGTGATTCATAGGAATGCTAAATCTTAACGTTTTTTCAGTTTATTGAGTAAATATTTGAGTTTGTAATGAAAAATGCAGACACTGCTATTTTTTTGAACAGCCCAATACCATTTTTTTCTTCATTTTCTGTAAAGTAATTAAAATATTGATAGTTTTTCTTCATGTTTTGATGTAAAATATAATGTGCAGTGTTCCCAATGAATGGAAATAAAAAATATTATAAGGATTTTGAGCTTTACCTCACGTTTTAAAAAACACTGCTATTATTTTGAACACAACTGTATATATATTAGTGCAAGAGGAGCGTATCAGTCTGAGGACATTGTAGAAAAATAAAAAAAGAGATAATGTGGTATAAAAGCAGTAATTTATGCAACATAAAGATGCTCAAGGAAGCAGTTAAAAAATAAATCTCTAAGCCTTTTAAAATCAATGCTGTAAAGAAAATGCATGTTTACCTGTGCATTTTGCATGGTTTAGGGTATTACTGGGTTATTTCTTACTGACCACAGTCTAAAGAGCTCAACTTCAAGTTTCTGGTTCATGTTATTTCGGCATGCATGGACCACCAAGGGTCATAACAGATCCTCTGTGTGTGTCAAAAACCTAGCAAGTAAGCTTAAATGAATAGTTCACCCAAAAATGAAAATTTGCTGTTTCATTTACTCACATCAGGCCATCCAAGATGTAGGTGAGGTGGTTTCTTGAGTAGAAGATTCAAGTCAATGGCTACTAGGGATGTAACAATTCACTCAACTCACGATTCAATTTGAATCGAGTCACGATTTTGATTTCATGATTCGATTCACAATTTTTGTTAACAAAATGAGATTTAAGACAAATTCTAAATGAAATGTGTCCTTTTATTATTGATTGGACAAAATGCTGCACGTTTCTTTTTGAAATTGAAATATAACACTATAATTATATACTAATATAGCACTTGTATATTATTGCTCTTTTGTTGGATTTGATTGCTTCTATTGTCCATATTTGTAAGTCGCTTTGGATAAAAGCACCTGCTAAATAACAAAATGTAAATATAATGTAAATGTAAATAACAAAACTAAACTGAAATTTTAAAACCAGCCCCAAATCAAATAAATAAGCAACACAAATAAAATAAATCTCTTCATATAAACAAAATACGCGCTCTTTCCATTTAAAATTAGAGGCACCAACTGCATTTGAATCATGATCCAAACAAAGATGCTGCATACATGCAACAGGAGCAGTTTTTAATCTAAATTAGATTAGATAAAATCTAAATTAGATTAGCATTTCCATGGTTTCCGCTGTAAACAAAGCAGCAACATTAACAACAACAACTTTTCTAAAATTCCCCTCAGACATACATTCATATAAACTCCAACCCCTAATTGAATCGTGATTTGTTTCGCATCTCAACCAAATTTGAATCGTCACATTTGAATCGATATTCAACCGGCTCGAGGTTAAACGTTATATCCCTAATGGCTACAACACTGAGAGAGTAAAACAAAATCATATACAGGCAACACAACATTAATACAGCGCCACCTGATGATATACTGAGGTTTTATGAAGTGAAACGATCGGTTTGTGCAAGACACTGAACATTATTTACAACATTATTACCTGTAATCCAGAGCCTCAAAAAAATGGGGAAATCCGATTCTTTTCCGTGAACTGGTTCTTTTGGACACTTTGATTTTATGAACTGGTTCAAATAATAAGTTTTGTTGTAAATAATGTTCACCTTCTTGCACAGACTGATCACTTCGCTTTATAAGACCTCAGTATATCGTCAGGAGCTGCGGCAATTAATATTGCGTTACCTTATGCTTTTTTTGATTCTCAACGTGCCATGAACTTGCATGTTATGAATCGCCAAGGACCACGGTCTCAGCTAAAAATCTTCTTTACCGTTCTACTGAAGAAAAAAAGTCACCTATATCTCAGATGTCCCAAGGGTGAGTAAATTAACAGCAAATGTTCATTTTTGAGTGCACTATCCCTTTAAAGTAAAAATGAGCTAAAAGTGTAAAAAGCGAGTGGCCTTTCGTTTTGCTCTTTTCATCTGCAGATGAAAGAGGGATTCTGGGATAACCGCAGTTACTTAAAACAGTGAAAAGGCTTTCAAACACGGTGCTTTGAAGAGGAGGGTGAATCAAGTCAAGTCAAGTCACCTTTATTTATATAGCGCTTTTAACAATGTAAATTGTGTCAAAGCAACTGCACAATATCAAAAAAGGAAAATAGTGTCAATAATGTAAAATTAAAAGATTAAAAAAAAGATTTTCAGTTAAAGGCATTTCATTATTGAATTCAGTGATGTCATGATCCAGCTCAGTTCAGTTTAAATAGTGTCTTTGCAATCAGGTCGACGATATCACTGGAAATGAAGTGAATAACAGTAGAAGATGAATAACAGTAACCGCCGCCGTGCAGCAATTTCCACTGTTTATTTAAACACATGTAAGAAGATGAGTCTTCTGGAAATGTCAAATTTATGGATCAAGACAATCTGCATAATTAGGCTCATGAGCACAGTGAGAGCTTATCAAAGACATTTCGACATTCTGCCTTATTCCAACTTAAAGCCTGGATTAGAGTTTGGCCTGTGGCTTAACAGTGTGTTTAGTGTTTGCTAAGGCAAGAATCGTTATTAGTGTTACTCATATTTAGTGTCAGTGATCTAGACATGAATGAACCTCAAATCAATTCAAGACACATCTATAGCGACTAGAAATTACAGAGACATGTGGGTGGGCTCTTTTGACTTTAGCCAATAAGCAAACACCCAAAACACCCTAGCAACCACATAGCAACTAGAGCCCTGCACGGGCCTAAAATATAGGCCCTAGCCCGGCACTGGCCCGAGACGCTCAGGCCCTAGCCCGGCCCGTGTCCAACAGCTTATCAGAATTGATAAGTTTGATAAATTGATCAGCCTGAGTCCGACCCAAGTCCGTCTTTTTTTTTTTCCCTTCTCCCAAAAGAGCTTATACTGTTTCAGCTATAAAAATACTTCAGTTTTGTATGAAATGGCAAAGGGATTGTATTTCATTTCGTTATTTTATTAAGTTAATTTAGAAAAACGTTTGGAGCTTTTTTTACTTGTTAAATGTAAGTTTTTTGTTTTTTAAAGTAATGACCAAGCGGCCAGCGGCAGACAGTGAGTTGATCATAGCCTATGTTTCATATATTTAGCCTTCTCAAATTATCACAACGTCTAAAATTAAATCTATAGTTATAAAACAGCTCCACAATGTTAGTTTAAAGGCTTAACCTAGGTTAATGTGCACTGATGCATATCCAGTGGTTTGTGCAGAGAGTGGAAGCTGAAGCACGTTTTACAGGACATGGACGTGCCAGAGCGATCACTTGCATTGGAAACATTTCAAATACTGTCATTTTTGCTCATAAAGATAAGAGTAATAGGCTTCATTGTTCGGAACTGTATAGGGCCTACTTTTATTTGTGTGCACTCAAAATATCAACAAAGCATGCAATAAAGACATTAAATAAAGGGGAAAAAATCAGTTTCGGTTTTGAGCAGGAGCGCTTCTGAAAAACTCTAAAGGCGCATCCATGAGGAGACGCTGAGTCAGGATCATCATCTAAAGCATGGATGATCCAAAATGCAGCTTTTCCCGAAGCATTGGGAACTTTTATTAGTAACCACGCTCCAAATTCTCCCTGATGCTCTGCATGGTCAACGGTCACCTGTATGCTGATGCGTGCGAATATGCGTTGCGTATTGCGTAGGCGATGTGTAATATTTATAATATAATCAGCATTTCATACAGTTGCCATGTGTGCTCTGCGCGTAATATGGGCACAATTAAAGGAGAGAAGCTAAATGAGCCCGATTTGTAAAAAAAAAAAAAAAAAATATCCCGAGCCCGGCCCAAATGGACTCAACGTGTCGGGCCCCGTCGGGCTTGCAGACCTCTAATAGCAACACACTAAAAAAAAAAAAAAAAAAAAAACATAGCATCATGCTGGAAAGTTTTGCATCATGAAACATTTTTTTTTTCCAGAAGATCTGCTATCTATGAATATTTTCACCGAGATCTTCACAGTGCATTCTAGGATTGGTTTAACCATGATGGAAACATGAAATTCTGTCTTCAATGGGCAAAAACAAGGCATATTATTAGGGATGCACCATTATTTAGGCCTAGGGTTATTATCATTAAGTAAATTAAAACTATTAAAAACATTTGTGATCATTTAAATAAAGATTAAATGAAATCTAAACATTAGATGAAAAACAAACTAAACTTAACTAAACTGGAAATAAAATAAAATTACTGAAAGTTAAACTAAAAGAACATAAAAATAAGTCAATTGATAAACTATAGGCTATAATATATAATTATTTTAGATAAAAGAATAATTTATACATTATACTTTTTCATATATTAATATAAATAAAAAACTAGAAACGATATTAAAATTCCAATAAACTAATATTAATTTTAATGTTACAGGAATGTCAACTAAAACAACTAGCCTACTTTGGCTAAATAAATGAAAACTTAAACCTAAACAGTAATATAAAAAAAAAATAGTAAAAAATGAAACTGAACATATAAAAATAAAGCAATTCAAAATATTGATATAAACTATAATATATAAACAATTACCAATGTTTTTAAATAATATATAATACAATTATTTATATGTAAATAAACTATAATATATAAATACATATATATATATATATATATATAAAAATTATATTAAAAAAGACTGGCACCGATATTAAAATTCCATGAAATGTAATTTAATGTTACAAATAACTGATGAATGCTAATATATAACTTTTGTCTAAAAAAAAATAAAAAATAAAAGACTAAATACTTACATCTTTACTAAATACTTACATCTTTCCAAGCAACATAATCATGTGCACTAGTTGCAAAAAACACGTCCAGCTCATCTGGGCATTTGAAAGCAACGATGAACGCTGTACTTGAGTCATCATGTGTACTAATGCACACACAAAACCAAACATGCATCCCCATTGAATTGCTTTCATGTTACGCTGTCATATCCAGTGCACTCTGAACCTCTACGCAAATATCTTCATAATGAGGTCTTAAAGCAGTAGAGATAAAGCCTCCGTATGCCTGAAATTAGTTAATTAGTGCCCATGAATAACGAGCCGACGCTGCCGTTCTCCACTGCATCACTCGAGCAGGAATCTACATCGCACGTTTCTCATCACAACACCGACACTTAATATGCCATTTCTCTCCTCAGGCAGGCCTCCCGAAAGCTGCCGATACGCTGACACACTGGACCACTCCAGCGGCCCCGGCGCTGTCAGGACGCCTGAATGAGCCTTATTAGGGGCTGTTAGTGCTGAATGTCATGTTTGTACAGCTCTTGTAAGAGGAAATGAGCTCCACTGAGAGAGATGCTTCTATCAGCGCCTCTCCACAAGCTTTAACAAGGAGTTTCCAAAAGTCAGCGGTCCGATCGGAGTAACGAGATTCCACTGCAGCTGCCGGAGTCACATGCTGCATTCGCAAAGAATGAATGAAGGCTGATGAAATTCTTCCACTGTATTGGTAGATTGGTATTTCTGAAATGATAATTACATGGTAGCGGTTTATTGTCCTGCATTAATTGCATTGATTGTCCTTTGATTTACAGGGAATGCATAAACTGATAACATATTTAACATGAAGGCAGTGTAAAACGCTTTGGATAAAAGCATCTGCCAAACGCATAACTGTAAAGCATCTACTATTGTTTCTTTGAGCTAACATTTGTACAATCTAAAATGTAATTATATGACAGATTCTGCAACAAAATAGAGGTTAAATGAACTAAATGAAAAGCTATACAACAAGATATAGATATACTGATAAGAAGAGTTATATATTTATATAGATATAAATAAATGTATCTAAACTGTTGCATTCTACAACATGAAGAGTTGTGTGAAAATGAATTGAATGGATTTCTGTGAATCATTTGCAAAAATCATTCTTACAAGAAAACGAGTAAACGGATGGATGGATGGACAGATAGATAGGTTGACAGACAGACAGATGGACGGACGGATGGGTGGAGGGATGATGGATGAATGGACAAATGGATGGATGGATGGATTGACAATGGAGGGATGGACGGATGGAAGATGAATGGACGGACAGACAAATAGATGGATAGACACTCAGAGGGACAAATAGATGGACAGACAGATAGATGGATGAATGGACTGATGATAGATAGACAGACAGACAGGATTCTCTCCTCACTCTTCATTGGATGTTAGACAGAGTTATTGAATCATTCCTGATGGACCAATACAGGGTCAGAATATTATGTGAGAGATCAGGCCGCTGTGATCCAATCACTTCTGATAGAGTCCTTCTGACTGCAGCGTTTGATTTTCGCTTATAACACAAGATAAATTAACTTCACCTTTACTGCTGCTCTTCTGTTCCAGCACAGGGTTTGAACCGATATATATGAGCCGAACTGATGAAATAAGACAGTGGAGGTCATTAGGACGGAATATTACTGAGACTAAAGACAGTATTCATCATTGTGTCCATTACTTTAGATTGATAGTGTGTGTACGTGTGTGTGTGCAGAGTTATGTGTTTGAATGAAAAGGATTGTGAAAATTATTTGTCATCATTTACTCAATTGCATGTCATCCTGGAAAACATGAAAGAGACCAGTGGATGCTGAACTACCAAATCCAAACAAAAGACCATAAAGATACAACATCTCCTTTTGTGCTGTATAGCAAAGAAAGAAAGTCTTACAGCTTTGAAACTACATGTGGAAGGTTTCTTCATTTCAACTTTTATATTATTGATTCGGTTCAACGTTTATGTTGCTATGGGATCAGTAAGATTATTTTATTATTACTGAGAGAAATTAATACTTTTATTCATCAAGGATGCATTAGATTGATCAAAAGTGACAATAAAGACATTTACAATGTTACCAAAGATTTCCATTTCAAATAAATGCTGTTCTTTTGAACTTTATATTTATGAAAGAATCCTGAAAAACACAATGTATCACAGTTTCCATAAAAAAAAAAAAAAAAAATCAGTTTTCAACATTGATAATCAGAAATGTTTCGTAAGCAGCAAATCAGCATATTAGAATGATTTCTGAAGGATCATGTGACACTGAAGACTGGAGGAATGATGCTGAAAATACAGCTTTGCATTACAGGAATAAATTACATTTTAGAATATATTCAAATAGAAAGTAGTTATTTTAAATTGTAACAATATTTCACCATGTTACTGTATTTTTGATCAAATAAATGCAGAGACTTCTTAAATTTAAAAAAAAAATCTTGCCAACCCCAAACTTTTAAATGAAAAGTGCAATGCCAGTGCAATTCTGCATTCTGTTTGCCAACTCATCTGAAATTCAAGAATTAGATTGTAATTTAAAAGGCAATCTTAGTTCAGCTCTGAACGGTGCACAGCCCTGAAGTTGTGCTGTTTTTTGTTAAATGAATCTTCTTCCTCCTCAGATGCATGCTGGGAGCAGAGATGAGCAAACACGCTGCGCTGTGCTCAGTAACAGGTGTCAGCACTCAACAGTAATTACATCAGCATCAGTCACTCTCAGCAATCACGCACACACCCAACGCAGACTCATCCAAATGTCACTCATGTACGATGACAACAAAACGACAAAAACCGATGCTGATCTGAGACTCGACCGTCAAATCACGCAGAGAATCACTAATGTGGAACTCCACACATTCGTGTGTTTTCGGAGGGGCTGATCTGAGCACGATCCTCATGAGAATGACAGCTCACCGACACGAGACGTAAAGCATGAATCTCCATATTGCTCAGCTATTTGACTATTCATTATAATGTTTATTTGCTCTGAAATGGCTTTGAAGACTGATTTTCCTCACACAGAGGAACAATCATTCCAACCAAACTGCAACTTTAGCAAAGCAAATTCAGTTAGACTTTGCAATAATGAATAAATAACGCATAATACTTATATAGCATTTCAACATTTTAAGTGGGTAAATAAATCTTAAATTAAGATTAATGTAATATGAACAAAGGTAAAGGAAGGAAAAATGGCGCCGATGATGGCAGCTATTGTGCGTTGCTCTCCAGTGTTTGTACTGTTTTTGTTTGTTTTTCCTGTTTTTTGTTTCTCAAATACGATCAGTTTTACCAGGGATGACCTGCTGAACATTCGGCAGAACACACCACAAAATCTTTTACCGGATTTTGATTTTTCAGATGTTTTGCTGGACATTGTAGTTGGCGGAGCCGTAGCTCTGGTCAAACGCTACAGGAGGCGCAGGTGGGGGAAGCGAGCCAGCGCGCTCGTGAAGCTTCGTCAGCGCGGATTTCGAACGGCGTTGCCTAGTATCCATCTGGCAAATCTCCACTCTCTACCCAACAAAACGGACAAACTCCTTCTGCTCTCCCGGACAAACAAGGATTTTTCTAACTCTGCTGCTCTGTGTTTCACGGAAACCTGGCTGAATGGAGACATACCAGACAGCGTGCTACATCTGGCTAATTACCAGCTGATCAGAGCAGATCGGGACGCAGAATCAACGGCGAAATCGTGCGGCGGCGGGACATGCTTTTACATCAGTGAGAGGTGGTGTACAGATGTAACTGTGTTAAAGAAGATGTGCTGTTCAGATCTAGAAACGCTCTTCATTAACTGCAAGCCGTTCTACTCGCCGAGGGAGTTCTGCTCGTTCATTCTCATGAGTGTATACACTCCACCGCAAGCGCACGTGAGCACAGCTTTACAGAAACTCCCTGATCAGATCACAGAGAGTGAGCAACAACACCCGGACTCTGTTTTAATCATTCTCGGGGACTTTAATAAAGCAAATCTCTCCTGCGAACTGCCAAAATACAGACAGCACATCACATGTCCTACCAGAGACAGTAATATATTGGATCACTGTTACACAACAATAAAAGGATGCATATCACTCGGTTCCATGAGCAGCTTTAGGACTCTCTGATCACTGTTTGGTTCATCTTATTCCATCCTACAGGCAGAAACTTAAGTCTGCAAAGCCTGTATTAAGATCTGTTAAAAAGATGGACTAATGAAACAGAGCGGGATCTACAAGTCTGTTTCGACCTCACTGATTGGTCTGTTTTTGAAGCCGCTGCCACCGATCTGGACGAGCTCACAGAAACTGTAACATCTTATATCAGTTTCTGTGAGGATATGTGCATCCCTAACAGGACTCATCTAATCTACAACAATGACAAACTATGGTTCACTGCAAAACTCAGACAGCTCCGTCAGGCCAAAGAAGATGCTTACAGAAAGGGGGATAAAGTCTTGTATAAACAGGTCAAATGCACACTGGAAAAGGAGATCATAGTGGCAAAGAGGAATTATTATGACAAGCTCAGGAAAAAATGATCTTCCAGTGATCCTGCTTCAGTGTGGATAGGAATGAAGGATATCACCAGTTACAAGTCACCATCCCCCAGTACTGTGGAGAATCAACACCTGGCAGACGACTTGAACAAGTTATTTTGTCGTATTGAAAGATCACCCCAAACCTGCCCTGAACAGCTCTCCACACAACCATTCACACCTCCAGCAACCCCTCTCTCCCCCACACCTACGATTCGAATCAACGAAGACGATGTGTGCCAGGTCTTCAGGAAAAACAAAAGAAGGAAAGCACCAGGCCCAGACGGTGTGTCACCAGCCTGTCTAAAACCCTGTGCTGACCAGCTGGCCCCCATCTTCACACAGATCTTCAACAGATCACTGGAACTGTGTGAAGTCCCCTCATGCTTCAAACGCTCCACCATCATCCCCGTCCCAAAGAAACCCAAAATTACTGGACTTAATGACTACAGACCTGTGGCCCTAACGTCTGTAGCCATGAAATCATTTGAAAGACTGGTTTTGGCTTATCTGAAGGACATCACTGGTCCCTTACTGGACCCCCTGCAGTTTGCCTACAGAGCAAACAGGTCTGTGGATGATGCAGTCAACATGGGACTGCACTTTATCCTGCAGCATCTGGACAGACCAGGGACTTATGTGAGGATCCTGCTTGTGAATTTCAGCTCCGCTTTTAACACCATCATCACGAACACACTTCAGAATAAACTAACCCAGCTCTCCGGCCCACCTCCGTCTGTCAGTGGATCACCAGCTTCCTGACCGACAGACAGCAGTTAGTAAAGCTTGATAAATTCACATCCAGCACTCGAACCATCAGCACTGGAGCTCCTCAGGGCTGCATACTCTCCCCACTGCTCTTCTCCCTCTACACCAACGACTGCACATCTAAAGACCCCTCTGTCAAACTCCTGAAGTTTGCAGACGACACCACACTGATCGGCCTCATCCAGGACGGTGACGAGTCTGCTTACAGACAGGAGGTTCAGGAGCTGGCTGTCTGGTGCAGTCTTAACAACCTGGAGCTTAACACGCTACAAAAATTGTTGTGTTGTTAGATCATAAAAGCAACGGCATTAATTTAACCATTTTATAAAAAGATGCAAAATATTTAAAAGCAAAAACTAAAATATAGCAAAAACATTTTCAAGTATGCATCATTATGACTGTATAAAATAATAAAACCTAACTTACATATATTTCCACTAAAAATAAACTGTTTCGTGTTGAAACAATTTTGCACAAATAATTACAAAGAATCTGTACGTAAAATACTGAGTTGAACAATTTTGACATAAAAAGACAAACAGTATTTTCTTGTAATTTGTACTCCAATAATCTTATTTACAAGTAAAATGATGATGCAAATGAATCACTGAATGAGTTTTGAATCAATACATCTATTAAAAAATATTCAAGTTTAACAGAATGTTTGCTACTAAAGTTAAATCAAAGATGCTATTATTAATGCTCTTCTAAACCACTGAGAATAAACCTGAAAAAAGAGGCATGTAAGAGCGTGTAATTCAGCGGCCTCGCTGTATCGCTGTCCTTTCATTTCAGCACGAACCTCTGGGTTTATAAAAAGGGGTCAAGTGACATTTCTCTGCCAGTTAAAGAGAGAAGAGTGTCTATAAATGGAGTGTGTAACATCTGACTGCATCACATTCATTAAGCTCAGATCCACACTAACATCATTACGAGGGAGAGTGCTAATCTGCTGCTCGTGACATCTACAGGCCAGTTCTGTCCCAGCAGAAACAACTGCTCACGGAAAATGTAGCATTTGTCAGGTCATGGAATGCTGGGACATTCCGTTTTGATGTTACAACAAACCACCTGGACTTGATCAAAAACTGTTGCCATGGCAACGAGGTAAGCGTCTGTTCTAATTCCATAGAAACATATCTGTGCCGGGGAGCGACTAATGTTACCCTGACCAGCTTCAACTGATTTGATTTGTGGGAAAAACTGCTGATTATTGGGGAAGTCAGAAGGAAGACAAATATAGGTATGATGTTCACAAAACAAAATTTAGTCACTAGAAATGAAAGAGAAATGATTATTATTTTTCATTTAATGTATTAAATAAATAATAATGAAAAATAAACTATATAGAAAACCATTATATAATGTTATTTTGTTTGTGACAGGGTTACTGGTAAAGTATTAAGCTTTATTAAATAAAGAACATTAATACAGTATATTTATTTGTTTATTGTTAAATGTAAATATTAAATAAATTACAAATAAATAAATTTATAAATGAATAGTTTTATATATATTTTTTTTTTCCGGCCTGTCAGTAACACAGATAACACATGACAGTACGTATGTGTAGCTATGCTATCATCATTCACAGCCTTTTGTTTTTTTTTTTTTTAAATATAAATACATACGTTTACATGGAAAAGAGCAATTTAAATTTTATTGTGAAATTTTATTGTGCAGTTATTGTGAAATATGAAAAAAAAGTTCATATTAATTTTATTGTGGTTACTGGTACCTTGATCAATAATCTTCATTAAAATAAAAAATATGAGTACAGTATGTTAATTAGTTTAGAATTTAATAGTATTAAAAAATGAATCAATAAACAAACCTAATTTTCTATATGGAAAAACTTACGTAATGTTAATTTTATTTTGATTACTGGTAACATTAATATTTATAATCTTTATTAAAGAATATATTTATTAATTTGAATATATACATATATATATATATATATATATATATATATATACACACACACACATTATATATATATATATATATATATATATATATATATATATATATATATATATATATACACACACACACATTATATATATATATATAATGTGTGTGTAAAAAGTTATGCAGTTTTAATTTTATTGTGATTATTGGTAATGTATTAATAATTATTAAACAAATAAAATAAAGTATATTTATTAGTTTATTATTTAATAAGTATTTTAAACAAATATAAACAATATTGCAACAAAAAAAATCTAATATTCAAGTTAAATTTAATTTTATTGTAGTTACTGGTAACTGAATCAATAATCATTATTAAAATAAATAATATGAATACAGTATGTTTATTAGCTTGTAATATATTTAATCTAAGTATTAAAAACGAATCAAACAAACCTAATTTTCTATATAGAAATCGTTATGTAATGTTCAGTTCATTGTCATTAGTTGTAATTGAATTTAAAATAAATAATACAAACACAGTATATTTAATAGTATATTATTTAATATAAGCAATAAACAAATAAATGTGCAGAATCATAATATAAGACTGATAATGCAATGTGTAAATGTAAAGCAAAGGTCCCAGAATCCAACATGAAAACATGAAGATCCCAATCAGAGCTTTTACACCTAAATTATAAGCATCTGAGTAGGTTAATTATGTTAATCATTGTGTACCGCATATTCAGAGGCTTCATAATTGTTATTAATGATCATGTCTTTCATAGTTCAAGTATTACACCGTGTGCAATGCATCTTTATATGGCTTCATGACAGATATTCTACAATGTGAATCTTTAAATACTTTACGATTCAGTTTAATTCAGGGAAATATGATCCAGTTCCAAATTGCAGCTTTCATTTTGTGTAAAGGAAATACTGTTGTAAAATTGAATATTTATGGCTGGTTTTTTCAACCTGCCTTTAGTAGATGCAGAAAAAAGTTCATTTTGGCCCCTGAATACATGGAAACAGATGAGCAGCCAATATCTAGCAGGTCTGCTTTATTCAGAAGACTGCTTCAAAGTTCAGGTCTGTCTGACAACACCATAGAGACTCGGTATGATCACTAGACAGACAGATGGGAGCTCCTCTTCCCCGCTAGATAAAGTCAGCATGATCCTGGAACAGCAAGCGAACATGAAACAAAGCCCTGGATTTCAGCAAGCAGAATCAGCAGGTTTCAGATGAAGAGCATTTGCTGTCACATGACGACATGGGAAACCGCCTTAATAATATAGAGCTTCTAATATCCAATCTGCTGAGGAAACACCTTCAGAATTCCTCTGTAAACATCAAAAGAGCAAACAGGTCATCTATAATCACCTGCGTCCAGAACAAGGGATGGAAGATCTATCAAAAGGCGTCAGTGAATCAAAAATGCCAAGCAAATGTCAGCGGAGCTCATAAGTCTGTTCCAGACCTTCACTCTGCGCTAATATGTGCACAACACTTTAACATCACCTGAACTCGCGCAGCATGAATATGCACACACCCACACGCTCACACAAAGAAATGTCACTCCAGTGATGTTCCTTGTGTGCCATCAAATCTCTCAGTTGCTGTTTAAAGCTTTTTTCCCAGTTGTTTTTTTGTTTTTTTTGGTGGATGCTGTAAAGCGGTCTTCAGATGCCTTTGACTGCCGTGACTTTCTGCATTAGGGCTTGAATTTTTAAAGGAATAGTTCAGTCGGAAATAAAAGTTCTGTCAGCATGAGGCTCCAGAGTCATGTGATTTTCTTTCTTCTGTTGAACACAAAAGGAGAAATTTCGGAGCATTGTCCAGGTCGTTGTTTTCCGTGCAATTACAAAGAATAGGCAACAGGCAATCAAGCTTCAAAAAAAGACATAAAAGCAAATAAAACTCAGAAAATAATCATTAAAGTGGTACATTTTGGCTTTTGAGCCATATACTGAAGCCATACGAAATTCGTAAAACTTAAACTAAAATAAAAACAAAAGCTGGACAATATAAAAAAATCAAATCAAGCTATGACGAAATACTAATTGTAAAGTAATGATAAAGAACAGATTGTGATTTATTTACTATTTTATTTTATTGTTTGATTTAAAATATTATTATTATTATTATTTATAATTGAATAATTTTTCAGTCGCATCTCTTCTTATGGTGAGAACAAAGTAAACAATATGCGCAATTATAGTCAATTAACTAACTAATTAACTAACTAACTAAATCAATCAATCAGTCAATCAAAGACATTTATAAATGATACAAAAAAATTAAAAAATATATTCATGGTGAGAACAAGGATAATATTATGAATGCAATTAGGGCTGGGTAAAAAATATCGATTCTCCGATTTTAATCGATCTTCAGTTTAACGCAACGATATCGATTCGGGAAATCCCCGAATCGATTCTTAATGTGCATGCTTCACGCAAGAGGATATGAATATTCACCTCTCGTCCTGAAGGTGTCACCATCTATAGATATACTTACCTGGCAGGGGAGACACCATGATCAAGAAGGCGGTTCACCCAGACGAGGCTTGGCCACGGTGTGTGTGTTCACTGCTGTGTGTGTGTGTGTGTGTGTGTGTGTGTGTGTGTGTGTTCACTGCTGTGTGTGTGCACGTTGGATGGGTTAAATGCAGAGCACGAATTCCGAGTATGGGTCACCATACTTGGCTGAATGTCACTTCACTTATCTTTCGAATTGCTCCACTAAAAAAAACAACTGTGTGCACCCTATTATTAATGTAAATGTGTATTTCAGTAATAAACTTAAGTAGGAGAGTTTCAGTTACCAGCATTTATATCAAAATATGGATCCCATGTCTGCAAAACTAACATTTTAAATGAAATATTGATAGCTAATCGATATCGAATCGAATCCATAAAAATAAGAATCGAATTGAATCGCAGAATTGGTCACAATACCCAGCCCTAAATGCAATATATAACAAATTATGACGATTAAAAAAAAAAAGTCAGACATATAATACACAAACACACATAATTTGAACATATCTCTGGGAATTTTTTTTTTTTTACATTCAATTTCAAACAATGCTCCACTCACAAAATGCATACAGTTGATATTTCTCATGACTTTCCTTAGCTTGTATGACTATTTTCGACATCAGAAGACTTGAAATATAGTACACAAGTATGGACTGCTTTTATGAAAGTTTAATGAGGTTTTTGCACTTTTAAGAAGTTTGAAAGCCTCAGTCCCCATTATTGCAACTGCATGGAAAAAGAACAACTAAATTCTTCAACATCTTTTATGTTCTACAAAAGAAAGCCAAATGATGACAGTATTCTAATTTCTTTAATTTAGCTCAACCACAGCAAGTATCTGAAGTTTCTGCTCAAACCCTTAAGACTCAGCCGCTCTAACAGCAGCAGAAAACACAGCCAGCTCAGCCCGTCCTCTATCGTTTGACCTGGAGGGGTTTCCCAGCACAAGCGCCGCTCGTTTATATTCTTAATTTAATTTTCCCAAGGCCTGCTCCAAACAAAATCATTACAGACAAACATCTCTGGAGACAAATATCCACACCTGAGCCAACGGCACCACAACATGCATATGTGAACTCACTGTGAACATCTGTTATATAGAAGCCACAACTTACGGCAAATAAAACAAATAACAGAGTGAATGTGCACAAATTACTCAATAAATAAAAGACATTCAATCTGTGACTGCAACCTACAGCACAAAGCACACATCTAGAGCTCCATCCAGAACGTTCCATTACAGTTAACCATCGCCACTGCTGTTTAATGGAGTCATTATGCTCAAATGATGACAGACAGGTGTGCTCGACTGGCTAAGGGCAAAACGGCCACACACACACACACAGAGAGTATTAATGCGGTTAAGAGAAGTGTAAATGCATCATATGCATGTAGCTCTGCACAAACAACATCTGTGGAAATGACTGAATTACTGAATGTCAATAAACAAATGTCTGTAAATACTCATTTATGTGTTTAATAATGACATGCTGATTTATTTGAAGTGGAATATGTGAAGCATGCAATGGTTTTGCTGCATATAGTTTATGAATAGCAGCGATGCACCAAAATGAATTTTTAGTGAGCTGCCAAGGTGACATTTTTCATTTAATGATGAATATAGATGCACCAAAATTTATTTTTAGTTAGTTGCCAAGACAACAGCCTACTATTTTTTCCTAAAACCAAAAATAACTAAACTTAAACAAATCAAAACTAATAATAATAAATATGAAATCATTTTAATGCATAAAACTGACAAAAACACACAACAAAATTACTCAAATTTAAAATGAAAACAGAAAAGCTATGAATGGCAACATTAGCCTACTATTTCTCTCTACAGAAACTGAAAAAAAAGCGTTTAACAATCAATTACTCAAATTTATTTAATAATCAACACTTAAATAAAAACAGTTGTACACAGACATTTAAATAAGTTTGCAAATTGCAAATAAGTGACATTTTTATATCAACTTTAAGTATGTAATTATGTTTCTATTTGTCATTTAATTACAAACTTTAAAATAGTTGCTGTAAAAAAAAAAAAAGACAGATTTATTCAAACATATGAGGTAACCACAGCAACAGGTTAAGTAAAAATATAATGAATATGTAATATAGTGCATATATTAAATACTTTTATTTTTTTAATCCCCATCAAAACCAAAATTTACATTTCTGCCAAATATTTTCAGATGTCGATTTTCGGTGCATCACTACAATAGCTATAGCATCTCTGAATTTAAATTAAACAGTGCAAAAATAATATCATAAGAGATATAATAATATAATATATAACTCTAAAGCTGTGCTGCTCCAAACACTTCTTGCTGCAAATTATTTTAGAAGTACGTACTCATTTGAATGAACCTATGGGAGGCATTAGCAAACATAATGAAGACTTTTATGATCCCAAATAAGATTACTAAGAGTAAACAGCTCACATTCTGCAGCAAAGTACACCGACACACAGATTCAGATGCATTAGAGACTCATTCATTATGCGCTCGAGAACTTTTTAACTCCCAGATAAACTGTATGTGTTCAGTATTCAGTGTGTCTCCTCTGGAAAACAGATTTAGGTTGCATCCTGAATACACTTCTGTGGGGTTAATTTCATAAGAGATCATCAAATTATTCATTAGTTGTCTGAAAGCACAGAGTTTGCCATGCTCCATTCAATTCTCTGACTGACTTGCATTAAACGAAACAACCCATTAGCAATGCACATGCTAAAATCAAATCAAACTGCCATCCTGAGACATATATATGCGCTCAGGTCTTATAATGCAGACAATCTGGTCTAAAGAAAATCAATATAGTCAACAACAGTTGATCTGACAGGTGTAACCAGCAGGTGTCAGTGAGTCAGCAGGTGTCATACAAGGCTTCAGATAAACTAGTGCACAACTCATTAACTTCACATCATGAAACTTAACAACTGTTTTATACAATAGACATACAAATGCTTCAATGGTTTTTAGAAAAACAAAACAATCCATTTTACAGTTCTGTGAAAAAAAAACAAAACTATTTATTCTCTTCATAAATGTTGTTGTTTTGAATCATTAATTTGTCAATTTGGAAGCTTGTTTCTGACACAGAATAAAAAAAAAAGAAGGTAATTGTGACTTTTTAATCTCATTCTAACTCTTTTCTTGCAAACTCGGAATCGTTAGATGTAAACTCGGAATCATGAGAGAGACTCGGAATCGTGAGAGAAACTCGGAATCGTTAGATGTAAACTCGGAATCATGAAAGATAAACTCGGAATCGTTAGATGTAAACTCGTAATTGTGAGAGATAAACTCGGAATTGTTAGATGTAAACTCAGAATCATGAAAGATAAACTCGGAATCGTTAGATGTAAACTCGGAATCATGAGAGAAACTCAGAATCGTGAGAGAAACTCTGAATCGTTAGATGTAAACTCGGAATCATGAAAGATAAACTCGGAATCGTTAGATGTAAACTCGGAATCATGAAAGATAAACTCGGAATCGTTAGATGTAAACTCGGAATAATGAAAGAGAAACTCGGAATCGTTAGATGTAAACTCGGAATCATGAGAGAAACTCGGAATCGTGAGAGAAACTTGGAATCGTTAGATGTAAACTCGGAATCGTGAGAGAAACTCAGAATCGTGAGAGATAAACTCGGAATCGTTAGATGTAAACTCGGAATCGTGAGAGATAAACTCGGAATCGTTAAATGTAAACTCGGAATCGTGAGAGATAAACTCGGAATCGTGAGAGATAAACTCGGAATCGTGAGATGTAAACTCGGAATCGTGAGATGTAAACTCGGAATCATGAAAGATAAACTCGGAATCGTTAGATGTAAACTCGGAATCATGAAAGATAAACTCGGAATCGTTAGATGTAAACTCGGAATAATGAAAGATAAACTCGGAATCGTTAGATGTAAACTCGGAATCATGAGAGAAACTCGGAATCGTGAGAGAAACTTGGAATCGTTAGATGTAAACTCGGAATCGTTAGATGTAAACTCGGAATCATGAAAGATAAACTCGGAATCGTGAGAGAAACTCGGAATCGTGAGAGATAAACTCGGAATTGTTAGATGTAAACTCGTAATCGTGAGAGATAAACTCGGAATCGTTAGATGTAAACTCGGAATCATGAGAGATAAACTCGGAATCGTGAGAGATAAACTCGAAATCGTGAGAGATAAACTCGGAATCGTGAGAGATAAACTCGGAATCGTGAGAGATAAACTCGGAATCGTGAGATGTAAACTCGGAATCGTGAGATGTAAACTCGGAATCGTGAGATGTAAACTCGGAATTGTGAGAGAAACTCGTAATCGTGAGAGATAAACTCGGAATTGTTAGATGTAAACTCGGAATCGTGAGAGATAAACTCGGAATCGTGAGAGAGAAACTCGGAATTGTGAGAAATAAAGTCAGAACTGCAAGAAAACCATATGTCAGTGCACATTCTGAAGATTTTTTTTTTTTACTTTATAATCATTCATTAAATTGCAAGAACTTTGTGTCTAAACTGACTTTCCTTTTCATCTGACATCATGAGTCCCACATACTTTTCACCTCCTTCCTCCAAACCACGACTTTCATTCTGCTATGAAACGATCCCCCTTTTCACGATCCAATCAATTCCTAATGAATAAAATAGAGTCCTACCCTGTGGGTTTTCTTAAATAGGTAAAATTATGGAAGTACACATACGTAGGGAACACAGAATAAAATACAGTAAACAATTGTTGCATAACAGCATATGCATCAGTTTAATTTAACCAAAAAAATAACAAAAGCTTGTGCTTTTGATAGATGCAAGTGTTCATGTAAGTAAATCAGTGATTTTCTTTACATCACCATCAGCTCATGAAGTCATTTGGCTGTAAACAAAAGCCACACATCACACAGTCCTAAAAATAAAACACTAAAACATCTTCTCCTGACATCAACATGTTTTATCCAACATGAGATACACTGCAACAGGCCGTCTTTTACACAGGCTGCGTCTCAAAACATATAAACTGCATCATAGACGCAGAGTCATAAAATGTTGCTGACTTGGAAGTGTCTATTATGATGCCCAATAATGCTACACGCTCACATATGATGCCCAAATCTGCTGTTGACTTGGAACTCGTCTGTTATCATGTTCAAAAATGCTTCACACACTTTTGATGTCCAAACTAGCGCTGACTTGGAACACGACTATATTTATGTCCAAAATTGATGTTGGGTTGGAACACGTCCGTATGAAGCCCCAAAACGTTGCTGGCTATGAAGTGCATGACCAAAAACGCTGCATGCATCTCAACGCCGCGTGTGTTTATCTCCAGACGTGCTGCACGCGCGTCTAGCTTTGAGACGCGTCCAGCGCGCGCTGCTGCAAACGCGTTTATTTAAATAAACAAACAGACTCACGTACCGTAAAACCCCGCCGCCGCTCCGGAGGAAGATCCTGAAGGATGGAGAAGAGGAGCGCGTGTGTGAGATGAAATCAGCGGTCGGACACACACATCCTCCGAGCAGCATCCGCGCACTGCGCATGTCAGCGCCGCACCGACCATCATCATTCACCGGACCCGCTCGCTGTCACTGGGGTCTAGCTGTGGAGAATATGAAACACAACACGGAACGGCTCACACTATTCTCATACTATTAACTAATTAACCTTGATCTGCGAAGTAGTAAATAGTTCATGCAATACAAATGTTAATGCTCTTTATTAAAGTTAACATACCTACTGAGGAAATTAAGAGTTTTATATTGACGGTCCTAGGTTAAAACTTGTTATATACTATTAAATACTACTTTTATTTTATTTTATTTTAGTTAACATGAAAATAAATAAATAAATACATGTTAAACCAGGTAATTATTTAAGAGCAACATTTACCACATATGCAATATCTCCTTTTCATCTTTAATGGGGGTAGAAAAACAAAGAGGAATAATAATTAAAAACACTTTAAATACAACAACAAACAATAATTTATGGAAATAATGACAAAAATAACTTGCATCCATAAAATGTTATATCTAAACCATTTACAATAGTTTTAAATAAACAAACAAACAAACTGGTAGAAATCATTGTATTTTCAAAATTTACAGAAAATGTAAAAACAGCATGACAAAAAAAAAAAAAAAACATCTAGACATTGAAGGTCACCTTTACAAGCACATCTGTACAACATCTCCATAAATAAATACGGGAGGATGGTTGTTCAGACCAGGTGTGTTTTGGAGAACAAAGTAAAAGAAGGTCAGATAAGGTACAAAAATCTAAAAACTAAAAATAAAAAAAGTGTTGCATGTTCACCTGCAAATATGCTAGATTTTCAAAAAAAATAAAATAAATACCAGATCTGTAGATTTAAATCTGTATTCCTTCTAGAAATCATAGTGTATCAAACAGTATAAGTTGGTTTTTGTAATGTAGCTGGTTTGTTTCCAGTCCAAGGTGGTCCATCTACCATCTCTAAACCAGCTTGGTCAGTCATCTCAGGCCTCAGTGGCGTGACGTGTACATCATCTGAAGAGAAAAGCACAAATAGGACAAACAGTGCCATGTAAAGAACAAATAAATACAACACATACAGTGATGCTGGAAATGTAAAGATGCCACCTGCCTTCTGATCACTGAGCACACGACCGTTTAGTTTGAACAGAAACTGCGATGAAAAACATCACAAACACGTTCAGATTCAGTTTGAGTGGGAGTCAAATGGGCCTGTGGCATAACTGCAGATCAGACCTTAACAAGACAAATGTGTTTATATTTCACGAGAATGTGCTGATTGCTTGAAACTGAAAACCTGCCAGAACCAGCAAACAGCACAAAGGATGGCAGCTTGCAGATCATCATTCATTAAAGAGCACAACTCAAAGCAAAGCTCATTATTCGTCAGGAAGTGTTTGTTTGGAGGACGCTTTCCTTCGAGCTCACATTTACACTATTCAAGACACACATTTTCCTTATTTACTGAAGTCTAAGAACCAGGCACAAAGCTGAAAAAAAACAAAAATCAAGATGAAACATCTATTTATGTTATTATTGTTTTATTTTATTTGATCTTATTTTACAAGCCATTTAAGAGCAACAATCTCTAAAACCACATGTGAAAATCACGTTAAAATCACATGTGAAATATGTGAAACACATATGAAACGCACACAAAACATGAGGTTTTGGAACATTTTAATGGTGTAAATGTGTGAAACCCATGTGATTTTCACATGTGAAGTTCACTTGGATTTTACTGCAAACAAGTACAAATCTGAAAAATAAACAAGATGAAATATCATGCAACCATTTATTTAATTTTATCGAATCATCAGTGCATCTATTTATTATATTATATTATAATTATTTTTTTTTACTTTGTTTTATTATTTTATTTTACCAGGTATTTATTTAAAAGCAACATTCTTAAACATAATTATTTTTATTTACTGAAATGTAATACATTATATTTTATTTTATCTGCCATTTATTTAAGAAAATCCTTAACTGTACTTTGCCTTGTTTACTGACATCTAAGCAGCTAAACATCCATGCATCTTTTTTGTTTTATTTTATTGTTTTACTATTTATTATTTCATTATTTTATTTTACAAGCTATATTTAAAAGCAACATTTTTCATCAGATATAAATATGTATCTGAAAAAGCTATAATCAAGTTAAAGAGGGCATCTATCTGCTTATTACATTTTATTTTATTTTAATTTTATGTTATTTTATTTTACTAGCTATTTATTTAAAAGAAACATTCGGAATCGTACTTTTTCTAAATTAGGCCTACAAAAGTCTAATATTTATTTTATTTTATTTTATTTTATCAGGCATTCGTCAAGTATTCCATTGCATATGTAATGTTTTTACATTGAAAAAAAATCTGCAGAAAAACTGTGAACTGGGCTGAGATCTGCTCATATTTAAACACTGCCATCTACTGTTCACAAAGTCTCTTCACATTTACCAAGTCAAGTCAAGTCATCTTTATTTAGATTAGATTAGATTCAACTTTATTGTCACTTATGCAGAGTACAAGTACAGAGCTAATGAAATGCAGTTAGCATCTAACCAGAAGTGCAAGAATATAGTGTTTTATATACATATAAGTGCTTTATATAGCGCTTTTAACAATAGAGATTGTGTTAAAGCACTTAACAGTATCAAATTGGTGGATAGAGTGTCAGTAATGTATAATAATAAGATTAAACACTCAATTTTCAGTTAAAGGCATTTCATTATTGAATGCAGAGATGTCATTGTCTAGCTCAGTTTAGTTTAAATAGTATCTGTGAAATCAAATTGACGATAATCGCTAGAAATTAAGTGTCCCCAACTGAGCAAGACAGAGGTGACAGTGGCAAGGAAAAAAATCAGTTTTCAAAGAATGCAGTTCACCTCTGGCCAGGATATTATTGTTTATTTATTGTTTACTTATTGTTTTAATAAAAATTTAAAATGTATAAATGTATTATATTTCTATTTTTATATTGTTGTAATTTCTAACAATAATAGTATTATGTAGTTAGGTATTTTATTATATTTTTAATTATTTTGTTTTATTTATTTTATTCAAGGTCTTCACTGGGGATATGTCCCCGGGGCTCATCAAGGTGTCCGGCCTCCGCCGCTGATCAGGGCCGTAGATATCATCTCCCAGTGCCGATCCACCATCTGATCCGGACATGGACTGAGAAACAGAATTAGAAAGAAATAGACAAATATTAGCGTAGATGCCATTCTTCTTATGATGTAACGAGTACATCGTGTGTTATGGGGAGTGTTCCCGGTTCCGGTTTATCTAATTAATGCAGCCTAACAATCCTTTAACGGATTTGAATAATAGAAGTGTATTAGTGTGTTATGTGTAAGCCAGGTTAAAGAAATGTGTCTTTAATCTAGATTTAAACTGACAGAGTGTGTCTGCCTCCCGAACAGTGTTAGGTAGATTGTTCCAGAGTTTGGGTGCTAAATAGGAAAAGGATCTGCCGCCTGCAGTCGATTTTGATATTCTAGGTATTATCAAATGGCCAGAGTTTTGAGAACGCAGCAGACGTGGAGGACTATAATGTGATAGGAGCTCGCTCAAGTACTGAGGACCTAAGCCATTCAGGGCTTTATAAGTAATTAATAAGATTTTAAAATCTATACGATGTTTGATAGGGAGCCAGTGCAGTGTTGACAGAACCGGGCTAATATGGTCATACTTCCTGATTCTAGTAAGGACTCTAGCTGCTGCATTTTGGACCAACTGTAGTTTGTTGATCCAGCGTGCAGAACAACCACCCAATAAAGCATTGAGGTCATAAACACATGAATCAGCATTTCTGCATTTGATGTTGAGAGCATAGGTCGCAATTTAGATATGTTTTTGAGATGTAAAAACACAGTTTAACAGATGCTAGAAACATGGCTTTCAAATGAAAGATTGCTATCAAACAGCACAACTAGGTTCCTAAGTGATGAAGAAGAATTGACAGAGCAGCCGTCAAGTGTTAGATAGTATTCTAGGTTATTACATGTGGGGTTTTTAGGTCCGATAATTAACACCTCTGTTTTTTCAGAGTTTAGCAGTAAGAAGTTACTCGTAATCCAGTTTTTCTATCGACTATGCGTTCCGTTCTCAATTTGGTGTGTTTCACTGGGCCGCAAAGAAATATAGAGCTGAGTATCATCAGCATAACAGTGAAAGCTAACACCATGTCTCCTGATAATATCTCCCAAGGGTAACATGTAAAGCGTGAAAAGTGACGGCCCTAGTACTGAGCCTTGAGGTACTCCGTACTGCACTTGTGATCGATATGATACCTCTTCATTCACTGCTACGAACTGATGGCGTTCAGATAAGTACGATTTGAACCATGCTAAGGCACTTCCACTAATGCCAACAAAGTGTTCTAGTCTATTTAAAAGAATGTTGTGGTCGATAGAGTCGAACGCAGCGCTAAGATCCAGTAGAACTAATAAAGAGATACAACCACGATCAGATGATAGAAGCAGGTCATTTGTAACTCTAATGAGAACAGTCTCAGTACTATGATACGGTTTAAATCCTGACTGGAATTCCTCACAGATACCATTTTTCTCTAAGAAGGAATGTAATTGCGAGGATATTACCTTTTCTAGTATCATTGACAGAAAAGGAAGATTTGAGATCGGTCTGTAATTAACTAGATCCTTAGGGTCAAGTTGTGTTTTTTTAATGAGAGACTTAATAACAGCCAATTTGAAGGTTTTGGGGACATATCCTAATGACAGTGATGAATTAATAATAGCCAAAAGAGGATCTATGACTTCTGGAAGCAGCTATTTTAGTAGTTTGAATGGAATAGGTCTAACATACATGCTGTTGGTTTAGATGATTTAACAATTTATACAATTCTTCCTCTCCTATAGTAGAGAATGAGTGGAATTGTTCCTCAGGGGATCTATAGTGCACTAGCTGATGCGATATTGTAGCTGACGGCTGCATGGTTACAATTTTATCTCTGATAGAATTGATCTTGGAAGTAAAGTAGTTCATAAAGTCATTACTGCTGTGCTTTTGGGAAATGCCAACACCTGTTGATGCTTTATGTTTCGTTAATTTAGTGACTGTATTGAATAAATACAGGGGGTTATGTTTGTTTTCTTCTAGAAGAGATGAAAAGTAATCAGATCTAGCAGTTTTTAATGCTTTTCTGTAGGATAGGGTATTTTCCTGCCAGGCTATACGAAATACCTCTAGTTTTGTTTTCCTCCAGATGCGCTCCGTTTTCCGGGCTGCTCTCTTTAGGGTGCGAGTGTGCTCATTATACCACAGAGTCAGACTATTTTCTTTGAACTTCCTTAAGCGTAAAGGACCAACTGTATCTAAAGTGCTAGAAAAGAGAGTCCATAGTTTCTGTTACATCATCAAGTTTTTCTGTGTTGTTGGATATGCTGAGGAATTGAGATAAATCAGGAAGATTACTTGCAAAGCAGTCTTTTGTGGTAGAGGTGATGGTTCTACCATACTTGTAACAAGGAGTAGAATTTACAGTTTTAGCTATATGGAGATTACACAAGACTAGATAATGATCTGAGATATCATCGCTTTGCTGCAGAATTTCAACACCACTAACATCAATTCTATGTGACAGTATTAAATCTAGAGTATGATTTCGACAATGAGTAGGTCCTGAAACGTGTTGTCTAACCCCGGTAGAGTTCAGAATGTCTATCAATGCTGATCCTAATGCATATTTTTCATTATCGACATGGATATTAAAATTGTCAACAATTAAGACTTTATCTGCAGCCAGTACTAACTCAGATAGAAAATCAGCAAATTCTTTAATAAAGTCTGTGTGGTGCCCTGGTGGCCTGTATACAGTAGCCAGTACAAACATCGCAGGGGATTTATCACTAACACGTGTTTCTCTAGATAATGTTATACACAGCACCATAACTTCAAACGAGTTATACTTAAAGCCTGCCCTCCGAGAAATACTGAGAATATTGCTATAAATTGTAGCAACACCTCCCCCTTTACCTTTTGGACGTGGCTCATTTTTATAGCAGTAATCTTGGGGGGTAGACTAATTTAAAGTAATGTATTCATCTGGTTTTAGCCATGTTTCTGTCAAACAGAGCAAATCTAGGTTAAGATCATTGATCAAATCATTTACAAAAAGTGCTTTTGTAGAAAGGGACCTGATATTCAGTAAGCCAAGCTTTATCAATTGTTTCTCTGTATTGTAAACATTTTTTATTTGTTGAACATCAATTAGACTGTTACTCTTAATTTGGACGTTTTCTATATTTTCTATTTCGGGGAACAGACACAGTCTCTATAGTGTGATATCTAGGTGAAGGAGTCTCTATGTGCTGAGAATTAACTGACTTCTGTGACATGAGGCGGCTAGCAGACGGTCGGTTTAGCCAGTCTGTCTGCTTCCTGACCTGGTCCCCAGTTACCTGTTACCACAGTAATACTGTGATTTTTACACATGGAACATGTTGAAAAACAATGACAGATTATATTCACATGTGCAGCATTGAATTTGCATACACTAGACTCATGCAACAACATAATTAAAATAATAATACAATGGCATCATGAATCGTCTCCTCTGTCTTACATAAAGACTCGAATAATGAACAGACTAAATTGTGTCTAATTTTAACAATTATTCTTTCTAAGTGTTAACACGCTGTCAGAGGGTTGCTTCTTGACAAATGAACCCCTTCATTTTGCTCTCTCTGTGGGATCAGAGCCTCATAAAGCATGAAAATCAGTGCAAATGCAAATAGTGCGCAGGAGGAAGCAGAAATAATCTAATAGAAAACATGTTCCATTGAGAAATGCCAGATTAATTAACATTTATAACCTGGAATTAAACCAGTAAGATGCACTGACATAATCATTTCCATCACAGGAGGGTAAATAAGTCAATAATACTTTAAACTTGAACCAAAAAGCTCAACGAAGATAAAAAAAAAATTAAATAATAATAATAATATAAACTAAAATTCATGTAAATGTATGTCATGTTTGAAACAGAAATAAATAGCATTAAAAATGAACCAAAATAATGTATAAATAATTGTTATATATATATTAAATAAATAAAAAATGTATGTAAATATGGCTTTTACAGTGTTACATTCATCAGCTGAAGACATTTGCTTGTTTTTATTGTCTATATTTATTTAAAAATAGAATGGAACTGTCAGCTTTGGAACCCATTTTTATGCTCTAGTAGTGCATATAAAGAGAGGTATCAGTCATTAATACTGTCTGATATGGAAGGATAATTCAGTGCGCCTGTGGAGCTGAACAATATAATATGAGTAGCGTGGTGAAATCATACAGTTGTTTTGTGACTAATAATGTAGCTGATTCTATATATAGGCTTATTGATGCACACAATTGGCTTCCCGCGGGTTGCCATGGTGATGCTCGCTCCGTGCACCGCTCCTCTCGGCCTGCAGATGGCAGCAGTGCATCATCTGGATCAGGCTCATGAGCACTAATTGTTTCATTTCTGTGAAATACCAAACAGAAAGTTTCCCAAAGTCAGAATAAAGTAGAAATAAAAACAGAAATAATGAAAAAGTTGATTGACTGAAATACACAAATATACAATATATAAGACTATGACAGTAGGGAATATAGATAGGTAATATTTTAATATAAAACACCATAAAATATAATATTAATAATAACAATAATACATTATTTATTGGTTTCATATTTTGTTATATGTAACCATGGACCACAAAACCAGTCATAAGTGTCAATGTTTTCGAAATTGAGATTTATGCATCATCTGGAAGCTGAACAAATAAACTTTCCATTGATGTATTGATGACATGGATTTGTTAGGATGGGATCATATTTGGCTGAGATACAACTATTTGTAAATCTGGAATCTGAGGGTGCAAAAAAAAAAAAATTTGATAAAATTGCCTTTAAAGTTGTCCAAATTAAGTTCTTAGCAATGCAAACTACTAATCAAAAATGAAGTTTTGATATATTTACGGTAAGAAATTTACAAAATATCTCCATGGAACATGATCTTTACTTAATATCCTAATGATTTTTGGCATAAAAGAAAAATGTATAATTTTGACCCATACACTGTATTTTTGGCTATTGCTACAAATATACCCCAGCGATTTAAGACTGGTTTTGTGCTCCTCCAGGGTCACATATAATGCAATAATACAGTGTAATTTAACTGTCACAGATTTTTCATTTTCAGTTTAATTTTGGTTGAAGATGTAGTTGTTTTTGTCACTTTTAGTATTTTTTCTTCATTATTTTATTCATTTCAGTTAAAATGAGATATGTTGCCTTGACAACTAGCTGATTTTTTATTCCAGTTAATATTTATTTTATTTCAAGTAAGTTTGTGTTGTTGTTTTGTTTTTGTTTTACAGTTAACTATAACAACCCTAATAACAGATTTATACAGTGTCCCCAAAAACTGTGGTAGCCCCTTATTAAGTAAAAAAAAAAATGTACTCATGCTGTTTTTTGTTTTTTTTGGCTTGATATTTTGCTAAATAATGCAAAACTAGAGTGTTATTTTAGTATGACTGAGGTCTTAGTAATATTTAGAATTTGTTTTTATTTTTAGACTTTCGATTTTCATTTTTTTGTGTGTTTTTGACATTTTTGTTTTAGTTTTTATTATTTAAATTGTTTTATTAAATTCTTTATATGAGAAACTTTGAGAAACTTTGCTTGAGAACTAGTTAAGATTTAAAAAAGAATGTTTTATATGATATTTTATTCCAGTCAATGTTTATTTTATTTTGATAATATTTATTTTTCTTTTCGTTCCTTTGTTTGTTTTAATTTTACTTTTAGCTTAACTTTTTTTTTAAACTTAAATAGTACCACAAAATATGATCTATTTACCAGCAGAGAATGAAGAGAATGTCCTTGCGAAAGCACTTTGTTTTCATCTTTTCATCTCTAGTGGCAGATTATTTATAAAGCTTTTTACTTAAAACAAGAAAAAGAAAGCTGTTTTGGGGGACAGAAAAATTTTTTTTTTTCTTTGAAGTTATTTTTTCTTGTTTTAAGCAAAAACTCACATATTTTTCAAACATTCTTCAGAAAACAAGTCGTTTTGCTTCTCAAGTAAATGTATCATGATTTAGGAAAGTTTAGCTACTTGTGCTGGAAAACAAGACAAAAATACTAAGCAAGATAATCATTTTTTGCAGTGTATGAACATTTTTTGATCTGCCATCTTGGAATGAGTTTCTGGCAGCGCATTACAGGATCTCGATCTTCTCCAAGAAGGATAAATGTAATGCTAGCCAAAAGAAGACATTTTGACAACGTTTGGAACAGGATCACAGCTTAAAATGCTGTCTAGGTTTATAGACAGCTCACACGGTTTTGGGCTGTTGTGGGGTCTCAGTGAATGCAGAAGAAACAGTAAGCCTTTGTGCACGCTAATATTATATTCATCAGAAATCCAGTGTAAAACACACTTACTATGACATTGAAACATGTCCTGGAAAGAAAACGAAACAACCGCTGCATTAAATCTAACAGATGAATGAAACATGACAGCAACCCAATCACAGATGAGACACGACAGGAGACCATAAATCATCCACAGCTATCAATCAATGTTTCTGACAGGTTTTTTACATATTTACAGTGAACCAAAAATGTATTTCAAGTCATTTTCTTTTTCCTGAGCAAAGACAGTGTGTTGTTTGTTTGCCACTAGTGGGAGCAGTTGAGCCGTACTTTTAACTCTCTATTCCACATTTTGTTGTTTTATAAACTGGCTCCTACTCAATATTTGACTTCCACCAATTTTATTTGTTCTTGTCTTGAGTTGTTTTCCACCCGTCAGATTTAACCCTGCGTTTAATTACCGCTATATCTTCTCAACTGACCGTATCCCGTCTGGTCTGCACCTGTGTAATCCAGCCGGCCTGATAAAGCTAAGGTCAGTTGCCACGGCTCTTATCGCTAAAGTCCAGCTTCAGTCCCTCGGGTAGCATTCTCAGTGTTAGAGCATTATAAGAGAAATCCTCCAGAATGAGTTGGGAGTCTGTCGTGGATTTCAGCCAGAGCCAGAACAAGAAGGACTCGCAGAATGACAGTTTTCTGCTGCTCTGTGTGGTCTTGTAAATTTCAAGGCAGATCCATCACAGACTCTGAGATCATCTGGAAGGATTTCATGTTATCTTGTGACAAAACAAGAGATTTGAAGCCTTTGGACTCGCTGTATTCTTGTGTGGCAAAGTTTTATGGGTGAAAAATGACAAAGAGATTCTTTTAAAGACTTAATGAAATATGCACATTTTCTGTTTTGCGCCTTATTTGTAACACGGAAGTTCACTATTTGAATGTGCGAGACTTCCACTTCATTAGTGATACTGTTAAGCGATATAACAGACTGTTTTTGTACAGCTAAAATAACTGGAAGTCATGACACACATTCACATTCAAGCTACAAGCCGCACGCCCGCTCTTATGCTAATAAGGTAGATAGGCCTACAAGCAGTGGTGGGCCTTCTCTGCTGGCCCTATAAAAAATAAAATTGTGTGAAAAATGTTTTTATTGATTATTTAGGTAGCTTTTTTATTTCCGTAATGTCCACAAAATTGCCTACGATTGGTTTAGTTGAGGTTGAACTGGAATATCCTACATAAAAAAAGCACTACAGATAGCGCTACCCTTTTGTTGAAAGACGTCGCATCTGATTTGTTACGAGCATTAGTAACAGAATCATCAGCCAATCAAATTTTGACATTCAATGACAACACGCCCTCATGGGTCTAGCGACGTGCCCAGTGCTACCCCCAGCATTAGACCGCCCCTTTAGTCAGGGATTTCCAAGGTACGAAAGTGAAATTCAACAAAAAGAAAATGACAGCCGCAGTCGTCGGCTCCTACACCAGATCTTGTTGCCGATCTACTAAAATCGCCTTTTTCAAGTTGTTGAGAGCCTGAGTGTGGCATAATATGTGCATTATATGCATATGGCTGCGTTAGATGTGTAAGATACATGTAGTTGTACATGTAGTTTACAGTTACTTACTGAAGGCCCTGACTGAAACCCCACAGTACGCCACTGCCTACTGTACAAGCATTACCAAATAATACTGTATCCCACAATGCAATGCACATGGACTAGTGTGATCAATAAACCAGAATTAATATCTGCCTGCAATATTTTGCAATGTAATATAAAGGTTTATACCAACAGATGCAGTTTTAGACATTATTTCCTACAGTATGATAGTATTTGATAGTATATTTCTGACATAACTCGAATGTTGCACACTAAACTACACAAAAATATTTAATCCTGATCGCACAACAATGTGCTTTAGTCTACTGTTTAAAAATGGCTGCATATTACACCGTTTTATGTATACATTCTATTTTTAAAAATGTTAAGCGATATTTAGGCTACTCTTAATGTGTAGAATGCCATAGTATATTGTTTAACATAGCCAACGTGACCCACCCAGAGACATTGAGAATCAGGAAAAGCACTTGAAAATGCAGTAATACAAATGCAAGACTCCAGAAACATTAGAGATCTGGAAGTAGGTTAACTCATTAGCAGAAACAGGTGTGATGGTAACTATGGCAACTACTCTCTGTACTGAGGTGAGACTTCAGCAAGCAAAACTGAGAGGGTGTCGACATCACAATTATGAATAAACACATTCTTAAACACATCTGGGAAAGAAAGTGTTTACGATTGTACCATGCTGATACAATAAGGGTTCAGAGGAACAAATGGGTCTGTGAGGTTAATGATAGGTATTCAGAGTTTGTCTGTGTAGTAAATAAATAGTAGGGTATAAAATAAAGAAGATATCCTGAAGCACACCACATTTTAAGGAAAAAAGGACTGGTAATTTTGGACACAGCACAACACAATACAATGCATCATTCAAAATAAGGATGAATTCTGTGAAAAATCAATATGGGACATTTCTTCATAGTACCAATAAATTGGACCTATTTTCCAGATTTTTTTAGAGTGCACACAGTCTATTTTGTTCTTATAGTTTTTAACCGATTTTAGATTTACTGACTTTTGAAGCTTCTCATTAGAAACTAATTGCGATTGGCCATCTTACATGTCAGTCAGACTCTTCTTGTCTAAGTGGGCGGTCCTTGAGAAGAAAAAAGCAAGAATTTATGACGATAGTTAACGTCTGATAACATAAGACGGATGTCCCAGCAGAACACGAGCCATTACTGAGTCTGTCAGGAGGACGTAACAAGGACAAAGAAGAACAGAAAGACAGAAACAAGAGGAGAAATAAATAATATACATGGTAGATGTAATGCACCTGACAGGACAAAGCAACGGATGAAAAGGAGGAAAAGCACAAGAGCCAGAGAGAAGAAACACTGGAAGATATTCATGTTGAAGAAAGGACAAAAAAACTGATCTTACTGTATAGAGAACGAAGATAAACAATGAAGTGCCGAAGAGAAGGAATCATGATGGGCGAAGAGAAGTCACAAATTAGGTCTCTTAATTGCTTCTCCTAGACAGAACTGAAATTGCAAATGCAATCTTTTCCTTCTCAGATGTTTCTCCTGAAAAAAAAAACAAAAAAACATCAGTTATCTCACAGTCTACTTTAGATTTTCAGAAGACATCTCAACGATGTATTTAAGATAAAAGTATAAGATAGAAAAGTTACTCTTGCTGCACATGGCCAAAGACGAATAATGCAAAGAAAATAAAATTCATATGATTAATCTGGTAAACAATAATGTTCTGGTACTCGAGTCTTATGAAATATTAGTGGATGAATGATCCATGCTTGACTTAACCAATGAACAAAAGCAGCCTCGTCACAGTGTTCAGTGATGCCACTCATTTGCAAATGCCAGACATTGAAAAGACCTTTTGTTTGAACTGCATAACTTAACTGGATAAAAATGTAAATAAGATTGCCTGTGGAAAAACTCACCATCACAATTCTTGTGTATTATAGATGACTGACAGTTTTTACTGAGGTTTTATTAATAAATTAATATTTATTTATTTGCAGGCCCTTTAATAAATAAATCAAATAAATTAGAATGTCTAAAATACACAATTCTAATTATATTGTAACTTAGTAAATGTACACTCTAAAAAATGCTGGGTCAAATACAACCCAGCGCTGGGTAAAATATGGACAAACCCAGTGTTTGGGTTAAACATGTAACCCAATTGTTGGTTGAAAACAACCCAGCATGTGTTCTGTCCAGTATTTACCCAGCACTGGGTTGTATTTAACCCAGCATTTTTTAGAGTGTAGTAAAGTAAAGGTAAGGCATAAAGATAAAAACCGCCCGCTCCCGCGAGATCTGCGTTGGGCCCCAATGCAGTCCTCTATTCCACAGGTAAAAATCCCAAATGTGGATCTGAATTCATTTCAAAGACATGCTCCTCACGAGTGGGCTTCATGAATATGCAGGCTGGTGGATTTAACTTCAAGCTCGACTTGCTCATCCTCTGTTCAAATATCGAGCAGGACAGAGAGTCCGACTGTGACGGCTTGAATCTGCAGAGAGTATCTTTGATCACATCTGCTTCTCAGAGGAGACGCCCAGAGTCACTGCACAGTGTCATTAACATCAAAGCATTAGGAAAAAACATGTTTAATCAATTTCCCCCCTCTCTCTCTCTCTCTCTCTCTTGTTCTATGAAAAATAAAAACTTTGGCTTTGTTAGCTGAACTTGAAGTCCGGACTCAAAGGTCTTGGGCGGTCAAGTCTCTCCCGTAGTAGAGTTCACATCTAACAGAGTAATTACCTCCAACGGTTCAGAAAACATACAGCAAACCGCTCGGGGAAGCTCTCAAACCATTGCTCAGCTCAACCTTCGAATCTCAGCGGTGGAAAAGAGGCCCAGCTCAACGCTCATTAACCAGCATTTGGTAACCTGCATCAGAAAGGAGACAGCCGCAGTTATTTTTGTCTTTGAGATCTCTGCATAATTACTTTGGAGTTTGCCTGTTAGATTGAGTTGAATACAAGAGGATTTCGCTAGAAAAAGAGACACAATTTTTGTTTGCAGTATGCAAGCTCTAAAATAGCTAAACCTCATAAAGAGATGTGACATTTTATGCCGGAAGAAGCACAAAACGTGTGGGATTTGAGGTGCCACAAAGTGTAATACTCCAATTACAAAACTCAAAATAACATTGTACACATGCTAGAGTCAAATAAAAGTAAAACTGCTTCAAAGTCTAGTGAGCTGCATAGAATAGCATTGCAAGGCATCAAATAGGCTGTGTACTCTCAAAGATGAAATATGTTCCCAAACTTATAAAACACATTTTAAATGACCTAATATCGGGGTGTAGAACTTATTTTATGCTTAATAAAGGAAATTATAGAAAAGGAAATTTACTGAAAATGTTACCTCTGGCCATCCAAGATCCAAGAGTTTGTTTCATCATCTGAAAAAAGATTTTTAGAAATGTAGCATTCCATCACTTGCTCACCAATGGATGCTCTGCAGTGAATGGGTGCCGTCAGAATGAGAGTCCAAACAGCTAATAAAAACATCACAGTAATCCAGACAACTCCTGTCCATCAGTTAACAGCTTGTGGCACGAAAAGCAGCATGTTTGTAAGAAACAAGCCTATCATTAAGATGTTTTAACTTTAAACTGTTGCTTCTGGCTAAAATATGAGTCCATAATCTATAATAAGACTTCCTCCAGTGGAAAAGTCTGTCTACTTTTGTCTCTCACATCATAATCCACCCATATATTTGTTTGAACTGTTTTGGACTTTTTTTGCTTATAAACGATGCTTGATCTGTGCATATGTCTCTTCTGATTCAGATCAGACGACTCTATTTGGAAGGATTTGTTCCTTAGAAATACACAGTTTTCACTTCACAAGACATTAACTGATGGACTGGAGTGGTGTGGATTACTTGTGATGTTTTTATCAGCTGTTTGGGCTCTCATTCTGACGGCACCCATTCACTGCAGAGCATCCATTGGTAAGCAAGTGCTGGAATGCTATATTTCTTCTTACTATCTGATTAAGAAACACACTCACCTACATTTTACATGGCCTGAAGGTGAGAAAATTTTCGGCAAATGTAATTTTGGAGGTGTAACTGTAAACCTGGCTTTAAGAGAATTACACTGTTAGCTAAGTGACGTTACGTCAAAATCTATTGGAATCAATTGTGAATCAAGTGTCTCATTTGATTCATGTGAGAAATACTATCTGTGATGAGGCTGCATTTATTTGACCACGATTACAGTTGAAATATAATTAAAAATGAAAGTATCTTTCTATTTGAATGTATATTGTAAAGTGTAATTTTTTCCTGTGATGTAAAGCTGAATTTTCAGCATCATTACTCCAGTCTTCAGCATCATATGATCCTTCAGAAATCATTCTAATATACTGATTTACTGCTCAAGAAACATTTCTGATTATTATCAATGTTGAAAACAGTTGTGCTGCAGAATGTTTTTGTAGAAACTGTGATACTTTTTATTTTTCAGGATTCTTTGATGAATAGAAAGTTCAAAAGAACGGCATTTATTTGAGATAGAAATCTTTTGTAACATTAAAAATGCTATGCATCCTTGCTGAATAAAAGTATTAGTTTTTTACTGACCCCACATACAGATATGCATACTTTAAAGAAAAGCACTTACAATGTCAAATAAAAGTCTATCAAGTAAGACATTAAAGAGGTTTTAAAAGCAGCTTCTATTTTTGAAGTGTTTTGTATTCATGTCATATTGCATGTACTTCTATTGTATGCACTATAAAGTAATTGCCTTTTTTTTCTAAGAAAGACAACTGAGTGACTTTAATTGCCTATTGATGTAGTTAATTAAAACAAAAAGTTTGGGCTAGACATATGAATGAACTTTCTTTGGATTGGGTAGTCAACATAATAATGGCATACAGTATGATGTGATATAATGACTTGCTGTGGGATGAAATGAACATACAGGTTTTTCTCTGCAGCGTTCTGCAGCAGCCGCAGGAGGGTCAAACGCTGAACCGCCTTGACGTTTCTGCTGATTTTGCATGACAAGATCTCTACAGCACTTGCCTTTCACTGCTGAGAGCTGCTGCTCGCGCTTCACCTGAGATCAGGCTCTGCGGACGACAGGCAGAAGCACTAATTAATATAAGCTTATTAAAACTGCAAGTGCATGATTAATTCAAAATATGCGACTTAATAGCAGGCCCGGTTCTAGGGTTGCGTGACTGGGGGGGCATTATTTTAAATGTTTTAAATATACAGTCAAACCAAAATGTATTCAGACACCTTCAACATTTCTCACATTATAACAGTTTATTTGCTATTGTTTAGAAGATGGTAATAAAATATGTCAAGAACTCAGAGTTAAACTGTGTCAGAACAAATTCATCTTGATAATGTCAGATAACTTTGATAGAAAGGTATGTAATGGATTACAATCAACCAAAAATTCAGACAACTGTTAGTATGATAATATTTACACAACTATCAATACTTTGGTGACCAATTACCAAGCAATGCTTAATTTTGTTCAGTCTGTGTAAAAAGGTCGCATTAGCAATTAAAGAAAAAAACACTTGGTCAAAACATGGTCAGGTCAAAGTGTCTGAATAATTTTTGGTCCCAATTCTTTTTAATCAATTTTACTGGTAGTCCAGTGTATGACGAATTTTTGGGTATAATATGTCACAGTTTACTTTATTTTGCTATACTCACTTACATACTGTAAATTAACTATATTGTCCTGCACCCACTAGTAAAAAAAATATATCTGGTGTCTGAATAATCTTTGGTTTGACTGTGGATTAATTATTGTTAAAACTACAAAGTAATTCAGTCAAGAGCAGTGAGTGATTTTCTTTCTTTCATTTTCTTGGATTAACATTAAGGACACGGACAGCAGCTAAATTAGGCGCAGTCACTTTAAGAGACAATGCATCCAATATAATGATGCACATCCAATTTCTTTCTCGACTGTTTACTTTCACAGTTTTTTCGAGGATACTCTCCAAGACGGGAATTTTGACATAATTTTGTATGTATTTGTCGGTACAAGAGCAAGAAGAGGCTACACGCTTTGAGACGCGTCTATCTGCGTGAACCCTGTGCGCACAGAACACTGAGTGCTGAATTGGGCTCTTTCACATCTTTTTCTTTTTGCAAGTTTAAACTGCGATTTGTATTTGTTCGTTCAGGCGCAGGAGGACGTGAAGTAGAGCTTTGTTCGGTCTTGCTGTCTGTGAGACTCTGCGCGGAAGTACTCAGTTGAGTTTTTCTGCGTCTTGTGTTTGAATGCTTTAAACTCTTTTGAATGTTTAAATTGGTAAGGCTTAAAAACACATGAAAATTATAAGATTTCGTGACGACGCGCACCAGTGAGCGTCTTTTTTAGGCTGGCCAGCTGGCCCCTATTATCGTCCCCACCTTTCACCCCATTAGAGACGGCCATGAATTAGAGTCTAAGTATAAATCTAATAAGAATCTAAAATTATGGTTATATGGCTTGAACATTTCACATGTACAAGAAAAATACAACTGTGCTATATCTCTGGTCATTTTAATATGTAACTAATTTAATGTTTAGATTTTTTTTTAAGTATCCATTGGATGATCGAGGGGCACAAGAAGAATCTGCAGGGGCACAAGGTAAATCTAGCCCCCCCTTAGGCTTAGACCCAGCCCTGTAGTATGCTGTTTTAAACAGATAGGGTTTCCAACTGCTACTACCCAGTGAAGATTATGCTGAAAATATATAAGAAAAATATTGTTCTTATATATTTGTATTTTTTTCAAGTTCAAGTTTATTTGTATAGCGCTTTTTACGATACAAATCGTTGCAAAGCAGCTCTACAGGAAATTAAGTTTCCACAATATATTTATATATTGCATAACCTTAATATATTTAACTTATGGCAAAAGTTGGTAATTCTGTATGTTGTCTGATCATTGGCATCCTCTGAGGTCCTCTGAGGGGTTGGCATCATCTTTTCTCAGGTGTTCGGTCATCTCAGATCATTTAAGGGTTGGATCCAGACTGAAGCTTCTGTAATTACCACGGAATGTCTTGAGAGAATGGGTATAACTGTTGTACCATGGTGCAGTACGTTTTTCTCTAGCCTTTTTCAATTTGAGGGGGGCAACAGCTTCTAATGTATTAGAGAAGATAGTGCCCATGTTGCTAGTCATTTCGTCTAGTTCATGTGTATTTATGGGTACACAGAGCAGTTGAGATAGATCAGGCAGGTTATTTATGAATCTGTCTTTGGTTGCTGGAACAATAGTTCTGCCCAGACGATAACGCGGAGCCATATAACTAATATCAGTAATATGCAGCATGCACGATACAAGGAAATTATCAGTAACATCATCACTTTGAGGTACGATATCTAAATCGGTAAGATCAATTCCATGCGATATAATTAAATCTAGCATATGATTAAAACGATGAGTGGGCCCGGTGACGTTTTGCTTGACTCCAAAAGAGTTGATTAGGTCAGTAAACGCAAGTCCTAACACATCATTGTATTATCAACGTGAATGTTAAAATCTCTGACAATTAGCACTTTATCAACATTAACCAATAGATCTGACAGGAAATCTGCAAATTCTTTTAGGAAATCTGTATATGGCCCTGGCGGTCTATACACAGTAGCCAGAGCAAGAGATAGGAGAGATTTCTTTTGCATATCTAACAGTGTAACATTAAGCAGAAGTATTTTGAATGCGTTAAACCTCCTGTATCCTGTTTTCTGAGTAACATTGAGAATATCACTATATATTGTTGCAACACCGCCGCCACGACCAGTCTGACGGGGCTCATGTTTATAACAGTAGCTTGGTGGAGTAGACTCATTTAGACCAAAATATTCATTTGGTTTAAGCCAGGTTTCAGTCAGGCAGAGTACATCAAAATGATTATCTGTGATAATTTCATTTACAATAACTGCTTTGGGTGCGAGTGATCTAATGTTTAGGAGCCCAAGCTTTAAAAATTGTTTTTGTTCATTTATTTTGTGTTTTTCTGGTTTAATCACAATCAGATTTTTTTCTAGATCCTGCATTAAATTTATATTTTGACCTCACTATTCGGGGAACAGACACAGTCTGTATAGATTGGACAACGCAAGTACTTCTATCATTTAAGTGGGTAGAACAAAAGTCATCATAGCAGTTATTTGAGAATTGGCTTACTAGTCAGATGGAGCGTAGCGTCCTGAAGATGTTGTCCGACAGGAGTTCCGCTCCGACTCTGCTGGGGTGCAAGCCATCAGCACGAAAAAGCCTAGGACGCTCCCAGAAAAGATTCCAATTATTAACAAAGAGCAGTTTCTGTTCTTTACACCATGAAAATAACCATTCGTTTAAAGCAAACAGTCTACTGAACCTTTCATGTCCTCGTCGATACGTGGGAAGCGGTCCATCTAAAGACCCCTCTGTCAAGCTCCTGAAGTTTGCAGACAACACCACACTGATCGGCCTCATTCAGGACGGTGATAAGTCTGCTTACAGACAGGAGGTTAAGGAGCTGGCTGTATGGTGCAGTCTTAAATACCTGGAGCTTAACACGGTCAAAATTGTGGAGATGATCGTGGACTTCAGGAGAAACCCCCTGCACTCCCCCCACTCACCATCATGAACAGCACTGTGACTGCAGTGGAGTCATTCAGATTCCTGGGCTCCACAATTTGTCAGGACCTGAAGTGGGACAATCACATTGACTCTATTGTCAAAAAGGCCCAGCAGAGGTTATACTTTCTTCGCCAGCTGAGGAAGTTCAACCTGCCACAGGAGCTGCTGAAACAGTTCTACTCTGCCATCATTGAATCCATCCTCTGCACTTCAATAACTGTCTGGTTCAGCTCAGCTACCAAATCTGACCTCAGAAGACTACGGAGGGTTGTCCGGACTGCTGAATCACTGGTACAACCCTCCCCACTCTCCAAGAACTGTACTTATCCAGAGTGAGCAAAAGGGCTGGTAAAATCACTCTGGACTCCTCACATCCAGCACACTCCCTCTTTGAACTGTTACCATCTGGTCGACGCTACAGAGCTCTGAGCACCAGAACGACCAGACACAGGAACAGTTTCTTCTCTCAGGCAATCAATCTCATGAACACTTGGCAATAAACGCGGAACACACAACTCTATTATACATTATTTATTCACCACATTTACTTATTTTTTATTTATTTTTTTCATTTCAAATTTGCACATATCAGACCTGTATACACATAATTGTCTATATTATATTGTGTTTTTGCTGTTTTGTACATTGCCTATTTGGATATTTGTATATTATTCAGTTGGGGCAGTTGTGGCCTAATGGATAGAGAGTTGGACTTGTAACCCGAAGGTTGTGGGTTTGAGTCTCAGGTCCGGCAGGGATTGTAGGTGGGGGAGTGAATAACCAACACTCTCTCCACCCTCAATACCACCACTGAGGTGAGACCCTTGAGCAAGGCACAGAACCCCCAACTGCTCCCTGGGTGCCGCAGCATTGGCTGCCCACTGCTCCGGGTGTATGTTCACTACTGTGTGTACACTTGGATGGGTTAAATGCAGAGCACAAATTCCGAGTATGGGTCACCATACTTGGCCACACAACACTTCCCTTTCCCTATTCTTTTAATATCTGTGTCCTGTCCTGTTGCTGTGTCCTGATGTTGCACTGTGGAGCTTCTGTCACTATAACAAATTCCTTGTGTGTAAACATACTTTGCCAATAAAGCTCATTCTGATTCTGATTCTCTTAATTTAATCAATTGCAAATTTTAATCAATTTTAGAAAATGCATAAAATGTATATAAATGTATATAAATATTTACATCAATTTATATATAAATTAATCTTTTTACAAATGTTTCGTGTATTTTTTTGAGAACTTTCTGTTCAACCTTGTTATGCTGTGATATTCTCCCCAAAATTAACTGTTAAAAATGTCTAAAATGTAAACAAATAACACTTTTAAATGTTTGTGTGTGTGTGTGTGTATAAAAACGTATGTATATTTACATATTCACTATACAAATATGATCAGTAAGCCATGGCAACTTATGATTTTACATTACTTTAACTCATCAAAATAAGTAATTATTAATAGGAATTAATATTTATAGACTGTATATATTTAATTAATATTTTTCTGTATGGGAAAATTATATTTTCGTATCCACAAGTGTGTTTGTGTGTGTGTGTGTGTGTGTGTGTGTATTAGTGCTGTCAAATGATTAATCGCGATTAATTACATCCAAAATAAAAGTTTTTGTTTACATAGTATATGTGGGTGTACTGTGTATATTTATTATGAATATATAAACACACACATGTATACATTTAAGAAAAATATGTTTATATATTAAATATATTTATCATATAAATTATATGAATATAAATATATACATGTAAATGCATTTAAATATTTTCAAAATATATACTGAGTGTGTATATATACATAATAAATATACACAGTACACACACATTTCTTATGTAAACAGAAACTTTTATTTTGGATGCGATTAATTGATTGACAGCACTATTGTGTATATATATATATATATAGGGAACACGTCATTTCTAGCGATTATCGTCAATTTGATTTCACAGATACTATTTATACTAAACTGAGCTAGACAATGACATCTCTGCATTCAATAATGAAATGCCTTTAACTGAAAATTGAGTGTTTAATCTTATTATTATATATTACTGACACTCTATCTACCAATTTGATACTGTTAAGGGCTTTGACACAATCTCTATTGTTATAAGCGCTATATAAATAAAGGTAACTTGACTATATATGTATACACACACACACACACACACACATATATACATATTTATAACTAGTATTGTAAGTAAAATGATAGACATTATATTAAAAACATTTTTGTAATGTTTATTTATTTTTTAAATAAGCCCATTTGAATTCTCCCCATTCAACAACACTCCTTTTTGGTTGGTTTTATATATTTATATACTGTGGATATGTGTGTGTGTGTGTGTGTGTGTCTTTCTACAATGTATTTTCTGAAAACTTTTGCTTAACCCCGTTATGCAGCGATTTTCTCCCTCAAAGATCCATTTTTACAGACTTTTTTTCTTTGGTATGAAGCACAGAATTATGTGAATCATGAATTTTCAGTCACCAGTGGCAGGTTTCGTGCAGATGTGATATTGAAAGTCTTCTCTAAGGACGGAGCATCAAATGTCAGGTAAGCGGTGAGATGTTATAACCTCCAGCTCTCCTGTGACAGGTCAGTTTGTAGAAGATTTGGGTGTAAATCTGTGCCGACCCCTCTGAACTGCTTCACTTGCACTTAGTGACTACGCTAGAGCTCAGTCCTGCTCCTTCATACCACGTTTCCTGGCACAAGCATGCAGAAATAAGAGCATCGATTTCATCTGGCCACCCGCCCACCATCGTGTTTACACCTCACCCGCGTGACCCATGCAGAACAACACAGCTGAAACAGCAGGTATCATGTGGAGCAAAACAATCATTAGACAGATGCATCCACCTCTTCAAGAGCCTCCATCACACCGCAGCCTTCTTCTCTTCCTCCTGTTAATGTACTCCTGTTTTCTCTAGCAATGGTTTTCAGACTGTTCAAAATGGTCTTAAGCATTGCATTTTTCTAAATTCTGTATTCTAAACTACAGTTTGATGTCAGTATCATCTTTTGGGACATATATACCTCAGTGACATTTATTCAGACAAACAGGCGTTTTAAGGACTTTAATAAATGTAGATGGAAATTCTGGAGCACTAAAACTAACTACGTAACTAACTAATTAATGAATTCATTAAATTAAAGTATGGAGAGTATGAAGCATGGAGCATCGAAAGAAAGAAAAAGAAACAAAGAATGGATGGAGCACCAAAACTAACTAAATGACAAATAAATACATTTCTTTTAAAAAAAAGACTATTAGCTGGTAAAGCATGGTGCTTAAAATAAAAGATCAGATTAGGATGCATTACAGTTATTTGGTCAAACTGCAAAAACATTAACAGCGGGTAAAAAAAAAAGTAAATTTAATACAAATAATTCCCCAGATAATTTAATAATTTATTTAGACTTTTATGCAATTACAGTATAAATATATATCTCATGCTGCATATATGAATTGTATACAATAGGACGGGGTATTGTTGTGTTTGGTGAAAACGTTGGCCCTGTTAGCGCTGCTCTTAACTGGTGTCAGGTGTTATTGAAATGAATAGCAGCACTGCAGCGATGCTCCTAAAAGCAAACCTCTGCTCTGTTTCAAGCTGAGCATCTCTGTGCTGCAGTTATGACACCAATTAAACAAATTATCCTGGCCATTATCAGCAGCCTGCCGGCCCACGCCGCACACCCACTCCTTCATTACTGCACTTCATTCACTTGTATTAATAGTAAGCACACACAGTACACCGAGTGCTTTGTTTTCGTTCGTGCCGCACTGACTTTCACACAAACCCGCAGATGAGAAAGATATATTGACTTTGCTATTGACTCTTGATCTCCAACCGAAGCCATCTGTGCAGTTTTCTGAACTTTTTTCACAATTATTATTTGTTTAGAAATGTGCTGCACATAGTAAAGCACAAATTTAATACAAATGTTGGATAAAACTGCCATAGTTGTTTCTATGTGCTTGATAAGATGCTCTGCAGGGTTTTTAAATTTTTATTTTATAACCTATTTTATCATCTTTCTGCTAAAAGTGCCAGTTTGATCACTTAATAAAGCAACAGCACACATTCATACACTCTTAAAAATAAAGGTGCTTCACAATGCCACAGAAGAACCTTTTTGTCTAAATGGTTCCATAAAGAACCTTCAACATCTGAAGAACCTTTCTGTTTCACAAAAGGTTCTCTGTGGTGGAAGAAGGTTCTTCAGTTTATAAAAAGGTAAGAAAGAGATGGTTCTTTGACTGAATGGTTCTTTGTGGAACCAAAAATGGTTCTTCTATGGCATCGCTTAAAGAATCTTTTGAAGCACCTTTATTTTTAAGAGTGTACAGATAGTATTAGTAGCACAAATAGTATTTTTTTTTTTTTTTTTTACTAAAGTTTCTAACAAAGTTTGTTAATTAAAAAAAAATACTGATAACACAAAAACAAGAAAAATGCAAATAACTTTTTGTTTCTGATAATTGTAATAATTAAATTAATGCAACAATGTAAAATGTAAATGTGTGTGTGTGTGCGTGCATGTTTATGTGGTTTATGAGGACACAAATTTGTATAATGACATGGGTATGACAGAGGTATTACAATATGAAGGTGGTTTATGAGGACACTGCCTATGTCCCCGTAATTCAAAAGGCTTAAAAAACATACTAAATGGTGTTTTTTTGAAAATCTAAAAATGCACAAAGTCTCCTGTGAGGGCTAAGTTTAGGTGTAGGGTTGGTGTAGGGCAATAGCACACACAGTTTGTTCAGTATAAAAACCATTACGCCTATGGAGAGTCCCCATAAACCACAAAAACCAACATGTGTGTGTGTGTGTAAACATTTCAAAATGTTTATTTTATTTAATATTAAATATTGCAAATATTCAACATCGTATAAATTTGAAAAGAAAAATATATTAAATATTCAAATAAATATTAGGTTGGCCTGGTTTGTTAAGCTCGTCCAGCTCAGTAGTTGAGGCTTCAGTGTGAGTCTGTACGGTCTAGGGACACATTTGTGGCTCAATGGAGTTGTTAGATTTTGAAGCTTTTGTTAACAAAGTTTCACCCCGACTTGCTGTAAAATGTGCCTGCGATTTTGGGATTGCTGGAGCTTCGGCAGCAGCAGAGTGTGTGTGAAACACAAAAACCTTGTGATTCTGAAACATCTTCTCCCTGATGGCCTGTTCTTCTCATCTCAGCGTCAACAATGCTTGGCTCCTCATCCACCGCAGGCTGGTGACTCTGTCAGAGCTTTACAATGACAGACTGTGATGTTTGCCTCGGTTTGAAGTATTCCCATCTTTCTGAAGACTTCAGGTTAGTGAAGGAAGCTGTGTGTACGTCTCACTCCTTTCTCAGGGAATCCCCCGACAGCATCTGTGAGAATGAGATCTGCAGATAAACCTCTGCAAAAAGAGAAGAGCTTCACAAGTCTTAGGGCTTGGCTTTCACTCATTTGCAGAAACTTTGCTTTTGCCTCATTATTGCATGAGAATTAATTAAACATGTTAACTTAAACTGCCATAAAAAGTCTGTGTTTGATAAGATTTTTTTATTTTTTTGAAAGAAGTCCTGCATTTATTTGATCACAAATACAGTAAAAATTTTGAAATATTATTACGATTATAATAAGTGTTTCCTATGTGAATATATTTAAAAATATTTGAGTCATTTAGCGGACGCTTTTATTTATATTCATATTCAACTTAACTACACGTGAAATTTAGTAGAAAGACTGAATAGCATTTTGGTGTAAAATGTACATTAATAATAAAAAATTTAATAATAAAAAGTGTATGTGCATATATGTGTGTATGTATATATGAAGATTTTATTTGCAAAAACTCAATTTTTAAATATTTTTAAAAAATCACATTTAATTGTGTTTTATTATTTTAGTTAGCTGTTTTTTTTTTTTTGTTATTATTGTTGTTGTTCTTTTTTAACCTTGTCAAAATAACAAGTTTTATTGTCGTTTTGAAAAATCACCCTCCACACCCACCCTGAAAACCTCTCCACACAACCATTAACACCTCCAGCAACCCTCTTCTCCCCCACACCTACAATTCAAATCAGCGAAGAAGATGTGCGCCAGGTCTTCAGAAAGAACAAAAGAAGGAAAGCACCTGGTCCAGACGGTGTGTTACCAGCCTGTCTAAAACCCTGTGCTGACCAGCTGGCCCCCATCTTCGCACAGATCTTCAACAGATCACTGGAGCTGTGTGAAGTCCCCTCGTGCTTCAAACGCTCCACCATCATCCCCGTCCCAAAGAAACCCAAAATTACTGAACTTAATGACTACAGACCTGTGGCTCTAACGTCTGTAGCCATGAAATCATTTGAAAGACTGGTTTTGGCTTATCTGAAGGATATCACTGGTCCCTTACTGGACCCCCTGCAGTTTGCCTACAGAGCAAACAGGTCTGTGGATGATGCAGTCAAAATGGGACTGCACTTCATCCTGCAGCATCTGAACAGACCAGGGACTTATGTGAGGATCCTGTTTGTGGACTTCAGCTCTGCTTTTAACACTATTATCACGGAAACCCTTCAGAATAAACTAACTCAGCTCTCCGTCCCCACCCGACCAAGTTGTATCGAAGCATCTTGTGATCGATTGCTTCAGTCTGTCCCTGTCTGTTGTGCTGCTGAGAGGTTTGCGTTTGTAGCTCCGCTTTTTTATTGAATCTTTACCTTACTTTCACTCTCTGTTGTTTAAAGTGATAATATATAACTTAATTCCCACCATATTTCTGGTATTATCTATCAAACTAATCTAACTAATTTGATCGTTCGCTTTTTAAAACCGCTAGCAGCGCATCAGCTGGTTAGCTTCTTACTCGCGGTTCCATTCGCGCCTATTATTGTTTTCTTTTTTCTCGCTCCATTTTAATTTCTCTCTCGCTCCGTTTTTCACGAGTTCATCAAACAACAGTGGTAAGTAGGGTGACCAGATGAGATTGGTTGAAATTCGGGACGGGGGGGCTGGTTGCCAGGCTGCAGGATGACTCAACCTCGCTCCACGGACAGTTTTTTATGTTTTATCAGACAATAACTATTTAAGATTTTGCTTCAGTATAATTTTCGGGATTCGGGATTCGGGACAGCAGCTTAGATTTCGGGACTGTGGTCACCCTAGTGGTAAGTGGTAAGTTAAGTTGGTATCATTCATCAGTCACGGTGAGTAATGACTTCTCCTGCTATTGTTGTTTGCACTTCATGTCACATGTATAGTTTATCTCTCTCTGTCGGCGATGAGGGATTCACATGTGATAAATGCAGGGAAATATTTAGGCTGACAGAGAAGTTTTCAGAATTAGACTGAAACAGAAGTCAGTTAATTCTCAGCACATAGAGACTCCTTCACCTAGATATCACACTATAGAGACTGTGTCTGTTCCTCGAACTAGAAAATACAGAAATCGTCCAAACCAAAGAGTAACAATTTAATTGATGTTCAACAAATAAAAAATGTTTACAATACAGAGAAACAATTGATAAAGCTTGGCTTACTGAATATCAGGTCCCTTTCAACAAAAGCACTTTTTGTAAATGATTTGATCAATGATAATAATCTAGATTTGCTCTGTTTGACAGAAACATGGCTAAAACTTTAAATGAGTCCACCCCCGAAGATTACTGCTATAAAAATGAGCCACGTCCAAAATGTAAAGGGGGAGGTGTTGCTACAATTTATAGCAATATTCTCAGTATTTCTCGGAGGGCAGGCTTTAAGTATAACTCGTTTGAAGTTATGGTGCTGTGTATGGACACGGCTCAGATTGACTCCTGCTGTCTGACATTAATGACATATGTCAGTCAGAACAGCCTGCTTGACAAACACAAAACATTAAATCATGTTTATACCTTAGTAAATAGATTTGTGTATTTGAATTGTGTACACAATTTTCACCTGTTTACACAGTTTTAACACAAACTAATAAATAAATATATCTGTGTTTGTGTATATTGTGTATACAAATACATATACATATATATATATATATATATGTGACCCTGGAGCACAAAACCGTCTTAAGTCGCTGGAGTATATTTGTAGCAATAGCCAAAAATACATTGTATGGGTCAAAATTATCCCTTTTTCTTTTATGCCAAAAATCATTAGGATATTAAGTAAAGATCATGTTCCATGAAGATATTTTGTATATTTCTTAAAGTAAATATATCAAAACTTCATTTTTGATTAGTAATATTCATTGCTAAGAACTTCATTTGAACAACTTTAAAGGCGATTTTCTCAATATTTAGATTTTTTGCACCCTCAGATTCCAGATTTTCAAATAGTTGTATCTCAGCCAAATATTGTCCGATCATAACAAACCATACATCAATGGAAAGCTTATTAATTAAGCTTTCAGATGTATAAATCTCAATTTTGAAAAATTGGCACTTAAGACTGGTTTTGTATATACTACTTCTTTACAAAAAGAGCACATAGCTTTAGGGCAAAGTATAAGTAGGCAAACTGGGACACTTAAAACAATAAACGCTAGAAGAAAACATAAATTAGTCAACATAGACACATTCACCTGTTTTTACTGGGTTTCCCAAATCTGTGCTGATTCTGACCAACTCATACATCTCTGCATGTGCTGCAAGTTTAACATGCATTCTGGAACACTATATGCGCTAGGTTCTCTTGATTTACCTTTCATCATTTTCAACATGTTTGTTGACAGAAGCATTTCACCTCTTTTCTGCCAAAATAAAAGCCTGAGGACTTGTTACTCAAGGGTTTGAACATTTGAGAGTGAAGAATTTAAGACATAAACATTTGTATTGGAACTTGTGTAAAATAAAATTATTGTTGCAATTACTATGAAATACTGTAAATATAAATATTGCAGTCCAACTGTAATTTACAACAGTAATATCATATATCACTCACACACACACACACTGTATGTATGTATATATATATATATATATATATATATATATATATATATATATGTATATATATATACACTGCCCACCAAAAGTTTGGAAAAACCCTAGAAAAGTGGGGTTTTGGACATTATTGGCATGAATCATTTTTAATTTGTAATAATTTTGCACTGATAAGGGACAACACAAACTACAAAAACATTTTATTACATAAACAGTTTATACATAGAAAAAACTAAAATTTTCGATTCATCAAAATATCCACCATTAGCAGCTATTACAGCTCTGCGTAACCTGGGCATCCGAGCTGTCAGTTTATTCAAACATTGATTTGATACTGTATATTACTCCAAGCCTCCTGAAGGATTGCCCAAAGATGATTCACACTGGTTGGACACTTCTTACAGACATCACGGTTCCTCCCATAGTAGCTCAATTGGGTTGAGGTCGGGTGGGGAGGCCATTCCATGACAGCTGACTGTTTCCTCTCCAAATAGGATTTGCACAGCTTGGAAGTGTGCTTGGGGTCATTGTCTTGTTGGAAGGTTTAGGAAGGTTGGGGTGTTTCCAAACTTTTGGAGGGCAGTGTATATATATATATTAGATTTAATAATAATAATTATAAGAACAACAATGATAATAGTAATGTAATTTAAATATTAAAGCGTAAATTTGATCCATTTACTTGCATGTCATTTGACCATTGACTGTCATCATAGAAATGTGGTTATGCAAATATGTTGCTACATTATTAAGAAAATATTTGATGTGGGTTCAGCTGGGTTAGATTTTTGCTGAATCATTCACAATAAGAAAACAGAGTGGATCTGACCCTCATGATGAGTTTCACGCTAGTCTGAGACTCTGAGACTGGTCTGAGACGTTTGCTGGGGTTTTAGAAGCGATACGGTCAGGATAGATTTGGGACATGTGGAAACAGGACAAGAGCAGCATCACTGAAGGCCTGACAGTGAATGTTCGGAGGATGAAGTCTCTGCAGGATTACTCAAGATGCTGAACTCAACAGAGAGAGAGAGAGAGAGAGATTTATGCTGGCTCTTTCTGACGGTTGCTCATTACTCGCTTCACAATCATTCAAAGAAAACTGAAAGATTACATTTGCTTTAATAACATTTGCTTTAATTCCATTAAGAACAGATCATCGTTCATGCCATTTGTTTTGTGTGTGTCATTTGTTTTGAGTATGTGTGTGTGTGTGTGTGTGTGTGTTGCATAGGAGAATTGCATAGAAGAATAGTGTTCTTCATTTCTATTTTTTATATACAACTACTTATTTTACAGTTTACACAAATACTAAGCGATGTGAATTACTTCAAACTACATGTACATAAAAAACCATGTACAACTATCCAAAGCACAGTTGCTAACACAGAATTTGAAAGTAACAATATTGCTAAAATGTTAAGGGTTTGCGAGTTCCCATCATGCAATGCAGCATGAATAAATAATGCAGCTAGTGTTGTAGTATTTCTGTTTCACTGTTTGATGACTTTTGTTGTTGATTTATTGTTATATGTTGTGCTGTGTTATGTTAAGAGCTCATATTTGACATTTATTAATTGTCAACATTCTTAAGGTATATATGTGGCTACTAAAATTACAGTATATATAGCTACCAAAATAATCCGTGTCACTAATTGATAATTCACTGAGCAAGAAATCTGTAGTTGTCTCATTGAATTTATTTGCTAAATGAGGCATTTTGCATTTAGTGAACAAAACAAATTCAAAACATGGACAATTTTCATCACTAGCATCAAGTTGCATTGAATTTTGTTTTCTCAACAATTCCCTTTTTTTGTAGTGCAAAACTGACTGCATTTGTGTTTTTAATCATCTAATCATCAGTGCACATGATTCTGATGAAAACAACTGTTCATCTAACAAAATATAAGAAGTTACTCCATCTCTGAAACTATTTTTTTTGTTACCAGTTAACAATAATTTAACATTAATATAACAGCAATGGTATCAAATAATGAGTGATGTGAAAAAGAAGACTCACCGTTGGAATGCGTAGACCTCTAACTTCAATATCTCGGTCAGAAATCCTCTTCAGAAATGTGTGCCGGTGGTTTTTCAGAAGGTTTTTTTTTATTCGATCCTCCAGAATCCACTGCAAACACACATTCAGATCTAAAACATTACATCACTTGTCTGAAATAAAAGTTGTTGCTGCATGAAGTATAAAGCTATATAAATAAATGTGGAGAGCAACGCAGAGCATTTGATTTTGGATGAATTTGATGTGCTCAAATTAAAATGTGAGGAGCAGAAAACTTGAAACCCTCAGTTTGACCTCCATTGTTGTCTAGTTGAAAGTCTTCTACAGATATCATTTGTGACCTTTCTTCCTCCGTTCCCTCGACTGACACACAACTGGCTCATCCCACGTGGAAAGAACCTATATGAGGATATATGCGCATATATGAAACCTATATGCAGTATATATGCACATATATGATAACATATATGCTGCATATATGCGTATATATGCCACATATAGGCAAAATTGAGGTGCATATATGTGCATATAAAGGCCATATAGGTCTCCTGTATTGCTTCTTTATATCCACATATAAGCCCTATTTGTACATGTAAATGTAAATTTCAACATTTTGGGCTTTTATTTATGTTGTCTAGCAGCTATGGATTTTAATAATTTTACTAATATATAGGTAAACATATAGGTGCATATATGCACACATATATATACATGCATATATGTACCTATATAGGTACATGTATGCACGTATATGTGTACATGTGTACATGTATGTACATATATTATAGGAAAACAATTTTATATATGTCACATATATTAAAAACATATATCAAAACCTATATTAAAACATATATGTTTATATAGGTTATTTCCGTGTGGGATTTCACATTTCAGCGGTTGAGTCGGTGAGTTTAGTCAGAGTGACAAACATGATAAACACTGGCGTCTCTCCTGTGCTGCTCGTCCGATCGCAGAGAGTCGAGTGTGTGTGTGACATTTCCTGCAGTCACGGTCGGTTTAAACTCACTTCAGTGTGTGCCAGTGGAAAGGTGAACGGCCATCATTTATTTACACATGGACACAATAGAGTCACACAGTATGTCGTACTGCGATAAATATTTCATTCCGCACCACTGATAGCTTCAATTAAAGCACATTTAATGACTTAAAATGGACTACAGCACATATTAAAAGTGTCATTGGTGGCCATGTATTACTTTGGGCATGATATGTGATTAATGGACTGTTGTCAGCTACGTGCAACTTTGCATTTGATTCATAAATCTTTCAGTTCAAAACATGCACTAAGGGACTCAGTGTCTAGCAATGATAAATAACACGATCTTAATTGCTATTTGAAGACGAATCCATATTATAGAGGTATTATACACAATTATTGAGAAAACCTAATGTAAGAGCTTCATAATTTATTAAATGATGCACTTTACCTTCAAAAATAATTTTAAAAGTGAACTACAATAGTCTCTATTTGTAATAGAAAGATCTTTTTTTTTGTAATTTTCCACATTTTTATAACTTTATTTTCATTATATTATCCTAGATTTTTAATGTAGCCTCAGACAAATGTCCACTGCTTTAAATTAAATTAAATTAAATGAACATTAAATTAAATATAAATTGTATTCAAAGTAATTAATAAATGTATTTAAATAAGTAATAAAATATATAAAACATTTTATAAAATTAAAATAATTAAATTAAAAAAAGATTGAGCATTATTTATAAATTATATTTACATAAAACAATTTCTCAAAATTATACCAATTATTCAAAATGTAAAATTTAATTATGTAAAATGATTGAAAATTAAAATTATATTCATAATTGCTAGGGACAATTTAGTGGTGGCTGGATATTGGTAGGGGGCATATCCCTAGCATTCCTATTGAATCACACACACACACACACACACACACACACTTGTGAATAAAACTGTGTTACTAAAGGAGGAAAACTTGGTGATTAACAGATGCCAATAGTACTAACGGTGATAGTCAAGCTAACATACCTCTGTAAAGGACAAATGAACTGTGATTGCTTATAGCATCATTTATTTGCATGCGCCTTCTGAAAATCAGGTAATGTTACAAACACAAACAACACAATTAGTGCAGGATGCAATTTGCACAACACTCTGTGATAAAGCTAGATGCACCAGGCAAATGACTCCAGCGAATACGCTGCATGCTATAATGAGCCTCATTTGCAAAGAAAGGAGACGTGTTTGTACTGAAAACAATCAGTTTAAATGCTCAGAGTGCAGCTCTAATGCATTTAGCATCTTGCACTGAATTGCAGGTGCTTTATGAATAATGTGCCACAGTGAGTTTCGACCTCGATGCGTCTGAACTCTGATTAAACTAGTGTGTGTTGAAGGTCACTGGCACGTCTACAGATCCGCTCTGACAGCTCTAGACGTCCTGCAGTGATGAACGGCTGCCGAACGCAAGGCCGGACACAGTTAATGTCACCAGGATTATCGCTCCTGTCCCGTCGAACGAGACTCGCACATGCCGTAAATCTCCTGTCGCGATGTCCATTTCCATTAGCCGTATTTCATCACTCACTTAAGGTGAGAACTTTCACTTTTTTATACTCATGCTGCAGTTGTAAATCTAGAGAAAGTAAGGAAGAGAGACTCTGGCTTATTGGTTCTCTAATGGTCCGTTATCATAGATGTGTAATGTCATTGTACTCCTAATGTGAACTTTAATTACTGGTTGAGATAACATAATCTGGAGGTTCAGGAAAATTACAGCTTTATGTTTCACTTGAGTTACATTCCTTTCTTGTTGTGTTTTTATGTGAAATGCTTTGGAAAACAGGACTGTTTGCACCAAAGGCAGAGGTTTGAGATTAACATTGGATGGGACATTTTAAAACCAACCACAAACGTTTTCAACACAGAAAACGTTTTCAATATTTCATGTTAAGTGCTATTCAGGACCTGAAACTAAGGTTTGTAAAATACTTTTTTGTATTTTTAGCCCACTGACGTTTCCAGGCCATAAGCAACCTATTCAGGAAGCCATTTTAGAGCATGATATCTTGAGAATTGTGATTGCTGGACTTATAGAAATTGGTGGATATGTAGACAAACATGTTCAATTCAAGCCCATATGGTTCAGATGTACCTGAGGGTAAAAATATTTACAGAATTGTCCGCTAAAGTTGGGAAAAAGTGAAATTTTCTAGGGGTGGGTCATACTGGCATTTCAGTGACACCCTGAAGACTAAGGATACTAATATAAGAATATATTTTTAGCCCTATGATATTACCTGATAAAAAAGCATTTTATCTGGGAAGCCATATTTAGAGCTTGATATCTTGAGATTTGTGATGACTGGACTCATAGTAATTGGTGGATCCACAGACAAGCAGGTATATATTTATCCTTTATGTATCCATTCAGCATTTTCTCTATATCTCACAAACTTCTGGGACTTAATTTTATTGGTAAGCATGAATATGTATGCCTGTTGATGAACCATTGCAGCATGAAAAATGGGTTATTTTTTCATCTGAAAGTGAAAGTTTATGCAAATAAAATGAATTTATTTAGTTTTTTGATTCTATGTTGTTTTGTTAGAAATAAATGTCTCATAAATCTGTACTGATTTTGACCAATCGTGAATTATAGTTTCAAACTAATTAAATTCAAGTCCATTCATTCCAATGGGGTTAATACTAGTAATTCTCAGATTATATATTATTATGAATTTAATACAATGATATATTTACATAAAATTTCTTGTCAATATTGAAAAGAATATATAGGATTTTTTGGTGTGGTTCTAATTTCAAATTTCAACGAAAGATAATCCCAATGATATTACCTGTGTCTGGCCTGGCGTTCGTCAGTGCAGGACGTCCAGACAAACCGGCGGTCCTGCAGCAGAAGTTGTAGCATGCAAACCTCCTAAAAGACAAGCAGAGGAAGGACATTAAATGGAAGTCACAGCAGACAGTGACATTATACAGCTCAATTCTTCTTCACAGTTAACTTATGATAAATTGCTGCTGCTCAGTGGAAAGAGGGCACAGCTGTATCTTTCCTCTCATCCGCCCACCTGCTGATCCTTTCTGAGCGCTTTTGTTTTCAAGATCTGCTTTCCTCTCCGCGCCACAGGACGCATTAATGCACCTGTTAAAAACGCTCTTCTCACCCCCTGATGAGATACTGTCACTCAACACAGAGACTGACAGCTAGGGAGCGTTAATATGCAGTGCATGCTGGGAAATGTCCCCCTGCTGCTGTCCTGACAGTGAACCTCTGGGACTCCGGCTCTTTAAATGTACCTTGATACGAGGAGGAATTCAGCCAGATTGGGAAACAGCTCCGTGTTTCGGCTAAACCCACCAAAGGCCTGCCATCTACAGCTTGCAGAAAGAAAAGGTTTGGGATATAAGAATGGAAAATGCTGGCTTGGGTTTTTTCTTGCACTTGCAGTTTTTTTTTTTTTTTTTTTTGCTGCACAGATGAAAAAAATCAGTTCTGCTCAAAACAAGTAAAATCTTTTCCTTATTTAGTTATGAAGTTCAATGAGGACACCAAACAAACATTTCTCTCTTTCTGTTTTTAACTGTACTGTACTATACTGTATCAATGCATTCTATGGCACCTTTAATCACTCCCACCTTAGTAGTAATAATATCAGAGACCCCAACCCGTTTGAAAACAGTCATCATTTTTGCTATTCTGTTTGCTGGCACTAGTGGCACAAAATATGAAACACACTTCACCCTCGATATACTCTTATTTCTGTGAGTGAAGTGACATACAGCCAAGTATGGTGACCCATACTCGGAATTTGTGCTCTGCATTTAACCCATCCAACGTGCACACACACAGCAGTGAACACACACACACCATGAACATACACCCGGAGCAGTGGGCAGCCATTTATGCTGCGGCGCCCGGAGAGCAGTTGGGGGTTCTGTGCCTTGCTCAAGGGCACCTCAGTCGTGGTATTGAGGGTGGAGAGAGCGCTGGACATTCACTCCCCCCACCTACAATCCCTGCCTGCAGACTCGAACCCACAACCTTTGGATTACAAGCCCAACTCTCTAACCATTAGGCAACGACTTTCTAATTATATCTGTGGGATTGTGTGGACAGAGAAATGTCCAACAGCAAGAGTAAGAGAACGGAAGCAAGCTACGTTCACACTGCGAGCCTTAGCGCTCAAATCAGATCCGATTTTTTTGTGTAGCTGTTCACATTGTTGTTTTAAATGTGGCCAATATCAGTTTTACAGTGTGAACAGATCTTGGTTCTGAACCAGCATGTGCAAAAAAACAATACGAACAGGGTTTACAGGTTTACACAACAAAATCTGCCCAATTGCTTCTCAAAACTAGTTAAAAACTAGCCCAACCATGCTAAATATCGCGTTAGTGGGTTGTGTCAACCAACGAAGTTGAAAACATCCCACGGCAACAGTGGAAAAAGTAGCCTAATTACTTTGGATTTGGCAACACTTGTGCGGCACGCTGTCATACAGAAGTAAACACGGAGGACATAAAGTAAGCGATTATACATTTATCTATGCAAAATTATGTGCAGGCAATATGAAAAATAAAGACAAGGATGTGACAAAAGACAGCAGAGTTTTGAAACTTTTATGATACAAGCCCTCATGATTTGGTTGCATGTAGAGGTGTCACTCTAATTCAAATGAGTTCTGACATATCACACTTCCACTGATTACCTTTCGCAACTATCTTGATAATTTTGGGTATGTAAAATCTTTGATCAGCACTGAATTATGACCAATGTCGATCTAGAGTGACGCAAAAGTCACATGAAATCCGACATGACTGTTCACACTGCGGTCACATTGCAAAACATCTGAGCTGTATCGGATTTAGTAGCACATATGGAAGTGTCACAAATCGGAATTGAAAAGATCCGATTCCATGCGGACAAAAACATATCTGAGTCACATGTTTGCAAAAACATCAGATTTGGGCCACATTTGCCTGCAGTGTGAACACAGTCTCAGATTGATCTAATGTGGCTTTCAGAGGTGATACAGAAGAGAAACACAGCAGATCGGGGACGTTAACATCTCCTTCTGTACAGCTGGATAGCGAAGGCTTCAGGCGATTCTTAATGCTCTCAAATGGAGGCAGTGTTTATCACAGCACTGCTCCTCCTGAATCATCTCTGAATTACCGTGTGAATCTGTTTGTGTTGTGTCTGTTCCCTGCGGTGGCGATCAGCAGCATCACTACGAGCCAATTTATCAATGAGTCACCAAGACAATTTCAGCCGCTCTCATCCTCCAGATAGAAATCACTTCAGCCTGTGTGTGTGTATGGTTCAATCTCACATTCACCTCAAAATCAACTGAAACCAAACACATATAAACTATATTTTGCATGAAGAAAATACAGACTATTGTAATTTTGTATTTTTTTGTTACACTGTAACATTATTTTACACATCAAGGCACATTTCCTCCCAAATCCTCATTACTGTAATGAAAAAAGTCTCATTACCAAAGCTCTCATTATTCTGGTTGGTGATTCTCATTAGGCCCCATCCATGAGACTCTGAATCTCCTAAAATAATGAAGCATTTCTTTATATTTTAAACAAATGGCCAATGAAGGATGCTAAATATTCAGAACACTTTTCAGAACATTATTTATTCACCTCAGAAGGACAAACTATTAAGTATTATACTGTACGAGCACTTTAATTTTTGATTTGTTTATAAATATCTATATAATTCAATAAATTAAATGATTGAAAATGAATCAAATTGCATTTAAATAAATTGTCTATTATATATATATATATATATATATATATATATATATATATATATATATATATATATATATATATATATATATATATATATATATATATATATATATATATGGGTCACAAAATAAAATAAATTAAATGATTGAAAATTACATAAATAATATTTAAATAAAATAATTATTACTCCTATTTAAATAATGATGTAAATTAAAAGAAATTATTAAAATAGTATAAATTACGGATTATTACAGATTACAGGACAAACTGCATATATATATATATATATATATATATATATATATATATATATATATTAAATAATAATTCAAAATAAATAATAAGTATTAAGTATTAAATGTATTTAATAATTATTTAAAATAAGTATTTAAAACATTTATTCTGAGGACAAACTAAGAATTATATATGAGCTCTTTTGTCTTTTTTTCTATGTGTTTATCAATATCTGGGTGGCATTAATTATGTGTGTGAGTGTGTGTACATACACATACACACACACACACACACACACACAAGCCCTAATGGTCCTGGAAATAGGCAGTTTTCTTTATGAAAAAAATGGTTTTGATTATTTTGCGTGTGAAATATGACCTGCACATGTTCCTGACAGGCTTGATGAGATTCAACGTGATCTATGACTGATCTTAAATCAATCAGACACTGCTCATCTGACGGCGTGTGTCGTATGTGTCAAGACTCATGCCGTGGGAGAATGACACAGTTACTCTCATATGATAAGTGCCTGTGTTTTCTAATTTTATCCTTCTGTCACCTATCTAGCACTTCTGCAAAAATCTGCCATCTAGAGAACAAGAGAGAGAGAGAGAGAGAGAGAATAGCGGCATTATTGAGGACACTCGAACAAAGCCTCACGCTGATTTTCCCAGCAGCCTCTCTGATGAGATCAATAAGTGTTTGTGTGTTCGTCTGTCTCTCAAACACACATACTGAAACACACCTTCTGAAGCAAAAGACTCAAAGAGTATTGAAGGATCGTTCATCCAAAAATTGGACTTCTGTCATCGCTTACTAAACCTTGTGTCGCTCCAAACCAGATTTCCAGAGCAACAGATTGTTTTCAGTGCACTGGAGTCTTTTATCTCAGAAGATCAATCAAAGCTTGATTTATGTGACTCAATTTAATCTTTTCTAAGAGTTCAACACAGCCACATGAACATTTTCAACTGCTCTTCAGGAAATATTCATTTGAAGGATGAGGGTGCATCAGTGATACATGGTCCACTGCAAAATTAAGTGAGTTTATGCTCAAAACAAGAAAAATATCTGCCAAGTGGTTCAGACAAAATGTGGTTCCTACTGAAGCAAAAACTTAATATTGGCACATTTTTCAGAAAATAGGACTTAAGTAATTTTGCATTTCAAGTCTTGTTGACTAAAAAATTATTAAAAATTAAGTGAGCGTTTGCTTTAAACAAGGAAACATGCTGCAGTTTGTAATATTTTTTTTTATCTCAGAATTACTCTGTCTCACAATTTTTACTTGTAAACTTGCAATTGTGCATTTATTTCTCAAAATTCAGAGAAAATTTGATAGAATTGCTTGAAATAAAAGTCAGAATTTTATAAAAACCTATAAACTCAAAATTGTGAGAATAAAGTTGCAGTTTTGAGGAAAAAATGTAAGAATAGTGAGACATAAACAATTTTGAGAAGCAAAGTTTGAATAGTAGCAATTACTTTTTTGGGGTTTTTTTTTAATCCCATGGCCCATTTTTATGGGCTTCCATAGAAAAAAAACCTTATTTTCTCTGTGAATTAAGTTTATTTTTCCAACTAAATTGGCAGATTGTCTTGTTTAAGCTTAAACTCACTTCTTTTCTGAAAAGAAAATCTATAAACTCAGACTTAATATCTCAAATCATTTTGCTTTGAGATATTAAGTCTGAGTTTAAAAAGTTTTTACAAAGTTTTCTATATATCATATATAAATATATCAAAATGAAGTGAGCTGTTGCTTAAAACAAAACAAACAAACACAAAATAATAATAATAAAAAAATGATAATTTATGCTTGAATTCATTTTATTTTTAAATGAGAGATATATTTTCTTGTTTTAAACTCACTTAATTCTGAAAACAAGGCTTAATATCTGAAGACATTTTGCTACTCATGAATAGATATTTGTACTGGAAAGCAACACAAAATGAGCACAATAATAGTGTGCTGCTGTAGCAAAATGCCTGATAAACAAAAATAGTATGAATAAATGATCCTCTGCCTTCCTCTTCAGCTCTCAAAGGATGTAATTTCATTTAGTTAGTCGTTTTGTCACATTTAATCACTGCATATGCAAATACAATAAAAAGCTAAATTATCAGTCTGAAGGAAATCATCATAAATGATAGAGGAGCAAAGAATGATGTTAAGTGTTTCAATGCATGTAATTATTTTACTGACAAGTTTTAAGTGAAATGTATATTTGTTCTTTAACAGTACACATACTATCTACAGGCTAGATTAAAATGAAAACATTTCTTAAATATCAACAAAACTTAAAAAAAACAACATATACAATTTTGCTCATATTTAAAATTTAGCATACTCGGATTTGTGTGTGTGTGTGTGTGTGTGGCTCAGCTATACCCTACGTTATGGGGACAAAGATGGCTATATTCAAAATCTTTGTCCTTGTGGGGACATTTTTTTTTGTCCCCATGAGGAAAACAAGATTATAAATCATATAGAATTAAGTTTTTGAAAATCTTAAAACGCACAAAGTTTTCTGTAAGGGGTAGGTTTATGTGTAAGGTTGGTGTAGGGTGATGGAAAATACAGTTTGTACAGTATAAAAACCATTACGTGTGTGTGTGTGTGTGTGAGAGAGAGAGCCCAAATAATCAGCCAAAGTGTTGATTATTTGTCTAAAGCATGACTTATTTAAAATGTTTATTTGTTTGTCTTGTCATATCAACAATATTGTTCAGCACAATGGTCAACCATTGTTGCTTTATTGTGCTGTATAAATAAATTGAACTGAACTGGACTAAAGCATGATTCTGTGCACATCTACATGAGGTGGATGCTGTAAAGCCATTAACACAAGCACATAGAGGATATCCGCTGTCAGTTAGACACCTTAACTGTTAGAAGGAAATGAATAGGGTGGGTGGTCTGAGAAGTTGGTGGTTTGAATAATTTTTAACTTAAGACTGCTTCTCATAAGTTTATCTATTCAACCTACAGATTAGGTTGTTCTGATCCTACAGAGGTGTTAGCATACACACATAGAGATGATAAAGAAAAACATGCCCGGACATAGCACCTTTTTTTCAGAAGTGGATGTAGACGGGCCGGTAGGAACAAATTGGTGACTAGACATTAACATATACCAATCAGATCAAAAACAGCATTGATCCTGTTAAGGTGTCAATATGCACCCCTCCGCCCCCCCCCCCCCCCCCCCCCGCCCCCCCACTATTTTCCCACAATCAGGAAGAACCCGACACCTCCAGACTGGAAGCTAGCTACAGCTCAGGAAGGAACACCATAAAAACCCCATGGCACAGGTGAGAGATAAAAACATCATAAACCCACTCATAAATCCATCAAAAGTCAAATCTAACATCTGTTTTGATCTTTGATTTACACACCCTACTGTCATGTCAGTCAGGGGAGACAGGACCCTGTGACAGTCAGGGTGGCAGAGAGGGTCACATAGATTAGATTAGATTAGATTCATCTTTATTGTCATTTATGCAGAGTACAAGTACAGAGCTAATGAAATGCAGTTAGCATCTAACCAGAAGTGCAAGAATATAGTGTTTTATATACATATAAGTGCAGAGTAAGTGAAGATATGATTTACAGAATGTACAGTGGAACTGCTATATACAGCATTGAGCAGAGTATATACAGAATATAAATAGGAATGCAATGTAGGGATTGTACATTATGAACAGAGCAATGTAGATTATATAGATTACAGATTATATATACACATTATGAACAGCAGAAACGTGAGAACAGTGGTAATAAATAAATACAGCTGGATGAGTGTGCAAAGTATTGATAGAACAATGTATTCTATGCAAAATAGCAGTAGTGCAATATTTTATAGAAATAGTTTACTGTGCTTGTACAGTAACAACTTTAGACAGTTTATAGTGTAATAACTTTGACAATGTGCAGTCTGTGCAAAATATGAGTAGTGCAAATGCATGTGTGTAAAGTACTGTGACCAGTGCAGTAATAAGCAGGTGCAGGTTAGATTGGTGGTGTGGCGTTCAGAAGTGTCACAGCTTCGGAGAAGAAGCTCTTCCTGAGCCTACTAGTGCGAGAGCGTAGGCACCTGTAACGCCTGCCGGATGGAAGGAGGGTGAAAATTCCATGGTTAGGGTGAGAGGCATCCTTGATGATGTTTCTTGCCCTGCCCAGACAGCGCTTATAATAAATGTTCTCAATGGAAGTTAACTGGGTGCCGGTGATCCGTTGAGCAGTTTTCACCACCCGCTGGAGTGCTTTGCGGTCAGATGCGGAGCAATTGCTGTACCATACTGAGATGCAGTTCGTGAGTATGCTCTCAATGGTACAGCGGTAGAATTCCACAAGGATCCTGGGATTCAGGTGAACTTTCTTAAGGCTCCTTAAGAAGTAAAGGCGCTGCTGTGCCTTTTTGACCAGAGTAGAGGTGTTATGGGACCAGGTGAGGTCATCAGAGATGTGGATGCCAAGGAACTTGAAACTCGACACACGCTCCACTTCAGCTCCGTTGATGTAGATGGGTGTGTGTGCATGACTCCTAGTCCGCCTGAAGTCCACAATGATCTCCTTTGTCTTCTGGGTGTTTAGCTGTAGATTATTGGTGGCACACCACACAGCCAGGTGCTGCACCTCATCCCTGTAGGCTGATTCATCGTCATCCTTGATCAGACCTACCACCGTGGTGTCATCTGCAAATTTGATTATGGTGTTGGAGCCATAAACAGGAACACAGTCATGGGTGAAGAGGGAGTACAGGAGAGGGCTCAGTACGCAGCCCTGTGGCACGCCGGTGTTCAGGGTGATGATGGAGGAGGAGAGGTTATCTAACTTGACGGACTGAGGTCTGTTAGTCAGAAAATCTAGAATCCAATTGCAGATGGGTGTGCTGATTCCAAGCTGGCTGAGCTTGGAGATCAGCTTGTAGGGGACTACTGTATTAAATGCAGAACTGAAGTCCATGAACAGCATTCTCACATGTGTGTTTTGACTGTCCAGGTGGGTGAGGGCAGAGTGAAGCTCTGTTGAGATGGCGTCCTCTGTTGACCTATTGTGGCGATAGGCAAATTGGAATGGGTCCAGTGTAGCAGGGAGACAGGATTTTAGGTGGGATGCAACCAGTTTCTCAAAACACTTGGCAATGATGGGGGTGAGTGCAACAGGACGGAAGTCGTTAGGGACTGAGGCAGTGGAGTTTTTCGGTACTGGTACGATGGTGGAGGTTTTGAAGATAGTGGGGACAGTTGTTTGGGCCAGGGACAGATTGAAAATGTCCGTGAAGACCTCAGCTAGCTGCTCCGCACAGGCTTTAAGCACACGACCAGGTATTCCGTCATAGCTATAAATCAGCACATAAAATCCACCCAGGTACACATCTGACATATGATAACCTGTCAATCAACGCTGACATAAATCATAAATCATCGATTGATAGACAGTGTAGGATACAACTACTTGCATTGATTTATGTAGGTGAACAGACTGTCCATCATTCATAACTCATGAGTGAGGGGTGAACACGAACAGATCTGCTTTCTGCTTCAGTCTACACAATAAATAATGCATTAAACCTACCAAACTCAACCCACATCATACAGCATTACCACATCACATTTCTACATTACCATAACATTCTTTAACATTATGCATTGTGTAATAGTTTCATGATTTTCTTATTACAGTTCAGAAATTCATATCAATGATATGTAAATATAAATCATGTAAAATTTACATTTATGCATTAGGGCAGACACTTTTATTCAAAGCAACATACATAGAACATAGAAGGAAATTAATAAATATATATGATTAATATAATACAAATATAGTTAGAATTATATAATAATTATAAATCAATTATCATATAATTCTATTTTATATAAAAAAAATACAGAATTGTCAGTGAGTCTCAGGCCCCGTCCACACGAAGACGCGTTTCTCTGTAACTTATACGCATAATTTTTTTACCGTATAGGCGTTTCGTCCACACGAAACCGGTGTTTTCCAAGAGTGAAACCGATCATTTTTTAAACCGGGTCCCAGGGTGGATAAATTTGAAAACGCCGTTTTCATGTTTTCGTGTGGACGGCGAATCCGTATATTTTCTGAAACGATGACGTCACCAGCCCACGTCTCGCCCCTAATGAGACACCGCTGCGTCACATAACAGCGACAACAACAACAACAATGTCAGACTATGTGCCTGTGTTCGTGCTGCAGAACCTACTGAGCTCATTAGTTTTATTAAAGCAAAATCTTCTGCTTTGTGTGTTAGTTTGTATTCAGCGCGCAAGATTTACGCACATGGTCCAAGTCTTCTTCTGTTTTTTTTTGTGTATCTCTGTGGCAGAATTACAGCGGCACATATTGGTCTGGCATGTGTACTACATCGTTTTCAGTCGTTTTCAGTGATTCCGTGTGGACACAGATATTTCCTGAGACTACTCTGTTTACGGAATTTGAGGCAAAAAAAAAAAGGTTGGATAGGGAGAAATCTGGCTTCGTGTGGACGTAGCCTCAGTCACTGCAGTCATCAGCCACCACTTACCCACGATCTCAGTCACCTGTGTTCTAATCACCTGCACCTGCCGAACTCCAATCAAGCCACCTACAAAACCACACTCCACGCACTCACTGATCGTCCGGTCTACTGTTCACTACAGGAACCAAACCAGACCCATTCTACTAACCTTTGTGCTCTTATACCCAGATATTCCTACGTGTCTCCACTGCTCCCTGGATTCCTCCTCGTGCCCGCCATTCCTTCCCCGGCACCGGCTAGCCTGCCTCCCTGCCTCCCTGCGCTCAGTTCCCCGGCTCTGATCTCATGTAGCCCCTGGACTCTCTCATCCCATCTCATTAATAAAGTCACTTGTTGTCCTAGCTCTTTGTGTCTCCTAGCCTGTGTCCTGACAAAAAAAAAAAAAATCCTTAATTAGTTAAATATTTAATACTTCAAAGTTTCAATAAAGAAATCCTTCAATGAAGTATTTTATTATAAATTAATATTTTTTAATAAATATAAAATTTACATTTATTCATTTATTCGTCATGAAATAGGCCACTATTACTTTTTACTGCAAAAAAGTGATATATAATATACACTGCCCTCCAAAAGTTTGGAAACACCCCTGGCAAAGTGTGGTTTTGGACGATCAGCATAAATCCTTATTTTTTTGGTGCAAATACATTAAAGTAACTTGACATTATCATTGAAGACCAGCGATAAAAAATAATAATGGCAATATATACATATCAAAGTCAGACATGCCCCTTTGCCAGGTGTGATGCCTGGTTACTGGTTTAAACTTGGTCCAGGTTTTTAAAAGATTTTTGGGTCAGCACACCTTAATACTGCAGCTTCAACAATTGATTACCAATTCATAGTCAATGTTTGAATAAACTGACAGCTCAGATGCCCAGATTATGCAGAGCTGTAGCTGCTAATGGTGGATATTTTGATGAATAAAAAAAAAAAATATATATATATATATATTTATAAATATAAGTATTTTCTATGTATAAATTGTTTATTAAAAAATTTTTTTTTCGTAGTTTGTGTTGTCCCTTTTCAGTGCAAAATTATCAGAAATTAAAGAGGATTCATGGCAATATTGTCCAAAACCCCAATTTTCTAGGGCGTTTCCAAACTTTTGGAGGGCAGTGTATGTGATATTACATTAATTATGATCAATTCTGAAAATATGACAGTACATATAGTATATAATAAAATAAAATTCAATATTTCTAGGAATACCCTTCAGTCACCAAAGGCTTCGGTCACCAAAATTTGCTTTATTTCATTAATTATTTATTTGTTTGGGAACAACAAGAACGCTAACAAATTCAGACCAAAAACCATAATATACATTATAATAAATAAGAAATTATAAAAATGACAAAATATGTAATGAAATACATTTCTAAATTTCTGTAAATTAGCTTTGTTTAATTATTTATATATTTGTTTGAGAAAGGTAAGCAAGTTAATTTATTCAGGCAGCTACAATGTGGCTTGGAAATAATGTATAAGCCAGTTCCACATGTCAGACTCCATTAATCTGTGTATAATTTGGTTTTGAGATCTGAATGTGAAACTGAAGGCATTATGGAGAGACAGACGGGGTGTGTGTGTGTGTGTGTGTGTGTGTGTGTGTGTGTGTGTGTGACCTGTGCTCCATCTTACAGGACCAATAACATCACAGCCAGAGTATCATCTGTCTGTGTCAGAGAAAGAGACACACTGATACACGCATATGCAGAAACACAGATGAGCTTTCTGCTGACACACACACACACACACACACACAGCAGGTCTCTAAATGACACTGACAGCTCAATTCTTCTGGTTCCTGTGTTTTTCTATCCCTCTATTTCTGCCTGTCTCAATGACCATCAATCTGACAGACCCTCGACTGCAAAGAGAAGTTGCAATGTCACTGACACACACAAAATACACACTTACACACACGACACCTACACTCAAAGGGCCCACCATCACACCACACTTCAAGAGTCGTTGAAGTGAGGTAGCAAACAGGATGCAGGATAGACAGACAGACACAGATAGATAGATAGCCAAGGAACCGGCTTTACTGACGAGATGCGCATTCATATCGCATGAGATATATCGCCCAGCCCTAGTTATGGTCCATAATTAAAGAATGGCAATATAAAACCTAACCCACTGTTTTGTCAAAATAAACTAAATATACCTAAATAGTAATATTTAAAAAGATGTCAAAGGAATAACAAAATTACTCAACAACAACAAAAACTTGCATTTGAAATAAAATTGTCATCTTTTTTTTTCACAAGACTAGACTTCAGCAATAGAAAATGAGAGAAAACAATATATATACATATAATATTACAACAGCTTATAAATATGGTTAAAAACAAAAGATGAGTTCAGTTAGACAGACATCAGCAGAATAATGCAAAGGTTGTCAAAGGTTATTCAATAATATAACAAATCAGATTCATACTGTAGCAATTAATTCATGATTTGTAGAGTAAATTTATTTTATTTAGGGCCAAACTAAGATTAAAACTATTTGAAATTAGTGCTGTCAAGTGATTAATTGCATCCAAAATAAAAGTTTTTGTTTACATAATATATGTGTGTGTACTGTGCATATTTATTATGTATATATAAATGCACACACATGCATGTATATATTTAAGAAAATAAGTTATGTTTATATTTTATATACAGTATATGAATATAAATATGCATGTAAATACATGTAAATATTTTCGAATACTGTATGTGTGTGTATTTATGTATACATAATAAATGTACACAGTACAGATACATATATGAACAAAAACATTTGTTATGAATGCGATTAAACGTGATTAATCATTTGACAGCACTAATTGAAATAAAGTAAAACATAAAAATGCAAACTTATTTTATTTCAGCTGCCAATGAAGGCACCATTTCTCATTTTAATTTAGTTGATCTCCATGTTCTAAAATAACTAAAGATAAAACATGAATAAAATAAATATGAAAATGAAATATAAAATATAATGAAAAATATACAGACATATTAAAGACCAGTAACTAATAAAATAACAAAAACACAACAAAATTACTAAAACTTTCAAATACAAAAACAAAAATTAAAAAATAAAATCCAATTCAAAATATGATAGCATGTTGATGAGAGTAAAATAACACTGATCTAAACACAAAGGAGACGTGCCCTCAGTAGAGCGCTTATTTCCTCGCTCACTGCTGAGTCTCAGAGCGTGTCGCTGACTAAAGCCCTTGACCTGCTGTTTGCAGTCATCGGCTCTTTCATTTGTGAGCACTTAAGCTCAGTTTGTTCTAATTATCAGCTCTCTGATGAGCTTTCAGGGGGAGAGCCAGTCAACGCCTAATTGTCTATTGACATCACCCATCCATCTGTGAATCTAGTTCACCACGCAACTATTTGATTTGTGCTCGCTACGATTTCTAATGTTTTTAAAAGAACTCTAATTCTCAGCAAAGCTGCATTTACTGGATCAAAAATACAGTGAAAACACAAACATTGTGAAATTTTATTATCATTTAAAAGAACTGTTTTCTATTTAAATATATTTTAAAATTTTATTTATTTCTGTGATCAAAGCTGTATTTTCAGCATCATTCCTCCAGTCTTCAGAGTCACATGATCCTTCAGAAATCATTCTAATATGCTGATTTGCTGCTCAAGACACATTTCTGATCATTATGAACGTTGAAAAGTCGTGTCGCTTCATATTTTTGTGGAAACAGTGCAGGATTTTTAATGAACAGATCAGTTTGATCACATTAATGCATCCTTGCCAAATAGCAGTTTCCATAAAAATATGAAACAGCATAACTCTTTTCAACATAATCAGAAGTGTTTCATGAGCAGCAAATCAGCATATTAGAATGATTTCTGAAGGACTATGTGACACTGAAGCCTGGAGTAATGACACTGAAAATTCAGCTTTGACTCACAGGAATAAATTTTACAACATGTTCATATAAAAAAAAACAACAAGTTATTTTAAATTGTAATAATATTTCACAAATTTTACTGTATTTGTGATCAAATAAATGCAGCCTTGGTAATTAATAAGGGCCCTTTTTTCAAAAACATTTAAAATCTTAATTACTCCAAACTTTTACCTGCCAATGCATATACATATAAATCTTTTTGTTAGCCATTTCTTCCTAAAGCCCAAAACATACTCTACACAACATGCAACGCAACCAAAGCAATGCAAACTTGCTTTTTTATGCACCAAAAAAATGTCAGACAGAAATTATATGTTGCTTCAAGACAAGTACATACTGCAATTTACATCAGTATCCAAACCGAGAGAAACACTTATGATGGCACTTCACATGAGATTGTTGAGCTGCTCCAGAAACACAATGTGATTAAATCTGAGGATGGAAAGACAAACAAAAATGTTTGTTTTGACGAGTGCAAAGGAAAGAAGAAGGTTGTTCTGTTTGCAGCCATCAACTGTAACTGGATACAGAGGCATAGGAGGAAACGCAGCAAACAATGATTTATTTATCCCACCGCTCCTGATTCAATTGTGTGTGAACCTGAAGAACTACTGCCACTGATTCAGTTCTGCTCGCTTGGAATGAACTTTACCACAGTGAATTCTTTGATTTTCATTTTAATGCATAAGTTTAACGAAGCTTTACATAACCTCATTCTCTTTCCTGACTGTTTTTAATTTGCATTCTCTGATAAGAATATATTAGTACACTTTATAACAGCGTTCACTGAAATGCTAACATTAGTTACAATACTTTAATCTTAATGTTAATCATTACATTTACTGATACATTTTTAAGATCAAAAGCTGCATCTGTTAACACAGTTAATGCACTGTGAACTAACATGAACATTTTTATTATCTAACACTAACAAAGATGAATAAATTCTGCAAAAATATATTGCTATAGTTAATGCATTAATAGAATGGATCACTCTGAAATGAAAATTTGCTTAAAATATATTTATCCTCAGGCCATCCAAGATGTAGATGAGGTTGTTTCTTTACATTCCATCATTTGCTAACCAGTGGATCCTCTGCAATGAATGGGTGACGTCTTTAACTTTAAACCGTTGCTTCTGGTCAAAATAATCCAGAATCCATCCAGAGTCCATAATCCATAAGATTGCAGTACTGCACTGATTACGAGCCAAAGCACTCCAAAACAGGTCTAAACAAATATGTGGGAGGATTTTGATGTGAGAGACAACAGGAGATGGACTTTTCGACTCAAAGAAGCATCATTATGGATTGTGGCCATAAACGACGGTTTGAAGGTAAAAACGTCTTAATCATAGGTTTGTTTCTTATAAACACACAGCTTTTCGCTTCTCAAGACATTAACTGATGGACTGGAGTGGTGTGGGTTGCTTGTGGATTATTGAGATGTTTTTATCAGCAGCTTGATTCTGACGGCACCCATTCACTGCAGAGCATCCATTGGTGAGCAAGAGATGCAATGCTACATTTCTCAAAATCTGATCTGATGAAGAAACAAACTCTACATCTTGCTTGGCCTGATGGGAAGGAAATGTTCAAAATTGTAATTTTTGGGTGAACTTTTCATTTAACTAATGTAGTAACGTTAGCAAATGAAACCTTATTGTTACCAAAATAGCTGACATTTATATACTAATAGGTCCTGCATATTTAGTCAGGCGTGAGGTATAATCATGACAGCAACTGATGTTTGTGATGTAATGTGCTAGTAACCTTCTGCAAAGTATGAAAAATCACCATATTTAAAAATGTTCACCAAAATATGGTCAGTTTGTAAACCTGTACTAATTAATTAATAGCTTTTCAACCAAATGCACACAGCAGCTTCTCCACTGGCAGCAAGTACAATAGTTGGCAGCTACCCGTCGACCCCTGTTACTATAGCAACAGCCGTTCATTTGTTTTCTGTGTGTCTGTCTGCATGTGGTATGATCATTATTTGGCATTAACAACAAACTACATGAACAGGGCCAGATTTTCTGCAGCTAAACCCTTATAGCAGTTTGATTTACAGCTCTAGTTGCTATAGATTGTTACTATTGTAAAACCATAATAAATGAATGGTGCTAAACTCTATGTGACCCTCACACAGACTTGCATGATCCTTCTTTCATCGTGCATATGTGGGATTTTTTCACTTCTTGTAATAGTGCAGCAGGTGAAAATGGTGCATCTGATTATTTAGTAAAGTATGTGATCTGGTTGTTTGATGAGAAAGTGATGAAATTTGCAATAAACACTTTACGAATGTATACAACTGTAGCAGCAGGACTGTTTTCTGCTGCGCGGAACTGTGCAAGAACTAATGATGGCAAGGTTTAATGTTTGACCAATCATCGGAAAGGGGCATTTTATTCCCGCCTACATGCAGAGATAAAAAAATTCAAGCTGTTTATTCATTTTCTAGCCCTGAATGTAAAAACGGAAAATCAAGCGTAATTCTTTTTTTTTTTTTTTTTAATTGAAAAACGCTAAAAGGAACCGTTTTCTTATTTTTCTGTTTTGAACGGAAGATACCCTGATTAGTATTATTTTAGTATCACTGAGTAACTAGTTTTTATTAATATTTTCAATCAGTTTGTATTTTATATTTTCCATTTTTATTTTAGTTAATGTTGTAGTAATTTTGTTTTGTGTGTTTGTCATTTTTAGTATTTTTTATTACATATATGCATTTATGTTTTTTTAATAAATTAAAATTAGAAATATCTTTTTTTAAGTGTTGTAAGTGTTTTAAGTGTTCAGTGTTTTAAGTATTAAAATCATTAAATGTTTTTAATGATTTTAATTCTGGTTTCAGCTTTAGTTAACTATAATAGCATTGTTTTCAATATTCATATTTAAAAGGTTAGTTCACTCAAAAATGAAAATTATCCCATGTTTTACTCACCCTAAAAGCATCCTAGGTGTAGATGACTAGCTTCTTTCAGAAGAATCCAATCAAAGTTTTATTAAAAATTATCTTGGCTCTTGCATGCGTTAGAATGGCATAGGCGGGTGTTTTTGTTCAACAGTTCAAAAGAAGTCAAATAAAGCGCAAGCATCCACAGTAAAACGCGCCTCACATGGCTCCAGGGGTTGAATAAAGGCCTCCTGTAGCGAATCAATGCATTTTTGTAAGAAAAATATCCATATTTAAAATGCTATAAACACTTTTCTCTCACTTCTATGAGCTGTCATACGCGGAAGCTGTTCTGGGCAGATGACGTAGGATGTATGCGTTGTACATAGTTCGAGGACCAGTTGTTTCTGGTCCTCGAATCGGATTGGCTGATAAAAGTGTGATATTCGTGTGATAACAGAACTCCAACAGCTGTTTCGCTGTTCAGCTGAAGTTGCTGTTTTTCTCACATTGAGTGTCATGGCGGATGCCCAAATCCACTATAATTTTAAAAATAATACAGTTTTTGTGTCACGGAATGTTGTTTTAAGATATCTTAGTTGTGAATATACTTGTTTAGACTCAAATATGCAGTTTGTTAATAAACATAATGTCTATTTATGTGAAATTGCTCATATATATATGTGTGTGTGTGTGTGTTTGTGTATTGCACACACACACACACACACATATTAGTTTGAGGGTTTAAATCTCATGCCATCAAAAGCAGTGGCAGTTTGGATGAAACTGCGGTTACAATGCTACATTTTTCCATTTCTCCACAGAATCTACCATATATGCTGATAACTTATGCTCATTATGAATATGTCCAAATTAAACTCGTTAGTGTCAGAATAGAAGACTGATTGGAGTCAAAGCAGCGTCATCTGTAGATCATTCATCAGACAGACGTCAGACACCGCAGGGGAAACACCACATCTCTGAATCACGCTGACATCTGAACTTCTGCTTCACTCCCAACTTATTCAGACATATTACAGAGGAAAAATCAAAACAACAACCCTATTTACCGCATTCATGTTCTGGCCTTATTGTGCATTGCATATTATTCTGAAGACAAAAAGTATTTTAAACTTACTCTGTTCAATGTTCTTACAGTGTCAATGGTATACTATTGTAGTTTTTATTTATATTTTTAATTAGTTTCCACTTAAAAATGTCTATATGTGTTGTTTTATCCATTTTTATTTCAGTTTTAGTTATTTCAGTATTTCAAGTTGAATTTTTTTTTCCAATTTTTTTTGTTCCATTGGCAACTAGCTACATTAAAATACCATTTTTAATATGTATTTCAGTTAACATACATTATTTCAACTAAGTGTTCAAGTAAATACTTCAAAAATGCCAAAATATTATTTTTTACGTTTTTGAAAGAAATCTCTCATGCTCACCAAAGCTGAATTTATTTGATCAAAATATACAGTAAAATTAAAAATATAAAAAAAATATTTTTACTATTTTAAGTACAATTTTATATTTGAATAAATTGTAAAATATAATTTATTCCTGTGATGCAATGCTTAATTTTTCAGCAGCCATTACTCCAGTCTTCAGTGTCACATGATCTTTCAGATATCATTATGAAAATAATATATGAAAATTAGAAATCATTAACAATATGCTGATTTTACATTTCTTCTTACTGTCAATGTTGAAACAGTTAACCGCTTACTGATATTTTTGTGTAAACTGTGATACTTTTTTCAGGATTCTCTGTTGAATAGAAAGTTTAAAAAGTACAGAATTTATTTGAAAAATAAATCCTTTGTAACGTCTTTACTGTAATTTTTAATCAAGTTAATGCATCCTTGCTGGATAAATACACATTTCTTATTGACCCCATACTTTTGAACTATAGAGTACAATTCAGTCAATGTTTCCAGCTACTGTTGTAGCCTAAAAAGTGTGTGTTATTGGTATAAAACTCTATTTTAAAGAGTCAAACGCAGCAGTTGAACACCCTGTGAGGCTTCAGTCTGTGTCAGCTAGTCTTGGTTTGCTCCTGGAATGGCAAGAAGAGAGGATGTTATATTTTTGGCATATACTCACAAAAGGTCTGCGTTGAGATCACACAGTTGTATTCTGTCATCTTCCTCATGCTGAGACGCTTCCCTCTGCGCTTCACTGTCAAACAGACTGGAGGATCTCCTGTGTGCTTCAGTGTGGAAAACAAACCTGCAGATTAAACCAGGGTTACTCAAACAAGCTATACAAATAAAATAAATTATTATCATGTTAGTAAAAGTTTCTTCAACCAATTTAGTTTTTATGACCAATTTTCCACTCTCTGATTTTTTAAGAATACTATCCTGCTTGTAAATGATCTCTGTTATGATTGTAGCATGTGCAGTCAGACCAATTATGTGAATCGGATGTATTAATTATCTCTTTTCAATAATATCTGTGGATGTGGTTCTCTAGACTCTCGGTTCAGCATCTGTCCTCACACTTGTCCAGTACATTTCAATAATTCACCACTGTACGATGTCCTGGATGTGGCGTCTGTGGCTCTATTCCCAAACATAGTTAGCTGACTCGCTGTCTACATAGTACAGAACCCCTGAGGGGACATGGTGATGAAAAAAAAATATGAGATGGGGGAAATATAATTTTTCAATGCTTTTGTGATCTGCCACCGAAGTATAGCGTTCTCCCAAGAAACTTTGTGTTCTTCTAAAAAATTTTGGATTCTCTTACAAAAAATATTTCCTTCACCTGTAAAACTTCACATTCACTCATAAAACTCTCCTTTAAAACTTCAGATTTGCTCATTAAACAGATTTGCTCATTAAACTATTTACAGCGTTCCCCTGTAAAATTATTACATTCACCTGTAAAATGTAAATTCGCTCATAAAAATATTGCATTCCCCAGTAAAACTATATTACATTCACCTGTAACCCCTTACGTTTGCTTGTAAAACTATTGCGTTCCCCTGTAAAACTATGTTACATTCACCTGTAACCCCTTACGTTTGCTTGTAAAACTATTGCGTTCCCCTGTAAAACTATATTACATTCACCTGTAACCCCTTACGTTTGCTTGTAAAACTATTGCGTTCCCCTGTAAAACTATGTTACATTCACCTGTAACCCCTTACGTTTGCTTGTAAAACTATTGCGTTCCCCTGTAAAACTATGTTACATTCACCTGTAACCCCTTACGTTTGCTTGTAAAACTATTGCGTTCCCCTGTAAAACTATTACATTCACCTGTAAACCTTCACATTTTCTTGTCAAACTATTGCGTTCACCTGTAAAATGTACATTCGCTCATAAAAGTATTGCATTCCCCTGTAAACCTATATTGCATTCACCAGTAACCCCTTAAGTTTGCTTGTAAAACTATTCCGTTCCCTTGTAAAACTATTGTGTTCGCTCGTATAACTATTGCGTTCCCCTGTAAAACTATTGCCTTCACTTGTAAACCTTTATGTTTGCTTGTAAAACTATTGCGTTCCCTTGTAAAACTATTGTGTTCGCTCGTATAACTATTGCGTTCCCCTGTAAAACTATTGCATTCACCTGTAAACCTTTACGTTTGCTTGTAAAACTATTGTGTTCGCCTGTAAAATGTACATTCGCTCATAAGAAAATTGCATTCCCCTGTAAAACTATTACATTCACCTGTAAACCTTCACGTTTGTTTGTAAAACTATTGTGTTCACCTGTAAAACTTCACGTTCACTCATAAAACTTTATGCTTGCTTGTAAAATTACTGCGTTCCCTTGTAAAACTATTGTGTTCGCTCGTATAACTATTGCATTCCCCTGTAAAACTCCACATTCACTCATAAATATATTGCATTCCCCGGTAAAACTATTGCATCCATTGTGAAACTTCATGCTTGCTCGTAAAATTATTGCATTCCCCTGCTTTACATTTGCTTGTAAAACTATTGCGTTCCCCTATAAAACTTAACGTTCACTCATAAAACTATTGCGTTCCACTGTAAAACTGGTGCTGTCTCCTGTAAAATTTTACGTTCGCATTGTAAAACTATTATATTCGCCTGTAAAAAGAGCAAAGTTTCTTGGGGGAATGCAAAAATACAAAATATTGAATGTTGCTTTATACCTTTTAGCGTTAATATTGGGAGTATCTGATGTTGTCTAGATAGGCAGCTCACTACTGGAACATATTAGCAGATGTAATGGATGAGTCACACATTTGAAGGTCTGATCGGATGAATACACTCTTTGTGTCACAGCACAAACACACACACTTGCTCTCTCTGTCTGACTCACACAAACCTCCAGACTATCTAGTTAATTCTCTGAGTCATTTAGCTCATTTTGCTCTTTAACTGCAGCTGAATAATAATAAAGATGAGCACTAAAGGTATCTTTAAAACACAATCTCTCCACTGCACATTATAGCATTAGGTTATATTAGGTTGATGTCACTTTTATCATGCGCTGCAATGGTCAAACACGTCCTTTTAGCATGTGTTTCCATAGAAAACAATACAGTGCAGTAGAATAGAAACTCATTCTGTGTTACCTTTCCACCAAATAGCATTGTACTGTGACAGGATGAGTTTTATTATGGTTTGTGGATTCATTAGAATCAGTTTCCATTTTAATCTTTGCATATTTAAAATGGGAAGACAAATGGGTGGGTGTCTGTGTCTGTGTGACGCCGCACACATGACCCGTCGTAACTGCCGTCGTAAATGTAGAGAATCTTCGGACATGATTTTACGCACAGCACTCCTTGTTATGTGTTTGATAACATCTATCAAAGTAGCATTTAAGCAGGCAATACAAAGTGGTAAGATTTATAAACACCGCCAGCAAGTCCTGGACTCTACCCCAGAGCATCTACCGTCGGCCTGCAACATTCCATCTATAGAGTTCACGGATTATGAACAAGTGCTGACAGAAAATGAATGGATAAATATCCAGTATCATGAAAGACAATTTAGGAAAGGTCTGGATACAAAACGATTACAAGAAAAACAAAACTTTGTACTCACCGGAGATTTCAGGAAGTGATCAAAGTTGTTTACAGTTCTCAATGGGGCCTTCTTCAAAACTGGAATATTTTCCATAAAACGCAGAGATGGAAGACAACTTGGACTACCGTTACTCAAGTATGTAGCGTGGATTTTAAGGACTTTGCCACTGGATGATATTGTGCAATCCAAATCAAACCCTGATGCAAACCCGGCCGATTGGATTGAAAAACAACTGCGATATCTGCGGGAGGTGATACAACCAGCGATTGCCTCTGCCACAAGACAGCATCAGAGAAACCCTCAAAAGGTAGGCAAAAACAAACTAACCTACCTATGGCAGCATCGTAGAGCAAAGGCGATTGATATCATCCTAAATGACTGCATGCTTCCCACGCCACCGCTTGATCCTGATAACATTGAGCAAGTGTATAGTTATTATTGGAAAAAATGCCAATCCGATCCAACTAATATCACACTTGAATTACCCCCATGGAATGATGACTTAGACAACAGAATGACTGAGTCGCCGCCACCTACATCGGCATTTACAGTAGCAGAGATTGAGAAAGTAATTATAAATCTGCCCAATAACAAAGCCAGTGGCTCAGATGGTGTTACTTACAAGAATCTGAAAGCCACTAGGCAAACATCCTGCTACATATTGAAAAGCATATTTAACACCTGTTTGATTAATGGTAAAGTCCCTAGTTCATGGAAGGGAGCACTCATTCATAGAATACCGAAAAAAGACAATGTACGAGAAGACCCCTCAACATGGAGGGACATCTCTCTATTGTCATCTGTATACATAGTCTTTATGAAGTGCCTGCTTTCAAGAATACTGCCTTGGCTGCTTGATGCTGGAATTTTGTCCAACAAACAAAAAGCTTATATTGAGTGACAAGGCATGAACGAGCATGTTTTTTGCTTAAAAGAATCAGAAGAATCATATTAATATTAATCCCGTGGCAGAAACAGAGAAACAAATAGAGACATAATTAGCGTATCTGCTGTTCCATCTAAGGTGGTGTAGCTGCTCTGTTTAAAGATGTTTATCAGTGCAAGCAAATGCCATTTGGTCAGTATTTGTCTTTTGAACACCTAGGTATTGTGCTGAAAGGTGCTCCACGCACTCTGTTTATCATTATTTACAGGCCTCCAAAATATTCTCCAGCCTTTGTTGATGAGTTCACTGAACTGTTATCAATGATTTCCTTAGAGTTTAACTGTTTTGCTATTGCAGGGGATTTGAATATTCACATAGATAATGCAGAAATCAAAACTACAAAAGAAATTATAACTGTTTTAAACACTTCTGACCTGAGTCAGCACGTGCACGGACCCACACACAATTGTGGACACACTCTAGATTTACTCATCAGTAGAGGTCTAAATATCTCATCCATTGTAATTAAGGATGTAGCACTATCTGATCACTTCTGTATTTTCTTTGATATATTGATCTCGGTCACCACTGAATCTAGATCTATCTCTATCAGAATGAGATGCATTAACGAGAACACTAGTGCACTATTTATGAAGGCAATATCATTAACACCAAGCATTTCTGCAGACCCTGTTGATCTTCTCCTGGAGTCATTTAACTCAAAAGTTAAGAATGTTATTGATGATATTGCTCCGATAAAGGTCAGCAAGAAGAACGGCAGACAACAATCACTTTGGAGAAAATCAACAGCAGTTCAGAGCATGAAAAGACGATGCAGAAAAGCTGAGCGGATGTGGCGGAAGACGAAACTCGAAATTCACTATAACATCTATAAAGACAGCCTTCATGCTTTCAATGTGGAACTAGCCACAGCTAGACAGACTTTCTTTTCAAACCTTATAAACAGTAACTTAAACAACACTCGCACTCTTTTTGCGACTGTTGAGAGACTGACAAACCCCCCAAGTCAGATTCCCAGTGAAATGCTCTCCGACAGCAAATGCAATGAGTTTGCTTCCTTCTTTTCTGAGAAGATCAATAATATCAGAAAGGAGATTGGCACATCCTCAAGTTATGTAGAGGTCACACAGATTCGACCGCAATTTCAAAAAGAAGTGACTATGTGTGTTTTTAAAAAAATTGATAACAACATTTTGGAAGAAATAGTACAGCACCTTAAATCTTCAACCTGCTATCTTGACACACTTCCCACGTCCTTTTTCAAAAATGTGCTTAACTGTTTAGAAGCTGATCTCTTAGAAGTGGTGAACGCCTCACTTCTTTCTGGGACTTTTACAAACTCCCTTAAAACTGCAGTTGTTAAGCCCTTTCTGAAAAAGCGCAATCTTTATAACACCATGTTGAGCAACTATAGACCCATATCAAATCTTCCTTTCATAGGTAAGATTATTGAAAAGGTAGTTTTTAATCAGCTGAACAACTACTTAAACTCAAATGGATACCTGGACAATTTCCAATCTGGTTTCGAGCACATCACAGCACAGAGACAGCACTCATTAAGATAATAAATTATATTCGCTTCAATTCTGATTCTGGCAAAATATCAGTGCTGGTACTACTAGATCTTAGTGCTGCGTTTGACACTGTCGATCATAACATACTTCTAGAGAGACTGGAAAACTGGGTCGGGCTTTCTGGGATGGCACTCAAATGGTTCAGGTCATACTTAGAAGGGAGAGGTTATTATGTGAGTATAGGAGAGCATAAGTCTAAGTGGACGGCCATGACATGTGGAGTCCCACAAGGCTCAATTCTTGCACCGCTCTTGTTTAGCCTGTATATGCTCCCACTAAGTCAGATAATGAGGAAGAACCAAATTGCCTATCACAGCTATGCTGATGATACCCAGATTTACCAAGCCTTATCTCCAAATGAATACAGCCCCATTGACTCCCTCTGCCAATGCATTGATGAAATTAACAGTTGGATGTGCCAGAACTTTCTTCAGTTAAACAAGGAGAAAACTGAAGTCATTGCATTTGGAAACAAAGTTGAAGTTCTCAAGGTGAATACATACCTTGACTCTAGGGGTCAAACAACTAAAAATCAAGTCAGAAAATTTGACAGACCTTAGTTTCAGTAGTCATGTCAAAGCAGTAACTAAATCAGCATACTATCATCTCAAAAACATTGCAAGAATTAGATGTTCTGTTTCCAGTCAAGACTTGGAGAAACTTGTTCATGCCTTTATCACCAGCAGGGTGGATTACTGTAATGGTCTCCTCACCGGACTTCTCAAGAAGACCATTAGACAACTGCAGCTCATCCAGAATGCTGCTGCCAGGATTCTGACTAGAACCAGAAAATCTGAGCATATCACACCAGTACTCAGGTCCTTACACTGGCTTCCAGTTACATTTAGGATTGATTTTAAAGTACTTTTACTTGTTTATAAGTCACTCAATGGCCCAGGACCTAAATATATTGCTGATATGCTCACTGAATATAAATTGAACAGACCACTCAGATCATTAGGATCGAGTCAGTTAGAAATACCAAGGGTTCACACAAAACAAGGGGAGTCTGCTTTTAGCTATTATGCGGCCCGCAGTTGGAACCAGCTTCCAGAAGAGATCAGATGTGCTAAAACATTAGCCACATTTAAATCAAGATTCAAAACTCATCTGTTTAACTATGCATTTGTTGAATGAGCACTGTGCTATATGTCCAAACTGACTGCAATGAATGTTATGTATAATCATTTTCTTTAAATTTATTTTAAATCAATTTCTATATCATTTTAAAATTCCTTGTTTTTATTATTTTTATTTCCATGTTTTTATTGATTTTTAATGTCTATTTCACTTTCTTTTATGTAAAGCACTTTGAATTACCACTGTGTATGAAATGTGCTATATAAATAAACTTGCCTTGCCTTGCCTTACCTAAGCAAAAATGATTTGTTCAACCCAAGCTAAAGAATAATAATAAATGTACATTTGATCAGATATAACTGCAGTACAAGATTATAAGATGCATTACGTGAATGCTTGGCTAAAGAGATGTGTCTTTAATCTAGATTTAAACAGAGAGAGTGTGTCTGAACCCCGAACGTTATCAGGAAGGCTATTCCAGAGTTTGGGAGCCAAATGTGAAAAAGCTCTACCTCCTTTAGTGGACTTTGCTATCCTAGGTACTACCAAAAGTCCAGAGTTTTGTGACCTTAGGGAGCAGGTTGGATTGTAGCATGGTAGAAGACAAGTTAGGTACGCAGGAGCTAAACCATTTAGAGCCTTATAGGCAAGTAATAATATTTTGTAAATGATACAGAACTGAATAGGTTGCCAGTGCAGAGACTGTAAAATTGGGGTAATATGATCATATTTTCTTGACCTGGTAAGAACTCTAGCCGCTGCATTTTGGACTATCTGTAGCTTGTTTATTGAAGATGCAGGACAACCACCTAGCAGTGCATTACAATAGTCCAGTCTAGAGGTCATGAATGCATGAATTAGCTTTTCTGCATCAGAAACAGGTAGCATGTTTCGAAGCTTGGCAATGTTTCTAAGATGGAAGAATGCTGTTTTTGTAACATGGGAAATATGATTTTTAAAGGACAAGTTGCTGTCTAATATAACACCCAGATTTTTGACTTTAGAGGACGTAACAGTACATCCATCTAGTTGCACATTGTAATCCAAGAGATTCTGTGTACTGTTTTTTGGTCCAATAAGTAATATCTCTGTCTTATCTGAATTTAATAGGAGGAAATTATTGGTCATCCAATCTTTTACATTTTTTACACAATCTATTAGCTTAGATAGTTTAGAAGTTTCATCTGGTCTTGTTGAGATATATAGTTGAGTATCATCAGCATAACAATGAAAACTAATCCCGTATTTTCTAATAATATTACCAAGAGGCAACATGTATATTGAAAATAGCAGAGGACCTAGGACAGATCCTTGTGGTACTCCATACTTTACTGGTGATAATTGTGATGACTCTCCTTTTAAATTAACAAAGTGGTAGCGATCGGACAGGTAGGCTCTAAACCATCTTAAAGCCTGCCCTTGAATACCAGTATAGTTTTGTCATCGATCTATGAGTATATCATGGTCTATAGTGTCGAACACAGCACTAAGATCAAGTAATACTAGCAATGAGATGCAGCCTTGATCTGAAGCAAGAAGTAAGTAATTTGTAATTTTAACAAGTGCAGTTTCTGCACTATGGTGAGGCCTGAAACCTGACTGAAATTCTTCATAGAGATAATTCTTTTGCAAGAAGGAGCACAATTGAGCAGACACAACTTTTTCTAGAATTTTAGACATAAACGGAAGATTTGAAATGGGTCTGTAATTTGCCAGTTCATTAGAATCTAGTTGTGGTTTCTTAATAAGAGGCTTAATAACCGCCAGCTTGAATGGTTTTGGGACGTGACCTAAAGATAACGATGAGTTAATAATATTGAGAAGCGGTTCTTCTGCTACAGGTAACAACTCTTTCAGTAGTTAAGTGGGTACAGGATCTAATAAACACGTTGTTGGTTTAGATGCACTGATAAGTTTATTTAGCTCTTCCTGTCCTATTGTTGTAAAGCACTGCAGTTTTTCTTTGGGTGCGATGAATGAAGCTGAAATACTAGACGCAGTAGAATCTACATTTGATATTGTATTTCTGATGTTATCTATTTTATCATTAAAGAAATTCATAAAGTCATTACTATTAAACTGTGAGGGAATATTTAGATTGGGCGGTGTCTGTTTATTTGTTAATCTAGCCACTGTGCTAAATAAGAACCTTGGATTGTTTTGGTTATTATCTATGAGTTTGTGGATATGCTCTGCCCTGGCAGCTTTTAGAGCCTGTCTATAGCTGGACATACTGTTTTTCCACGCAATTCTAAAAACTTCCAAGTTAGTTTTTCTCCATTTGCGCTCAAGATTAGGAGTTTGTGTCTTGAGAGAATGGGTATAACTGTTGTACCATGGCGTAGTACGGTTTTCTCTAACCTTTTTCAATTTGAGGGGGGCAACAGCTTCTAATGTATTAGAGAAGATAGTGCCCATGCTGCTAGTCATTTCGTCTAGTTCATGTGTATTTATGGGTACACAGAGCAGTTGAGATAAATCAGGCAGGTTATTTGTGAATCTGTCTTTGGTGGCTGGAACAATAGTTCTGCCCGGACGATAACGCAGAGCCATATAACTAATATCAGTAATACGCAGCATGCACGATACAAGGAAATAATCAGTAACAGCATCACTTTGAGGATCTATATCGGTAAGATCAATTCCATGCGATATAATTAAATCTAGCGTATGATTAAAACGATGAGTGGGCCCGGTGACGTTTTGCTTGACTCCAAAAGAGTTTATTAGGTCAGTAAACGCAGGTCCTAACGCATCATTTGTGTTATCAACGTGAATGTGCTTCGTACCATCTCGATCAGGCTCCTGAAGTCCCTCTTCAGTGTCGCCGTCTGCCGCAGCTTGGTGTCGTTAACCCCCACGTGCAGCACAACAGCACGATGCTCTCATCGCCCTTCAGGATCACGTGTATCTGTACAGAAACACCGAGAACACGAGTATCAGGGAAACAGTGAGTGTGCACTTCACCTTCAGCTAACGTAGCACGGACGTGCCGGACGATGGAGTCTCCGACGATCACAGCGTCTCACGGAGGGGAGCGAAGCGGTTCCGGGTGGAGATATCGAAGACCGGAGGCGGCTGAGGGGGAGAGGTCATCGCCCGGGGCTTGGCTCGCGGCTTCCGCTGATGGTACACCCAGGGTCCGTGGCGTCCCGGCGCCGGAGTGAAGGACATCTGGGAAGATCGCGTCCTGGGTGCACAGGGTCTGTGCAGAGAAACACACGGATTAGAGGTGGTGGGAGTGTTAGCAGCGTGCTGTATACTTACTCTGGACTTGTGAGCATCAGCCTGGGATGTTTCCAGTGCGGCTGTCTGCTCTCTCAGCTGAGCCTGCTTCTCCACCAGATCGCGGATCTGCTTCTCCACGGCCTCCAGCTCCAGCTGCACCGAATGCAGCTCGAACGTGTCCTCACCTGCACTCAAAGGTGGACACAAATCCACCATTTAAGCAAGTAACAGTGAAACAATGGTAATGTGTGTGAATAGAGTATTAGCAATCTAAGCGAGATTAGCGGCAGTCACGCTGCCGATGCTAACAGGCTATAAGCTAATAGCAGACACAAAAAATCAAAATAAAACTAGTGATAACAAGGCGCTCTGATTGGTTTTGTTTTAGAATGCTATAGTGGATATATTCATATGCTATAGAAACAAAAAGTATAGTGTATAAAATTGTTTTTAAGATAGAAAATAAACGATAAAGAATCAACTTGACGGAGCTCAAACTCAAAACACGCAGTCACAAATCAGCGCATGCGCAGTTGTCGCAACATGTGACATGTGATGCAAGTTCACCAGAACATGAACACCAGTCAATGAGATCCAGTCTGGTCATAAACTGATGTGCCATGTCAGTTACTTGCAGACTCCATTCTCCAGCAATGTTAAACTTGTGACCCAGGTAGTTGTAGGTCTCATGTCTAGTATACACTCTGATAGAAAACTGCACATTTACTGAGCTTTACTTATTGGCCAGACCATGTCAGAAGTCTGTCAGTGCATGACAACATGTTTTTAATCACTCCTTCATCACGGGATGCGACGACCACATCCTCAGCATAGCCCTGGACTGGGTTTGGTGACAGGATATGGGGCGGGGCATGTGCGCAAAGCCATTTTAGTCATTGATTTATTGCAATGATAAAGTTTATAGCTCTGGTCAAACGCTACAGGAGGTACAGGCGGGGGAAACGAGCCAGCGCGCTCGTGAAGCTTCGACAGCGCGGATTTCGAATGGCGTTGCCTAGCATCCATATGGCGAATCTCCGCTCTCTACCCAACAAAACGGACTAACTCCTTCTGCTCTCCTGGACAAATAAGGATTTTTCTAACTCTGCTGCCCTGTGTTTCACGGAAATCTGGCTACATGACGACATACCAGACACCATGCTACATCTGCCTAATTATCAGCTGATCAGAGCAGATCGCGAAGCAGAATCAACGGGGAAATCGCGCGGCGGCGGGACATGCTTTTACATCAATGAAAGGTGGTGTACAAATGTAACAGTGTTAAAGAAGATATGCTGTTCAGATCTAGAAACGCTCTTCATTAACTGCAAGCCGTTCTATTCGCCAAGGGAGTTCTGCTCGTTCATTCTAGTGAGTGTCTACATTCCACCGCAAGCGGACACCAGTCAATGAGATCTGGTGATAATGAGACCTGGGTGATAACCTAGGTGGCGTAGCCGGGTTTCTTTTGATATTCTAAAACAAGGGTTACAGTACATTTTAATATTATCATCTCCTGTGCATCTCACTGATACTGACATACCACACATTCCTCCTGATTTATATTTTAATAGCAGATCTCAGTATGACACAGAGAAGCCTAGTGTGAATCTCATTCATATAAACATAGGATACAAGATCAAAAGTAGATTAGGATTAGATCTGTACAGTAATCTGAAAATGATTTGGAGAGTTGCTGGTAGCCATTGACTTCCATAGCATGAGAAAAAATTACAATGGCTACCAGCACTCTTTAAAATGTCATCTTTTGTATTCAACAGAAGAAGGAAACTCCGGTTTGGAACAATATGAGAGTGAAAAAATTAAAAAAGAAAAATAGGTGAACTATTACTTTAAATGTGTTTGTCTATGCATGATAAAAACTTTTATTCTAAGAGAACTGTGATCATAACCACAAACATAACAGCATCAAAACAGTAACATTAACCAGTTCTTTTGCTCCTTATGGCTATGATTAGCAGTGAAGAGTGAATTGAAGAGGATTCAACAACTTTAAACTGCGATAAAGCTCGTGCTCAACAAATATCAACAAGGTGATGTTAATTGTATAAAAACTGGCACTGGTGAGAGAGAGAACAAATGTTGTTTACAAGCCCGCCAGCCAAAAAACAGCAAACTGCACAATCACACCGTTTTCTACCAACACATATGCCAGCGTGTTTCATTACTGTGCTTCACGTCACTTTCACATCACATGATGCTGAGAGTCACGAACATGAAGTGTCTCACGTCTGACTGCAGCGAGAGCAAACCTGACTGACTGACAGACGTTTGAGGTTTGATATCCAGCCGTCTGGACTGAATGCACTTTAACAGTGTGTTGCAAGCATCTGTTTGATCATAAACCTCAAACAATTCAATGGCCAGACAGAAAGACAGACATCAATAATTATAGCTATATTAATTATTTAAAAGCTTTAAAATTAGAAGAAAATTATTATTTATAAAGAAAATGTGGTGCTTGCTTTAAGGCAATTAAGGCATTAAGGCAAGACACAACATGTAAATAGGGTAACATTTTTAAATACACTGTAAAGTAAGTTGTGCTATTTCAGTTTTAGATTAATTTTGTTGACATATTACAGTTACATTTTGAATGTCTATTTTTATCACTCCATTATTCAGAAAATGCTGTCAACTGCCAGAAAATAAGCCTCTAGAAACCTTCAAAATATAGATATGAATAAAATTGTAAAGTCTGTATGTAAGTGCTGCTGAAAAAGTCGAGATTTTTGAATTTCAAGAAATGAACAGAAATGCAAGACAAACTCAGAATTGTAAGATAAATGCAGAATTGTGAGATATGAACTCAAAACTGGGGAAAAAAAAGCTCAGAATTGTGAGAAATAAACTCAGAATTGCAAAATGAATGAGAAATTGTGAGATATGAACAAATATATCCAAATTATGACAAAAAAAACATGAGACAAAAATTGCAGAATTCCGGAATAAATGCAGAATTGCAATAAACTCAACAACAACAACAAAAACTCAGAATTGTGAGATACAAACTCTGAATGGCAACAAACTCAGAATTGCGAGAAATAGAAAGAATTGCGAGATACAAATTCCAAATTGCAACAAACTCAGAACTGCAAAAAAAAGGTGCTTAAAAGGTTCTTCAAGCGATGCCATAGAAGAACCTTCTTTTGCCACAAAGAACCTTTTGTCAAACAGAAAGGTGCTTCATATGTTAAAGGTTCTTTATGGAACCATTTAGACAAAAAGGTTTTTCTATGGCATCGTGAAGTACCTTTATTTTTAAGAGTGTGGTTTGATGAATCATTCACATGATTGTGGGTTTGTTCCAATCACTAATTCTTGAGCATAAGCAACAGGACCAGTGAGGCTTCTCTTAGTAAACAGCACTAATAAACACACATCCTGGCATGAAGCGAGTTGCATCAGTTTTTGTCAGATGCAGACGACCCGTTTCAAGGTGAAGCCTGGAGGTGCTGAAGCTAAAATCAATATGACTGGAATGTTTTCATGATGCTCTTCAGATGAGAGCTGCTGATTCATAATCAGCTTTTGCATTTAATCCCTCAGAGACAGAGCGCAGCGACTCGAGCAGCAAATCTGCAGACACACTTCAGGAATCGCGAATCAGAGCGTGGAAAATCAGCTGCTACCTGCGTGGAATATTATTCAAACAAACGCAGATTTACACCAGCACTGCTGTGAGACTGAGGTGGAAAGGCAAAGTCATTTTAACAAGTTTCTTTCAATCAAATGATAAAAAAACATTCAAAACCATGTTTTATTTTTTAAATCAAATTTCTGTATATCACTGCACAATTAGGCTAATTATTGTTATTGGTAACAAAATTATGAACATTGGTGGTCCCAATATAACAACTACTTATATGAATTATTCACAATATTGTTAAAAACAATTGCTCCCATCTTGCAATTTAACCTATTCATATACCATGATATACTCCAAGATATTTCTAAGAATATAATGTAGCACAGCTGTTTTATAAATGTTTCTAAATAAATTAATGTAATATAATTTGTATGCAATATTTAAAAATATTGAATATATTGTTATATATTTTAAATTAATATCATTATATAATATTTACTTATTTGATATTATACATTTAATTATTTTTATAACATTTTCGATGTAAAATATGTAAAATGCATTATATATTGTTATTGTGTGTGTGTGTATATATATATATATATATATATATATATATATATATATTTATATATGGCTGTAAATCCCACTTCCGTGATTCTCTGGATTGAGCACAAGACTGATGGTAAGGATACATTACTAATGTTGATCGTATCATTAGAGAGAGTGTGAGCATTTGTGCATGTGTTTGTGTGCTAGAATGACAAACAGGAAGAAGGAACGAGACGCAGAGAGATTGATAAGAGGAACATTAGAGATGCAGAGGAGGAAGATCCGCCTGACGACATCATCCATCTTCAGTCCACAGTAAATGAACATTACAGCAGCTCCTGTCTCACACATAGAACAGATCCAATATGATTCATCACTCAAACCAGTCAGACATTAGATGGTCAGACTGACGAAACGGCTGGCAAATAAACCTGATCACTGTATTTGTTAAAGCAGCGTCACTATCACTGTTACTCACACTCACGCTGAGGGATCTGATCAATCAAACAAACCAAAGAACTGTGGAGATCTTCAGAAGAACTTCAGCAACGTGATCGACGTGACCAGACATTAACTATTTCTTACCTAGTGGAAGATAAAATAAAATAAAATAAAATAAAACCTTGAGATAGCAAGAGACAATAATATCAGATGTGCCACTGATTTGCTAAATGATCAGACTTAAATATTTTAACCAAGTGGAGGATGAAACTAACAAAAAACAAAGAACTAACAGAAAACAAAACTAAACTTGGTGACATATCAAGACACCAGAAAATCAAAGGGGAATATTTTGCCTTAAACTAGAAAGAAAGAACACCATGGCAACCACACAAGAGCCACAAAATCTGCAGAATGAATGGTATCATAGCAAAAACATGGTAAAATGTGTTAAGCGGAGTCCTTCACTCTTACTGACAGCTGAAAGCATCATCAAATAAGCCAAATTATTTAATTAACAAGCATGCGAGTTTGTGAATAATGCTTTCTAGGGAATCACATTTAGGATATGCGTTTACATTGTCAAAGTGCATTATGGGAAAATGTTAAGGAAACTGATGTAATGACCCATCAAAATTCTTCTGCATGCGCTCAAAGAGTAAAATGATGTCGTTTGTCACCTGACATCCCACTCAAAGGAAACAGAAGAACATTGTGACGCTGTGATCACTGTGATTCCAAGAAAGCGGAAATGATTTCAAAGGAGGTGAGTGAGTGTGTGAGTGTGAACGTGATGAAGGACTCTGGACAGCGTCACAGCATGCGTGATGATACAGCAGTCTGGAGAACAACAGCAGACGGACAGGAGCTTCACTACATCTTCAAATTCATGATGCATCTGATCAGAAACAGCAGTTTGACGCTCAAGTCTTTGTGTGTTCTGACAGACGTTCCTGGAAAGGCTGTGCGGGTGCATTTTTTTCAGTTTCTGTTTTAAATAGCCTGGTCTACAGAAATGCACTGATAGTAGCTACATCTCTCATTTTCTTCGTATTGTTCTTTCTCTTCTCATTCCTTCAGGCTGATCTGATGGAGTCTGATTGTTGAGTTCATAGGTGGAAGAAGAACTGCCCACAGCTTCAAGACACAAGACAGCATGCAAAACACACACACACACACACACACACAGCTCTGGGCAACTTCAACTTTATTTTCCTCCTCCCCGTTGTTTACTCCGCACATCAACACTCAGGTAAAACACCTCCTCACAAAACTACCACACTGAGGTTTCTTTTAGTAAAACAGCAGCTGTTCCAAATCCTACTGAGCTGCCCTGATGCATACAGCCTACATAGACCGCATTCTAATGCAATGCAAATAATAAATGGATATTTAACTATATTGTAAAGTAATTATTTGATTAGCGTTTGATCAGTGACACCCGCAGGGCCCATGGGCCAAAGTCAGCATTGTAATATCACAAGGGAGAGAAAAAAAATCATGCAAATGTAGCATATCTTCATTTCTAACGTATAATTTTTGTTTTATTTTGCATTGAAATGTTAAAAACAACAAAACAATATAAGTGAATTAATTTAAAAATATATATATTATTTAAATGTTTGTTTCATTATTTAAACATGTTTTAAAAAAAATAATACGTTTTAACAATATAATGAAGTGCAATATAATACAACAGCCCTCAATCAAGAGTAATTTTTGGCCTTTTTTATGACGATTTTCGGGCGCCTATATGAAATTAAAAACATTTGGGGTGTCTTTTATGCTCACCAAGACTGCATTTATTTGATTAAAATACAGTAAAAGTAATATTGTGAAATATTATTACAAATTCAAAAAAAATGTTTGATTGCTGTGATCAAAGCTGTATTTTCAGCATCATTCCTCCAGTCTTCAGTGTCACATGATCCTTCAGAAATCATTCTAATTTGCTGCTCAAGAAACATTTCTGATTATTATCAATGTTGAAAACAATTGTGCTGCTTCTAATTTTTGTGGAAACCATGATACATTTAATTTTTCAGGATTATAAATCGAAAGTAAAAAAAAAAAAAGTATTTCTTTGAAACAGAAATTTTTGTAACATTATAAATGTCTTTAATGTCACTTTTGGTCCATTTAATGCATCCTTGCTGAATAAAAGTTTCTAATGTTGGCAAAATAACAACATGATTGTTGTGAAGACACTATGCATTCTGGTGCATTTTGTTGTAATGCTGCCTCAGAATAAGGCCAAAATCAGGTCAGGATTGTGTCTCGACGCCCCTACAATGCTGTCTAACTAGTCATCTCACTAATGTTCGATACAGAACTTGTGTGTTTTTCCATGGGCTAAATCATGTATCACATTAACAGAGTGCCAGTCGTGATGAATGCGCTTCCTTGAGAGCTTTAGTCTCAGGGTGTAGGAATAAGGCCTTCAGCGAGGTTCAACAATTCAGGGTAACTGGGTCACTGTCGGTGTCTGCGCTGGGCTCTCAACTTCACAAGCACAGAAATATAACACAAAGACAGAAATAACAGAAATACAAGAGTGACGATGCTCTTGAAAACACAAAACAACTCTAAATACACACAGACAGGATTATACAGCTCTTCTGAGGAAATATGAAGAACCTGAAAGCAGCATCTAAACACAAAACCTGAAACTGAGCTCATAGCATTTCAGAACAAAACCAATGATATATTCACTCTAAAAAAAAGGTTCTTTAGGCATATATGTAGGCATGGGCAATATGGCCCAAAAAACCCCAAACAAACAAAAAAACACTTGACCAATTCAAGATGACGATTTTAATGACTAATAATAATGATTCAAGTATTATTGCAAAAGAAAAAAAAAAAAAGGACTATAAATTTGAAAAAATGACTAATAGGAAAAGGAAAACAAGACACAGGTGTGAAAGGGAAACGAGGGCAGGAATCAACCAGGTTAAGCAAGACAATAAAAGTGTCATGAACAAAATATATGAACACAGACAATAACGAGTCATGAGTCAGGACGTTCTTCTAATGACTTTATGACTCATGTGTGTGAAACTGGTCCCTTGTGTTCATTCTAAGCATGAGCGTAGATAGAAATAACATTTAAATAAGGGATATGTTTAACATGAATAAATAAGCATTTCAGCTACATGTAGTTTATAATAATATTAAAGCCAGGGTTGTCTGTGGTGCTTTTTCCCTTATTTGATTTCTTCAAGGTTTGAAGTGTAGGGTCAAAAATAATCCAGGACTTCTGATTTCCTGTCCCAAACCGCTCTTCAATAACAAAAGGGCCATTTGGCATTCCTGAAGGCACAGGGGTGCTGATAGTGATCAAGGCCTATAGGCCAAGATGTGTATACATTGGGGGTCTGCTAATTGTCACACCTTTTGCACAGTGGGCTAATCTGTAATCTGCTGATCGGTCAGATTCAATGTCTCACATTTGGTTTTTAGTCACATGGCCAAGGAAGGGATAAAAGATTATTGTAACTGTTGCTCTGTCTCTTTTTCTTTGCTCTCTCTTTTCTTTGCTTGAGCTCTTCGTCGGGGCTCAGCCCTCTCTCTCTCTCTTTTTCTTCCTCTCTCTACCCCCCCCCCCCTTTTTCAGGTAACATTTTGCATACATGTTTGGTACAATTAACTGGTTGTTTTACCATCCTTCATCTATTTTGTAACCAATTCAACTGTAACCATAATTAAATACTGCTATTAAGCCATTTCAATTATAAATGATGTGCTAACTAGTCTTGATTGAAGGTTAATATTGAAGTGCTACCTATTGCAATACAATATAGTCACTTAATAGCAACGCTCTCCCACATATTTAGCTATTCTAACTGTGCTTCTTTCCGTCGTTGGTATAAGTGGCAGTGGGTGGTAATAGACTAGAAATGTACAGTTTTATACCATCATGCTGATAACGTTTCTTTAGTCATACGGCAATCCTACAGCCTGAACCACTGCAGGGAAACTGCATTTACAGAAGCCTTGAACTAAACCAATCAGCTCTGAGACCAATCACATTTATATCACAGCAAAAACCTTGCAAAGACATCATGCAGAAGAGTAGAACTGAGTAAATGAACTATCACACCAGCTTTGACAGGACCTTGTTAACAGGCTTTAAACATGCAACTGAGAATTTGAATGAGGATTTCCAGAACTCCACTGTTAAGTTTTATTCACTGCTAAATTGAAAGTAAAGGCATTTAACTCTACACCAGGCATAGCCCATTACACTACAAGGTTTTAAAAGGGAGTTTTTGCAACAATGCCAAAGAAGACCATTTTTGGTGCCCCAAAGAACATTTCATATGGCCATATGAAAACTGTTCTGTTTTTCCCCAAATTTCATTTTATTATTATTTTTTTCCTAAAGTCTGTTTTTGTCTATTTAAGTTTTTCTGGATTCAGTTTTAATTGTTAAATTCAATTTTATTAATCAGAAAGCATGCTTAATTAATTAAAATCTTAAACAATTTAACAGCAATTTATTAAAAGTTTAACAAAAAAATAATTTTGGGCCCTATTAAATACTTTTATTTCTCAAATTCCTATACATTTTTACCAAATTCTGTGATTTCTGTTTTAGATTTTCTGGTTTAATTAAATTTTACAAATCAAAAGGATGTCTAAATAAATTAATAAAAACAACTTAATTTAATAATTTGTTTACAATAATAGGGCCCTATGAATTTTTTTTGATTGTTTGTTTTTGCTAGAAAGAAGGCATACAACATTTATTTAATATATCCTGTAAAATTTAATCAAACCCCCTTCATTTCTGGGGGCGAACAAAGGAGGTTTGCTGTTCAAATTAAACCATGTAAAATTGTGTGATTGTAGGTTTTAACAATTTTATTATTATTATTACTACTACTACTACTACTTTAAGAAAGCAGTGTTATTATTACTACTTACAATAAATAATACTACTACACAGTATTATTATTATTAGTATCACTTGGAGACATGCATTCTACTGTACAATAGTAATATATTTGTCAATTTCTTGAAGTTAAACAAAACTTTTATTTAGATGGGTTGCCATTAAGACCTTTTAAGTTTCTGTTTATATATGATATGACAATAATATTAATATTCACAGACACTAGTCCATAGCACTATTTGATTCAAGTGTACTAACCTAATTTTGGTTTATTCATTAAAAATTACAACGAATTCCGGAAATGTTGGGACATTTTTTAAATTTGAATAAAATGAAAACTAAAAGAATTTCAAATCACGTGAGCCAATATTTTATTCACAATAGAACACAGATAACATAAATGTTTAAACTGAGAAATTTTTCAATTTTATGCACAAAATGAGCTCATTTCATATTTGGTGCCGGTCTCAAAATAGTTGGGACGGGGGCATGTTTACTATGGTGTATCATCAAAAACAGTTTGAAGACATCTGGGCATCGAGGTTATGAGTTTCTGGAGTTTTGGTGTAGGAATTTGGTCCCATTTTTGCCTGATATAGGTTTCCAGCTGCTGAAGAGTTCGTGGTCATCTTTGACGTATTTTTCATTTAATGATGCGCCGAATGTTCTCTATAGGTGAAAGATCTGGACTGCAGGCAGGCCAATTCAGCACCCAGACTCTTCTACTATGAAGCCATGCTGTTGTAATAGCTGCAGTATGTGGTTTTGCATTGTCCTGCTGAAATACACAAGGCCTTCCCTGAAATAGACATCGTCTGGAGGGAAGCATGTGTTGCTCTAAAATCTTTTTTATATACCTTTCAACATTCATAGTGCTTTCCAAAACATGCAAGCTGCCCATACCGTATGCACTTATGCACCCCCACAACATCAGAGATGCTGGCTTTTGAACTGAATGCTGATAACACGCTGGAAGGTCTCCCTACTCTTTAGCCCGGAGGACACGGCGTCCGTGATTTCCAACAAGAATCTCAAAGTTGGACTCGTCTGACCATAGAACACTTTTATACTTTGAAACAGTCCACTTTAAATGAGCCTTGGCCCACAGGACACAACGACACTTCTGGACCATGTTCACATATGGCTTCCTTTTTGCATGATAGAGCATTAGTTGGCATTGCAGATGGCACGGCAGATTGTGTTTACCGACAGTGGTTTCTGGAAGTATTCCTGGGCCCATTTAGTAATGTCAATGACAGAATCATGCCGATGACTGATGCGGTGTCGTCTGAGGGCCCGAAGACCACAGGCATCCAACAAAGTTCTTCGGTCTTGTCCCTAACGCACAGAGATTTCTCCAGTTTCTCTGAATCTTTTGATGATGTTATGCACTGTAGATTATGAGATTTGCAAAGCCTTTGCAATTAGACATTGAGCAACATTGTTTTTAAAGTATTCCACAATCTTTTTAAGCACTCTTTCACAGACTGAAGAGCCTCTGCCCATCTTTACTTCTGAGAGACTCTGCCTCTCTAAGACATCCCTTTTATAGCTAATCGTCCCAACATTTCCGGAATTCAGGTTGTAGACAAATTCTGTGTCATTCCACGATATACAGTAAATTCTATTGTTAGGGTACAACAGGGCTAAAGGCGCCCTGGGGTAAAAGGCGCCTTTGGTATTATTTTCATCTAAACCATTAGATTGCACAAAAACGTGGCGTAGCACTCTCCAAAACATTCGCTTTTCAAGATGCACATGTATATTTGTCTGATCTGCAGCTGCGCAAAGATTGCTGCGCACTTGATCTAATATTTTATGTTTATTAAAATGTTGTAGATTTAAGTAGCAAATGAGAATCGCTAAAATTAATGCATATATTTTGAGACAAAGATAATGATAATGTATATATTTATTTCTGCAATTATACATTTTAGGCGCAGTGAATAGCACATTTTTTCTTAAGGTGGGCCTTTAGCCCGTTGTACCCTATGACTGATTCCGTGATTTTGTCTGTGTTTTCCACCCTACTTTCCGTGAACAGTTCTTAATAATAGAATAATTTTATCTGAATGTGAAGAACATTTTAATAATCTAAAGAAACTTTTTTCTCTCACTATAAAGGACCTTCTGTGCAATGGAAATATTCCATGGATGTTAAATGAACCACTGATGCCAATAAAGAACCTTTTATTTTTAAGAGTACAGCCGTCAATCAACGCCCACGGCTGCAGGCCGATACTCTATAAAAATCCATTTCAAGCGTCTCTTGTCCTCCTCCAGTGAGGTCTGGGCAGGTAAACTCGATCAAACGGGCACATAATCATCTCAAAGGCGGCTGAGCAGTGGGCGGGACGCGCTGGGATTTTCTCAAAGGCTCCGTTCGGACCTCAGAGGGTCGCAAGCACGTCGCCTTGGCAACAGAATAACAGTGAGATTAAAAGGTCAGTGTTTGGAGGGGGTGTAAATCTATCATCGCAGTTTGTTCCTCTTTCTGTCAAGTTCAGCTCGCTCCTGCAGCCCGATGGAGTATTAGACCAGAAATCAATTCAACAAAGAAAGACTTTACGGCATATGTCTTACTAAAAACACATCTCTCATGCATGTCCATGTGCCGATTTCACATTTACAGCCACTGTTTTTAGTAAAAATTAGTGGTGTTTGCCAAATTAAGCATCTCTACATCTTTGAATAAAACAAAGATTATTGGAGTGTTTTACAAGAAAATATTTCTTCTTCAAAATTCTTGTTTAATTCAATGCGTTATGTGCTGTTTACTTGTAATTAATTGTGAAATTTACTGAGTGAAAATAATTTCTACACCAGTTTTTTTTTTTTCAGTGTATTAATCAAAATATAACATGCAATAAGGGTCCATTTGTTAACACGAAATAAACATGACAAGCACTTATAAAGCATTTCTTAATCATAATTTTAACATTTACTAATATACTGTATTGTTTCCCAAAGTTGTAAATACAACAGATTTTTGAACCACAATTTACAAGAAACTACAATTTCAAAAACTACAGTTTCAAATTAATGCAACACTTTACAATACAATTACATGTTAACATTAAGTTAATTGCATTAGTAACATGAACTAACAATCAAAAATACACGTTATCTTCATGAAGTATTAAAAAAATATTATACTATATTATACTTCAAAATTTTGTTTAATTCAGATGTGTAACTTACCAGTTCTTTGTAATTATTTGCCAATTTTGATGGCAATTTGAAAATGCTGAAAATGGTTTTACACCATTTTTTTAAATTATTTTAGTAGTATTATTTAATTGACCTAAGCTACATAGTTAACATCAACTACAAAACACTTCTAAAGCAGTTCCTAATCTTAGTTCATTCCAACATTTAAACTGCTTTTTTTAAAACTGGTGTACATAAAACAAAGATTATTGGAGCAGAATTTACAAGAAAATTGTAATACAGTTTTTCTACTTCAAAAGTCATGGTGAAAAATGTACTTGGTAAACACCTAGCAACCACTCATAACACCCTAGCAACTGTCTAGAGCATCCAAGCATCAACAAGCTTTTCTCACATTATGAATTCAAGCAACAGTCCCGCAAACTACAAAAATTACTTCCATAAACTGGAAGTATACCATTAACCTTCCCAGTTTACAACTGAAACACGTTTATACATCACATTCCTCATGAATTAGTGCATGAGGTGACTTTTCCTCATCAAAATGAGCTTGTTTTTATGACTGCACTAAAATTTCTCAAGCTCACTGGATTCCAAATGCAGATTTGGAGTCTGGGATGGAAATGACGGACTAATAAAGCGCATGCTCGTATAAGAGCTTAAAAACACCTTGGGGGAAGACATCTGTGCCCGAGATTGTGCTGAAAGCAATCGCACACGGCAGTTACCTGCGAGACGTGGCATTTCCTCACAGCGAGCAGTATTTTTCCTGACACAACTCTGTTTTGCTTTTAGAGGCGTTCCTCAACAAAGCAGCAGAAGTGATTGTGCCGCTCTCTACGGATGCAACGATACAAGGAAAGGGATGATAACAGACAACAGACAGACGGGAGGATGTTGAGAATCACTCCTGCGTCTCTTGCATAAACCTCAACATTTAAATGTAGCATTTGTTTCTAAACATCAAGCAAAAAAATCAATCTGCCAATGTGCAAAAAATGGCTTGGAAAAAATTCTAGCATAAATATCTTGCTTCTAATATATTAATGGATTTTCAGCTAGTCATTTTAATTTTAGTCCTGCTTTGCAAACTTAAACAAACCAAAATCAATCTAATCTTATATTGAACAAAGCTTTTTAGCATAAATCATGCTTTAAATTCTCTTATTTTAGAATTGATGCAAATGCTTCTGTAGCTCAAGTGACAGCAAAGAATCATACAGAATTTAATGATGGATATAATGGGTTTGACTTTGATTTGGTTTCCTTTTAACCATTGTTTTAGTATTTTTAGGGAAGGAAACTATGATGATGTCAAGGGTTTGAATCCCATGAAATACTGTAAGTTTACCGTAAATGCTGCAAATATTATTTTTGAATCAGAGATGTTTCTTGAGCAGCAAATCAGCATATTAGAATGATTTCTGAAGGATCATGTGACACTGAAGACTGGAGTAAACCAGGAATCACAGGATTAAATTACATTTTACAATATATATATATATAAAAAAATCAGCTATTTTAAATAGTAATATTTCACAATATTGCAGATTTTACTGTAATTTTGATCAAATAAATGCAGCCTTGGAGAACATAAAATCATCTTTCAAACACAAATTTTACTGACCCCAAACTTTTGAACGGTAATGTTTCAAAATGTTTGCAGCTCTTAAAGCAAAGACTTGCAGGTCACATGCTCTCAAAGCTGCATGCACCAGCTGAGCAACTGCTACCGAGATGAATGTGAACGCAAACGGACAGCTCTTTCCAGGTATAACGCTGCCCTCTCAGCTCTAAATCAGCCTAACATCTGATCCCGGGCCTGCTTTTCCATCCCTCACTGCATTCTGCCAAGCAAACAAAACTGATCCGAGCGCTCAGTCATTCCTCAGAGCGCGTCCACTAAATCACTCCGACTGATCCTGAGTCAGCGCTCGGGAGAATATGGAAACAAACAGCTGATCTCGGACCACCGCGAACACCTCAAATGGAAGCCATCCTTTATTTTTCCCGCGAGCCCATAGATTCGCCCCTCCCGTTCCATCTCGCTCCCCGGCTGCAATTTATCCACCAAAATTGGCGGAGCACAGAGGCGTTTATCTTGCCAGCGCATGTACATAACAAATAAATTGATCCCATAAACCCGCAGACGCATATGAAGAAGCGGCCCACAGTAAGCCATTAAATTACTGTACGACACTAAAACGCCGCAAAGAGGGGAAGCGAATCAACTAAATGTGCTGAAATGGAACGAATTTCACACCACGGGATCAGGGATTCGTCTGGAAAGAGGTCAGTGGGAATAGTGCACCCAAAAAGGAAACTTCAAGTCTTTATTTATGCATTAAAAGTGGGTTTGGAATGACTGGATTTCATTTGCGGATGAACTATTTCATTAATCACAGAGACGCACTAATTTACGAGCACCGTCCGCTGTCGTTTAAAATATTTGAGGTGCCAGTGTGTTCTATTTATTTCTTTTATTGCAGCGGAATGTCTGCCAAAATATGGCGGGCTTTGCTGATTCAAGGCGAACGTCAAGGTTGGAACGGACCGCATGCACCTGAGCGTGCCAGAGACGCTTTTAACACATTGTGACAGACACTCTCACACATTAACACACACGCACGCGTGCGGGGACTCCGGCGCAGATAAACATCACTCATCATCTCGCTCGTTCCGTTCGTTTCTCCATTAACGCTGAGAGGAAGAGAGGAAAGATCATGATGGAGGAGAGGAAAGGAAAATGAAGACTGTGTGAGACAGGTGAAAGACAGATTCACAAACACCTACCTGTCCACACACACACACAGAGAGAGAGAGAGACAGAGACACACACACGGTTTGTCCAGCGCTCTCTCCACCCTCAATACCACGACTGAGGTGCCCTTGAGCAAGGCACCGAACCCCCAACTGCTCCCCGGGCGCTGCAGCATAAATGGGTGCCCACTGCTCCGGGTGTGTGTTCACGGTGTGTGTGTGTTCACTGCTGTGTGTGTGCACTTTGGATGGGTTACATGCAGAGCACGAATTCTGAGTATGGGTCACCATACTTGGCAGTATGTCACTTCACTAAAGATGCTCTGCAGACAACGCTGTGCAGTGCCAATCTGCGCAAAACAGTGTTTTCATTGCCTTCCTTCTGATCCCAACGTTAGGAAAGAACGAACAAACTTTATTTTTAATGAACAATAACAACAATTCGACACGGGATTTCAAAAAGATTGAAACTAAAAGATGACGCCGTGCGACTATATTGGATCCGATAGTGTAACAACACAAGTGTGAGTAACTGTTTTCATAGCATGAACACTATTGCTTTGTCTGTTAAATATACTGTTTGATATGTACTGAGTATTTATGCGTTTTTAACCTAAATCACAGCTAAATCGATCTGTGAAGGATGCAGACGGTCAAACACACAACTATTAGCCAATCACAGCAGTGGGCGTTTACTTCCGAGTCTACAATCTTCCAGGCTTATTCAGCGTTCTGATAAGGGGAGGCAAAAACAGGACAGAAAATATCTTATTATTTCTAAGTTATCAAGGTATTTTATGATCCCTTTAAGGGTCTTTCACAAGAACAATAACTGTAAAGTTTCGATAATCGTTCTAATTGAAGGGGGAGGGAGGCTTCAGATTCTAGAGAGCATTTGATTGGACAGAAAGTTTGATGAGAAGCTAAAGTGCAGGATGATGTCATCAAAAACTTAATCCATACTGGCAGAAGTTAAAGACAAGTTTTGAATGCTTACAGTATATCTTGTAAATGCATTTTTTTTTTTTTTTTACCCCACTACTTAATAGATAACCTTAAGGCTAACATATTCATACTAAGAAACAAATTTCAATTTAGATTTTATGGGGACTGTAAAGTGTCAGACGACAAAACTGCAGCCCACGCTTATAATAAAGAAAAAATTATAGTGTACTGATGTGGACGATAGTTATTATCTTTATAGACATTGTGCTTAGTGCGAATGAGCCTTAACATGCTATTAGCCTGTGATAAAATTACATATCTGTGAAATTTCACCACGTTAGTTGTCAGAGAAACAAAAATACTAAATTTGTGAAATAGGAATTATAATGGAATGAAAATAATCGGTGACGCTTTGCAATAAGGTTCATTAGTTAACATTAATTAACTACTTTAGTTAACATGAACTAAGAATGAACTACTTCTACAGCATTTATTAATCTTAGTTAATGTTCATGCATTATTAAAATCAAAAGTTGTGCTTGTTAACATTAGTTAATGCACTGTGAACTAACATACATTTACTTTCACATATTAAATTGAACCCTGTCAGAAGCATTTTTTATATAATCACGATTTAAACCATCACATCATCATACTAATGCATTGCCTCACAAATATATGAAATTTAAATAATTTCACTTCATATTTGATCATGTGTCCACATGTTCAGAATAGATTAAATAAATAAATAAACAGAACAGCATAACCACTAAAAAAGCACCTTAGCATTCACAACATCATGGCAGCACACATTACGCGCAGGTAAATACTGCTCACATTTCGATTTCTGCAATTCAATGTGGTGCCATTAGTGGCAAGGAAATCATATGCTTCACTGAACCTTCAAGTTTTGATGTGAATAGCATGGCTACACTGTGATGCACTACTTAAACCAGCAGTAACCCACATAAACCCCTCGCCTCTGTTCAGCAGGGCGGCTCATGGAGAAGGTTTATGGCTTTGGGGCGACGTTCATCAGATCCAAATATTCAGGTGCATCTTTGAAATGGTAAAGAGGCTGTTTATAGATCAACACATCTGAAAGACGCTGGCAGGAGAAAAGAGGAACACACAGGAAGAGAGTGGGAAGAGAGAGACAGAACACGGATGAGGGAAGAACACAGAAAAAGCACACAAATATTGCTTTAATATCTTTCTCCTAGAAAGCAACAAGACTAAATTGAGAAGTTTGGCTGAATATTCTCCTGCTTCTCAGATGTTTTTTTTTTTCTTGTGTAATCTCTAAAGTTTCCGAACAGGTCTGAATGACTTGTCAAAATGTGTTCAGGTTTGCCAAGATACCAAAGTCTGCAATCATACATCAAAAATCTCAATATGAACTCCAACATTTCTCACAAGATCTGACCTTCGATCCACTTTCATTCATTTCGTTTTGTTTTATAACAAAATTGTTCTATTACAATGTTTTTGCTGGTTATGAGTAACAACAAGCATTCAGGATAATCAGTGTAGTCTGATTCACAGAAGAATGACTCTTAAGAAGCAGTTCTTTTAAAGAATCAAACAAAAAGATTCACAAATCAATCTCAAACTCTTCTAACATCTGCCAGTGGACCTGACAAAAATTATATATTTATTGTTAATTACATATCTATTATATATATATATAGAGAGAGAGAGAGAGAGTCTGTAAGCATTGTTATTGTTAACTAAAATATAAATAATAAAAAGATTTTTGAAATTATTGAAAATTTAATTGAAATAAAACAAATATAACATAAAATACTAAATGAAAATTTGGAAATGTTGCTGTGGCAAGTAACTGCATAAAAGTTCATTTGAATTAAGCACTAAAAAAAGTCAAACTGAACTAGAAATGAACCTATTAAACTAAAAAAATAAAAATAAAAATAAATGACAAAAGCATAAAATGACTAAAAATGAATAAAAAAAACATTTTTTTAAAAAGTATTAGAATAATACAGAAAATAAAAATAAAAAGCTAATTTAAAGTATTAATAGAAATGATAAAAGTATATAAATTATTAAATTAATATATACTATTATATTAATCAAATATTTTAAACATTTCATTTGTTAAATAACCAAAATTCTTAGTGGAAATGGAATTATTGAATTCCATATTTTTTTATTTGTTCTAAGTAAATTTGAGAAGAAACATCTGCTATACAGTATTACAGCATTAAGTCTCCTGAGCCACAAGAGAGCAATGTCTGAGCCATTAGATTTTCCTCTGGGGAAAACGAGTCAAAAGAAGAATGAGTTTTGACAGAGAGAGAGAGAAGAGTGACAGAAGAGAGACGAGGCTGTAAAACACAGGAAAGATGGATGAAGAAATACAGTCAAAGTTCACAGATAATAACACCACAAACTCTTTCTCTCGCAGATCGTGACAGTATCTGCAGAGTGACTCTCTGGGGAGATGAAGAAGTGAAAACACACTTCACACCGCACATCTGTCTCGCTGTCATAATACTAAAATATTATGAATAAATCATTCAAACATTTGCTGGGCCTCGTTTTCTGGATGTTTTGGGTTCATCCTGAAACCGAAGACACATGAAGAACATTAGCACAGCATGAACTGAAGCCACATCAGCAAACTACTGCATCTCACGCAGGGAGCTTTGGCTTGAGATGCACACTCTGGCACATGCACATCATCTCTGTGCACACAGAAAATGTGCATACATTGCATTGAATATTGCACAAATATTAAGAACAGCACGACAGTATACTCTTTCAACCAAAAAATCTGGGATGTCTATAGTGAACTTCATTGGGCATATGCACATAAACCTAGTTATGAAATTACTACCCAAATCACACCTCTATATAAATAGTTTTATTTAATAATCCTGAAGGAAAATCCCAAATGGCATGGTTTGTTTATCCCAAATAGAAGTCCTGGACAGACCAGCTCAATAAATGCATGAAGTCAATATCAGCTGGCTGTTTTGCTTTCCTCTAAATATTTCATGTTCACAATCAAACCAATTTCCCCGATCTCAATAGATCCATACTTTTCATGGAGCTCCGATGTGCATTTGGTATTCAAATTAATTACAGACAACAGGAGAAATGCTCTATATTCATCAGCTGAGGTCCCGAGGTGACCTGAGAAGACATCATATTTATTGTAAAAATATTATGTATTTAAAAATAAAAATAATATTATTATATTACATTATACTAATCGTGAGGTGCCCTGCGGAGATACAATACTTATTGTAAAAAAAAATCATATATTTAAAAATATTATATTATATTAATTAATTATATGTTATGTTATGTTATGTTATGTTATGTTATGTTATGTTATGTTATGTTTGTGTTATTAGCCGTGAGGTGCCTGAAGAGATAAAAACAAAAATCAATTTTTTAATTAAAATATAATATAATATAATACAATATAATATAAAACAAGTAATGCATAATATAACAAGTAATGGTTTTAGACATGACCTATGGTATAGCAGAAAAATGACGGCAGCAGCAATATGATAAGAGCACCAATTTTCTATGTATTAGCATTAATTACCAGAATTAACTAAAGTGACTAATGACAATAGAAACTGTAGACTGATTAATTTGCTGTTGACTCTTCTAAAATCTTAAGCTGCATGACCAAAGCTTAAAACCTAAAAGTTTATCTTAAAAAAATAAAAATTTATGAAATTAAATGTTTAAATCATTTATGTTTTTTTATTATTAAAATCTAATTTATAGAATTAAACATGTATATTAAACAATGCATAAAAACACAATAATAATCCAACTTGGTTACTTCATTTGCACTTGTTATTTGAATTTGAATTTTGCGGTGCATTGCCAGCACAAATGCACAGTTTTAGTCATGGCAATAAAAGCACACTAAATTGAACTGAAATGGAGAGAGAGTGGGGCGGAGAGGGAGATGTGGGGAGAGAAAAAATAAAAAAGTATGTGTGTGCGTGTAAGAGAGAGAGAGAGCGCAAGCATTCGGGAACGAGGTGAATTGCATCGTGATTTCATCCGAGCGCAGCTGCGAGACACACTGGAATCCAAACGGGCTTTTTCTATCAGCAAACGTTTGTTTCCGAGGCTTTTCCTCTCGCCATCGTCCTCGTGCAGCGCTTCAGTGTTTTCTCTCACCACATGAGTTGGATTTTAATACTGTGAAGCCTCATGGAATCAGACGCCGGACGGGTTTGGTCTCCTGCTGGATTAAAAGCATCGTTCAGTCAGATGAGCGGCGCGGACAGACACTGAGAGCTGAGGTGAGATGACCAATGACACTACTCATCTGTGCATACAAGCTCTCAGCCTTCATTAATCACACCACGGGTCAATAACTAGTACCTGTGCTCGGCATGTTACTGAACTAACTAAAAGTAAGAGTATCCGACAGTGGCTCTCAACTGGTTTTGTTTCAGGACTCAGATTTTAGATTTACATTCGGTGATGACCGATGAAATGCATGTAAAAATATGCACATTTTTGCATGCATTTTATGAAAGAACAACAGTGTTTAAAAACAAAAAAAAAGGTTTTTAAAAATAAACATGAAAATTCATGCAAAAGCACAGAAACAGCTGATTTAAACAGCATTAATTTAAAATGTTGTACATGCACAAGTAATTGCAGCAAAAACACAGAAATTGTATTAATATTCAAATATCCAAAATATCAATTAAATTGCTTTTGATGTCAAGAGCAAAAAAATAAGAGACAGATTTATTTTTCTTTTCTTTTCTTTTTTTAAATGTCCAAAAACACAGAAATTGTATTAATATTCAAATATCCAAAATATCAGTTAAATTGCTTTTGATGTCAAGAGCAAAAAATTAAGAGACAGATTTATTTTTCTTTTCTTTTCTTTTTTTAAATGTCCAAAAACACATAAATTGTATTAATATTCAAATATCAGTTAAATTGCTTTTGATGTCAAGAGCAAAAAAATAAGAGACAGATTTCTTTTTCTTTTCTTTTTTTTTAAATGTCCTAACGATGCACATTGCAAGTTGCATTGATTTTTTTTCCCCCTGCTATTCGTGATCCATCAGATCAAACCCAGACCTGCGACCCACCAGTTGAGACCCAGTGCTCTGAGAGACCGCTCCTGTGCTTTTCCTTGTGTTTTGTGGTGTGTGTGGTCATTTCTGTCTGTAGCCGCTGCGGTAATTTGTTGCTGCTGGCTTCTTAAGTTTATTACACACATACGCAGCAGTAGCAGCAGCGGCCCTGGAAGCCTCTAGGAGTACTTTATGATATGACGCAGCCTAGCATTTGATTTATGAATCCTCAGTGCCGTGGAAACCACTGAGCCGCTGCTTCTCTGGGGAATGACCCTGTTCACCAACACGTCTTGTAAGTGCTACAAAGTTGCTTCAAATAGGATCTGTGATGGGTTTGTTTCTTCTGAGGAGTATATACGAGACCAGGAAAACAAAGGGGAAAGAGTCTATTCAGCGTAAGCATGTTGACAGGAGAAGTGTTTTCTTGTTTTCTCTTGGCAGGATCTCATCTGCACTCTATACAGCCGAAAGCATGTGGACTTCCACTCTTTAATGAATGGGTTTGGCTATTCCAGTAATTCCAATCCAATCGTACACCATTGCTACACCATACAGTGAATTCTAGAGAATTCTGTGCTTCCAACTTTACTGCAGTAGTTCTTTTTATTTGGGTTTCTGACTCTGGTGGGAATGAGCGTGACAGTCCCGCACAAACCCAGTAATAAAGACGCACTGATGAAGAGCCAGCAAGCCAGAAATCCCCAGATCACCCAGCGATGGTCTGGGGACCTGGTATCCCCAGATATTTTTTTTTCAAGTTGTTTGAACATAAATGTGTGTTGGAAGTGTGTGTACACATCCATCCTATAATGATAAAAATCCACCCAGTGTTTTTTTTTTTTTTTTAAATCCCGGTTTTAAAATCCCCTTTCTCAAATCAGGCTGTTCTGAGATTCCTGTCAGAATGATGTAGTTCTGTAAAGACCCCTCTCACGATAGATAACAGACAAGACCGTCTTACCTTAGACCTGCCCTGAGTGAGCTGAGAGCTGTCCGCTATTGAGTCGTCGACTCCGGTGCAGGGGAAGACAAGATGTCTCAGATTAAGCGATTGAGGTGTTTTGTTGTTGGATATAATAATGAATATAGCAGTCGTCATTTACTCCTGACATCTGAGCTGCTGAAGATGCAGTGGATTAACGTTACTTTACTCTGATCCCCAATCTGCCTAAATGCATCTATGTTCGCCCGAATCATTCGTGATCCAGCCTCACCTACAGAAGAAGTGAGTATAAGTGTTTTTTATGAATCTTTGCAAATCACCTTTCGGGGCAGGTCAGCAGAGCTCATTAGTATTTAAAGCAACACAGACTATAATGGCTTGCTAAAAACAGAGCTGATTTTGGCAGGTTTACAAAGGTGTTTTTCACAGTGCCATTGAGAAATTTTAACCAAAATATGTTAGAGACTTAATTAAGATATCAACTTCAACAAAATGGGCATCCGATGATCCCTTTAACAAATGTATTAGACCACAACCCAATGTAAGGTTTTAGGGTCAAAAGCAAGTTGCTAGGAACAACTAAAAACTATTTGTGAGTCAGTAACAACAGAGACAGTGGAAAAGTACATAAAAACGACGCCAACAAGAATTCAAGGTGTTATCAAGACCAAAGGATGCCATACAATTTATAAATTTTTGGTAATTATATGTGCATAAAGGCTATCTATCTATAGTTATGACATTCATATTATATTATTGCAAAAAAAAAAAAAGATGGATAGACAGAGTTTCAGTGTTAAGCAAAAACACTTGTTTAATCCTTGTAATCTCCTCATCTGACATTGTAGACACCTGACAAATGTTTTTAATAAACTGATACGCAGTAAACGCTATAAACTGAGCTTTTCCCTCACCATTGTAACGCGCTGCTTTTGCAAGTTTCCATGAAAAGGTTTTCGCTTTTATTTTCCTTTTACACCCTGAAGAACAAATCACGGGTTAATCAAGTTTGTTGAAATTATCCATCCTCAATCACTTTTAGCCAGCTTTGACGAGAAACTCCTCTCAGCAAGCACATCTTCACCTGACCTGAATACAGCGCGCTGATTCGCTAAAATTGACTTGTCGGCTTCTGTTCACAAACAGCAATGTCGCTTGTCGGCTTCTGCTGTAAAACGTGAACTCACAATGCATTGAAAGTGGACATTACCGGCTTTTTTGACAAAACGTGTTTAGGGTTCAGATCGCGCTATGTTCAGAATAATATGCGGCAGTCAGCTCTTTTTTACTATTATTATTATTACAAAAAAATTTTTTTTTTTTTTTTTTTTTGCAAATGAAACTTCTTCACATTTGATTTACACTGAAAAAAAAAAGGTGGTGAAACAATTTTTATTGTTAACAAAAAAATGCTTGTGAATTTTATAGTTAATTACAAAGAAATGGCAAGTAACACATGGAATTGACATTTTTTTTAGAAACACCAAAATATTTCCTTGTAAACCATGTATAAACTGTAAAAAATTAAAAGTTGAGAAAACTTGAAAGTTTAAGGCAACCACCTTCAGCAGATTATTGAATTTTCTCAACTTGTTGTTTTCAGTTTATACAACAAAACGTTGAGAGAACTCAAATCTCCTACAAAAACAAGTAGATACAACTAAATAAATCAGCTGAAGTTAGTTGCCTTTTACGCTAGGAATTTCTTGGATAAAGTTTTCCCATCATAGTTTTAGCATGTCTAATAAAATAAAAGTTAAAAAAGGCACATAAACTACAGTGGAAATACATTACTAAATAAATCCCTTTAAGTCATGAGACTAAACAATTTGCTCACATGATTGACTACACACTTTAAGCCACAAGTTATTTATTATATTTAATAAAAGAGCCGCAGTGGCTCCCCCAAGAGACCACCATTTCTATTTTGCACCAATTTCCTCAGAATTGATTATTTTGTTCTTTTAACACTAGAAGTCCCAGAGATTTGTAATCTAAATATCTTTTGGTTTGTAGCTTATTAAATCTGTGCATAGTTTATTGATTCTTTTCGTTTAACAGTTTTAAATCTCAGTTATTGAGCGCTCTTTGAGTGAGTTTCAACGTCTTGACTGTCTTAACCGAACGTGACACAGTTTGAATGCTGAACGGAGGATAGCAGACAGAAGCAGCGGAGAGAAGAATTTACGTGAACTTTAATTTAACGACTTAAATATTCATCTGTACCTCACATTAAACTATGGAACGGCTTCAGAACACTTGGATTTGGACTTCATGGTGCTTTCTAATGTTTTTGTGCTTTCGTGGGGCTTAACAATAACACAGAATAGTATACGCACAATATCGGATTTGGATCGGTCTCGTCTGACCGATACCCGATCTGGCAGAAATTCCAGTATCGGAGCCGATACCGATCCTGAGTATCGGATCGATGCATCCCTAGTTTTTTGTGCAAGTCTTTCTCTGACACCAGGGTCAGTAAATCATTTTTATACAGAGCTCACGATAGGACATTGAAAAAATGAGAAAGACTCTTGACAAACGGTTGCTATGAAGTTAAAAGCACACAATGCTGTAGCATGTCATTACGTCTAATTGTGGCTCATGGGGAAAACGGAGCTGTGACCGTCACACAGGCAAGTCACATTACCACAAATACTCACTTCAATCCAAGCTGGTTTAGCTGGTCTATCATTAGTTCTCCTGGAATGGCTTTTCTTACTGCCAAAAAAACAAAACGCAATAAAATCAGCTGTAGAAAGATCAGACGGAGCCTTTTCTCATCTCTGACTGGTACTGAAATTTTAAAAAACTCAAATGGAAGTGAATTAAACTACAAGATCTTACAGAGATCGCTTTGTTTCAGAAATCTTAAAACTCATCATTTTATTTGGGATAATGTGCTAATGAGACTGTTTTGCACATAAAACAAGGCAATTTTTCCCTGAGTCTGAATTGTGCCTTTTCTAGCTTCTTCAAATTGAAAGGAAATAAACTGTACAAATTGCCACCCGAACAAAACAGAAGAGATGATTTTCTTGCAGCTCGGTTTAAATAGGTTTCGGCTGTGTTTTGCGTAAGTGTTTCCTCTCTTTATCGAGTCTTATGTGTGTGACAGATACATTCTGAATCTCTTTTATCAACATTATTGACACTGGCGAGTCCCACTGGTGGTTTATCTCGAGGCCGATAATTGAATGGCTCTATTATGTGTTTGTTTATGGGCCACTCACAGAGGAAAAGGCTTTTGTGTGTTCAGATATGACACCCTGTGATAATCCTGCTTGAATGGTAATGAATTCATCTCTAATCTATGATGTGGCAAAACGATCCACAAATACTCAATGCACATAAACACAGTCACAAAACTTAGGGCCCTATGAAATCTGTTTTTTTTTTTTTTTTTTTTTTTTCTGTTTTCATTTTTCTGGATAAAATTTCAGTAATCAAAAACATGTCTATTTAATTGAAATCATGAAGTTCAAGTTCAAGTTGAACTTGAACTTTTCGGTGAAGCTTACACAATTTAGCAACATATATTTTATTTTTTTCCCCAAATTCCATTATTTATTTATTTTTCCTTTTTTAGATTTTTCCATTTTACTTCACCCAATTTTAGCGGTTAAATAAAATTTTAATTAATTGAAATCATGAATCTATACAATTCAACAACAATTTATTAAAAGTTCAACAAAATAAATCCTTTTCAGGCACTATGAATGTTTTATTTTGTAACAAATTCCATCTGATTTCAACTTAATTTCCTTCTTTCTTTATTATTATATTATTTTTCCATTAAGAGGGCCCTTTTTTTCCCCCAGAAATTCTGTGTTGTATATTAAAATTTTTCTGGTAATTAAATGAATTTAATTGATCTTTTAATGAAATAAAAAATGAACAAACCATTTAATTGTTTCGGGAAACAAAGTTCTGGACAACAAAGATTTACTGTTAAAATTCAAAGAATGAAAGAAAAATTATGATTCTTAATTATAAAAATTATATTAAAATTAGTTAAAATTAGTATTATTATTGCCTTGAGACACAGATTCTACTGAACAATAATAATATATTTCTGTCACAATTAAACAAGTTAAGCCAAACTTTTTTGATGTGCAAATTCATGTGCACATCAAATCATATTTGCAGGAATTATATTTAAATATTCTTTCTGCAGGTCAATATTCACAGATGCTAGCCCATATCTCAGTTTGATTTAAGTTTACTGACCCACTTTTGATTTAGTCATCCATAATTTGACAAATTCCATGACATTCCGTGAATTCTATTTTTTATGAATGGATTCCGCAATTCCGTCCGAGTTTTCCAGGAATCACAGGGCTCTATGTGTAATATAATACACAAGGTGTCATGCTGCTAATGCAGCCGGCTCAAAAAGAGAGAATTATTTTCTACATGAGCAAAAGGCAGAAGATTCGTGGAGGCACAGAGGAGCTCATTTTATCTGATGGTAGGAGACAGAAACCATCCCTAGTGCTGTTATACAGCCGTGGACCGAAAATGGGTCACAACCCAGCAGTCACAGGGGGTTTGTGACCCATTTTAACAGCGGACAGCAGGGAAAAAACTGTGCTAAATGAAAACGCAACCATAGAGTAAAATAAATAAACAAATAAGCTTATCAAGTTCCAAAGGGAAGGAAAATCACTTCTCATATCTGCTGCTGTTGATGTCAAAAGCCAATCAAACTATAGTCAAATTACATAGATATCAACAGGTGGTGAATTGTCTCCATCCTAAACAAAATCGCACAAGGTATAAATAAATGTAAAAAATGAATGTGTATTTATTTATATATAATGACAGTGTAACACATCTTGTTGCTTGCTTTTGGAAAACAACAGGTTTGGCACATGGTGGTTGATACAGACAACCTATATATATATATATATATAAAATGACCCTTTATTATATGCATTTATTAAATATAGGTTTAACATGTCTGTATCAACCACCATGTGCCAAACCTGTTGTTTTCCAAAAGCAAGCAAAAAGATGTGCTCACAAAAAAAAGTAAATAAATAAATAAATGAAAATCAATGAAATTTAAAAAAAAAATACAAATAAAATAAATAAAATACAGAAATAAAACGAATAAAAACAAAAATAAAAGAAAACAAATAAAAGAAAAAAAAGGAAATATTGAAAAAAGAAAAATTAATACAAATGTAAAAAAACAATAAATGAAAAATACACTTAAAATTAAATGAAAATTAAAAGGAAAAAAGAAAAGAATAAGATAAATGGGAAAATAATAAAAGTAAATGAATTAATGAATACACAAACAAACTAATCATACATACAGGTCACAATTTATGCATTTAGAATATTGTCAAGTTCCCTACTCCTTCTCTGTCTTTTTAATCATTTTGAACATTGTTGATTCACTGTATTGTTAGTGAACTTAAATGTTTTAATTAAGGTTATGTTTGATTTTGAGGTTTCTTTTTTTATTATTATTTGTATGATAAACACTCATAAGTAGTACTACATGATGTGCAACACAAAATGTGAGTCCAGAATCAAAGGCAGTGACTGCAGTGGAATCAGCTGCTGGCTGATGTGGAGACATGTGCAGAATCGCTCATAATGTATTCCAATCTGGCAACATCCTCGTGTCTGTCAGTGCCTGCGGTGAGTCCAGCGTGCGGTCGCTAATGCAACGGCCTCTTGATTAGCTGCTCAAACAAGCTGGAAAGCAGCAGACTGACCATGAGTGTGTATCGACAGAACAGATCCATACAGTTCAATGATTCCTTTTGCTTCCTCAAACAATACAGCTGTGTTCGTTCAATCAATCTTTCACACGCACTAGCGAAACGCTGAGCTACATGCTGAAGCGTATCGTGATGTTCAGAGAGTAATCATCACAATAAATCAATGCACAACTGAAAGATACCTCAAGTTACTTTGGTTAGGAAAACAACTTGCAAATCTGGCCATGAGAGACATAAACAATATGATAAATGATGCCAATGTTCAATAAATTAAAATGATTAATCTTCTGCCAAGTAATATGGTTCATTAGTTTTACTCTAAACTGTTTATGGTTGACACGCAATTCAGTAAATGAATGTGCGATCATATACGCAGGCTCGTCCAATCAGAATTCAGAGTCAGATGAGTTTTATAAGTGAGAGAGAATATATAGCCGGTCATTAAAACAAAATAAACCACAGAGCGAATTTAAGAGTCTGTGAGTCTCTCTCAAGCTAAAGCAGCAAGACGCTGTAATTCAGGTGAGAGTAGAGTTAGTAGAGTGTGCAGATCAGCGTGTCATCCAAACGTGAATCCAGCACATCTGATCTGGCTGCTTCTCTGCCAGCGTAGCAGGACGTCCTCCAGGGCTGCTGGCTCTTCTGCAGGCACAAACAGAGGAAAACAGATACTGCAGAACCACCCAGAGATGATGGCACCTGCTTTCTGAGAGTCAAAACAGGGTTCCAGTCTGTGAGAAGGTTCTACAGCGACCCAAATCTACATTAAAAGATTAGAAGCAGCCCTGCTGGCGAAGCACGATAACTGCTGCTCACTGCCTCCGTCATCACGTCTGCCAATCCTGCACCTGCTCTAAACCTGCTTCCACAGTTACACGATGAGTCATTTCGAGGTCAAGACCGCCGGACTCGAACATAACGACTTCCTGACCCGCTCAATTACAGTGATCTTCCTCCTCTCAATACAACAGTAAACAACTCTACTGCAATCAGGTTTTGTTGCACGTCCATACGAGTCGGTACAGAGCAGTGTGATGTGGGTGAGGAATAGAAAGTAGAAGGCTGTGGGTTCAAATCCCATAAGGAGTGACCCATTAGCCATAACTACTGGCTGCTGCATAACACTGCATTTAACCTCAGGTTACTTCAGAAAAACTGTATTGGAAGTAACTTTACATACAAGTATTTACTTCATTACACATTTACATTTAAATAAAAAAAATTGAATTTAAACAACCACACACAACACCCTACCATAAAACTAACCACAACACCCTAAAAGCCATATACAACGGCCTAAAAACACTTCCACCCTAACAACAACCCACACCATCCTAAGAACCTACAACACTTCCCTAACCTAAAAATACTTATGTGAGAGTGCATTATATTTTATCTTCATTAAGTTCTTTTTTCTAACTTGCACCTCTCAAAAGTGTGCATTTGCTTCAATGAATTATTTAATCTGCCTAACAAACGCCCACAACACCCTACCCTAAAATCCACCCACAATGTTCTAAAAAAACACTCAATGCACTATCAACCACCCACAACACCATGAGTTAACAACAGTTCACAATAATAACAACCACCCACAATGCCCTACCCTAAAAACAAACCACAATGCCCTAAAACTAACAATACCCCAACAACCACCCACAATGCTCTTAAAATCGCCCCTAACAACCGCCCACGATGCCCTAAAAACCACTCACAAAGCCCTAAATCACACAGAACACCGTAAAAACCACCCACTATGCTCTAAAAACCTCTTAACACCCTAACAACCACCCACAACACCATGAAAACCACCCATAATGCTCTACAAATCACCCACATCCCCATAAAAACCACCACAACGCCCCAAAACCACCCACAATGTTCTATAAACTACCCATAACACCATACGCTAACAACATCCCACAATGCCCTAACATTAACAACACCCTACCCTAAAAACCAACAACAACGCCTAACAACAGCCTAACAATCCCCTACAGTGCTCTACCCTAAAAACACCCACAACACCCTAAAAACTGCCTTCAACACTCTAAAAACCATTGACAATGCCCTAAAAACCATCTGAAATGCCCTAACAACCACCCCAACCAAACACAATCCTCTAAAAATCACCTACATTGTGCTAAAAACCACCCTCAATGCTCTAAAAACCACCCCCTAACAACTGCCCACAATGCCCTAAAAACCAACAACAACAACACCCTAAAAACAACCCACAACGCTCCAAAACCACTCACAACACCCTCAAAATCACTCACAATGCCCTAAAAACCTCCCAATGTGCACCCACAACTCACAATATAGATTCTTTCAAAGCAGCTTAGCAACCCTACCAATGACCAACAACACCTTAAAAAACACTTTTGAGAGCCTTTAACAACCACCAACAACACCCTACCCTACCAACAACCACCCACAACACCCTAAAAACCACCTACAAAACTCTACAAACCTGCTTATATATAGCATACTTAGAATTTTAATTTAAGGACACTGGCAAAGAAACTCACTAATCAGCCAGGAAACTACATGGCAGAAAACAAGAATAAATAAACAGGTCACATTAATTCAAGAAGCGGAGCAAGATAATAGAATAGAATGAAATCACATCAGTCCTGCTGCTGGCACTGAGATAATGCCGCTCACTGGCAGCGGTCAGACAGGCTACAGAGCAGCGGAGCATCCCGCTCTCCCCCACTGTATTGACCCGCTGCATGAAGAGCGATGGCCAGGCCGGCAGGGAAAATATCCCACTCCAATAAGGCTGTTTTCTGCTTCTGTGTGTGTGTTGTATAATGAATGTGCTTAATTACTGTGTGTGTGCGCTCTGTATTCCACCTTGCTGTGGCCAGAAGGTTGGTTTGTGCTCATGATTTGTGCTGTACCGCTCTCTTGAAATACATTTTTCTTCATCACAGATGCTTGAGCTCAGTTTTCTATATTTAGAGGTGTTTGTTAAGTCAAGCATTACTACTACTGCTGATTATATTTATAGTTAATGATTTGAACAAACCACTGGGCATTAAGATTTAGAGTGTAAAATCTCCCAAAAGTATTTGTGCTACAGACATGTGTGACTCCTCACTATAAATGGCAAATACCACCTATAGTATATTTTCAATTAATAAATTAAATATTCAAATAAATAATTTTAAATGCTATGAGTCCATCATATTATAATGTACAGAATGGAAAATATATGTTTATACAATAATAATATTTATTAATAATAAACTGAATAAAAGCCATGGGAAAATAAGCATGCGCAATACTGATAAAATCATCAAATACTGCCCATTGTTGTTATTGTTAAAACTAAAACTATTAAATATCATTTTCAGTAACTGAAATAAAGCTGAAATAAAATTAATTATAAATATTAGATGGAAAACCAGTAATGTTTGAAAGGAAAACAAACTAAAATGAATAGGTTTAAGTTGAAGTACTAAAATTAATAAAACAAACTGAAATAAACAAATGATGGCTAAATAGAAATAATAAAAAAATATAATGAGAACAATAATAAAAAAAGCATGTGTAATATTTTTGTTTTTATTAAAATAAATAAATAAAATTAATAAAACTAAAATGAAAACTGAAAATATCAAAATTAAAGCTATTTTAAAATTATGCAAAATAACAATGACATCATCCGATAAATCATATATATGCAACCACATTGCAGCACGTGCAAGACTTCTTTAGACAGTGTAAAAATCTCCTTCTCTCTTTCATTCTGGAATTCTACCCATTTTTCCTCCTTCAGTCTCTTTTGCTCTCAAATGAAGCCCAATCCCTACCGACATAATGACTTCTATTTCAGTCAATATCAGACTGGCATCTGTGATCAATGGGAGGTGAAACGTCCACTGAGTCTCTGATGAGAGGCCAATGCAGTCAGTCCAGCCGTTTCGCATTTCAGTAAGGTTTACATTTACCAAAAATAAAGTTAGTAATGAACTCAAACAGTAAAACACTCGGATGAGAAGCAGCATTATTTCTACACTATTAACTGGACTCCTTAGATTAGGATACTAGCAAATTACACTTACTATTTTGGTATTATGCTGTATACTGTACTGCAAACAACATAATATAAGTGTGTGTGTGTGTGTGTGTGTGTGTGTGTGTGTGTGTGTGTGTGTATGTTTTTGTGACAAATGAGGACATACATTTGTATAATGACGCAGGTATTACAAGGTGAAGGTGACTTTTCAGGACATTGACCCATGTCTAGGGATGGGTACCGAAACTCGGTATTAAATCGGTCTCGGGGCTAAATTATGAAAGACCGGAGTATCGATAAGCTCTGACGTTATCGGTACTTCTGTCGGTATTGGAGAAATTAAGAAAACACACATACATTTATTGTTTCTCTCTTTCTCTCTCTCTCTATATATATATGTCGCCAGCTGTTTTTATGTGCAATAATATTCAAATATTTGTCTATGATGCATTTTTGCTATGCGCAATTCAGAAGCCAGACCGCGCTCACGCGGAGGAGCTTCAGCACACGCAACATGAAAGTCCTGTTTAATTATGATAGAAGAGAGAACCAGCTATTCAAACATCTGCTCACACTTTAGGCCTGTGGCTGTTATGTTAAGCTAAGTATTTTTTTTTTTTTTTTCGATTTTGGCTTCCAAGGATTATAGCCGCATTTCTTCTAGCACAACTCCCTTCCCTTCATAGCGGCGCGTATTCGTTCCTCCGAATCAAAACTTAACATCTGAATCAGTGATTGTTATAAAATGCCGTCTTTACTGTTGCTACATTGCAGGGCATATTTGATAGTAAAACGTTGAAAGTGCAATCTGAACAAGTGATGCTGTTCAGGCTGAAATGTGTGTGCGCGCGTGTGCCTGCGCGGCGGCGTGCTCCAAAACGGACAAGCAAAGTACACTTTGAGCTTCGGGCGCGTCGAAATAACACACAAAAATATGCCAAAAAATACACACACAATGTGTCAAAATGGCCGGTTATGAGAGTCTTCACTTTTATGTTTTAAGTGGACGAGAACAGTTGGGAGAAAATCCGATGCGTGTCAGTATATTGTCTTAAAGTGTCAGACTGGAGCTTGAGCCATCAATGTTAATCAAAGAACAAAATGCAAAGAGAAAATCACCCACAGCTCTTAATCTAAACAACGTTATAGCTTTAATAAACATGAATCTATCAGTACATACAGTGAAAACTATGCAGTGCTCATTTACATTTGATTACTTTTGTAACTATTACTTACCTGAACATTAATATTAGTAGACCTTCATGGAAAAATGAAAGCACTGTTTAGTTCATTTCGTTTGTGTGTTTGTTTTATGGTATTTGTCAGTTTGTTTTACTTTGTTTCTTTGATCATGTTGTTACTGTATCTTATCTTATGTATATAAAACACTAAAAATACCTGCACACTGGTGCATTTACAAATTGATGAAGTGCAGGAATTTTTAGTGTTTTATATACATAAGATAAGATACTGTAAGAATATGAACAAAGAAACAAAGTAAAACAAAAAGTACCGATAAGAATACCGTTAAAGTACCGGATCGATAAGCAGTATCGGTAAGAGTAGTAATACCGTTAAAACCTTAACGATACCCATCCCTACCCATGTCCCCTCACTCAATATTTATATATCTATATATATAATTATATTACTGCTTGTATTTCCAAAAATATACTGTCATTTGATGATTTGATGTAGCATATGAGTGAAATGCATATTTTACATGATAATTTTACATGCTAAAAAGTAAGCATGCGGTAGGCAGTATACAGTGTTTAAATTGCAGTCTGACAAACTAATTCTGCATCAAAAACTACATTTATTCATTTAGCAGATGCTTTTATCCACAGCAACCTATGAGTAAGAAGAACTTTACGCAATTTGAAACAACATTTAAAATACAAAATGCCTATTTCTACAGTATGCCAGAGAAGTGCATGAGCTAACATGACAAACGCTCAAATGAACTGACTTTCTGAAAGAGCCACAGAGTCAGCTCAAGTCAAACTGCTATACTGTAGGTGACTCTGTAGAGACTGTATTTTACCATCAAAAATATCACAGACGCCAGCTTTAACCTGAAACACACACACACACACGCTCCTCAGGAAGTGCTAGTGGTGATGTACTGGAGTTCTTGGTTTCCTGAAGGCACACAGTAATTAGTCGTGTGATGTGAAATCAATCAGCTCAAGTGGTGAGAGCAGCAGATACATCTACTAACACACACTCACACAAATGGACAATAGTCCAGCGTACTACTGCCTACATAGACAGCTGGCATCTAAGGGAGTGTCCTAACTGAAATGAAACCTCATCAGGGACTGATTTTGAGTGCTGTACAAAGACTCATATCCACACATCCTGTGCTCGGCAGTGTTATTTTAGTACCACTGAGATATTATCATATAGTTGAAACATTTTTATTTTTGCATTTTACTTTAAATTTTAGTTACATGTTTAATCTTTTTTTTGTGAGTTTGTAATTATTTTTTTTACTGTTTTTTAATATATGTTTACTGCATATAGTTTTTTTCTTTCAGTTCAAGTAAATCAAGGTGAACTACATAAAAATGACAAATGTTGCTTTGGCAACTAACTTTGTTAACATTTATTTTATTTCAAGTAGCAATTTTTTACGGTTTTAGTTTTAGTTATAGTTTAGTTTAATTCAACTCATTATTCTAGCTTAAATGTCAGAACAGCAACATTCTCAAAGCATACATATATATATATATATATATATATATATATATATATATATATATATATATATATATATATATACATATGTATATGTATATATATATATATATATATATATATATATATATATATTAGGGCCGGGACTCGATTAAAAAAATTAATCTAATTAATTAGAGGCTTTGTAATTAATTAATCGAAATTAATCGCATTTTAATCGCATATAAATATTTGACCTGAGAACAGTGAGAAGTAAGTTTTTTTATATGGATTTTTAAATTTCCCATCCACAGGGCCAACCAAAGCGGTCTCATCAGCTTCTTTGTCCATGTTCACTATGGTTTGTTTTTGTCTGTTTCTCAATATGCGTTCTTCAGCGATCTTGCGTCCTTGTGTTCTCGTTCTACGTCATCATTAACCGCCGAAGTTCAGTTCCAATTCTCAAGAACGCAAGTACAGAGGATGCATGAAAGTGCCCGGATATGTTCTTGAAACTGAGGATGCATCGAGTGCAGACTTGAGAGAATCGAGCCGTTAGAAATCCCAGAAAACGCTGTGGGTGGTCGGTGTACGGAAGCCTGTAAGCTTTAAAGTCGCTCTCACAAATACTTAACGGCTCTTCAAGTTGAAAGTAAACATTTATCGTTTTGTTTTGGTTAATTTTAATAAAGTTATAAGACCCGGAGAAAGTCTGCATTTTTATTGGCATATTAAAATGAATCTTAACAGTAAAACATATAACGCTGTAAAATAAAACAATACAATTATATGAAAGTAATATCTATAATAGTATGAAATGTTTTAATAAGTTATGATATGACATTTTGTAATATTTATTGTTCATTGGCCATTTCTTATGCTGAGACTATGCGGTCAGTTACATCTCAGTTCTCATAAGTGTGCATTCTGTGTTCTCGCGTCCTTCCGAGTTCGTTCTTCCAAGGAAGCTTGCCAAGACTAGGGCTGGGTATCGTTCAAAAAATTTCGATATCGATACCGATACCTTGAGTTCGATACCGGTTCCTGAACGATACTTTTTTCGATACCAGTTTTATAAAATCAGTTTTAATAAGATTACATTATCTGAAAAAACTATTTTTTTTTAGCTTGTTGATATTTATACAGACTCAAAGTCTCATCTCCTGAGCCACTGCACAAAGGAACAAAATATATCCAACACAATAAATAAATAAATAAAATAACTTAGTTTATTTAAATTTATTCTTAAAATAGCCTAATGAAATGTTTTATTTTTCCTCAGAAATTCTGTGTTCTGTATCTGGTTTTCAAATGAAGACATAAAACATTCATTTAATTTATCTTTAAATTATTGAAAATCAAAGTTTATTTATTTTGGCAAACAAAGGGAGGTTACTATTAAAATTAAAACATGGAATAACTGTTGTGTGATCATTACTAAAAAAAAAAAAAGTTTTAATTTTAATAGTAGCCTAGTAGTAGCAGTATGTACTGTCTGCTGAACAATATTAATACCGTTAATATTAAAACCGAACTTTTATTTTGACGGGTTGCCTGGAATACCTTTACAGTTCTGTGTGTATATGAGATGAGTTAGTTTTACTCGAATCAAACGGTAAAATGCTCATGAAGTGACTTTCAGAGCAGGTCTGGAGATGTTGTTCATGTCCTCATTTAGTGAGGCGGCAGACGCTGAAATGACCGCGAGCGTCACGCACGCTTCAGTCTGTGTATAATAAACAAACCGCGCGATTTAAAGAGCTGACTGCTCCGTGCGCTTTCGAAACGCTCTCGCGGAGGTCAAACACTGATCAATCTGCACGTTGCCGTTTCTAGTCAAACACAGCTAGTGATGCAGGCTTATTGGCTCACTGATGTGATGAGATTAACCCCTTAGGTATCGAAATTTGGTACAGAACGACAAGACGTTTTTCGATACTCGGTGGTATCGAGGCAATTCGGTCGGTGCCTAAAAAGTATCGAACTCGATACCCAGCCCTAGCCAAGACCGGTCTCCACGAACGCAAGTCCGTTCTGACGCTAGTTGGTGCTCCAGTATAATCGGTCCGTCGAAACTCATCCAGTGAGAAACGTTCCGCGGTGCAAAAATAAGTGCGATTAAAATGCGTTAAAAAAAATTAACGCGTTATTTTTGTGTAATTAATTAATCTAAATTAACGCGTTAAAGTCCCGGCCCTAATATATATATATAGTTACGTGTATGTGTCTTCACAGTTTCCTGTTTCCCCTTATTTGGTTTTGTTCCGGTTCTTCTCATTAGTTCTTCATTAGTTAATCATCGTTAAGTCTTATCACCTGTGTTCACTTGTTATCTTGTTTGCTCCTTAATTTGTATGTCTTTGTAAGCTTTCAGTTTTGTGGTAGTCTTCGTCCGGTCTTAACGTATTGTAATGTATTGTTTAAAATGTATGTATGTATGTATAGGTTATAAAAGAGCATTTTAGTTTTCCATTTATTTTTGCATCAAACTTTTTTGTTTATGCTTTCTAAAGTAATGTCCAGGAAATCAGATTTAAAAATTTTTTTTCAATAATAATAATTATAATATAGAAATAATACAGATTATAGGAGTATATTTCTAAGAATTTTTTATTATTATTTCTACTTCAAAATGTTGTTTAATTCAATGTGTTACTTGATGTTTCTTTGTGAATATTTTGCTATTTCTAAGTGAAAATTGTTTCAAAGTAAATCATACACCAGGGTTAACTAAAACCATTTTTTAAAATGAACATTAACTGAAATAAAATATAAAAATGTACACATATTAGTTTGTTATATTTTACAACTGTTATTATGTTTTGTTACTATGTTGTTATATTGTCAAATTTTAGTTACTTGATATATTAAAATATCAAACTAAAATAAAATAATAAAAACTATAGACTAAATTAAATGAAGAAACCATATAAAAAATGTATTACAAAATTTTATATCGATACCAAAATACAACTGCCCTACTTTTTCCAGTGTAATGTGGTTTGTTAAGAGAAATAGCATTATTAATATTTGGGGGTTAGTGGTTGAAACCAACCTCTGAACCCATTCATTAAGCTTTCACAATCCCACAAAAAATAAACCTGAGCCATTTCTAGAGAGCAGAATAACAGAGAGACTGCTGTGCATCTGTCCTGTTCTGCTGCTGCTCATTTCTGCCTGTATTGAGTGTGTGTGTGTGTGTGTGTGTGTGAGAGAGAGAGAGAGAGAGAGAGAGACTGTGTGCAGGTGCACATATCCTCAATAGTTATTGATTTTATCTTTCCAATTACCGAGTCCTCAGGCTGAACGAGAAACAGGAAAACAGTGGCGAGAGGTGAAGAGCGTGAGCTTCTCTCTGTGCTGAACACACAAACATCATGAGTTCAGCCGTCAGGAGAGATTTCTCTAAGAATAACCCGCACCTGCTACAAGCATTTCAATGCATTTTGGTGTTTTAGCAGATGATTTCGATTTGCACATAGAAATACTGACACTCCATGTAATTGCTTACTTAAATGTAGGTTTAAGTAGGTTTTTAGCATATACACTTTTACATTGTTTTTTAAAAATTAATATTTTATTGAGCAAGGACACATTAAATTTATCAAAAATGGTACAAAATTGTCACGGATCAGCCACGTTCATTCACTTCCAAATCACAACGCACTCCTTCACCTGAGTATTAATTGCACACACCTGCACGTCATCAGCTCCCTGATCAGCCAGCATACTTAAGCACACACCTCACACAAGCTCATTGTCCGATCTCGTTTCTTTCGAAGTGGACTGATGGTACTACAGCTAGTAACCTGTGTTTCCCAGGATCTCGACGAGTGTGTCTGCGTTGTCCAGGTTTGTGAGGTGTGTGCTCCATTCCTCGAATCCACGAGTTCCTGTGAAAGCAAGAGTACTTCCATTAATCACCCTCATCATACTACTGTTCCTGTTCATTGAACTTGTTACTTACCTCCATCAACTACCCACTGACTCCACCGATTGCAATAAAACTCACCTGTTGTATTCTAACCATCTGTCTGAGTCTGCTTCCTTAACAGAAGATCGCACCAAAACCGAGGGATACAGCAGGATGAGTCAGCACGATCCATTCAAGGAACTCGTGGACAATCTCCGACGGGTTCTCCTCACCCCCACCACAGCTCCGGTACACCCCCTTCAGCAACGTCTTCTGCCCGAAGAGAGCCTCCCAGTTACTTCTGCACCGGCCATGGGACCATAGATCTATTACCGGGTGAGTCAGTGCCCCGTGGAAGGATTTATCCACTTTCACTTCCAGAACAGAAGGCCATGGAGGAGTACATCGAAGAGGCTCTTCAACAAGGTTACATCCGCCCTTCAACGTCCCCTGCTGCTTCGAGCTTTTTCTTCTTCTTTTTCAAGAAGGACGGAAGCTTGCGGCCTTGTATTGATTACCAGGCACTCAACAAAATCACAGTCAAGTTCCGTTATCCTCTTCCTCTCGTCCCAGCGGCACTCAAACATCTCTGCGGAGGCACCGTCTTCTCCAAGTTGAACCTCCGCAGCACGTATAACCTCATCCGGATACGCGAGGGGGACGAGTGGAAGACCGCCTTAGTTACCCCTACGTCCTGTGTCTTTGTCGTTATTGATCGATTCTCCAAATCCTGTCGCCTGTTACCCCTCAAGGGTCTACCCACAGCCATGGAGACAGCGGTGCTTATGTTTAACAATATCTTCCGTTACTATGGGATCCCCGAAGACATAGTCTCTGATCGGGGACCGCAATTTATCTCCAAGGTATGGAAGGCCTTTTTCAATCTCTTAGTTGTGATCGTGAGCCTGTCATCAGGTTACCACCCCCAGTCGAACGGGCAGACGGAGAGGAAGATCCAGGAAGTTGTCGCTTCCTCCGAACCTTCTGCCATGGCCACCAGAACTCTTGGAACCAGTTGCTAGGCTGGGCAGAGTACACGCAGAACTCTCTACGCTAGCCTTCCACTGGACTCACTCCCTTCCAGTGCATACTCGGTTACCAGCCTCCTCTATTCCCCTGGTCCGGAGAACCATCCGATGTCCCTTCCATCGACTACTGGTTCCGAGAGAATCTGGGACACCGCTCACTATCAACTACAGCGGGCAGTGCGCAGGCGCAAGATGACAGCAGACCTTCGAAGATCCGAAGCTCCTGCCTACCAACCTGGACAGACGGTCTGGCTGTCAACGAGGGACATCCATACACCCCTTCACCATCACCAAACAGATCAACCCGGTCATTTACCAGTTGCAACTCCCACCTCAGTACAGAATTCATCCTTCCTTCCATGTTTCATTACTCAAGCCTTACCACTCTCCTGTTCCTCCCTCCACCGAGCCTGGCCCGACAGAGCAACCCCCTCTTCCTTTGATTCTGGAGGACGGCGCCATCTACAAGGTCAACGAGATCTTGGACTCCCGGCGCCGTGGTGGTCAGCTGGAATATCTAGTGGGCTGGGAAGGATATGGCCAGGAAGAACGGTCTTGAGTTCCCAGAAACGACATCCTGGACCCAACACTTCTGGAGGAGTTCCATTCAACCCGTCCTGACCGACCTGCCCCCCGAGGAAGAGGTAGACCACCATGATGTCGGGGTCCTCAGGAGTGGGCCGTGGAGGAGGGGGTACTGTCACGGATTAGCCAGGCTCATTCACTTCCCAATCATAACGCACACCTTCACCTGAGTATTAATTGCACACAACTGCACATCATTAGCTCCCTCATCAGCCAGCATACTTAAGCACACACCTCACACAAGCTCATTGTCCGATCTCGTTTCTTTCGAAGTGGACTGATGCTACTACAGCTAGTAACCTCTGTACTTATCTTGATATTCTACTTACCTTCTGTCTCATCTCCAGCGTGTTCCTCCCAGCTCTATTCCATCGTCTGTGTTTCCCAGGATCTCCACGAGTGTGTCTTCCGTTGTCCAGGATTGTGAGGTGTGTGCTCCATTCCCCGTATCCACGATTTCCCGTGAAAGCAAGAGTACTTCCATTATCACCCTCATCATACTACTGTGCCTGTATTGAACTATATTAACTACTAATTATTGAACTTGTTACTTACCTCCATCAACTACCCGCTGACTCCAGCAATTGCAATAAAACTCACCTGTTGTATTCTAACCATCTGTCTGAATCTGCTTCCTTTTTTTTTTATAATTATATATATATATATATATATATATATATGCAGATAATAATCAGAAATGTTTCTTGGGCAGCAAATCAGCATATTAGAATGATTTCTGAATGATTATGTGAATTATGAAATAGTATAACAAACAATAAAATTATATTTAATGCATAATATAATAAACAATATTTATTATTAAATACAATAACAGCAAAATAATATGAATAAAATCATAACAGTATAATTCATATGTATTATTCATTAAAATAGTATAGTTAGTATAATTCATATATTTATTATTCACAATATTATGACATTATATATTTATTAATAAAATAACAAATCTAATAATATTTATAATTTATGACTACGGTAGTTATATTTATGAATACATAATAATGTTACAAACAGCAAAATAATGCTTATTAATAAAACAAATAGTATCATTCATGTAATATTTATTATTTATTGAAATATAATTTAATATTAATTAATATTATGAATAATATATTTATTAATATATATTATTACAAATAATAAATACTTTATTTTAAAATATATATTCAAACAGTTATTTTAAACTAATATTTCACAGCATTACTGTTTTATTTCCCCGTTTTACTTTTAAATTGACAAAAAAATTTCCTTAAATGAATGCAGTCGTGGTGCACATAAGAGACATTCAGATAGAATAATAAACACATGCATACTTCATCCACTGCAGCACATATTCTGACAGTAAAGTATTTCAGACGCAGAACTGCTTCTATATGCTCAGTACAGCTCTACATCATCACATACAGCGTCTTGTTAAACCGGACTGCGGGCGGATTGCAAATGAGGAGGTTTTGCAATAAAACAGACAAGGATCAAGCTAGTCCCAGACTAAAATGCATGTTTGAGCTGTGTCAACTGAAAATATCTTGCTCTGATATATCTTAAAATATGTCAGTATCATTGTTCTGTGTCAGGATGCACACCTTAATGTTTTCTTCTAAGGTATTTTTGTAAAAGTTGCTTAAATATCTTAATTTAAGGCCTAGTCCTGGTTTAAGCTAAACCCCGTTTGTGAAACCGGGCCAGTAATTAGTGTGTGTGCATCACGATGGTGTGGGTGATTTAATTTTAGCTCCATTTGCTGTGTGAAGTCGAGGTTATTCTGTCTGTTGTCCTCTCTAACTTTAACGACACAGATAATCTTGACATGCGTGCGTTTGCAAATCCAGCAGACGAGGAAGCGATCGGATTTCCTCTGGGAAAGGGAACGCGTATCCCAAGCTCCTCTTTAAACAGATAAGAGTCTTTTATAATCCATACCGTCATATATGGATCTGTCTCTTTTATAATTCACTTCCTGTGAAAAGGTCAACTATATTCACAGGGATTTCTGAAAGCATTATGCGAGTCTCTCATAAGAACATTTGTTCAAGCTCAGGTCAGCTGCTCTGCATTAACCGATTTCCTGTATCAAACACTGTCTTTGGCCGTTCTAGTCATCATGTAAATGAACATCCTGTCAGCCGTGGCCTCGGGTCACTGTGATTGGTCAGAAACACATTCTCTCCTGTCAGCGGCGTGATGAACGAATGCTAATTGGGAAATGTATCAGGAAACGATTTAAGTAGAACAGCATGACTATATACAGCAACGAAAGAGAATCTGCTCTGATAATCTGTCCCGTATGCATGCATATGTTTATACACACATTACAATACACTACCATTCAAATTTGAAGCTACTCAAATGTTGTCAACATTGATAATAATCAGAAATGTTTCTTGAGCAGCAAATCAGCATATTAGAAAGATTTCTGGAGGATCATGTGACGCTGAAGAATATCTTGTAAAATCAAATTTTACAAGATATTCAAATATAAAACAGTTATTTTTAAATTGTAATAATATTTCACAATTGTAATTTTTTTTTCTTTGTTGTTGAAGTTGTTGTTGTTTTTAGCAAATAAACACAGTTTTGACAAGCAGAAGAGAGACTTTCTGACCCCAAACATCTGTTAAATGCATTTGAACTGACTCCTGAACTCCAAATATTTTAACTCAGAATGTGCTTCATATAAATGTGTGCACAGTAGTTTTTGAAGGTAACCTTCTGTTTTGTGCATTTCCCACATCCTGCGGTAAATTCATTCATTGTCCTCTGAATACTAACAAGCATACATAAACTGTAGCAGCTCACAGCTCAATAATCAGATGCTTCTGTCTCAAACGGATGTGTTCTTCAGTATAGATCAGTTTGAGGACTGTGTAACTGTTACATGCAGTTCTACCGTATTTGAATTTGACAAAGGAAAATAAACTCCCAGAATGCATTGCGTTTTACCACAATCAATACTGTTGGCATCGTTTTAGCATCTTTAAACTCGTAAGTGGCACGCATGAATGTACAAGATAATTATGGCAGAAATAATAGCAGGCTGTGGAGTTGAGGTGTTGTTTAGGGATCATGTCTCAAAGACGTCAAACCCTAGCTTTGTAAATTCATCAACACAGCAAGAAGAGCTTCGGCAGTAAACAGACGCGTTTGGGGTAATGTCACAACACGCTGGGGGAATCAATCGTGCTGTTTATTTCCATGCGCTGTCTGTGTCGCTTTAACACTCGAGTCACTGGAGGAACTAATGCAGATCAGGTAATGACACAAACACGCCCACAAAATTAGTGCTAATCAAGTACGTCTGTAATACCTGGAGAGAGAGGGAATGGAGCATGACCCCAGAAACACACATCTTTACTCCACCACTGTAATCCAGTCACAGTGATATTATAGGGCTGAGAATGCTTCTAAAATTGCAATTCAATTTAATAAAGCATCATTGTGGCTGAAATACCATGCTACTCTTTGCACATTTTTTGTACACATGCAAGATGATCTACTCTGAGTTATAAACTAATACACTTGAATATGAATACTGTAAAATTAATTATTATTGTTATTATTATTAGGCGAGTTGTGAAGGCAACAGCCCTCATTTTTGTTTAGTTTAACTTAAAGTATACAAACAACTAGAACTAATAAATAAAGATTACTATACATGTTAAAATATATATTTACTAAATTTCTAAAGCTTTAACAGTGGAAAAAGAACATAAAAACTCTAACTCAAAATATTAACAAAAACTATAGTATATCAATAATACTAAAATAAATGTACGTTATCCAACAATACGATGGAAATAATATGAACTTTGATTCCTAACACTGTCATAATTTGATTTGTCAAAAATGCCATTTTTACATATACTTTAATGTTTTTTTTAAATGCTAAATTACTGCACTGCAAAACCCAAAATGTTATGATAACTTATTTCAATTTCATTTCATACACTGTAAAAAAAATCCGTAAAATTTACAGTAAAAAACTGGCAGCTGTGGTTACCAGAATTCTACCGTAAAAAATACAGTAGCAACGTTTTAGGTTTTAACTTAAATTTACAATTAAATACCGTAATTTCTTTAACTGATATAATCTTAATATACCAACCTATTAAAGTACTGAAATCTGTTTTGTTCCTTTGAAATACACTGATAACCACCAAATGCAGGTGATGATGAGATAGTCACATGATGAGCCAAAGCCCATCACAAGCAACTTTTAAACAATAGAATTTACAGAAGGTGCACAGTGTCATTCACACAAGCACTAAACACCATCATGGTGAGACTCATTAAACTGAAATATGCTATAAACATTCATTTAACAACATTAGATGTAACATACAACCCTAATAAACATAACTGATAAGAAAAAACTAAGAAGAAACATAGTTATTTCAAAGAAAAAAACGTCAAATTCAAACAGAATTTGAAATGGAACGCAGGGAATTCTGGGAACGTCAGTTTACGGTTTTTCCCTGTAAATTTTACAGGAACTTTCCGTGAACCATGTAACAGGTTTTTACCGTAGCATTTTCACAGTTTTTTACCGTTAAAATCACGATCATTGTTTACAGTGTAGAGTACATCAAAAGCATATTTATTTCAATAGTAATGAGTAAAGTTATTTGATGTGAATTCACTAAAGAATATTTCTTAAAATACAATTAAAATATTGTATGCATTTTAACTCTCTTATTTTATGTTGTTGAAAATAATCAGTTATTGAGTTGACATAACTTCTTCTATTAAGTGCAATAAACTTTCAATAATAAATTAGTGAAATGAACTCAGCTCAATTAATACATTTGACTGTTAGGTTTTATATTGTGTTTTATTTAAATTCCTGAATTTTAATTGAGGTAGCAATATTTAACTAGAACTGAAATTCAAATTTGAAATAGGAAGTAGACCTAATTAGTTCAAATTACAACTACATATAAACCCCAAAAAAGGTTGTTTTTCAAAAGACCAAGGAAAGTTTGACAGGTTAAGCTAAAAGTTGAATTGACTGCATTGTAACATGAATGCAAATTTAAAAAGTTTTAACGTTTGAAGGTGTTACAGACATTTATTTGTAGACAAAGGCAGAATAACACTTAATTTCCTAGAATACATTACCCATGCTGAATTGCAAATCAGTATTTTATTCCTGTCACTCCAAGTCAACCTTCTGTGATTTGTGGACAATTTGATTCAAAGTCACACTCATTAGCTGAAAGAGAGTCAGTTGTGAATCTTGCATAAACCTGCTAATAATGCACATTCTATAATGAGCCTCATTTGCATAGAATTTAAATATGCATTGAACAGTGCTACAGTATTGCCTACCTAACTACCTATAAAGATATAATATATTGCAATGCAACACGGTATCATTATTGCAACTTTGAGTGAAATTTGTGTCTGAGAAAGTGTGAATCTGGAGAATCGGTTTCAATGTTTCATGCAGTTTGCTTCACTTCTGTCCAGATCTCATAGAAGTTTAATTAGACAACCTGCTTATCTGTGAGACTAATGAGATGAGATTAATAAACACATAAATAAATGCAATATTATGAGACAAGATTCATAATATATCAATATATGATACAGCGATATATAGAACAAAAGCTACATATTTTAAAATAATAGAATGCCATCATGTGAGTAACTAAGAGATAATATTTTCAATAGCAATTAATCATCTTGCTAGCTATCAGCGCAGATGGATGCATTTCTGGTTAGAAACGGTGAAATGGTATCACTCTGCTGGTAGTTTATCATGGTATGGCTGGAGTCAATAACATTACGCTGAAGTCTGCTGCGTAATTTATTATGGGTTTCTGACTGAAATGACCCGATTTAATCAAGGCAACGGGTTCACGTGTGCATGTGCTCGTGCATTTGTCTCTGAAACGCTCAAGTGAGAAGGCTGCCGTGATGATGAACGATTTGTTGGTGTCAGTTCAATTGTGTGTAATTGGCCAAGTCTGTGACGAATTTACAGACGGGCTTTTTAGCTGATTGTTAGTGCATGTGTTTTTCTGATCAAATTCATCTGCTTGAATGTTACTAGAATAACTACCATGAAAATTTGCTGAAAATGTACTCACCCTCAGGTCATCCATGTAGATGAGTTTGTTTCTTCATCAGATTTGGAGAAATGTAGCATTCCATCACTTGCTTACCAATGGATCCTCTGCAGGGAATGGGTGCCGTCAGAATGAGAGTCCAAACATAATCCACAAGTAATCCACACCACTCCAGTCCATCAATTAATGTCTTGGCAAGTGAAAAGCTGCATGTTTGTAAGAAACCAATCCATCATTAAGACGTTTTTAACTTGAAACCATCACTTCTGGACAAAATACGAGTTCATTTTTATAATAGCGGTTCATCCAATGAAAATGTCCATCCTGTGCTGTCCTCTCACACCCACATATTTGTTTAGAACTAATTTGGACTGTTTTCACTTGATCTGTGCATATTTCTCTCCTGATTCAGACGAGGCGTCACAACAGGTAGTGTTATTATGGATTATGGACTCGCATTTTAGCCGGAAGCAATGATTTTAAATTAAAAACCTCTTAACGGTGGATTTGTTTCTTACAAACATGCAGCTTTTCACTTCACAAGATGTTAACTGATGGACTGGAGTGGTGTGGATTATTGTGATGTTTTTATCAGCTGTTTGGACTCTCATTCTGACGGCACCCATTCACTGGTGAGTTTGAAGAAACAAACTCATCTACATGTTGGATAACCTAAGGGTGAGTAAATGTTCAGCAAATGTTCATTTCTGGGTGAAAATTAAATATGATAAGCTAGTCCTTAAATTTGTCTTTTAAATGTTTTTCTGAATTCATGCAACACCCATATTTCCTACTGTTTGCTAAAATGTGGAAGTATGCAATCAAAACACACTGTATACTGCATTGTGATACAAAAGAAATAGAAGCAATAATTAGCCAAACTGAAATTAAATTAAATTAAGTAAAATGCAAAACAACTATTCATTTCCAAGATAATAAATGAACATCACTTACTAAATTAAACATGCAATATAATAAAGTGTAATACTGGCAGACTAATGCAGAATATTCTTTTCAACACAACTTCACTCTTAGTTATGGATGCTGATCAAGTAACACTGAATCACATTGTTTAATGCACATTTACTTTGGTCCGGTGTATGTACAGTATGTGTGCATCCGTTTACAGTGTGAGGTGTCTTTTGCTGAATAACGCTCATTAAACATGCTGCTGTAAGACATTAAATGTCATCAGCCTCACTGTGCCATAATAACCAGCCCATGTTTCATCTGCAGCTTTCAACGGGAGCAAATTATTATTATAAATACACAGGGAAAAATTATTAACAACCATAATGATGTAATGGCTCAGTTAGTCAGTTCCTGGGGTAATGTACATAATTTATGATTCGCGGAAAGACATTTTTAATCTCCAGATCTGTCTGTAGATTCAGAGATCAAAGCCAGAGAGATGCGCTGTCTTCTTCCTGGAGATCTTCGCTGGTTAACGTCTTCATTATAGGAATGATTTACTTTCTTAAAATGAGCTGAAATAACTCACTCATCAAAATGCGTACATTGGATGTGGAATATTGAAGTTTCTGTCCATGAAAGGACTAACTAAGTACAACAGGGCTCTAACACTTCATGCATCCCACTATATTATCAGATATATTATAAATAATAAATATAATAATAATATATATTTATTTATAATATATGTAACATGAAAGAGGTATGCATGCTTGGAATTTAAACAATTTTAATTCAAACTGTAAATTTTAGATTTAACTATAAAATAAATACATTTAAAAACATTTTTTAATTATTTTTATTTATTTTCGCTATTTATATTTTAGGTATATTTAACTTGTAAAATGTAAAAAAAAAAAAAAAAAAAACATAAAAAATACTTTCTCTTATTTTGATGGATACAAAAAATACATAATCTGGTCTGGTAGTTTTAAAACACATGAAAACAGACTGTGAGAGAGAATTTGAGGAGAGAAACGAGAGATTTCAAGAGTAGTTCAGCAGAATATTGTTCATTAAAATGTTTGACTAGATCTCAAGATTGCTGTTTCTGTTGGTTTTTTTTACATTGCAAAGAAAAAAAAATGCCAAAAATCTGCAACACGGAACTTGATATGACTAAACGAACTCTTGCACCAGAGGGTTTTGTGATATCAAAGCTCTATTTAAAAAAAAAAAAAGAATAAAAACAAAGCATTACAATTGTAACGGGGCGACCGAGACGTGAAACGTGCGGATCCATTTGCAAACTTTATTAAACAAAGATGTGGTCAAAAAACACAGGCAGGGTCAAAACCAGAGGCGGATCTAGGATTTTTTAGAAGCAGGGGCCACAATGGGGCCACCATTTACAGACAGGGGCCAAGTTTACCTTTCAAGTCTTTGGAAACATTAACAATGGCTTAAAAATTTCCACGCTTTTATTTTAGCAAAAAGTTTGCTTTGTAAAATAGGTTCAACAGCATTAAGTTAAATAGCGCAAATTTTATTATTCAATTGAACATTAGTTTTAGACACTTACTGTGTGTTATGCTCTTGCGCCGTCAATGCACGGTCCTTGAATGACGGTGTTTTGTAACATCTGGTAATGTCAATGACGCGACCCATTTCAGGGGTGTCCAAAATTACAATTTTAAATCAGTCAGGGCTATACACATGTACCTTCATATTTACAAGTAAAGCGCATTAAGATGCGGTACACAGGTTGAATTTCAAATAACATAACGCTAATGTAAATCAGCAATGAGTGACAGGACAGGGGCACTTCAGGGGCCAATCAGATTTAAGCTGGGGCCTGTGCCCTTTTGGCCCCACCCCTAGATCCGCCAGTCAAATCTATGTTAAGATCATTGATCAAATCATTTACAAAAAGTGCTTTTGTAGAAAGAGACGTTGTGTTTTGTTTATGTTTGGAAGGCTGCTTCACAGAGTGTGCTCTCAAAGTGTTGCCCTGTCCACTTTTTATAAGCATCTGTTGGCTTGTTGTTTGGACTCCAGTTTATGGAGTTAATAAAGTAGACAGGTGCAGGTTGTGATATTTTAGTATGTGGCTTAATTCCAAGATCTGGATTTAAGTCTATTACGGGCTTGCTCTTATTTGTTGTAGGGGTTTTATTTCTAGCAAGATCTGGCAACACTAATGACTCAAACTGCACCCAGTGATTTCTTTCACAGCACAAACAGAAGAGAGACACATCTCTGATACGCATTTAAATACATAATTAACAATTAGTTGTTCAGCAATAAGCACTAAAAGGGGAATTAAAAAGCTAATTATGTTGCAATATGTACGCAGCCAAAGTTAGGATAACCTCCTGTTTCAAATATTAAGCATCACAACATAACACTAGCTACATAAAATATATATAATACTATTACTATAAATGTGCACTAGTGAGACCAATGATCAATGATGTAAACAATGATTGATCATGATTATGCTTGACGTGAATTTGTCAAATTTGAAATTCAGTAACAACTAAAAAAAAGTGTAAAATACAGCCTTTGAGGTGATTTTCATCAATCTGCAAGTTTTTGTCAAGAACTGCCATACAATCATATAACACCAAACTAGACATGTTCTTCCTAAGGAGAAGTTAAGAAGATGTTCTTAAGAAAACATTTGAGAATTGCTCTTAGGAATATTCTTATGAACTTCTAAAGTTTAAAATTCAAAGTAACCACCTAGCAACGCCATAGCAACCACTCAGAACACCTTTGAAACTGCAGGGCAAACATAACATAAAAAAGTGAACTGACTCCTCCTGATGTCTGAGGGTGTTTTGTTGGGGTCCGTTTTTGGTGCTTGTTTTTGTTTGTATATTTCAGTACCGTGTTTTAAGTTACAGCTGATGAAGTGATGAAGTTGTGTCTCATGAGAATGTGCTGGAAAGAAAGGAAAACGTCTCCCTATCTGTTTCTTTGGGACTCTGACGGACTAGTACTGAAAGAGCCGGCTGCGTTTAGTCTCAGAGGATGAAGCAGATTGTGAATCAGGAAGTCTGTGATGTTGTACAGATCACTCAAATCATCACAAACATTACAATCTGCTCCAGAAGCACGTATCCTCAAATTAATGAGTAGATTTAATGCAACTTCAAAACAGTTCTTAATAAGTTCTTAATATTAATATTAACTCAAATTAATCCAATTATAAATATTAAATTATTGAATTTACTGCATTATTTACTTGCTCCTTTTATGAACAAAATATAATATAAATATATAATATACAATAAAATAAAATAAATAATAAATTGTAAAATACGCAGCCGGGAAAGCCGATTAGTCACCAGAAGAGACGGACGACAGCTCGCGTAAGTGTTTTGAATAACTTGGTCGCAGTTCTGTTGTTTAAATTATTTACTTGCTACTAGGAAGGAATAGTTCGTTTCCTACCTATTTCTACTCTGCATTTTCTTCATTAATTAGAATAATTTGCGCCTCAGCTGAGAACGAGCCTGTGTGATTGTGCAAAGTGTTAGTTTCGTCTTGAGCTATTAGCAGTCCTACCTTATTGGCTGGGCTGATCAGAAGCCGGCAACAGCTGTTTTCACTCTAGTTTCTTAGACTGTATTTATTTGATGTCAGAGCTCTGACGCTTAAGCGTCAGCGGAAGCGTTCAGCCTCCTCGTGTGAAGACCAACGAGTGTAAAGAGAGACGACTTTCTCCTGCGCGACTTTTACCGAGCAACGACACCGAGCACACACTTAAGTATCGTTTTTATCTTCCCTCACGCTCTCCTATCCTCTATCATGTGTTTCCAAACCATTCCGGTTCTCTCTCTACCCCGCTCTAAAAATACACGCAGAAGGTTACGTAACCCTGCTAACCTGCGCACTATCTCTACATCTTCCACTGCACCTCTTTCTTTCTCTGTAGGTCTTTGGAATTGCCAGTCAGCTGTCAACAAAGCCGACTTCATTTCTGCATTTTCCTTACATTCCACACTCAGCATCCTGGGCTTGACTGAGACCTGGATTCGTCCAGAAGACACGGCAACCCCAGCTGCTCTCTCTCACAATTTCTCTTTCTCTCACACCCCTAGGCAAGTTGGCCGGGGTGGGGGCACTGGTTTGCTCATTTCTAACAATTGGAAATACTCTACCCACTCTCCCCTAGGCAATCTCAACTCATTTGAATCGCATGCCGTTACTGTGACAGCTCCTATAAGACTCCAGATTGTGGTAATCTATCGTCCACCGGGCCAAATACCACCAACCTTCCTAGATGAGCTGGACGGAATGCTGTCCTCTTTCATGGAGGATGGCACTCCACTCTTAGTCTTCGGCGATTTCAACATTCACCTAGACAGGCCTTATGCTACAGACTTCCAGTCACTCCTAGCTTCATTTGATCTCAAACGCCTCACCACTACTAGCACGCACAAATCAGGTAACCAACTCGACTTAATTTACACACGCAATTGTTCTACAGATAACATTCTGGTACAACCACTACATATCTCTGACCATTTCTTCATTACATTTACTTTACATTTTGCTACCCAGGTGCCACCATCTCCCTTACCAGTTACTTTCAGACGCAACCTATGCTCCCTTTCCCCCTCCCTTCTTTCCTCTGTAGTATCCTCCTCTCTTCCCTCGCCTACCCATTTCTCTTCTCTGGATGTAAATGCAGCCACTGACACTTTATGCTCTACCTTAACCTCTTGTCTAGACGACATCTGTCCTCTCTCCTTCAGGCCAGCACGGGCTGCTCCTTCTAACCCCTGGTTATCCGATGTTCTTCGTGAGAATCGGACCAAACTCAGAGAGGCAGAGAGAAAATGGCGCAAATCAAACAATCCGTCGGACCTGAGTAGGTATCAGTCTTTGCTTTCATCTTTCTCTACTGAAGTCCACACTGCCAAATCCTCACATTTCCACAACAAGATCACCAGCGCTCGAGACATGCGTAATCTCTTCAGAACATTGAATTCTCTCCTCTGTCCCCCTCCTCCACCTCCCACCACTTTGATAACCGCTGATGACTTTGCCTCTTTTTTCACAGACAAAACTAGAACAATCAGTAACCAGTTCTCAACTCCACAGGACCTCCAATCAACCACATCCACTGCTCTAACTCCCATCTTCTCCTTCTGTCCCCTCACCGAGGCAGAAGTATCCAAACTTCTCCTCTCTAGCCATCCTACAACATGTCCTCTCGACCCGATCACCTCACACCTTCTCCAAACAATCTCTCCCATACTCTTACCGGCACTCACACACATTATCAACACATCTCTCCTCACAGGCATCTTCCCCACAGCATTCAAGCAGGCTCAGGTAACCCCACTGATCAAAAAAACCTACATTAAACGCTTCTCTTTTAGATAACTACAGACCTGTCTCTCTCCTTCCATTCATAGGGAAAACACTCGAACGAGTTGTCTTCAACCAGCTCTCGCGGTTTCTTTCACAGTACAACAAACTGGATGCTAAACAGTCAGGTTTCAGGAGTGGCCATTCAACAGAGACTGCGCTACTCTCAGTCACTGAAGCCCTGCGAACTGCAAAGGCTGATTCCAAATCGTCAGTCCTCATTCTGCTGGATCTTTCTGCTGCTTTTGACACTGTCAATCATCAGATTCTCCTGTCTACACGCTCATCACTGGGCATCACTGGGATTCCACTTCGCTGGTTTGAATCCTATCTCACCGGTAGATCCTTCAGGGTGGCCTGGGGAGGGGAGGTATCCAAACCACATCAACTGGTCACTGGAGTTCCTCAGGGATCGGTTCTTGGACCCCTCCTCTTCTCCACATACACTACATCGCTGGGTCCCATCATACATACACATGGCTTCTCCTATCACTGCTATGCCGATGACACACAGCTCTATCTCTCTTTTCAACCAGATGACCCAACGGTAGCTGCACGGATCTCAGGCTGCCTGGCGGACATCTCGGCATGGATGAAAGAACATCACCTACAGCTCAACCTGGCAAAGATGGAACTTCTGGTCTTCCCTGCCACTCCGACTCTACAGCTTGACTTCACGATTCAGTTAGGCTCATCAATGATTACCCCATCAACTTCGGTCAGAAATCTTGGTGTAATCTTTGATGACCAGCTAACCTTCAAAGAGCACATTGCAAAGACTGCTCGATCTTGCAGGTTTGCACTACACAACATCAGAAAGATCAGGCCCTTTCTGACAGAGCATGCTGCGCAACTTCTTGTCCAGGCCCTTGTTGCTTCTAGACTGGACTACTGCAATGCTCTTCTGGCTGGTCTGCCATCAAACACAATCAAACCTCTACAAATGATTCAGAATGCAGCGGCACGACTGATCTTCAACGAGCCCAAAAGAGCGCATGTTACACCTCTCTTCATCTCCTTGCACTGGCTACCAGTGGCAGCTCGCATCCAGTTCAAGACACTGATGCTTGCGTACAGAACTACCACAGGCTCAGCACCCTCCTACTTCCACTCACTATTACGAACCTACATCCCCTCCAGAAGTTTGAGATCTGCTAGTGAGCGCTGAAACAGACAGGGTTGGCGTCGTGTGATGAGGCGCACCTCATCAGAATAAAGCCTCATCACCGCCACTATTCTCGATTCTCCTCGGTAGACCGGTCTCTTCCCCGTGCATGCACGCTGGTGTCCTCGTGGGTCCAGGAGGGGAGCGTCGAGAATGGATCGACTTCTGCATCCGCGAGACGGCTGACGGGCCAGGACGCCGGGCCTGACACCCCACCCACTGTGTCTGTCGTTTGCTCTTCCCGCCACAATATATGTGACCCTGGACCACAAAACCATGTAATTTTTTCAAAATTGGGATTTATATATCACTTGGAAGCTGAATAAATAATCTTTCCATTGATGTATGGGTTGTTAGGATCAGAAAATATTTGGTTGAGATACAACTATTTGAAAATCTGGACTCTGAGGGAGCAAAAAAAAAAATCTAAATATTGAGAAAATCGCCTTTAAAGTTGTCCAAATGAAGTTCTTGGCAATGCATATTACTAATCAAATTACGTTTTGATATATTTACAGTGAGAAATTTACAAAATATCTTCATGGAACATGATATTTACTTAATATCCTAATGTTTTTTGCCATAAATGAAAAATCTATAATTTTGAACCATACAATGTATTTTTGGCTATTGCTACAAATATACCCCAGCGACTTAAGACTGGTCTTGTGCTCCACACATATATATAGTATAATATAGTATAGTATTCACTATCCAGTTCACTCCTGGTGGTAAAATGAAGTCACGCCCTACATTTGCTCTTAGAATTCTCTGTTTTACTTGTAAACACACCACACTACAATAACTCTATTTCATGTTGACATGTTGAAGGTGTCTGTCTATAAAATCATCTTTTCAGTTCCATGCTGTTTTTTCCTCTCATCTAAAGCTTTTCAATAGCACTCATTCCCCTCATTACGCCTTTGATTTCTGAAGAAAAGGAGAATCTGCATTCACTCAATGGCATGTCAGCTGTCACAGATTCAGCAGCATCGACTCATTCAGCAAGTGAAAGCTTGTGTCTTTGACAGACAGAGACATGCGCTGATCGGGAAAGGGGCTCTGCACGCACACATGCAAATGAGTAGGTAACTAATGACTGACGCCTTGGATAATTATCGAAAACAAAGACGGCGTGTGAGCCATTTAATGAAGCTGCATAATGAAAAGGCCCTGCCTGAAAAAGACAGAAGATACGAAGTCACTGGTTAATTGAAAAATATGCCTATGATTTTTCTCTAAAAGGGTGATTCTCACAAAACCTGTCAAGAATGTGTCTGGGTCATATTTAATCCAAAAATGACAAGAAAAAAAAATGGAAAATAAAATTTTATATAAAAATAAGCTTACTTTAGGACCATTATTATAAAGATATTATTATTATAATAATTATTACATATTGCAATATATATGTAACATGGCGAATGAGACGTGCGGACCCATGTGCAAGCTTTTATTAATAGACATGGTCAAAAACACAGGCAGGGTCGAACAAATGGCAAACAGGTATATTGAGGGCAAGACAGGAGTACTCAAGTAAACGGGCGTGGTCTTCGATCAGCGAACAATATCCAGAGGGCTTGACAAGAGGGGTAATCCAAGTACACAAGCAATGGTCCAGGCAGGGGCAAACAGAGTCCAAATGGAAGGCAAAGGGTTAATCCAAGATACAAGGCAGAAGATCAGGAACCAGACAACAAGGCAACACGAAAAGACTAGACAAACTAAAATAAGTAACAGAAACTAGGAATGGCTCCGTAAAGCAGCTAACACTCGGAGAGTGATAAACGCAGAACAATACAGGAGACTGAACACAAAACAAACACAGAACGGCTTGGTACGTAGCTAACAATAGGAGAGTGCTAAACGCTAGAAAATACTCAGCAATCTGTGAAAGGAAGTCCATGGTTTAAGTAGGGTGTGTGATAATTCTCAGGTGTGAGCGTGTGATCGTGAAATGGCAGTGTGAACAATGCATTCAGCTGTGTCTGTGCAATCAGTGCAATCAGCTGTGTGTGTGTCATCAGTGCAATGGATGATGGGAAATGCAGTCCAGTGTGATGTGTGGTGTGAGAGTCAATATGATGGAGAGGCGACCTCTTGTGGCAGTCGGACGGAAAACCATGAACCGCATTCGTGACAATATAGATATGTCAAAAGAAAAGCAAATCAAAATAAATCTAAAATTTATATTATACATTTGAAATTTGAAATGATATGAAACATTGAAAATTATATTCAACGTTAAAAAATTAGGTTTTAATATAATGGGTTTATCCATAAATACACATACATATATAAATATTAATTTTATATATTTAATTTTTTTTTACTTATACAGTTTTATGTATATAAAATAATTCCTTTTTATATCTATATTTAAAAATAACACCCTAAAATGTTTAATGGTCCTTAAATGTTTTTTGATGCAAAATTGTATTTTTATTCATGATGACTTTGTACTGCCTTTTGCTGATTTAAATCATAAAATATTACAAAAAAAGTACAAATCTTCCAAGGTAGTTCAGCCTTTTTCACTGTCGTCAGTCACCTGTCAAATGCAAATAAATGCACATTTAATCTCTCACCCCTATTCGTCCTTGAGTTCCTTTTAAAGCCACAGTAATTCCGGCTGAAGAGCGACAGCTGCGTCTCCGATTATCAGCGTCTGGGCCCCGTTTCCTGTCTCCTCCTCCAGGCACTGTGCTTCTGTTGTGATGGGACGGCTGGCAGCTGACTTGGCCCGAAGCGGGTCCACTGTCCCGGTGTGTGGAAGCAAGATGATTTGTTATCTTTTGACTGTCTCTCAAGCTTTAATAAATAGTTCAACCAAAAAATGAAAACTTGCTAAAAATTCACTCACCCTCCGGCCATCCAAGTTGTAGATGAGTTTGTTTCTTCATCAGATATGGAGAAATGCAGCATTACATCACTTAATGGATGCCCTGCAGTGAATGGGTGCCGTCAGAATGAGAGTTCAAACAGCTGATAAACACATCACAATAATCCACAAGTAATCCACACCACTTCTACCCAGCAATTAATAGTGGTCTGGATTACTTGTGGATTATTGTGATGTGCAAGTGATGGAATGCTACATTTCTCCAAATCTGATGAAGAAACAAACTCACCTACATCTTGGATGGCCTGAGACGAGAGTGAGTACATTTTCAGCCAATTAAATTTTTTGGGTGGACGGCTTTAATTTTTGGGTGGACGGGGAAAGTCGTGGCCTAATGGTTAGGGAGTCGGACTCGTAATCGAAAGGTTGCGGGTTCGAGTCCCCGGCCGGCAGGAATTGTAGGTGGGGGGAGTGAATGTACAGCGCTCTCTCCACCCTCAATACCACGACTGAGGTGCCCTTGAGCAAGGCACCGAACCCCCAACTGCTCCCCGGGCGCTGCAGCATGGCTGCCCACTGCTCTGGGTGTGTGTTCACGGTGTGTGTGTGCATTTGTTCACTACTCACTGCTGTGTGTGTGCACTTGGATGGGTTAAACGCAGAGCACCAATTTTGAGTATGGGTCACCATACTTGACAATACGTCACGACTTTACTTTACTTTACTTTAATACTGCATAATCAAAGTCTTCAGAACACTCACAAGAGTTTCTTCTCAGTTGCCTAATGAACTTCTCAGTCTTAATTGCACTTTGCCTCTTCAGCTGTTGGCAGATCCTTTCACCCATAAAAGGCTAGTTTCGTCCAAACATTTCTGGCAAACTGTCCGCAGTTTCTTTTCTTAAATTGGCACAAGATACCTTAGGCTACCTCCGTTTGACCTCTGTTGTCACCAGTAGTAAAAGATGCGGATGAACACACACAGTAATTGTCTATAATCAATTGACCCGGTCTAAATCCTGATGCGAAGACAGAACTGAGCTGATTGACAGAAGGATCAAGTCATTCCAAATCCTGAGCCAGAAAAGCATCTAGTGTGACTTTTTCAACTTAAATGGCGCAGGCAAAAAATGACAGCAAAACAAACATGTTTATCTATTTAAAAGACTAAAATTGTTTTCATTTGAGTGCTTTTACCAGCAAATATTAAGCAATTAATTCACTTAACCCTCTGGCGCTCTTCGGTCATTTTTGCCCGAAAAATGTTATATTTTGAAATGTTAAAAATCTTAAATCAGAATGAGATGACACTTGGTGACTTCTGTCACATTAGCAATATAAACACACAAAAAAATCATGGACATGATTCGGATATGTTAAAGGGTCAAAAAAAATAGTCACACTTGACTTCTTCGCGGTCAAAAATGACCGACATAGGAAATGAATGGGATATACGAAAAAATTTGAAAAGTCAGTGAATCTTTTGGTGGTACAAACTACAAATCAGTCACTGGTCAGAAAAAAAGAAAATAGCTCATTACAATTGTATAAATATTGCATAGTATCATAAAATTCCCTCAAAATCATAAATAATAATAAAAAAATATTATTGAACAAAAATATATTACATTGATTTTCCTGAAAAAAAAGTTACATTTCAAGGCTCCAGAGGGTTGAAATTGATATTTTTCAGCAGTAGACTTTTACTAGCGTTCACTTGCAGCCACAGATGGTTAGATTTCAAACTTATTATTGTCTATTATGTTAGAGCAGCTTCTTTTTCAGCCTGAAGACACGATTCTACATCAGTCTGTATTGGTTTGGATCAGCGATGACCTTGAAAACATGCAGAGTGCTTTGCATTCTGCTTCTAGTCAGAGTAATGACACGTTTGCTTATTTGATGTTAATAAATGTGTAAATCTGTGATTTGTACTGCTGTGGTGTGAGACTCGTTGCTGTCATCGGCACAGCGTGAGCCTCAATGCAAATTAAACATTAAACTTTGATCTGATTCGATTAGTCGGAGTGGTTATGACGTCTGGAGAAAAGCTGCTCTGCGTTACTCTAAAATACGTTGACGTTTGCCATTATTTCCAGAGGGATCATGTATAAAACTCTGAATAGCTGTCATCTTAAAAACACACATGAGTGAGTTACAAAAGCATACGTGCGTCAGATTCTACGCCAGTTAGCAAAGATTATACATGCAATGCCTTCCCAAATATCATAAATGAGGCTTACAACACTATATATACACAATTCTGATGTAAAGCTGCTTTGACTCAATTTGCATTGTTAAAAGCGTTATACAAATAATAGTGACTTGACAATTTGCATATGTACTATACACCACATATTTTTTATTTTTTTTTAGAAATAAATAATTTTATTCAGCAATGCATTATCAAAAGTCACAGTAACAACATTTATAATGTTTCAAAAGATTTCTGTTTCGAATAAAAGTAGTTATTTTGATGCCATGGGATAATAAAATAAAGTGAAAAAATGAATATCTCTCGCAATTCACAAATTCAGTTTTTTTGTTTGTTTGTTTTTTTAGAATTCTGAGGTTCTTTCTGCCACAGAAAAAAATAATTAAATGAGCAATTGCAGCTTTTTATATCACAATTCTGATCTTACATTTTACAAATTCTGACTTTTTAAAAAATAAATTAATACTTTTAATCAGCAAGGATGCATTAAATTAGTCAAAAGTGACAGTAAAAACGCTTATATTATACTTATAATATAAACACATATACTTTTGATGTATCAATTTAGAAAATAATAAAAAAGTATCACAAAATGTTAATAATAAATGTTTGTTGAGCAGCAAATCAGCATATTAAAATGATTTCTGAAGGATCATGTGACACTGAAGACTGGAGTTATGATGCTGAAAATTCAGCTTTGATCACAAATAAATGACATTTTACAATATATTCAAAAAGAATGCTGTCATCTGTTTTTATGGTATCTTTACTGAGCAGAAGAGACATTCAGAAAACATTTTAAAAGGTTTAAAAATGTTACATTTGAACAGTAGTTTAAACGGTTTGTTCCAAATAAGATCTAAGATAACCTTCAAAAATATATTAGCAAAAGTGAAGGCGCTGTCCATCAAACCGTTCAGGATCAATCTATTCCTGATAAAACCTCCAGAGTCAGATCTCCAGGTGTTTGAGGTTTTGTGTACGCAAAACGGGCATTGAAAAGTGTGTCCGAAAAACATCAGGTCCTAAATCTGACGGCTCTATCAGGAATGGATTGATCCTGAACCAAACGCTTTGACGTTGTCTTCACCTTGGTTGAGTTAATCCGTGAACGCTGAAGGGGGAATGATTGGTATAATCACAATTCTATGCATTAATTGAGGCTCTGGAGAGCGAGAGAGAGAGTGATGATCTGAGCTGGATGTGTTTGGTGAATACAGAGCAGATACTTTGATCACTTTATCCACTCTTTGCTCACAGGGGTTAGTCGTCTCTGCTCGGATCTGAATTGCTTTTACCTTCATTTTAATCTGTCCTTGTTTATTTTTGTTTACTAAGTCACTACTGCTCATAATAGAGTTATCGATCTCAAACTATAACCATGAATCTCTGTAAGCAACTCATCTCACTGTGTTTGACTCAAATGAGTCCTCAAATCTGTCACACTGTGTAGGATTTACTTACAAACTATATTTATTTTAGAAATTGATAGGAAATTTCACAAATAATTATAAAGAAACAGCAAGTGACCTTGAATTAACCATGAAATTTTGAAGTAGACAGACTGAAATAGAAAAAAAAAATACTCAAATATGGGAGCTTGTTAAAAAAGATAATTGATATGAACTATGTCACATGATATGTTAGAATTGCAAAAAGTCAGAATTGCAAGAAAATTCCGAATTGCAAGAAAAAAGTCAGAATTGCAAGAAAATTCCGAATTGCAAGAAAAAGGTCAGAATTGCAAGAAAATTCCGAATTGCAAGAAAAAATTCAGAATTGCAAGAAAATTCCGAATTGCAAGAAAAAATTCAGCATTGCAAGAAAATTCCGAATTGCAAGAAAAAATTCAGAATTGCAAGAAAATTCCGAATTGCAAGAAAAAATTCAGCATTGCAAGAAAATTCCGAATTGCAAGAAAAAATTCAGCATTGCAAGAAAATTCCGAATTGCAAGAAAAAAGTCAGAATTGCAAGAAAATTCCGAATTGCAAGAAAAAGGTCAGAATTGTGAGATGTACAGTCAGAATTGTAACAAAAAAACTGCAAGATAAAATGTAACAATTACCCTTTTCATTTTTAATTCTGTATAAAAAAACTAAATTGCGACAAAGAAAATTCTCTCAGAATTTTGAGAAATAAATTCAGAATTGTGAGATTTAAAAAAAAGTCAGAATTACCTTTATTCAAAAAGGGGAAAAAACAGAAATGGGTTTTCATATCAAATAATCTTTATTCACTAATCTTCAAAACATAATATTTTAAAGCGCACCTGATGGACAAAAGAACAGGTGAAAATACTTATATTGAAGCATCCAAGTAAAATACCATTTGCCATGAAATAAACAAACAAACTACTGAAACAAATACGAAATCCAAAGAGAGGTTGAGCAGATGAGTAGCTTTGGTATTCTGATACAAATCTGATGCTAGCATAAAGGTCACAGATTTAATTTTTAATTGTACAAGCATTGTGCTCTTAAATAAATCACACAACTCAAGCTCGCTCCAGCAGAAATTACTGTACAGAAGAGCAAATTAGCACATAATTGTCTGGATGAGAAACATGAACTAAAATGAAAAATCAACATAATTAAACTTGCTGATTTTTATTAATGAGCTACTTAAAACAATGTTTATTCATTACTGGTGTTTACTAAGGCAAGAATTAATTTTACTATTGATCATGCTTAGAGTCAGTGATTCAAACAAATCCACTCAAACAACAGTTAAGAACCATCCAGAACATAAATAAACCTAAATGTAGAAATAGCCTAAATATATATACAATACAGACCAAGTGCATAGTAACTGCTGGACAAGCACAAACAAACGGCGCATATTATAGTTAACTGAGCCATAAAAAAAAAAAAAAAAAAAAAAAAAAAAAATCAGTACTTGTTAAAATAAATGTTAACTGAAATTAAATTGAAAAATAGTAAAATAATAATAATAATAATAATAATAATAATAATACAATTCTATTAATTAGCCAAGGCTAATTATGATGTACTAAAATAATTAAAACTAAAAGAAAAATTTATTTAAAAAAAAATTTAACAAAAGATTTATATAAAAAGTGATTTAATCTAGTTGCCAAGGCAACATTTCTCATTTATTTTAGTATGACTAAAATAACTAAAACGATAAGCAATAAAATATAAAAAGTTTAGTTTAGTTTTAAGCTGATGTACTAAAATAAATAAAACGAATAAAAATTAATACAAATATTAAAAAACAATTATATAATAATATATATATATATATATATATATATATATATAGGCTACATATATATATATGAAAAATGACAAAACACAATTTAGTACATTTTTAAATGCATAGTAAAATGAAAATGGAAAATATAAAAAAATAAAACTGATTCAAATTATTAATAAAAATGATATTAGCGTCTTAACGACACTAAAATAACCTTGAAACTTGAAAACTTGAAATGCAGGGAAAACTAAACTAAATAGTAAATAGCCTGAAACTCAACTAAAGTAACATCTAAAAGTTAATGTACTAACCCAAGCACATCACAATAAAATGTCCTATGAAAATTTCATTTCTTGAAAGTTTCAGATTTCCCAGCAGACTAAGTTCCTCGTGTTCTTTTTTATGACCGTTTTCTGACTAAAGCATTTGCTCATTACACTTTTTTATGATTCGTTATGCCAGCTTGACAAGAAATCCATAAAACCTCTCATGAAAAATTCAAAGTGAGTTTCATCTTGTAGTTTTTAAGCTACAGCCACTAAACTCAGAACAGACTTTGCATGCTTTATGTTTCTAACTGATCTGACTCATAATCTTTCCTTATAATGTCGACCTCATCCAATATATTCAAAGCACAAAAGGCCTATGAAACATTCAAACATCAAGGCTAAGTTTTCTTTTTGAACTGTCAAATCTAACAAACTCATGACAAACTATTCTAGTTATTTTTGTGTCAACTTGACAGGCCGGGGTGTTTTCTTTTATTCAGCACAAGAACAGATTATTATTTATGTTTTCCTTCGGTTTGGCAACATGACCTCAGTGCTCATGAGCAATGTGTAGCATAATATTGGAGACGCAGATAAAAAAAAAGATTGTTCAGCACAACAAAGCAAAAACCCACCTAAAAAATAAAATGAATTACAGAAGGAGATAAAAAGTAGATATTGACATGATAAGATGAAAGACTGCGGATGAGCGCTGGAAAACAACATTTATTGTCCAGAGGGTAAACAATGCTCATCATTAAATAAATGAACAACATTACGTGCCCTACACATCAATGCACTCACTGTGCGGCTGATACAAGAATTCATATTCAATCATTTTTATTGATCGCTATGAAGTTGTTTTTCATTATGCTTCCTCTTCAAGTTTCGTCAACACTTAAATAACAAAAGTAATGTTCAGTAGAACAGTATTTATTTTAATATACATAAAAACCAGCAATAACCAATGAAACTGAAGTTTCATTCATTTCACCCAAAATTGTACTCATATATGCATAGATATGTCTTAATAAATATATGTAAATAAATAAATAAAAATGAAAATATATAAACAAACACACACAAATAAACATAAATAAAATAATACATTTCCAAGATGCACTCAAATATACATAAATGCATACAAATAAAATATATAAACATACGTACACATACACACACACATTAAAAAACATAGAAATAATAAAAATATATAGAGAGAAAACTATAAATAAAAAATTATAGAATGGTTTCTGGAGATGCACTTCAACAAAGTTCAGTCAATATCACTGTTAAGTTTATTGACTAAGTTTTACTGTTCATTACATTTCATAACAGAGGGGCAGTCGTGGCCTAATGGTTAGAGAGTCGGACTCGTAATCCAAAGGTTGCGGGTTCGAGTCTCGGGTCGGCAGGGATTGTAGGTGGGGGGAGTGAATGTCCAGCGCTCTCTCCACCCTCAATACCACGACTGAGGTGCCCTTGAGCAAGGCACCGAACCCCCAACTGCTCCCCAGGCGCTGCAGAATAAATGCTGCCCACTGCCCCGTGTGTGTGTGTGTGTGTGTGTGTGTGTGTGTGTGTGTGTGTGTGTGTGTGTGTGTGTGTGTTCACTTTGGATGGGTTAAATGCAATAAATGGGTTAAATTCGTATGTCACGTCACTTTCACTTTCAGAGAAGCAGAATAAACTGGAAGTGCATTAATTAATCTAAGACATGATGTTTGTGAACATTTGACGTTCTTCTGCCCATAACTCTCTGAACTGTTTTTCTCAGTAGGTTTGAGTGACAGGATTGGTTTCTCTTCTTTTCACTTTGAGGATGAATTATTCATACATACAAGCTTTGATCCCCTTTATCCTTCTTTGTGCATAAAAAGCACATTCGGATTGACATTTTAACAGAAATGTTGTTCAGAACAAATCAACTCGCTCAAAGGGAGAACGACATTTCTGTGAAATGAAATCATGCAAGATATACGTGCCACCAGAAAATGAAAGTTTCACACAAATGATTGACGTTACATTTATCCGGCCTGAAACGTAACAAGTGAAATGTGATTGGTTGCTTCACATGTCAGTGCTTCAAGTGGGCGGGTCTTGACCAGAAAGAGCTGCAGGCTGAACTTCAGTCAAAAGAAAAACTCTGATTTCTCTGAACTCTGAAACTCTATATATATGTCATACAGCTTGCACTGGAAGTTTTTATTGTGGCTTCTCTCATGTTTCTGTCCCTCTAGGATGAATCGCTCTTGTTGTATAATGTCTCATTTATAAGTCACTTTGGATAAAAGCGGCTGCTAAATGAATAAATGTAAACGTTAATCCATTTAGCATTCTGATTTGGCTTCATGTTAATACGTATTTGATTAAGCACTCGTATCTTTCTTTTGCCTGTAGTCATTTTTTTGCAGTTGTTTTTTCAAGGATTATTTATGCTATTAATTATGCTAACTCCCCAAACTCTTCCATAATGGGCAAAGAGATGTTTACAGTACAATTGCCTTAAAGGAAATGTAAGTGGCGTTTTTTTGTGCACTCCTACATGTTTTGTTCATCATGATAGTCACAACTTTTAAAGCCTAAATGCAATCAGCAGAAGCTCAAATAGGCTATAAACTGACTATGCATCACATGCATTCAATGTCAAAAAAATCCCTTAAATTTGAGTTTGCAAGAGTGCAATGTTAACAGCATGTTATAAACACAATTACCTGGGAAACTGCTGCAAAGTATCAATAATGAAATTTAAAGTTGCTGCAACCAAGCCTGTGGCTCTTTTCTTCCTACATAATAAATGAAAATTGTGTTGAATGTTATTGGATGACTGATGTTTGGGAATACAGTTGTGTGAGACAGTTATGGTGATTACACCAAATCGTTTTGATAATAGACTTGTTAAAATAACATTTGAGTGTGTGATGAGATTGGTGTGCTGGTTAGCTCAGTAATCAAATGATCTGTTGAGGCAAAGTCACGTGACTTTTTTGATGCGAATCAAGAAATGTATTCAGTAAATGTGTTTCCATCATATTTTATGCATAAAGACATTACAAAATAATTACCTGACTCAACTGAGCACACAAGCTTTTTATGTGCATTTTTAGACTTTATGCATTTTTAGCACTTCCATCCAGCAGTTTTTTTAAGCATAAAAATAGGTGGATGGAAACACAGGTAATGAGGCTGTGAAAGCAACTACTTAGTACATGCATTTTCTGTTAAGTATGTTGATGTTTAACGTCCTTGACAACCTCTGTAGTCTCATTAAGCCACTTGTTAACAACCTCCTTTTTCAAAACAAGAAAAAGCTTTAATAAACTCACTAGGGGGTATTTTATGTTGTAGAGTAAAACCTGAAAATATCTTGAGCTTATGCTAACCACAGATCTTATTTCAGGCATTTAACTAAAAACCTATTGACTTTGCAATGATATAAGCAGAAGTACTAAAATACAAACTCATTTACAGCTTTTGGCCAACAAACATACATCATGCAAGCACTCTATTGCCACTGTGGTGGTTACTTATTGGTTTACAATTAACTGGGATTTAGGTTTAATCAAACCACCAAGAATAAGAAATAGCAACAGTGGCACTTGCCTTCACAACAACCCTCAACCAGTCTCGGCGAATTATCTTTGAAATGACTTCAGGTTAGTGTTGAGAAGAGATTTTGCATGATTTTAATAAGAGCTCAGTATGGATGCCCAGCATTTAATTTCATGTCTTGACTCGTCTAGTTTCCTTAAAGTGATTGAATAAGAATAAGCCATGAATAATTACACAGGACTAAATGCGAGCACCCTAGTGTGCCAACATTTTCATGACCTTGCTAATGCCTTTGAATTAATATACATTTAAAATGATTTCTGCAGGGGGAGTGAAACAACCGGCCCTCGGGTAAACAGCTGGCACAGTTGGCTTAAGAAAAATCACAAGTCATATATTTAGCTGAGAGCAAACAGACACACGAGCGCTAAACGCAAGGCTAGGACGTCCTCACAGGCCACAGAAAAGAGTTTCCCGATGAATATTTAACACTTCAGAAATGTCTTTTCACTTCATTATGCTGTAATGCTCCAGAAATTCCATATTAGGGTGTTTGCTTTTCATGACAGCTTGTAAAACAGACATCTTGCATGTCACGCAGACCGTGTTCTATGAGCATGAAAAGTCAGAGAAAGCCTTTACAATTATAAAGGGATGTCAGGGGACATCTGTTATGCCAACAGAAGTGCCAGCGTAGCATCTGGAAGCCATGTTCCGTATTGGAGACAGCATAGTGTACTTCCTTGACAACCCGTTCACATACAGTAAGCTGCTGAGACACAGACGCATGCTGTAGACTTCATTAGGGTTGAATATGGTGGGGGCGACTGCAGGATGTCTAAACATTGGCATCAGTGCCAGATGATTCACTAAGCTGGACGTACTCAAACTTCTCTGGCTGCTAGATGCTTTATTATGGACATAAAATCTGGTCCACATTGCAGTTTATTTTGGCCAAAATGAAGTCAAAAGCTCATGGCTCTTTCAGTCTTTGATGCTCTTTTTGTCTAAATTTTAGCATGACTTCCTTAAGAATACCAAAGTCAATGTGAACTACATAATTACAGTGCTTATTTTTCATACTTTCACTAAATAAACCATGTCAGTTTCTCACACCAGAATGTATTTGGCACCGGTGGGGTCCATGTATTTTCCTGAACTTGCTCAGAGTTTCACACACTGGTTGGCCCCGTTATCTCTAATATTCAGTTCTGCTCATGAATATCTTGTTTACTTGATACCAAGTGCCTCCAATAAAACTTCTGGATATCTTCCAAATGTTTGATGCCGTGAAACCCGCAAACTTTGGCAAATGCAGTTGGTTCTTCTTCAGAAGCAAGAGTTTGTTTACTGATGGACTGATAAAAACCTGTGCAGTGCATTCTAAAATTAATTGGTGGCACTGGTGATTTCAACCTTGTCTTTTGATAACTGTATGGAAACACATCATTGTTTGTTAGTGAGCAAATGATCACTGTTATTTTGATTTGTTACTAGATAGTTTTTAGTAAAACACTTTGGATAAAAGCTTTCTGCTAAATGACTACTTTACTCTTAGATTCAATTTTGCATGATACATTTAAAATGAATGATCACTGACTGGTCCCATAAGATTTTAGGAACAAAAATAAGTTTCTTTGAATTTTACTAATTAGGTTTAATCGGGATACTTTTAGTCTCTGAGAGCAACAGATCTGGCAGTTAATCAGAGTTTGAGTCATTTTGCAGCACTTGATATAGAAAAGGGACAACTGACAAAGTGCATTTTTAAATTACTTGTCTTTATGAATATTGCAGAATTTTTCATTATGCATTAGGGCCTTGAAAGAGGATGTATTTCATAATTCATTGTTTTAATTCAGGCAGCGATAAAGATATGGGATTTTGTCAGTGAAACAGCACCTGTCTGAGAACACCTGTGCTCAATATAATCTTGTCTTCACTGTGAGGGAAGTAACATAAGTTTTCACGCAGACAAGTTTGAACAGTTGGAACATTTGTCTGGTTTGCTGTCGGATGGCTTGTTTCATCCATCTGCAAGGGCTTTGGCATCAACTTTGTCACAGATGTTTCTCTTAATATTCCTTTGGGGAAATAAAAGTAGACACAAATGAGTCAATTGTTGAAATACAGTTATTTTATAAAGATATACAATTAATGTGCAAAGAATCATATTGTTTGATGAGAAATATTTGAGTTTATATTGAGATCTCTGACTTTTAATTGCCTTGGAATATCTGTAGCAATATCTTCATCGATTTGAAACGTCTCTTCAGAAACTCTAGGAGATGCATGTCAAACAACTGGGTTTTTCTTAGTAGAAAACATTTCAATCCCTCTCTATCAGGATGTCTTGGAGAAGCAACTGAGATATCACAAAGATTATTCATTTGTATCTGTCACGAGCTGCCTCACGATATAGGCTAGTTATGTTATATTGTTACTAAATATTGGATTCAATCTTTTTAGCAACTTTTTTTTTAAATTAGCACAGGTTTTGTATTTCTTTTTTGTTTGATTATATACCTCGTTGATTGAGTTTTTGAGTGTACGATGCCAAATCAGTGAAGACTTGTGCGAATTGAAGGAAAGCAAGTTGACAAAAATATTAAATCCAAGATTTGGTGATTTTTACAAGAAATTACAAGGAATACCAAATTAGGTAAAGGATTTTGAGCATAGCACAATGGTTAAACACTTGTTCTCATTCCAAATAATGTGATTTAAATGTAAATTTGCAAATTAAACATTTTACTGTAAAATTGTACGGGATACACATCTAAGTAGTATTGTAAATTAATATTGTAAATGACAGTATATGCATACTAATGTCACTGGGTTTTGCATGTAATTATTTGGGAAATTGGCTGAAAAAAAATTTGAAATGAATATTTTTTCAAGAATAACAAAGCAGACACAGAAGAAAATACCAAAAAAAACAATGTTTTCATGTTTAAGTAGCATATTCATGTTTTATTAGGCTGAAGTATCTATCATTCTGTAGACTATTACATTGATTTAAATCTGCCCCTGTTCTGAGCTGACAGGCATAGAAATGAGATCTATGTCTGCTATCTGTGTACTTTGCCAAATGCTAATAAGGTTGTGTTGGACATGACAGAGAGCTTAACTCATCTCTTGATGGTCGGCATTAAAAACACACTCAAATTATCTTGGTCTTAGTTCCAGTTAAATCTTTGTTGTTTTTCTTCCATTTTTCAGATTGATACTTTCATTTGGGATGAGACGAGCGGGTGAGATTGAGCTGTGTTTTTTATCGAGATTTCATTATTTGTGCTTAATTTTAGTGAAATGTCAGCCCAGTGTGTTGATTAGCACTGGCTATCAGACAAACGCCAGCAGCTCGGTGTGTGAATATTAAACAGGTCGTTCTAAATGGATCTCCAAACACTGTTCCACAGTCTCTCAGCTTGCATTATTAATGATGGAAGTTTATTGACCTGCATGAACCCATCAAACGCATGATTAGAAATTTCATCATTCTTGGCCAGACAAGCCATACTTACATTTGTTAAAACATTAGCCTTCAAAAAGAACATATTTTTCTTAGAGTAAAAAATAAATAAATACATTTTTGACTTTGTGTTAATTTGTTGCCTTGTGAATCACTACGAAAGTGTGTTCCTTAAATATTTCTTTCAACAGTAATTGAATCTCAGCTTTTCCCACAGCCAACTTTCAAGCTCAATGATCCTGTAGAAAAGAAAACGTGATCCCGCTAATAGCTCGATTGTTTCTCCTTGACAGAAATTGGATTAAATTGAGAGCAAATGTAAATTGAGAGTAATTTTTTGCTGAAGACTTCTGGTCCTCGGGAAAAATTACCAGAGTAATCTCTAGAGTTTCAACTGTGTCTCAAACCATGTTCACTTCTGCCAAAATACCAGCGTTTGCAATCACATATCAGATCTTGATATGAACACAACACTTCTAATCCAATTCTTCCCACATCAAATGATCTGAACTGTGAAGTGAAGTGACATTCAGCCAAGTATGGTGACCCATACTCGGAATTCGTGCTCTGCATTTAACCCATCCAACGTGCACACACACAGCAGTGAACACACACACACCGTGAACACACACCCGGAGCAGTGGGCAGCCATTTATGCTGCGGCGCCCGGGGAGCAGTTGGGGGTTCGGTGCCTTGCTCAAGGGCACCTCAGTCGTGGTATTGAGGGTGGAGAGAGCGCTGGACATTCACTCCCCCCACCTACAATCCCTGCCGGCCCGAGACTCGAACCCGCAACCTTTGGATTACAAGGCCGACTCTCTAACCATTAGGCCACGACTTCCCCGCTATTCACTGCTATTCACATTCATTTTATGCCTCTTATACATTTACTGTTTGTCGATCTTTTTTCATTTTTTTTCTAAGGAATTATATGAGAAACATCAGAGACAAAGTTGATACTTAAAGGAAACAAAACTGAGAACCCAGTCATGTCTGGTGTGTGATGAAAAGTTTTGAGCAATAAAATATTAATATGTCATTAAATAAGCATCAAAGATCAAAGACATTTCATGGACATTTCATAAAAAAGACATGCACTTATGACATGTTAAATAAAAGTCCAAATTATAAAATCTGTATCATTCTAACATCAAAAACTAAAAAAGGTTTGAGTGGATCCTCACAGACCCTTTGAGCTTTTTCTCTCACAGTTCTCACTGCAAAATCTCAGTATTTTTGTCTTTCCAGTACAAAGCATTCCTAAATAAAGATACATTTACTTAAGTAATAAAAATATCAGAATGAAGTCAATTAATGCTGAAAACAAGTTTATCTATCAGTATTTGTCAGAGGGGTAAGAAAAATGAACTTATATACAAGATATTTTTTCTTACTCCGCCTACTTTGTTTTTTTGTTTTTTTTTTGCATTTTAAGCATAAACTTGTGTAATTTTCATAATTTTTTGAAGAAACAAGGCTTTTCCAAAAACAAGTAATTTTCCTTCTGAAGTATCCTGATTTAAAAATTTTGAAAAAAAAGAGGAAGAAATCATTTTTGCACTGCTTGGCTTCCACTCTCCTGCATGTGAAGCTTAAATCAATGCTGGAACATTGTCTTGGTTTATTGCACAGGATTGTGCAGTTTTGTGAGCATCCCCTGTATTATTAAAAAGTGCAAATTAATAAGTGGCCGTGTAACTGTGTATTTCCCCAATGTTGTTATCACATGTCTTTAAATGATGCTGACACAATGGCAGGAACGGATATGCCGTTTGCTCCAAGCAGTGAGCCGTGATTTATTATCCACTTTGTGCTGACAGCTCCTTTTCTTTCCTCTCTTTCCAGGTCGTGTCAGAAGAGCAGGCGAGGATGAAACTGAAGCCCAGTAAAAGAGATTCCCCCTGGGGGAGCCATAGACAGATGTGGAGCCCCTGGAGCCACTGACCCCATGTCCGGATGATCTATGGATGGAGACCACCTGCCCTCAAGAGTCAATCTTCCACTGCTGAGCAATTCCACATTGGCAGATGCAAACAAATGTTGCTCGGTAATTGCTGAGCATCTACTGTCTGAATGTTCAGTTCCTATGCTCGATTTTCGAAGTTACCTTCCTGTTACAAGAAAAGTAACCTACCACAACCATACTTATCCTAGAGAACTCTGACCCACAATCCAGCAAATGCATGCAAAGCTTCCGGGAAAGCCCATGTTTCCTCACATCACCTTCCAATCACATGACCATGAAAGAGGAAAGTTATGGTGTCTCATCAAGAATGCTGAGGTCGGGCAGGAGTACGGTCTAACAGGATCAATACAGCCTCGCTGATTAATGGTCAGATTTCTCTTCCATTTAGTGCGCTGGGGAAGAATCATCTGCCAAGACTAAGATTGTGAAACCAAGTCCCTTTGGTCCTTTAAGAGTTGTATTTCCATTGCAAAGTAACTCTGCTCTTTACCTTTTTGGCTCTTTACAGTCAATACAACTCTTTCAATAGGGTGTGAATTAAACTGTCAGTCAGAAGCAATTGGCTTTTTGGTAGGATAAGTTCTTTTTACTTTGTTCCTGGTTCAAGTTTACGAAATATTGGAAATGGAATTGAATTCAAAATTCACAGAACTGGGTTGAAAAAGCAGCACCTCCAACCAGCAAAGCTGAACCCTGCTGATTAATAGGCCAAGTCTGACCAAGACTGTGAAACAGGTCTCTGGTTTTCAAAAGTTGCATTTCTATTGAAAAGTAATTCTGCTATAGACCTTTTTTGAAACCTTGTATCATTTTACAATATTTCTTCAGATTTACAATCAGTTCAACCCTCGCAAAGCAGTGAATCAAACTGTCAGTTGGAAGCAGCTGGCTTTTTTGCTAAAATAAGTTCTTTTTACTTTGTTCCTGCGTCAAGTTTACAAAACATTGCAAATGTAAATGCCTTCAAAGTTGGCAGAACTGAGTTGAAAAGGCAGCCAATCTAACCAGCACAGTAAAGCTTGACCCTGTTGATTAATGGGCAGATTTCTCTTCCATTTATTGCATCAGGGAAGAACTATCTGCCAAGACCAAGACTGTGAAACAGGTCTCTTTGGTTTTCAAGAGTGGCATTTCTATTGAAAAGTAATCCTGCTCTGGACCTTTTTTGGAACTTTGTATAATTTAGCACTGCTTCTTCAGATTTACAGTCAATCAAAGAATCATTTGCAGAGACCAAGATTGTGAAACTAGGTCTCTTTGGTCTTCAATAGTTGCATTTCCATTGCAAAGTACTGCCATACTGTATACCTTTTTTGGCCCTTTGTACCATTCCTTCAGATTTACAATCAATACAACCCTTTCAGTTGGGAACAATTGGCTTTTTGTTAGAGTAGTTTCTTTTTACTTTGTTCCTGGGTCAAGTTACGAAATACTGGACATGCAAATGCCTTCAAAGGGTTGAAAAACAACAGCTCCAATCAGTCCTGCAAAGCTCGACCTGCAAGAGTCCTTCGAACCCAAGTGCAACAGAGTGGACGACATTGCTGTGAGTGAGTGCATGCGGTGGTGGCCCTCAGCATGGTGTTGCCACCACCGGACAAGCGGCATGTGTGTCTTACCACCTTTGTTATCATGACCAGCATGGCTTTCATGGATGCCTACCTGGTGGAGCAGAATCAGGGGCCACGAAAGATCGGCGTCTGCATCATTGTCCTTGTTGGGGATGTCTGCTTTCTTATTGTCCTCCGGTATGTGGCGGTTTGGGTCGGAGCAGAAGTGCGGACGGCTCGACGAGGATACGCCATGATACTTTGGTTCCTCTATATCTTCGTGTTGGAGATCAAGCTTTACTTTGTCTTCCAGAACTGTAAGGCTGATCGCAAGAGTTTGGAGACTGTCGCCCGGAAGGCTTTGACTTTATTGCTGTCCATTTGTGTGCCAGGCCTCTACCTGGTTCTGGTGGCTCTGGACAGCATGGAATATGTCCGTACCTTTCGGAGAAAGGAGGACATGAGGGGTCGGCTCTTCTGGGTGGCTTTGGACTTGCTGGACCTGCTGGATATGCAGGCAAATCTTTGGGAGCCGCAGCGGACAGGTTTGCCCATTTGGGCGGAAGGTTTAATGTTCTTCTACTGCTACATTTTGCTTCTGATTCTTCCCTGCGTGTCCCTGAGTGAGATCAGCGTGCAGGGTGACCACATGTCCCCTCAGAAGATGATGCTCTATCCTCTTCTCAGTCTGGTCACCATCAACATCGTCACCATCCTCATACGTGGCGTCAACATGGTGCTCTTCCAGGACAGTCGGGTTTCCACCATTTTCGTTGGTAAGAACGTGGTGGCCATCGCGACCAAGGCGTGTACCTTTCTCGAGTACCGAAAACAGTTGCGTGAATTCCCAAATCGAGAGAACGCAACCGGAATTCCCATGGAAGTCCAGCAGAACTCGGTGGGACATGGACAAGCTCTTCCAAATGCTACAAGCCTCCCACATGAACCCACTCCAGCACGGGAGATTATGGATACATGACCAAGGAACCAAAATGAAGGATTTTGTTTGACTTGGAGCCAACATGAAGCATTCGAATCACCAGATAAGAACTGATGAACTGTTTTGGGGTCCAGCATTATGAGGTGCTGCATCCTGTTGTGGACTGAGGTAAATCCGCCAGATATGAGCTGTGTTATTCAAAGACAAACATTCAGTGTTTTATAATTCATTCACCACAGTTGGCAATGAAGAACCAAGTGCTGTTTTCTTTCTGTACAGTAGCAAAATGACTGTGGTGCAAAATACTTGTTTGAGAGACCAAACTCATATTCCATCCACTTTTTTGTGTGTGACTTCCTGTTGTTGAGGTGCATAATATATTTGCCTCTTTTGCAAGTAATAAATGGGGGAATGGAAAAAGAGTGCAATGAATTTATCATTGAGAGAACTAGTTAGGTCAGGTTGATGTTCGTGACCAAATGTTGGAGAGTAGTCCTACATGCCTGCAGTATGTGTTTGCGCTTGTGCTTTATGATGTGTTGACATTTAAAGAAATGAGAATAAGAGGAAAAAGTAAGAAATTTGTGTGCAATGACCTTTATGAAATTGTTTAGGGAAAAAGTCAGTGAATGCACTACCACTTGGTTGGTATATGGATTATTATTATTATTGCTATCATTGTTATTATAATTATTATATATACCACTTGTGTACTTGCTTTTTTACATTTTTGTTTGAGGATTCAGTTGTATTTAATAAAAAATTTGAAAAAAAAAGTTTTTGACATCTGCAGAGTGTTTTTATGCTAACAGAATTGCTAGTGCCAGGGTTGCCAAGTCTGCATTCCCCTGCGAGTTAATGGTTTGACATACTACATTAATTATATTTGAATTGAAATATTTTATATTCTACAAATGACAAAACTGTGGTAGATGTAGTTTTTTAAGGACAGCCACCTTGTAAGGAGGCTTTGAGCTGATCACTACAATATAGTTGATTTCAGTTTACATAACTTACATTTTGATACATTTTGATATTTCAGATATGGTCACTGGGCTATTTTTGATTGGCCAACGGGCTAGTTTTGTTACGCAGACCTGGCAACCCCTGTGCCAGCTGACCACCCCACATATTTTCTCCACATGAACAGAGGATCACAGCATTTCTATCTCAGTCTTTGTTTAAATCAGCTCTTCTAATGTTTGAGTAAACACACCGTGTCTCAGAAACGGATGGAAGGGTAAATGGCATCTGGAAAAGGAAATAAATTACACGTGGCCCCCATCAGCAGGGACTCACCTTTCTAAAGCCACACAGTGTGAAACTGATTCCTACAACACTAAGGCCTGGGCACTGCGGAATTAAACAGCATTTCCTCTGTACGCGGTGCAAATGCGAAAACCATTTACCATCCACGTCTGATTTATTCAGCATATGTAGCGACCTGATGTATTCTATTTCAGCAACATTAATTTATTGCCACCTGCATATAGTGGACGCTCTCGATTGATGTTGACTCACTCCGCTGCGTATTGTGTTTTTTGAGAATTTCTTTACTTTAGCGTCCACCCACCATCTGACAGCATGAATTTCTCTCTACGGTACAATGTTTCAAATGGCAACATACCATTTACTTTAATACTATTTAGAAAAAACACAACCCTGATTGCATGTTTTTCTGAATCGTACCAGAGCAAGATATTCATTCACCAACAGAGGACACATGCCCCAAAATCAGCATTACACACATGTACACGTGAGAATGAGAATGACTGTAATTATAATTTCAAGGTGGTCAAGATGTGCAACACTGAAAACGTAAAGGGGAGAAAAAACATAAATACTGTAAAACACATTTGTGCCACACTTGCATTTTTATTTGCTGCATCTTTAACAAGTTAAACAGATTCTGTTGTTCGCAGATCAACTATTTAACATAGTTTTACTGAAAAATGAGGATCAAAGGCTAAAAGATTTTTTCAAACAATAAAAGGTTAATAATACAGCTTTAATTGTTTTCTCCATAGATTAGAATGGCTCCTGTCATGCATTTATCACCATGATTTACAAAAGAATAATTCATTTAACAAAATATATTTAGAACAAGACCGATTTGTATGATAACTTATTTTATATATTTTTAAATATTTTTATATTTGATACATATGTTATATTTGTTATGCTGTATATGATGATGGAATATTATTTCACACATATATTGACATTTTACACAAAAGTTATTTGAAACATTAAAGCAGACACTTTACTTGCATTTAATATTTTCTAAGCATGTAAAATCACTTTTGTAAATGTAATTTGATGCGAACACTAAAACTGAAATAATTACAAAAAAGGAAAGTAACATATTTAATTAATCATTAATTTTTTTCAAAAACAACTTTGTTTTTACAGCTTTGCATAAAATTATGTTTACAGTGTTGCATATATAAATTCATTAAATAAATATAATTTAATTTAAAGAGAAATTGATACTTAAAATATTTTTTTTGACCAATTTCAATATGGCGATTTACCCCCCAAACAATTTGTTTTGTTTTTTTCAACAACAACAACATCAGCACCAAATCTATTTTTGTTATTGGATGTTGGAATCTAATGGGAAAAATATTCCAATGCTAGAATACAACATTTATCTAACACCGTTTGCATGTCTGCTTGTGGGAGAAGTGGATGCAGCAGTTACATCTGAGTACATATATTACTGTGCAAAACTTTTTTTTTCTCGATAAATATTTAAGATTCAGTCTTAACCTTCAGCTCAAAACAGCCTATGGTGCGAATACAGCATTACACTATGATCTATAATTCAGTAGTTTGCGTGTTTACCACAATATTTAATTACATACTGTAAATTGCAAAGAGTAATTAGACAAATATATGTGAGTGTGCAAATATTAAGCATGTGGTATTATAAAATGAATTGAAAGGAATTGATTTTTGTGCACAATGCTGAGACACACACTTGATATCATTCACAGTGAAGAGCAAAGAGATGGAGGAACATCATCTTTCATTCGAAATGCATCAATAAACCCTGTTCAGATGTCAGCAGCCCCTCAGGCATTCTTACATTTGCTTTACAGCATTAAAGATTCAGCCTCGCTCTAAAACCAGTCAAAGGGTCGCAAGCCTTCAAATGTGTGTTTACTGCTCAAAAAATGACAAAGAGAGAAAGATGCTAACACTTGACTTGAGGCCTGTATATATAATGCATTAGAAAAAAGTATTCTCAATGCATGATAAGTACGTTCGCATTGCATTTCATCACCTTTTTACTGCAAATGTAACCGGTTGCACTTTCAAAAGAGCCTAAAGCTTTACCGCTCAGGACTGAAGAAATGATACTGGGTGTCGATCATGTGCTTTAATAGATTCAACTCTTTATAAAAACAAGTACTGTATTGCATAGGTTACTTCTGGCAAAGCAAACCTGAAAATATCAGAACATTTTTAAATTATGATTTGTATTTAATTAAATCATTTAAATATACAGTATGCATCAGTGTTATTTTAGTGTACTTTGATACACTTTTTTAATTATTTTGAATTCATTTTCATTTTTAGATTTTAATTTTAGTATTTATTTTTTGTTTTTTGTAAATAGTTTTAGTTATTTTAGTACATAAAGTTAAACTAAAATGTTTTTTTAATTCTATTTTTATATTAAATTAATAACCCTGAGATGCAGAACATTTTTAAAAGTCATGACTTAAAAATACATTTCTATAGTAAATAGAAATGTCCTATATTAAAATTGAATGACTAGGAAAAAACGTCTCAGGTTACGTATGTAACCATGGTTCCCTGAGAGGGAACGAGACACTGCGTCCTCTAGAGGTCGCTATGGGGAACTCCATCTACGTGACCCGTGTCTGAAGCATATATACAACAACACCAAATATTGGCCGGCGACAGCCTATGACGTCACTCCCGGTGCGCCACAGTATAAAGGGGCGCCGGGAGAAAGCATCATCCGCTTCTTCGTCTGAAGCTGCATCCGAAGCATGGCCTGAAGTCTAGAGGACGCAGTGTCTCGTTCCCTCTCAGGGAACCATGGTTACATACGTAACCTGAGACGTTCCCTATCAAGGGAACTTCGAACTGCGTCCTCTAGAGGTCGCTATGGGGAACGATATACCAACGCCGCCATGCTGAGGGAAGTGCATGCCATTCCAAAGGCGAGCACTAAGCATCAACTCTTATCAACGATAAAGGAGTTGTCCCTGGGATGAATTGACGGCTGTCAGTGACATTATCCCCTTCGGCCAAAGGCCTGAGTTTCATACCCCGGACTTACCTGATAGAGGCCGGACCTCCTGGACCTAGGGTAAAACTCAGGGCTTGGAATCAGAAAGAAAGATTCCTTTAAGGGGATACGGCCGAGCGCTTAGGATAGTAACTAAGCCTGGCCTGTCACCCAGGGGCTACTGCTTGCTCCTACAAGAGCTCGCCGAAGGAACTGTATCAACAGATCCTTAATAGTAGCCCCCGTGCAAATGATATCACTGGGGATACATAGGTAGAGTGGGGCCCAAGGAGACCGGGGCCCAACTGACTCAAAGAATGGGACGAAGCCTCAGCGCGTAACCCATACCATACAGGATTTTTAGAAAAGACCACAAGACACTCGGTGTGCGATCTTACCACAGCGTGGCTTTCAGAAAGTGAACAAAGACTAGCGTGCGCACTTACCATAACATGGATTTAGACATCGATCTTTTCATATGCTCTGGAGGGAGCAGCAAGCTCATAGATAACCCTCTATAGCGAGGGGAGCAGTGCCGGCTCGACCAACAAGGAGAGCTCGTGAGGGAGCAGCAAGCTCATAGATAACCCTCTATAGCGAGGGGAGCAATGCCAGCTCTACCACGACAGAGCTCCAGAGAGCGGAGAACTTAACTCTCAGTTCATGAGAGGATACTAGCACGTACATGAGTAGAGTGGGGCCCAAGGAGACCGGGGCCTAACCAACTCAAAGAATGGGACGAAGCCTCGGCGCGTAACCCATACCATACAGGATTTTTAGAAAAGACCACAAGACACTCGGTGTGCGATCTTACCACAGCGTGGTTTTTAGAAAAGTGCACAGAGACTAGCGTGCGCACTTACCAAATATGGATTTTAGAAATCGTACTGTCAGATGACGAGGAAGCCTAAAGAAAGGCCTGACGTGCTGAAATTTCTGAATAACAGAGCTCTGAGAGCGGAGACTCGACCCTCATAAGAGGGGAAACTCAACGCTCAGCAGGGAGCGGCATGCTCATAGGCAGCAATGCCAGCTCTACCCAGACCGAGCTCCAGCGAGCGGAGAACTTAACTCTCAGTTCATGAGAGGATATTAGCACATACATGAGTAGAGTGGGGCCCAAGGAGACCGGGGCCTAACCAACTCAAAGAATGGGACGAAGCCTCAGCGCGTACCCCATACCATACAGGATTTTTAGAAAGACCACAAGACACTCGGTGTGCGATCTTACCACATCGTGGATTTCAGAAAGTGCCCAGAGACTAGCGTGCGCACTTACCATAATGATGGATTTGAAATTTCTATTCTCCAAATGCTCTAGCTTTAAACAACGTTACTCTCTATCGGATGCTCTCTGGAGGGAGCAGCATGCTCGTAGTCAAAGTGACCCTCTAAGAGAGGGGAGCAATGCTATCTCGACCAGCAAAGAGAGCTCCTGAGGGAGCAGCATGCTCATAGGCGACCCTCTAAATGAGGGGAGCAATGCTAGCTCTACCAAGACAGAGAGGATACTCAGCACATATATAAGTAGAGTGGGGCCCAAGGTGAAAACCGGGGCCTAACCGACTCAAAGAATGGGACGAAGCCTCAGCGCGTAACCCATACCATACAGGATTTTAGAAAAGACCGCAAAAACACTTGGTGTGCGATCTTACCACAGCGTGGTTCTTAGAAAAATGCACAGACACTAGCGTGCGCACTTACCAAATATGGATTTCAGAAACCGTATTGTCAGATGCTCTCTGGAGGGAGCAGCATGTTCATAGATGACCCTCTAAGTGAGGGGAACAATGCTAACTCTACCAAGAAAGAGCTCTGGAGAGCGGAGAATTCAACTCTCAACATGAGAGGGAACTCAGACACTCAGAAGGGAGCGACACGCTCATAAGAGACCCTCTAAAATAAGGGGAGCGATGCCAGCTCACCCAACAAAGAGAGCTCAGAAAGGGAGCAACATGCTCATAAATAACCCTCTAAAGTGAGGAGAGCAATGCTAGCTCGACCAACTATGAGAGCAACCTGACAAGGAGGCCTAGAGAAAGGCCTGACGTGCTGAGGCTTCTGAATAACAGAGCTCTGGGAGCGGAGACTCGACTCTCATATGAGAGGAAACTCAGACGCTCAGCAGGGGGCGGCATGCTCATAGGCAACCCTCTATAGCGAGGGGAGCAGCGCCAGCTCAACTAACAGGGTAGAGCTCGGAGGGGTACAGCAGCAACGACGAGCAGGTTGTTAAGTAACAAGCTCTGGGAGCGGAACTCTACTTACGGCAAAAGAGGGAACTCACACGCTCATACGAGAGCAGTATACTCAAGGTGACCCTCAACCGTGAGGGGAGCAAGACTAGCTCTACCATGATAAAGCTCTGGAGAGCGGAGAATCTACTCTCAGCATGAGAGCTCAGACACTCAGGAGGGAGCGGCATGCTCAAAAAATAACCCTCCACATTCTAGGCGAGGGGAGCAAACCGGCTCGACCTACAAACAGAGGGATACCTAACAACCCGAACGAGCTGCTGGAAAAGTATCAGGTAACAGGTAGCTGAACAGAAGGCAACAAGGGCTCAGGGAAACTGCTACTTAAAACCCTAATAAGGGTGGGCAGTTCCAAGCTAAACCTCGTGTGCCTATTACTGCCTCGTTTGAAGAACAAAAGGGCCAAACTCGAAATGCTGCTCCTAGTTACCAAAGCATAGTAATAACGACGCTCATCCATACCTGATACCATTTCTAAAGTAGATTGAACACATCCCAGCGAATCTGAAAATTGGATCGTACTCACCCATCCAAGGATCCAGCGCATAAGATCGGACCCAGAGGCGCAAACAGGGCCTAGGTCCAGATCATCAGTAAGGCAGGTTCTAAAGGCATAGAACCTAACCAAAATCATCATAGATCCGGTAGATGGAAATGTGAGTGTAGGAGGTGCTCACCTAGCCTCAGTTAGGTGGAGTGAACGGAGGTTGCAAGGGAATTAGAGAGGGAGATGTAAAGGCCCTCTGAAGGAAGGAAAGTCTCAACTTTCACCCTGGCCCGGGCGAGAGCGTTGTGAACGCCTCTTCCAGACCACGTCCCTCAGGTTCTGCCTACCTCTCGTCGACCTGCGCTTCCCTGAGGCCTTACCCGCAGGCGGGGGAGGGGCGCGAGTCGCGACACTAGCCTTCTGTACCCATCTTTGATCCTCAGATCCAGATGGGCCAGGACCCTCGCGTTGTTTGGGTTCAGACCTGGACCTTCTCGGGATGAAGGTTTTAAAAGCCGCTGAGCGCGCCCTCGCCTCCCTAAACTTTTCAACCACCGTCTCGACGGAGGTACCAAAAAGTTCAGAAGGCGAAACCGGCGCATCGAGAAGAAAGCCCCTCTCTTTCTTCCCAACGTCTGCCAGGTTCAACCACAGTTGTCTCTCCGTTACCACCATGGCCGCCATGGACCTGCCCATAGCAGCGGCGGCCTGTTTGGTGGCTCGGAGAGCCAAATCAGTGGTGCGGCGCAACTCAGCCACCTCGTCAGGGGAAAGACCCTGACCCTTATCCAGGTCTTTCAGCAGATCAGCCTGATAAGCCTGAAGCACAGCCATCGTGTGCACCGAGGCGACGGCCTGACCTGCTGCTGCATATGCCTTACCATTTAAGCGAGATGTCATCTGAAGGGGCTTAGATGGCAAGGAAGGAACCTGAAGAGAGGATGCCTTGCCCTCAGAGAGATAGCTAGCTAGCGTCTCTTCTATGGGAGGCATCCGCTCATAGCCGTTCTCACGCATCCCCTCAATATTAGCATAACTGGTATGCTGAAATCTAACAATACGAGAGGAAAACGGCTTTTTCCATTCCTTCTCAACCTCCGTATGAAGGTCAGGAAGGAAAGGAAGGTTCACTTGGGCTGGGGGGTTATGGCCAGAGAGATAACGCTCATCGAGACGACCCCGCGGCGCCACCACTCTGGCCCGCTTCCACGGCAAGTCAAGCCTTGCCGAGGCGCGTTCCATAACCTCCAACAGCTCCTCATACGCAGGGCAGGAGGGTTGAGAGGGCTCCGTCTCGACTTCTTCACCCTCAGACATCTCCTGCTCTTCCTGGGCAGCGCCCAGCAGAGCACTAGCTGTTGAGTCAGATGGCGCCAGTGAAATCGCGTCATCCTCCTCCAGCAGCTCGCCCTCGTCCGCGACTGATGAGCGTGAGAAGGAAAGCCCCTTCTCTAACTCACCAGCGAGACTCACCTGCGAGCCCCATGAGCTCATTTTCCTCCGTGCCTCAGCAGCAGAGGGTCCTGAACCCCGGGGAGCAGATGGCTGTCCCTCCTTCCTCAAAAAGAGAGACAAACGAGAGCGGAGCGTTTTCATGGAAAACCGCTCACAGTGCACGCATACCGCTCCCTCGAGAACATCGCGTGCGTGCTCTTCACCCAAACAAAAGACGCAAAGATCGTGTGAATCATCAGGTGTCAGATAACGCGGACACGGATGCACACACCTCTTAAACGCCTTGCTAGTGCTCGCCATTATTATATTTAGAAGAAACCGTTCTTACCTCGTGAATACACGCTTCAAACAAAGCAGTCATTGAAGACGAAGAAGAGGATGATGCTTTCTCCCGGCGCCCCTTTATACTGTGGCGCACCGGGAGTGACGTCATAGGCTGTCGCCGGCCAATATTTGGTGTTGTTGTATATATGCTTCAGACACGGGTCACGTAGATGGAGTTCCCCATAGCGACCTCTAGAGGACGCAGTTCGAAGTTCCCTTGATAGGGAACACAGAAATTTTAAATTTTTTAAATTGTGATTTCCAAGCCAGTTAATTATATTCATATGATTGATGAATTTATATTTCATTTTATATTTTATTGAAGTTTTAGTCATTTTGTTGTTTTTGTCATTTTATTCGGTTTTTTTAGTTATTACAGTATTTAAACTAAAATAATTTAATACTTATATTTTAATTTGTAGTTTTAATTAATTATAATAACCCTGATATGCATACAATGATTTTAAAATCATGATTAAAAAAGGACATATTTATATAAAAGTTGATTGCAAACTATATGATTTTTAATCCTGTAATCCAGACTAACCAAGTATTTATAAATGACATTTTTAAATTGTGATTTTCAAGCCATATTAAATCATATGAATATATGCATAATCTTTTAAAAAGCATGATTAAAAAGGGCATTTCTATAGTAATGATATCTTTTTATATGATAAAGTAACAATTACTTGCAAACTACATATGATTTGTATACATATGATATTTAAAAAAAAAATTATAAAAAAAAAAAATTCCAGTAATTTTGAATGACTGGAAAAGTCCCAGAAATTCATTTGTTAAAAGGTGCGGGAACTCTGAGTGTTCAGGCTTCCAGGTTGCTGACAACATTTCTTGGTTTTGTATACATTATGGATTTCAATACAATGATGCAGCACAATATCAAAAAAGCAATTTGCATTAATAACACTCAGGCAGATTTCTAATGGAGGTTCAGCTTCCTGCAATCACACACTCACCTGTAAATGTGTGACTTGGGTGTCCTCCAACACTAATGCTCATGAACTCCATCATACCAAACATCCACAGGCTTCCATTAGAGCGCTCAGGATCCGCCATCATGATTTGTTAACTTCAGCAGTCAAAGGTTAAACAATTTTGTGCTAGGGATTTCTGCCATTTTTTTAGTATTTCAAGGCAATTTATGGAACTAATCCAGAATTGCAAATGGTTCATTTGGGAAGTCTACCATGACAGGTACGTTCAAACGATAATTGAATTGAAATGTGTCTTGTGTACTGGTACAGGTTTTGTTTGGAAAGCACAACTGAGTGTCGCTATTTCCTGCTAGAAGGACAGAAATTGTGCTAATGAAGACAAATTGTCTACATGCATTCTTTGTAACTTTTAGTTTATGGACCAAACATTACATTTCACATCAAGTGCGACCTGCAGTACCATGATTATTAGGCTATACAAACATAAAAGTGCCTTTATAGTATAACCTTCATATGAAAGACATTAACTATGCGGAATGTACCTTATTTTGCAACCTTTTCTTTTTTCTTAGTTTTTTTTTAGAAAGGTTGTTAGGTGACTAGATAAGCTCCAGTGTTGGGAAGGTTACTTTGGAAATGCAATAGGTGACAGATTTTATTAGAGTATGTAACTGATTACATTTGATTACTTTTCTAATGAATATTTTCAACTGTTATTCATTTTCAAAGATTTAAACCATGCAGGGTACTCAACACTGATTACTGTCATACACCATAAAAGCAGTTTCTCGTTCTTTTGAACAAGTTACAATTGCTTTCATGCAATTGATTATGTACATTTGGCTGCGGTTTCCTACATTATCGGTTGCTAATGTCATGTTGCTCAAAATATACTATACTATATAGTTCTCAATGCAAAAGTCAGACCACTAGTAAAAAACTGTGAATCATATCCAAACTTTTTCAATCAATATCCCACATACAGTAATGTGTAAATTTGTACTTTTGAAATTAATATATGGCATACATCAGAAGTGCAGCCTTCTGCAGTTCACGTCAGGTAATACTAACAGAGTGCACTGTTATATTGATCACATGACTAAGCATTATAAAGATCTTGTTTGTGAACAATGACAAAAGGACTTTTCATTCTGATGGCACTGATATGTTCATTGACATAAATACTTACTTCTGAGAGACGAACTAAAGATTATGAGTAAGTGGCAGGCTTTTGCAGGTATTCCATTGTGTGGTGCTGTACTTATACACTTACTATACTTTGCCAATATTACAGTAAGGATGATTCAAGAAATGCACCAAAGCAACTGACAAAAACTGTAGGTTTTGAACAATGTGTTTCCTTTCTTTCTTACTGTGTAGTACTGTATTCACAACCACTAATGCTACTAATCGATCTATACTGAACATGCAAGCCAAGTCAGAAAGTCAATTTTATTTCTAAAGTGCTTTATACAATATAGATTGTTTACAGTAACAGTCGTTTCACAATAGTGTCAAATTCACATTCTGCTGTAAAGCAGCTCTAACAAGACAATATTGTCATTCTACAGCTCAAGTCAGTTCAGTATTGATTCAGTTCAGTTGCATGACTGTGTAAAATTCATCAGTCATACATACTGTATACACAGTGCAGTATATGCACATAAACACTGTGTATGCATTATGTATGACTGATGAATTTTATGAATTTAATTTTTTTTATTTTTGCATAGTAACTCTACACACAAACATAAAATAATTAGCCACACGCCATGTGTGAGTAGTGTTTTACATTTTTCACATCTGTGTGTAGTTTGGTGTGTATGTGGCTAATTATTTTATGTCTGTGTGTACTTTAGCTACTATTTTTAGCTAAAATAGTTTGCTTAAAAGTGTTTGCTTTTGAAAGATGTGTGTGACATTTTGTGTGTTGTGTGTGTGTTTTGTGGTTTTGAGAAATGGAGCCATAGTTTCAAAAACTGTAAGCATTTTGAAAAAACTGTAAAATTAGAAAAATGTAATTTTAAAACACAGCCACCAAAACATTTAATATAGTGTAGTAGCTATGATACTGTTTTTATATTTGCCATTATTGGTAACGTGGTTTTAATTATCTTGGATTAAACCCTTTTGTGAAATTTAACATTTAAAGTCTTGGTCGAGGGTAAAAAACAATGATAATATACATTAAAAGGCATTTTAACAAACAAATAAACACAAGTGTGCTTTAATGTAATATTTATGTAAATAACTAAATAAATACAAAAAAAAAATATTTATGGAAAAATATAAATATTTACGTGAACGTGATCTGTATGTACATAAATAAATAAATAAATACGTAAATTAAATAAAAGACGTAAATTTTTTATTTTTTGCACCAATAAGATTTTTATGTATCTATATAAATAAATAATGTGGCCATTGATGAAAAATGATATGCAGTTATGAAAATGACAGTCATTTAGCTAGAGGCAGTATAATGCTGAACAAGTCCTGACAGAGTTAGTAACCTAGCAGGCTGTTATATCCGCTTGACTGGTAGAGCAGAATCGCAGCTTTACCAGTCAAACTGCTATAATTATGGAGCAAATGCTCCAACACTGACAGCTGCTGAATTGCTCCCTTAATAAGAGGTTTTACCTGAAAAATGAGGGAGTTTAGCTCTAGCAGATGGTTTATCTCTCACATACAAATACTCCGTTAAATCAAACAGCATTCAGTTTTAAAAGCACAGATGATGATGTGAAGTGACATACGGCCAAGTATGGTGGCCCATACTCAGAATTCGTGCTCTGCATTTAACCCATCCATCGTGCACACACACAGCAGTGAACACACACACACACACAGCAGTGAACACACACACACACACAGCAGTGAACACACACACACCGTGAACACACACCCGGAGCAGTGGGCAGCCATTTATGCTGCGGCGCCCGGGGAGCAGTTGGGGGTTCGGTGCCTTGCTCAAGGGCACCTCAGTCGTGGTATTGAGGGTGGAGAGAGCGCTGGACATTCACTCCTCCCACCTACAATGATGATGATGATGTGGCTCATTCAGGAGATTTTTAAAGCAGTTTAGTCAAAGGCTTTTACAAGAACAGACCTAAGAATTAATTATTTGATTCGAATGCATTTATTGTCACACATATAATGTACACATATGTACAATATAATGTCACACATATAATTGATGCACATAAAGTGACCCAAAAAACATATTTGCACACTTAAAGACACACTTTCAAATGTCCAGATGTTTCAATAGATATTAAATGATCAAAAAGCAAGTCTCACCGGTGCTCAAATGCTGTTTAATTTGTGTCAGCTGTTTTTGTTGCAAACTGTGCTTGAGACCGTTCTTTAAAGCAAATGCCACTTGGTTTAGGTTTTTTGTATCTAATGTAGAAGCACTGAGACACTTAAGTGCAACTTAAGAGTGCAAATATTGTATAATTCTTCATGTCCAGTAATTTGAAACTGGGAATCTCTGTAGATCAAACAGTGATGTTAGTCTGCCACCTGCTGGTCAATGAATCCAATCATTTGAAATATGATGGAGAAGATGGGTTTGTTTTCTTTTTGGGCTTCCGTGCCCTGTTAGCCTGTTATTGGGTAACTAATTCAATTCATTAACATAAGGCTTACAGTAAGCCGTAGAAACAAGGATAAACGTGAGGAATACAAGAGAGAATACACACTATAGTGCCAAAAGTATTGGGACACCCCCTTCTAATGAACAGGTTTGACTACTTTAGTAATTTCTATGTGTACAAATCTTAATGTTTAAGCATATAATGATATTCTAGGGAATTGTGTGCTTCTACTTTTATAGCAACAGTTTGGACAGAACCCTTTTCTATTCTAACATGACAGTGTCTCTGTGTATAAGACACGGTTCAAAAAGACATGATTGATTGAGTCAGTGTGGAAGAACTTGACTGGTCTGCAGAAAGACAAGTCCTGATCCCAGCTGAACACCTCTGGTGTGACTCTATATGCAGGTACAGTCATTTTAGACTTCCAAAACTCCTTCAACAGATGGAAAAACGTTTTTTTTTGTATTGTGTGGCATGGGCGCGATCAGCCTGTGGCTCTGCTGAGGTGCTATTGAGCCTTTAGCTGGTCTGGATTGTTAGAGCCACTGTTTCTCATCTTTCTCTTGAAAATATCCCATAGATTCCATATGGGGTTCAAGCACAGTAAAATCATGGTCAGCAAAGCACTTGGAAGTGGTTTTGGCAGTGTGGGCAGGTGCTAAAGTCCTGCTGGAAAAATAAATCAGCATCTCCATAAAGCTTGTCAGCAGATGGAAGCATAAAGTGCTCCAAAATCTCCTGGTAGACGGCTGCATTGACTTTGGACTTGATAAAACACAGTGGACCAACACCAGCAGACGTCACGGCACCCCAAATCATCTCTGACTTCAGAAACTTCGCACTGGACTTCAAACAGCTTGGATTATGTGCCTCTTCAGACTCCAGACCTTGATTTCCAAATGAAATGCAAACTTTACTTTTATCTGAAAAGAGGACTTTGGACCACTGAGCAACAGTCCAGTTCTTTTTCTCCTTAGCCCAGGTAAGATGCTTCTGACGTTGTCTCTGGTTCAGAAGTGGCTTGGTAGCCCTTTTCCTGAAGACGTCTGAGCGTGGAGACTCTTGATGCACTGACTCCAGCTTCAGTCCACTCCTTGTGAAGCTCTCACAAGTGTCTGAATCAGCTTTGCTTGACAGTATTCTCAAGCTTGCAGTCATCCCTGTTGCTTGTGCACCTTTTCCTACACAATTTCTCCCTTGCACTTTGCATTTAATATGCTTTGATACAGCACTCTGTGAATTTGTACTGAATTTGTACTCTGTACATTTGGAGAAATGTAGCATTCCATCACTTTCTCAGCAATGGATGCTCTGCAGTGAATGGGTGCCGTCAGAATGAGAGTCCAAACAGCTGATAAAAACATCACAATAATCCACACCACTCCAGTCCATCAGTTAACATCTTGTGAAGACAACAGCTGCATGTTTGTAAGAAACAAATCTATCATTAAGACGATTTAACATCAAACCATTGCCTCTGGCTAAAATACAAGTCCTCTAACCATAATGCTGCTTTCTTCAATGAAAAAGTTGTCTTGTCTGAATCAGGAGAGAAATATGCACAGATCAAGCACCGTTTACAAGCCAAAACAGTACATGTGGGTGGATTTTGATGTGAGAGACAACAGGAGATGGACTTTTTCACTGGAGGAAGCGTTATTATGGATTATTTTGGCCAGAAGAGGTGTTTTAATGGATTTGTTTTTTACGTACAAACATGCAGCTTTTCACTTCACAAAATGTTAACTGATGGACTGGGGTGGTGTGGATTATTGTGGTGTTTTTATCAGCTGTTTGGACTCTCATTCTGACGGCACCCATTCACTGCAGAGCATCCATTGCTGAGTAAAAGATGTAAAGCTACATTTCTCCAAATCTGTTCTGATGAAGAAACAAACTCCTCTACATCTTGAATGACCCGAGGGTAAGCACATTTTCAGCAAATGTTTACTTTTGAGTGAACTCCTTTACTCATTCACGTCACATTAAACACACACAGTTCATTTAAAACACGGCGCAGGCCACAAAAACTACGAAACAGGTATAAATGGCATCATTTAATTTGTGACATATTTTAAACATTCCTTTCTCAAAGTTTCATATGACAAATGTACAGGAATCGTTCTTTTCACATATATATATTTATATATCTTTTTTTCTCATGTTATTGCTTTACAGTAAAATGCATTGGTTGGATATGTCCATTAAAGCATGACAATACATTCATATACGTGTTACAGATGTATTCAGTTATGGTTCATAGTAACTAACTTTACATGAAATATAGATATATTTATATTTTGATCATCGTACATGTATTATTATAATTATTGACATGAATCCAACATCACGTTGAGGTCACAGTGCATGGGGTCGCAGTTCATACACGTATTGAATGTGTGTGTGTGCGTGCGCTTATTTTGTAAGTTCCCATACAATCCACAATATGTAGAGGTACAACAATTATGCCATCTGAATTTTGCTTGTTAAAAAAGTGACTTCATAAACATATATGTGATCATTGTGTTGGTAGACAGAGTGTATGAGTGTGTTTGTGTGTGTGTGTGTGTGTGTGTGTGTGTGTGTGTGTGTTAATATACAACAAAATCTCAAATGAAGAGCCCAGCAGTTCAACTGATGTTAAATCAGTCATGATCAAAGCATCTCAAACGTATTGTATGTACAAATTATCTAAAGAACAAATGACTTCCAACAGCTGTAAAAGTCTGCATTATCAGCATGTGCATTATAGGGTAAATCTTTCAAAACCTGTCTAGAAAATGTCCAGGATCAAATTCACCCCACAATTAAATAAAGTAAATAAAGATATTATATTTTGCATAAAGAAAATGAAGTCTATTATTAAGAACCAAGAGTTTTTGCATGGCAACATTATTTTCATGACAATTATACACATTTCCCATGAATTCTTATTATGTAAAGCAACAAACATATATATTGTTATTTATAAAAAAAAATTGACAAAATATTTGACAATTCAGAATTTTTTCATGCAGTTCTCCAGAAAGTAAGAAGTGCGACATATAAACATTTAAATTGTAAGATGAAAACTTGCTATTTTGATAAAAGAAAATGGGAATTGTGAGATAAAAAGTCGCAATGATTTTTTTATTTTTTTACTTTTTTATTTAAAAAACTGAATAAACAGAATTCAGAGGACAAAAAGTCAGAATTGCAAGATTTGAACTAAGAATTATGAGGAAAAAAGTAAGAGTTGTGAGGGAAAATGTCTTGATTAATTTTTTTTTTTTCCTTTTTTAAATGTTTTACCCCTGAAAAATAAATTAGCAAGATGTAAACTAAAAATTCTGAGGAAAAAGGTCAGAATTTTGAGATTTAAATGAAGAATTCTGGGGGAAAGGTCAGAATTGTGAGATAGAAATCACAAATATCCATGGGTGGAAACAGGTTTCAATACATTATAATTATAAAATAAATCAAAATGGGGAAATGTGCTTAATTCTCTTTAAATCGGTGTCACGATAAACAATTTTGAATGGCACAAAAACAGACTTCGTGTGCAAAATACAATGTCAGCTTTTGATTTGGGGTGAAATATACCATGGACATGTTTTTGTGAGATTTAACCCCATGTTTTATTACAAAATGGCACTAGAGAATATTCATCTATGCTTGGTTTTGTTCTTTAATTTAAATGTTCCTGTATCAGTCAGAAGTGCATATACATGAAGTGTCTGTGCGAAAAGTCAAGAGGAACTACGGTAACTGTCTCTGTATGAAGTTGAGTTTGGAGGATGCACAAGACGTGCTTAAAGCAAAAAATAAACCCCTTCACCGTCTCCATCATGTCTCACTGAAGCTCGTCTTCCACTCAGAAGTTCAAGGCGGCTCATTAGTCTGTGTTTGAGTCTGGAAGCGCCCTGTGAGGAGGACGTTAATGCCCTGGAGAGCACAGCCACATCCTCCCTGCATAGTGTCCACTGCAAGTCCACATCCTATTGCTATTTCACGTCCAACATTCATAAAAAAAATGACGTCCGGACTCTGTGCTGTGTTTATATTGCATTAACCCCGTTCTCCCGACACAAAAACAGCTGCCAATTTCCACAATCTTTGAGTCACGTTTGGATCCGCATGATGGGAAAACGTCTCTGCGGAGGTTTGGTTCTGTAGCTGCCGGGTCGGAAACGGGCAAGTGGTTACCATGGAGACGACTGTCCGGAGATCACCTCGGTGGAACGTCCCACAATGCACTGCAGTCGCAGGCGTGTGCTGATGGTGGCTGTGCTCACACTGCATGAAAACACCTTCCTTTGTGTTTTTGGCTCGTTTTCTAGTATAAATACATTCTTAAATCAATCTCAAGTCATTTGAGAAGCAAAATGACTTGATATTAAGTCTTGTTTCATGAAAAATGAAGTTTTTCCTTAAAACAAGAAAAAAACCTGTCAACAAAGAGTCAAAAAAATAATTGTTTTACCAGATACCTATTCTTGTTTTAAGATGATTTTTCAGAAAAACAAGACCTAATATGTTAATTAATTAAAAACAGTGGTAATAAAAGTGGTAATATCTGCCAATGCGGTCAAAAAATAAGATTTCCGACTTAATTTTGATCTTTTTTTTTTAAAGTAAACAAGACTTGACAGGCCTTCCTTAAGTCACTTTGCATCTCAAATCTTGTTTTCTGAAAATATGTTTTCTTGTTTTAAGCAAAAACTCACTTTATTTTTAAACATCATTTTTTTATTTATTATTAAAAACAATTAAAAACAAAATGATCAAAAGTGAGTGAGTTTAAGCTTAAGAAAAAAATCTGCCAATGGGGCCAGAAAAATTCTCTTCTCTTTAAACTAAGTTTATTTTTCTGACACCACAGGATTTTTTTTTTCCTGTTTTCAGCTTAAACTCACTTAATTTTGATTAGTTTTTCAGAAAACATTCCTCAAGTCTTTAAAATATCGATCAAAATATAGTTCAAAAAACTTTTTTTTCAGAAACAAAGACTTCATATCTTTTCTTTTGGTTCTCAAGTGTATTTTGATTTAAGAATTTGTAGATATTTTGTACTGGAAAACAAGACAGAAGTACAGAGGAAGAGCCAGATTTGTTTTTTGCAGTGCGTGCATTGGTCAGATGAGGGACTGTCTGAAGATCTTCCCCTGATGTGCACGAATACACACACACAAACACACACGTCTGACAGAGGGAAGCACTTCTGATTGAGACCCGACCGCTCGCTTTAAAGTGCTAATTTCCACATTTCACAATGAAAGAGCCCCTCAAGAGCATAAGACCAGACCAAAACCACAAGAAACCACATCGCAGATGCTCATCTATAAATAAATATGATTAAATCTCTTCACAGGCAAGTTTATATTCACAGAGCCCTCAAAGAGGCTACGGTAATAACTCCTAAAATCACAAAACAGGAACATTGCTTTTTGTGATTCAAAATATACAAATTCTACAATTTATATGCAAAACAAAATGATTCATTATCAGTATTTGTGTCTGTTTTTATAAAGTATCTAAATATCATTCAAATTAAATTTGAAGTTGATTTATCTTACAATGCAAAGTCTTAATGTCTTCAAGTATTTAAACCTCTTGCATTTTTTATATTTTATAGTAAACTAACTTTAGAGTAAGCTAACTTAATTTAGTCAGATTTGTGATTTTAACAATTCGCCAATAAAATTTTTAATTAATTGAAGATATATATACTTTGAAAACTTTTAATAACTCAGTCTTAACATCTTCTAGTTGTTCTGAGCTTCCTTTGCAATATATATCTTTTTTTACAATACAGTAATAGATGATGTGCAATACTTTAATTTCACTTGTATTTTTAAATATTTTTCTTCCTTTTTTCAGCATAAATCTAATTAAGTCAGGTGTGTGCTTAAAACAATTGGCCAATAACGTAAGAATATAAAAAAATTGAAAGATACAGACTTCAAAAACTCTTAATTTCTTAAAGTATTTGAAATAGAATTTTCTTACTCTTATTAAAATAACAATGGATGATGAGTAATACATTTATTTATCTTGCCTTTCCAAGTATTCTTAATGTTTTACATAAATCTAACTAAATAATAAATTTTATGCTTAAAACAATTTGCAAGTGATGTAAGAAACTAATTAAAATTTACTTAAGTGAAGATATATGTGACCCTGGACCACAAAACCGGTCATAAAGGTCAATTTTTCAAATGAAATTTTTTTATAAAACTTCATTTTTTATAAAACTGAAAGCTGAATAATAATCGTTCCATTGATGTATGGTTTGTTATGATAGGACAATATTTGGCTGAGATACAACTATTTGAAAATCTGGAATCTGAGGGTGCAAAAAAATCTAAATATTGAGAAAATCGTCTTTAAAGTTGTTCAAATTAAGTTCTTAGCAATGCATATAACTAATCAAAAATGAAGTTTTGATATATTTACGGTAGGAAATTCACAAAATATCTTCATAGAACATGATCTTTACTTAATGTCCTAATGATTTTTGGCATAAAAGAAAAATCAATAATTTTAATCCATATATGTTTTTTGGCTATTGCTACAAATATACCCCAGCGACTGCTTTTGTGCTCCAGGGTCACATATTCTTTGCAAACTCTTAAGAACTCGATGTCTTAATATTTCCAAGTCAATTTTTCTTGTTTTAAGGATGTTTAGATATTTATACTAAAAAATAAAAACAAGATCAAAAATACTGATTATGAAAATGTTTTACGCAGAATAAGCATGCATGTGTCCTAATCATGCACGGCACGCTTCCAATGACAAGTAATTAGTCCATCTGCATTGAAAGAGTCGACGCTGCGACAATCACAGCCAGCTGCAACACTGTTGCTGATTCATATGCAGATTTTTTAGACTAATGAGATTCCACTGATTTGCATGGACGATCGTAGCCGATTAGGACACAATACTAACAGAAAATGGTAGTTTCTGTTGCATTTCTAAATATGTTGCTTATTTCGAAGTCAAAAAAGCGATATGCTGCAAAAGAATTCACAGTTGTGTGAGCATGAAGAGATTCAGTGGTTAGACAAGAAAAAGAAACAGATCAGTGTAGGCATGTAGAAAAGGACTAATGCTTATCCAGGTGTCCATACGCTCCGTATTTGCCATCATTCTGAGATATTAAAGATCTCGACTGGAAGAGAAGAGCTGCCAAGGAGAAGTTCCTCTTTCTGGGGTCAAAATCAGGAAAATGAGCTGAAGTGGAAGATCGTATCCATCCGTCCACAGTGAGACGAGTCGAACAAAAGGAGCTTGAATAAAGCCTTGGTGCTAATGAAGACTAGCACTCGTCCAGTCTGAGGTGATGCTGGTTCTGGAGTGCAAGAACGGAGCTCGTGACATCAGGATGGTGCATTCTGGGATACGGAGTCTAGTCTTACTGACACATGGGCAGGTTGACGAAGGTGAAGACGTTGTATTCGATCATGATGGAGAAGCAGAGGAAGATGGCGTATAGCACCAGCACATAGACGCCCAGCTTGAAGTCCAGCTTCCACCCGTTCAGATGAATCCCAAGAATCTGCAGCGAAGAAACATGAAACAAGCTGTAAACAAGAACCAACAGATACCGAGGGAGAACTGAAGGTTTAAGTACACAAAGCAAACAAAGGAGCAGATGAGCTAATTACTGTAACGAGGCGAGTACTGAGAAACTATAGGTCATGGGGGAAACACAATGAGACATACATGTAACAGCTATCAGGATATGTCTAGACAGAGAAAAATACACAAAAGTTTGCAATTTCTAAAACATATCCTGCTAATAAAAAAACTACAATTTTCAGTTTAAGCAGTTGTCTCTTCATAAAAAGATTAAATAACTCATTATATAACTCTCATTTCATTCCCATTCAGCGGTTTCATTTAATTTTTTATTAATCGATTTTTTAATTTATTTAAAAGAATCTACATTTTGATTATCAAACCATTTTCCTCAAATAAAAATGAAAAAATTCAATATTCAGTTGAAGCAATAGTCAATCACTTCCTAACATTAGAAATAACTTTCTATTTTAAACTGTATTTCTATCTCTATATTATAGTGTTAAACTGAATATTACAATTTCAATTGATCTGTTTTTATCATTTTTTCAACAATTTTATGATTAAATTAAATGCAATATTGATTTTCAGCATTTGTCAATCACTTTGTAATAACTTTATAAATACATTTTTAATTTTATTGTCATTATATTATCAAGTGCTAAACTGAATATTAGTTTAAACCGATCAGTTTTTATTAACTGATGTTTTATTATTTTAGGATTTATTTAAAATAACTGACAATTTGATTCTTTAAAGTACAATCCCTGTGTAGTAACATTATACATTACTTGTTATTTTATAACATTTATAATATATATTAACTGATTTTTGTATTATTATTCTTTGATTTATTTATCCAGGTGTTTATTTTTATTTTATTTTTTGTTTATAGTTGTATAATATTCTCCACACTTACATAATCTTCAAAAATTCTAGTTAAGGACAAGTATTTATTTTAATGATCAAAACTGTGATACCAGAATTAACAGGGAAATGATTTAACTATGAACAGGCCCACACGATATCTGTGCATCCAGATTTCTTCCAAATCAACACACCTGTCATTCAAAAGTTAATAACTTTTCAGCAGAATTCACAGAAAAAGTCTACAGCTTGCATCTGATCCTGATTGAGTCACGGTTTGTCTCAGGAGAACCTGCTGATTTACTCACGGTGAGCGCGACAGATCCCAGCAGCAGCACCACGGAGTAAACCAGTCCCCGACTGTTTATCATCACCTGCACGGAGGGAGGAAACAGCATCATCAGCTCCCACAATGCCACTGTGCCATTAAACAATTACAATAAACAGAGACCTCGTGTTTCAGCGCTCATGTGTTCAACAGAAGCTCCTGGTTTGAGAGGAGTTCAAACAGAACGAGCTGCTGGATGTGCTTACAACTGATCCATAATCGACTGCCATGGTCTGCAGCGCCCAGGGAACGCCGAGCCCCACCAGAATGTCAAAGACGTTACTGCCGATGGTGTTGGACACGGCCATGTCTCCCAGACCTGCAGAAACGAGACCCGCTTTCACACTAAACAAGCAATGCCTACACTGTAAAAATAAAATTCTTAAAATTTACGGTAAAAAACTGGCAGCTGTGGTTGCCAGAATTCTACCGTAAAAATACGGTAGCAACGTTTTAGGTTTTACGGTTTTAACTTAAATTTACAGTTAAATACCGTAATTTCTTTAACTGATATAATCTTAATATACCAACCTATTAAAGTACTGAAATCTGTTTTGTTCCTTTGAAATACACTGATATCCACCAAATGCAGGTGATGATGAGAAAGTCACATGATGAGCCAAAGTCCATCACAAGCAACTTTTAAACAATTGCATATACAGAAGGTGCACAGTGTCATTCACACAAGCACTAAACACCATCATGGTGAGACTCATTAAACTGAAATATGCTATAAACATTAATTTAACAACATTAGATGTAACATACAACCCTAATAAACATAACTGATAAGAAAAAACTAAGAAGAAACATAGTTATTTCAAAGAAAAAACGTCAAATTCAAACAGAATTTGAAATGGAACGCAGGGAATTCTGGGAACGTAAGTTTACGGTTTTTCCCTGTAAATTTTACAGGAACTTTCTGTTAAGCATGTAACAGGTTTTTACCGTAGCATTTTCACAGTTTTTTACCGTTAAAATCACGATCATTTTTTACAGTGTATGCATCATGCAGATTCACATTTCTCCTAAAGCGATGCAAAATAAGTGTTTTGTGGCTTGTCATGATATAATGGAAAACGGAACTTAATGGAAAAAGGAACTTGTTAAATACATTTATCGGTGGTGAAATTAAAGCAAAACGTAATCCACACCATAATAAGGAAAGCAAAACAATAAGGAAAGTGGTGAAAAACATGCTGACAAAAAGAATAACAATGCAAAACTAGAATTGAAACAGTGGGTGTAGATTTATCAAAATATAATTAGAAATATATTTATATTATTCAAATAATTTTTATAATTAATTAATAATTAAATAATAATTATTATTATTATTAATCTTTATTGTTGTTTTCATTTTACAAAACAAATTATTTATTCAAAAATATAATAATAAAACATTATAAAATAGCATCCTGCTAGAAATACACTGCATTTAACTATAAAAATGACATTCGGTGCCAGAAATTACATACTATGTCAATAAGTCTTTTTCAATAGAAATGCAACTCTATAAAGGAAACGGCAGAAAAGCAGCCACAAGAAGGGTTTCCATAAAGTGTTATTTTATAAAACAACATAAGATTTAGTCAGATAAAAAATACAACAATAATAATAATAATAATACAAATAATAATTATTATTATTATTATTTAAAAAATAAAATGAAGTATTTACTTTATCATTACATCATAACTATTAAATTATTGTTCCTTTTGTTTGAGAATCCTAAAACACTGGCTCAAAAACATTTCATGCCAGAAATTACACACTTAATCTTAATCACATAAAATTTAAACTTCAATACAATATGAGCCTCAGTACTTGTCTATGGCTGGAAAAGTCAAAAGAGAACCATTATAAAGTCATCCTAAAATCTATACTATGCACTATGTAATCTTGTATTCTGCATAGGGCAGGCAGCATTGAGATGCAGTCCATGTCTGAGGTGAAGTGATTGATAGTGACACAGGAACAGGATATCACATTATGTGTGCTGTAGCACTTTGATAAGATACGTGAAGGTAGAAAGGTCTGTATTTCATGTTAAATTCATTGTAAGATATCAGAGACTGAATAAGAAAAATGTAAGATGCATCAGAACATTGAAACCTGAGAAGCTGAGATTGAAGAAAGAGGGGGGGGGGGGGGGGGGGGGGGGCTCAAAGCTGTAACAGGACAACGTCATAAATCGGATTCCTGGCTCCAACTAGCTGAAGCAAGCCTCTTTCACAAAACAGCTTTCAACATTGAGACAAAAGAACACTTATTGATAATTCCAATCCAGGAAAGAGACTGTCAAATTTGTTGCAAATAATCAAGACTGATTGTCAAAGAGATGGCCATCACGTGTTCCACGATTGAATTCACGAGCTTCCTTAGACTGACTTCTCCCCACATAGAAGACAGCCCAAACCAAAACTCCTTTGTCTAAAGGACATGCCTTCGTTCTCCATAGAACTATACAAAGACTTTCTTTTTCATATGCATATAAAATCATCCTAAAAGGACATTTCTATGCAGAACCCCATATTATGTTTGTAATCCACACATTTGACTATCATTGTTTTAATCAAATATTATGTATGTCTTTTAATCACTATTGAATAGCTGAAGGATTCAGATGCATGTGTGGTATGTATGAGTTTGAAAATTCATGCTTCCAATCAATTCTTTGTCAAAGGCATCATAGTCTTGTTATAGAAATCATGCTCAAAAGTATACTTTGCAAGAGCCTGTATAGTTCGGACCTCTGACTGAACAGATAACAACGATTTATTAGTGGGGTGGAGAAACAAAGCAATACCCCGAGCAAGGACAGTATCTAATTGGTCAAGACGTCCAGATGGGACGGTCTGAAAGCCGAGTTTAAAACTCAGGACACCATCAAACTCTCTCTTACTCTTCTTCGTAAAAATGCTTTCTTAGTCACTCTTACTCTCTTGGTCGCCCTTCTTCTCTTTTGCCACCGCGTGCTGCTCTTTGAGCTACCGCGATGGAAAGAAAACCAACCTAGTCTCTTTACATCCTTTTATTTTTATTCTTTTACTTTAGTTTATTTTCTTTCCGTGGCGTTTCGTGTTCTAATGTAAGTTTGCTACAAAGTCCAGCTCCGACTGCACTCGCTTCAAACTTCGACCAGACCAACTCCGCATCCTCAGCCAACGCCCAAGACGTCACTTCAAAGACTATTAAACTTCCAGCCAATCAGACACTTCGGGGAACCCCCTGTCTGCAACGACGACACAAAGGACACCCCGTAACACAGGCAAAGCAAGCAAGTACACCTCCAAGTTCTAACTGAATCAGGTGCATTTAATATAAATTTTAGCCTCATTGAGAAACTCAAAGCGAGGGTTAAATAAGTGATTGATGGTTGTTCAGGTCTATGCAATAGCACATATTGCTGTAAACTTGGGATTTCATTCTCTTAAACTCATCCTTTCCTCACTTTCTCTCTTCCTGCAACGTGTGCATGTGTGAATGCTTGTGTTCATGTGTTAGGTTAGTTTATGTCTTAGGTTTATATAAATAAAATCTGATTTATATTGAAAAGAGAAGTATCTTGTGTTTTGTGTCTGCCGATTTTGTTACTGTGCTGTTTAATAGTGTTTTCACTATATTTTGTATTTTAATATCCAGTCCAGAGTTTGCCATACGGCTCGTTCAGTGAATCGCCGTAACACTGATTCTGTTCAAATCCCTAAAATCATAAATGATTCCCTTTGAGCTAAATTAAGCTATTGCTTTAAATTACATATTAATATTATATGTTTATTACGTTACATGATCCTGCCCCAGGATTATAGATCAGAAGGGTGCGATCGATCTACCTTGACGAGCCACGATCAGGCTGGCGATGCAGTCCGGGACGCTCGTGCCCGCCGCCAGAAACGTGATGCCCATGATGACGTCGGGAATGCCGAGCGTGTATCCGATGATCGTCACCTACAAGACAGAGGAAAGCTTCACTAAAAACAAGACAGACTAACCGGAGAGAGAGAGACACTGACAGTCGTGTGACACCTACCATCCACACCATGAAATAGGAAAAGACGGCGATCCAGACGGTGGAGAGGATGAAGGAGAGCATGAAGTATTTCTCCCAGCGAGACTTGGCACAGTTTGGGATGGTGAAGAACAGGATCAACAACAACGGCCAAGAGATCAGCCATTTAGTTATATTCATACAGCCATCTGAAACACACAACGTACTGTTTTAAAGCCACACTGCAGTGCTATAAACTCATTTTCTGCTCTTGCTTACAAACTAGGTACTGTTCCTTTAACCCTCATGTTGTGTTCCTGTTATATTAACTCGGATAGGATTTTCTTTTTCCTATAACAGGTATAACAGCTTCCTTTTTAGGATTTTTTCCATGGTGTTCCTGGTCAAACAGGAACATCCGCCTACAAAAATAGCTTGTAAATCTCTCATTATACTACATTATTGCCACATATTGGATTCAATCTTTTGATGCATGAGCTCAGATCAATGAGGCCTCAATCAACCTGTACCAAAAAGAAATACAAAACCTGTGGTAATTACAAGTAAACAAGTTGACAAAAATATCAATCCGAGATATGTTAATAATACAGCATTTTGGATATTTGGATATTTTTTGTACTTTGTTCCAGGTCAAAAATGACCTGCCTACAAAAATTGCTTGTAAATCTGTCATTATGCTATATTATTCCCACATATTGGATTTATCTTTATCAACTTGTTTTTGTTCAATTATCACAGATTTTGTATTATTTCTGGATTGGGCGTAGGCCTTTCTGATCTCAGTTTTTGTGTGAAAATTACCAAAATTATCCACAAATGATGCTTTTTTTTCACTTAGGAACAACATAAGCTTGGATCAATAAGGCAACCATTTCCAAAAAAGAAAAAAAAAACTGCCTATTGTAAGTAAATAAGTTAACAAAACGATTGAAACAATTGCATCCTGATAATATAGCATATTTAATATAGCATAATTTTCAGGATTTTTTTTTAGGATTTTTTTTTTTTTCCACACTTATCAACTTGTTTTCTTTCAATTAGCACAGGTTTTGTATTTGTTCTTGGGACTGACTGATCATAGGTTTCACTGATCTCAGTTTGTGAGTGGAAATTACCAAAATGATCAAAAAATCCAAATCCAAAAAAAAAAAAAACTAAACCTGTGCAAACTGAAAGAAAAGAACAGATTTGGTGACAGATTTACAAGCTATTTTGTTTAATGCTAGTCATTTTTGACTGTGAACACCGCAGTAGGTCTTTTTCAGCACAGCACAAAGCTTAAAACGCTTATATTTGCTCCTTAAAATGCGCTTTCTGAGGTGCTTTTTCATTTCTATCACATCCGTTTCTTTTCAGCACAAATATTTTCTTCTGAAAAGTAACAATAAGTCTCTTTTACTCACCTGGTAATCTGAACGGTGAGGTGAGTTCACTCTCTTTCTCTTCAGTGGTTTTGTCTTCTGGCACGTTTCCATTCTCGATGTCTGGTTTGCCGTCCACCACAGCCGTCTCCACACCGTTAGCCGACTGGACCAACCTCTGACGCTACACACAACAAACACACTTTTCTAGAAGTGCACCAGTGTTAAAGCCTGGTTGATACTGATAAACTAATGCTAAATGGCTGATAGTACAATTTTTTTGTACTATTTTGTGAAAAAAATAAAAAATAAAAAATAAATTAAATATCTTTCAGGGATCACAACATTATAATGTGCGGTATAAAAAAATAATTTTCATTTTGATTAATGTCATGTGACACTGAGGACTGGAGTAATGGTGCTGAAAATTCAGCTTTGATCACAGCAATAAATTCGATTTTAACATATATTCACATAGAAACCAGTTATTTGGAATTTTAATAATATATCACAATATTAATGTTTTTACTGTATTTTTTATCAAATAAAAAGAGCCTTGGTGAGCATAAGAGGCGTCTTTAAAAAAATTAAAATACAGACCCCAAATTTGACTTTATTTATATTATTTTATTTATGTATTTTTAATTGTTATGAAAATAATGACATAATACTAATAATAATGCAAAACAATATTTTAATAATTTATTTTGCAGGGAATTTCTTGATATTCATCCTTTCTTGTCTTTATACATTCTGCAAATATATATGCATATTGTTTTTAAATAATTATGAATATTCTATTAAAAAATGTCAATTTTGAAAAATGTGTTTTTATTGAAATTTTTAATTTTATCTATTATTATTTTGCTGTATCACAGTGTGTCTGCTCTGCCGTACCTCTGTTATAATGAGACGGCTGGCCATGCGCAGACGAGTCTTGGGTCCGAAGTGGTTTGTGACCATCACACGGAGACCGGCTTCTGGGAAACGGTAATTTGGAGGACTGGCGTTGATGATTTCATCAACCATGACCACCGAACCTCGACTGTAAACCTTACTGGACTTGACTTGAGAAAGACGAAACAAATATCCATGAAATACACACAGAACACACAGACTGGTTTCTTTCTGGATATTCTAAAACAGCATGTTTTATATGAGACATTTACTCCTCTATCTCAAATTATTTAGCTGCATTTTCAGAGAAGCATCATGTGCAGTAAAAGCAGAAAGGTTTAGTAAGACTAAACAGGCAGGCAGAGTTAAACGTGAAGATACCGAGGCCAGAAACAGGCAGATGAGGAATGAGGAAAGAGAAAAACTCTAGTGAAAAGATGGCAGGGAGGAAAGCCAGAAGTGATGGATGAGGCAGTGACATTACCTCTCAATCACAGACGGACCGAAGCAAAAGTGCTGAGACCTCAAGAGCTGGAAAACAAGGTTTCTCACACACTGGATCTGCTTTAATACAGAACCAGGAGGACGTTTCTCTCATAAAGACAAAATTAAACTAAACCAGTCGTGCTGTTCAGAGCATGTGCAATAAATGAGAACATATCCAAGAAATATATTTTCTCAATCTAGTTTAAAACAAACACACCAAAATCAGCCAAAATGCCATCTTTGTTTTCACGTTGCCTGAATAATAACCTGAACTAACCCTCAAATGAAAAATAATCTGATATTTTTAAGAATAAAAATCTTACTTGTAAAAATGCCTATGAAAAGAACTTAACAGTAGAAACAGTACAAGATTATGCCAAATTTTAAATAAATGTTGCATTTTAATTCAATAGATGTCACTGTATGTTTTTAATAACTTAAAAGATTATGCCAAGATACAAGATTTTCACAATTGTTTTTAAAAAATATTTCTGCCTTTTAAAATTTCTGCTTATGTAATATATTACAAATATGGTAATACAGTAACTAAAAACATTATTCAAGTCACAGTATTTCTGAATTGTTTTTTAAATGTTTTTTTTAAATAACCTAAAAGATTATACCATATTTTGCCAAATTAAAATATATTTTTTTAAAATATGATAATAAAGCATTCATTTCTTCATGATGAGCGTCATAATTATATAATAATAATAATAATAATAAAGTAAAGTGACATGAAACTAATAATAATAATAATATAATTTCATGTAATTTATATAAACAATGTAATTCAATAAGTGAAAACATCATTCAAGTCACAGTATGTATGAATAACATTTCTCATATTAGACATATACATAAAGACACCCTAGAAAGATTATAATTCAGATGTTTGGAGATAATTAAAATTTACAGAACATTTAAACATATTACATTTCTGTCTTCTTGTATGGCATGTTTTCTACCATATTTGTTCAAACTCTGATGACAGGTGACCTCATACTTGTCCTGAGGGTGACATGGGTATGGAATTATGGATTATTATTTATATTACATCTGTATTTTTTAAAGCCTGACTGTTTAGTCTTACCTGGACCTAGCAGCGGTACTGACAGATCGTCCCAGTTACAGTCCAAACTGTCTTTACCGTCCTCCAGTTCACTGCCGGCCGCCGCGTTTCCATTGGCAACGTTCTTGTCTCCTTGTCTAGTGAAAAACTTCTGCATGCTTGTGTTAAATCTAATACAGACAAAAACAAAATGAGAATTTTCTAGCTCTCCTGCTCTCCAAGGCTGCAATTATTTGATCATAAATATAGTAAAAACCGTAATACTGTAAAATATTAGCCTATAACAATTTAAAATAACACTTTTCTACTTGAATATATAGTAAAATGTCATTTATTTCTGTGAGTCAAAGCTGTATTTTCAGCATCATTACTCGATCCTTCAGAAATCATTCTAATACACTGATTTGCTGCTCAAGAAACATTTCTGATTATTATCAATGTTGAAAACAGTTGTGCTGCTTCATATTTTTGAAAAAAACTGTAACGCATTTTATTTCTCAGGATTCTTTGATGAATAGGAAGTTCAAAAGAATAGCATTTATTTAATCCTTTGTCACATTATAAATGTCTTTAGTGTGTGTATATAAACTCACTTCATGATGAGAATATATACAGCATACATGAGCACCAGCACCAGACTCTCCCACCTGAAACACGTGATCAAAACCACACATCAGATCATGGAAACGTGCAAAAATCAGACAAGAGAGGAAAATGAAAACAGACTCACCACACAATCTTTTCGTCATAGATGAACTGATGTCACGTGACAAGACAAACAAAAACATAATCAGTTCTGTTACGGTTTAGTTCTAAAGTAAAACTGAGGATGATTGAGGGACTCAAACACAACAATTAAAAAAGGTTCAAACATTCACTGATGCTCCTGAAGGAAACACGATGCATTAAGAGCCGGGGTGTGAAAACTTTTGAACAGGATGAAGATGTCCAAATTTTTCTTATTTTGTTGAAATATCATATTTTTCCATTTAGTACTGCCCTTCTGACGCGACAGAAGATACTTGCATGTTTCCTGGAAGACAAATGAAGTACAATTTACCTTGATCTTCAAATTCAAAAGTTTTCACCCCCGGCTCTTAATGCATCGTGTTTCCTTCAGGAGCATCAGTGAATGTTTGAACCTTTTTTAATAGTTGTGTTTGAGTCCCTCAATCATCCTCAGAGTGAAAAGGTGGATCTCAAAATCATACAGTTACTGCTGGAAAGGGTTCAAATATGCAAAAGATGCTGGAAAACTGAAGATTCTGCAGGACGTGGATTTTTCTGAAGAACAGTGCTCAGTTTAACTGTTCAGAACAAACAAGGGACTCATGAACAACCATCACAAAACAAAAAAACACTCGTAGATCATCCAGGTAACCACACACAGTATTAAGAACCAAGGGTTCCCAAACTTTTGAATGTGGTTATTTTAATAATTTCAGCTATTTTTTTGTCTTGTGGACTATATGTAAACATCTTTTATGCAAAATATCTTACTCAGGACAGTACAAAATAAAAAATAACATGCATTTTGTATGATCTCTCTTATTTTGGTAAAATTATCCACATTTTCACAGGTTCTGCAAGGGGTTCCCAAACTTTCGATCCCCACTGTATATATATATATATATATATACATATATACGGTGGTGGCCAAAATTCTTAGAACACTATTATTTTCACGAGCTAAACATTTTTTTAAAGTCAGTTTTTTCTATCTTTTGCTGTAGTGTGTCAATAGGAAATATCAGTTGTTGTTGTTTTAACAGAGCAGATATTCATTTGAGACTCACCACAATTAGAGCAATTACAGACAATATGTAGAAGAAAGAGTCACGGAAAACAGCCCACCGAGTCAGAAAGACCACCTACAGACAACAACACAGACTACTGTTAAATACAGAAACTCATGAAGATACGATGATTCACAAACAGCAAAACCGTGAAACAGAATAAAACAATAAGACTTCAACCTCAGCATGTGCAAATATAATTCAGGCAGAGGCCTCTAGTTGTTATCTCAGAAATAAAAATGAATTTATTTTGAACTGCATTTTGTGTAAAAACCTTTTCTCAAATGAGTAAATAAATGAACAAACAAATAATTAAACCCAAGAAAACGATAAGTTAAAGAAATGCATTTAATATTGAAAAAACAAAACAGGGTCAAGGTTAAGTTGGAAGGTAAAGTTTCTTAGTGTGAAGAATATTTTAATAATCTGAAGAATCTTTTTTCACTATAAAGAACCTTTTTTGTACCGCAAAAATTCCATCGATGTCAATAAAGAACCATTTTTTTCTTTATAAAGAATGAAGTGTTTTTGAGGTTCTTTGGACATACATTTCTGCTATTTTTGCTCGTTTAGAGTCAGAGAGACTTGTAACATGTAGATCTGTGCTTCTCAAGCCGCAAACTGTTTCAGAAGTTTCAGTCCGATTTAGTGAACTGTTCAACCAGTTTACCACAGAGAATCGGTTCAAAAGAAAGATTCATTTGTGACCCGGACATCACTCTGGACCATTTGTCTGAGGCTCTGGATTGCAGGTGATAATGTTGTAAATAATGTTCAGTTTCTTGCACAGACCGATCATTTCGCTTCATAAGACCTCAATACATCGTCAGGAGCCAAGAGGATTCATTTAGTCTTGCCTGATGTGCCTTTTTGACTCTCAAAGTGACGGTAGCCATTCACTTGCATTTTATGAATCACCAAGGACCACAGTTTCAGCTCAAAATCTTCTTTACTGTTCTACTGAAGAAGAAAGTCACCTATATCCTTGATAGACTGAGGTTGAGTAAACTAACAGCATTTTTTTATGTTTAGGTGAACTGTCCCTTTAAGGCTTCTGTTGGAGAAGATGCACAAACACACCTGTCCAGCAAAGATCCCACAAACTCCGATGATGCAGAGGACATTAAAGACGGCAGAGCCCACGATCGTTCCGACTCCGACATCACCGTGAGTGATGAAGACACCTGAAAACAGACACAATGAGCAAAAGTGCTGCACAAAAAGAGCAGGAACAACGATTGTGTGACTTTACCTATGACAGAGGCGAAGAGTTCGGGCGCTGAGCTCCCCGCCGCCATGAACGTGGCTCCAGCCACATCCTCGCTCAGATTCAGCTTCTGCACAACACAATAACAGCAGACGATTCACATCCAACAAAGCCTCTGGCACAAACATCGCCCAAATCTGGAGCACTATGTTTTATGAGCTTCTGAAAGCATCAAAGTGGGTCAGAGGAAGAATAGTGTAGTATTGTACCGCGGTATTACTCAGATCAACTGGGAATTCACTTCTGAACAATCCTACCTCACAGATTTTCTCAAGAGACATCACGAAGTAGTCGTCGCACACGATCGCCAGGGCCAGGAACATGTAGAGGGCCTGTAAGAAGACCACAGAAGACTGTAGAAACTCACTTATTTCTCCTAAATACCAATGAGGTACACTGGATACTTCTAATTAAGTCTCCTGCTTCTCTTGTGCAAAAAAAAAAACCAGTAAAGATCTCAAAAGTATCTCAAACTGAGCTCAGAGTCTGAGATCAAAAGTCAGCGATTTCAATATGAACCCAAAAATTTCTCATCAAATACTGGACCAAATGATCAAAGTTATACTATCCATGTTCATTTTTAGCTCTGTAATTTTAGGCCCAAAATAGCTATGACAGTACAGAAGAATGAATGTTTTCTACTCACAGGAAGTGCCACTGATTGCAGTTTAAGTGCATATGACATAGCAACTTAGAGCTGGTTAAACTAACTATGCTTAGCAGTGTTGTTACTGTTGTTAACTAAAACCAACTACTAAAACTTGTGTTTGTCAACTGAATTAAAGCTGAAATAACATCAAATGATGTGGAAATCTCAAAAAAATGTCTTAAATTTAAAAAAGGTAGAAAAACTTGTGCTAAATACAATTTTACAACAAAAATGAGAAATGTTGCCTTGGTAACTAACTGAAATAAGTTTAAGAAATGACTAAACCTATAACTGATACACAAAATATAGATAAATAGAAACAAGAATTTAAATTAAAAGCATGACATTGCTCAAATTCAAATAAAAACTGAAAATATCAAAATAAAAGCTAATTATATTATTGAAATATTATTAAATACTATAAAAGTCTACAGATAACGAAACAACTTTTATTAAAGTATTTATTTAGTATAAAAATACTAAAATAACACTGATGTGTATAGCACTTATTTTAGTATCACTAGTTATTTAAATTAGATTTTATTTCAAATTTTTGTTTTGTTTTTCATTTTAAAATTTTTGTAATATTGTTGTGTTAATATTGTTGTGTTTGTCTGTAAAAAAAGAAAAAAAAGCTTAAAACTCAAAAATCTGGTGAAGCTGGATGCCTTAAAATTGCCTTAAGTTGGCTCAACTTTTTTTTTCTTTACAGTGTAGTTTTAGTTTGAGTTATTTTAGTACTTCAACAAACTAAAAATGAAAATTGGAAAGTAAGTTTAAGTTTTGTAATATTTTAGTTTAGTTTAGATTATTTCGTTTATTTTAGCTATGTTTATTTTATTTCAAGTAATGTAATTTGTTATGGTTTTTGGTTTGAGTTAAAGATAATAATCTTGCTGTATAGTACTTAAAAAAAAAACAAAAAAAAACACACACATGGAAACCTCAAAAGCCCCTGAGAAATGAGAGCTTCCAGAAGCCCGCTGGCTGTGTTCACCTGCCGTTTATCATGGCTGTCAGCTCCAGAACGCCGTCTCTCCTCCTCTGCATGCACAATGTGTCCTTGCTCTCCAGGCTTGACCAATCCAAACCTCTGGATTCACATCTGCATTCACTGTAAAACCTTTCCTCATCTAGCTTAATGAGCTCCTGTTTATCCACAATTTGAAACCAAAGCAAATGCAAGTACACACTATGATGACCTTCAGCGATGAGGATGATGATGGCATCATAACATGAGGCACGTCTGTCTACTTAGAAAGGTGATGTGCACATAAAACAGCCGAAGATTTTCCATCCTTGTAAAAAAACAGGCTGTTTTTACTGTACAATAGACCTTTAAGACAACATTGTGTGTGTTTTGACCTCTAATTACTGACAAACGGAAAATAATACAATAATAGAAATTAAATGTATATATTATTTAAATTTATGTATTATTATAAATTGTGACCCTGGAGCACAAAAGCAGTCTTAAGTCTCTGGGGTATATTTGTAGCAATAGCCAACAATACATTGCATGGGTCAAAATTAGAGATTTTTCATTTATGCCAAAAATCATTAGGATATTAAGTAAAGATCATGTTCCATGAAGATATTTGGTAAATTTCCTACCATAAATATATCAAAACTTAATATTTAATTAGTAATATGCATTGCTAAGAACTTCATTTGAACAACTTTAAAGGTGATTTTCTCAATATTTAGATTTTTTTGCACCCTCAGATTCCAGATTTTCAAATAGTTGTATCTCAGCCAAATATTGTCTAATCAGTCAATGGAAAGATGATTTATTCAGCTTTCAGATGATGTATAAATCTTGTTTTTGAAAAATTTCCCCTTATGACTGATTTTGTGGTCCAGGGTCACAAGTATAAATATTAATATAAATATATTATAAATAATAATAATAATATGATATAAATGATATTTAGATTTTTTTTTTCAAAATCAGGAATCATATCTGACAAGAATAGATATTTTTGAAAAATCTGAGCCAGAAAAGTCCTGTTTAAGACACTAAAGGTGAATTTGGTTTATATCTATATTTGATTTGATAAATATGACAATACTTTCACTACTCGATTAAACACAGTACTAGTTTAAATGTTACGTTTAAATATGCAAATGTGTATTATATAATTAAATATGCACTCATTTGCATATATAACCGAAATCTGAATATTAGATAAAGTCAGGTTCAAAACTCTTGTTTCATTTTGTTTACAAATTAGAGTTATTGGTATTTATTGCGGGGATTTGGGTTTGTTTTTTTATTGCTTAATAAATCCAAAAATAGTCAAAAACCAAAAACATTTTAGGCATAAGACGTTACATAAATCAGATGAATATAATATACACAAATCCCTCTGGGGGAAAAAACAACAACTTCAGAATATAGATAATAATAAAACTAAAAGTTTGGTGTATGTAAAGATTTCTGGCTCATTTTGAGAAAACAGCCTTTAAAAATATGCATTATTAATTGAAATCTACACATGCAAATAGATACAGTTTAATAAAATAACACCTAAATGTGTGTTTTGGATATTTTCTTTCCACTAGTCTGAAGAAAGACATGTTATGGAAGCAAAATTAACCCAAAAAATGACCAGTGTCTATAAAAAGTAATAAATAATATACATAAAATAATAACATAAAAACAGCAAATGTGCCAATAAAATTTACTAACACCCATTAGGTGATTTGCAGGTTTTGCATACACATTTTGCAAACCATAAAACGCATCAGTTCCCTTCATGAATAGTAACTTTACTGTAACAAACAATGTATTATAGATCCTCATTCCAGACAGATATTTCCATGATCATTTCCAGCCACAGGGGGCACCAAAGGACAGAAATCCCACACACGGCACATCATGATAGTTTGTGTGAATGCATAATTCAGACCTGAGCTGTGCCTGCATTAGAGCGGTGGCGTTACATAACCACAGGCAGATTTTAATTGTGCTGCTCATGGCTGATGGAGTTAAATCTGGTCATATTAGCAGTGGATTAACCCACACTGAAAACAGAAAAGAGAGTAAATCACGCCGGGCAGCAGTGAATGTGCATCATGTGCCCAAATTCACTCCTTTATACCTTTACCAAACTTCTGTGCAAAAATAACCCGGATCAAATTTCCCTCAAACTTGCAGTGATGCAATTTTCTAAATGTACTTTGCTAATCTGAGGAAAGAGAGAGAGATAAATTAACTTTCTTACCGCCATAATATGCAGCAGAACAGCACCGCTCTTCCGCTCAGCGTTGGAGAAAATATCATTGGGAAATTCATGGATGGCTGTAAAAAACACAAACACACATTTACAGTCATGCATTTTGGACTGTTTTGGATTAAAAGCTGCAAAAAAGGAAAAAATAATATTAATGAAATCTACTTTTTTTCTACTGTCTTGTTTCCCATTACAAATATCTAAACATTCTTAAATCAAGATACATTTACCTGAAAAGCAAAATTAAGCTTTCTGTTCTGAAAAATGTATCAAAATGTAGTAAGCTTTTTTTCTTAAAATGAGAAAAATGTAAAAGTTTCTATTATATCTATTTATTATATCTATTAATTCCTATATCAAGATACATTTACTTAAGTAAAATGATAAGGTATGACATTAAATCTTGTTTTCTGAAAAAGGTGATCAAAATGAAGTGAGTTTATGCCTAAAACAAGCAAAATATCTGCTAATTAATGAATGCTAATTCTGAATTCTGATTCTAATGGGGTCAGAAAAATAATCTTGTATTCTCTTTGAATTAAGTTTAATTTTCTGACCCCACTGGCAGATATATATATATATTTTAAATCATCGACTCACTTATATTGACACATTTTTCAGAAAACAAGAGTTAATATCTTAAGTCATTTGGCTTTTTAAGTAAATGTATCTTGATTTAAGAACGTTTAGACATTTGAAATGGAAAACAAAACAAAAATACAGAGTAAGAAATGTTTATTTTAATTTTTTTAAATTTACTTATTTTTATTTTATTTAATAAAAATTTAATTTTATTTTTATTAAATACAGTCACAATTACCTTTTTTTATTTTGTGATGAAAAAAAAAGATTTGTGAGAAAGTTTATATCACATTTTTTGAGAAAAAAAACATCTGAATTCTGAGATAAAAAGTCACAATTACATATTTATACGTACTTATATAATTCAAGATATATTCTCTTAAAAGTCCAAATTTCTTGTTTTAAGAATATTTAGATATTTTCATTTGAAAACAAGAGGAAAAGCATGCAGGTGCATTAATCGAATGTGTGTTACTCTATAGAATCAGCATCCATTTAAAAATAAACAGAATCTCACAGTTCAAAACAACATATCTAGTCCACGTCTTTTATCTAACAAACCCAGAAGAGGAGGAATTAATAACTTATTCATGAATAAGTGGCTGATGCATTCTGAGTTTCCCTATGAAACAAACCAATGAGTTGGTATTAAAGATGTTGCCATGTGGTTGCTAAGAAATGTTTTTAGAATGTTGCTTTGCGGTTGCTAGGGCATTCCTATGCAGTTTCATGGGTGTTTGCTTAACAAACTCTTTGACCTTTATCTTGGAGAGAAGAGGTTACATGTTTCCTGACCGATTACAGTCTGATTCTAAGACCAGCACAATGTCCTTAGAAGCATAAAATAGTCCTTGCTGATCACAAACACTCAGACACACACACCGTCCGCACGCAGAACTGTTTAAAGCCAGTCTGATAACGTTTTCTCATGTCTGCTCATACTAGGAGAGCACATCAAGTTTGAGGCCTTTACATGATCTGAATACATAACAGATACAGAAAAAAAGCCAAACTACATATTCTGGTTATACAATCTTCATAATCATCCCAATCGTCCAAAACAGAAAGCAAGAGCACATAACAGCTTGAGGAATGAAAAGTGATACGCGAGGAACAAACCAGCACAAATGGCAGAAGAAACTATAACAGACTGACGGATAAACTGTGCAAACAGAACAAATCACACAAACCGATATGCTTCTGTGTCAATATCTTGCAACATTAGTATCAGATACTGTATTTTCAGTTATTGTATTTTATGAAATCGATAGCTATAAAACATGACAGGATGAGCCAAATGTCTGTTCAAAGCCACTGTCATTTATTTTGTTTATATATCTGATATCAAAGTAAAGCAATAAGCTACAAGAAGTGTAATGCATTAGAACAATAAATAATAAAATGTATTCATTTACAATTGGTATAATCATCTATTATACATACATCTGTACTGTACTACTACTACTATACTACATCTATAATCATCCCTTAATAAAAGAAAGCCAATTTGAATAATATATTACAAAATAAGAGATCTTATAAATGTAATAAAACTGTGTTGTTTCCACCACAGGATAAAAAAAGTCATTTTAATTTTAAAAAATCATTGTAATTTTTTTTTAAATCTCATAATTCTGCATTTATTTTGCGCAATTGTGACTTTTTTTCATAATAGAGAGATATAAACACAGAATTGTAAGAAATAAACCTGCAATTTCAAGAAAAAGTCTGAATTGTGAAATACAGTCACAATTACCTTTTTTTATTTTGTGATGAAAAAAAAAAGATTTGTGAGAAAGTTTATATCACATTTTTTGAGAAAAAAAACATCTGAATTCTGAGATAAAAAGTCACAATTACATATTTATACGTACTTATATAATTCAAGATATATTCTCTTAAAAGTCCAAATTTCTTGTTTTAAGAATATTTATATATTTTCATTTGAAAACAAGAGGAAAAACATGCAGGTGCATTAATAGAATGTGTGTTACTCTATAGAATCAGCATCCATTTAAAAATAAAGAGAATCTCACAGTTCAAAACAACATATCTAGTCCACGTCTTTTATCTAACAAACCCAGAAGAGGAGGAATTAATAACTTATTCATGAATAAGTGGCTGATGCATGAACAGAAGAGAGATTTCTAGCTCACAGCTAGAAGGACTGGAGATGGATAAATACCATCAAATATGACTAAACTCAGAATCAAATAGAAAAATGGGCTGGAAAGTTGAGCATTCAGGATGTTTAGAGCGGTTTGAAATGCCACTTTTGATGGCATGCTTGCATGAGTCGTCCATCTGCTGCATGTTCACTTGACATCCTTTGTTCTCCGATGTTTTCCACACAGATCACTGATAACTGAAAAACAACTGAACTTCCAGAACCAAGTCGTTCAGTCTGAGCTGTCAGCACTAAAGTAGGAGACAGAAAATCTGTGTGAATGTTTGTGGCGGACTGCTTACTGCACAGCATATACTGTACACTGCTAATAATTTAATGAGCTACAGGAATAATACTGAGTGCAGTTAAAAAAAAAAAAATTAATAAAAAAATTAAATTAATAATTTTTTAAAATTAAATTAATAATTTTTTAAAATTAAATTAAATTAAATTAAATTAAATTAAATTAAATTAAATTAAATTAAATTAAATTAAATTAAATATAGCAGTTGATATTGTTTCAAGGTCAAGTTGAGTCTATTGCATTGTGGAATACAATATTCTTCACAGTTTGCCCTGATTGTATTCTGCACATTCTAGCAAATATTGTATGTCATTCAGGTGCATACATGCATACAGAACATTCACATACTGTGTACACCACACATACTGCAAAAAGTACTAGCATGCTATTCCAAACACAGCTGACTTCCAGATAATCCCTGTGCAGCAGGACGTCATTATAAATGGCAGAACATGCAAAAGCGGCCCGTCCCTCACCATGAGTCAACACTGTCTCTCCTCAACCGCCTCTAAGAATAGCAGCATATAGATTAAACTCCTGGACAGATGAAGGTGACTTTTATGCTCCATTTCTGGCAATGGATTCATAAAGCGGCTGCTCATCGTGTGTGCTCTTAGTTTTGCAGGGACCACATCAATATTCCTCGTCTGAAAACACGAGCAAGGATGGCGAAGGGATGCAATGATTAGAGCTTAAATGCTCAATAAATCATCTGTCTGTCTGTTTTCACACTGACGATTTACATGCAACTTTCTAATGTGATTAAAGCAGTGCTGTTAAACCGGAGCTCATGGAAACTGAATACCGTGATTATGTTAATGTGATTAAACTTGTAATTAGAGTAAAAATAATCTCAGTGTAATCCAGAAAGTATGAAAACATGACTGAACAGAAACAGCTTTACATAACGAGGCATTGTGTTTTTATAGCTGCATTTTCAAGAAAACAAAGGACACCAAGTGCACTTGAACCAGTGAACATTTACCATTTAAAACAAATTTATGGTAGCATACTACCATATTATTCTATACTTTATCTGCTGTATATGTAATGCATAAAAACTACCATTCTAAAGTCTGGAAAGCTTAACATTTAAAAACTTTTTTTTTTTTTTTGATAGAAGCCTCTTATGCTCACCAACGCTGCAATTATTTGATTAAAATACAGTAAAACTGTAATATTGTGAAATATTATTATAATTTAAAATAAAATGTGATTTATTGCTGTGATGTAAAGCTGAATTTTCAGCATCATTACTCCGGTGTCACATGATCCTTCAGAAATCATTCTAATATACTGATTTACTGCTCAAGAAACATTTCTGAAACAGTTAATAATGTTGAACGCTGCTGATTATTTTTGAGGAAAATGTGATGCATAGTATTTTCAGGACTCTTTGATGAACAGAAAGTAAAAAAAAAATGCATTTATTTGAAATAGAAATCTTTTTGTAACATTACAAATGTCTTTGCTGTCATTTTTGATCAATTTAATGTGTCCTTGCTGAATAAAAAAAGTAGTTTATATCTTTACTGGATGTGTTGTATACTATATGGTCTTCATTGTCTATGGGACATAACATTTTCACAATGGCATACAATCATATTAAACTTTTATTTTCTCTGTATACAATATGTATTATTAGCGAATACTGCACAATACACTCAATTTCTTAAAAATGGTAAGTGCATGAGTATAAATTACTCTAAATTTAATTCAGCGAGTCCATTTACCATTGTAAAATTAAATTACTAATATTTTGAGAATAAATCAAAATTACCAGAAGAAAGTCGTATCAATATGATGATAATAATAAGCTGATCGTTTTTTCGATTGAGCTGATTGACTTTATTCTCAACATATTACATTCTCATAATTTTTTCTTTTTAAAGCACCATTAAAACGCTATCATACATAGATAATAATTCAAGAAAATTATGTTAAAAATACTATCACCTCTAGTTCATTCTTTTCATTGGACACAGAGGATAAAGCTAACAAACTGCATTGTGGGATACAGTAGCACAGTAGCATTGTGCACAGTATACATATTTTATGCAAGAATAGTTAATTGCATATATGCTATTTCCCATAATTGTGCATATTTTGTGTACAACAGTTGCAGTATGTGAACTGGAACAGAACTGATCCAGTTTCCCTAAACATGTTTGTGTTTCCGTGCATTGCTTCATGAGAACGTCAGTCGTGTGTGTGTGTGTGTGAGTGAACACGTCATGCTCTCCTGAGACACACACTCATCTATGCTCATCATGAATTATATCACAATAGGTCAGTGTGGAGACTCACTGCTCCACTGTGTCGTGGTTAACGTTCCTCCCTCGTTCACGGACGTTTGGGCTCATCGCATTTCTCCAGCTACCAATCATCGCAGGCAATTAGCTAAGCATGACTTTCCCGTCTGAGTATGCTGGGAAGATCGCTCCCGACTCCAGCTAAGCGTCCTACATTGTAATACACGGTACGCTGAACGAGAGCCAAAGATGTCAAGATTATCAGTGAGGAAGGATGAACATGCACTTAAACAAATCATTAGATACGGACGGATGGATGATCGATAGCTTGACCTTGGAGGTTTCCTCCAATGATTTCAGTGTCCGTGATCAGTGTTAAACCTCGCTGTGTAACTCATCCATGGGTTTGTAAGTGAAAGTCATCAGTCTGATTTCTATGGAAGCCTGTTTCCCTCACGGAATAAGAAATAATTGCGACTCTTTATCTCATAATTCTGACACAATTCCAAGTTTATATTTCACAATTCAGACATTCTGAGTTTATATCTCACAATTCTAAATTTATATCTCGCAATTCTGCATTATGCCTCTCAGTTCTGAGTTTTCATCTCACAATACTGCATTTATATGTCACATTCTGCAGTTTATATATCGCAAGTTTTTATTTTGTGATTGTGAGTTTATATATTGCAAATTCTGCATTTATATGTCGCAATTTTATGCTAATATTCTGTTTATTTGTTGCAATTCTGCTTTATACAGTGCCCTCCATAAGTATTGGAACAGTAAAGTCAAAATTGCTCTGTTGACTGTGGAGTCAAGACATTTACAAATATGATTAAAAGATGAATATATATTGATTTATATATTGCAAAAAAAAATTATTTCAATTCTGAGCTTATATGTCGCAATTCTGAGTTTCTATCTCACAACTCTGAGTTTGTCGCTAGCAATTCTACATTTGTCGCATTCTGCATTTATATATTGTTACGCAATGCAGATCAAGAAGGCAGGAAGACGAGGGATTCAGAATAATAAGGTGCAAACGTCTTAAACAGCATAAAAATAACTTTAAGACACGACGTAGACGACTACTGAACTCAAGGCTTATAAAGAACACAAACTAATGAGGAAACAAGATGATTAATACAAGACAGGTGAATGGAATAAATGATGATTAACTAATGACAGGAAACCGACCAAATAAGGACAAACAGGAACTAAACAGAAACCAAACCGTGACATATATCACAGTTCTGTTTATTTCTCTCAAATCTGAGTTAGTCTCTTGCAATTCTACATTTGTCACATTATGCAGCTGTTTAATTCTTTTTTTTCTTTTTTTATGTTTTTATTTTGCAATTATATATAAATTCTGTGTTAATGTCACAATTATGTGTTACGTATTTCTCACAAATCTGACTTTTTTTCTCTGAATTCTGAAGTTAATGGCTAACATATGTTTGTGTTTCCATCACAGAACAAGAAATAAAAAAGGTAATTGCAACATTTTATCGCAAAATACCACCTTTTTTCTCACAATTTCAAGTTTGCAAGATAAGTGTCCTACAGATTGTAATACACAAAACTCTGAATAAGAGCCAATTCAGACTTTTCACCTAGAATTCCGAGTTTATATCACAATTCTGACTTTGTATAGAAAAATAACCATATTTCATTTTTTATCCCGTAGTGAAAACAAGCTTCCATAGATCTCTAAGAAAATCATCATCATTTGAAGCATCATTTACAACAGATGAGTTACACACTGAAGTTGAGTTGGATGAATATTGCATGTCGTCACGTTACAATATAATACAATTAACTTTTAATACTGTAATCTTTCAAATGTATTTGCGTGTTGTGTAAGAGAGATCAGTAGATGGGACATCTGTTACAGTGTGGACAGACACAAGCTCTTTACTAAATCAAAAGGCTTACGGGGACAACAGAACTGCATCTGGACAGATAATAGACTGATTTCACAATGCTGGATGCTTAACAAATGTGCTTACAAAACAACTGGAGCACAAGAGCACACTTTTTACCTATTTAAGGATAAACGTTCTGCGTATGTACAGAAGGGGCAATAGTCAAACCTTTTCCTTTCTAATATATTGTTCTACAAGTCTGGCTAGCGAAGGTTTCCGGCATAAAATAATATACAATATACAAAATATAGATATATTAATGTAACATATAAATACATTTATTTTTATTATTATTATTTCTATTTTTTTATTCTGAATTTCAGATTTTTTTATTTTTTTTAAGAAATAAAAGTAATAATAATAATATTAATTGTTGTTATTATATATTCATAATTATAATTTTTATTTCCTGAATGATTTTAGACCTAATAGACAATCTAAAAATAAGTAAATTTTAATTTTTACATATATATATATTTTTTAAATATTTAAGTTTTTTTATTTTAAAATAATATGTTTTTAAATATCCATTATATACATACATACAGTATAACTTAGTGATAAACTACCAATATTTTTTTAATTATTATTAATAAATATTCAGAATTATAATCCATCATTTAGATTTTTTTGAAAGATATTAGACCGCTTTACAAATGAACTTAAGGAGTAAGGTTTTAAATATATTTACAATCCATATGCTGTATAGGTAACTAGGAAGAACAAAGCTCAGGTTTAAGACAAAAATGTGAATGTGATGATACAGTGTGTGTGTGTGTGTGTGTGTGTGTGTATGTGTGTGTGTGTGTGTGTGTGTGCAGTGAACTTTGAGTGTCATCAGCAGAAGAGGCCGGTGCAGAGAAATCAAATGGCTCAAGAGTGTAATGAACTGAATAATGAAATAATGGAGCAGATGAGAGAGTGAGAAAGAGAAAGACTTGACATCATACGAGAATGACTCAGCTTAATTCACAAATAATGTAGAAATTATTCATATAATACAAGAATTACAGCCCAAAGTCAGAACAACACAAATCTAAAGCTAAAAAATCCTTTTACATTATGCTTAATCATGGATTAAGCGTGATGTTTCACAACTGTTATTTTGAAAGGTGCTTAGCACTGCTTTTAACCACTTATGAAGAGTTATGAAGCTCAGCTCCAGATCTACAGTATGAAACAATGCAGTGCTAGTTGTAACCAATCATAAATTAAACAACATTGCCTGATTAAATATTCATGAGCTTAGTACACTCACAGAAACTCACATTAGTGTCTGAGAGAAACACTGAAACCTTTGCTAAATCAAATTATTAGAGGATTTACATAACATCAAGTAACTTTTGGTATGAAACAAGGCTCAGCTTAAAATTTTGGCATTTTTTAAGGAATTCAAACAATAAATACAATTTTGTGGCTCTTTAATGTGTCGCGATAGATCACTGTAGCGCCTCAGTTCAAGCGGCACGTGAACCGATCATCTCGTCTGCTTTACTACTAGTTACAGCACCAAATAAACATGAATAGCATTAGAAGGTGTGTTGTTTCAACTGCGGAAAGTTGTCTTTTTCAAGCTCAAATCCACCAACGTTAATCAACTCCTGTCTGGTTTGTTTGTCAGACAAAATTGTGGATTCAGTGTTGTAATTCGTCAGATTGCCTGTCAATCAAACTCTTGGCGAATAGTGAATTGCGTGAAAAGCAGGTTGTGTGCTGTAGTTGTCTAATCCAAGTTATTGACCTAGTAAACATGCAAATATGATATTAATCCAGGGTTTACAAATGTACAAATCTTCAAACTTATTTGAAGATTATAAACTAACTACAGTGGCAAACATTGACCAGAAAAACTATGACTCTGGTAACACTTTGAGTAAAATATATAGATTATAAAAACAAAAGTATTTTAATGCATTAATTATGCCTTGTAGTGCATCTTAAAATGCATAATTTTATGATCTCCTTAATAATTGTAACCACAGTTATAATACATTACAAAATGTATCTAATTATTTATGTATCTAGCCTAATTATTAATTATTACACCTATTAAAATGTATAATGCCTTAAAACACAAAATAAACAACCAATTTCAGAAGTAACTGAATGTGAATCTGCAAATATTATAATTAATTTTACCTTTGGTTGTATTTAATATTAAGATATGTAATAAAATAACAATATATGCAATATAATTCATATAATATCTTTAATAAATAGGAATATATAATATATGAATGATATCTTAATCTTAAAAATACACATCATGATATACATAACATTTCAAAAAATAATATATATGTAAAATAATGATAAAATGGTAAAACCTACTGCCTCAAACACTTGAAAGTGTAAACTGACAGAAGAACACATTAGTATAAAATATAAATACATATAAATTAGAGATATTTTCAACACTGTCAGCTCACTAAAAGCCTCTTCCAAGAAGTTTTGTCTTTAAATGAATCCCCAAATTGATCAGCTAAACTCACTAATGGACTCTTCCAGACCCATCCCTAGTAGAAATAAGACATAAATGCACATAATCTGTGCGCAGACTGAAATGGCTGTGGCAGGACGTCCGATCTGTGGGGGTTAAAGGACACACGGCTGGTGGACGCTGAGCTCAGACTGATGACTGGAGATTTTGTGACGCTGACTCACGGCTTCTCTCATGAAGACCCACCTCTGTCCCGCTTCGGCACTGCCAAACGTCCTGGATCTGAACACAACTAACCTGCACTAGAACAAGCGTCCTCAATGTCACAACAAACACTCTGCCTTCCTCAGCCAAAACAGCCTTTTCTTTTTCTATCATACCAACTTTTTTAGCCAAAAAGCAGCTTGTTAAATGTGTCGAGTATCCTGAGCCCAGACTTACGTAACCCAGAGCGAACATCCCCCACAGAGAAATTACATCATTTCAGAACACCCAATATACACAGACTTTCTGCATACAGGACAAATAAAGACTTATTACGCAGCTCATATGTTGTGCATCACTTCACACTTTCTTCTTACATAATAAACTTTCATCATATTTCATTTTCCCCTTTTAAAATGTTGCATCACTATTGCATATTGCATATATGTATTGTAAAATATGTCATCTATGTGTCAACAATAATATGATATATAACGAATACCTTTTTTGAATGATATATTTATGAATATATTATTTTTATATAGATTTATTAATAAATCTCTTTCTCTATATATATGCATGTTATATTATATATAAAAGGCTTGCCATATGTATTGCTATTATTATTTTAATGAGTGTGTGTGTGTGTGTGTGTGTGTGTGTGTGTGTGTGTGTGTGTGTGTACTGTATACATGCACGCATAATATTTTAAAATGAGACGTTTTAATATGGATATCTGGTTTTTACAAGCTTTTCAAATGTTTCAGTAATAATAAATGCTTGATTGCTAGTTAAATACGTTATTTTCACCCGTCTCTGAAAAGGTGCTAACAAACAGAACTGTAGTCTAGGAGATAAATATGGCGACAGTCACAAAAAAGGTTTATAAAAATCTTTTATATATACATATTGCACCATGAAAATAACCATTATTTACATTTCAACAAAAGTCACTGCTCACGACACCCTAGAAACTTGCAAGCAACCACAACAACAACGCTTGCATTTTAGCACGGGCAAAGACCACCCACAGAAACCCAATAAATATTAAAGCTGTATTATAGCCAACATATAAGAAGAAGGTGAAGGTGAAGAAGGGACAGACAGGATGTCATCACTGTTTGCACAGCATGCTGCAAAAGAAGAGAAGGAAGGAGTAAAGCGTAATCTTCAGAGATTACCAGATTCCCAGAGTGTAATCTTGTCGACTGGCACGCGGAAACTCAGATTGAAAAGTTAGTGGCAAGAGACGAGGTGAGAAAGACAAACTGAGAGCGCAGATGTGGAGGTGTGCCGTTTCCCAGATAAGAGTTTTTACATTAACAGTCATGTTGACTGAAAGTAAAATCCTGAGTATACGGGATTCACCTGACGCCAGCTTCTCCTGTTTCCCTTCGCTGGATGATCAAACGCTCAGAAAAATCTTCAAAATGCAAAAATTGAAATAATAAAAAGAGCTGACCTGGAGCTCACATACATCAACTGTGTGTCTTGAAGAACATGTGACTTTGCTCTAATCCAAAACCAAGTGAACTGCTTTTTTATGATTATTAATGCATCGTGTTGTTATTTTAGCAGCGTGCTAATGCCCAAAACATCGCTGTCTCACATGAAACATTCACTGATACAGTTACTCAGCTAACAAGGAACGTTCTCAGAATGTTCTGGCAAGGTTTTTTTGTTCAGAGTTATCTGGTCTTTCCTGATGTTCTCAAAACATTTTATTTCTGAAACACTTTAGATGGAGATCTAGCGTTTTTTAAATGTTACTACTTGTTTCAGAACATACATTCACGAGTAGCATTCCCACAATTATAAGATGGAATGTTCCCTTAACATTCACATATGCAAAAAAAAAAAAAAAAAATTTTTTTAAAAACTGGAATGTTTTCAATGTTCAGAGAACAAAGAAACATTACTGTAATGTTTGCGAATTAAAAAAAAATTGAATGTTCCCTCTAAAATCTAGATGTTTTGAATGCTCAAAGAACATTCAAACATAGCCTTTCCGTGCTTGCAAAATTACAAAATGGAACGTTCCCTTAACGTTTGCAATAAATAAATACATAAATAAATAAAACTTGGAAGTTTTGAATATTTAGAGAACATTTAGAAGTAACATTTTCATAACTTCATGGGAATGTTAGCAAAATGCTTTTAGAACATATTTTTGTCAGCTGGGTATGTTGTAATGCTAAATTAAATGTTTAAATCTGAAAGAATATGTCACACTTAAACTACTAACACAGGTCAAATGTCTTCAAACATCCTCTGAATGTGTTTCAGTTCCACATCAAACACCTCAGTGGAGATTCTCTCTCTTAAATTATGTCTGACTGAGACTGGAAATGTATAAAGCTGAATAAACAGAACATCCACAGCTAAAATTAGACTATTAATTTGGGTTTGAGAGAATTTAATGAGAACAACTGCAGTCAGAATAACAGCCGTAAGTCTGGGACGGTGTGCACTGGAGAGAACACGAGTGTCAGCTAAACGCAGGCCTTTCTCTCCGGACCAAAGCTGATTAAAACTTCCACAAGTGAACAGCAAAGTCACTTTTAAATCACGCTTAAATCTCACTGAAGTTACAAAAAAACAGCCTGACATGGAGTTCAAATCTCCTCAAAGCTCTTAGTACACACTTTAATGCACTTCTGTGAGGTTTTCCATCTGCTGATTAACCAAAAACACACGATAATTCCTAGTGGGTCATTAGTGGCGTCTCAGAGAACCTAAATATAATCCTCAAACGCTCAATCCAACAGCACTGACACGTCAGACCACCAGCACATGACACCACACTTGAAATACACATATAAACCACTGCAAAAGGTGAAAAAACGGGGAAGAAGAACAAAAGTCGTTTTTTTGCTAAATTCTTTCAAATTATATACTGTATATGTGTTTGTTTGTTTGTGTGTGTTGTATGTAATTGATACAATATATAATATAATATAATATAATATAATATAATATAATATAATATAATATAATATAATGGCAATTTTATAAAATAAATGAAAATAAAATGTATTAATAAATTTATGAAATTACAATGATCACGGACCGCTAATCTAATAAAACATTATATAAATTTATACATAAAATATATAAATAAAATTAAATAAAATGATTGAGGAACACTAATCTCATAAAATTAAGAAATTAGTATATGTGTGGGGGAAGGGGGTGTAAATTATGAAATATCATATAAAATACAAAAATATTAAATATTTTTATATTATATAAAATATCAATGTAAACCATGTTACAGTGGTAATTTTTTTTAATGATTCTGTGAGTCTTTTGCAATTTACCACTGTAAAATAAAATTTATTTTACTTTATATTTTATATAAATATATTATTAATATATGTTATTTTAAAGAATTTTGCAACACTACTTTCTTTAGGAGATTAGTGTTCCGTGATCATCGTAATTTGATCAATTCTTTTCATTTCCAATGTATATACTGTCATAGTAAGATACTGTGGTATTTACACTCAGAGAACATCATGGTCTGATCGTGCTAGTTTCATTGTGCTGAAGTGTTTTCATGGCCGAAAGCTCACACCGGATCATGTTTTTGGAAGAGATGAACAGAACGGAGCATGAGCTGCTCTGTGAAGGCATGTGTGGAGATGCTCATCTCACCTGGCTCTGTGCAGTTCTTCTGCTCCGTCACATTATCAGCTGTGGAGGACATCAGCCGTCGACCCCAGTGATCATGTGATTCCATATCAGACTCCTCCACAATCATACCATGACCTGCAAATACAAAACACTCGTCAAGTCACCACACAATAAAAAAGAGAGTCATGCGGGGTTTGGAACATCATGATGGTGAGTATATGATGACAGAATTATCATTTCTGGGTGAACTATCCCTTTACTTAGCTCATTTAAGGCTATATTTCTCAAAGATAAGTTATTATAAACTTTAGGCAAGGCAAGGCAAGTTTATTTATATAGCACACTTCATACACAGTGGTAATTCAAAATGCTTTACATAAAAGAAAGTGAAACAGTCATTCACAGCAATAAAAACAGGGAGTTAAAAAAATAATAATAAAAACAAGGAATTTTAAAATGATATAGAAATTGATTTAAAATTAATTTAAAACGGTTAAGAATAGAAAATTATTATGCATAAAATACAGTGCAGTCAGTTCGGACATAACACAGTGCTCATTCAACAAATGCACAGCAGTTACGCAACAAAATGTATGATTATGATATTGAATACTAGTCTAGGAACTACTGCAATATTTTGGGAATTTCTTGAGGATTTTTTAATGTGGTAATAAATATTGTAAATTAATATCTTATATGTATTAAAATTAAATATCATTCATGTTAATTTGAATATTAACCATACATATTGTTGAATTATATTATTGCAAATACATTTTTCAATCAGTATCCTAAATTAATACTTGTACATGCATTAACATTAAATATTATTCATATTATTTTAAATATTAAGTCAATACAGTATATTTATAAATATTATTAATTTAAATTATTGCAACTAAATTATTAATATATTAAAATGAATACATTTACATGTACTAACATTTAAAGTTGTTTATATTATGCTTGGCCTTCACTTTACATTAAATATTAACCATATTAAATACAAATATTGCTAAATTAAATTATTGCAACTAAATTATTAAATCAATATCTTAAGCACTTGCACATATATTAAATATAATTAATAGTATTTTAAATATAAAGCATTAATACATTTTATTAAATTCAATTATTGCAACTAAATTATTACATTAATGTCTTAAAATTAATTAACATTAAATATGGAGCTAATATAAACCATAAATAAATAGTAAAATAATAAATATTAATAATTTAATTAAATAGATGTAGAATAAATTATTAAATTACATGGTTAATTAAATAATTGATTAAACTGATATCTTAAAATGAATGTTTTTACATGTATTATTTCCGTTAAATATTAGTCATATTTAAATATTAACCCGAAATAAATATAAACATTAAATATTATTTCTACTACCGTCAGCATACAATCAAACACTAATTAATTCAGCACTCAAACTACTTTATCCACTATACAAGCCTCGAGCAGTTGAATCTCATTAGCATCACACAAAAAAAAGGGTAGAGAAATAAAGTAGATGACTTTAACACAAAAGAATGATTTTGTGTTCTGAAGGCTGGCAGCATTTCTGAAGGCTCCACAGACAGCAGGTATTTGCTTCAATCACAGCGTGTCAGTTAAAGCACATGGCCTAACTCTGACTAGACTCTCATAGAGCAGCTCCAGGACAGAGACGCTTCTCAAAGAGCTTCACAACAAACATGGAAATAAAAGGACATTAGACTGAGATCAAACTGAAAAGACTTTTAGTCAAGCCTAAGTCTCTAATTAAGAAAAACTGGGGAAAATAATATAATTAACATCTAAAATGTGTAAAAACAGGAGCTACAGGAGCTTCCTCCTGGAGCTACAGAAGAAGAGAAGGAAAACAGGATTTGCCTGATTAGAAAGGGAGGGTTGAATATGTTCCCTCCGTCTTTGATCTTTCTTTCCTCAACCGTTAGGAGAAAAGCAATGAGTCTGACACAAACACATGCTTTTAATTTACTGTCATGAGAAGACGTTTCTGGCTGAGAGATAACAGATTTACTATTGTCTGCACGCTGTCAGTGCAGAACAATCTTTTAAGCTCCTTGTTTTTATTGTAATTAATGTCTTTGTGTTCGATGAGCTCTGGGTGTGAATGACACCTCAAATGGAGCCGCTTGTTTCTGCTCATCTAGAAGATCGTAATTTTGACTTGGTGATGATAGACATGCAGAAAACCCCCACAGACGTGCTTTACTCGCATATCTGCAGACTTGAGAGATTCCAGGAGTTTTGCATGCACATTCAGACAATTTCTATTTATTTTTAACCAGATTTGGAAGGCTGCTATAAAAGACTCCACATGATGAATAAATCTTAAATGAAATCTGAACACTTCTGTGCATCTGTGAACAAATAACACGAGTAAAACCAGCCCAGAACATGCTGTGTGATGCAGTGTTACTTTAAAAATGATATTATCAGTAAGTCATGGCAACTTATGTTTTTACATTAACTCATCAAATAATTTGATAATTTGAACAATTTCAACTCTTTTTTTGTCATGTGAATTTCAACTTGTTTTTTAAGTCAATTTCAAGTCATTTAAGTTGAAAGCTGATGTAATGTGGGGTTTGGGTTTAGGTTTTCATGTCTTTTATTTGGATATTTTGCCTTGTTTCCTGCTCTTGCCATGTGCTCCCTTAGTCTGTGTGTCATGTTCTCATTGGTTATTGTCTTGTCGTGTGATTATCAGTTCTGTCTGCTCATTGGTTGCTTTAGTCATGTGTCTTCTCCTCATTGGTTTGTTCATGTCATGTGATCCTCATTGTTTGCTATAAGTAGCCCCTTTGTTTCCATTGTCTCTTGTCGTGTATTGAAGTTGTAACCTGCTGTTGGTGAGTCAAGTCTAGTCAAGTCTGTTCATGCCAAGTCTTCATCTGTTCGGATTATGTTTGTATTCTTGGATTACTTTTGTAAATAAACTGCACTTGGGTTCTCAGTACGCTCGCTATTCAGTGGACTCCTACAGAATACACGACCTACAAAATGAACCCAGCAGTTGCCCTCCTTGGACTACGCCAGGGAAATTGTCCCATTGAACATGTGGAGGATTTCTGTTCTTTGTGCCACTTGGTGGACTTCAATGACGTGGCCCTCAAAGACACTTTCCGTTTCGGCCTCACAAAAGAAATCTCTTTGTTAATGCTTCATACACGCCTCACTGGACTCTGGCTAAATATTGACTTTGCGCTGTGGATTTCTCATTACAGCTGATTATACACTCTAAAAAATTAAGGTTTTTATTTATTTTTAACTCCAATGCTGGGTTCAGCATGTTGGGTCATTTTATTGGGTTGTTTTTAATATTTTCACCCAGCTGCTGAGTTCCAGTCAGAGCGTGGGCTTTTTGTGTCCTCTCTACAGGAGAGAGTGGTTCTCCGTGCCACCGTGCACTTCTTCAACAAAATAAAGCTTTTTATAAATTTTTTCTTTCATTTATAAAGTCTTTACTGTGCTGTAAATTGTATTATTTTACACAACGAGATGTCAGTCAGCGGCGGTCGTTGTTTCGCGCTGGAAATGCCTTTTGCCTCATAACATGTTTTTTATTCATTGTAATACTGAGTTTAATTTGTTAAAATATGTTCTCTAATTTCAGTACTGTTTGTTTTTGGAGTCAGTCACGCCATCTCTCAGCTACAAGTGAAACACGAGGCCACGGTCGGAAGCTTGCAGCCCTTCACCGGCTCAGATTTCGGTCACGCACCGGCACGTGAATTAGCACTATTTCTGTAAAAAGTGATTACAGAGAACGGTTGAATTCACTTAAATTACAATGCTATGTTTAAATGTTACATTTTTTTTATATGACTAAAATGCTTGTTAAATGAGTTTAAATGTATGTAATATTGTAAACTATGCTGTATTCACCCAAATAAGTTCAGTTTGTCTTGTATTTTGTCCATGTGGTCTTACTGGGTTAAAAACAACCCAACTTGGGTTATTTGGCAACCCAGCGCTGGGTAAATATTGGACAGAACACATGTTGGGTTATTTTGTCTCAGCTGGTTGGGTTAAACGTTTTACCAAACATGCTGGTTTGTTTTATTTAAGTGATCTATTGTTTTAAAATTAATATATTGCTGGCTTAAAATGGACTGGAAATAAATAATAATAAAAAAACCCACACAGAATTACTATAGGCAACCGCAATAATCAGAAGATGAACATTTATTATTAAAGGGGTCATCGGTTGCCCATTTTCCACAAGTTGATATGATTCTTTAGGGTCTTAATGAAAAGTCAAAATTTCTAGAATAAAAACCCTTTTTACCTTGTCAAAATCAGCTCTTTTCAGAGCAACCTGTTCTGTTGCATATTCCTTTAAAGGGGTCATATGATACAATTTCTAGTTTTCCTTCTCTTTGGAGTGTTACAAGCTGTTTGTGTATAGATAAGATCCCTGAAGATGGAAAGACTAAAGTGTCAAAACCAAAGAGATATTCTTTAAATGTTAAGACTCGACCACACCCTCCTAAATCAGCTCATTCAAACACACCCCCACATGTCTACGTCACTGTGTGGGAAGATTTGCAAAACACCGCCCAAATGTATACACAAAGAAGGTGGAACTATTATTCTGGCTGTAGTGCTGTTGCTGCCGCCAGCACCATGTCCTGGAGACGCTGTGTTTTGTTGTGAAAGCGAAAGTACTTTGTTTGGGCTTCCAAAAGAGGACACAACTAGAAATCAGTGGTTAAGTTGTATTTACAACACTGTTCCAGAACAGTTCAACCCAAATATTCGAGTGTGTGCAGCGCATTTTACGGAGGACTATTTCCTGAACCTGGAAGAGTAGCCTACAATGCTGGCTTGCTCAAAGGCTGTTTCTATAAAGTGGGGCAATTCCAACTTTGCAAGGACAGTCTGACGCTTCTGACTCACAGCCTGTAAGTACATTTCTACTACTGACGATTCAAACGCGAATTTTGAGCAGTGTAGAGTAGCGCTTGTTGTTTGTCGTTTCTCCGATCACAAATGCAGACATGGTAATGTTTACGCGGCACGATGCAACGCAACATGTAAAAAGACAGTATAAGTCATTATAATCAGTAATTATGTCCCCACTGGATGCAACAAATACCTCGTTTATAATGGGTTTTATTGTTTTTGTGTCGTCACGCCGGGAAACGCCATCACAATACGGTGAGGGGCGTAACATTTCCATCTCTCGCTTGAGGCATTCGGCCAATCACAACGCACCGGATAGCAGGCCAATCAGAGCATGCCTCGCTTCTCAGAACGATGAGCTTTGTAAAAATCGATGCGTTTCAGAAAGGCGGAGCACAGAGGAGTAACAATAATGTACAGTATGTGGAAAATGTGTATAAACACATTGCATTACAACAAATACACAAAATAATGCTCTTTTTAGCAACGTCATATGACCCCTTTAAATGCTAATGAGCTCTGCTCACCTGGCCCCTCTCTTCCGTGGGGTGATGAGCCATTCTCTGAGAGACTGTAAACTTTAGCCACATTTAGCCGCGGAACTTGCTAATTAGCACATTATTAGGAAAGGCGATTTGCAAAGATTCATAAAAAACTCCTTCTTCTGTAGGTGAGGCTGGATCACGAATGCAGATCGGAGGATGCATTCCCTTCAAAAACAAAGGTAATCCACTGTGTCTTCAGCGGCTCAGATGTCGGGAGTAACATGCGACTGCTATGTTCATTATTACATCCAACAACATAACACCTCAATCGCTTAGGAGCCATTCTTGTCTACATCTGCTCCAGCAGTGAAACAATGGCAGACTGATGACAGCTCACTCAGGGTGGGTCTAAGGTAAGACGGCCATGTCAATCAACAATCGTGGGAGGGGCCTGGGTCTGTGTGATGTTACACAGACAGGCATCTGAGAACAGCTTGATTTGAAAAAGGGGATAGAATTTTTAGGGATTAAATAAAAACCACTGGGTGGATTTTTATCATTATAGGGTGGATGTGTATACACACACTGCTGTTTTAAGTTTTTAAGTATATATTGAATTCGTTTTAATTTTTATGTTTTCCTTTTTCATATTTGAGTTAATTTTTGTAAATTTGTTATGTTCTCCTTTTTCATATTAATTTAAGGCAAAATTTTTGTAATTTTTATTTTGTGTTTTTGTCATATGTATTTTTTTTAATACTTCCATATAGTTTTTATTAATTTTCATTTAGGTTTTAGTTCTCGTTATTTAAGTTAAACAACTTTTGAAATATATATTTAATTTTATTTCAAATATTATTGCTGTATTTCAAGTAGCAACATTTTGTTTTAGTTTGAGTTTGGTATTCTGCCATTACCATGTAAATGTAAACATATTTAGCAGGCAGTCAAATTATTTGGAATTTATAAATTGTTATTTAAATTGTTACTTTCATATGATGATGTTAAAATCCATAAATGAATGACACATTTTGATCTCCCTTTGCTGTCCTGACAGACCACTGTAAAAAAAAAAAAAAAGGTTATTGGGGTACATTTTGAAAGAAAATACTATTTCTGTCTTTCATCTTTAGAATTTTGATTCAGTCTGCTGTTTCATTATTTGTGAAATTTACTAGAAATTTCTGCGTGAAAATTATTTTTTATCAGTGCTCATCTGTTACTTTGCATTTCCATCATAAACCAGAATTATTTTAGTAGCATTGACATTTGATTTATTGATTTTCTTATTAATATTTTAAATCTGTTTTTATTTTTCTGTTTTCATTTTTATTTTAGTTAGTAAAGTTTTAGTAAATGTTGTGTTTTTGTCATTTTTTTTAAAATATGTTTTTAAATATTTATTATAAATTTTTTATGTTTTGGTGTTTTTCTAAAAAAACAACAACATAGACATAAAATACCTATTGAAAATGAGTATTAACTTAATAAAAGCTATAAGGCTATATAATATAAAGCTACTATAACCTTTAAAGTCATAGGGGAAATATTCTATATTCTACTCTATTCTGTGTGTGCATGTATAATGCATGACATGACGGTTAAACCCATAAAGCACCATGAGCTTTTGATCAGTTCAGTGATATGCATGTGCTGTTCGGTTCAGATCGCGATCTGAGCTCAATGTTTCATGATACCAGAGGAATGTGACTTTCATTTGCCCCAGAGGAATCAGACGGCACACTTTACACACATGCTTGACCATAAAAGACAAATCACCAGAGAATAGTGCATTAAAATCTGACCATGTGTGCATAACGGACCCAACATACCGTCTACGTCTCACACTGCGGCATATGAGACAGAGCATCGCCACCAACACACACACACCCAAAACCTTGTGAGCTGACTACCTACACTTATGATGTGCACACATGCAGTCTAGATGGGAAGCTCACTAGGTTTGAGGACACAGCCCTCGTGAAGCGACCTGTATCTATATGTGTCTCTGCCTCTATTATAGCTCATAGCAAATAAACGTCCATATGCATCCAAAAATGTGCAGGGCAAACATTTATTATTGTGATTCATTTCATATAAACCACAAACAAGATAATGCCACTAATGAATCTCATAGAATTGATTTTCTGTAGATCATTGACCTCGAAACATACACAAATATCTGCATGTCTACACAATGATGCACATCTTTATTTCATACTTGTATTTAAGCACAGCTGTCCATTTCATATTCTTCATAATTTGTGTATAATGTCATGCCAAAAACATAATTATATATGTGTGCAAGACTGCAAATTAAATTTCTAACATAATTTGGAAATAATGGGATCAAATCATTTCAGAAAATTTCAGTAAAATCTGAACTGCATTAATATTTCTAAACAAAATAAAATATATTCACAATAATATTATATACATCTTTATTAATATATTAATTATAACCAATAATATTTATAATTAACATCATAAAATATTTTAATATTTTTGATTAAGTAATAATAAATAATCTGTGAATAACCCTGCTTTTTAAAGTTAATTCTTATAGGTTACTGATCTTAATAATGGCACTAATTTATAACAGAAATTCAATTAGTAATGCTGTAAAGGATAAACAAAAAATAGGAATATGTTTATTGACTAACACTCTTAAGATAACTATAGAATTGCAGTAATAGTTCAATTTAAAAATGAATATTAAAAAGTGAATTTAAGAATAGAAATTCAGTTAGTACTGTAAAATGCGTATGTAAGAGGGACAAATAAAATGGGAAATGTTTATAGAGTTACATTCTTAAAATAAATATAGAATTGCATTGACAGTTCACTTTAAAAACTCCATTATTGGCTCTAATTTGGGATAGAAATTCTATTTTCAATGCTTAATTTTTTATTTAATTTTTTGGTGGCTAAACTGTCAGTCAAAAGCTATTTTTGACACTTAACACTTCTAATATACTATCATTCCCATTTATGAATCTCACTGAATTGACAAGGGTAAATTATTGATCCGTATCCATACAGATGCGTATCATTTCCGTGCGTCTTATTTGCACGAACTATTGGACAGCTGTCCATTTCTGCTTGTTTTTAACGTCTATAGCAGCTGCAAAGTCAAATTCCCTCCTCCTCCTCCTGTAGGTTACCTGCCCATCATGATAGTGATCGCTCTGTGTCTGGGACATCTGAGGGCTTTGACTGACAGCCAGAAGCGGACTCACCTGTCCTGGTCAGGATGCTCGACATGCCCCACGCCACGAACAGAACGCTGCAGACCAAACACACCTGCGCCAGCAGCATCTCCCTCCTCTTGCGGACTTTGAACATCTTGGCGATGATGGATTTCTTGGAGACCGTCGTCATGGTGCGGTCCTGATGCTGATGCTGTTCCTGACCCGCGGTGGTCATCGTCGCGGCTTCAATAAGCGCCGAAACGCGCGATGCGCAGCCGGAGAGAGAGAGAGCACGATCAGAGGTCTGGATCCAGATACAGCAAGCGCAGAATCCCAGCCTTCACCGTCCCAGATCTCTGCTCTCATCAGATTCCTCCCCGCCGCATTGCAACAACGCTGGAAACGTTAAATTCCCGCATGCACGCATCCTGCGGCGCCGCGTGCGTCTGCCGTGAAGCGCGCGCGTGTGAACAACATCGGTCTCAGGTGATGTCCTTCGGTCCCTCTGCTTGTGAAAGCGTTCCCGCTCTTCCCATCTGGAACGTCGGGAACTTTGCGCTCCTCTGATGTCCACCGGAGATGCGTGACGATCCGCGATCCGGTGCTTTCACGGCGATCAGGCTGAAGCGACGCGTCACCCGCACCTACCGCGAGAGTGAAAGCGTCTCATATGAGCGATGATGACATGTTATCATGTGCATGCACACTTTCACTAATGCTGACATTCCAAATCTGGAAACCTGCATGAATATATAGTAGGTAAATTATTAAACAAATCTGATTAGAAAGTAAACAAAAGAACCGTAAACCCAAACATATAATAGCTTTGAATGTGAAATAAATCCTAAAAATATACATATGTATGAAAATTTACAAACACTACCGTTCATAAGTTTGGTTCTTTTATTATTTAGTTGTTGTTGTTTTTTAGTTCTTTTTGAAAAGTTATATTTTTATTCAGCAAGCACGTTCAGTTATTCAAAAGTGACATTAAAGATATTAATAATGTTACAAAAGTTTCTATTTTTAATAAATGCTGTTCTTGTCAACTTTCTGTTCATCGAAAATATCTTGAAAAACAAAATGTATCACGGTTTCCACAAAAATATGAAGCTGTACAACTGTTTTCAACATTGATAATAGTCTCACAAATCAGCATATTAGAATGATTTCTGAAGGATCATGTGACGCTGAAGACTGGAGTAATGATGCTGGAAATACAGCTTTTGCATCACAGGAATAAATTACATTTTAATATATATTTAAATAGTAAGCAGCTATTTTAAATTGTAATAATATTTCACAATTTTGCAGTTTTTACTGTATTTTTGATGCAATAAATGCCTTGGTGAGCAAAAGAGACTTTTAAAAAAACTATTTAAAAATCTTCCCAAAACGTCTGAATGCCAGTGAAGCTCATACACCTTAAAGGAATATCTTTGGATAAATACACAACGCGTCACATTAAGGGTGTGAATGTGTCACCAGAAGGTCAGATGTGAGTGTGTGAGTGTGTGTGTGTGTGTGTGAGTGAGTGAGTGAGTGTGTGTGTGTGTGTGTGTGTGTGTGTGTGTGTGCACCTGGTATTCATCACATCCTGGGGACCAAATGTCCCCACAAGGATAGTAATACCAGTAAATCTTAATCTTGTGGGGACATTTTTTGGTCCCCATGAGGAAACAAGCTTATAAATCATACAGCATAAAGTTTTTTGAAAATCTAAAAATGCAGCATGTTTCCTGTGAGGGCTAAGTTTAGGTGTAGGGTTGGTGTAGGGCAATAGCACATACAGATTGTACAGTATAAAAACCATTACGCCTATGGGATGTCCCCATAAAACATGGAAACCCAACATGTGTGTGTGAGTGTGTGTGTGTGTGTGAGTGAGTGAGTGAGTGAGTGAGTGAGTGAGTGAGTGAGTGAGTGAGTGTGTGTGTGTGTGTGTGTGTGTGTGTGTGTGTGTGTGTGTGTGTGAGTGAGTGAGTGTGTGAGTGTGTGTGTGTGTGTGTGTGTGTGTGTGTGTGTGTAAGTGAGTGAGTGAGTGAGTGTGTGTGTGTGTGTGTGTGTGTGTGTGTGTGTGTAAGTGAGTGAGTGAGTGAGTGAGTGAGTGTGTGAGTGTGTGAGTGTGTGTGTGTGTGTGTGTGTGTGTGTGTGTGTGTGTGTGTGTGTGAGAGTGAGTGAGTGAGTGTGTGTGTGTGTGTGTGTGAGAGTTAGTGAGTGAGTGTGTGTGTGTGTGTGTGTGTGTGTGTGTGTGTGTGTAAGTGAGTGAGTGAGTGAGTGAGTGAGTGTGTGTGTGTGTGTGTGTGTGAGAGTGAGTGAGTGAGTGAGTGAGTGTGTGTGAGAGTGTGTGTGTGTGAGTGTGTGAGTGTGTGAGTGAGTGAGTGAGTGAGTGTGAGTGTGTGTGTGGGGCATGTCGTTAACATCTACCTTTATTTCAGTTACATAATGACCTTGAAGGTCAAAGGATGGCTTCACACATGCATGGTGCATCCTCTAGACATATACAATCTGCACTGCTACATTGTGTCACGATTCATACTGTCACCTCATATCTCATCTATAAGCTTTTCATGAGGCTTTAAATAAAACAGCATTGTCTTTTTGTGCAACACACATTTACTTTAATGTCCAAATTGCTCCAAGTTGCTACAAGTCCAACATAAAACATTTTTTATTTCATAAACCACACACACACACATTTATATCTCTGTGTCCTTGTCCCAGGTCTGCTGTCCTTTACTGTTCAGCAGGCAGAATCCACTCCTATTAACCAACTTTAATAATGCCAGCGTTTGCCTTAATTAGCCTGACTTATTGTTGAACTATAATTGCTCACCGTGTTCAATTAAATGCTGGTCAAGTTCATAATAATGGAAACTTTTCATTCTCCTTTGCAATACAAAATATATACACACAGAGGAACGTGAGATGTGACCTCCAGAGAATGAGGACGTTCACTGTCATGATGATATACTAGACTAGAAAAACACCTGGACACATCAGCATCATTCTGCTCAAGATCACATAGGTGTCCTACAGCAGAGAATCACATTCAGTATCAAATGTATTCAAATGTTTGAGGGTCAGTAAGATTTTTTTTTACAGGCAGCGGCTATATACACAGTGTAAATAGCAATTAAATGCTATTTACACTGTGTAAATATATTTTTTAGCGATAGATGCTATTTACACTAAGTGGAAATAGCAATGCATTCTATTGACACCAAGTGAAAATAGCAGTATTTTTAAAGATATGCTATTTACACTAAGTGCAAATAGCTATAGATTCTATTTACACTATGTTAAAATAGCAAGATTTTCTGCTATACTACTTATTGCAAATAGTGGCAATAATCTGCACCTCAGTATTGTCGTATATTATAAAACAGTATGCAATAATAACGTATTGAGTGAAAATTATAGTTTTAATTCAAATTATTAAATAAAGCCCTCCCTACACCTACCCTAACCCTACCCGATACTCTTATTTTCAACTGTTTGATTATTTCCTTAATTTTATTTTTTTAATAAATGCCTTTTTGATGTAATATGAGATTTGAAAAGGGAGAAAAAGGCGGGCTCGAACTCGGGTCGTTTGCATGCCTGTAATGCACCTTAATGTTTTATGTTGTCAGTAATTCTACTGTAAAGCAATAATTCTAACAATTTGGAAAATAGCCTATTTCTCTATTGCAATGAGATGCACACGTTTTTTGATGTCACAGACAGCGCAAACACACGCAGGGATTCCTGTCCCACCGGTACACTCCAAATTTAATGCATCCACAAGCTCTTGCATCACTGGCAGGAAGATAAAACATTCATCATAATCACGAGGCGCATTCACTGTGGTGTGCTGGGGTTTGTTTGGATGGCATGCGTGCACACAAACATGTTCACCGAATAAACCGTGTCAGCCTGTGCCAGGTTCATTACACGTTAAACATCTCCCCTCCAACACTAATGATTACAAACCTGCGGGTCGGTAAACACTGACCTTTAGCACCGAACTCTCAGTCGCATCTGAGGACCAGTGCAAAAAATTAGACTGTTTATGTAATGCAGAAACTCGAAATGTGTATTTCTAGATATAGCGGCCTATTCATTTTAATGAAAATCCTGTCATCAAGTTATTTGTTAGCTACTAGGGTTCACTCTGTAAGAAATAATATAACAGAAATCAAACTGGCAGCTCATTACCAGGACATGATCAATTAGTCTTACAGATATTTCCGTTAACTAAAACACAATGCAATGCAGTGTAACATTCAAAATTCAAATTTCAAAAATTCAAATGAAAAATTTGATAGGTAAAACACCTGGAAACTCATTCAAATAATATAGTAATATCACATTGTGTCCTGTATTTGTTATTACTATACTAAAACAAAAAGTAAAATACAAAAAAAAAGAATTTTTTTTGAAAACATAGAACAAAAAAACAGAACAAAACAGAAAAAACTTTATTTCCAAGGAAACATTTCTCAATTTCACTTAGTTTTTAATTGGATGTACTAAAGTAACTAAAACTGAAATAAATATAAAAAAAAATTATAAAATCTACTATAATCTAGTGTTTCAATTCAACCACTTGCCATTAGCTGTGTGTGGAAGGAACGCAGAGGTTTAAGAGGGTAAACTTTACTCAGACAAAGACAAACCACAAAGGTTATTACTCAGAGAAAGAGCCCATTTAATCTGCAGTGACAGTATCATCATGATAAAGACAGTAACAAACGGCTTGTTTGTGTCTCTACTGCCGTTCAGTGCAGAAGAACTCAAAGTAAATTCACCTTGAGGACCATTGCAAAGCCCATTGTATCTTATACATGATGGGGTCGAATAGTCATTAAAACCAATTTAATACTCTCTAACCAGCTGAAAATTTTGTTGTATATCATCTTCAAGAAATGGAATAACCATTGTGACTTTAATTTTTTTTTTTTTAGTGGTACGTGTACAAATATTAATGGAGATACTATGGTATTAACAAAATTCAAGATTCATAGGGAGCTGTTTTCATTCTGTTGCATTTTACATTATTGCTACTCTCTTTTTTATAGATTATCATCTAATATCTGCACTGCCACATCTCTCTCTTGCAGAAAAATGACAGTGTCACCTTACCCACAATGCACTCTCATGTTGTATAATACTGATAGAGCAGGGCATAATTCGTTCTTCTTGCAGCACACTGACAGCTATTCCTGTACTTTCCTGCATATCACAAACTCCATCACCTCAGGAACAAACGTTCTGTCGATCATCTGCAATTCAAGCACATGGTGGATATTATCAGCGGTTATACTGAGCATATTTAAATAACTATGATTGTAACAGGTTAGTATCTGAAAATGTGCATGAGAAGATGGACTGAACTGAAAGTACATGGTAATGAACTGCAGAAAATACCTTTTTTTTGTTTTTTAATGTGAACATTAATGCAAATTTGTTATTAAATGACAATGCACTGCAAACAAACAAACAAATTTATTTATGAATTAATAAAAAAAACATTGTATTTTCCAAAAACAGGAATACGAACAATAGAAAAATAGAAACAATAATGAAAATGTGTTACTAAATGATCATTTAAAAATATATATTTTCCGAACAGGAGAAAAATAACACAAATTTGTTATTAAATGTTAATAAAAAAATATATATATATTTTCCAAAATGGGAACAATAATGCAAATTTGTTATTAAATGATAATTTAAAAAAATATTTTCCGAAAATGGGAACAATAATACAAATTTGTTATTAAATGGTTATCAAAAATACAAAATAAAATATATTTTCCAAAATGGGAGCAATAGTGCAAATTTGTAATTAAATAGTAATGTACTGAAAAAAAACATGGTACTTTCCTAAAATGGAAACAATAATGATCATTTATTATTATTATAACAATAATGCTAATAACAGTAATGTACTACAATAAATGCCATGGTATTTTCCCAAAATGGGAATAATAATGCAAGTTTGTTATTTAATGGTTTTGTAAGTCTGCTAAATTATTAAATGGAAAAACATCATCACCATGGACCCACATTCCCACTGATTTGCTGTAAGGAGGAGTATAATGTTATCAAGCATGATTTCATTCTGCTGACTGTGGTTAGAATCTGGAGCGGAGGTTTTGATTAGCGTCTTTACTAGCAGCTAATGCTGCCCATATTCACACATAATTAGTTACAATCTCACAGACCAACACAAACCTTCCAAATGTTCAATTTGTTTGCAAAAGCAGGCATGCACTCAGAAGACCTTAGTAACTGCATAGCAACCATCCAGAACACTGTGACTTTTGCATCAGAGAATGCAAAGCCCTATCTGTCCAGTATACTGCATGGATTTGGTGAGGATTGTGGGTAAATCGTAAGAGCTTTGAGCTGGTCCACCACTAAAGATCCCACACGCAGTGATGCCATTCGCTGGCTCCCAACTACTGCTTTGATTATCCATGGGTGAACAACAATCTCTCCCAACTGCTGCGAGGAGCACCACGACTGAAGATAAAGAGACAAGTCTGCAAAGTTTGGGAAAAATGAATACGGTTGTGGATGCACTGTTTCAGAAAAAAAGACAGTAAAAACTGTGGGTTAAAATGCTGTCAATCAAAGGTCATAGTTGTCAGATCATTTATTATGATCTAAGAAATAAGCCAAAAAGTATGATGTTTACAAATAAAAATATCCATATTTCCATTCCGAAGATAACTGCTTTCCACATCAAAACATCCAACACAAATCTACAAACATTCAGGTGAGGTAGCCAGTTTACTGCTTACTAGTGAAAACACTGATCAAAATACATCAAAATACATGCTAGACGGAAACACTGCATAATCAAGTTTGGAGCTTAATTCACTATATTCTCAATTGTTTGGCCTCTGAAATTTAGTTGGTGACAGTTCAAGTCCATCCCATTGGGCTGTCATTAGCATGTGGCTTAGCTAATTACATGATACTCACATTGATAAGCATATAAATAAATAGCACACCTAAATACTGGTACATTTTGGCAACAATTTTATAATCATGTTTTACAATCATAATGTTACTCATGTTGGATGTTTTTTTTCCCCAAATAGTCTCAGATTTTTATTAAAAGAAGGACTTACTAAACAGCTGTTGTACTGGAAGATGATGTCTTAAAATGCTGTCTAGGTAGGTTTTAGGTTTAGTACAGCGCTTATGTCACAATCTCGCCGGCCCTGAGGATGAGCAGCTGAACTTTGTGCTCCAGGTACACAGCGATCCATTTCTGGCCGGTCTGGTCTTCCAGCTCAGCTGTCAGGTCCATTAAAGCGGACTCAGCCTTATGAACGCTAAGAGGATCAGCTGATGGACATTTCTGCCGGTCCCTGTCACTTATCAAAATGAAATGCAGAGAGGTGGAGCTGGAATCATGCTCCACTTTAGCAAGGAATCGCGCTCGCCTTTTCTAAATCTCTTCAACTCTTTCACAGAGAGGATTACTGGAGTTGACTTACTCTGGGGGACATAAAACACGAGGACGGACAATGTTCTGGCCTTCACATGAAGCCTTTATATTTAAATGTCTCTAGAGTAGGCCTATATGTTATGTTCAGCATGTTACAGAGAGTTCTTGAAGTGCGTGCACGTGCATGAGTTGCGTGCGCGAGACAGAGAGTGAATAAAGAAAAAAAGCATCCGTTTAAGCTCCTGTGTAGAACTGAGTTCTTCAGTCAGTTTAAACATAACATTGACGACGAGGATGGCTGAGTTTAGCTTTCCGCCTCCTTCACCTTTTCTTCCCGTGCCTGGTGAACCGCCTATTTCCGTGGGCGAGTTGGTTCGATGGTTTCACAGTATATCTCAAGGCCATGGATTACACTGACATTTCTGACCGAAGAAAGATAGCCCTGCTTCGCCACTGTCTCGGTGCGGAGGGACAAAGAATATATCGTGCCCTTGGACATGCAGAAGTGAAGTGAAGTGACATTCAGCCAAGTATGGTGACCCATACTCGGAATTCGTGCTCTGCATTTAACCCATCCAACGTGCACACACACAGCAGTGAACACACACACACCGTGAACATACACCCGGAGCAGTGGGCAGCCATTTTATGCTGCAGCGCCCGGGGAGCAGTTGGGAGTTCGGTGCCTTGCTCAAGGGCACCTCAGTCATGGTATTGAGGGTGGAGAGAGCGCTGGACATTCACTCCCCCCACCTACAATTCCTGCCGGCCGGAGACTCGAACCCGCAACCTTTGGATTACAAGTCCAGCTCTCTAACCATTAGGCCACAACTTCCCTGGTGTCTATTTAAGTCAGAAACTTACGAGGAAGCGGTCGTTCTCCTCGCTAACCACTTAACAGGCCAGCAACGAGTACTGCTCCGCCGATACAAGTTACGCAAACGGCTGAAGCGTCCGGGTGAGTCCGTGCAAAACTATGTAACTAATCTGCAAGACATGGCACGCTCATGTAATTATGGGACTCTTCAAGATCAGTTCGTTCGTGATCAGTTTATTGAAGGGATATTGTGTGACAAGACTCGGGAGAAACTGTTGCTGGAACCAGACGAATTAACACTGGATAAAGCCGTGGCAATCGCACTGCAAGTGGAGGCAGCCACTGAATGCTCCACGCTTCTCGCTGATGCATGCCCCCTGGTGGATGCGCCCACGCAGCAAATGCGATCTGTCTATCTCACACACCACGGTCCATTTCCTTCAGATAAAATAGACACTGTAGAAGCATGTTTTCCAATGCAGCTTACACAGCTGCAAGGAAGTCGCAGAAGTTTAGTTTTCTGCAGCAACTGTGGCTCTAGCTCACACAACTCCAGGGCCCAAAATTGTCCTGCACGGGGACAGACATGCAGGAACTGCTTTAAAAAAAATCACTTTGCTAAAGTATGCCGATCAGCACCTGCTACGCAAGCATCACAGAAGCGACAACCGTCTGCCTTTAATGACTGCACTGAAATCAGACATGTATCAGTGGGCCAAACAGCTTTTAGGATAAGTACTGTGCTTCTCAGCGAGGTGAACCTTCCGCTGTTGATGGATACGGGTGCAGCAGCATCTCTGCTCAATGCCAGTACATACCACAAGTTCTTTTCCCATCTGCCACTGCAACAGCCCTGCACATCCCTCTGTGGTTACGACAGCCCTAAGATCACTATGCTGGGTGTTCTTCATGTTCCAGTCCGCTATGGCTCCAAACACCTGCCATCATTTCCCTTCTATATTACTGAGCGGGGTGCCAATCTCCTGGGACTGGATCTTTTCACATGCTTAGAATTCACGCTGCGAGATGAAAAAGGCTCAGACATCCACCCCGTCACCACTACCTGGCAACAGAGATGGCCGGCGCTGTTTGACGGACTCGGCTGCTTCACAGCTTTCACCCACAGACCTCTGGTGGATCCAGAGGTGTCGCTGGTCATTCAGCCCCTGCGCAGGATTCCTCTCGCCGTGCGGGATGAAGTGACAGCGGAGCTCCAAATGATGCTGGCTATGGGAGTGATCGAACCAGTCAATGCTGCCCCCTGGTTCTCCAACCTGGTCATTGCTAGGAAAATGGGGGAATACGAGTCTGTGTGGATTTCCCGACAAATACCCTTTACCCACAGCTGAGGAGCTGACCACCCACTTCTATGGGTCGACAGTCTTTACTAAGCTGGACCTGCACCAAGGTTACTTGCAGGTGCCACTCCATCCTTCCAGCAGAAACCTCACAGCGTTTGTCACACACACTGGGGTATACCAGTATACACGCATGCCATTTGGCTTGAGCTCTGCCCCCAGATGCTTTCAAAAGGTGATGACCACCATCTTGGCTGGCATTCCTGGAGTTGCCGTTTTCTTGGATGACATAGTAGTTCATGCAGCAGATATCCAGACACATAATGACCGTCTCAATAGGGTGGCCAGTGCTCTCTTGGAGCATAATCTTACACTGAATGCAGAGAAATGCACGTTCGCCATCTCAGCCATTGATTTTGTGGGGTTTCGTCTCATACCCAGAGGCATCGCCCCTCTCTAGTCAAATAACGAGGCAATTCACCAAATCCCAGAACCCTCCTCCTCTTCCCAGGTAGCCTTGTTTTTGGGCATGACCGCCTACTACCTTCGTTTTCTGCCTCAGTATTCCCGAACCACAGCACCCCTCTGTCAATTACTAAAGAAAGATGAGTCATGGAACTGGCCTGCAGAATGCTCCAAGGCTGTCCAAATGCTAAAATCCCAGCTTACTACACCACCCATTCTAGCTCACTTTGACCTGGACAGTACGACTATCATCACCTGTGATGCTTCCACACAAGCATTGGGTGCGGTTCTCTCACAGGAGCAGGACTGTGTTGTAAGGCCTGTAGCATTTGCTTCCAGGGCCCTGACCCCCACGGAACAGCGCTACTCTGTCTGTGAACGCGAAGCCCTTGCCTGTGTCTGGGCCACTGAGAGATGGCACGTCTATCTTTACGGACGGCATTTCATCCTCCGCAAAAACCATCAGGTGTTGATCACGCTTCTGTCAGCTTCTGGCTCAGGTCATAAACCCCTGCGCCTGCACAGATGGGGTGAGAGCCTGAGACAGTACGATTACCAGCTGAAATTCACGCCAGGGAGGGACAATGTGGTTGCTGATCTCTTATCTTGGTCCATTACCGCAACCGAACCGGCAGCCTCACAAAGCAGCCATGACGTGGAGCCAGAGTTCATCCAGATGCTACATGCATCTTTACAATCTGCTGTCTCCTTGGAAGAGCTGCAGAAAGAATCTGAGCATGACTCCATGTTAACAACACTCCGCACCTACATACGCTCAGGGTGGCCAGCGCGAGTGCCTGAGGAGCTAGTGCCATTTGCAAGAGTGCGGAATGTTGGGGTGACGTATGTGTTTCCATGGGTCTCTGTACAGTAGTGCCAAGCAGCTTGCGTGCACGTGTCCTATCAATGGCACATGAAGGCCATTTGGGCATTGAAAAATTTAAGCAAAGATGCCGGGACCTGGTCTGGTGGTCTGGACCGGGATATTGAGGGGCTGGTCAGGGACTGTGAACCATGTCTCCTCAGTGGAAAGACTGGACAACCAGTCCCAACCCCTTTGCAGCCAGTCCCATGGCCTTCACGTCCATGGGAGCACCTACAGTTAGACATCTGTGGGGAAATTCATGGCCATGGAGTTCCTCCTCATCAGCGCTTTCTAGTTGTCATCTGCGATCTCCATTCTAAATGGCCCGAGGTAGTACCGGCAGGGACAGTTACATCACAGACTATCACGAGGATACTGGACAGTCTGTTTGCTCATTGGGGCATGCCCCGTGCTATAACTACTGACAACGGGCCCCAGTTCATTTCTGCAGAATTCTCCACCTTCCTCAGCAATAAGGGAATTAAGCATATTTGTGTCGCACTCTACCATCCCCAGGCAAACGGTGGGGTTGAAAGGTTTAATCAGAGCCTTAAGAATGGGATTTGGGCGCATCTGGTCCATGGGTACTCATTTCAAATGGCACTTAATCAAACCTTGTTGCATTACAGGGCTAGCCAGGACAGCACCACTCAGGCTTCACCTGCTCTGCTCATGCTCGGCCGGGAGATGGAATTGCCCCTAGACAGGCTCAGAGCACAGGGCTTGTCTGCAGCAGTAGTAACTGGCCCCCAAGCAGCAGTCAAAGTGGCCATAAGTACAAGCCAGGGGCGAATGAAGGATAACTGGGGTGGTGATGGCGCAGTGGATAAGACACATGCCTTTGGTGTGAGAGACCCGGGTTCGAATCCACTGTGAGACACCAATGTGTCCCTGAGCAAGACATTTAACCCCTAGTTGCTCCAGAGGCGTGCGACCTCTGACACATATAGCAATTGTAAGTCGCTTTGGATAAAAGCGTCAGCTAAATGAATAAATGTAAATGTAAATGTAACTTCACAAGGTCAGGCATACTAACATCAAGGTACTGGACTGGGTGCGAGTTCGCAGACCTCACCGTAGCAGTAAAATGGCAACGTTTTGGTCTGAACCTCACCAAGTGGTCCATCAGCTAAGATTCGCCTAATTTCTATTAAGTGATGGCACATGCTGGCATGCTTGTAGACTGCAGAAAGTGCCCATCCCTCTTACACCAAAAAGAGGTCAGTGGGCAACAGAGCCCAACGCAGGCGCAGCACAAGGAGTCAGTTCCCCAGTCCCACGACCAGAACCAGTAGAGCCATGGCCGCTCCAGGCACCTCAAGGTTTCCAGCCCAGGGAGCCCCCACAACAGCCAGGACCTGAGCCGGCACCACTCCTGCCAGCAGATGGTCCTCACCCTCCTCAGCCATTGCTTGATGTTACCCAAAATGGCCAGGAAATGCCCCAGCAGGTGACTTTGTTGTGTTCAGCATGTTACAGAGAGTTCTTGAAGTGCGTGCACGTGCATGAGTTGCGTGCGCAAGACAGAGAGTGACTAAAGAAAAGAAGCATCCGTTTAAGCTCCTGTGTAGAACTGAGTTCTTTAGCGTTCAGTCAGTTTAAACATAACACCATGCAACTCTGCACATTATTAATAAATCATATAGACAAGCAGATGAGTGCAGGATACAAACGCAATGCGTTTAAAAACGGCTTAATGCATCAAGACAGTGTTTTTAAAATTCCAAACACTCTGAACACATTAATAAAAAATACAATAGACACAGCCCATGATACGAAGGCAACATGTTCTCACACGTTACGTGTTAAGCATTTTCATAGGAAAACACTTCACGTGGCTTAATGCATTAAGACGGTGTTTTTAAAAGACCAAACTCAGTAAACGCAGTATTAATAAATCATAAAAATAAGAAAACTGTTTTAATAGGCTGCATCCTTTTAGTGTTTTCCTTATAACGGTTTTCTATGGGAGGAAAGTGTTTAACCCATTTTTAAACGCATTGTGTTTGTATCCTGGACTCATCTGCTTGTCTATATTTTTGTCATTATTTATTAATAATGTGTTTACAGAGTTTAAAAACATTGTCTTTACACATTAAGCCACGTTAAGCATTTTAGAATGTCCCAGAACTTTCCATGTTCTCTGAACGCAAGTAACTGTTTAAAAAATGTCAAATGTAATGTAATGTTTAAAAAAACATTACATGAACAATGTATTAATGACATTTTTGTGCTAATGTTTATGGGAATGTTACTTTTAAATGTTCTCTGAAAACTGAAACTAGTAAGAAATAATGTTTAAAAATCGTTTGACGGGTGTCCAAATAAAAAGTTTCAGAAAAAAGTTTCATGAAAGATGTATAGATAATGCTTTTCGTGCAAATGTTTTGCTGACATTTATCATTTTGCAAACGTTATGGGAAAGCTGCCTTTAACTGTTCTCTGATGAGAGTGGTAAGTAATAACATAAAAAAAGAAAAAAAAGAAAATATGTTTCAGAAAAAAACATTCCACTGTTTAAATATTTAGTGTTAATGTTTGATAAATGTTTATCTTTTTGCAAACCTTATGGGAACGCTGCTTTTGAATCTGAACATTTTGAAACATGGAAGTAATTAGTAATGTTTAAAAATAATTAGACAAATGTCCAACTAAATGTTTGATGAACCCTGTATAGATAATGCTTTTGTGCTAATGCTTTGCAAACATTACGGGAATGTTGCTTTTAAGTGTCATCTTAACATTATGAAACAATACTAAGTTATAAATCTTAAAAAAGCTTAGATGAATGTCCAACTAAAAAACTTTCCATTAACAATGTATATACAACGTTTTTGGCTTAATGTTTTGCAAACGTTTATCTATTTGCAAAAAATTATGGGAATTGAACTTTTCAATGTCATGTGAACATTCTGAAGTATTAACGTTCAAAAAATGATGTATAATTTTTAGTTCTTTTTTGTTAACATTTTGCAAACATTAAAGACAAGACGACTTTAAAAAAACTATGAATGTTACTGCTCTGAGAACATTCGGTGTTAGCCGGGTTCTAGTGTGAAAATTACACCATTTTGCAATTCCCAAATATGAGATTAAAGTGCTACTACTATAATAAAAAGTACAGAGTAGTAGGTTATACATACTCAAAGCTAACGACTGAAGAGCATTGAAAATTATTATTACCGACATTAATTGATGACTTCCACCTTAATTTTAGACTCAATTTCAGCACAGGAAGGGCCTTCGTTTTCATTTGCTTTATAGACTGAGATCACTATGCCAAGTGTCAGTCAGGATGGTGTAAATCTCGACCAGGAGGACCGTGGGTCAGTGGAAGCATCTTCTCAGGCCTGATGGGTCACAATCTACCATCTGGGAGTCTGACAGATGAATCTAGGTTCAACAGATGCCCGGTCAACTGTAACGAGGTGGAACTTGCTGGAAGATAAAATATCTGGCTATTTATTTATTTATTCAGGAGAAACTCTTCTAAATACAGATAGGGATCATCTTGGGTTTAAAGGACTCTGTGCTTTGTGGAAACACAAAACACACCAGGTGTAAATTATAATTGAACAAAATTCAATAAAACAAACCGATTTAAGCAATATTCGTGGCTATTTTTTACTTGAAACTATCCGTCACGAACTGAACTATTAATGCCATTATCATTATCTTTCCAGTGAGTGCCTTAAAAGCTCTTTTCAAATATTTAGCAGAGAAAGTGAAAACTTTGACAAAAGAAGTGACTAATCCTATATTAATGCTGGATGTTAACGTTTGCTGTGCTGGCAGATCGTGCGTTCAAACAGCTGACTCAGGATCAGCCGTGCTGGAAATATTTATGAATATCACCGGAAGCTTTGATCCTGGATCAGTTATTTAGGTCAAGGAAAGAGGGCATGATGTGGAATAGTCACAAGCTCAAAGACTATATGAAGGACAACAATGCAGTTCATATGAGAATAAAAATAATTTATGGTGACATTTTGTGGAGCATCTTAGAAATATTATTATTCCAGTGTCCTCATAGGGTTGAGTGTTAAATGTCACGGGTTAGATTTCTAGGGAACACGCATGGATAAAATGCAGAGCTCGGAGAACATGTTCAGAATGAAATACTAGCGTGTTGCATAATGTGCAGTATACATTAATATATAAAAAAAAATAAAAAAAACAGGAAAATGGCATGCATAATGTAAAGATGATTTCATTTCAAAAATTGTCATCAAATGACCTCACTATATTGCATGTTTATGTTTAATTCAGCAAGTGGCATCTAGTTATGCTAGAAATAGTTATTTTGCACTTCTGATTAAAGTGAACATTTCTTAACTTAGTCCAAAAAGTTTCAAATACAATAGATGCTATAACTTCCAGTGCATTCGCCAAACTGAAATGGGAAGATCAATTCGAGAACACTGCAAAACTGTGATAAAATTTGCAATTATCTAGAAAAAAAAAAAAATATTGAGAAAAAGTCAGATTTGTGAAAAAAGACAATTGCGCAATTTTTTTTTTTTATCCCGTTGCAGAAACAAGCTTTCAAACTATTATGTTCTGATGCGTAATGCACATTTCAGCAAATGTATTATGTATTTCCATGCATACAGAAAATTAGCATACAATGCACAGACTACATACTATACACTGCAGATGGTAGTATGCTATTCTGAACAAACCCGAGTTATTTTATATAACGGCACTGAAATGAATAAATGTAACTGCACAAACTCACACTGACACAGTGTCTCATTACGAAAACTGAAGTTTATCTGAGCAAAATAAGGGGTAAAAAAGGCTTAAACGGTTCTTTGCATCCAGCAGTTTGGAACAAAAGCATTGTTCTTCAGTCCAGACAGACGCTCTCTTTTTGGGTCGCTTTCAGAGAGAACGTCTGCCATGTAAACGTGGGGGAAACAATAATAAAATATACACAACTCAAAAGCTACAAAAGGAAAGGAAATGAAAGGAGGGCTGGAGCTGATTGAGATCCGTTAAACTACAGCATACTGCTGATACAACAGCTCACGAATCCTGTAGTAGTCATCACAATGGCAGCCTTCCAGACAGATGCGGCCCGCTTCCGTCTGAGAGAGAGAGAGAGAGAGAGAGCGGGGTCAGTGTTGTACAGCAGAGCAGTGAGGTGTTCAAGTGAGCATATTAAGAGCCGTTCACAGGACACGCTCTTGCATAACAAAACAGCATAACACTAGAATCTCAAGATGATTTTAACACTTGCCACTGGTAGTACAAAAAGTCTGGCTAACTAGTCATATCGTGGCAGGTTCCTGATATATGATATCATATACTGGAGGTGGGAAATATACCAGTATTATACGGGTCAATATCACTGTATGGTGCCTTTTGATGTCCTATACATGAACTAATTTGCCATGATGACTTAACATAAAAATGACTATGAAAGTTTTTATATTCATAGCAAAAGCATTACTTGGCTCTTTAAATCTACATTTACAGATTTTTTTGCTTAGTTTTGTGTAAGAGGATGCGTGTTATTTTGCTATGTCCCATGCACTGCTCATTAAATTTGAATGATAGTGGAACATTGTCAAATCATAAAATTATTATTTTTTTTTTTTAATGATTGTTGTTTTAAAAATAGGTGTATTTGACAGCACAAAACACACACAATGAATATATTTAATAAAAAAGTAATAAAATATAAATAAACTTTATTTTGCTGCATGTAAAGTAATCAATTAATTCATTAAATGTAGTCTAGCTTTATTTTGGGAACAATGTTCAGGCAAATTATTTTTTTAATGCTGTATGCTATGTATGAATGTGTGTGTATATATATATATTTGTATGTATGTACAATGTTGCGTATATAATACAACAAATTGTTTAGTTTTTTTAAGTTCATGTACAGTAATCATATTACTATTTTGTTAAAACATGCAAAATTGTATGCATTATGGATGGGTAAATCTTTCTAAATTGATATTCACATGACATCATTAAACTACATGTTTAATTATGCAAGTGACATCCAGTTTTCTCAAAAATACACTTATTTTTGATCCAAGGTTACGTCAAAAAATTTCTAACATTGGTTGTAAGAATGATTCGAATTTAAAAATATTATGGCTGATATTTCTTCCAGTTCATTTGTCTAATTGGAAATGGAAGGTCAACTGAGAAGCACTGCATTGTGGGATACAGTAGGCAAATGTATTATTTTCCATAATTATGAGAGAACGTCAATGATGCTTGTGTTGACAGGTTAATAAGATCTTAATGAACAGATTTACTGCATGTGTATGTATGTAGCATGGCAAAATACAACAAGCTGCACGTGCTTGAAAAGCATGCTGCATTGCTACTTTTTGTCAAGATTATTGCAGAGTAATTATGCTTAATTTTTCAATTTAAAAATACATACAGATCACTGCATAAACGTCTTTCAAAGGAGATTTCCCGAGTCAGAGGATCCAAATTTGGCTTTTTGCAACGCACATTAAGAACACATCCTGATTGTATGACTCATAATGTGCCGGCCACTAATCAAATATTCATAAGAGGTGATTTGCATATTATGTGGTGTAATGTGATTCCACTCACCCTCCTGACAGCCACCAGATTATTACACACCAGAACTCCGCCCACGAACTCGGCCTGGATCCCTTCACGCAGCAGAACCTGCTTAAAGTCCGACAGGCGAGGCTCGTTGATGAACACAGACTGATGACCCGGGATCTGAGGAGAACACGTGTTATTTCCCATGAATACCCAACAAAACACGAGTGTTTGAGGACGTTTCTTCAGTCAGCAGATCTATTTGAATGTCTTTCCTCTAGTGATCAGCTGTGTAATATAGAGTTTTATTTCAAACGTCATCATGAGACCATTTTATCCTCATTTATATGGTGACTCACTCTCTTCTGTTCTCTTGCTCTGCATTGAAGCCGGCTTGTATTCTCTAACAAACAACCAACATGTGCTATTACAGTTTTGGTTAATACTTCAAATTAGATTTTATTTTAATATTTTTTGTTTTCATTTCATTTAGTAGTTGTTTTAGTTTATGTATAGTTATTTTATTACTTCATCTTTAAGCAAAAATCTATTTAATTTAAATTTGATTTGGTTGTGTTTTGTAACTTTTTATATATTTACATATAATATAAATATTGTTATTATTATTATTATTAAATATTACACATTTAATATGTCTACATAGTATTATTAATTTTACTACGTTTATTTAGTTTTAGTTATTATGATAATTCAACTCAAACCTAACAATGAGATATATTGCCTTGGCAACTAGCTGAAAAAAAATGTTTGTAGTTTATGCTCATATTTTGAATTACATTTTATCGTTATATTCTGTTTTCACTTTAATTTGTGTTAGTTTTAGAAATTGTCATTTTTATAAAATTAAAGTGAAAACAGAAAATATTAAAATAAAATCTTATTTAAAAAAATCAGTTGCCAAGGCAACATTTCTCATTTTCATTTAGTTTAATTTGAAGTAATAAAGTAATTAAAACTAAATAAAGACTTATAAATAAAAATTAATAACTACAATACATTTTTTATTATTATTATTATTGTTATTATTTTAATATTTTCTGTTTTCACTTTAATTTGATAGTTTTAGTAATTTTAGTAATACAGTTATTTTGTCATTATCAGTTTTTTAAATGTGTCTACAGTATTTATAAATTTTAGTTTATAATTATTACATCAAATTAAATTAAGTGGAAATGAGAACTATTGCCTTGGCAACGAACACAAAATTCTATTTTACTGCAATATAAAATTACATTATAATTATGTTTATAGTTCTTGTAAATATTTTGAATTAGATTTTAATTTTAAATTTTCTGTTTTCCCTTTAATTTTATTTTGTATTTAGTTTGGTAATCTTTTGAAATTTGATTTTTATTATTATTTATTTTTAAAAGCTGTCTATACAGTTCGTAGTAATTGTTTTGTTTAACATCATCTACTGAAACTAAACAAAAATGTTAAAGTGCAGGTTAAACGTGTCGTTTGTGCAGTATTTGCTGTGTCTCTCTCACCTCATGAGCAGGCAGCGGCTCCAGCGTGGGAATGACGTCGCTCTCCTCTGAAATCTCCCGGTCGTCCTCTCCAAACAGAGTCTTCATGGCCCGCTGGTTAGCCGCGGCGCTGGGCTCAGTCGTCAGCTCCGGTGTGACGTCCACGGCCGGCTCTCCGTCCTCTGTCTCCTCTTTGGCGTCTCCCATCTCTGCGATGACACCCGTGTCCACTTTCTCCACCCGCATGTCCAGAACGCCATCGATCCAGGCCAGCTCTGTGTCTTTGGCTTTACAGAACTGCAGAGAACTGACCAACGAGTCCTTCAGTCTGACCTACAGCGACATTTACAGCTTCATCAGTCTGTCAACATTTCAGAAGACTGGACACTTCGCAATGTCAAAGTTGATATGATATCATAACATGATAAATGATGGTATTTTGAAACATTCACAACTCAAAGCTGCCACAACCTTTAGTGAACTATTAAATATCTTAATATTTATATATTTATATATTAAGCAGTAAGATGGAGTTTTGCATGTCATACTGAAAAAAAAAACTATTTTTTTTTAAACAACATTTTGCTTAATTTTTCTCTATTTTATAAAAACATTTGACCTCATATTAATTGAGACTACATAGAATATATTTTAATTTGTTACAAAGTTATGTTATATTTTCTGTTTTCACTTTTAGTTAACGCTTTAGGAATTTAGTTGTGTAAGGTGTAATTAATATATATATATATATATATATATATATATATATATATATATATATATATATATACACATATATACATATACATACACACACACACATATATATACACACATATGTATGTATGTATGTATGTATATATATATATATATATATATATATATATATATATATATATATATATATATATATATATATATATATGTATATATATATATATATATATATATATATTTTTTTTTTTTTTTTTTTTTTTTTATGTATATATTTTTTACATTTCAGTTTTTTGTGTGACAGAGAGAGTAAATGTACCTGGTAAATGTGTGTTTCGCTGGTGGCGTCCACCGTCTCCTGCAGTTTTGGCATGTAAACTTTGATGTCTTTTCCGCTGAAGGCCTTGCAGGACTCGGCCAGGTCCTGGCTGGCCTCAGGCGGCCCGTGAACGATGATTAGCTGTCTGGGTTTCATCTGGTTTATGATCTTCTTAATGGAGTCCCCGTCAGAACGGCCCTCGTAATCGATGTACATGACTCGAGCTCTGAGGGACACAACAGATGAATCAATGACTCAGAACGCGGCATATCTGGGTCAGTCTGAAAGTACGGCCAACCAATACAACCATCCAAAAAAAAACATTTTATTTTACATATATATATATATATATATATATATATATATATATATATTTATCATAATAATATTTAATTATATTACTATATAATATTTCAATTGTTATTAATTATAATGTTATAATTATTTTATACCATTTTATATTATTATTTTAATTATTACAATTAAGTACTTTTTTCTGAATACTCTGTGTCTGTATATTGGGTTTATACAATATATTGTTTAACTTTTACAAAATAATCAAAAAACTTTTTTTAGCTCTCATTTGATGAGGTTTTTTTAAATGGTATGAACCAGAAAAGCCTTGACAACTTATTTGAATTATTAGGCGAAATTTTATAATATAATAATTATTCACAATTTTAAATCATTTACTTACTCCCATTTACCTTCCATACATTTCTTTTACACTACAAATCATGAAAATACTAAATGTTAGCAGATATTTTGTGTTGACATGCTGAAATCTCTATTTTCTTTCTGAAGTATTCTCATTCTGATGTTTTCAAATTATTAAGCTTTAAAACTGATAGAACGATGTTGATGAATTGTAAAATGCTGGCAAGTGTTTAGCATTAAATTAAGCTCAAATCTCAAATGGTGTATGATTTTCTCACCACTGGAGTCTGAACTCACATTATCTATCAGTTCAGCGGCAAATAAACACAAACCACAGAAGAGCAATTCAGAAGAGATAGATGGAGGGTTATTAGGCATGAGTGCTAATTATTCTGTTAAAGCTGACAGCGGTGCATTGGCAAACAGACATCGGAGCGCGTTTGGGAGAGACCTGGGTATTTTTAACTGACTGTAGGATGTGTCTATGATGCTACGTCTTAGTAAAAGCCTGACACATTTTTACCAAAAACTGGTTTGTGAATCTCACACACTACAGAGTGAGCGCCACCTGCAGGCCACATATAAGGATGACACATCCTAAACACTGCTTTTTAATACAATTTATCCTCTTAAAAGGTATATATCTTGTTTTAAACTTAAAATGTATAGAACAAACACTGAAAACAAATAACTTAACTTTAGTACAAAATAAAAAAATAATACAAAAACAGTAATTATATATACACATAGTAAAAATATTTTTTTAAGTTGTAAATAAAGATTATTGGAGTATATTTTGAAAGAAAAAAAAAGTAGTCTTTCCAATTCAAAATGTGATGTTACTTCCTGTTTCTTTGTAATTGTGAATTTACTTGCCATTTCTGAGTGATTATTTTTTACAGTATATATATATAAGTCCTGAACACTGCTGTAGTGCACAAATGTGCATATATTTATTGATATTTGATGTTAGCGTTTTGTATAAAAAAAAAATGTATAGAATAAATCTTGTATACTGCCGTAAATTTGCTAATATTTATTAAAAAATAACACTGAGGTTTTAATACAATCCTCACTATTAAAACATTTAAACAAAGTAAATGTAGAGTTTTTTCCTATTAACTTTCATCCAGAGTTTTTCACTTATTTCTCATAATTAATAATAAGGGTCAGACTGATGATGCAATGAATGATCACCTGATGTCTAGCGTTTGTGTGATGCTGGTGCATTTGGTGGGAACGTCGGACAGGTCCTGCTCCATCGGCTCCTCTCCGTTAGTCAGTCCAGACTCCAGTTTGCTTTTCTCCTCTTCTGTGGCCTGGAGCTCTGGAACCAGAAAATCCTCGGGCCTGTGATTAGAGTAAATATAGAACAGGAATATTACACAATAAACATAAGATGAAACAGTTAGTAAACAACAACACATATAATATTAGTTTATAGAGTAAATAGCAGCACAAACCCATAAATATCATGGTATTACTATCTGATTCTGATTTTTTTTAAGAGGACTAACTCTAAATCGTCTCACTCACCTGATGATTTCGCCGTACTCGTCCCATTTGATTCGCTCCTCGTGTGTAGGGAACATGGGGTAGGACTTTTTGGCCTGTTTGAAGAAGCTGCCCTTCCTCCCGCCCTCGCCCTTCATCATCAGGTCGTGATGTTTGGTCTTCACCACCGCCGGCTGCTCCAGATCATCGTCCATATCGCTCTCATCGCTCGAGTCCATGTCCACCCTGACCATCAACACAGAGTGCTGTTATTAAACCTCAGGTAAGGTTAGGATTCAGAGCTGATCTAATAATAGTAATGGCATTATTAAACCATAAACGACTGAGATTGCCTTATAGTGCTGCGTAAAGGTGAAGAAATGACAACAGAATATAACACTCATGAGCAGTGCTTTTTCTCAATATCTTTAGGTTAACTTGAATATTATTGGATAAAGTGAACATTTTAGGTGTTGTAAGTTTTCTATCACTTTTTTGACTTCAATAGTTCCTTTCTAGTGGTCTCAAATATTGTCTCGTATATTCCCTTAATTAATGTGGGTCAAAAATACAAAACAAAAGTTTAATTACTGCTTAAATAGCTTTGGAGAAAAGCATATCACAGGACAAGACAATTTAGATACAAATTTAAATATATTGTGTATCATAACACATAATATTTTTTATTTTACCAATTCAGGGTTATATTTTAAAATAAGTTGACTGGGTTCCAAATTCAAAAGTTTGAGGTGAGTAAATTTTGTTTTTTTTACTTTTATTCAACAAGGATGCATTAAATTGAAAAGGTGACAGCAAAGACATTTATAATGTTACAAATGTTGAAAACTTGAAAAATCAATGTTGAAAACAGCTGAGCAAAAATGTGAAGCAGCTCAACTGTTTTCATCATTAATAATAATACGGAAAGTTACTTGAGCAGCAAATCAGCATATTAATTTCTGAAGGATCATGTGACTCTGAAGATCGGAGTAATGATGCTGAAAATTCAGCTTGCATTACAGGAATAAATTACATTTTATACTTAAACATTTATTTTAAATTCTAATAATATTTGACTCTTTTTGCTGTATTTTTGATTAAATAAATGCAGCCTTGGCAAACAGAAGAGACTTTTGAATGGCATTGTGTAATGTAAAAGAGAACTGGCTGATTTTTCAGTCAGTTCACTTGTTTTGGGTCCGGGTTTGATTCAATAAAGAGCACAAATATGAACAGACATTAGCACTTCTTCTTGAAACAGATAGCAAAACATGAATTAATTTGGAGGCAAAAGGCATCACTGGCAAGTTACTAGCATTAGTGTTTTTATTCCATTTTAAGCAGCAGCAGCAGCAGATGTTGAATGTTTAACTTCACAGCTCAAAGAGCCAACGATGCTGTGACCCAATCGCGTGAATGATTCATAAAATATTTATAGAATGATTTTTTTCAGTGATGATCTGTCTTTTGAATATTTGTAGAAAATTACCCTCTCTACCCTTGATAAATGCCGTTAGAAAGTCTTGGTTTGATCGGCAGTGTATTCTGGGTGAATCCAAGCAGTTTTTCATTCAGACAGTATTTTAGTCTCAAACACATTTCTACTCACTCTTTTGCCTGCTCCAGTTTTTTGGCAGCCTCTTTCTTCATTTTCTCTTTCTCCATGTATTCCTCTAGTTCTCGTCCTTCCAGTCGGCAACGTTTTCTTATCTGGTTTAGTTAAAGAAAAAGAAAACACAAAATATTCAAAATCACTGGCCATCCAATGCATTTTGCACACAAAAACTGCTTGAAAAAGAGCTATAGAGGAAACCTAATCACTAGATTTGCCAAAATTTGTGGGATCAAACCTTTGATATTCAGAGATTTGTCTGAGCGACGTAATAACAGGCAAACTAGTTACCCGCTAGTAGGGCTGCACGATAAATCGAAATGAAATCGCTGCGATTGCCATGCGTATCTTTCAATATAGCACGGTTCTGTGATCAGTAGTAAATCTCCATCTGAAGGCCAGAGGGCGCTCTCGCGTGGAAACTCCAAATATGCCTCGCAGAAGAAACCCAGGAAATGCCGATCGCTGCAGCTGAATAAACTGATTTAACTGCTTTTATTGATTCAAAGTGAATAATAAACACACGACTATGACACTATATGGCTTTCAGATTCAGATTCAGATTCAGAGCAGCATTCACAGAGCCGTAGTTCACTGAGAAGCTACGTAAACAGCTGTCATTATCGACAACGATTTCTTCGATTTCATAATCGTACGATTATATCGTCTGTGTTTTTTTTGCGTAGCTTGTCAGAGAACTATGGCCGTTTCTCAATACCAAGTTCGCAGAGTCTGGACTTCCGTCCTTTCGAGTTTGGACTTGCCAAGTTCGACTCAGAAGAACGAACTCTCGAGGACGGGAGGACGAACTGAATTCTGGGTTATGGCCCGTATCAAGTCCGCACAAGTCACCTCTCGATGCATCCTCGGTAAAAGGGGCGGATCAAGAACACATCCGGGGATTTGAACTGGACTTGGCTAGATGTGAACTTTGAATTGGAACAGTACTTGGGCAGCGACTGATGACGTTTCACAAGTCCACAAGAACACAAGTACAGACAAGTACGCATATTGAGAAACGGCCTAGGGCTCTGTGTAGTAAATGCTACTTCATCTGAAAGCAGGTGATGGAGATTTACTACTAATCACAGAACCGGCTTCACTTACGAGATGTGCATGACAATCGCATTCGATTAATCGCTAGCATAGTTTATCCAGTTTTGATTTTTGGTAAATAAGTTCTCATGAATAATTACAACGTCTTCTCATAGGAAGACCACACAGTCTGATAAATAATCATGACACACATCCTGTAACATTGACATGATGTAGATATTAAATCCAGAAGATGAAAATCGCAAAATTAACAATAATAAAAAAAAAAAAGTTATAATGAATGGATGCTAGCATTGTTTTCTGATGTTCTACACCTCCATTAATATCTAAGAAAATGATCAGCCCCCCCAAAAAAACAATTCTGATCATAAAAATAATATTTTCAGCTAATTTCTATTTTTTTTATATATTTTTATTCAAAATCTTACTTCACAATATGATTTTATTTCACATCTCGATATAGCTATCTTTGTTATTTTATTTTATTTTTATTAGGCTGCTGTCACTTTAAGACTGACTGCATGGATCCAATATGCTGAAACTCATCCGTTATTGTTGTGCCTGCTATTCACTTTCATAATGTTGCTCAAAAAAAAAAAAGGTATACTTTGTGCAATCTTCATATTAAATTACTTATCAGTTCTTAGCCATAAAAAGTAAACCAGACTTTATTCTGATCATAAAATCTCACCTCCAGCTCGATCCTCTTCTCCCCGGGATTTTCTATGAGGTAGCGGGCCAGTGTTCCCGGTGTGGTCCTGTAGGTGAGGATGACTGAGTTCTTGGCATCCTGGCACCACTGTATGAAGAGCTCCCGTGAGAAGCCGGCCTCCAGATCAGGCTGGCTGCACAGAACCACCTTCGGGCTGGGCACACGGGCCAGATCGGACAGGCTGTGACAAAGCGACAGGTGGCGGAACTGGAAAGGGTTGTTCCTCTTGTCCTCGAAGCATCGCATCAGTTTATCGCTCATCCACTCGACCTGTGAGGAAACACAAGAAGCTTTCTGATTTCTGACACATCTTGCTGTACAAGCAAAATTTACACACAAAAATAGAGATATTAAGACATTTAATTGAAACAACTGATTCAGTCGGTGACTGAATCATTCATTAAACTCATTCGTTCAAACGGCGGATTCATTCAGTAATGAAGTTTCAGTATTTATTGTTTGGGGACACAAAAGAAAAAAAAAAAAAGGAATTGTGACTTCTGACTTTCTCAGAATTCTGAGTTTACATTTTGAAATTAATAACTCATACATTTGCAACTGTGAGGAATTCTGAAAAAAAAAAGTCAGAACTCTTTACAATTCTGAGAAAAAAACATTGGAACTCAAAATATTGTTTCATAAAATCAGTGTAACATTTGCTAATCATGCTAATATTCAGAAAAGACCACACTCTTGCTCATATGATATTGCTTAACTTTATCATTTGATAAAAATATAAAAAAACTCATGCAGGAAAAAAAAATCCCTGCATATCATGAATTGAGACATTCTAACAGCATTAAATATCATGCAGTGAAAGCACACACTTTCAAGGCATGCTTTTTTGGTTTTTGCAAAGCGAGTGACATACTCTATAATGCCAGCTAGCTTTAAAGCAACTACGAAATTATTGTAGACCACACAAAGAACATTTTTGAAGGATCTGACTGTGGCAGCGAGACCTGGGACTTTGAGAACTCCACCACGTTGTAGCTGACGTTGTTGAGCAGGGCGAGCGAGTAAACTCCCAATCCTGCATCTTTGGTCCTCCAGATCTGATCCAGGAGCTGAGCTAGTTCCAGCACTCGTCCCGCCGTATCCACGGCGATCAGCACGTTCCCATCGCCGCGGAGGGTCTCCATGACATTGGCTGGAAGAGAGTGTCAAACGTCACACTTCATTGTAGAACTTCATTGCAGCAAATACTTTTGATGACAAATCATCAAAATACTATTCGGGCGAACTGTTGGTTTAGTTTGAACTTACTGAGCAGTTGCTCGTCACGTTGTTTCCTGCGAGGCTGAACGTACGAGGCGTTGAAGGAGTCTGTGATGAGGAGAGACGGTCTGCTGATAGTCTCCAGGGAGCAGCCGTTCAGATGACTGATTGGACACAGCAAACATCATGTAAAAAACTTAACTCTACACTGAGATCAGAAATGAACCAGAAATATAGTTTTATTTTTTAAGCTTTATTAAAGACAACTTAGTAATATTTAATAGACCAAATAATTTATACTTGAATTAATCAAAATATTTATAAAATATTATTTGAGAAAATAATTTATTCGATTATAATATATGGATAATCAAAATATTTGATTTTATTACATGAATAATCAAAACAAACATTATATCAATTTACTTTTCATATTCAAATAACCTCAAATTGCTTTAAATGTTTTGTATTTATTCTTAAAATAATTTATTAATAATTATATTTATGTTTTTGTTGATTATTAATGTATATGTGATTTTTTTCATATATCCATCTATCCATCCATCCATCTGATGTTGGTTTGATATTTAATTAACAGCCATAATTGTTGTGAATTTAACATTCATTAATTAGTTTTATTATTTAATAATATAATTTATTCAATCTCAAATGATTATTTGAGAAAATGGTTTAAAAAAAGTATTTGAGAATACATAGCAAGAGAAAAAGAGACAAAATTACCTCATAAAGGGCAGGAAATACCCCTGACAATCAATTCCAGAATGCAAATATTGGCCCTTAATAAATAAAACTTTCTGATACAATATTCATTCTACAGGTGATTTCTTTCATACTTACATCTCCCTCTTGTGGTTGAAATCCACAGCATAGATGATCTCTTCCTCTCCGTCCTTCACTATTTTCCAGATAGTGCCACCGATCATGTGGCCCGCAGGAAGTGGAGTGATGGACAGACCGTGACCTTTTCCTGTTTGTTAATAAATTATGAGTAACTTTCAAGATGCCCAGAAGGACACATTATCATTATTCTGGATTATTAAAAATTCATAATTTCTGATTGGGTCTTCTCTTTTTGCACATGTGAATGAGGACATGCTTTCTCACCTTTCAGGTTGACAATCTGAGAGTATTTCAGCTGCTGGATTTTGTCAAAAGCTGAGTCGACGTCATCCAGTGTGAACAGAGTGAAATCTTCTGTGTTATGTCGAGACTATGAGATCAAATAAGATAGAGCAATTAATATTTCAGCACTGCCTCAAAGCAAGAATTACTGAACACTACAAAACTTTAGGTTACTTACGTAACCCCGGTTCTCTGATAACATGAGTGAGGTATCTCACTATGGGAATTGCCTCGGGCGTGACCAATCCTGGATGCACCAATTACACCACGTCTGTCAGTTGACAGACCAATCACGACAGTGATGTGGGAGTCCCGCCTCCCCAATATATATCACTGCATAACGGTCCCTACCTCATTCTCAGCATATCTCTTCCCCGTGCTACTGCAAGGAGGGAAGTGTGGTGAGATACCTCACTCATTTTATCAGAGAACCGGGGTTACGTGAGTAACCTAAAGTTCTCTTTCAAACATTCATTCAGTATCTCACTATGGAATACAGACAACTCCCATATTGCAGATATGCTGTCCGAAGCAGGCATGTCAACCAACTCAGTAATGTGTGATAACATAGGAACGCAAGCCCCAACCATTCTCAGAATATAATGGAGACACAAGAAAAATAAAAACATCTGTACAAATGTTGTGTTTTTTTTTTTACACACTTAGGATGGAAAGAGCCAATGATGGCTCTGTAACATCCAGCCTGTAAAATCTGACAAAAGTGTGTGGCAAAGCCCAGCTTGCCACTGCACAAATGTCTTGAATTGAAACGCCCTTAAACAATGCCCACGAGGTGGCCAACCCTCGGGTACTATGAGCCCTAAGCCCCTCTGGAGGACTAAGACCCATGCTGTTATAACCCACTATAATAGCTTCAACTACCCAGTGGGACAGGCGCTGACAAGAAATAGGTTTATCCCTATGAGAATCAGCCCATGAGACAAATAACTGATTACTCTTCCACATCGTTTTGTTTACATAGCAAAGCAATGCACGGACAGGGCACAAACAGTGAAGCCCACTCTTCTTCTGGTGACGAGAAAGGCGGCGGATGGAAAGCCATTAAATCCACTTGATTATAGGCTCGAGCTGACTCGCTCACCTTAGGCACGAACGCTGGATTAGTTTTAAGAGACCCTCTTGAGTAATCCATAGCAAACTGCATACATGAGTTATGAACCAACAAAGCATGAAATTCACTAACCTGTTTTGCAGTTGAAAGGGCCAGCAATAATGCGGTCTTTAGCGAAAGGAGGCTCAGATCGCTGCTGTCTATAGGTTCAAAAGGTGCATGAGGTTAAGTTAAGGACCACAGACAGGTCCCACGGCAGAATCAGTGGCTTTGACACCCTGTTCCAAATGCTGTGCACTTCTCATAAACCTGCATACAAGCGGATGTCGACCCATAGGTGTTATTGTCAATCCTCACATGACACGCAGAAATCGCCCCGAGATACACCTTAACAGTAGAAAAAGCTCTGCCTTTATCCAGAAGTTCTTACAGAAAACATAACACATCTGCGACCGAACAGAGAAAGTGGACAATGAGCTTATGCGTGCACCATTGCTCGAAAGCGTTCCATTTCCTATCGTAAGCAGAGCGCGTCGAGGCATCCATCGCGTTCTGAATTGTTTCAATCACCTTCGGAGGCAACCCAGTAGCATTTAAGTTTAACCTCTCACGGGCCAGGCCAGAAGAGCAACTTTGTCCAGGGTGGGATGAAATACCTCCTCGCGCGCTTGTGAGAGGAGGTCTCTGCGCAGTGGGAGAGGCCAGGGCTGGTCGACCAAGAGCTGCATTATCTCTGTCAGCTACAATTTCCCCGGCCAGTTCGGGGCAATCAGTATGACTGAGTGGCCGCACTCTCTTACCCTTTTTAGAGTTGGTATGATCAGACTTAACATAGGGAACGCGTAAAGCAGTACGCTTGGCCATGGGTGCGCTAGGGCATCCACACCCATAGGCGCACAGTCTCTCGCTAGCGTGAAGAATAGAGGGCAGTCACTGTTTTCGTGCGATGCGAAGAGATCTACGACCGCACGGCTGAATCTCTTCCACAACTGGTCCACTACCTGAGGGTGGAGTGTCCATTCTCCGTACCAAGGATTCCCCCTGGACAGGAGATCTGCCCCCACATTCATTATTCCCGGGACGTGCATTGCCCATAATGAATGAAAGTGTTTCCTGCCCCACACAATCAGTTTCTGTGCCAGACTGTGAAGCTGAGGAGAGCGTGAGCCCCCTTGGCGATTTATAAATGCCATCGTGGTTGTGTTGTCTGATCTGATCAGAACGTGGTGGTTCCGCAGAAACTGTACAAAATGTTTCAATGCTAGACAGTGTTAACACTGTTAACAGTTTATGTGTGAGTTCTGCAACGAGACGGGCCCTTTCCCTTTCGCTATTCTGCCCTCGCACACTGCACCCCAACCTGAGAGCAACACGTCCGTCGTTACCACCTTCCTCATGGAAACTACCCCCAGCAGAGTCCCGGATTCAAGGAACGAGCGGTTTCTCCAGTAACGAAGAGCACGCATGCAAAGTGCTGACACCATCACTTTGCGGTTGAGGTGGCGTTTTGGACATAAGTGTTGTGCCGCTGTCCAATTCTGAAACTCCCTCATTCCCAACAGTCCCAAAGGAATAACAGACTGTTGAGGCCATTAGCTCTAGAAGGCGCAAACATAGTCTGAATGGGACTTTGCTCCATTTTTGAAAAAGGGATAGACAGCTGCGAATTGACCTGATGCGCTCCTCTGACAGAAACGCTTGATACTGATCTGAGTTCAGTCTGAGGCCTAAATAAATTATTTCCTGTGTGGGCACCAGGCAGCTTTTTGTCTCGTTTATCCTGAAACCTAAGCTCTTCAAATGAGAGACAAGCATCTTCGTATCTGTCTCCGCTTGCTGCCGTGATGGAGAGCAAAGGAGGAGATCGTTCAGATAAGCTGACACTCTGAGACCTGCTGTTGATAGAGCCGCTTCTATACATTTGCAAAACATTCATGGGGCCAATGAGAGCCCGAAAGGAACAGTCATAAATTCGTAGGTGCCAACTCCACAGCTGAACTGGTCAAAAGAGAACTTTTTTAATTTTTTTATGAACGGCTCCCGAGTCCAACGCCTTCTCTTGGCAGGAGGGGAAGAAATTAACAACTGTTTTTGAGGGAGGATAACAACAGATACTCCCAGAGTGTTGTTGTTCGTCCCTTTTCCCAAAACACGAGGACACATCAGGCTGCCCGGCGTTTCTTGCCTCCCTGAGGGTTTGCCGTTCTGTGTCTAGCTGCTACTGCTGTAAAGGAAGGTTTTCCCTTTGGCTGTGCTGGCTTAGGCTGTGCGTCAAACTGCTGAGGCTGAGGAGGTCTGGGGCTCCTTAAAGTCGACTGGCCACTCCGCAGAGGGGCATCAAAACCAGGGAGTGCCGATAGAGAACCCTTAGGAATGGGTTTTCGGAGAAGGCGAGCTTGGAAAGCCTTCCCCTCTTTCTTCCTCAGATCACCCCGCTGGAGCATAGCAGTGACTGATGCACCGAAAAGGGCTTTGGGCTCCAAAGGGGCATCCAAGAAATCGACTTTCTCTCTGTCAGACAGCCCTGAAAGTCCAAGCCAGAGGGCTCACTCACACACTACTGCTAAGCCCATGCTGCGGCCGCAGCTCTGGACTGCACTTCTGGAGGTTCTCAGGTTGAGATCTGCAATAACGCAGATCTCTTCCCAGAGGGCTGGGTTTGGTGACCCAGCATCCATTTGTCTTCCCATCTCCTCCATGAGTTCTGCTTGATAAGCAGTGAGGAGAGAGGTGGCATTCAGAGTTCTCACTGCCAGAGCAGAGGAACGGTAATTCTTCTGAAAAACCGAGGCTGTTAGGCGCTCAGTATGTCCTGGCAGTGAAGCTGAGGCAGAAGAAAAAGCTGCTCTGCGATTAGGGTTAAGATAATGTGTCGAGCAGGTCGAGCTCCACCTGGGCAGAGGCCGGGGACCCTTCACGTAACGCGCTTGCCGGCCGGGAGGGAGTCGACGGTAGAATTGCGTCGTCATCATCTTCCTCCCCATCCTCCTACAGCAGACGGGCGATCTCTTCGTCATCCTCCTCCCTTTCCTCTGATAGGATCGGGAAAAGAGGAGGAAGCTCAGAAGAGACTTCATCCATAAACTCGCCCCAGCTGCATGACACAGGCGGATGTTTGGTCTCCACCGTGGTCGAAGGAGAAAGGGAGGGGTCACCTTTATTAGCAGGGTTACTCGGGGTTCACGAGTGCCACCTGAGCGTGTCTCACCCCCAGGCATGCAATACACAGGGGATGAGAATCCTTGCCTGATATCATAGCTCCACAAGCACAAGGGCGCGCGGCGTCTTTCCCCTTCACACCCTCGCTTGCAGAACTAACATTCGCCATCAAGCCACTAAGTTCACCACAACGTGTCGCTCAGAAAAGACAGACAAACAAATTAGTTGTAAAATGCTAATTCGCTCATTTGTCCCTTAACAATCATTTTCACTGTGACAATGAAGAGAAAAAAATACCGCTTACAGAAAAAACTACGTTCGGCGACATACCTTGACGGCTTGTCTAGGAACAGTTAAGCAGCTAATCCTGGAAATAGGTACAGAAAAATAGCTTCCAAGAGATCTTCACGGATAAGAAAACAAGAATGAAGTAGGGACCGTTATGCAGTGATATATATTGGGAAGGCAAGATTCCCGCATCACTGTCGTGATTGGTCTGTCAACTGACAGACATGTTGTAATTGGTGCTTCCAGGATTGGTCACGCCCGAGGCGATTCCCATAGTGAGATACCGAATGAATGTTTGAAAGAGAACAACGTTGTTGTTGTTTTTTTTACATGGGGATTTTAAGTTCAACTAACAATTCAAGTCTATGATGTATCATAGATCTCTGTGTTCTTATAATCAAATTATTTAAATTTTACAGTAATTACTGCATACAACCACTAAAAAAATTATTTTCTCCCACACGTTCCATTTAAATCTATTAAATCTGACTTTATTTTCATGATAATTAAGTATATTTTAGACCCTAAATTGCCATCCTGAAAAAAAGATTTATCATTACTGTAATGTGAAAAAAATTCAAATAATATAGAATATTTATTGTACTGCTTGTAATGCTGATTTAAAGTTTTACTATAGTAAATAAAACAATGTGTGGGAATAATGGGAACATCTGGATGTATTACAGTAATACATAGTTTTGGGGAAAATTACATTTTTACTGGTACCTATAATTGTAATAATTTTTTTTATCAATTTTTTTATCTTTATTAATTTAAGGGTGATGTGAGCTGGACATTTTATTTTAAATTTAAACTCAATCGCTAATTTGAATCTGAAATTGCATGTCAATTTTTTTGATAGAAAAATAAAAGGTGATTTTAAAATAAATAATGTTTTAATTATTAATTTAAAATAAACACTTTATTTTTTTGTTAAAATAATTATATGAAAATAAAATTCAAATTATTATATGTTTGTGACGACTATTCATTTATGTTGTATGTGACTTTCATCATATAAATGTTGCCATGAACTGTCATGGCAACATTACTAAATTACTAACTTGGCACAATTAGTGAAGTGACATTCAGCCAAGTATGGTGACCCATACTCGGAATTCGTGCTCTGCATTTAACCCTTCCAACGTGCACACACACAGCAGTGAACACACACACACCGTGAACATACACCCGGAGCAGTGGGCAGCCATTTTATGCTGCAGCGCCCGGGGAGCAGTTGGGGGTTCGGTGCCTTGCTCAAGGGCACCTCAGTCGTGGTATTGAGGGTGGAGAGAGCGCTGGACATTCCCTCCCCCCACCTACAATTCCTGCCGGCCCGAGACTCGAACCCGCAACCTTTGGATCACGAGTCCAACTCTCTAACCATTAGGCCACGACTTCAGATTAAGAAACATACTTCAGATTTAAGAGCTAATGATAATCAGTGCTTCTTTTGAAACCCGTCCATCTCACCTGATAGAGATCGTACATGAACATCTGGCCCATCTTGTAGACGGGGATGGTTGCGTAGATGGTGCAGTTGAGCCCCAGTTTGCCCACAGCGTACGGTAACGCGCCCAAATGCAGATGATCGGGGTGAGAGAGCAGCACTGCGTCCACCTGATGGGTATACCTGATAGAGACAGGACAGAAAATACACATCACATACAGGAAATGATATCAATAACACCACCTTACCATCCAAAAATCATACCGCTTCAGGGAATCTATGATGTCCATGGAGAAACTTTCATCCCAGCCACAGTCCAGCAGGAAGCGGAACTCGTCCACCTGTAACAGGTAACATAGAGCCGATTCCTCCTGGACCCCGGAGAGAGCCGTCAGCTTGATGATGGACGTCATACTACAGATGGACACAAAAGATCATCAGTACACAACTTACATTTAGTCTTGAGCATTTGTTTGTTTAATAATCAGAATGAAAAATCATGTACTAAACAAAATACCATGTTTTTGGACATGTACTACGGCAATAACATGGTATTCTATAAAGTCATTCATAATATAGTATATAAATATGGAAATCAATCATTCAGTACCACAGTATTACCATAGTTTTATAAATATCCGTAAAACCACGGTATTATATTGATAACACAGTAATGCCATGGTATTATTTTTTAAGTATTAAGAATATAAATACATTACCATAATCATGATATTTCATTAAATTTATCCAAACACTATTGACATATTATCTAAAACCAGCCAATTGTGATACAATGCTAATAATGGTGCATAAAATAAGAGCAGTATGTAATGAACTGAACTGTAAATTCAGAACACAGATTGAGACAGAAGGGCACAGAATGAATTAATTGAATATTCACGAGCCTTCATCCATGATAAAGTTACTCAACTTTCAAATTAATCTGACATTTAAACTTAACCTGAACTCAATGAAAACACCCAGCAGACAAACCAAAGAGCTTTTCTTTAAAAACTGACTTGATTTATGTACATCAAAACTTGCGTACCCGTGTCTCGTTATGTCACTTTTGATCTCAGGAGGTTTTGTCAGTAATAAATGGTGAAAATCGCTGAAAAATCATCTTAAATTCATATTAATGTTTCAGATCGGCGGCATGAGAGCAGCAGCCATTACCGCCTGTGCTGACGTCACTGGACTCTACCACTGACAGCAGCGGAGGGCCGTTTACAAATAACTAATAAAAGTCTCATAATACTCATTTTTAAAGATACACGTAACACATTTAGATTAAATCTATGTCTAAAATGTAAGTTTCGATGAGAAAAAAACTAAAAGAAAAATGGTTGGATTTAATAAGTCTTCAGCCTTTCAACTATCAAACTGTCAACAGCATCAGAATTTATACAAATTATTTTTAAGTATTTTATATTAGCTACATCAAAAATTTCAGTTGGTGAAGTCAATATATATAAACAATCTTGCTAGGGTATTTAAACAGAAACGAAATTGTCACGTTGATAGTTGGTACAGTCCAAAGCCCTCTAACCCTTCCAGCTAATGCTACTGTGCTAATAACACACAGAGGAAACTAGCGGAAGGTAAAGGACTTCATATATATTCAATTAATAAACGTGTTTTATACTTCGTTTTGATTATTAAAGGGAATCAGGAGTTTTTCTGTGGAAGTAATGAAATCAAAATATCGTGTTTATGTGAGGACGGACACGGGCCCAGAGCAGTCACCTTCACATAAACACAAACATTTCTATTTGAGATGATTGCTTTCATCGTGACATTTCTATTTAGATGTTTTATTTAAGTCAGTAGATATTAAAAAGTTATCCGTTTTTGTAGACAGATCAATGAATGCTGCAGAATTGTTGTATTTCACTCAACATAAGTGACATAATCATATACTTCACATATATAACGTACTGAGACATGTAGCTAAGTTATACAATACGAGTCAAAGGTTTGAACACTATTGATTTGTATAATCAAGCATTTAAGCAGCAGCCATTAATAATTCAACTTAATTGATGTCTATTTTCTTTAATGGCAGGCATCATGGTGAACTTCGCAGCAGTGGTTCGTGAGCACTGGGTCAATGTTCTGGTTCCTCTGGGATTCGTGATCGGGGTTTATCTGGACCGATGGAATGACCAGAAGCTCACAGCATTCAGGAACAAGAGTGCTTTATACAGCAGGTCATACGACATCTTATAAACATGTCTTAAAAGCAGAGTGTGTAAGTGAATCGTTTCTGAATCTGTCATTTCTGATTTCAGGGAACTGAAGCCTGGGGAGGAATACACCTGGAAGTGAGACTCCTGCAGTGATATTTATTGGACCTTCTGTCTAGAATGTGTATATTGTCTGTTCATCCACCATGTCTCTGATTGCAAGCATGTTGGCGCAATAAATTTAGCATATAATTCTGTAATGTCTTGTAGTTTTTATTTACAGCACATTAAGGATGAGTGATGGGAGATTTTGTTAGTTGACTGTTTCTATTCAGTCCAAACTCCTGCTCCACGTCAGAGTCATCATGTTATTAAATATCAAACATGTTCCGATTTGATGTGATTTTACGGCATCATCTGTTTGGATAATTTCAGAGAATTTTGATTTCCGATCTTGCTTTACATGGCCTATTAAGATAATACAGCCAAAATAACAAATGCAATAACCTTTTTTTCATATTTGAATGCAATAGCATTTGTTAGAAGACACCGATACGAAACACACACACTAAAATCAGACTTGCCACAACTGTTGAACAAGACAAAGAAACCTTTACTTTCTAAAGATGTTTTATACACATTTGGTGATTTCATTTGACCAAAAAAATATGTAGTTAGAAAAGCATAGGACACTCATTTTCTTTAGTCACAAAATACTGTTTTTATTCATCTGTGTGGATCAGTCCCTTCTCATACAGCAGCTCAGCCAGAGACATCTGCAAAACAAGATTCATTCATTCATAAAAGCAATTTGAACAGGTCATTAAGGGCTAAAGTCCTTATGTAAAAAAACAATGCATGCAGTACCTTAGCCTCCGTTGTCTCGCATGGTAAACTGGCCACAGAAACAAACTTGGGATATGAATGAATCAGAAACTCCATGGCATCAATGTGCTGTAAAAAAAACATGATCAGCCCAATGCTTAAAGAAAGTAAAAGCTGCCGTTTCAGACAAGAGTACATGTTTACCTCTGCTTTCATCTCAATGCTCTTGGGCTCTACTTTATGATAGACTCTGGAGTTCTCAGTAATGTAAAAAAGAGAGACTGTTTCTCCATCGCCGCACAACCTATGAAGACAAATATATTTTTATTTTAGCATATATTGATAAATTAAAATACCATTTATTACACCAAACGAATGTGTATCTTCATAATTAGTTATATTACTTTGTGGCACCCAAAGTTTTACTCATCATATTCAATTCAGACTGCAAATTCACTTTATACAATTCAAGTATATTTATGCAATATAAGATTGACAAGGCTGATAATTGTTATAGAAAATACTGTGTATTGGTAACCTTGCAGCTCCAGCCCGCACGAGTCTGATTTGGGTTTGGCCCTTCAGTTGAACAGTCACATCGAGGGCCTCACCGTCTCCCCATCGAGCAGGAGCCCCATACACGCTGCTGGCCTTCTCCTCTACAAAACACACACACACAGATACATTTCATTGAATGAATATTTGAGCTTTAATCTGGACTTTAATCTATTGCAATTTTTGAGTTTATATTTCAAAATTCATACTTCTCACAATTCTGATATAAACTATGAGATACAAAAAGTCAGAATTGTGAGTCAAGAAGAAGAGAAGTCAGAATTGTTTTATTCCATGTCGGAAACAAGCTTCAATGGCAACTGGTTTAATATAAGGTACCGTAGCAGAAACAAACACCACAGAATGTAAACTCAAAATTCAAAGAAAAGTCAGAATGGCAAGATATAAATTTAGAGAAAAGAGTCAATTGTGAGATTTAAACTGAAAATTCGGACAAAAAATAATTGTGAGATTTAAACTCAGAATTCGGAGAAAAGTCATAATTGCAGCATGTAAACTCAAAATTCTGAGAAAAGTCATAATTGCGGCATGTAAACTCAAAATTCTGAGAAAAGTCATAATTGCGGCATGTAAACTCAGAATTCTGAGAAAAGTCATAATTGCGGCATGTAAACTCAAAATTCGGAGAAAAGTCATAATTGCAGCATGTAAACTCAAAATTCTGAGAAAAGTCATAATTGCAGCATGTAAACTCAAAATTCGGAGAAAAGTCATAATTGCAGCATGTAAACTCAGAATTCTGAGAAAAGTCATAATTGCAGCATGTAAACTCAAAATTCTGAGAAAAGTCATAATTGCGGCATGTAAACTCAGAATTCTGAGAAAAGTCATAATTGCGGCATGTAAACTCAAAATTCTGAGAAAAGTCATAATTGCGGCATGTAAACTCAGAATTCTGAGAAAAGTCATAATTGCAGCATGTAAACTCAAAATTCTGAGAAAAGTCATAATTGCAGCATGTAAACTCAGAATTCGGAGAAAAGTCATAATTGCGGCATGTAAACTCAAAATTCTGAGAAAAGTCATAATTGCAGCATGTAAACTCAAAATTCTGAGAAAAGTCATAATTGCAGCATGTAAACTCAGAATTCTGAGAAAAGTCATAATTGCAGCATGTAAACTCAAAATTCTGAGAAAAGTCATAATTGCGGCATGTAAACTCAAAATTCTGAGAAAAGTCATAATTGCGGCATGTAAACTCAGAATTCGGAGAAAAGTCATAATTGCGGCATGTAAACTCAGAATTCGGAGAAAAGTCATAATTGCGGCATGTAAACTCAAAATTCTGAGAAAAGTCATAATTGCAGCATGTAAACTCAGAATTCTGAGAAAAGTCATAATTGCAGCATGTAAACTCAAAATTCTGAGAAAAGTCATAATTGCGGCATGTAAACTCAGAATTCTGAGAAAAGTCATAATTGCAGCATGTAAACTCAAAATTCTGAGAAAAGTCATAATTGCGGCATGTAAACTCAGAATTCGGAGAAAAGTCATAATTGCAGCATGTAAACTCAGAATTCGGAGAAAAGTCATAATTGCGGCATGTAAACTCAAAATTCTGAGAAAAGTCATAATTGCGGCATGTAAACTCAGAATTCGGAGAAAAGTCATAATTGCGGCATGTAAACTCAAAATTCTGAGAAAAGTCATAATTGCAGCATGTAAACTCAAAATTCTGAGAAAAGTCATAATTGCGGCATGTAAACTCAAAATTCTGAGAAAAGTCATAATTGCGGCATGTAAACTCAGAATTCTGAGAAAAGTCATAATTGCGGCATGTAAACTCAAAATTCTGAGAAAAGTCATAATTGCAGCATGTAAACTCAAAATTCTGAGAAAAGTCATAATTGCGGCATGTAAACTCAAAATTCTGAGAAAAGTCATAATTGCAGCATGTAAACTCAAAATTCTGAGAAAAGTCATAATTGCAGCATGTAAACTCAAAATTCTGAGAAAAGTCATAATTGCAGCATGTAAACTCAGAATTCGGAGAAAAGTCATAATTGCGGCATGTAAACTCAGAATTCTGAGAAAAGTCATAATTGCGGCATGTAAACTCAAAATTCGGAGAAAAGCCATAATTGCAGCATGTAAACTCAAAATTCGGAGAAAAGCCATAATTGCAGCATGTAAACTCAGAATTCGGAGAAAAGTCATAATTGCGGCATGTAAACTCAAAATTCGGAGAAAAGCCATAATTGCAGCATGTAAACTCAAAATTCGGAGAAAAGCCATAATTGCAGCATGTAAACTCAGAATTCGGAGAAAAGTCATAATTGCGGCATGTAAACTCAAAATTCTGAGAAAAGTCATAATTGCAGCATGTAAACTCAAAATTCTAAATAAAAAGTCATAATTGTGAGATGTAAACTCAAAGTTTAGTAATTGTGAGATTTTGCAATTACCTTTTTTGTTTGCAGGAACATAGCTTCCATATTAATCAGTTTAGCATAGAGTATAAAACAGATATTGTATTACTGCAATATCTGATACAACGCAAATGCTTGAACCATGTTATTTCTGTAAAACTGCAATAGATTTAGACATTTACCACACATATTCTGAAACTCACAGAATTGGTTTAGACAGAAGTTATATGTCTGACCTTTCCAAGGGGATATTTTCAAGTAAAACACCACCTGACCTTTAGCTGTGGCGTGTTATTGTGAGACTCACCAGCGCTCAGCACCGGTGGAAGGCAGTCGTGCAGGAAGACTCTGGCTTTCTGATCCACTGCAGCATCGACTGGTGCAAATCTGACCAGTTTCTTCATCAGGCCCTCAACGTGTGCAATGAATTTGTCTCTTCGTGGGTCTTCCTGTTCACACGCACAAGTGATTTCTGTGTCAATACGGCTCAGGAACAAACAGAACGGAGCCAGTATATAAATAGAGTAGAAACACAGGTACCTTCTCAGAGTTCTGAACTCCCATGAACTGAAGGTAATCGCACGGCAGTCCCTTCCTGAACTCAACGTCTTCCTCCATCGCGATCTCCAGAGCTGCTGGCATCAACTGCAAATCAAACACATTCACTGTAATCTAGCTGAATCTTACATAGAAATATCTGGTTCACATTTTAATCAATAATCTGCATTATTTCTGCAATGCAAATAAAGAAATGTAATACGATAATTAAATCATGCTGTTAGGACCCTATTTATTTATTTGTTAATTTATCTTGAATGAATAAATCATCCTGGTAGGACATTATTCATTCATTCCTTTTTTAAATGTATACTTAATTTAAATTGTGAATAATATTTGTTAATTGACAGTATCTAAATCATTCAATGAATCTATATTTCTACAAGAAATATCTGCATCACATTTCACACCAACAATATAAACGAATAAAGCAGCTCAAGTACTTATTTCTTAAATAATCACAAACAATTCTGCAAAAAAATAAACACTAAAAATACAGTAATTAAATCATCCTGTTAAGGCACTATTTATATATTCCTTCATTTTTTAAAATGCATTCTGAAAAATGTAATTCACAATTTAAATTGTGAATAACATTTGACAAGAAGTGACAATTTACATTTATGCATTTAGCAGACGCTTTTATCCAAAGCGACTTACATTGCATTCAAGTTACAGTTTTTACATTTTTTATCAGCTCTTGCTTTCCCTGGGAATCGAACCCATGACCTTGGCGTTGCTAGCGCCATGCTCTACTATTTGAGCTACAGGAAAGCCAATTATTGTTGAGTAAATATAGGCGAATCTTAGATAGAAATATAATCCAGATCACCATTCTCCCCAAATATCAAAAGAAATAAGGCAGCATGTAAATTCTCATTTCCTTAATGTAAAAAATTATGTAAAAAAAGAACAAAACATTAAACACAGTAATTCAATTATACCACTGCTGATAGGGGATAATTAAGTGTGCTTGATTTTCAACTCACTATGCAAAACAATCTCAATGGCCCTAAATTAGGTTAAAATGTCTTTTCTTTTGATGTGAAGATATTTCGATTTTTTTTCACGAGTTTTGCTTTGTGAGATTCACTTATTCAAAACTCATCCTGGATTCTTTTCGATTCATTCACAGCAGAGACTTAGAAGTGAAGGGTCGTACTTTGAGGAGCAGATCTCCCCAGCTGTTCCTCTGGAAGGAGGAGACGGTGATGTGCAGCGAGTGAGCGTCAGGCAGACAGTCGCCCTGATGAATGAAGCCACGAGGAAAATACAGCAGATCACCAGCTTCCAACACCACGTCCAAGATGGGCTGCCCGATCTCAGTCTGACTGAAATTAGCTTGAGGAGAAATGCAACAGAGACAGTGTTTACCCCCCTTATAACGATTGATTTAGTTAATAATACACTATAAATAATAAAACTCTTGCTTTGTGTGTAAAGTCTATACTTACGACTAGACACTAGTGGCAACACTTCATCTTTAGATCTGAAGGACAACAGAGGTGCTAGTAATTAATACTGCATCTTTTCACTCGGTGCAAGTAAAGATTTTAGTTTATGGACATGACAGCTGAAGTTTAAAGGAATCGTTCACTCAGAAATGAAAATTTGCTGGAAATGTATTCACCCTCAGGCTTTCCAAGATGTAGATGAGTTTGTTTCTTCATCAGATTTGGAGAAATGTATCATTCCATCACTTGCTCAGCAATGGATCCCCTGCAGTGAATGGGTGTCGTCAGAACGAGAGTCCAAACAGCTGATAAAAACATCACAATAATCCACACCACTCCAGTCCATCTTGTGAAGCCAAAAGCTGCATGTCTGTTTCAAACAAATCCATCATCAAGTAGTTTTAACTTTAAACCATCGCTTCTGGCCAAAATATGCTGTCCTCTCTCATCAAAAAGAATGAGACCACCCACATATCTGTTTTGAACTGTTTTGGCTTGGAAACAGTGTTTGATCTGTGCATATTTCTCTCCTGATTCAAATATGATGACTTTTTCACTGAAGAAAGGAATATTATGGATAGCCGGAAGCAATGGCTTGTAGACAAACATGTAACCTTTCACCTTACAAGACATTAACTGATGGACTGGAGTGGTGTGGATTATTGTGATGTTTTTATCAGCCGTTTGGACTCTCATTCTGACGGCACCCATTCACTGCAGTGTACCTTATTGGTGAGCAAGTGCTGGAATGCTACATTTCTCCAAATCTAATGAAGAAACAAACTCATCTACATCTTGGATGACCTGAGGGTGAGAAACTATAACAAATATTCATTTTTGGGTGAACTACTCCTTTAAAGCGTAACTGCTCACTCACCGAGGGTTGTACACTCTCCAGTGCTTTTTGCCCTCCAACTGCAAAATAAAAGCCTCTATATCATCATAGTGAGGCGCAAAACCCTGCGTCCCCGCTGGTGTCAGGTATCTGAAAAACATATCACAGTTAAACAATAACTGACAGAGATTTTAGCTAATTTATGTAATAATATAGTGTTAATGAATCGTTGTCACGTACACGTTTGCACCCGCCATACTGCCAAACTTCTCCTGAAGAATAGAGAGCACTTGCCACACAGAGGAGGAAAACGCTTGAGGATTGAGCATTCTGAGAGAACAGCCACTCTGACGACAGATGACAAGCAACATATGTGAATAAACTTCACACTTTAACAGTAAATTAAACATTTAGGCTTTACAGATGTGTTATATTTTAATGACAGTCTCTTCTGCTCACCAAGGCTGCATTTATTAAAATAGAGTAAAAACAGTAATATTGTGAAATATTATTCTAATTTAAAATGTTCTATTTGAATATACTGTAAAAAAATTTTCCTGTGATGAGGTGCTGAATTTTCAGCATCTTTACGCCAGTCTTCAGTGTCACATGATCTTCAGAAATCATTCTAATATGCTGCTTAAGAAACATTTCTGATTATCATCAAATGTACCTCATAAAAATCCCACACAGTGTATGGTAACGCTCTTCCTGGAGGATTGTGTGTCTCTCTTTTTCCATTTGTGTAGCTCGTCACATCCAGATTCACTCCATACTGCACGTCATCCTAAAATAAAACTGAACATTATTACATCTGACATTAGATACATTGATTCCTTCTAAATTAAAGAAAAATACTGCTTACATTTCTTAAGATGTGGTCAAACTCAGCCGTCGAAAAGAGTCCTTTGTAATAGTCTGGATTCTGTCGTTGGATCAGAATCAGTTTCTTCTCCCAGTTATCTCTATAATGTGGAGAGAACAAGACCTGTAAATCATCTCTGATCCAATGATAAACTTTGCATGATAATCCACTTCGATTAATTGCACAGCCCTACATGAACTCACAATTCTGTTTTTATGTTTCTGCCACAGCAATCGCGACTTTTTAACTCAAAATTCGTACTTTTTCCCACAGTTGTGAGTTTTTATCTCACAGTTCAGTTCAGACTTTTCTTCTCAGAGTTCTTCTCAGTTTATATCGGAGAAGAAAAGGCAGAATTTAAGTCAGATATAAACGGGCTATACATATATACGAGTTTACATCGCAACAACTCTGAGTTTGTATCTCGCAGTTCTGAATTTTTTCAAAGTCAGAATTGTGAGATAAAGAGTTACCTTTTAAATTTTTTATCCCATGGCAGGAAAAAAACTTTCATACAATTTAGCTCATCAATTAAGAAGCGAATGCAATTTTGATTCACACCTGAAGAAGCTCTTGTCTTGGACTGGGTGAATAAGCCACTGGAACAGTCTGTTGGCTCTATCTCTGCTGTTGTTGACCTTCGCCAGATCTGTCAGGAGCGCATCAAGAGCTGGACTCTCAAATCCTTCACTGTTATGTGTCTCACAGTCCTTCTCCTGGAAAAACAGAAGATCGTGAGCTTCAAATCTCCACAGATTCTCCAGTATCTGGGATCAAACAGTCAGACACTTACAGCCTTAGATTTCTCCTTTTCACTGCTGCTGAGCCTCATGCTGGACTTCAGAGGTCTCATTCTTTTCTTTTTATTGGATTTCTTGTTTGGTTGGATGCCATTCTCCTTCCTTTTGATTTTCTTCGCTGGCGGAGACTTAGCCTGCAAGGCAGAAGTCATGCAATTACATTTACAGCCCTTACAAAAAAAGTTGGTTTTAAATCCCAAATCCATCCTGGTGCTAGGGCCCACATGCTAAAAGGCAGCAATATATTTTCATGAATAAAGACCAAATTTGTACAGTACAAAACTGTAAATACAAGTAAAAATATTATTCCAAAAACATTTATTTTCTAGTATGGTAATTACTGTATTTTTTTCTACTCAACATTGTTGCACTATTGGGTTTATTACAACCAATCTGTAAATCAACTATTTATTTATTTTATTCAAAATATGGTTTAATCTTATTTTTGTCTAACCTTTATCACCCTCCCCGGTTTGAAAACCCTGCTAATATTGAGTGATAGTGTATACCAGTGTTATTAATGATTATTATATTTACATGCAAGTGTATTTAAATGGTAGCTAAAGAATGCGGTTTTGTTAGCGAGAGAACAGAGAATTCAATGTGTATTCATTATATCAGAAGCTACTACTGATGATGAGCTTGACTTAATTAACAACTTTGCAGTGAAATGATGGTTATGTTCCTTGGTAAAAAGGTTTTTATTATGCAATATTTTTACCTGAACTTGTGGTTTTGTCCCTGCTGATAATGACTGATAAATAGATAATGCGGACATGTGTTTTCTTTCCATGGTTCAGATGTGAAGACACATGAGCGCTTTCCTTCGGCAAGGAGTCAAAACAGACAAACAGCGCTCATACTGCCACCTACAGGTCTGGAGCTGCAAATGCATGTTTAAAACAACTCCCTCTTACTAGATCCGCCCGCGTGTACTATATATATATATAACACACAAATACACGATTATCCTGATATGTTACCGAAAACCTGGCAGAAATATTTATAAACGTACTCTCGCGCTCTCCGCTCTGAGCGCTAGATGGCAGCACGCGCACGCAACGTCGCGCGAGCTCTCAGGCTGCTACCGCGCATGCGCAGAACGTCGCTGCTGTCTGCTGCTGGAGCGCTACGCGTTTTGCTGCACCTCAGGACGGAGCGTTTTCAGTAGCCGTTTACCGGGCCGTTTCTGTCCGTTACCGACACCGTGGACACGCTGAAGAACTGAAGTTTACGAGCACCGACGCCCGTTCTGATGGATTTATTCTGAGGTACAGTAAAATAACGGTCGTGTCGTTCGTTAGCGGTCGGTTAGCAGCGGCTAACATCAAACAGACAGATGCTGAAAAAAACATTACTAATTTCAACATAAATGACACTCGTATTGGTACGTTAGTATTGTAAGTTATGATATTGCTCTAATATGAATAATATCGGTGTTTAGCCGGAATATGTTTGATTATTAGATCTGTATGTGTCTAAAGTACTGCAGGGAATCAGTGTAAGTTGGTCATTTAAACGACGGCAGACTCACTTAAACAAATAATATCAGACACACATTGGTCTCAAATATTAATATTTCTGATCACCAATATCAGACATTACTTTATGGCATCTGCACTTCTCGATAATGTCCATCATCCTCAGGTCAATAATATTGGTCACATTCTAGTCTGGTCATTAATTGTTTGATGTGCTTAATAATATCAGACAGACACTGATCTGATTTAATAATGTGTAACATTTCATTTGATTAGCAGTATCAGACACTCTTTTAGTAATTATTTAGTAATTCATTTCTAACACCTAATCTAGTCAGCAATCAGAAAAATGTATAACATCAAATATATCAGACAGTGATGTGATCTATTACAATATATAATGTGAGATCAGATTTTTCTCATTATTTACAATGTCTGATATTGATTTTGTTGATATTGAATATATCACATACACTCTGTTGTGATCTGATCTCACTTGACAGACTCAGAATATCAGAATTGTTCTTAATCAGAGCTTGACTCTGAGATCAGACCTTCATAATAAGCTTTGCATGTTATGAACATCAGATTCTGAATATCTATCAACATAAGATGCTTTCAGTCTGACACATAAGACCAGATCTGATATTGTTGATTAGAACATGTTGTGTCTGATAACGAGTGTCAGACTCTTATGTTCTATTCACATATTCTGAATATAAGACATTATAAATATCTGTCAATGATCATTTTATCAGATTACCATGGTAATATTGATTAGATCCGATCAGTAGATCTACATCTGGTATTCAGAGTCAATGTAGCCGGTCATCCGTGTGATGAATTTGGAGGAACAGATGTGTCAGTCGATGATGAGTTGTATTGAGGTGGTCAGTGATTATTTAGGGTGCTGACCAGTTCTGTGTTTGTGTAAATGAATTGTTTTCCTTCGATCCCATCTGTGAAGGTTATAACTCGTTACACGTTTTATTTGTGAAGGAAAATAAAGATATTTTGTCTCTCTGCCCTGATAATGGGTGACCATCTGTGCGATGCAGTGCCAGTTCAGGCGTGACTAAAACAAATACTAAATCACCAAACCATTTTTATAGTCTAACAGCTTTCATTATAGGCGCCATGTGCTTAAGATATGTAGCGTCTTTAATTTTGTATTTATTTGTATACTAAAGACGGGTTTCTGCTGATCTTAAAGTCTTAATCTGCCCCTCCAGAGATTAAGGCCTTAAAAAGGTTGGAGTGGAAAGTCTTACATTCATAAAGTCATGGCACTGTATGCAATATCTTTCTCAGTATTTTGATTTTTCTGAACCCATTAGCAGATATTTGTCTTTGGAAAAAAAAAAAAAAAAACTTCATTTTAATCAGTTTCTCTACAATTAGGTAATTGTTTTTTTGTTTTGTTTTTGTTTTTTTTAAGTAAATGCATCTTGACTTTAGACATTTGCGGTGGAATTTTAATTTTTTTTGCAGTGTTATCAGAAGGTACAGTGAAAGTTATTTCCATATTTCAGTGGTTGGGAGCAGTTTTTTCTTTCTTTTTTTTTTGGAAAATGTATTAAAAAGTAACGGAGCTCTATTGTTCAAATTCTGAAGTGTTGCTAATACAACTTTTACATTTAGTAGACATTTACATTTAGAGAACATAGAAGTATTGTGTTCCCTTCAGTTTATTCCTTAAATCTTTTTACTTGGTCTTCAAATAGTCCTAAAGGAATAGTTCACCCAAAAATGAACATTTTCAGAAAATTTCTTCACCCTCAGGTCATCCAAGATGTAAATGAGTTTGTTTCTTCATCTGGACAGATTTGAAGAAATGTAGCATTTCATCACTTGCTCACCAATGGATCCACTGCAGTGAATGGGTGCCGTCAGAATGAGAGTAATCCACACCGCTCCAGTACATCAATTATCATTTTGCATATTTGTAATAAATCCATCAAGATGTTTTTAAACTTAAAACTGTTGCGTTTGGCTAAAATACAAGTCCTCTATGCATAATTTTGCTTCCTCCAGTGAAAAAGTCGTCTCGTCTGAATCAGGAGCAATATATGCCCAGATCAAGAACCGTTTGCAAGCTAAAACAGATATAAATATGTTGGTGGATTTTGATGTGAGAGGTCAACAGGGAATGGACTTTTTCACTGGAGGAAGCATTATTATGGATTATTTATATTTTTTGGGGAACACTTCCGTTAAAATAGTTTTTGTTTTACCTTTATAAAACCAGCAGAAACCCTTTCTAATCGAAACTTCATGGAAATAAACATGGCTTTTCTGTTGTCCCGGGTCATTGTTGGCTTTGTGATTTTGAGTGTAATGCAGTAATTCCCCGCAGGCGAAGGAACAATCCTGCTGGCTCTTCTCCTGTTATCCGTCACTGTCCAGCGGTGTGGATATGCAGAGGTCTGGCAGCTGTTACTAGGGTCTTAAGATTTTACTGGTGTTAAATCTGTGATCCGGCATAAGGCTGGGAAAGGGCCTGCTGCTCTGGATGGCTAACGCTGCTGGGATTTGACCTATTTGGATCAGGTGCTGAATATGGCAAATGCCATGTGGGAATTTTTTGGTTTGTTTTATTGCAGGGAATTTGGCTCGTTAACTGAATAGAGCCACGATTCCCTCATCATAAACACCCTGATTTTGGGAAATATCGCTAATAAATGGGCATTTATTAGAGTCTCATGACTAATTTCACAGATCTATTTTGAGTTTTGCTTGACAGAGCTGTTTCTGTGTTGAAAAACCGCATCTGAGAAACTTGCTCTAATTGTGAACAAAGCAGCCATTCGTCTGTCCATTTTCTTCCTCCTGTTTCATTTGGATTAGTTAAGTCTGATATAGTTTACTTCAGTCTGATCTGAATTAATTTAGTCTGGTTTGATCTGTTCAGTGTTGTCAGGGTCTGATGCTCTCTGTTCAAACCTAATGTGCTCTACTTCTTTACTTTAGTGTGAGTCTGATTTGCTCTGTTTTGGTGCTTGGAAGAAGCTAATATCATGCTATATTTCCTGGGCACAGACTTCTGGGTTAGATGTTCCCACGGAGTGAAGCTGAGAGTTTGTTAGCCATATTCTTTCTGACAAAGTACATCAGCTCCAGGATGTTTGAAATGCTTTCATTAATAGTTATTTTTTGCCATATACCAGGAAGGTAGAGCAGAATTTTCCATCTGTTTCTCTTGCTCTCTTATTTGGCCGTGTCATTGTTGTGAACTATCGATTGCAGGTTCTGGCCTAATTAAGATGACCGTACACCTTACTGTTCAGAAAGTGGACCTGATGCATTATGCACATGATTAAAGAACTTCTTAAGGTTTCAGAATGGTTTTGTCCTGGAGGCACGTCAGTCCTCGTTTATATGTTATATAAAGCACTTACACTTGTTGTGGGTCGGTTGCCCTAGTGGTGTTCTAGCATTTTTTTAGCACTCTGATGTTTTCTTATTGGCCCAATAAGTCTAAAAAGCTAACCCAGTCTCTATGATGTTCTGGCTTGGGTTATTTGTTGTAAATCTATAGTGTTTTAGTGTTTCTAACATTTGACATCTTTCTCTCTTCTGACCACCATAATCACCCTTTTGATATTTTTTCCTCATGCAAATGCTATCATAGATAGGGCTGGGTATCGAGTTCGATACTTTTTAGACACCGACCGAATTGCCTCGATACCACCGAGTATCGAAAAACGTCTTGTCGTTCGGTACCAAATTTCGATACCTAAGGGGTTAATCTCATCGCCGTCAGTGAGCCAATAATCCTGCAGCACCAGGTGTGTTTGACTAGAAACGGCGATGCGCTGATTGATCAGTGTTTGACCTCCGCGAGAGCGTTTCTAAAGCGCACGGAGCAGTCCGCTCTTTAAATCACGCGGTTTGTTTATTATACACAGACTGAAGGACGCGTGACGCTCGCGGTCATTTCAGCGTCTGCCGCCTCTCTAAATGAGGACATAAACAACATCTCCAGACCTGCTCTGAAAGTCACTTCATGAGCATTTTACCGTTTGATTCGAGTAAAACTAACTCATATCATATACACACAGAACTGTAAAGGTATTCCAGGCAACCCGTCAAAATAAAAGTTCGGTTTAAGCTGGAAGACACTGCGGCAGAAATATATTAATATTGTTCAGCAGACAGTACATACTGCTACTACTAGGCTACTATTAAAATTATTAAAACTTTTTTTTTTTTAGATAAAAAAAAAAGATAAATTAAATTAATGTTTTATGTCTTCATTTGAAAACCAGATACAGAACACAGAATTTCTGAGGAAAAATAAAACATTTCATAAGGCTATTTTAAGAATAAATTTAAATAAACTGTTGTTTTTATGCATTCAAATAATTAGACATACTACACCAGAATTTAATAACAATAAAACATATGGTGAAAGAAAATAAAACACCCTCTTATGAAAGTGGATGAAGATTTCAAATTTCTTGAAGTCTTTAACAACCTAGAAATGATGATTCTGTCTGAGCTATGTGTTTTAAAATGAACACGCACTAATGTAAACGTAGCCTAACAGATGTGCAAACTGAAAACAATTTGAACTTTATTAAAATTATTTATTTATTTATTGTGTTGGATATATTTTGTTCCTTTGTGCAGTGGCTCAGGAGATGAGTCTGTATAAATATCAACAAGCTAAAAAAATATATTTTTTGAGATAATGTAATCTTATTAAAACTGATTTCATAAAACTGTTATCTAAAAAAGTATCGTTCAGGAACCGGTATCGAACTCAAGGTATCGGTATCGATATCGAAAAATTTTGAACGATACCCAGCCCTAATCATAGATTTTTTTTTTTCTTCTGCTGTTGCAGCAAATGAATGCAAAATTTATATTTTGTAGTTGTAGTTTCTGTTCACCATGATTGAAGTTGACCTATTATGACAAATTCTGCTTCTTCCCAAAAGATCAGTTTGTTCAAATCATTAATGCAATGTTTGAGCAATAGTAATAGCGATACTTAGGAAAGCTTTTTTATGTCACGGGATAAAAAAAGGTAATTGCAACATTTTATCTCACAATTCGGTGTTTTTTCCTTGCAATTTTGAGTGTACATGTCATCTGATTTTTAAACTCAGAATTGTGACGTAGAAACTCAGAATCCAAAGAAGAAAAGTCAGAATTGTGAGAATACATCTCAACTACATTTTTTTTTGTTCTGTAGCGAAACCCACAAAAAAACAAAAGAAAAAAATAATTCTAATTTTGTTTTTGCAATTCTGAGTTTATTACTGGCAGTCATTTTTTCTTCTCCAGGGCTCGCAAAATCGCTAGCCCGACGTCCTGGGGCAATTGCGTTTTCCAGTCGGGCTACCAAATGTATCACTGCCCTGCCCGACATCCCGGGGCTACCTTATAATACAGGGCTCCTGCAGGTCCTTAAAAACTCTTCAATTTAGTTGTATCAAACTTAAGGCCATAAAAAGTTTTAAATACGTGTAATGGTATAAGAAATGTCTTAATTATAATTTCAAGAGGTCTTACAGTTGGGGACGGAAAGACAAGAATGGCGATGCAGCTGGATTAAACTTCAAAAGGCAATGATGTCATTGAATAAATATGAGCACTGCACGTTTCAAATCAAAACACGGCACGGATGTCTTTATGTGAACGTATCTGAAGGGAACCAACTGTCTTCAGAAACGTGTCGTTGGCATTTTCATTTCATCGTACCCATAATGCCTGATAAAGCAGCGTTTATGAGCGCGGACGGTGCTGCTTTGTGTACTGGAAACCGCTATATTAAGCCGCCCCTAAAGCGCCACCTCGTGGCAGGGGATGAGTTTGCATTTCCAATAAGCCTTTCTTGTATGGTCAGATCAATGCAAATATCGACCATTGTTTTTAAGCAGCAAACACATAGAGTTGGAAATGAGAAAGCAGTTAATGTGCCTTCTAAAAATCTAAACAATTAGACAGTAATATTTCTTAGTTTTAATTTAATGTAATAATTTATGTGCTTGATTTATCCCTTTTTATAAAAATGGTCTAAGGCTGAAATGCTGTTGTAAAAGATTTTTGTTTTTGTGAGATCCTGTATCTGAACTGTAAATCATGTAATTTTATGGCTTAATACTGTATGTTACCATAGACATTATCCAACCCCACTCATACTGTTCATTTTACTTGTGCAGCTCTTAAAATGGGTCATAAATCTGCAGATACCTTAATAGTGAAATCAAATTCCTTTCTTCATATTTGTTGATATTTTTGTATTGAAAATATTTTTGATTGACTATTAGACTCCTATCTGATTTTCTATATTTAAAAAAAAAAAAAAAAAATTATATATATATATTTTTTTTTTTTTTTTTATTGTATTTTTTTTTTATTTGGGTTAGTTAAATTAATATTTGGGCTACCAAAATCTGAAGAGTACCTGGGCAACCAGGGATTTTGAAATTTTGCAAGCCCTGTTCTCAGAAATAAAAAAATCTCATAATTTTATAATATTTATCTCATAATATTTTCTCTTAATTCTGAGAAGTCATAAATATTATAATCCCTAAATACCTTGCAAATACCTTTTTTTTTTTTTTTATTCAGTAACTTCCATAAATACTTGCTAAAGCACCACTAATAAAGGATCATTTATTTAACTCAAGCATTTTTTAATAGACTTATTGTTAGTTCATCCAAAAATGAAAATTAGCCTGTGTTTTACTCACCCTCAAAGCATCGTAGGTGTATATGACTTTCTTCTTTCAGATGAATCCAATGGGAGTTATATTAAATATGATCCTTGCTCTTCCAAGCATTAGGTGGGTGTTTTGTTCAACAAGTACTCAAATAAAGCGCATCCATCCATAATAAAATGTGCCTCACATGGCTCCAGGGGGTGAATAAAGGCCTCCTGTAGCAAATCAATTTATTTTTGTTAGAAAAATATCCATATTTAGAACATTATAATCACTTTTCACTCATTTCTCCTAACTGTCATATGCGGAAGCCGTTCCGGCGGATGATGTAGGACGTAGGCACAGTGTATGCGCCTGTGATTAGTGACGAATGCGGAATCGCGTCGGAGAGAGCAAAACAAAAAGCTGGCCACGAATTAGAAGCACAAAACAAGGATTTGTAAAGAAAAATATTTTGGTATAAGCCAAGAGGAAACTGATTTTCTTTTGTTAAAGTAAGGAAACTTTGCTTCCTTTGCTCCTGGAAACAAACTCGCGAGACTAGTATATCTCACAGGTGCTCGCTGCACATACGTCCTACGTCATCCGCCGGAACGGCTTGGACTTATGACAGTACGATAGAGAAAAGTGTTTATAACATTTTAAATATTGATATTTTTATTACAAAATCGCATCGATTCGCTACAGGAGGCCTTTATTCACCCCCTGGAGCTGTGTGAGGCACGTTTTATTATGGATACTTTATTTGACTACTTTTGGACTGTTGAAAAAAAGAAACTGCCTACTGCCATTCTTACGCTTGGAAGAGCAAGGCAAATTTTTAATATAACTCCGATTGGATTCATCTGAAAGAAGAAAGTCATATACACCTAGGATACCTTGAGGGTGAGTAAAACATGGGCTAATTTTCATTTTTGAGTAAACTAACCCTTTAGTAGGAATGCTTTTATTTGGGTTTCGCTGGCCTAAAAAAGTCAAAAGTTATCTGTATAATTGTATTAGGGCTGAACAATTAATTGAATTTGCGAAAATATCGCAATATGAAAAAACACGATTTTTCAACCGCAGAGGTTGCGATTACACACTGTCACGTGACACGTGACAATAAAGAAGTGTGTTTGACTTGAAGACCTATGACATCAAAGTACAGCAAGAGAAAGCATAAGGAGACATCCACTCTCTTATAGCTCTTGCAGTTCTTTGATGACACGCAGCGATTAGTCTAGCAGCGCTGTTTCAAGTCGAACACATCTAATAAGCAGTCTTCAGAGGAAGCATCAAATCCACGGCTTGCCTCCAAAAACTTGATATTTAGCCCCTGAAATGCGAATCTTACCAGGGGGGAACCCCTCCAAAAAAAACTTGTATTTTACCGATTTTTACCGGTGGACCACCCTCGAAATGTGATTGTGCTGGTTTTGAGTAGCAATTGGGCGGGTTTTGTTGTGAAAACCTGGCAACCGTGGCACGCTACACTCGGAAATGTTTGAAAGCGTATATGAACATAACCTACTTCAAAACGGCACATGGAAATTACTCAAGCAGTAACAGTGTTACGGTGCATTTCATTACTGAAGACTTCGACCTTAAGATAATATAGGCTATATAATAAGGTAATATATGTATTCTTATTTATTTATTTAAAGTCTAAGTTAAGACGGTGTTTAAAAAGTCCAATCCCCACGTTTACAGATGTTTATTACAGTGACTTACTGTAATAATAGTGTAGTAACAGCAACAGATTTGTTTTTATATTTCTGCAATCTACTTTAGTTTGTGTGATTTGTTTCATAATAATGCTTACACCAGGCTTAGTTGCTTTATGTTGTCATAATTATTACATGCTTACAAGGATGGAAGTTCAACAAATCAGTCAATATACTACTGTGATTTAGTTGTTAAATAAAAATGTCATTCATATCAATTCATGCATCACCTAACTTCATCATAACATATAACCCTGGCATACAGAAAAGAACATTTGTTTAATCTATCACATATTGTGTTGGTCATACTATATAAGGATGTATTGCTTGTCTTTGTTGAATAATACAGAACATAAAGAGCTTTGAAAAATAATTGCATATTAAATCGCAATATTGGTAAAAAAAAATCGTTCAGCCCTAAATTGTACAGTAATTTCTATTTCATTGTCTGTGTGCTGAAGTTAGAAGCCTCCCAGGTTGCCCACACAGACAGCAATAAGCAGAGAAACACTAGAGTATGATCACCGCAGGCCTGATTCCAGTGGCAGGTCTTCATGAAGTTTGGTATTAAAGGTGTCAGATGGTGCTGAATCATGTAGCTTCTGTTTTTTTTTTTTCACTTTTTCCTTCATATCAACTCTCTTGGAAATGGAAAAGAGAAAAAAATCCACAGAGCGTGCAGTCATGTTGAATTAAAGTGCTAATTATAGAACGTGGAGCTCTGCATCTGCGGCTGCAGTCCGGCTCCAGGCTAATGGATGTGTAAATGAAAAGCGTAACATCTCACTAGCAGTCCAGCTCGGCCATAATGGAATCATTCAGGGTGTGTATTTGTACCACAACATCAGGTCATATAGAACACTATGAAATCCATTTTATTTTTGACCACAATTCAGTATTTTTCGGCTTTCATTTTTTCTGGATTCCATTTTTATGGTTGAATAAAACTTTAGTAGTCAAAAAGCATGTCTAATTAAAAAAAAAAATTTATTTTAATTTTCCAATATTTTAAAATTTTCTGAATTCTATTATTTTAGTTTAAAATGTAATAATTAAAAACCATGTGGAATCAATTGAATTCATAAAGCTTTTGTTTGTTTGTTTTGCAATTATAGGGCCAATTTCTTTCCTCAAATTCTGTTGTTTATGGATTTATGAATTAATACAAATATTATATAAAAAATGGTGGTAATCATATGAAGGCATAAAGCATTATATTTTAAAAGATTAATTAAATTGTTAATCAAATGAAAATGAACAATTCCTTTTCCTTTTTATTTTTACTTATTTTGTAAACAGTGCTGCACAACAGAGGTTTACTGTTGAAATTGATATCAAGGATGCATATATTATATTATTATCATCATCATAACTTTGAGAAGTACCTTTTGCTGTACAATAGTAATACATTTCTGTCACAATGTCTTCGTTAAACCAAACTTCATTTTGACAGTTTGTCATGAAGATATTTGCGATTCTTTGTGTATATGATATGATGACAACATGATTGAACCTGAACATGATTGATACCTCAAATTGTGTTCTCAAACTGTTGAGAAGTGTGCTTTTATTTTTTATAATAGATCAAACTTATGATTTTGACCAGGTATTTGCTGAAATGAGCAGAAATCAATATCTGTCTAACAGAAGGTTATAGAGGCTAACAGCAAGCACATAGTATCGTGATAAAAACAATTAGAACACTTTAGCAATGCATCGGCAACGCGCAGCTCACATTAATCCAAATGTCTGCTTTTAATGCAATTTTATTTGCAATCTTGATAAATTTGCTGTAAAGTAGTAAACAAGTGTCTTGAAAAACACATTTTGGCATGTGCATTGCAGTTGTTATCTTAGAATTTTTCCCCAGATGTGGGTTGTTAAGCAAGACTAGATAACAAATGACAAACTCCCATAAACAGCTGAATATGATTGAGCAATAATCCGGCACAAGATGCTTCAGTACTGCTTGTTGGTACACCTCACTGTGGATTTATTTTCCCCACATACCTGTGCTTCGTATCTATATCACTTTATTTATACGTAATGTCTGTCTCCTAAGAAAGGGATTGAGATGATGACTCCTTGTGACTTCTCTTGAAGCTGCCTGTAGGCAATGAGAATTGGCTGTCAGCTTTCAGTGCCTCTCCGTCCGGAATAAAATTAGACTACAGCTCCGTTCTCCTCAGCGATTGAGCCTGCAAGATGAGCTGGAACGGGAATAAACACCTGGTTTGAATCTCTACTTCTTTCCAAGGTCACTTTAGGTAAATGGAATAGTTGCAAGCCAGTTTGCATAATAGCCAAGCTTATTAGGATTAGTGTATTTCAAAACAAAATATGTTGAAGGATGAAAAGGTTGACCAGATGATGTACTGTTTCTAGTGGTCTTTTGAAGTATGTTTGCCTTTTAGGCTAATATTACCCACAATCCCTTGAGCTACGGTCGAGGATCTGTTAGAATGTCCACAAAGAATCACAGTCCTTCCATTTAGCCGCAGTGTCATTCAGAGGCAAATCTACTATCCGCAGGATGTCATCTGAAAAAAAACCAACAGCATTCCTGGTTCCACTGACAGTCTTCTGATTGCAGGTGGGGGACATATCAGTGTGACTCTTGCTTGTTTTGTGTTGCTGTGCATAGATTATGTATGGAAGCGTTATCATTTATCTCAAGGGGCGTTTGCTGCTGTGTTTTTTGGTAAACAATTTCAGAACTCTTTTGATAATGAACCTATTTTTAGGGCCATTAAGCCTTTTTACATTGTGATGTTATTTTCATAACAATATAAATGCATTTTACCTCTAATTCTCATTTGCATAATGTGCCCAGATGATTAACTTTCACATGCATTTTTGACTTTTAGGTAGGGCTGAGCAAAAATATATATCTCTGTATTTTTTGGCTGATTTATGGTATATGGCAGGGCTGGACAACTTCGGTTCTGGAGGGCCGGTGTCCTGCAGAGTTTAGGGTGTTTGATTAGGGTTGGAGCTAAACTCTGCAGGACACCGGCCCTCCAGGAATTAAGTTGCCCAGCTGTGGTATACGGTATATCTCGGTATTTTGTATGTGAATTAAACAAATAAAGTAAATGTATGTAGGCTTATGTTATGTGCAAAAAAGGGTTAAAATCACATCACATTACATTCTAACATTGTAACATTGCAGTCTAAAAACAAAAATAATGCTTTTAAAGCAGAAGTTAAATTTACTAAACTAAAAATGAAAATAACAATAATAAAAAAAGCACAGACTAATTGAGTAAAAAGGCTATTTTGATTACCCCATTATAAAACCTCCTTGTCTAGAGTATTTTAATGTTGAATTCAGTGCAGAGCGTTCTGATAGGTCATGCATAAGTTAATTAACCACAGCTGTCTCTGTTTTATTTCCACTGGAAAAGTTTAGGAGCAGATAAGATGTGTGAACGAGGTCAATACTGAGTAAACAACTGGTTTATTTTTCCCTCCCTGCCAATACAGTCTGTTAGTGGCGCAGCTTTCTGTTTTATTGATGACTGGGGAAGCAGACCTATTGACCATAAAAGAAGTTTTTCACCAATAATAAAAGAACTTGGAAGTTGTTGGCCTACTTTTCATCTTTTTAGATCGAAAAGGTAAGGGAATGCTTAAAAAACACTTAGAAGCTTCACTTTTACTTAATTTTTTTTGCATCTTTTGACGTTTTTCATTTGGCACTATTGACATCTGTCTCTTGACTTCATATTGACATCACACGGCAGAATGCATCTAAGATAATTCAATCAGACAGGCCGTATTACCTCAGTGGTCTATATTGTTTTAGCAGTGCATTAGGAACAGAATGACTCCTTGATGGAGTTCTGGAGATCATCTGGGAGAAAGTACTGCCAAATCGTTCCTGCCCGGAGAAGATGTCCCAAAGTGCAGCTCAACATCTGTCTGATGTTTAAGCTGCCTTATGTAGAACATCGAACCAGCTAAAAGCTTGTCCTAGTTAACTTGCGAGCGCCGAATGCTTCTGTGCTGAGCTGAGTTATTTTATACGGCCTGGAATTTCATTTGCCTTCATTGTGGTACAAAATAAAGATAAATTGGAGTAACGGTGTTATTTAGAAGTCAAGGAGAGCCACAACTCTGACAGAAATATTCAATAAAGTTTCATTGAGATGTGGGAAACTTTAACTTTGCCTTGTCAGATTTTTAAAAAGCCTTAAAAAGGTTCATTTTATACATTCTACATTTTATAATAGATATTAGTGTAAATTTGTGCTGCTGTCTAGTTGCTAAGGTGTTTTTAGCATGCTGGTATGTGGTTGATACTGTTAGGGGTTTTGTTCAGATCACTAACCGTAATTTTAAAAATAATATCGATGCTTGACTTCCTAAACCTCACTTTTGATGTCCAGTTCTGTTGATGCAACTTTCATTTCAGTTGAAGAGGAAGTGGAAAAAGAGGAAGAAAGAAGGAAAGTTTTTTTTCTATGCAGAAATCAGTGGAGACTGATATTTGATTAAAATACCGAACGTTTCATTTTTTTTTCTATTTATACCGGTTCTTTTGGACTCTTGCCTTCAAAGCTTATTTCAATAGGAGAAAATTGGTTACCCTGTCGTCAGGAAATCTCTTTGCTGCAAAAAATATGCTCGCGCTGATAATAAGGGATCCATCATTTCCTGCTTTCATCCGTATTTGCTGCTACTCAGCCGCGGCCAGGCTGGGAAAAATCCTTCCATTTACAAAACTGGTTAAATATTGGCTTGTGGTAAATTTGCTTTGCCTTCACAACCTAGAGGCAGTGTGAGGATTAGACGGAGAGTTGTTATTCCAGGGAAACTTTATGGACTTGATCACAGGTCAGTGTGAATTTCTTCTTCAGAACACATCCAGTTTCATGATAATGTCCGGACCGTTCACAGTGGAGACGGAGCTCAGACATGCTGGATCTTGCCTGTTCACATGAGAAAAACTATTCTGCTTTAAGGCCCATATTCATTTTGTATAATTAAAGTAATTGAAATATTTGTAAGATTATAAATGTCTTTAATAATATAATAAATGTTAATATAATAAGTCCCTTTTGAACAATAGTGTACAGTAGGGTTAGAAGTTGCGTTTCTATATCTACAAATATTGATTGCTGTGAATGGCTTTAATTAATCTATGTAATTAAGCAGACTGATTTTGAACTCACAAAAGAGGTGAAATTGCTTAAATCAGTAATGGAGCAAAACACTGTCTTGCATAAACACAGAGTTTAGCTTTTATGTTTTGGAGTTTATATGCTCGTTTTTTTTTTTTTTTGGTACATCAGCGTTATGTATTATTGAACCAGCCACAAATAACAGCCCTTACAGCAGTGGAAGGAGGCTAAATAATGGAGCTTAATCAGGGAAAGGTCAAAAATAATGATTATCCACTTCAGGTGTTCAGAGGGGAAGTGTTTTATGAGCCCCAATTTGTCGCTTTGTATCAGCGTCTGTCTCTCATCACGTTAACATTTCTCTGGAGATCTAGAGTAATTAATCTGAAGAGGGCAGGCTGTCCTTTCTTCTCACACGGTCCAGGGCTGATGGTCTTTAAGTAGCAGTGGAGATCAGGCTTGTGCTGAATCCCAATTTGTATACTATTGCAAATGTAAAAAGTATATGTGACCCTGGACCACAAAACCAGTCTTAAGTCGCTGGAGTATATTTGTAGCAATATCCAAAAACACTTTGTATGGGTCAAAATGATCAATTTTTCTTTTATGCCAAAAATCATTAGAATATTAAGTAAAGATCGTGTTCCATGAAGATATTTAGTGAATTTCCTACTGTAAATATATCAAAACTTATATATAAATATACATAGCTAAGAACTTCGTTTGGACAACTTTATAGACGATTTTCTCAGTATTTTAATTTTTTTTGCACTCGAGATTACAGATTTTCAAATAGTTGTATCTCGGCCAAATATTGTCCGATCCTAACAAACCATACATCAATGGAACGATTATTTATGGATGATGTAGTTGGTTTTGTGGTCCAGGGTCACATATGTCCTGACATTGTCTTTATACAGGCTTATCTTTATATATATATATTAGGGGAAGTCGTGGCCTAATGGTTAGAGAGTCGGACTCGTAATCCAAAGGTTGTGGGTTCGAGTCTCCGGCCGGCAGGAATTGTAGGTGGGGGGAGTGAATGTCCAGCGCTCTCTCCACCCTCAATACCACGACTGAGGTGCCCTTGAGCAAGGCACCGAACCCCCAACTGCTCCCAGCATCTTTAGCCACAAATGCATCCAATTATTGGTATTTAAGCAGTATAAGCACTAGGTAACAATGTTATACAGTACCTGTCAAAATTGTAGAAACATTACAATGTTTTTGAAAAAACAAACAAACAAATAAATAAAAATCTCTTCTGCTGACTAAGTCTGCATTTAAGAACACAGAGAAAATAGTTATATTGTATAATTGTATAGTATAAAATATCATTACAAATTAAAAGAACTGTTGTCTATTTTAATATACTGTAAATTGTAATTTATTCCTGTGATAAAAAGCTGAATTTTCAGCATCATTACTCCAGTCTTCAGTGTCACATGATCCTTCAGAAATCATTTTAATATGCTGATTTGCTGTTTTATTTTTCTATTAAAAGAATTTTACATTTCTTATTCTTAAAACAGTTGAAAACAGTTTTTGCTTTTTAACATTTTTTGCGCTCCTTGTCAGTGACGTCACCGATTAACAGTGCAGCGAATATTTTAGGCTAAATAAGTTAGAGAGCTTTGAATAAACCATTGACAAACTGACAGCAAACCCTTTGCAAAGCTATCAAAACCGCTCATCTTCACATAAAGATGTGATTAAAAGCCCAAACTCTCATAAACAAGAGCTCGAGCTATAGAGTTAGGGTTTTCTGTGAAGTAACAATTCAACAGAAACGTGTCAGTTACATCTAAGAAAGTGTCTGGAACAGTTGTATGTGATATTTGTGTGATTTTTAGGGACTAAACTGACCTGAAAGCAGTGAAAACAGCAGCGAGAGATGGAGATTTACGGTTGTCAATTTGTGTTGTCGGCCCAATTCCATGGCAACTCCCTCCGCTGCAGCGTTTGAAAGATTAAATCTTTATTCAATCGCGAATTTGAAACTCATTTTGTAGTTCCATGACCAATTCATAGGTGCAAAATGGATAGTGGGACAAAGTTTGACAAAGTCAAACTTGATCTCACTTTCCAGAAACAAAAATATTTTCAACATGATGAGTGTGAAGAATCATTAATTAGTCTCTGGAACCTTTCTGTGCTACAAAGAACCTTTTGTGCAATGGAAAGGTTCTTTGGATATTAAAGGTTCTTTGTGGAACCATACACCCTCCAAAAGGGGGTGTTTTTTTTTTTTTTAAGAGTGTATATGTGTTTTGTTTACTGTGTGAGTTTTGATCAATAGAGTAAATGAATCAGGCAGTGGTCTGACAGAAACGTGCTATAGTTCATCTCTTGCCTGCTGCAAGATCAGTGGCCATGTCAAAATCTGTTCCATTAATGGGAAAATCATCCCACATGTTCTCTCATCCAGAGATAGTGAAGCTTTCTGAAATCTTGCATGGCTTATACTGATAGCTGCATGGGCAAATCTAACAGAGACGGTTACTTGAGGCAATTCACATGTTTTTTTGTTGTTTTTTTTTCTGTACGCATGCCTTATGGAGTGTTTGCTCTGTGGGTTTGTTTTAGAACAGCTGCTAATGCTTGGAGCTAGCTGTCAGCATACCAGATAATGTGTTCAGTGAATAGGACAAGCCTGTGAGGTCATTCTGAGCACTGCCAGTTGGTTTCAAATCTAACAAATGGGTGTGAACACCTTTTTTTTTCTTTTTTTTTTTTCTTTTTTTGTGGAGCTGTGTTCAAAAACATCTCTTGCCAGTTGCATACTGTAATCGCCAATTAGAACTGTGATTTGGCCAGAGATTCTCGGAGGCCAGAAATAAATACAGGCATAAATGCTTGGCCAACACATTGCAAGTGTGTACTGTCCTATAGTAGATATTTCATATGCATACTTGCAATGTTGTGGCAGACTCAAGGGGCGATAAAAAGAGAACACTGACAGTTCATTTTGGAATGCGTAGTTAGAAGTTCTAATGTAGTTGCGTACAGTCTGTTTCGAGCCTTAGCTTGATGTGTCCTTTGAATAAAGATATATGAAATCTGTCATATTCATTTCAGATCAAAACAAAGTGATTCATATTTCTTATCTTTAGCATTGATCATATCAGATGACCTAGGGATGTTTTTAAGACTCTGAATTGATGTACAAATAACTGATACTTGCTTTCTCTTTTGCAGATTAAACGATGTTGGATGAGATGCGGTATCTTCAAGAGTTTATGGCACTCTGTTGCCAATTTATGAGTCCCAACTATGGAACAGTGACCGGAGTGTGATGTCACAAATAAAAATGCAGATCAACCATGTCTCCATTGCTGATCTCCATCAAGGGCACTCAGTTTTTACTGCTGTCTGGGACTCTCCCTCTTCTCTTGGATAGTTTAAATTTCAAAATACTTCATAAAGCACGCAAGACCATATTTTTTATGGACGATATCATTCTATCACAAGAAAGATGAAATTTCCTTTTATTAGGAGTTCCAATTAAAAAAAAGGCACATAAGTTGCAAACTCCAGAAAGGGGTAAAACGGACGGAAAGTGTGTACAGTACAGATGAGGTTGCATTATGGCAGCTGAATCTCCTCAACGGCTGCATTCACGTATCTGGTTTGGAGGAGAGTGATAGTTGAACGATGCAGCGAAGCGGAGGCATCGTCGGGAACAGCGGCCAGCCATGGGTACTGCGGCGAGTGCGGCTCACCTGGCTCAGTTTCATGCTCTTCTTCATCCTGGTCTTCTTCCCTCTCATTGCACATTACTACCTCACCACAATCGATGAAGCAGGGGGACCAGATAAGCGCATTTTTGGGCCAAGACCTGGAGGAGAGCTGTGTGAAGCGAAGCACGTTCAAGACCTGTGTCGTATCCGGGAATCCGTCAGCGAGGAGCTTCTTCAGCTTGAGGCAAAGCGTCAAGAGCTCAATGGAGAGATAGCCCGACTTAACCTACGCATCGAGGCCTGTAAACGTAGTATTGACAGTGCCAAACAGGACTTGCTACAACTCAAAAATGTCATCAGCCAGACAGAGCACTCTTACAAGGAACTTATGGCTCAAAACCAGCCAAAACTGTCATTGCCAGTTAGACTTTTACCAGACAAGGATGATCCTGGATACCCTCCTCCAAAGTCGGGCCAAAACTGTCGTTTGCATACTTGTTTTGATTACGCTAGATGTCCACTTACATCTGGCTTCCCTGTCTATGTTTATGACACAGGATCATATCTTTGGGGTGAGAAGTTGGACCCTCTTGTCAAACAAGCCTTTGCCTCATCCGTCAAAAGCAGTGTATATGTGACCGATAATCCCAACATTGCTTGTCTGTACATAGTGCTAGTTGGTGAAATACAAGAATCACCCTCCTCCTCTCCTCCTGCCTCACCCTTAGACCTTGAAAAGCAGCTCAAGGGCTTGCCGTATTGGAGGTTGGACGGCCACAACCACCTGCTTGTACACCTTTCAAGAAAGTCTCTGACACAGAACTTCCTGTACAATGTGAGCACAGGACGAGCAGCAGTGGCACAGTCTACCTTTTTTGAACGTCAATATAGAGAAGGTTTCGACATGGTGGTGTCTCCTCTAGTCCACGCTCTGTCTGAGCCCAACTTCCTAGAGGTGCCTCCGCAAGTCCCGGTCAAGAGGAAGTACCTCTTCACCTTTCAGGGAGAAAAGGTGGAGTCTTTGAGGAGCAGCTTGCTTGAAGCCCCACCACAGTCCTTCGAAGAGGAAATGGAAGGGGATCCACCAGCTGACTATGATGATCGCATTATTGGCACTCTTAAGGCCGTACAGGACAGTCACCTAGACCAGGTTCTTGTGGAGTTCACTTGCAAGAATCTGCCCAAGCCGAGTTTACCAACAGAGTGGGCATTGTGTGGGGAGCGTGAGGATCGTTTAGAGGTACTGAAGGTCTCTACGTTTGTCTTGGTGATATCGCCAGGCGATGGCCAGTTGGTGGCCTCTGCTGGCTGTAGCATGAGACTTTTTGAGGCTTTGGAAGTCGGGGCAATACCGGTGGTGCTTGGCGACCACTCAAAGTTGCCCTATCATCACCTTATACGCTGGAGTGAGGCAGTCATTATGGTACCTAAGCCTCGCATAACGGAGCTGCACTTTCTGTTGCGGAGCATCTCAGACAATGACCTTCTGGCCATGCGACGTCAGGGTCGGTTTCTTTGGGAGACGTACTTCTCCACCTCAGAGAGCATCTTCAGCACCATCCTGGCAAGCGTACGAACCAGCATCCAGATACCAGCAGCACCTATACGTGAGGAGCCTGCCCAGGAGATTCCCCACAAAGCTGGAAAGTTGGCAGGAACCGATGCTAACATGGCTGACAATGGCGACTTAGATCTGGGGCCTGTTGAAGTAGAGCCCCCTTATGCTTCGCCACGCTTCTTGCGTAACTTCACCTACACTGCTGCTGATGTTTACCACACCTGGAATCGTGCACCTGGCCCTTTCCATCTGTTCCCACATACTCCCCTTGACCCCGTACTTCCCTCAGAAGCCAAGTTTCTGGGGTCAGGGACTGGTTTTCGCCCTATCGGCGGTGGGTCTGGGGGATCTGGTAAAGAGTTTCAGGCTGCTCTAGGAGGAAACGTCCCACGGGAGCAGTTTACTGTGGTCATGCTTACTTATGAAAGGGAGGAGGTTCTTATGAACTCACTGGAGAGACTAAATGGCCTTCCTTATCTCAACAAAGTGGTGGTAGTGTGGAATTCCCCCAAACCACCTTCGGATGATCTCCTCTGGCCAGACATTGGCCTACCAATTGTGGTGAGCGTAAAGTATTTCTTGATCATATTTCTTATAGTCATATCTTTTTACTGGGCCAGTGTGCAACCTCCTAGTAAACACCCTAGTAAGATTCTTGAACACCCTACCAATGCAGAACACCCTAACATCACGGTGGCAAGTTTAGCACAGGCAGGCGCCACTCAAGGAGAAAAAAAAATTATTATTATGTTATTAGTTGGAATTCTCCAAGGCTTAAATGTGATAGAACCTCACAAGCATTGCATTCTACTGTAGATTTGGTCTGCTCTCTCTGCTGTCTTTGAAGCATAGCTTTCTTGCCTCTAGGGCACCAAGCCAAATTAGTTCTGGTGATATTGAAGGAAACAGTGCAGTATTAAGCCCACAGTAAGGTTATACTTTGAAATGAAAACCCAAACAGAATGCCAAAGTACCCCACGTTTCTTACTTTCTTCAAGTAGTTTGGAACTTTGAAATTGAACATCTTTTACTTATGGATGTAAGGTTGCAAAGTTGTATTAGAACTAGCAACTAATGTTAATTTTAGACTGTCACTGCACACAAAGCCTTTGCTTTATTAATCAAAAATGGTTTCTGGAAGTATTAAGTTATTTTGATTGGCATTTGTTGGTTTTATAAGGTCATGTATCTGGCAGGCCCAGTAAAATCTTGTAATAATGCCATGTTCTACCTCAGTCGTTCACAATATGGCATGTTGACTCAACAGATGGGCTTTTTCTCTGCAGGTGGTACGCACAGAAAAGAACAGCTTAAACAATCGCTTCCTTCCCTGGGATGCAGTCGAGACTGAGGCTATTTTGTCTATCGATGATGATGCCCATCTTCGACACGATGAAATTATGTTTGGGTTCAGGTAAGGTTTTTGTGATGCCGAGATTTAGCATAGTATGTTTATTAAGGCTGAGCAATTAAACAATGCTTATTATTATTATATTTTCATGAAATTACTTTGAGTCTAGTTTATCTGTTTGCATATTTATCCATCTCTTGGCCATTTCAAAGCAAAAACATCAATATATACTGATTACAGTCGAGAGATTAACCTTTGATTTTGTGTTGGTAAAAAGTTGGTTAAATTACAAAAGTTGTAAACAATACATCCTGAAAATGCAATTAAATCTTTGCAGATGTTCCAACCTTGTTAAAGACATATTTATGGGGATTTTTGAGATTATTTGTATAAGATAGTGCCCATGATGCTGTGGCTCCAGTACTTTTGCCTCTTTTAAAGAAATGTTATGTTGTGAAGGTCATTTTCTTTGTTGATATTATTAGAAAAGAATGTGAAACTCCCCATGATGTCACTGGTTTGGGCAAAAGTATGTTTAGAAAGAAAAAAATCAGTTTTATGAAGCAAGGAAAGCAAAATATTTCTGTTGGAGAGACAGTGTAAGCCGATCTGTTTTTTCATGTGAAAAGTGTTATCAAATGCACATTAACATCTGTATGCCCATTTAAATGTATTTGTTGAGAAAGAGAGAACTGTTGTGGTTTGTTTTTTCATTCAGTCATGTGATGTTGAGTTTAAACCAACAGCTGCAGATTCAGTTGTTGGTTTGAGGAATTTAAAGCATCTGATCTGATAAATCCATGACAGTTGAAGAAAACGCTGTTCTTCTCTCCTGTGTACTTCCATGTTTATATTTCAGTTTAGTAGGGGTGTAACGGGACACAAATATGACTATATGGTATGTACCTCAGTTTTTACATCACGGTTCTGTATGGTTTCGGTACAGCAGGGGGAAAAAAACTATACATAAAATAGCTTTTACATTACTATAAAGTAACAATTAACAACAGAGCCCAAACCTAAATTTAATTACTATTTAATTTTAAATATAATAATCAACACACAACTTATAAAAAAATATATGCAAACATGTAAATTGCACATAATGCAGTTTTTAAATTAACTTCTAAATAATCAAAATTCTGCCTTTTTGTTGTTGAAATATATTCATTTACACAGTGGCTGTCATAACTTGTTTCATAACAGATTAATTTAAACATGCATTAAATAATTGACATCACTAACAGGTAAAGTAAAATATAATGAGTATATAGTCTAATATTTCGCCAAATGCTCTTCTCTGCACTTAATTTCTCCAGTGAACTAAAAAGCTGTGGACACTGATGGATTGCCTGAGGTAGATTAAATGCTTCGGAACATTTAGAAGCTGTTTTATTGACATCTTTTCTGCGGTTGAAACACTGATTGAGTGATTACATGAGTCATGAGATGTTCATTCATGTTTATTTCACGTTAAAACTAGCAGTAAAGAGGAAGGGATGATTGCGCTCACTCACGCATTTATACATTTATATTTATAGGCATTTATACAGCGAACTGTCATGCCACATCAAAGAGCGCCAAAACGGTGTTTATTGTTTGAATTTCCAAAAGTAACAATATATTATGAATACGTGTACTGTTACACCCCTAATGTTTAGTCACTGGGAAGATGAGTTGATAAGTGGGAGTTTTAGATTTGATTTTACTTGCGCTGGTTTGTTTTTGTTTTTATCTTTTTGTTTTGGGGTAAAAAGGGTCACATCGGTGTTTGGTTGGTATCTATCCACCTTTTTCTTGCTGTAAAAATGGGCATTTGTAAATTCTGTGGCTCTAGCTTCCGGTCTCATCCACGTCCAACTATTTTTAGCTGTACAAAACGTACAAATCGTTTTGCTGTTTGATATTGAAAATTTGTGTCTTATGATATTATTTGAATGTATTATCTTAATTATGAACACACTGGCTTGTAGTGCAAACTCATTGTTAATCTTCTCCTTGTTTACCTATAACAGTTAATGAACCGGAAGTCTCACCCATAGGCTTACTTCCGGATAAATGGTTAGGTTGATAGGTGGAAAATATTAGAGAATTCATCAGGCTGGTCAACTAGACTTTTTTTTGTTATTAGGTTTGCATTGCAATCAAAGATGCTGCCATTGCTAAACAGTTTTTATTGGTGATCTTTATCAGATCTTTCATAGTGCAATAAAAGCTTCTAGTTATTTAGCTTATGTGTTTAGCTATCCTATTAAAGGGCTTTACTTGGCATCCATTTGGATTAACACAGTTGTAAAATAAGCTAATAAACTCAATGTGTTGCATATTCATCAGTCATACTATTCATAAAACGGGCAAGATTTCTGCACGAACATGACAGCTCATCATAAACCATTTGAATCTATTTTATTCAAATACTGAATAAAAATGTTTTCAAAATGCATTTATTCAAAATTCTTAGAATCAGCATAAATCCGTTGTGAAAACATTAAAATATATTCAGTTAAAAAGTATGAATATTGTTAAAGAAAGAAGCAGAGAAATAAGCAATATCAAATTAATTCATTGATGATAAATATATTGTTTGTGTATAGAAGGTTGAGGGTGTGCGTGTTTGAATCCAAATGGATGGAAATTTTATATGCATTTTAAATATATATTACATTTTTAACTATTATTTATTTATTTATTGTGCGCATATATTGCTAAGAAACTTACCAAGTGCTGTTCGGTGATTATTATAATCACAGTTCTTGCTCCCGTCATTCCCGTCTCTTTCTCTTTCTTCTCTCCCAGGGTGTGGCGGGAGGCCAGGGACCGAATTGTGGGATTCCCAGGAAGGTTCCATGCCTGGGATGTAAATCACCAATCTTGGCTCTACAATTCCAACTACTCCTGTGAGCTCTCCATGGTGCTGACGGGTGCGGCCTTCTTCCACAAGGTGAAGCTTTGCCTCCTTTGACACTTCCAGAGCCTGATTATGCCAGAAATAGACACCAGGCTTATGTAGTTTTACCCAGATAACACCAGGATATGCTTTAGTTAGTTGAAAGCCAATGCTGATACTTAGTTCAGCCGAATACAAGACACAGTGCTTCATTTTCCAGTTGGATAAGTGAACAGCACAGCATGTTTCATTTATGAGCATTGCTGTGCAACATCATGGTACATTTGAGATGCTTTTGCTCTCTTGTGTTCATTTTTTATTAAAATCCATCATTTCTGCTTCTCCTCAGTATTACGCGTACCTCTATTCATACATCATGCCTCAAGCCATACGTGACATGGTGGACGAGTACATCAACTGTGAGGATATCGCCATGAACTTCCTCGTGTCCCATATCACTCGCAAATCCCCCATCAAGGTCAGTGGGCTGTTACTTGAAGCACGTGTTATTTCAAACCTTTTGGGGCTTTTGTCATTTGGTTCTTGCTCAGTCATGCCATTTTGGATAAAGTGACAACTGAATAATGTTAATCAGACTACACATTCTACTAGTCAATTGGGTTCTGTTTCTATCGGTAGCCCCGCCCACAGAGAAATCTCATTGGCTCAGATCTTTTCTCCACCTAACTGTGTTTTGAACATTGAATATGGCCTTATTGGCTTTTATTTTGCCATTATGCAGCACTTTCGCTTCCAGTCAGGACAAAAAAAACGCACATTGTTACATTTTAATTATATGTATATGATACATTTCTCTGTTATCAAGACACAGCATACCCTGGTCATATTTCACTCCCAAATCAAAAACAATATAAATAAAATTTTATATAAAAAAAATGTATGTATATAAAATAGAATTTAAAGAAATTTAAAATAAATATATAATATAATATGTGACCCTTGATCACAAAACCAGTCATAAGGGTCAATTTTTCGAAATTGAGATTTATACAACATCTGTAAGCTAAATAACTAAGCTTTCCATTGATGTATGATTTGTCCAAATGAAGTTCTTAGCAATGCATATTACTAATCAAAAATTACGTTTTTATATATTTAAGGTAGGAAATTGACTAAATATCATGGAACATGATCTTTACTCAATATCCTAATGATTTTTGGCATAAAAGAAAAGTCTATAATTTTGACCCTTACAATGTATTTTTGGATATTGCTACAAATATACTCCAGCGACATAAGACTGCTTTTGTGCTCCAGGGTCACATATAATATGAATTAAGAAAATTAAGTTTATTTTCAACAGTATTAGGATTTTTTTTTAGGCATTCAATTTCCCCCTTAATTTTTAATATTTAAATCTAAAATGATTATATGTTATTTAAATTGTGTTTATATTTCACAGTAATATTTTGCTGCCCAAATTGCTGTAACACAACAATTGGAATCTAATCACTGAGAATGGCAGACAAATAATTAAAGGAAAACGTCACCGTTTCCACGGTTTATTTTGTGTCACCATACTTACTCGTGTAACCGTCTTTAAATAGGGAAAACATGGAAGTGTTTGGTGGCTTGTAAATTCATCCCTGTTTGGATCCTAAGGAATGAATGGTGCTAAGCTAAACGCTAGCATAGTGGCGCCGCACACTAGAGCGATTGAGACGGGAGAGGTACGTATCAACTCGTATAAGTTGAAGGAAGAACATATTGGAATATAGAAAAAAGGTGGCATTTTCCTTTAAGAGTGTAGGGAAAAGTTCTAGAAAACGATAATTATTTTTTTTTCTTCATACCAAAATTTATTTATTTCTTTTTAGTTTTATTTGGGGGTGAAATATGACCTGGACATTCTACTGTTAACATTTTGCAACCACAATTTTGTGGTTATTGTGCACTATAAAAGAAATTAAATGTCTAGGAAGTGTCCAGAGAACACTCTTCTTCCAGTTGTACTTATGTATGTTACAATAAATTGATTCCAGTGGGATTGTTCAGTAGGATTTCAGTAAGCTTTAAAAAGCCTTTGATATTCTGAAGTCTATTGACTGAAGCATCGGGACGGCCATGAATTAACGGTGTAATGAAATTTGATGGATTTTCTCTGGCATTATTACACACACACACACACACACACACACACACACCCTTCTCTCCGTCTGATGCCGTCCCGGCGGATTAAACAAATCAATTACATTTGTTTTGTTGTCATGAAGAGGCCGACCAGATTGCAATGTGAGAACAGACTACACAAATGAAAAAGATGCTATTGTGTTATGAAGTTAATAAGTCTGTCATCTTTAGATGGAGGGATTGATTTATAGGAATAATTCACTCCGAAAGTCAGTTACTCAACCTCGTGTTGTTTCAGACCTGTATTGCTACCCGAAGGAAACTTAAAAAAAAACGACAAAAGCACCATAAAAGTAGTTCATCCAAACCTATGCCCTACATTCCCAGACTTCTCAAGTTGCTTGATAGATTGTGTGAGGTACTGACTGAAATTGAAGTCATAAATCTGATTTTTCATGACGTTCCTCCTCTCAGGTGACGTCACGTTGGACCTTCCGCTGTCCCGGCTGTCCGCAGGCTCTTTCGCACGACGATTCGCACTTCCACGAGCGTCACAAGTGCATCAACTTCTTCGTTAAAGTGTACGGATACATGCCGCTTTTATACACTCAGTTCAGAGTGGACTCTGTACTCTTCAAGACGCGGTTGCCCCACGACAAGACAAAGTGTTTTAAATTCATTTAGCGGACGGAAAAGCACAGACGGAAGCGCAGATGCGAGACGGTCTCTCTCTGGGTACGTGAAGGGAATTAGAGCTTCTTGTAAATATCGGAGGATTTTACTTTGAACTTGTCTTCCTTGAAGTCAAGGGAGAACAATTAGAGAACGAACGATTACCGTCAGGCGTTTTTAACGTTGTCCGTGATTCATCAGCAACCACTACAGGCTTTATTTGCACCACTTTTCACGGGACGTCTGGGACAGGCAATGGATGTCAAATTGCATTTGGATCATGCTATACTGACAGAAGTGACAAAGGCTGTTTTTGATGACATATCTGAGAATTATGGGAGAGAGTCTAGATGATTTGTGTTGTTTTTACTGCATATACTCGTTTGAAACGCACTGATTGTCATGTTTTGTTTAGTTTTTTTAAACTCGTGTGTGTGCTTTTGTGCACGTGTGAATGGCTGTGCGTGTTGTTCTGTAGATTGATGCTGACTAAGCGTCATTAACCCCCGTCAAATGTTTGTTGATCATCAGTAAGAATAGCACAAGATATCAAACATAACTGCATAGGAATAGCACCAAATCAAGCTGTTACATGTTCTCATGTCCGTTACAATCATACAAGAAAACAAAATGTCTGTATTAGGGCTGGGCGATAATTATCGCGATATAATGTTTATGCGCCAAAAGCGGAAGGAAACAGCGCGACTCACGGACCGTTTATCCGCTCGAATTAAAGTCAAACTGCCGCGCGGCGCGAGCTCACTAGAGCAGATGAGTCTACTCGGTCACGCCAGCACTAAACAGAGCTGTTAGATCCAGTGTGAAGCGCTTGAATTCAGCGACGAACACTAATGACTCTGTGATTTAAACTAGCCGAAGCCAAACAGGAGAAACACTGTGTGCAACGAGACGGTCAGAAGGCTTTTCAATCTACACATCGCCCTCATTTACCATAGATTTACTGTAGTAACTGCACCATGGTATTGTGGCAGAAATGTGGGATATAATTATAGTGTATGTATTTGTGATTAAGCTATAGCATGTGTGCATTTATACAGAATGCTTTTACACTACTGTTTTTCATACAAATAGGCTAATGTACCTAAAAACCATATAGTTATATTTTTACCATTGAGGTGCTATATGTGTGGTTTTAATTGTTTATCATGACTTAAATGTATGCTACTATGGGAGATCATAAGCTTAATTTGACAAAAAAAACTATCAAATGTGCATTTCTAAGAGACAAAAAAGGGATATTATTATTATTAATATTATCAGGCAACCCAACCCTGTTTCTTGATTTGAAACAATATCACTCATTAGATCATGCAGAAACTAAGAAATATTTTTTTTATTTAGATATGTATTTTGTTAAGGAAAATTAGCAAATGGTGCAAAATTCTGGCTTTAAACTTGAAAGAAATAAAGATTTGACATCGTGATAATTATCGATATCGACTGATATGAAAAAAATGATCGTGATAATTTTTCTGGCCATATCGCCCAGCCCTAGTCTGTATGTAACCTGTTCACTTGTGGAATAACAGATCCATCTTAACGCCTTTTGCTGGATAATCACGACGTGTTTTGTGTCATTTTAATGAGGTTGAATGATTTCATAAGTGAAAATCGCAAAGAAATATCCAGGTCATATTTAATCATATTTTTCATTTTCTGTTTACATCACATTAAATTCAGTGCAACAGATATTACTATGACTTATTTAAATGTATACATTTTATTTTTGCAAAATGGTGTTAGGGAGATTTTGAGAGAAAATGTGCTTTATTTTCATGAAAATGTCCAAATCTGATCTCTTCATGCATAATATTATTTCTTATTTAGTTTTGGTTTTGTGGTGAAATGTGACCTGGACATGTTCTTGACAGCTTCATGTGTGAATGTGTTTGTGTGTTGTCTGTGGCAAGCATGGTTTCCGGTTGTGAGGAAGGATAAGAGTGACGGGAAGCGCAGTAGTTTCTCTTTGCTCTGTAAACGGTACGAGTCTCTTTTCTGTGCCAGGATGTTACCTGGGACTGCTTCTGCCGAGCTGATTTCACCCTTCGGATGACAAATCTGAGATGCCTTTGAGAACGCTGAGCTTGACGGTTTCTGTCTGTTGGTTAATTCATGATGGCTGTCCTGACATGTTTGACAGGTACATTTAGGAAAATGGTTCTGCAATTGTAAATTAATGAGTTTTATTTTTTAAAAACACAAAAATGTTCCCCTTAGAATAGGAATATGAATGATTAAATGTTTTTTTTTTTTGGGTAACACCCATGTTTTGTATTGTGTATAAATCTATTGAACAGGCTTTAATGTTTTAATTATGGTGAAGGCCGTATGGCCTTTGGGATTGGACAAGAACTGACGATATAAAGTATTGGTAGTAAAGTGTTGAATGCCAGCAGATGTTATAATTGACAACTTCTTAAGCCACACTAATAAACCAGCCAGTGTCATCATCTCTTTCCTTATGGTGAAGGTCTCAGTCAGTTGGTTTGAAATGAATGATTCACAGACAGATTCGTGTCATTGCTTCTTCGTTTGAAATTTTGTGTTTGTGTTCATGGAGGATCAAGAAATTCCAAACTGGATTCAGACTAGCAACTCTGACAGTTTAATGGTTAACTAATAGTCAACTAAAACTGAAACTAATTTTTAAAAAGAAAAGAAAATCATTACTTGCAATAAAAAAAAAGTTAACTCAAATGAATAAAATAACATTTTCCAGCAATTTTTTTTCCCCCATTTGAATTTAATTTGATACACACACACACCACATGTGTGTATATTTATGTATAAACAAAAAAATGACAAAAACACAACATAATTACTGTAATTAAAATGAAGACAAAATATGACAATAAAGGGACTACGGATGAAAAATAGCCTTTGGCTAATTTTGGTACATCTACAAAAATATTTTATTAATGTAGAGCATCTGTAATGTATCTTTGAATATTATTACATTATATTTTAAGTATTTGTAATCATTGTTATTATTTAGTATTTTTATTTTAATTTTATATTTTAGGTCAGATGTGATTGAAAGTTGACGACAGGATCTAAATCCATAAATAGAAATCTAGCTTGAGTTATGGTACTCAACAGTCAAAAGAAATTAGGTTTTGTGAAAATACAGTATTCCTTAGTTAAAACAGTAGGCCATTTGCTTGATTTTTGTTTCTTTTTAAGCAAACTTGCATGAGAAAAACACTTGTGATATTACAAATGACATCTGCACAGCTCTAATTTACCTGACCTCACCAATTACAAATTCCTGTTGATTTCATCGTTCGTTTGGAGAAGTAAAATGAATCCTCTTCTCTGTAATCACACGTTACAGTAATTTAGGGATTCATTTGTGCAAATAAATGGTTCGCAGCAATGGTTTGTTCCTGATTCACACAGATGTACCTTTATAACATTCTCCTCTAGCACTGGTTGTGTTTTGACTGTTTCGGTCTGTGGGCTTCAAGGGCCGCAAGCGCAGCTGCTTCGACGGGCCCCGGGCTCAGGCGGGGTCTGCAGTTCAGGAAACACGTCAGTCTGTAATCAAAGCCCAGACACGTATCTCACTGTCTGACATCAGCTGAGCGGCTCTTTCTCTCACACATGATGAGAGACTGAGAAACAGCTGTAAAGCAGCCCAACATGAAATTAGACCCTCCCTGTGAGGAAACCTCTCGAGCCGAACCTCAGAAACCTTCCCAGCAGCCAATAGAAACGCCTCGCTATTAAAGATGAATACTGGAAGACACGTTTCTGTTTATATTCAACGCAAGCCTTCTTTATGTCCTTCTGTGTATATTCTTCTATTTTGTATATCATTCTTTCTATAACTCATTCTATCTATCGTTCATTATATTTATTAGGGATGCAGCGATACCGAAAATTCTGAGTATCTGCCGATACCGATCCGATACCAGTAAAAAAATTTTTTACATCTATGTAGAATTTTTCTATACTTCTGTGTTGACCTGATCATCACTCTGTTGTGTGTTAAACACAATCTGCCAAATATAGACAAATGAAAAAATATCTAATCATAATCTAGGACAAAAATACTATTATAAATAGGTTAGTGGATAATTAAGCAGCAAAAGATACTCTTGAAAAATCACAGGTGCACAAAGTTAGTGAAACATTATTTAGTGGGGAACAAATAAAAGTGTAGTACTAAAGCTGGTAAAATGTAACGCCTTGCTCTTTGTATTATGATAAAATACATTCAAGTAAATATATTTATATATAAATATATACTATAAAATCAGAGACATTTCTTGTAAATGTTTAGCACAGTAATGAAGGCAGCAACATATGATAGATTTATAATCTTTCATTGCGCAAAAGTATTAGTCTATAATACGAAATGCTCCGATATATAGCGTCAGAAAACACTTATGCACATCCCGTGCAAAGTTCAAAGCACAAAGGAAAGAGATATTGATGTGTAGTGTATTATATCTGTGCGATAGTTTGAGCCTTTTCTTTTAACAGTTTGAAATCTGTTACTGTGCGCTCTTGAAATGTGCTGCTTTATAATGTTTTTATGCATTTCTTGGGGCTTATAACAATAACACAGATTAGTATACACACAATATCGTATGTGGATCGGTCTAGACTTAACCGATACTCGATCCAGCTGAAAATGCCCGTATCGGAGCCGATACCGATACTTAATATCGGATCGATGCATCTCTAATATTTATCATTCTTTATAGCATTCCATTATTCTTTATATCTATTGTTCTATATAGCGTCTTTTGTTCTGTCTGTCGTTCTTTCCATTGTTCATTCTATGTGGTTTTCTATACACCTAACCTAAGGGTGATAAAGAAACATGCACGAATAAGAAAATAAATAGTGGTGCATGCTGATGATAAATAGAGTTATTAAGTGCAGTCGTGAATTCAGGAAGTGCATGCTTTTTAGTAAAGTTATTAAGCACAATAAGCAGTGAAAAACAATTAAATGCGGTGCACACACACACAGCTTCTCCTCAGCATGTTATCGCAAATTCACATCTCTTAGGTGTCTTATACACACTATTATTTCAAAATGCCCGTCATGTGGAGTATTCACATAAACACAGTCGGTTATGTGTTAAATAAACATAAACAGTTGATGTGATGTATTTCATTATATTGGATCTGTACGGGACGTTCTTAAAGGGACAGCAGCCTAATAAACCTGCTGCCTCCTGACGCATTAATGTTAAAAAATCACTGAATCACTTTTGGATCTTTAATAAGAATCAGTTCATACTTGATTCATATAGTGAAGACTATGCAGTATTGTAGTTATACACTCCTGTAGTAGGCCTATTTCTTACCATAAAATCAGTAATAATTCATCCCACACAAGCACTGACTGGATAATACTTCTACTAATGACTTTAACCGGAACAACTAGAGGATTTGTGTCCAGCGCTCCTAATAGTAAGACATGCAGCTGGATGTTGTGTTAGGTGTGTGCTTACAGCACCCATGAGAGAGACACATGATACCAGTGCAGAGAGAGAGAGAGATTGTGTTACAGCAGTGTTTCAGGGCTTCAGGCCAAACTGTGCTGGGCTGGATTACATTATGAATGTAGAAAACTAGGTTGAGGTTCATATTCACCGTCTTGAACTTTTGACTGTGGCACCAAAATGTATTTGGACTCTGAAGTGACTTGTAAATGTCTGAATGTTGTTACATTAGATTACAGTACGTCTTTTCTCTTCACTGACGTCACTTTCCTTTATCATGTTTGATGTCTTTAAATCATCGTTGATTCGTTGATTTTTATTGAATTTATGAAGCTGTTCACTCAGCAGTGATATTTTAGAAATATTTGTATATTGTTAGAGTATTTATTACTATTATGGATTAGCTTTTATTTTGATATTTTCAGTTTTCATTTTAAATTAGTTTTGTTTTAATAATTTTTTATATGCTTTTGTCATTTTTATTGGTTTTTATATTTCATTTGTTTGAAACAGAATTAAATGTTTTAGTTTGATTCGTTTTAGTATTTCAAATTAAATTTATTTCAGTTAGTTGCCAAAGCAGCATTTCTCATTTGCGTTTTGTTTCATCTAATGATTATATTTGTAGCAATAGCCAAAAATACATTGCATGGGTCAAAATTATAATTTTTTTCTTTCATGCCAGAAGTCATTTTTGATTAGTAATATGCATTGCTAAGAACTTAATTTGGACAACTTTAAAGGCCATTTAAAAAAAAAAATTTGCCCCCTCAGATTCCAGATTTTCAAATAGTTGTATCTCGGCCAAATATTGTCTGATCCTGACAATACATCAATGGAAAGATTATTTATTCAATGATGTATAAATCTCAATTTCAAACAATTGACACATAAGATTAGTTTTGTGGTCCAGGGTCACACATTTTGTTTTAATTCAGCTTTATTTCAATTAATGAAAATTATTTGTAATAGTTTTAGTTGATCAATAACAACACTGATCTACATTTTTCGGTTTATGTATTTAGAAATGTTTGCATTTATTTATAGTTATTTTCTGTTTAGCTGTAATTAATTAGACTTTTGTTTCAATATTAATAATCTTACTACTTCACATTATTTCAGTTGCCAGGGCAACATTTCAATTTTTTTTTTTTATCTAATATTTTATTATTATATCTGCTTTATTTCAATTAGCAGAGGAAGCACAGGTGTCGCTCATCACATTAACTGTCTTCACTTTCAACTCCAGCAGTTTGCTTGAGGTATTCTTTATAATAAATGCAGTTTAAGCCGTATAATCTTTAAGCTGTTGCGTAAGAGATGATATGGAGTAAGTGTGAAGGTGGAGGCCGCTGGCACAGTGAGGAAGCAGCTGCTTATATACTTGTGCTAATTTAAAGATTTGTTGGGCTTTCTCGACTCATTTATCATTTTTATTTATTTGAGTTTGTTTTATTAACTGTAATAACCCTGTGCATGGCCATTATCTTTTATTCTGTAGTTTGTTAAATGTAACAAACTTGCGAAGGCATCTGTGAACAGCTGATTTAATCATTTAATTCACAGAAAATCACAAGTTCAAGAAATGAAAGCATTTTGCTTTTATAAACTCAGCTCTGACAACTAATCCTGCTGAAACAATCCAAAAACCAACTACAGCAAAAAGCAGAATTTCTGAAGTTGTTAGTCATGAATTTCAAATGATATTTGCACATATGCGAGTAGGATGCTTTGCATCTGATAACCGAATGGGAGTTTCAATATGACAATATTGAGAGAAAAAAACAGGCTTGAGCAAATACAGAAAACAAGTTTTATTCCAAAAGTTATTTTACAGTGATATATAAAACGCAAATAAAAGTCTCCATCCAAATGTCAATTAAACAGTAACACCTTCTGAAAATGTGTCTAGAATCTAAACCAGTTCATCAGCCTCACACAGCTCGGGATGCACAGATGCAGTTTTATTACAGTCACATTTGATTAGCGCTGGGGTCAGAGGTCACAGTTTCTGCAGGAAGCGCAGCACCAGGTCTCGGAGCGCTGTCCGCAGCGGCTCGTTGTTGTCACAGATGATGTGTGTGGCATCTTCCTCCAGCTGGATGAGCACGTCCTCCGTCTGCAGGTGAAGAATGTGCCCGTCTGCCGTCTCCTCCACCTTCACCTCCGTGATGCCGTTCTGCGAGCAGAGATTCAACAGCTATGCTGTAAATAGCATGCATTTGAAACATTTAGTGTTGCGTAATGAGTTGTTTTAATATAAGGCAGTACATCCTTGCTTGTTATTGTTAACAAAAAATTATTATTAAACACTTTTGGTAATTAGAATAAAGCTGAAATAAATTAAATATATAAAATTATAAATTCAATGAAAAACTTGTTAGAAATAGAATGTTGAAGTGTGTGTACACACACACACAGCAATATAATATCATTGGGATACAACTAGTTTTACTAATTTCACTAGTTTTATTAATATTTATTAAAAGGGTCATATGATGCAATTTCTAGTTTTCCTTCTCTTTGGAGTGTTACAAGCTGTTCGTGCATAGATAAGATCCCTGAAGATGGAAAGATTAAAGTCTCAAAACCAAAGAGATATTCTTTATAAAAGTTAAGACTTGTCCACGCCTTCCTAAATCAGCTCATTCAAACATTTAAACTTTGTTTGGGCTTCCAAAAGAGGACACAATTAGAAATCAGTGGTTAAGTTGTATTTACAACACTGTTCCAGAACAGTTCAACCCAAATATTCGAGTGTGTGACTATTTCCTGAACCTGGCAGGAGAGTAGCCTTGCTTGCAGGCTTGCTCAGAGGCTGTTTCTATAAAGTGGGGCAATTCCAACTTTGCAAGGACAGTCTGACGCTTCTGACTCACAGCCTGTAAGTATGTTTCTACTACTGACGATTCAAACGCGAGTTTTGAGCAGTGTAGAGTAGTGTTTGTTGTTCGTCGTTTCTCCGATCACAAATGCAGACATGGTAATGTTTACACGGCGCGATGCAACACGATGCGTAAAAAGACAGTATAAGTCATTATAATCAGTAATTATGTCCCCACTGGATGCAACAAATGCCTCGTTTGTAATGGGGTTTTTTTTAGTCTCGCCTCACCGGGAAAGGCCATCACAATACGGTGAGGGGCGTAACATTTCTGTCTCACACTTGAGGTGTTCGGCCAATAACAACGCACTGGATAGCTGGCCAATCAGAGCACGCCTCGCTTCTCAGAACGATGAGCTTTGCGTTGCGTTTTTGCATTTCAGAAAGAAGGAGCATAGAGTAACAATAACATGCAGTATGTGGAAAATAATGTTTTTGAACCTTAAACCTCATAAACACATTGCATTACACCAAACACACAAAATAATGTTCTTTTTAGCAACGTCATATGACCCCTATATTATTACGAACTAAAATGTAAGTTTTAGTCATTTTTTGTCATTTGTATTTTTTTTTTAATAATACTACTAATAATGCAATTCAGCTGAGATACTATTGTAGTACTCATATTTTGAATTAATTTTATACTTAATTTTTAAAGTTTTAAATGTCTATAATACTTTATTCATTTTTATTTCAGTTTTAGTTATTTTAGTAAAACTAAATGAAAATGAGAAATGTTTTATTTCAGTTAAAATTTACTTCAAGTAACACGGCTTTGAACTTGCCATTTCTATTCTCATTATTACAAGTTTCTCTTTTTTTTTTTTGCAGTTTGACTTTATTTAGACAGTTTGTCTCCTAGACGGCCATCGGAACAAGACCACAGGAACCAGATGAGTCCTCTGCACAATCTGACTCTGCTGCAGCCTAGATGTAAACTGCTGATTTCGTCTGGCCAGAGGAGAATGACACTATTTCCTCATGTAAATACTGTACAGCTGATATAAAGCCACCCAGCTTTGACACAATCTGCATTGTTAAAAGCGCTATACAAATAATAGTGACTATTTGGTTTTGGCCTGTGTGATTTGTACAGAGAGCTGTAAGCGATGTTAATTACTCCAGCACAACACTTAATGTGTGTCTCCAAGTTCATCTGGGGATTGATTAGTTTTAACTGGCTCAGTCGTGTTTATTTGCTGAACAGCTGCGGTCGAACCAGCAGAGAGCATCAGAACACTCAGATGTGTGTGAGAGAATGAGATCATCACCAATCCCACTTACACCACGATATTATTACTGTAAAATCAGAATTCAGTTTTGTTGAAATGTGATTGCATGTTGTTCTGTGGTTGCTAGGGTGTTGAGGATGGTTGCCAGGACATTCCTTAAGTGTTTTGAGTTATTTTTACGTTGCAATGCAGTTGGTTGGCCATTGTTATGACATTTTGCCTGTTGCTAGGTGGTTGCTAGGGTGTTTTGTGTTGTTTTGGCAACTAACTTAAAATAGGTTGAAGCACTAAAATTATTAAAACTAAACTATAAACTGTTAAAACTGAAGTTAAAAAGCAAAATATAAATATTTAAAAAAGAAAAACAAATAAAAATGATAAAAGCAAATAAAATGACTAAAACCCAAACTAAAATAAATATGAAAACAGAAAATATTAAAATAAAAGCCAATTTAAAATATGAATAAATATTACAATTATATGCAAGTAATACTAAAATAATTTTAAAAAGTATATACAATTTAAAGATTTTATATTATGCACCAATCTAGTATTGTACAAGGCATCAAAATGTCAAAATGGACAATAAATAATTTATATATATATATATATATATATATATATATATATATATATATATATATATATATATCAGTGTTGTTAACTAAATCAAAAACTTTCAAAAATACATTTCATTAAAGCTGAATATTTTATTTTAAATATTTTATGTGTATATATATATATATATATATATATATATATATATATATATATACACACACACACACACAAAATATTACAAAGAAATATTAGTCCTAAAACTGAAATAAAATAAATCAAAGTGAAATATAAAAAAATTAAATTAAAAATAATACAAGCAAATTACCAAATAAAATGACTAAAACTAAAATTAAAACTAAAAATATAAAACATTTCAATTCAAAATATGCATAAATGATATAGTTGTATATAAGCAATACTAAAATAGTAAGTAATACTAAGATAAAAAAGTATATTATGCACTCATGTTGTTGCACAGTTTTTGTTGTGTTTATTAAAGGGGTGGTTGACTTTTTTTTTCCTAGGCTTGATTGTGTTCATGGGATGCAGTCTAATGTGTTAATGCTTTGTTTAAAAAAAACGCATTATTTTTCGCATAATTGACCTTTATTCTACACTACTCTGTCCCTTGTGACGTAACGAACCCGGGAAGTAACTCGCCATCATCGATATCTCTGTTTGCAGTGAACTTTCAGCGTCGTAACTTTGCAGATATTGTTTATGCTCAAACAGCAACATTACACACTAACTAATGCCAACAAATCGCAATCATCCAACCCTTTAAAATGTTGAAATAATCTCACATAATAAAATTAAACTATAGTGAACCAAAACGTTTTGGGAACTAACTTCATAAATGCACTACAAGGCACCTTGATTGTTGCAAAATTGTCACATAAATGAAGTTCAATCTGAGAAAATAGTTCTGTAGATGATGATACTTGATCAAATGCATCAACTTTCCTGCTAATAATGCAGCAGTATCTGCAGCACACCTGCATCATCAGCACTAAACCCAGCGACTTCATTAGCAGCTCACAAAGTCATCTTCAGCAGGATCACCTTCCTTTACAATCATTAGAGAAATTCATTTGGCTTCCAGATTAATTAGCTCGATGTTCCGGACACCTGCAGAAGTGCTGCCAGAATCTGCCGTTTGGGATCCGAAGCAAATGAGGAGTTTGCCGTTTCCCTGCATGCTAATGGCACTCGCTGGATTTCTCTTTCTTCTGTTTTCTGCCACCGGCGGGACATTCAAGCTGCAGATCTGTGTGACAGTGGGTCATGTGGGTTGAGTTACCTCCGTCAGGTGGGCGCTTCTCTTTCTAGTGCCCCGGGGCGCCACACAGACCACATTTCACTACAGACACTGCGAGTCATTCGTCAAACTCCTGTCCCGGCTTGACTTGAACCTACAGGCGCTCTGAGCCCTGTTTAACAGAGCAGGTTGACTGGTTAGAGTGCAGATGGAGTGTGTTGTACCTTGTGTAGCATGGCCAGGAAAGGCTCCAGAGGAACCGCACCGCTCAGCAGAGGTTTGGGGTTCAGGACCTCCGGTGGCTCCTCCATCACCCTCTTCCTCTTCTTACTGGGCGGCACCGGAGCGGGCTTGGGCACCGGCTACAACACACACACATACATATACACATAAATAAGAGCATAAAAACATCATTATGTCTTAGGCCTGAGATAATGCAAATGCTTCTAGTTACGCAGATGTATGTTTTTCACCTTAAAGGGCCGTATTCCACACACTTTTTATTTTCTCTCAGTTCCCTTTCTTATGTTAGTGATGAAGCTGCTGAATTAGCCTTGAGAGCAGTGAGCGAAAATCAAGTCAAAAGCCTTGCTTTTTGTTTGAATGAAAAAAAACTAATGTTGATAAATTTGTATTTTAATTGTTTTTGTTAGTTATTTTAATTACTATTAAACATTATATATATTTTTTTATTTATTATATTATTATCATTATTAGCATCATCAATTATTATCTTGTAATTCTTTTATTTACATTACTTAAAAATGTTCTGTCATGGTTGTGAAAAAAAGCCTTGCTTTTTCTGAAACTTTCTAAACTAAAACAATAAAATTGTATTGTAATTATATTGTTTATTTGTTTTAATTATTTATATATGTGCGTGTACGTGTATATATATATATATATATATATATATATATATATATATATAATATATTTATATTAAATATATAATTATATTATTTCATTTTTCATGAGCTGAACTCAAAGATCTAAGACTTTTTCTATGTACACAAAAGGCCTATTTCTGTCAAATATTGTTCACAAATCTGTCTAAATCTGTGTTAGTGAGCACTTCTCCTTTGCCGAGATAATCCATCCACCTCACAGGTGTGGCATATCAAGATGCTCATTAGACAGCATGATTATTGCACAGGTGTGCCTTAGTTTGGCCACAATAAAAGGCCACATGTGCAGTTTTATCACACAGCATAATGCCACAGATGTTTTGAGGGAGCGTGCAATTGGCATGCTGACTGCAGGAATGTCCACCAGAGCTGTTGCCCGTGAATTGACTGTTAATTTTACCATAAGCCGTCTCCAAAGGCGTTTCAGAGAATTTGGCAGTACATCCAACCGGCCTCACAACCGCAGACCACGTGAAACCACACCAGCCCAGGACCTCCACATCCAGCATCTTCACCTCCAAGATCGTCTGAGACCAGCCACCCGGACAGCTGCTGCAACAATCGGTTTGCATAACCAAAGAATTTCTGCACAAACTGTCAGAAACCGTCTCAGGGAAGCTCATCTGCATGCTGGTCGTTCTCAATGGGGTCTCGACCTGACTGCAGTTCGTCGTCGTAACCGACTTGAGTGGGCAAATGCTCACATTCAATGGCATCTGGCACTTTGGAGAGGTGTTCTCTTCACAGATAAATCCTGATTTTCACTGTACAGGGCAGATGGCAGACAGTGTGTATGGCATCGTGTGGGTGAGCGGTTTGCTGATGTCAACGTTGTGGATCGAGTGGCCCATGGTGGCGGTGGGGTTATGGTATGGGCAGGCGTATGTTATGGACAACGAACACAGGTGCATTTTATTGATGGCATTTTGAATGCACAGAGATACCGTGACGAGATCCTGAGGCTCACTGTTGTGCCATTCATCCACGACCATCACCTCATGTTGCAGCATGATAATGCACGGCCCCATGTTGCAAGGATCTGTACACAATTCCTGGAATCTGAAAATATCCCAGTTCTTGCATGGCCAGTATACTCACCGGACATGTCACCCATTGAGCATGTTTGGGATGCTCTGGATCGGCGTATACGACAGCGTGTTCCAGTTCCTGCCAATATCCAGCAACTTCGCACAGCCATTGAAGAGGAGTGGACAACCTGATCAACTCTATGCGAAGGACATGTGCTGCACTGCGAGAGGAAAATGGTGGTCACACCAGATACTGACTGGTTTTTTTATTGTGGCCAGCCTAAGGCACATCTGTGCAGTAATCATGCTGTCTAATGAGCATCTTGATATGCCACACCTGTGAGGTGGATGGATTATCTCGGCAAAGGAGAAGTGCTCACTAACACAGATTTAGACAGATTTATGAACAATATTTGAGAGAAATAGGCCTTTTGTGTACATAGAAAAAGTCTTGGATCTTTGAGTTCAGCTCATGAAAGATGGGGGCAAAAACAAAAGTGTTGCGTTTATAATTTTATTCAGTGTATATATATATATATATACTGTATGTATATATATATATATATATATATATATATATATATATATATATATATATATATATATATATATATATATATATATATATATATAAACCAGTGATTAAAATCAATTCAACTGATTAATAATAATTTTACATTGTTAACATTTTCATTTTATAAGTAATTTTAAATTAATATATGACTAGTAGCAGTAGTATCTTTATTTATTTATTTATTTTTGTGATTCAGAATGAGCTGTGTGTTCACGCTGGATGAATAAACTGTAGTTTACAAACCATGCTGTTATAATGCGGGCTAAAAAAAGCTTCAGACAATGTAGAGAAAAATGTAAGCAAACTTCATCACGACTCAAGGCCGGGTCACAGTTTATCAGGCTGTCACACTGAACACATGCTGTGTTCACACACTCACTGACCTGCAGAACGTGCTTGTTGTCCTTGGACTGCAGAACCGCAGACACTGTAGCGACAGAGACGCCCGCTTTAATCTCTGACGGCACCAGAGACCTGGCGAGCTGGACGTTAACAGGAGAAAACAAAAACTCAACAGATGCCTGGCCAACTAGCATCATACATATTTACTGATATAGCTTTTTTTATATTATTTTAAAGCATACAAATAATCAATATACAGAACTGAAAAAATTTATATTTTTTAGCTTTTTGACCAGTGTTATAATTAACAAAAATGTTAACTATTTCAATGGATTTTTGTTCATTTAAATAAAACTGAAATAAAACAGAAATATTAGATGAACACCTTCAACTAAACAAAAACTTGCTTTGGCATCCAAGTGAAAGAAGTTATTTAAAATACTAAAATTACTGAACTGAAATGAACTAAAACTAAATTTATCTAGAAATGTGTGTAAAAAACTAATAAAATGATAAAAGCACTTCTAACAAATAAATTGAAAATGATAAAAGCCAATTCAAGTAATATTAAACATTATAGCCATAAGTAAATAATACGAAAATAGCACTGTTTTTGAAATCATGATAAATATAAAAAAAAATATTAATATTAGATGAAAAATTCAAACTGAATGAAAATTAGAAATGTTACATTGGCAACTTACTGAACTATGTTTAGGTTAAAATACTCAAATTACTGACTGACTAAAACTAATTAAATATACTATTCACAAATAAATATATTTTGTATAAATGTAAATAAATGTTAAAATTTTAACTAAAATTAAATAAATATACTACTTTAAAAATATATATAAATTGAACTGAAACTGAACTGAAAATCTAAAACTAAAATCTAATTTAATATATGAATATTAGATATTAAAGCATGGTTAAAAAGCAGTTAATCTGTCAGTGTGTGATTAAAATGAATCTTAGAGAGCTGTTGAGAGTTGTGTTGGGACCTCAGGCAGCAGGTGGATGCGCTCGTAGCGGCGTCTGAAGGGAAGGCCCAGGACGGAGCAGCGGCGGTAGGCCATGGGCGGAGGCTGCAGCTCCAGCATCAGGTCCGAGCGGTGAGGCTGAGCCGGAGGAGGCTGCGTGTACGGCTCCGGACACACCACATGAAGAGGCTGATGGGACAACAGAGTCGATCGAGGCCAATTCAATCATTTCATGTGTTAATGGACACACTGAGGACATCTGACCTTCCGACTGTACCTGGATGTCCTTCAGGAGTTTGGTCACCTGGTGGAAGTTGAGCCGCGTGTCTATGGGACAGTAAACGCACTTCATGGCCAGCGGCTGGTACGGAGCCAGAGCGTCCAGGTAAGAGAAGTCCGGCTCTGAGAGTCAGAGGTCAAAGCGTTTCAGAACTACACCACATTCAAGGAAACCTGGAAACCCTTCAAGTCAATTTTCCAGTCTATATTTCCATTCCAGTTTCCATGGCAACCGTTCTAGACATTCTAATGGGTTTCCACTGGGGACTTTGCATCGTTATAAAATCATTATGAAAAACATTTGTTTGTAGAAAGGACAAAATACTGTGTCAATCGATGCAAAAAATTGTAACGATCCTAAAAATAGTCATATGCAAAATATAGTTTCTTTTGCTTTTGGAGTAAATGGTGTTCATTAATTTTCTGCTCACCAAGGCTGCATTTATTTGTTTAAAAGTACAGTAAAAACAGACAAATAGTGAAATATTATTATTATAATAACTGTTTTCTATTTTAATATATTGTAAAATGTCATTTATTTCTGTGATGCAATGATGAATTTTCAGCATCATTACTACAGTCTTTTGCTGCTCATTAAACATTTCAGATTATCATCAATGATGAAAACCGTTGTGCTGCTTCATATTTTTATGGAAACAGTGATGCATTTAATTTTTCAGGAGTCTCTGATGAACAGAAAGTTCAAAAGAATAGCATTTATTTGAAACAGTATAAAAGTCTTTACTGTCAGTTTTGATCAACTGAATGCATCTTCGCTGAATAAGAGCGACATGTTTAGTGATATGCAGTGTCTCACCGGTGAAGATGATGGTATTGAGGCTGGATTTGCCCCACAGCTCCATGAAGTGCACCACATCCCCGAAGCGCAGGGACGGGTGACCGGTGAACACCACACACGGCTGCCGGAACTCACTGCTGAAATCTCCATGGATGCTGGGGTAATGCTTCAGTTTATTGGTCTGAATCAGCTGCAGAAAGCAAACACATGACAGTCAGGGAACGACAAACAGCTGTGTGTCAGTACAGGTCTGCGCTCTGATGATTTAGCTGTGTTTGGTTCGTACCTCTGCGTGAGGAAAAGGCGGCTCGGGCAGATAGACCTTAGACTGCTTGTTCTGACACAACCTTCAGCACAAACACACAAAACAGCCAGAGAATGAGCTATTATTGAGCACATCTATGGGAATATCACAGCAATAATGAACAATCACCATGGTAACCATAGTATCTGCCAGCATATTATCAAACCAATGAACTTCAGTGATGCTTCTAGGGACTGATGGGAAAAAAAATAAACTTTTAAAGAAATTAATCAATTTATCAATCATGAATAATGTTAAATGTTACAGATGTCATTTATAAGACAAATCCCACAATATGAGAATGAAATGCAAACAAATACAATTACATATGATTTTATTAATTTATTCTGTTAATTTAACATTTTATTATATTATATGATACTACATTACATATGTCTTTAATAAGACAAAGCCCACAATATAAAGCTGATGAACTAGAAAAAAAATACTAGAATTTTTTTAAATTAAATTCATTTTTATTTTATTCATTTTCATTTTAAATTATTAATTATATTTTATATTACAGATGTTTTTAATAAAACATAATCCACAATACATAGTTGAATAACTAGAAAAATATATATAATTAGATTTGTATTACTAAATATAATTTTATTTTTATTTTATTAACTTTATTATTCAATTAAAAACTATATTTAAATTTTATATATTACACCGCAATATCTAGCTGATGAACAATAAAAAATTAATTAAATACAATAATTTATTTTAATAATAATTTAATATTATATAATATTACAGGTGTTTTTGATCAAACAAAACTAGCTGTAATATTATGATAAACAAGAAAAATATAATATTCAAAATAACATTTTTTTATGTATTATTACATTCTATAATAATATATTATAGATGTCTTTAATAAGAAAACCCCACAATATCTAGAAGATAATCAAGAATAAAATTATTTTATATTTTTCTATATTCTTTCTATATTTTTATATATATTTTTATATTTCTATATTTTTTATATTTTTTTCGCTATTAATTTTCCATGACTTGTTGATGGTTTTCCATAACCATGAGGACCCCATACAGTTTGTATGAACATTTATCATGATCGATGAAGTCATTTTGATGGACTGAAGTTCATTCATTGCAATGACAGTGGTGACTGAAACTGCGACCAAACAGTTTTACTAAAATAACTATAGTATTTTGGCAGAAACTATGATTACCGTGGTACTTTTTAGTAATGGGAAAGCCATTGTATCTCTTAGTTTTAAATCAAGCACATTACTGGAAGCGGTTTGCGATCGTACCATTCTGCGAAGATCTGCGAGAACTCGAGCGAGCTGTTGGCCACGGGGGAGATGAAGTAGAACGGGGTGCTGCCCAGGTTAGCCGAGTCCATGAACTGATACAGACACTCCAGCAGGTCGTAGATGACCCCAGACGAGTAACACGGGACCAGCACGTTCCCACCGGCACGGATCGTCATGGCTGAGGAGAGAGAAAACACTCGGAGTCAGACGCGCTCTTACGTAACACAGCGGATCAGGCTGCAGCGGTGTCAAACTCACACAGGTTGCTGCAGAATTCTCCCAGCATGCCGTCTGGGTTGGCGGTGGGGATCTGGGTCAGGCCCGTCAGGATGAGCACGTCGCTGTTCTTCAGAGAGCTCTGCTCCATGGGCTGCAGCACACAACAGAAGAAATAGAAACCCATGAAAAACTGATGTTTTATACCAGAGGTGAAAACGCTAATGAGCTGTCTTACTGTCCAGCACACGGTCTACACGGGCAGCATCCTTAGAGAACATTCACATGCATTTCATCTAATATTTATATATTTTTCAGCTTTATTTCAGTTAACAAATACGATTATTATCATTTTTATTCACAACTATTATGATTATGACTATAATATTAATGAACTGTGATGTTATGTTAGAAAACACATATTACTCAACCTGTTATTTATTTGGTATTATTTAGATTTTTTATTTTAACTAATACATATAAATATATATATATATACACTTTTTTTATTTTCAGTTTAAGTTTAAGTAATTTCATTGTGCTTTTGCAATTTGTTTTAGCAATTAAACTTTAAAGATTTCTAAAAAGCACTCGACCAGAGTTCTTTATATAATTTATTATTTTTATTAATAAATAAAATAATATTTATTAATATTTTGGATTAGCTTTTATTTTTATATTTTAAGTTTTATTTATTTTTTATGTTTTGCCATTTTTATTAGTTTTTGATATTTTTTATTATTTTTATTTTTGATATATTTTTATATAGTTTTTCAACTTAAACTTCTTTCATTTTAATTAGTTGCCAAGGCATTTCTCATTTTGCTTACTTTTGTTAAGTGTCAGTTTTCATCTAATATTTAGATTTTTTTAGCTTTATTCCCCTAAACAAAAATAATTTTTAATGGTTTTAGTTTTAGTTAGCAATTTCAACACTGGACTCAATTTAAGATTGTTTTCAATGTTGCTATGCCATGCGTACAAATATATAAAATAAACACTGGGTAAAACAGTCCATTTTAAATTGAATTTTTTTATTAATACATTCTGCTGTGAAAAATAATTTTTTAATTATTACTATTCATTTTATTATATTTTTAATGAATATTTTATTATTTAATAGATTTTATGATTTTTTCATGATTTAAAGGGATAGTTCACCCAAAAATGAAACTTCTGTCATCATTTACTCACCCTCAAGTAGTTCCAAACCTGTATGAATGTCTTTGTTCTGCTGAACACAAAGGAAGATATTCTGAAGAAAGTTTGTAACCAGGCTGTTTTGGTGCACCATTGACTTCCATAGTAGGAAAAAAATACTATGGATGTCAATGGTGCCCCCAGAACTGCTCTGTTTCCCACATTCTTCAGAATATCTTCCTTTGTGTTCAGCAGAACAAAGACATTCATACAGGTTTGGATTGAATGGATTTTTTGGGTGAACTATCCCTTTAAGGGATTGTGTTCTCTCTCAAGAACACGTGTGATGCTGCCTCGGACGGCACTGAAATGCTGTGTGGGCTGGCGTGGCGTGGCGTGGCATGTATCTGCTGTGATTTGTGTGTGTGTGGCGTCACCTGAGGGTGTGTGGTGAGCAGAGAAGAGCCAGACACATAAGAAACTTTCTCATAATGCGACTGAATGATCCAGTTTGAGCTGCCCAGAGAATATCCCGAACTCAACGGCGTGACCTGCACCGCTCCAAACAGCTCCTGACAGACAGAGACAGATTCAATTTAGGAGTTTAGACGGATTTATGCCTTTCGTTTTAGCCTGGAGTGTTGAAATGAGGACCTCACCACTTTCTGAGAGTATCCCACCAGCTGGACTTTACTGAGGGCAGAATTGACTTCCTGCATGCTGTAACACTTCCTCCAGCTCCAGACGTCCACCGCGTCCTTCAGAGGCCCAGGGAGCAACCTGAAATACAAACACCTTTATGAGATTTAAACCAGTGATTATCAGCGACGTTTCCATTGACTATTATGAACAAAAAAAAAAAAAAATTTTTAAATAAAATTTTAATAATTTAATATTCAATTAGTAATTACATTATTTATTAATAAATATGATTTATATATTGTCATATTACAGATGTCTTTAATAATACAAACCCACAATATTTAGCCAATGAACTAGAAAAAATACAATTACATAATTTAATAATTTTATTATTCAATAACTTGAAAATGATATTAAATATATAATATATTTAATATATATATTAAATATAAATCTATCTGATAAACAAGAAAAATAAAATGAATGAAATATAATTATCAATTTTATTTTGTTAATTTAACATTGAATTATTAAATATTATTATATTACACAATTCTTTAATAAGATAAAACCCACAATATCTAGCAGATTAACTACAAAAAAAGTGTTATTTTTATTTAACATTGAAGTATTCATTATATTATTATATAACGTATGTTATATTATAGGTGTCTTTATTAAGACAAAACCCACAATATCTATCAGATTAACTACAAAATATTAATTAAATCAAATTTTATTTAGTTCAAATTAAATTATTAAGTATATTATTATATTAAATATATGATACAGCTGATGAACTACAAAAAAAATAATTAGCAGCCTAAAATGCACACAGACACCTTAATGGGATTTCTCATTCATGGACCCCTCAAGCGTCACAAAAATAAAAATAAATAAGCGAACTGTTGTCAGAGTTGGTGGTTTTGGCCAGAGTGAGCTGCAGTGTGAGTTTAGTACCGCTGTATTTCTTTGTTCTTCCAGCAGGTAGCAGCATGAGCCTTTGGTACTCTCTCCATGAACGCCACCAGCTCCTCCATCAGCAGCCTGAACACACAACATCACATCATCTTACCGCAAGATCAACTGAATTCTACATTATATCAAGTGAGGAATCAAATGTCCGCTAATGTGAGATCATTCATGTTGCATTCACTACCATTCAAACTTTAGGGTCGGTTAACTTTTTAATGCTTTTAAAGTCTCTTCTGCTTTTAAAATGTAATGTTTTTCCTGTGATCAAAGCTGAATTTTCAGCATCATTACTCCGGTCTTCAGTGTCACATGATCAGTTGGTGCTGGAGTTGGAGAAGCGCACCTGCCGATCTGTAGGGTGGGTTCGGTGGCGTATACGGTCCCGGTGAAGCCCGTGTGTTCGGTGATATACGGCAGAGCCATCATGCAGTGATAGTTTGATATCAGGATCACGTCTATGGTGGAGAGGTCCAGCAGCTCTTTCTGGAAACGTAAAATCATTTCTTTACCAAACACTTTCTGATGCACAGACAGGACAGGAGGAGGAGGAGTTTTATTTCTGTCAAGAGCTAATATTTACTTCAGGGAGGCAAAATTCTGGCTGTGAGTCCACAAACACACGTCCTGAGCATTCCTTCAACTCCTACAACACACACACAACATCAATCATTATGGAAATATATTTGAATTCATTCGTATTTTTAAAGTGAGCTCTGTGATGATTTCAGTGGCAAACAAGTACTCACTTTTTCCAGGTTTATGGCTCCATCTTTGGAAACCCATCCTGGGAGTTTGGATAATCTTGGACTGTAAATCAGCAGAACAAAGTTATTTTATTACAATTTAACAGAAAAATCGTATCACCTTAGCTTTAAATCACATGTTCATAAGATATCTAAATTATTTTAGTCCACTGGATGGGATTCTGTGTCGCTTAATTGCTTAAACCCTAGTAGATATTTACATAATATAAGATATAATGTATGTTTATATATATATATATATATATATATATATATATATATAGAGAGAGAGAGAGAGAGAGAGAGAGAGAGAGAGAGAGAGAGAGAGAGAGAGAGACGGGGGATATTAGATCTAAGATACATATTATATCTAATACAAGAAAAGTCATCATATCATATTATATGAAAATTAAGATGGTTATGTTATTTTCATTTGTAATAATTGTTCAGTAAAACCGAGTAAAAATAAAATACTTCGTATCTAACCCTAATACCCAAGCATATTAATAAAAATGTTAATGCATGTAAAACCTAGTAAAAACAATAAATATGTTGTGTATATTGGACAATTGGAAATACGAAGAGATACACACATGTGCTTGAATCAAAATGCCATTTCATATTATATGTATGTATTTCGAGAGGGACCCAGGTTCTGGTAAAAGCACTGATGTGTGTGATCAGTGTTTATGTGAGACTGACCTGTGCACCAGAGGCAGCGGCAGGAAATACAGAGCTGCTGTTGTGTCCAGCCCACAGTCCAGCATGATGGTGGTGGATTTAAATTTGAGCACATTACAGGGCAGAGTGGGATGACCTGACAGACAGTACTGAACACACACACACACACACACACAAAACACACACAAACACGCACAAACACACGCACACACACACACACAAACGCACAAACACGCACAAACACACGCACACACACACACACAAAAACACTCACACAAACACAGAGAGAGAGAGAGAGCATCATTTACTGCAGGAGACTCAATATTACTGTCACTGCAGCTGATTTGACTCAAAACAAAGCTTATCGTATTTATGGCAAACACATAACACGCTCATATACGCACCAGTTTCATGTCTGCTCCTCAGAAACTGAACTGATTTCCTAGCTTTCTGGTTTTCTGTGATGCTACAACTCGGGAAACATTCAGGACTGATGTCTTTTCTTCTTCTACTGTCTGTGAGTGTCATTCAGCTCATGACAGACGCGCATTTGCCCCCTAGCGGCCCCCAGAGGAACCTCAAGATGTTGAATAAAGATCATTTCTAAAAATATATGATTTAGAAAATAAAGCGAGTGTCTGGCTTTGCAAGATAAATAAATAAATAAAGATTATTACGGCAATGGTAGGCCCCACAAGTCCAAAAAAAGTGTATTAAAAAACGCCATTACGCAAAAATGCTATTACCTTTGTCCATGCCCTTGTTTATTGATTTATTTGTTTATATAATAATAATACTAATAATAATTCATTTTATTTATGGGCGCCTTTCAAGACACTCAAGAACACCTTACAATAATAAAATACATGATTAAACAGAGGGAAAAAAACAACACAATAAACAATAATACCAAAAATCAATACCCAATAACATAGCTAAAATCACTCAGGATGATATATATATATATTACAATATTATATATTTTACGTATTTATATAAAATAATTATGTAATGTAATTTTGTTCTAATATATTGTCATTTTATCTGATCTGTTTTTAATTTTTTCAGCATGTTTATTCAGTATTAACCATGATGGTCAATGAACAGTGCACTTTTATTTGTTTGTTTGTTTTTAACAAAGACAGATGTCTGACAAATATTACAATAAAATACTACAGTAATTTACTCCTGAATAATGGTACTCAGAAACAAATAAATAATGAACTAATAAAACATCACCTAGTGTTAGTTGTCCAAAACAGAAAAATGATAAATTAGACCCAACTCAACTGTCCAATCAGAAACAGCTTCTGTCCGACAGGCCCCGCCCACTCGAGCACACGTTTGAGTGACGGTGTGGCTCTACCTGCTCGCTGTGTTTGGTCTCCGTCGGTCCCGTATGCGCGTGACTCACCTGCTCAAACACTCCTGAAGATCCGCTGAAGTTTAAGGTAAGATGGCGAGAGATCAGGAAATGAAGCAGGTGGAGTTATCGCTGCTTTCTCTTGTATGAACTCGTGTTTAATGTTTGTTCCGTAGGTCGGTCTGGAAGTGTTTTATTCCAGTCTGGATGAGTCAGTGTCTCTGGACATTTAATCTGTAGCTATTCCACATGATCACTGCTGGAATGACACACACAACTCCATAACGAGCAGACACACTCTCCATGAACAGGGTTTGCTGCATTCTAACCTGAAACTTCTTGAATTGCATTCATAAATGTGTCATTTTGGAACATTGTAACAGGTCAAGCACTTGAAACAGTGTTACACTGCTTAAAAGATTATTCAGAGCTGTTTGACTAATCAAGCTCATAATGTGTAGTACTAAATAAATCAGATGCATGTTTGTTTAATGGAGTTATTGCTCATAACTGGATGAAATAATAACACAGGAACTGGTGAGACAGGTGCAGAAGGTCTTCATGATGGATGAAAGTGCTGTGAATGAGTCTAATGTGAAAGTGGCGGTCCGGGTTCGACCCATGAACAGGAGAGGTGAGGATGAACCACAGCCATGTGACTGTCACATTATGATTGTGTTTAATGTTTAAAGACTGTGTTTGATTCCGATCTTGATCTACGGCCTTTTTTTCGTTTATGATCCTCAAACAAGCATCTGAAAAAAAATCGACTTTAAAAAGCATAAACTTTGTTGCATTTACATGCTGTATTTTTTTAAAATTGTGTGTGTGTATATATATATATACACACACACATACACAGTATAAACATTTTCAAATATATAATTTAGTAAAAAAAAACAAAAAAGTCAGTAGTTTTCGAAATATTGCATATAAAATGCTGTTCGCGAGCGATAATGCAAACAATATTATGGCCAATTTCTGATTGATTGTTATTAATGTGCTTTTTACAGAACGAGACTTAAAGACAAAATGTGTTGTGGACATGGAAGGAAATCAGACCGTCCTGTACCCGGCCAATGGAAACCTGGGAAAGGGCGACAGCAGGTAAACTGGGGTGTGTTTGTGTTGGTGTGTGATTGTATTTGACAAACACTCAGTACAGTGATTTTTTAAGTTTTTATATCTGTATATATTTCTTTATATCTGTCTTGACAAGCCTCAAACGACTGGAGTAATCAGCTAGCTCTAAAGAGCACATGTGCTGCATGCCTTTGCAGAACAATGCTAGGGTGTTCTGAGGAGTTAGTCGCTATTTATTGCTCACCAGGTGAAATCATGATGAGTCTGATCACATAGTAAAGAAACAGCAGATCATGCGTCTGACTTCCTGCTTTAGTCTGATTCTCTCTCTCGCTGACATTTTCTTTCTTTCTCTACATTCCTCTTCTCCTTTGACCTTCAGTGTCCATAGAAACGAGTGAAGGTTCATTGGCAGGTCAAAAGTAACCCTGGATACTCCTGATTAAAAACCCAAGCAACTAAATTACTCCTGTCTCATTGGGTCTTTTCAGGCAACCTAAAACAACGCTGCACGGATGTGCTGTCCTTTCATTTACCAAGCACCACATAGCTTTACACATGATATCTGGTTTACTTCCTGTGAACACAAATACTGTACTTTGAATGTTCAATTTTTAAAAGTGTTTGTTTACTGCGATTGAAAACATCTTGAAGTTTGAAAGTTACATGTTCATTGTGTATTCTTTAGGAGTTGTTAACTTTCAGAGTGGTTACTGATATGGTTTCTATAGTGTTTCTGTGTGTGTTTTTAAGCTGTTCTGGGTGGTTGCTAGCAGCTACTTAAGTGTTCTGGGTAGATTCTAGGGAATTTTGTGGTTTTCAGTGTTCTGGGTGGTTGCTAGGGTGTTGCCAGGCAAATTTTAAGGTGTTCTGGGTGGATTCAAGTGCAATATGTGGTTTAAGATGTGCTAGGCAGTTGCTAGGGTGTTGCTAAGATTTTCTGAGTGGTTTCAAGGGCATTATGTTGTTGTTAAGGTGTTGTGGGTGGTCGCTAGGGTGTTGCTAAGATTTGGTAAGAAGTGGTTTCTAGGGCATTGTATTTCATTTATATATAGCACAATATGTTCCAGGCAGTTGCTAGGGTGTTGCTAGGCCATTGCTTAGATTTTTGGAGTGGTGTCAAGGGCATTATATGTGGTTAAGATGTTCCAGGCAGTTGCTAGGGTGTTGCTAGGCCATTGATGAGATTTTCAGAGTGTTCATTATGTGATTGTCTGAGTGGCTGCTAGGCTGTTTCTAACATATTCTCAGTGGTTTCAAGGGCATTATGTAGTTGTTAAGATGTCCGGGGCCATTGCTAGGGTGTTGCTAGGCTATTGATAAGATTTTCAGAGTGGTCTCTATGGTATTATGTGGTTGTTAAAGGGGTCATATTACGTTGCTAAAAAGAACATTATTTTGTGTATTTGGTGTATTGCAATGCGTTTATACAGTTTAAGGTAAAAAAAAAAACACATTATTTTCCACATACTGTACATTATTGTTGCTCCTCTATGCCCTGCCTTTCTGAAACGCGTCGATTTTTACAAAGCTCATCGTTCTGAGAAGCGAGGCGTGCTCTGATTGGCCGAACACCTCAAGCGTGAGATGGAAATGTTACGCCCCTCACCGTATTGTGATGCTGTGTCCCGATACGATGATACAAAAACAATAAAACCCATTATAAACAAGGTATTTGTTGCATCCAGTGGGGACATAATTACTGATTATAATGACTTATACTGTCTTTTTACGCATCGTGTTGCATCACGCCGCGTAAACATTACCATGTCTGCACTTGTGATCGGAGAAACGACGAACAACAAGCACTACTCTACACTGCTCAAAACTCGCGTTTGAATCGTCAGTAGTAGAAATGTACTTACAGGCTGTGAGTCAGAAGCGTCAGACTGTCCTTGCAAAGTTGGAATTGCCCCACTTTATAGAAACAGCCTCTGAGCAAGCCTGCAAGCAAGGCTACTCTCCTGCCAGGTTCAGGAAATAGTCACACACTCGAATATTTGGGTTGAACTGTTCTGGAACAGTGTTGTAAATACAACTTAACCACTGATTTCTAATTGTGTCCTCTTTTGGAAGCCCAAACAAAGTAGTTTCGCTTTCACAATGAAACACAGTGTCTCCAGAACATGGTGCCGGTGGCAGCAACAGCACTACAGCGAGAATAAAAATCACACCCCTTTGCGTAAACATTGAGGCGGTGAAAACCTCCCCACACAGTGACCTAGACGTGGGGGCGCGTTTAAATGAGCTGTTTTAGGAGGGCGTGGTCGAGTCTTTTATAAAGAATATCTCTTTGGTTTTGAGACTTTAGTCTTTCCATCTTCAGGGATCTTATCTATACACAAACAGCTTGTAACACTCCAAAGAGAAGGAAAACTAGAAATCGCATCATATGACCCCTTTAAAGTATTTTTAGTGGTTAGGCAGTTGCTATAATGTTCTTGGGTGGTTTGTAGGGCATTGTAGGGTTGAACACGAAAGACAATATTTTGAAGAATGTACTTAACGATAGCCATTCCACACTATAGAAGTCAATGGGTACCGTCAACTGTTTGGCCACCAATAGTCATACAGATTGGGAACAACATAAATGTTAGTAAATTCTGACATTCTTCGCTGAGCTATATCTTTCAGGCTGGTCATGCATTAAAAACTGTTATCTTTGATAATGCTGCATTTACATTGGATGTAAACAATTTTACCTATTGATTGTATATTATAACATAATTGTTGTTATATTGTAGGCTACATTTTTTTTAACCAGATAACAGTTGTCTGGTGTTTTAATCCGTGCATATGATGCATGCTGTAGTTTTTAGCAGTTTACTCCATTAACACAAAGAGGAGTTTGTTGGTTGTGCAGCAGAGCCTTCATCAGTCAGCAGTGTTTCATATCTCAGTCACTGATCCAGCGGTTCATCTGTCCTTCAGCTGAAATCAGCTCTCGGTTTTGTGTTGGTCGTCTGTCAGCATGCACCAAACTGCACATGCATGTTGGCAGTGTTACAGACCAGCCGGTTGCCAACCAGTCCTGGTGGATTTGTATCTGTCTTTCCTTCATTCCTTCTCTTTGTCTCCTCTTCCATTCCTGCTCCTGGTCTCTTTACAAAGGGTGTGCCTGTTTTCTCCACAAGCCTTTCCCGGAGATCTGGCCGTTCCCCAGGTCACCTGCTCATGCAGGAATCTCCTCGGTCGTATCAGCTTTTCTCAGTTTCTCAGCGCTGATCTAGTCATGTTTCCGACTGCTGAGCCGCCTCTGCCGTAACTTGCAGCGGTTTGCGGTGTTGGCATGCAAACAGGTTTTACAAGCTTATGCAAGAAAGTTTACTCAAATTCCTCCATAATCCCTCACAGCAAGTTTGTGTTTTCATTATGAAGCACATGTAGAGACAGCACACTCGTGCAGATGCTGTTTGTCGTGTAAATGATATCAGGGTGGAATTTAATTAAAGAAACTGAGATGAAGGAGGTTCAGAGAGGACGGTTTAATTGTATAATTCTCTCATAGTGCCTGAAATAAGGCAAACATTTCTGAAGTCTTCCTGCAATGCTTCAAGACTGTGTGTCGTCCTCCCGTCACCAGCAGAAATCATGTTCAGCGTGTGCTTTAATGAAAATCAGCAACTGTGTTCTGAATTTTTAATCTTTTGTCAGTTTATAGAGAAAATAAGCTTGTAGCTTTACAGGATGTTTCATCTGATGTAGATATTTCAGTTTTGCAGCATTAATACACACTGATATTGTTAGACGTGATTGCTAAAGGAAATATCACTGGTATTATTGCACAAATTGACCTCTAATTAAACGGTGGCGCTCAACTCATGTGTCTTGCTAAATCATGCTAAAGATCAGATGCATGATTTTCAAGTAGATATTAGAAGTATCGGTAAGAATGAAATATTTTTGAAAAGTCTCACCAAGGCTGCATTTATTTGATCAAAAATACAGGAGAAAACGGTAAGATTGTGAAATATTATTATAATATTTCTATTTGACTAAAAGTTAATTTATTGCTGTGATCAAAGCCGAATTCCTCCAGTCTTCAGTGTCACACGATCCCTCAGAAATCAGTCCAATACACTGATTTGCTGCTCAAGAAACATTTCTGATTATTACCAATGTTGAAAACGGAGTATATTTGTGGAAACAAAGCATTCTTTGAAAAACAGCATTCGTTTGAAATAGAATGGAAATTATTTTACTTTCACTTTTGATTAATTTAATGGATCCTTGGTAAATAGAAGTATTCGTTTCATATGTGTATATATATATATATATATATATATATATATATATATATATGTAATTCTAATATTGTGTTTTTTCTTTTAGTGAACATAGGAGTAAACCAAAGGTAAGTTCTCATTTGACATTTCTGCAATACATTAATGTGAACAAATGCATTACAATCATGAATAATGTGCAGAAAGTGTGTAACTTCACTGGATTTGTGAAGTCATTGGTCATGTTGAACATTTCGACAGCTCATTAAAACTTGTATCATGCATCTGTTACACAGTCTTTAGACATCTGCCATATTTTGTTTCAGGTTTTCGCATACGATTATTGCTTCTGGTCTATGGATGAGGCTGAGGCAGCCAAATTTGCAGGTCTGTTGACATTCAAAATAAGTAATTTAGCTATAATTGCCAACGCTTTTGTTGAAACCATCACTAAGCCTCTGTAATGTGTTTATACTGCAGTGATCTGAATCATCAGGGATCATTTATAATGGCAATAGAAACTCTATTATAGACATCAATATTCTCTGCTTGTGTGAACTTTTCTGAAGAAAAGACAAACCTGTAAAACTGCTTTATCAGATCAGCTGTTCATCTGTGGTTTATCAGCTCTTTTGTAAAGGCTCAAGACAAGTTAAGCTTTATAAGCAGTTGCTGCATTTGTTCGTTGCCTTTTTTTTTTGTACTTTTCTTTTAGTTAAAAAGAATCCCAAAAATCGCAGTTACAGTAACACACTTACAATGGAAATAAAAGGACATTGTACTTCAAGTCGTTTGAAAAACTTAAATTGAATCCTTTAAAGGAATAGTTCATCTAAAATGCACATTCAGGCTATTCAAGATGTAGATGAGTTTGTTTCTTCATCAGATTTGGAGAAATGTGTCATTCCATCACTTGCTCACCAATGGATGCTCTGCAGTGAATGGGTGCCGTCAGAACGAGAGTCCAAACAGCTGATAAAAACACCACAGTAATCCACACCACTCCAGTCCATCAGCTGACATCTTGTGAAGTGAAAAGTTGTTTATAAGAAAAAAAATCCATTGTTTTTAACGTCAAACGTGTTGTTTCTTTCTAAAATAGTCCATAATCCATAGTAACACTTCCTCCATTGAAAAAGTCCATCTCCTGTTGTCTCTTGCTTTAAAATCCACCCACATATTTGTATTGATCGGTTTTGGACTGTTATTGCTTGTAAACGTTGCTTGATCTGTGCTGATTTCTCTCCTGATTCAGACCAGACAACTGGTGAAAGCAATGTTATAGACAAAGGACTTGTATTTTAGCCGAAAGCAATGGTTTGAAGTCAGTGATGAAAGATTTATTTCTCAAAACATTAACTGATGGACTGGAGTGGTGTGGATTATTGTGATGTTTTTATCAGCTGTTTGGACTCTCATTCTGACGGCACCCATTCACTGCAGATCATCCATTGGTAAGCAAGTGATGCAATGCTACATTTCTCCAAATCTGATGAAGAAACAAACTCATCTACATCTTGTATGGCCTGATTGTGAGTTAATTTTAATTTTTGGGTGAAGTATTCCTGTATTGTGAATTGATTTAATAATGCATGCCAGTTATTCTCATTTGCAGTGTTCTCATGTCTAACTCATAGGTCAGGATGTGGTGTTTCAGTGTCTTGGAGAGAGTCTTTTGGACAGCGCTTTCCAAGGATACAACGCCTGTATATTTGCATATGGGCAAACAGGTACAGTTAGATTTGCTGGAAAGCTATCTATGCAAAAATAATGTTTTAGTCTCCATGAAAGGTTTAAGCAGAACTACTTACTGTTTCCCAGCACATAACTCCCTGCGGCTCTTGGATATCTGCTTGTTGTGCATCAAACAGAACACTAAAGCAAATAAAAATAGATCAATAAAAACAAATGTAACCCTGTAAAGCTTTGCATTTGAAATAATAGTTAGAAAAATGTGTTTTTAAGCTTTAGACAAAATATTTAAAAATTCTAAAAAGAAAAGTTTGCATATATCATATAATATTGTATATAGTGAGAATATGGAGTTTATACTCGGAGGAAAAGACACCTTACTTTTATTATGATGCCCAAACTGAGCAAAAACATGCAAGTGCTGATATTTGTATGCCAAAATTAAGATGAAATTCCGATGTTAATGTAAATCAATGTGATGTTTATCAGACTACCTACAAAAAATGCATATATATATCAGTTGTCACTCTATATCTTAGTAAGATGAGATTTAAATGCATAGTTGTATGATCAAAGCTCTGTAGTTTCAAAAACATAATGCAATGCAATACAATGATGATTGAGAAATGAGCAAATCATGCCTTAAAAGAAGAGATTTGGGATGTTTTGAAGGCTTGGGAAGATCCTTCCTCCTCTGAGGAACAGTGAAAGTAAAGCTTCTGGAAACAAACGTTCTTCAAAAGCCTGATGATCAGATTTAAGACTCGCATTTTAATATAATTTTTCTAAAAATTAATGGATGGATAATCAAATAAACCTAAGTTGCTTCAGTCCAGTTAGTGTTCTTGAAATATTACTAACAATATGAAAGTTTTACTTAATAAAAAAGTCAAGATTTGACAGCAAAAAGACATGTGAAGCACAAGCTGGAGGTGGATGTTTGTACAGTTACACTAGTCTTTTACGTGCTTAAAGAAGCATAAACAACAAACAGATGACAGAGGGCATGTACTAGATTGTGTGCAACAGGTTTTTAGCAACGTTTTGATCGTGTTTATCATTTAGAGGCATTTGCATATCAAATATGATACAGTAGGCTATAAGGGTTTAAACAAAAATCTGATCTCTGATCTCTGGACGGTCTGCAGGCTCAGGAAAGTCATACACGATGATGGGAGCGGCCGAGCAGCCGGGTCTGATCCCGCGACTCTGCAGTTCTCTGTTCCAGCGCACCGTACAGCAGCAGAGGGAGGGCGAGAGCTTCACCGTGGAGGTGTCCTACATGGAGATCTACAACGAGAAGGTGCGAGACCTTCTGGATCCCAAAGGGTGAGTCTGTTTACATGCAATTAAATTCATTTCCCATTAAGGGAACACTCCACTTTTTTTGAAAATAGGCTCATTTTACAACTAGAGTTGAGTTTTACCTTTTTAAATCCATTCAGCCGATCTCCGGGTCTGGCGGTAGCACTTTTAGCTTAGCTTAGCATAGATCATTGAATGGGATTAGACCATTAGCATCTCGCTCAAATGACCAAAGAGTTTCGATAATTTTCCTATTTAAAGCTTTAAATAGGAAAATTATAACGTTTTAAAAATACCCATATTTAAAATGTTATAAACGCTTTATAAACTATTTTCTCTTCCACGTGTGTGATGCATACGTTCTACGTCATCCGCCGGAACAGTTGTGCTTATAAGAGTCAGCAGAAGTGAGAAAGTATTTTAAAATTTTAAATATGGATATTTTTCTTACAAAAATGCATCGATTCTCTGCAGGAGGCCTTTATTCACCCCCTGTAGCTGTGTGAGGCACATTTTATCGTGGATGAATGCGCTTTATTTGACTTCTTTACTGCCGTTCTAACACTTGGAAAAGCAAGGAAAAATTTGTAATATAACTCTGATTGGATTTGTCTGAAAGAAAAAAGTCATACATCATATGATGCCTTGAGAGTGAGTAAAACGTGGGCTAATTTTAATTTTTGGGTGAACTAACCCTTTAAAGGCCATATTGGGCTTCTTCTCCTGCTGTCTGTGTTCCATCAATCATGAAAAACCTGGAAAAATCATTCATTGTTGTTCTTCTAAACAAATTGGCGTGATGTTCCTCTCAGGAGCCGGCAGGCGTTGAGGGTCCGGGAGCATAATGTGTTGGGGCCGTATGTAGACGGTCTGTCCCGCCTCGCTGTGAGCAGCTACAAGGTTCTCCCAACACCTTCACCTACATTAACGCTCTCAGTGCTGAAGCAGTATGGTTTTGACTAGCTTTTGTTTTGTATTTCAGGACATCGAGTCTCTGATGTCGGAGGGGAATAAATCCCGCACTGTGGCGGCCACAAACATGAACGAGGAGAGCAGCCGCTCGCACGCCGCCTTCAACATCATTCTGACGCACACGCTCAGAGACCTGAAGACTGGGGTCAGATGCAGACTGACCTCTGTCATCTAATTAAAATAACTAGCTATTAATGTTTTCAGGAGAGCATGCAAATGGTGTTTTCCAGTGCAAAAAGTGCTAGCACATTACTAGTGTTTTATGGCATTGAGCATCACATTTTTGAAAAATGTAAAATTGAACATTCAGATTTTTGTTGTCGTTCAGTTTGTTGCAACTAGTGATGCAGAAATGACACACTGTAGCTTAAAAAAAAAAAAGCACTATTGGATGTAATGTGTGTAACTGGGTGTTTTGTGTGGATGGTGTTATTTCAGACGAGTGGAGAGACGGTGAGTAAACTCAGTCTGGTGGATCTGGCCGGCAGTGAGAGAGCTGATAAAACTGGAGCTGGAGGAGAAAGACTCAAAGAAGGCAGCAACATTAACAGGTCAAACACACACACACACATTTGGTTATGTTCAGGATTTTTGACTTTTCTGTTCCTAAAGTAATTAATTTGATTAATCGGCTGATATTTGGCCATTTTGACACCGTCTGCATTGATAAATTAACAGAAGTGATTTGGGTTATACATAAGTGAATTATGTACAAATGTAAAGGAAGAATTTGTTTAAATAATTTTGTAATTAATTAATTTTAAATATTAATTACATTATTTTCTCTTTATTTGTTTATTTAAAATTCCAATAATTTTTTGGTCCCTTTATATATACAAAGGTTAATTAATTTGATTAATTGGCTGATATTTGGCTATTTTCTCGTCTTTTTTTTCTTTGAAACTCAATTTTTTTGTGAATTAGGGAAAGAATTTGTGAATAAGCATTTATTTAAACTATTTTTAGTTAATTATTTATTGGAATGATTAATGGCTTTCTCAATTGAATCATTTAATTTAATAAATAGTTGTATTTATTTAGTTAAAAACACTCCATTTACACGCATTCAAATGTGTTTTTGTCATAATGTTTTTGTGTTCAGGTCCCTCACAACTCTTGGACTGGTGATTTCTGCATTGGCGGAGCAGGGCGCAGGGAAAAACAAGAGTAAATTTGTTCCTTACAGAGACTCAGTGCTCACATGGTTACTGAAGGTGACGATAAACTTTATTTTACCACTACAAACCTGAGGAGTAGTAGTGTAGTCCAAAAAGAAAAGTTTCTCACTGTCATGTCATTCAGTGCTTGTTATTTGCTAAGAATTCTATGGAAATTATTTGTTTCATTGAAACTCTCTGATGTCATTTCCTCTTTTTTTTTTTTTTTTTGCACATCAGGACAGTTTAGGAGGCAACAGTCGCACCGCTATGGTTGCAACGGTGAGTCCAGCGGCCGACAACTACGACGAGACTCTATCTACACTACGGTACGCCGACCGGGCCAAAAGCATCGTTAATCACGCTGTGATTAATGAAGATCCAAACGCCAGAATCATCAGAGAGCTGAGAGAGGAGGTGGAGAAACTCCGCAGTCAGCTGACCGAGGCTGAGGTACTGCACACAAACACCTGTCTGCTGTGTGTGAGCTGAACTGTGACCTCTAGCAACAGTGTGTTTTTTGTGTGTGTAAAGTCAATGAAAGCTCCTGAGCTCAAAGACAGACTGGAGGAGTCAGAGAAGCTCATCCAGGAGATGACCGTGAGCTGGGAGGAGAAACTCAAGAAGACTGAAGAGATCGCACAGGTATTAAACACACACGTGCATATATGGCTTGTTGCCATATTAATGTGTCCTACGGTATGACGGAAAAATGTAAAAAAAAAAAAAAACATTCTAACATTTGAAGATAAACCTCTCTCTTGCTATTTGCAACTCTAAGAATGAATTTGTTATTTGTATGTGAAGTTTTTTTTTTTATATATATATTTTTGCTCTGTCACACCATAGGACACAGTCCAATTTTTATTTGTCAACTACCCATATAAAGATTTTTTTATTGTATATAGATATTTATTTTTGTGAACAGAGTATATATTAAGCATTTAAATCATTTGAATTATTAATCAAACATTTAAGTATTTAATTAAATGATTATTTGCCCATTTCTCATTTATAATTAATTTATTTTTATTTAATGCTTTTTATAATTATATTTACATAAATGTACAATTTCATACAATAGATTGTGATTTGGGTAGATTATGTAAAATAAGCATTTATTGAAATTAATTATTAATCTATTGTAATTTATTTAAGTGATTTAATTGTATTTTGACAACTATTATTTTTATTGACTTAATTTGTTTTTTCAAATAAATTATTGTCCCATGTTCTCATTTTTATATATATAAAATTATTATTATTATTATTATTATTATTATTTTGTATTTGTTAGTTGGTTTTTTGGTGGGGATCAACCTTGTGGTACTCAAACTCTTAAAAAAATCAAACAAAAATTATTGGAGTACAAAATACTATTTCAGAGTATAATGGTTTTAATTGTGGGGTTTTGTCTGGATCTTCTGCATTTAAAGAAATGATAAAAGCCCTGAGGACAGTCAACAAAACACAGAAGTGTGGTTGGCATTCTTCTGAACTGAAGTGTTTGGTTCTTCAGGAGCGACAGAAGCAGCTGGAGAGTTTGGGAATTTCTCTGCAGTCGTCTGGGATCAGAGTCATTGATGATAAATGCTTCCTGGTCAACCTGAACGCAGACCCTGCCCTCAACCAGCTGCTCCTCTATTACTTAAAGGTACATGCACTAATTAATAAAGATCAGTGTTACTTTAATATTTCATATAAAAATATTCATATGCATGCATAAATGGTTGATTGACTATCAGCTGTAATATATTTGGTGGAGTTTGGTGTGGATGAGGTGTTTTCATTGACGTGTGTTGATGTGCAGGAACACACTCGTGTGGGTTCTGCAGACTCTCAGGACATTCAGTTGTGTGGTTTGGCAATTCTACCAGAGCATTGTGTTATAGACATCAACCTAGAGGCGGGAGTCACCCTCACCCCAAAGAGAAACGCTCGGTAATCACTCTCTCACACACACACACACACACACACTTAGACAAGTGGAGTATTACATGCTAAAACAGTGTGAAATTTACACAAAACTAAAATTATAAATGATTTCTAAAAAATATTACTAAAACATTAAAAAACATTAACTGAAATAAAATAAAATATAAAAATATATATTTTGCTGATATCTGAAATCATTTTATTTCAGCTAGTTGACAACTAAGGGAACATTTTCATTTAGTTTAACAAAAAAATAACTATTCAAATATCTGAAACTAAAACTAAAAAATATAGATATTTTTAAATTATTTATTTAATATATTCTTAAATTATATTCATATTTTATTTATAAACTTATAAAAATGACAAACTGAAATGAAATAATATAAAATCTAATTCAAAATCGTAATAAAAACTATAATAGTGTCTCAATGATAAACACTGAATATATTGTATGCTGAAAATAAATGATTAATTTTTTTGCTATATTTGCACGATGTGCACTAGTCACTCAATTTCACACAAATTGTGTGCTGTTTGCACTAAATACTCAGTGTGTGCAAACTATTTGCACTATTGACCCAGTGCACTATTTACTTGCACTAATTAATCAGTTATTTGCACTTATTTTGCACTAATTAATCAGTTATTTGCACTTATTTTGCACTAATGAATCAGTTATTTGCACTTATTGTGCACTAATTAAGCTGTTATTTTGCACTTATTGTGCACTAATGAATCAGTTATTTGCACTTATTTTGCACTAATGAATCAGTTATTTGCACTTATTGTGCACTAATTAATCAGTTATTTGCACTTATTGTGCACTAATTAAGCTGTTATTTGCACTTAGTGTGCACTAATTAATCAGTTATTTGCACTTATTGTGCACTAATGAATCAGTTATTTGCACTTATTGTGCACTAATTAAGCTGTTATTTTGCACTTATTGTGCACTAATGAATCAGTTATTTGCACTTATTGTGCACTAATTAAGCTGTTATTTTGCACTTATTGTGCACTAATTAAGCTGTTATTTGCACTTAGTGTGCACTAATTAATCAGTTATTTGCACTTATTGTGCACTAATGAATCAGTTATTTGCACTTATTGTGCACTAATTAAGCTGTTATTTTGCACTTATTGTGCACTAATGAATCAGTTATTTGCACTTATTGTGCACTAATGAATCAGTTATTTGCACTTATTGTGCACTAATGAATCAGTTATTTGCACTTATTGTGCACTAATTAAGCTGTTATTTTGCACTTATTGTGCACTAATGAATCAGTTATTTGCACTTATTGTGCACTAATTAAGCTGTTATTTTGCACTTATTGTGCACTAATGAATCAGTTATTTGCACTTATTGTGCACTAATGAATCAGTTATTTGCACTTATTGTGCACTAATTAAGCTGTTATTTTGCACTTATTGTGCACTAATGAATCAGTTATTTGCACTTATTGTGCACTAATTAATCAGTTATTTGCACTTAGTGTGCACTAATTAAGCTGTTATTTTGCACTAATAGTGCACTATTTACTCCATTTGTTTGCACAATTTGTTTGCACTATAAATAGTGCAAGTATATAAGCAGTACATAATTGAAAAGAGAATGTGATTTAGTATTGTAGATAAATTGTAAATCTAATAATATAAGAGTTCAAGTATATAATGTGTGTACAGTAGATTAAATGAGCTGTATTAACTGCGCAAACCCTGTTGTACAAAGCCTGAACCCAAAATGTTGATGTCCAGCTTTACATACTCATATCTATGTATCAGTCTGTCTCTACTCTATAGCTAGTGATGGTATGCAGGAATATGTGTATATGTGATATAACTGATGTAGTGTCTGTCTCTGTGTGCAGCACATTTGTGAATGGTGCTGTGGTCTCATCTCCCATCCAGCTGCATCATGGGGATCGAATCCTCTGGGGAAACAACCACTTCTTCAGGTCAGTGAGACACATTTACACTTGGTGACGTGTCTAATCTGACGATCACAGGCATTGATTTGATGGATTTGTTTAGTGAAAACTGTGGTTAAATAAAATGTCAAATTGACCCGAAGCTGCGTGTGTGTGAGCGCGTACTGACTTTAGTGCTCTCTTTGTGTTTATCTCAGGATCAGCGTGTCGAACGCGTATCGTGTTGGTGTGGAGGATGAGGAGGGGAGTGTGACGAAGGCTGGTCTTCACGCTGAGCACCTGGATGTGGATGTAGATCGTCTCAGTCATGCCTCGGGTGACAACAGCTTCAGTTTTGAGTCGGCACAGACCGAAGTCATGATGAAAGCGCTGGGAAACAACGGTGAGAGACAGACAACCTCTTACAGTCAAGAGCACCGTTATTAAAGGCTGATTCTGGGCTGCTGTCAATATTACAAACTATTAAAAAAACTATTTGAGATTCAAGTTAAATTTAATAAAACTACATTTAAAGTTAATGGCAGCACTGTACCAGTATTCTTCCACTAATTTTATTGTTGAATTACAGTTTTAATTTACAAAACAAAAATAGCCACTAATAATTCTCATATATCATGAAATATATATTCTTTTGTTCTTGTTAAAATTAATAACACATGTAATTTGTCAGGCTTCTAAACACATTTGAATAAAAATGAGAAATAATTTGTATAATGCTTTTTCTTTTAGTCTGGAATATTATTTTTTATCTACTTTTTTTTTTATCGGCTCTAGAAAGATTTGTTTAGAGAGCATGTGTAAACAAAAATATCCACTAATAGTTTTCATATCATAATTTTTTTTCTTTTGAATGAATACCATCGCATATACCTTAATGTGTATTAGAGATTTTAGGATTTTTTTTAAAACTGGTTTGACAAAAAATGAGAAATAATTTTTTTATAATAATTTACATTTTTCCTTTTTTCTATTTTTTTTAATATAATCAAAGACTTTTTAGCAAGCATATGTAAACAAATATCCACTAATATTTCTTATATATAAAATAGAAAATGTTTTTTTTTTTTTTCAGGCATTTAAACGTTTAATACTCGACACTTTCTATATAGATATTTGTGTTTCTGTGTGTGTGTGATGTCATTTGTATTAATTTCTAAATTAAAAGTAATCAAATTATATTTAAAAATTATATTTTCCATCTTGTTATATGGACAGTTTTTCCATAACATGTTGACACTAAAAGCTTTATTATATAGTTGCGTGTGCATTTTGACCATTTTTCTTCAACTTGTTTTTTATTATCTGCAGTCTATTTGAAATCAAATATAGCACAGAAAAGTATATGCTGCTACTTACTCGTTGAATTTGTTATCAGAGAAATATGTGTCTGTCTCAGACCCGCTGCAGTCGGTGCTTCACTCTCTGGAGCGCAGGCATGAGGAGGAGAAGCGCTCGGCTCTGGAGCGACAGCGGCTGATGTACGAGCAGGAGCTGCAGCAGCTGCGCAAACGTCTGTCGACAGAGCTGCAGACGCAGGGCTCTCATCCGCAGCACCACCACAGCAGCGAGCAGCTCAACGCCAGCCGACTGCGCCAGTGGAGTGAGGAGGAGAGGTGCATGCTGGGTTATATTACAAACCACAGGAACTATTTAGTGTGAGTGTGTGCTAAATCTCATGTTTCTGTGGTTTCAGAGAGGTTTTGATGAATCGAAGTCTGCGTAAGCTCAAAGAGCAGATCGTGAAGGCCAATCTGCTGGTTCAGGAGGCTGGATTCATCTCTGAAGAGCTCAACAAGAAAACCGAATATAAAGTCACACTGCAGATACCCGCTGCAAACCTCAACGCCAACCGCAAGGTCAGGAGAGACAGTGTGTGCATGTGTGTGACCGACTGTTGAAGGATTCATCCGGTTATATTTTAACATGTAATGTTGTAGGTTTATGATGTCATATTTGTGAATCGTTCAAAATGAATGGTTCATTTAAATGATTCAGTCAACAAACAAGGATTCGTTAAGCGTTCTTTGGAAACTGGACTGGATGACATGTTTGTCACAGTCACTTTAATATTTTAAGACGTATACACTACACTTCAAAAGTCAAAATAATTTTTTTGGAGAGAGATTCATAATTTTATTTAGCAAGGATGCATTAGAATAATTGATCAAAAGTGTCAGAAAAGACTTTTATAATGGTACAACAGATTCTGTTCTGTTCTTTTGAACTCTCTATTCATCAAAGATTCCTGAAAAAAAAATCGATCTGTTTTCAATATTGATAATATTAAGAAATAAATAATCAGAAATGTTTCTTAAGCAGCAAATCGGCATATTTGAATGATTTCTGAAGGATCATGTGACGCTGAAGACTGGAGTAATGATTCTGAAAATTCGACTTTGATCACAATATATTCAAACAGAAAACAGCTATTAATAATATTTCACAATATTACTGTTTTTACTGTCATTTTAATCAAATAAATGTAGCCGTGGTGAGCAGAAAAATCCCAAACGTTTGGACTTTTTTTTTTTTTTTTTTAAATGATTGTTATTTCTAAAACGCATTTCATCTCTCAGAAATTGTTCTGTTAGTTTAGTTTCTAACACTCATAGAAATTCAGACATTGAAAGTGGTTCATTTAAACAAACCATGGAAAGGAAATGATTTGAACGTTCCATCTTCATTACAGTAAGTACTACTAGAGGACTGTGTTGCATTGTGGGTCGGGTGAAACTGCTGCTTTAATAAAGACTGATGTTTCCTGACCGCAGCGGGACACGGTTCTGAGCGAGCCGGCGGTGGAGGTCAGGAGGAAGAGCAAAGGCAAGCAGATCTGGTCCATGGAGAAGATGGAGAACCGGCTGGTGGACATGAGAGAGCTCTACCAGGAGTGGAAAGACTATGACGAGGACAACCCTGTATGTGAACTTATAATTGTCCATCCATTTTGGTGAATTTTGTTGTTTTAATGGAGATATTAATCTAACCATTAAATATGTAAATAATAGTTATTTATAAAATATAAAATGCATTTAATTTTAAAACAATCAACATATAACACTAATATTTAACAATATTATAAAAAACTTAAATTAATTATATATTTTTTCTAAACAATTTCAAAACATTGTGAATTTTAAAACAATTAAAATATCACTAAATAACACACAACTATTTTATCAATATGTATTAATATAAAATCATTGGATTTTTACTTGTGTGCAAGTATATATATTTTAGGCCAAAGATTTCACAAAAAAAATATAAAAAATTGAGAATCCCTGAACTAGCATGATGTGGCTTAAAGGAAATGCACTGAACAATAAGTCAATGTTTGTTCCACCAAAAACAAGGTTTTGATGAGCATCATAAATGAAGTCTGTTTACACGTGTTCACCTCTTCCTCGTTGTCTGTGCTCAGGCCATGCGCTCCTACTTCAAGCGTGCCGATCCGTTCTTCGAAGAGCAGGAGAATCACAGTCTGATCGGTGTGGCCAACATCTTCCTGACCTGTCTGCTGTGCGACGTCAAGCTGCAGTACGCTGTTCCCATCATCAACCAGAAGGGAGAGGTGTGCGCAAACACATTGGTTATAACAATTAGAAAGAGTGCAAGGCATTGACTGATAGCCATTGGTTTTGTGTGTTTTCAGGTGGCAGGTCGACTTCATGTAGAAGTCGAGCGTCTGAGCGGAGAACTAGAGGAGCGTGAGACGGGGGGCTCTGAGATCAGTCCAGACGGCGAGATGCAAGAACGCAAACTCGCCTGCATGGTCCGATAAAACAGGACATCTCCAATCAATCATGCAATTTATGACCTGTGCTGGCAAAATGAGTCGGAATGCGCACAGGCTCATTTTGAGCTACAGGCATTTTTGTTTTCACATTTTGGTCGAATTTGAGGTTTTCACAAAAATGAGTTCATTAAGCCCTCTTCTAGAGATCCCAGTGCTCCAAATGTGACCCTGGACCACAAAACCAGTCATAAGGGTCAATTTTTCTGAGAGGAGTAGCTTTTCACTTCTGGACGACTACTGTAACTTGTAGGTCTATTGTTGCAAAGCGCAGCATTCCAGCTTTGTGAATATTCATATCGAACTCTTGATGACATGAGTCCAAACCAGATATAAAATCTGATTGTCAGACCCATTCTGATGAAAACAAAACGATCGCGCTGACTGACATTAGCAAAGAGCGTGCATAAGACGTGTGATCTCCTTATATAGTACATTGCAAGATTCATACAAACATGATCGGTTATGTCTTACATGAACGTTTAGTTAATGTTTGGGGAAAAATCTGATGTGTAACATTATATTAGATCCATGCATTACAGCGGGTCTTAATACAGATCTGTCTCAATGTTAATAAAAAGAGAAATCACTTGTTGCTCTTGATGAAACTACTGTTTATTTGCATCTTTGTTCTTAATAACTAAGATAAAATAGCTATAGTGTGAATAATAACATAGTAGCTATTATTAAGGAAAGAATTGGAGGAAAATATGCAAGGCTGCTTGGTGATTATGCTTTGAAATCTTCAGAAAACTTTAACTCTATTTTTCTGTACATCAGATCTGCTGGTACTTCAAACGGCTGGAGCGCACTCATTTTTTTTTGTCCGATTCCAACAAGTCATTATATCATTTTGAAGGCATTTTAATGGAGAATGTGAAAATAAAAAGAACTCCTTTTTGAAAATGTGTTCATTCCGAGTCATTTTGCCAGCACAGGTCACATGTTTCTGTAGATCTGAGCTATAGTTGAGTGTAGGACATGAACGTTTTCTGTGGGTTTATTTCCAGATCAAGGTGTTGCAGGCGACAGGATTGCCTCAGCACCTCTCCAACTTCGTTTTCTGTCAGTATCATTTCTGGGAGCAGCAGGATCCCGTGTTTATCACCCCGGAAGTGGGTCTGACGGCCCCCAGCAGCAGAGAGCCACAGAGTCTGGTGGTGTTTGACAACTGCAAGGTGATGTACATGGAGTAAAACATTGAATTTGTGCCAGTAGTCGGTCATCATGTGTGTCTTTCTGCATCTGTAGACTCTAGAAGTGGCTGTAACCGAAGACTTTCTGGAGCTTCTGATGGAGGGTGCCGTGGCGGTTGAGGTTTATGGTCACAAACAGGCAAATCCGCGCAGGAATCTGGCTCTCTGGGACCTGGGGGTGATTCAGGCAAAGACTCGCTCTCTCAGAGAGAGGTACAGCCGCATTTATTAAACTATCCTTCTTAAACAGAAAAACTATTATAGATTGTTTCTGTGACAGCAGAGGTGGATTTAGTCAATGTTCAGATGATTGTGGTAAATAATTAATTAAATCATAAGCTGTTCAGTAATTAAATTATAAAAAAGTAAAATTATTAATTTAAGAATCAATTTAAAACAGTTGAAACAAAACTAAAATATTTGCGTAAAATATTAATAAATATATAAATAAAAGATTTTATTAGTTTACCTGCATGTTATTTGACCATCAACCAATATTTAATGTAAAATTAATAAATAAATTTCTTTAAAAATATATATTTTTAAAAAATACTCAAAATAAAACGATAAAATACTTTAGAAAAATATGAATAAATATATATGTCATTTGCCATCAACAGACATTTAATGTTAAATTAAAATGAAGAAATAATTTTAAAACCATTTGAATTTTAAAACAATCAAAATAAAACACTTACTAAAATATTTTTCTGAAATATTAATATAAATATTTAATTAGTTTACCTGCAAGTCGTGACCATAAAACATTTACAGAAATATTGACATTTTAAAAAGTAATTTTAAAGTAATTTGAATTTTAAAACAATCAAAATTAAACACTTAATAAAATATTTTTGTAAAATATGAATAACTATGAAAAAATTTATTTGATTATGTGCATAACGTAATTATCAACCAACATTTAGTGTGAATTAAAATATAAAAATCATTGTAAAATAATTTTAATTAAAAAAACTAAAATATTTTAGTAAAATATTAATAAGATCAATTATTTGAATTGATTACCTGCATGTCATGTGATCATTACCAATGTCAGCGAAGAGTTTTTAAATTATTAAAATATTATTTTAAAATGTCAAAGTACTTCAAGTAAATATTTTAGTTCGGAACGGTTTGGTTGCTAAAAAAGCTGGGGTTTGGGAATACTCTAATTAGGTCACACCAAAAACAGTTGTAATTGAGTTTTTGACTCCTTTTGTAAAAATGAAGTTTCTTTTTTGCTTTATTGTGTGTGTGTGTGTGTGTGTGTGCAGGTGGAGTGAAGTGACCCGCAGGCTGGAGCTCTGGGTTCAGATCCTGGAGCTGAATGATGCTGGAGAGTTTGTGCCGGTGGAGGTTCAGTCAGCTAAGGACGTCTGCACAGGAGGAATCTTTCAGCTCAAACAGGTCTGTGTGGACATAATGAAAGTAATGAGGTGTAAAACTTCACACATTTTACTGTAGAAGATCTGATTTTCCTTCGATGCAGCTCATGACTGTGTGTGTGTGTGAGACAGGGTCAGTCCAGGCGTGTTCAGGTGGAGGTGCGTTCTGTCCAGGACTCCGGCACCATGCCTCTGATCACCAAGTCTGTGCTCAACGTTTCCATCGGCAATGTGGAGTTCCATCAGACTAGAACTGGCAAAAGCACAGAGACCCAGAGGGTGAAAAACTCATCTTTAATTTTTAGTTAAAATCATCGTGTCTCATTCACTAAACGTTTGAAACATTTTCGCACATAAATGTTGATTCCGTTTTATGCTAATTTGAAGAAACTTTAGAACCAGCTCAAACCAGACGTACACTAAAATCACAGGTAACCTCAAAAAAACATTAAATGCATTAAACTAAAAAGATTTTTATAGAACTGTAGGGACAGTAAGGATGTCCTGAAGCCCTTATATGGAGATGTTTGGGTGTGTCTTATGCTAATTACTTACTGCTGGCACATGCTTCTATATTATACTATATATTGATTAACATCTGAATAAGGGTAGAAGGCACATGCCTGATGAATCCAGTGTGAACTCTTCTCACTCACTGTATGTGAGTATTAGTGAATGAGACTGGTGAGTGTGTTTGTTGATGAGCTCTATTAGCAGATGCACAGGTCTGGACTCAGGCTCTTTTTGTCTTATTTTTGAAGATGGGAGATAAAGATGTGGACAGTTATCAGGTAATAACTTTTCAGACTTTTTTAATAGGTCAATGATGTTTATATGTCCGTGGTTGTCATTGTCGTTTATCACAAGCTGCTGAATATTGAGTAGGCATTGAGATGTAAATATGAAAATATGGATGGTCATATGTCGATCACATTTCTATTTATATACACTGTTGTTGTTTTTTTTTTTTTTAAGTTTTATTTAGCAAAAATGCATTAATTTGGTCAGAAGTGACAGTAAAGACATTTGTGACCCTGGAGCCGTATAAAAGCAGTTGCTGGGGTATATTTGTAGCAATAGCCAAAAATACATTGTATGGGTCAAAATTACAGATTTTTCTTTTATGCCAAAAATCATTAGGATATTAAGTAAAGATCATGTTTCATGAAGATATTTTGTCAATTTCCTACCCTAAATATATGAATTAATTTTTGATTAGTAATATGCATTAAGAACTTCATTTGCACAACTTTAAAGGCCATTTTCTCAGTATTTTGATTGTTTTTTGCTCCCTCAGATTCCAGATTTTCAAATAGTTGTATCTCAGTCAAATATTGCCCTATCATAACAAACCATACATCAATGGAAAGATTATTTATTCAGATTTCAGATGTTGTATAAATCTCTGTTTCTAAAAATTGACCCTTATGACTGGTTTTGTGGTCCAGGGTCACATTTATGTTGTTTTAAAAAGATTTAAGTAAACGCTGTTCTTTTGAACTTTCTAATTATCAAAGAATAAAGTATGAATAAAATGCATAATGGTTTCTACAAAAATATGAAGCAGCACAACTGTTTTTACTGTTTTTTTCATCAAATAAATGCAGCTTTTGTGAGCAGAGCAGACCTACAGTACATTAGTGTAGATATGAGCTTTAATACATGCTTTACATTATATATTAATAAAGCAATATGTTCTGCATGTTTGTACGTGTAGGAGGCTGATCTGGAGAGACTGAGAGCTCGGTGGCTCACGGCTCTAACTGAGCGACAGGAATATCTGGACCAGCATCTCCAGAAACTTGTTGGCAAGCACGGTAAGACGAGATGTAGATGAACTGCATGCTTCTGGGTTGCTAGAAATCAGATGCGTTACAGTGGACTATATCGAAGGAACATCTTTTGTGAAAATGAGAGAAAAGTGTTTGACGGCTGCTGGCTTTCCTCTGGCTCATGTAGATAAGACAGAAGAGGATGTAGAGAGCGAGTCGCAGCTGCTGGAGTGTCGTCTGACGCTAACGGAGGAGAGAAACGCTGTACTGGTGCCCTCTGCTGGCAGCGGTATCCCAGGAGCCCCGGCGGAGTGGTGTGTGCAGTATTTTATTCCTTACTGGTCCTACAATGTTATTTCCTTTCAAACAATCATAGAACTACCTTTATCTAACTCGTTAAATTCAAATGCAAGAACAAAATCCAAAAATCAGATTGTTTTGTGCTCTTTGGTTAATTCAGTTTAGTGCATTCCTCTCATGAACCTTAATTTCACTGTCTGCTCCTGTTCCTGCAGGGCTCCTGTGCCAGGAATGGAGACGCACATCCCAGTCATCTTCCTGGACCTCAGCGGTAAATATTTACCCTGTTCCAAATCCTGGTGCGCTGCCTGGATGTTTACTCCCTACGTAGGCAGCTACCCATTAAGGGAGCATCATAACTGAAATAGGCCTCATAAGTGAATGATTTGGAACATGAACCTGGCTCACAATTGTTTTCCAGTTGAATTTAATGTCGAGATGCTAACGCAATCTAATGTATAAAATGCTCAAAACACAAATATCACGTAAAATAATAAAAAAGTAATGAAAATGTGAAGTAAATTAGTTAACATTATAATTTAATTTAAAACTAGTTTTAAACCAGTATTTTTGAATTCTTACCTGTTTTGTTTTTTTTTTCATAATTTTATCTACTTGCATTTTTATTGGGTTTTTTTTGTTTTTTTTAATACTACTATTTAGTATTGAGGATTTTTGTTGTTGTTGTTCAGTGTTATTTTCAGTTAGTAATTTTATGTCATTTAGGTGCCAAGGTAGCGTTTCTAGTTTTTGTAATTTTCATGTATTTCAATTTTATTTTATTTCAGCTTTGAGAACATTTTTGTTAGCATGTTGAGTTGATAACGTGATCTAATGTACAGTATATACAGTACAAAACACAAAATAGTTTTAAATTAATTTAACTGCCTTTATTGCCAAAGATAAGTTAAATTATTAAAAATGTTAAATAAATAATTGTAAAATTATCTAGTATCTAAATTAAAAGATGACAAATTTGATTTAAAGGTGTTTTGTTAATATTTTGAATTGGCTTTTATTTTTATATTATTATTTTTAAGTTTTAGTCATTTTCTTATGCTTTTGTCATTTTTATTATATTTATTATTATAATTATAATTATTTTATTTTTTTAAGCTTTGTGCAGGTTGGGAATCCCTGTTGTATGAATTATATTCTGATCAACGTTTCTCTCTTCTGTCTATCTACAGCTGATGACTTCCATGATCATCTGTCCGCTCTAGCTGGAGGTCTAGATGCTGCGCTCGACAGAGAAGTTAAAGATGATTTCATGGATTTACAGATCGTCAAATACTACGAGAATGAGGTGAGGAGACACACTTTTGCTTCTCAGTGAAAAAAGATATTTGCACCATGATATTCCACATTACATGATGTTGTCTCTCCGCTCACAGGTGAAGGCAGAGGCATCATGGGACTGCACCGTTCATGACAGTCCTGAACTGAATCGAGCGACAGGGCCGGATCACAGGATTTACCTCACCGTCCGCACCATGGTTCTGCTCAGTCATCCTGCACAAATGCAGCTGGTCCTGCGCAAGCGCATCTGTGTGAACCTCACCGGACGACAGGTGTGACGGTTAATGTGTGTGACTGACTGATGAGGTTATTTTTGAGTGCTCTTTTATTGATCGGATCTCTTCCTGCAGGGTTTTGCTCAAAGTCTGCTGAGGAGAATGTCTCACCGCAGCTCAATTCACAGCTGTGGAGTCACGTTTGAGATCGTCTCAAATATCCCAGGGGTACGTGAAGAGCAACATTATCTTTTCTTGTTTAAGCAATGTAATGAGTTGCAATGTGATTTTTTTTATATACATTATACGTTAGTGTTCAAAAGTTTGAGGTCGGTTAGATTTTTTTTTATGTTTTTGAAAGAAGTCTCCTACGCTGTACAGTTTTTATCACATTTTTAACAAATAAATGCAATGTTGTGAAATGTTATTGCAATTTAAAATAAGGGTTTTCCATTTAAATATATTTTAAAATGTAATTTATTCCAGTGATGCACAGCTGAATTTTCAGCATCATTACTCCAGTCTTCAGTGTCACATGATCCTTCAGAAATTAAACATTTTCATATTATCAGTGTTGATTCTTTGATTAATTATAAAATGCAAAAAACAGCATACATTTGAAATAAAAATGGCATTATAAATGGCTTTATAAACAAACAAAAGAAACGTACTGACTGCAAACTAAACGACAGCACTGTACATAAGTCTGTAAGAAACAGGAAACAGAAACAGGTGTGTGCATTTGTTGACAGGACATTCAGAGCTCCGAGGACAGAGAGATGCTCGCCCGACTGGCCGCCAGCACCAACAACCCAGGAGCCGACAGTGAAGCCGCCATCGAGAAATACCTGCGGAGTGTGTTAGCAGTAGACAACATCCTCACACTGGACCGTCTCAGACAGGTCTGACACACATCTGCAGGATTGTATCTGCTTTAAAAATATACCTAAATAAGAATATAAATGCTTTGCTTTTTGCTGTATACACATGTAATCTTTGTATTTTTTGTGAATTCAGGAGGTTTCGGTGAGGGAACATCTATCAGATAAAGGAAAGATTCCCAAACGCTGCCTCAGTTCACCAAATGTACACCGGGTAAGACACAAACAACATCTCTGAGCAAAAATGCATCATCTAAATCAGCTCAGACCTAATCCAGAAATGAAACCCAATCTGTTTATTTTTCAGCTCTCTGGCAGCAGGAAAGATCTGTCCACCAGCCAAGACTCAGAAGACAATAAAGTGAGGAAACACCTAAAATAGTGGAGTAACAGTTTAGATTTCCTATAGTTTGGTTTGTGTCTCAGGTCGGTAAATACTTAGAACACCACTGTTTTGGGAAACCGCTCATAACAAGCAATAATTTACAGCGCTGATTACTGACACATTGTAGTCTGTTACTGATTCCAAATTACATTACAAAAATTGCAGTTAGTAACACAATCCATTACATTACACATTTTAGGTAATATAATCAGATTTTGAACCGAACCCATTTATCACATTGATTTAAATAGAATAATATTGTACCATATTGATATTAAAATGCAAAGTAATATATTACATTGGTTGTTATTAACAACATTTAATGAATTATATTTCAGGATTTCCCAAAATGGGGTTCGTGAAGGAATGTGTTAATAATACATTATTAACACATAATAATGTATCAATAATATTGTTTTTTTAATAATACCACTGCAACTGCAAAGTAACAGAACTAAAATACACCTAAGCAGCACCCCAGCATCCAGCCTAAACTCTCTAGTTCCCTTGTCAGTGAGCACCACTTTTCATTTTTCTGTCCATCCAGATGTTCAGCTTGTTTACTGACGGTTCCTTGTCTGTGCTTTGACGTTCTGTAGGGTGGTTGGGACAGTCGGCAGGAGATTTCTGTGCTAACATCAGCCACGAAGAGTCCATCTCACTCAGCGTCAGTACAAAACCAAAACTCAGAGCCAGGTAACTGTCCTCATCCTCTTCTGCTGTCCACCTTTCCCTTTGCAGGTAAGACTGAGCTTACATTACCTGGTGGAGTTTGACTTTACTCCAGAGTTTGGCTGTTTAACATGACAACAGCAAAAATAACGCTTGGAGTACCTTATCAACACATTGGCAACCATACAGAACACTATAACCACATAAAAACAGTGAATGCACCTTAACAACACCCTAACAACAATTCAGAACACTATAGCCACATAGTGACATTGTTAAAATATTTGGAACGTCTTGGCAATGCCCTAGCAACCACTCATAATACCACAACAACCACATACAAATATGATAAAACACTCAGAGTACCTTCGTAACACCCTAGCAACCACTCATAATACAACTGCAACTTCAAAGTAACATGATTAAAATACTCAGAACACCTCAGTGACACCCTTGCAACCATTCAGAACACCATAACATAACAGCACTGAGATCACCTTAGCAACTGCCTATCAACAATTCAGAACAATATAGTAACATGATAAATAATACTATTACAAGCACACTATTACTATTACAAACACCTTAGCAACATAGTAAAAACACTCAGAACACCTTAGCAACACCCTAGCAACCACATAGCTACATTGAAAAACTTGGAACACCTTAGCAATACTCAGCAGCCACTCATAATACCACAAAAATTGCATAGCAACATAACACTTAAAACATCTTAGCCACACCCTAGCAACACTCATAATACCACTGAAACTGAAAAAAAATAACACTCAAAATACCTTAGCAACCACTCATAATACCACTGCAACTTCAGTCACATCATTAAAATACTCAGAACACCTTAGCGACAACCACATAGCATCATTAAAAATACCACAGCAAATGTATACAAATGATAAAACACTCAGAATACCTTAGTAACACCCTAGCAACCACTCATAATACCACAGCAACGGCAAAGCAACATAAAGCACTTAGCACTGCTGTAGCAGCCACTCATTATGCCACTGCATCTGTGTACAAATAATAAAACACTCAAAATACTTTAGCAACACTTTAGCGACCACTCATAATATCACTGCAATTTACGCAGAACACCTTAGCAACACCCTAGCAACCAGCCACATATTTCTAGCACCTTGTCACCAAGCACCACTTTTCTTCAGATAAGTTGTTGAAAGCTGTACCTGATTGCTATTTCCTTTGACCTGCTGGCCTGTGCATTAACTCAGCACTGCATGGCGCTCATTGAAGGTTTGTGTTTGCAGCAGTTGTTTGGTGCATGTCATCAAAGTGCAATAAAGTAAAACGGTTCAGTAAAAAGTGTATGCGCTTCTTCTGAACGCTGTGCTCTGATTGAAGGCACTGATCCGCTTATGTAGTTCTGTTTTTGCTTTATTCATGCTGTGTGCTTTTTTTTTTTTTTTTTAACTCTCATGGGTTGCCTGCTCTTTTGTCTTCTGCCTTTCTTCTGTCCTTCCATCTTTCTCTCCTCTGCTGCTCCTCAAACCCGTGTTCCTGCAGGTCTCTCAGGATTTGCTGCATCTTATTTCTCTCCAGTGAAAGCTCTAGTGTCTCCAGTACCCAAGATGTTCAAGTCTCTGTTGTCCAAGAAAGAGGAGAAGAAAGAGACACCTCCTGCTGCTTTTGAGCAGGTAACAACACCTGCTGTGGCTCTAAAACATACTTCACAAAACATTTCTAGATTTAGAAAAGCATAATATAGTATTACCATTGCACAGTGTACCCATCTGTGATTAGCATACAATGTCCTGGGAAAATCTAAAATTTTAATTTAGAGTATATGTCTCATCTGCATTGAAATATTAATGTTTTTATTATAGTAAAATAAAATATAGAATAACCCAGAAAAATAATTGCAACATTCATCAAGTTGCAAAATATATGGCAAATGCGTGGTATTCCTGGTAAAAGTCTTATTGTTAATTCCAACTAGAATGTGCCACGTATTGTTGTTCAGTCTGTCAGTCTTGAAGACATCAACAGCTATGAACTGGTAAGTCTGTTCAGTTGGAACCTGAAAAATGTTATGATTTTTTTTATTTATATAAATTTTGCTTAATATTTTTCTTTTTGAATATTAATAATAATATTTTTTTATGTTTTAATGTTTATATAAAACATCAATTGTGCTTGAATGTTTATTTTGAAGACTCCACAGGCTCCTTCAAAACACAGTACTCAAGACAGCCAATCAGAATCAGCTTCCATTGTGCCCATTTTTCTGGTTATTCCTGATAAAGTAGAGACCACTGAAGCATCCACCATATCCTCAGAAACCACGTCTGACATCCAGATAGTAAGTCTATATGTATTATAGGCTGCTCCTTATTAGTATTGTGAACAGTATCTGGTGATGTGGTAGAGTGGGTAACATGAAAGTTGGTTTTAATACTGTGTATATTATTACTTACCTTGATCTCTATGATCTCCTCAGACCCATTCTATGGAAACTCCAATTTCAGAGAATCCAGATAGTGTTAAGGAGATTCTGTTGCCTCATCTTCCTCAAGACGTTAAAGAAGTTCTACCTCTTTCTGTTCCTCCAGTGGTTGAGGAAGTTCTACTATCTAATCTTTCTCCAGAAATTGAGGTTGAGGTTTCACCTCCTAATCCTTCTGCAGAGGTTGAGGAGGTTCTACATACATCTGTTCCTCAAGTGGTTGAGGAAGTTCTACCATCTAATCTTTCTCCAGAAGTTGAGGTTCCACCTCCTAATCTTTCTTCTTCAGAGGTTGAGGAGGTTCTACCTACATTTGTTCCTCCAGTGGTTGAGGAAGTTCTACCATCTAATATTTCTCCAGAAGTTGAGGTTCCACCTCCTAATCCTCCTCCTTCAGAGGTTGAGGAGGTTCTACATCCATCTGTTCCTCCAGTGGTTGAAGTTCTAGCTCGTAATCTTTCTCCAGTGGCTGAGAAAGTTCTATCTCCATCTGTTTCTGTTGAAGTCAGAAAGGTTCCACCTCTTTCTGCTTCTTCGGGAGTCAAAGAGTCTCTACCTCCTACGGTTCCATCAGAGATTAAGGAGGTTCCACCTCCTGGTTCTGTAGAGGTTGAAGACCCCAAGCAAAACCCAGTTGGTGATTCAACAAACGGCTCCATAAGCGATGTCTCAAGTGGATACATCTCCACAAGTGTCTCCACAGCGACTCTCTCTGAGTGTCCGGTCCCAAATGTTGACCCTCCTCTCCTTGACAGCACAGAGGCCAAAATAGACTCTACTTCCAAAAAGACTGAACCAAAAACAGAGTTTGTGCCAACAAGCAGCACATCCCCAGAGCGTCAGTCAAAACTTGAACCAGCTGACCTAGAACTTGGAAAACAGACACCTACAGAATCCCAAACATCAGAAGAACACGGTCAAGTGTCTCCTCTAGATACATCTCCTCAAAAACTCAGTGTTTCTGATTCCTTACCTCAGGAAACCTCTGAAGCCAACGTCTCTTCATCTCGTTCAGCCGCATCAGTACCATCTACACCACTGGCACCACCAGCTGCCTCAAAACCATCTGATCCATCCGTACCAGTGAAGACAGCTAAGCCATCAACGCCTGCTCCGCAATCAAGACCTGAACAAAATGTCAAAGCCACTCCTGCTCCCACCTCCAACCCTTTCCAAATCCACAAAGTCAAGACCTCCGGACTTAAGTCTTTCAAAGGGATCCTGCATGAAGAAGATGAAGAGGGCAAAACTAAACTCAGCAACTCTTTATCTTCACTGAGTGAGTCTCAAGAAAGACTGGAGATCCTTTCGGATTCAGAGGAAAGCCTGGAGACTCCTGACTGGCTAAAAGAGGGGGAATATGTGACTGTAGGCACAAATAAAACTGGAACAGTCTGTTATGTTGGACCGACTGACTTTGCAAAGGGCGTTTGGGTTGGAGTGGAACTTGATGTTCCAGCAGGTTGGTAATGCTCTTTAACTTCAGTAGATCAATTTGTCAGTAGAGTCAATACTACCAGCATGCATATCAGATTCCAGTCATTGGAAAGAACTTGCAACCCATTGACCATGGACAACAGACTTGCAAATATTGTTTGTAAGGAGCATTTGCATGGATAAATTGAGAAGTCAGTAGATCTGGAGAACACTGTGTGCAATACCACCTTCTTGCAGCTCTGGTCCCAGGTGTTGCATGTTGTGGACTTGGGGTTTGTAGGATTCAAAATGGTACTCCCTAGTGCCTTTTTTTTTTATTATCAATGGACCATTGATTAGCAGTGGTTCTCCTCTCGTATCTGCCACCAAATAATGATGCTCTTATTAATTTCTAGATAAAACCGATGGTTTAGACTTGTGGATGTGTATGATTCAAAATGGCTCTCACTAGTGCCTTTTTACAAAATTTACACTTGCATAAACTTCATAATGGTCCACTAACCAATTATTTCAATTACGAGAAATGATGTCAAATCCCATGATGGACCATTGATTGAAAAATATTCTCCTGTCATATGCACCACCAGATAATTATGCTCTTCTTCATTTCTAAGTACAAACAATGGTTTGGACTTTTGGTTTTTAGATTCCAAATGTTGCTCATTGGGCCCTTTTTACGAAATGTACACTTGCATAGACTTGAAAAGAGTCCACTAACCAACTGTCCCAATTATTTAAAATAACGTCTAATCCCATTATCAATGGACCATTGATTTGCAAATGTTCTCCTCTCGTATGCACCAACAGTTATGCAATTAAGTCTTAATTTCTTGGTAAAAATGATGGTTTGTACTTGTGGATTCGTTTTTTACGAACATTTTTAAGAAATTTACACTTGCATAGCCTTCACGGTGGTTCACTAACCAACCGTTTCAATTACAAGAAATTATGCCTAATCCCATGATCAACTGTTGATTTGGAAATATGATTTTGATAAATTGGCGCTCACTAAACAAAATGTACACTTGCATGGACTTGAAAGCGGTCCACTAAACGAGTTCTAATTTTAAAAAATTGTCTAATCCCATGATCAAAAAGACCACTGATTTGCAAATGTTCCTTTTGTATGCACCACTCAACAATTACGCTTGTCTTCAATTTCTTGGTAAAAACAATGGTTCAGACTTGAGGACTCAAAATGGTGCTTGTTAATGCCTTTTTATTAAACTTACACTTGCATAGATTTCACAGTGGTCCACTTACCAACGGTTTCAATTGTTAGGAAATTGTCTAATCCCATGATTAATTGACCATTGATTTCAAATGTTCAGCACCAAATAATTACGCTATTCTTCATGTCCAGGTAAAAACGATGGTTCGGTTGGTGGTCGCCATTATTTCCACTGCAACCCTGGTTACGGCGTTCTCGTGAGACCGAATCGGGTCACAAAAGCGGCAGGTACCGCTAAACGGTCAAGGCAGAAACGCAAGCAGAACCTGTCAGGATCTAGTCCCAACCTGGCAGCCCTTACAGCGATGGCCAAAGGAGAAGCTGGAGCACGCAAGGGTGAAAACAGGAAGTCTTGGGTTAGTTGAGGAAAATGCATCCTTGTTGATGGACGTGTACGCAGGACAGTATTGGTATGGCACTGAAACACTACACTGATACTTGCAGGGATGTAACTGCCATCTGATTTACTAAGGCATACCTAGTGTTCGAAAAACCCATGTTTCAAGGCATATTTTTAGCTTCAGTAAGCAGTATTTTTGGTGGTATTATATTTTTAAAATGACAGTGCCCTGTTTCCATCAACCCAATGTCAAGGGAGTATGTGCATGTGTTGGTTTCCTAAAAAATCAGCATACTGATGGATTCACTTGAGTGCCAGAGTTTTATTCATAAATGTTTGTTTTTAGTGTTATGGTGAGTTCTGTATTTTCTGTTGGTTTGGTACCTTTGTATTGTTTTTTTTTGATGATTTATGATCATCATTTATTTATTTTGCAAGATCAAACTAATGACAAAAAATAATGTTGAAGATTTTATATTTCAATGGTGAGAGTAATAAACTTTTTATTATTTTATTATCTTGTCTAAATAAACTTCTGCATGAAAAAGTCAAATTTGATATACACGTCAAACTCTTAAAAGAATAACATCACATGGCTGATCATCAATATAACTTTATTTTCCAGAAGATAAAGTACTAAAATAAACACAAGTTTTAAAAAAAGTCATTTTAAACAAAGAAACTGTACAAAAAGTTCATATATACTATAGTATACTTCCAGAACAGTCTACTGTCCAAAAAAGGCACTAAATTCTTAAATGGGAGATACGGATGTTTCACAACAGAATGCTTTGAAATCATAGAATTATTTGATTCAAACAATCTTTAAATTCATAGTTACTGTCTTCTGTTTATTTATACAGTTGCTTTTATAAGCCTATAGATTGTTTATAGACATGAAAATGCACTCTGGGGAACTAAATGGAAAGCACCCCCTTTGAACCAGCAGGGTTCCGTTACAGAATAAAACCGTTCGTTGCTCTGGAATTGAACACTTGAGAACAAAACGAGTCATTCGTAGAATCTGAGTGTTGCTTTGAGATCAAGTAAATGTCAATACTTGACGTCATACTGCAGTTTGGCACATTCTGTCATGTGTACAAAGAGGCTGTAATCACTCACACATACGTGGACAATTGAACACATTTGAACATTACAGCATTAGAAAATGACCTTTTTTGTGTATCGCTGCAATGTAACAAACGTATAGTACAAAAAATGTGACGGTAGCGAGTTTCTTGAGTGAAGGGGGTGCTTGATCTGAATCAGACACGTCAGGAGACTGCTCTGAATGTAAAACAATCAAATAAAATAGAATCTTGAATTATTATTAAACAAATTGTCATTTCATAAATATCAATTGTACACAGGAAGATAGAGGAAGGATACATAAACTGGGCTTCATACATGACGCGGGCAGAACCAGTTACCTGTTTGTAAAACCATTCTTATGTAATTTGTCACTTTGTTGCATTGAGTCTGTGATCATTAATGTAAGAATGGCTGTACAAATCATTCGTTCTGCTCGTTTCAATGAATGAAGCCCAGCCAGAGAATAAAGTTCTTTTAGAACCTTTTTTTAATAAAAAAACAAAAGCTACATTTTGGAACCAAGCTTATGTTAGATGAGAGTTCAGACTCTCGAAGCTCTGTGGCAGCAGAACAAACATTTATCAGTCAGTCTTCGGTGAACAATTAACACTGTCAAATTCTGATGTCATTTCACAATAATAATAAAGCTTCGTGGGAGTTTGCACGTTATAATTCTGACAGCGTTCAACTTGAGCCAAAATTTTAGTGGAATGATATTTCACGTTGACGTGTTTAATTCTAAACACGATGAGAGCAGATGCTTCAGTCTTGACACTTTGAAATCTTTGCATGTAAATAAAACTTAAAAGCTAAATAAATACAAACATAAGAATAGCGCTTTAATGCAAATTCACTTTGGGTAATGCTTAACGGTTTAAAATAAAGCTAGCTAGCTGTCTGCCGACTGAAGTCTCTCTTTGCAGGTTCATTTAGAGTCCAGGAGACTTGAGCTTTTGCACAGAATAACTTGCACTTTGGTGGTTATGCAACCACATCTTTCAAGTTTCACTACAATTATTAATAAGTAACCCCCCCCCCCCCCCCCCCCTCCATTTGAACATGATTCAAATCAAAATACAGTTTAATGCAATTGGATAAATCTCACTATATATCCAGGTTAAATTTCATCCACAAACCAAAAAGAAAATAAGAAATTATATTTTGCATTTTGAAGGTATTTTTCATGGCAACAGAGCAATTATGCACATTTTCCCTCAAAATATTGTTTTAATTTTTTTTTATTTATTATTTTTCAAGTCAGCATACAGTATGTATAAGACCATAAATGCTTTACAATTTAAATATATATTTTCAGCATTTGAGAGGAAAATGTGCTTTAAAATCTGCAAAAAAAGTGTCTAAAATATTTATGCAATATATAATAATTTCCCTTTCATTTTGTGGTGAAATGTGTTCTTGACCGTTCTCATGAGATTCACCCAATTGCTATTTGATGAAATCCCTTACAAAAGTAAAGTAGAAATGTTAAACCTGTTAACTGAGAGCATCTGCGGCGGGAATGGAGGAGATCGTGGATCCAGAGCAGAAATTTGCTGAGACTCACCTCTCTCCTAAACCATCTGCCTTTAGCTTATCTGTGAGAACGTGGGAATGAGGGTCACTGGAGCACACAGCCAGGAAGCACACAAAGCATTATACAAGTTACTGGAATGAGGTACGAGGTTTGGGTCAGCAAGGGTTCGGGAGGCTTACATAAGTGCCGCAGGTAATTGGTGAACATCGTGAAACGACCTTCCATTTATCAGTTCCTGTCAAGAGTGTGTGTCGTTGAGTCTGGGTGTGTTTAGTGGTTCAGCGGGAGTGTCGATGGCAGGCGATATTGGATTCTAAAAGCTTGAGACAGAGCGCTGATTTGGTCATTGCTTCATGAACACGTCTGCAGACGTCCGCACACGCACTCATTGATCCTCTTGGTCCCGCGGTCTTCCTCAGTCATCATCCAGTGACTCTGTCTTGATTTCACTGGCCACGCCTCCCGGACGGGACAGGGCAAGGATGCTGTGATTGACAGCTGCCATCTCCACGGCGAGAGAGATGGGGTCCTGGTGGTCTGCGTGGTTGCCAGCGTCATCCTTAAAGAGACGTGTACGTAAATTAGCAACGGCGTAAGTGAAACATTCAATATCAGGTTACAAATGTAATAAACTTTTTTTTGTAGCATGTTAAAATGTAAAAAACTTTTGCTTTACATGGAAAATTTTAGAACAGCAATTTTAGAACAGCGATCAGTCAATAGCGATCATCATACTGATTATCACTATTGCATTGGTTAAAATAATATAAATGTTTACACAGTAGTATCATAAACGAATACTTTTTTTTTAAGTAAATTGTTTTATTACATATAAAAATATTTTTTTTACATTTTAGTAACTGTCGATTTAACATGTTAATTTGATGCAATTAATTATGGGGGAAAACCCACCTTAAAATTAACACACACCACACATTTCATTTAAAACAATGTCTTTTTGGGGCTAATTTCTCAGCCCAAACTGATTTGGTACATGTGATGAATTAAGATTTAAAATTTGAATAGTTTTAGATGTAAAATTTTATTAGCTTGACAGCCCGTGTGTGTGTATATAAAACATTTCATGTAACTTCATCTTGAACTTTATTTGTGTATAAAGTGTGTGTATTTGATGCTTTTTATCTATGTGATACCTGTGTTGGTGAGGTGGGCTCCAGACGGTAGTAACCAAAGGGTCTGTTCACGCCTCTCTTTTCAAAATAGGTAACATCACAACCCTGTAATGAAATCACTGAGATCTAGCAGTTGTGTTAAATAATCCCAAATTCAACTGAATTTGATCAACGACAAAAAAGACAACGGCTCCTTTAGTTGGGATGAGTCGTTCGATTCTCTCACCTGCTCGTTGTAGTCGTTAGCGTCGATGTCGTCGCTGTTGGAGTGTCCTCCGGGACTCTGCACATCTATCCCGTGACTCTCCAAGATTGTGGCTTCTTGGAAAAAAGACCCTGTCATGAAACATCTGAAACTCTTTAAAAACCACTACCATAAAAAAAAAAGGAACATTAGCAAACGATTTACTACTAGTAACCGTACCGGTAATCTCCTGACTGATTTGAACATGTTTCTTCAAGACAAAGTCCTTACTATATATAAATCATATATAAACAAACCATAATAAAACTAAAATAAAATGTACAACTTATAAATTTCAAAATAAAAACTCTTTCTGCAAGTTGCCAAAGAAACATTCCACATTTTTTGCACATGTAGTTTTACTTGATGTACTTAAAAATAAAAAAAACTGAAAAATTACAAACACACAACAAAATAACTATAAAAATAAAAACATTACCTAAAATATTACCAAAAACTACAATAGTATCTCTGATATAAATCAACTAAAACACGGTACCAATATTGGCCCTCCTCTTGATCTCTTTGCGTCGGTTGGCAAACCAGTTGTAGACCTTCAATGATGTGACTCTTTCCAAGTCAGACAGCTTCTTTCCTAGGCAGGAAAGATTTGAAAGGTCAAAGATGATTGCAAAAATGCAAATACAATGTAATTTGTAGTGCAATAGATATTCACAAAACCACAACTGTGTGGGTTCAGACACGCCAGCATTTCTACCTGGTTTCTGAATAACAGCGTTGCAGGCGTTGGCGATTTCCTCTCGTTTGGCTTCATCTGGATATTGATTATCACTGAAATAGCTGCAGAGGGAACAAAGTGTAAACATTGCACAGTTAGCTGGACTAGCCTGTTTTTTATCATGATTTGGGATTTGAAGTGCATTATGATAACAGATTTTCTCATTTTGAAATGTTTTGGAGACGTAATTTCTCAGATGGGGCCGTTTTCTGTCTCACCTCTCCATCACGGCAAGACATTCCTTCCTCCAGGTGAATCGACTGCCTCTGCGCAGACGGAAGCTTCCAGGGGCGGAGCTTATGGGGGGCGGAGTCTGACGCCACTCCATCTCGTCCAGAGATACAGGGGTGGGCCGCATATTTAATGTGGCACCTGAAAATATAAATAAAATATACATTAGCATTTAAAAGTTTGGAGTCAGTATGTTTTTTATTTTTTAAAGAAGTCTCTTCTGCTCACCAGGTCATTGATTTGATCAAAACTACAGTAAAAACAGTATTACTGTAAATTGTCTTGTATTTGAATATTATAAAATGTAATTTATTTGTGATCAAAGCTGAATTTTCAGCATCATTCCTCCAGTCTTCAGTGTCACATGATCCTTAAGGAATCATTCTAATATACTGATTTGCTGCTCAACAAACATTTCTGATTATTTTCAATGTTGAAAACAGTTGTGCCGCTTTGTGTAGAAACCATGATCCTTTAAGGATGAACTGAAGAACAGCATTTATTTAAAATAGAAATATTACATTATAACTTTCACCGTCAGTTTTGAACAATTTACTGCATCCTTACTAAATAAATAAAAAATCTTACTGACCCCAAACTTGTAAATGGCAGTGTATTTAAACATTTTAGCCTGTAATTGGGTTCAACCTTATCTTTGTACATTTATCAACCTACAGTAAAACAAGCAAAGTTGGTTAACCTGGCGTTGTCTTCTCCAGCTGGTACCAGCGATAGAAAGCTCGTTTCTTCTGTTCGCTGAGATCTGAGCCCTGCTGGAGGAGCCAGTGAGAGATTCTGCTCTGACTGATGCCTGACGCACAAAGACAAAACAATTCAATAACAAATGAATGCACAAGCCACAGAACAATAACAAAACAACAACCCATCTTACATTCAGAATTTAATTTTGGTTTAGTAATTACGGTTACATATTGCACATTCTGTCCTTGCTGAAAACAGAACGCTGTAAAGCGACACAATCTAAGTTAATCAGAACATATAGTTTAATATAAATCTAAGTGAAACAGGATTGTGAATAATTAACTATTCAGTGGCGAGTGGCAAAATTGGAAACCATACATTTATACATTTGTTGCAGTGGTGATCAAATATTCTGATGGAAATCAAAGATTATTCCAGTTTCAAAACGGCAACTGGAACATGCTGTCGATAACACAGACAATAATTTTGACTTGTGTAAAACCTTCAGTACAAGAGTACAGTATTTGAGCTGTGAAGTCTAAACCCTCTAGCAGTGGGACTACTACTCTTGGCAGATGAACTTCCTGTGGTTTGCAAAGACAAGATCAGTAAGAGATTCTATCAGACTAGAAGACGTTTTTAAAGACAAGACAGATAACACTGCATAGCCTTCACTAAAATAATACAGATTAATACTGAAGATTATTCATTAAGCAGTTTGCTATCTTTTGTTGTTTGGTTAGCACTAAAAACACAGAGCAGGTATATTTGGCTGCTGTCACTTTAAGAACTAATGCACAGATCCAGCATTTGATATGGATTTAACATTTTATTCCTAAAAACATGGTGAAAGTTTTTATAAATGGCTGATTTTCTGATTTATGTAGTGATAAAACAAATCCCCTCTGTAAAAACCATTAACTGAAACAACAACAACAAAAAAAGAACAAAAACTATTTTGAACCTGGCTTTATTTAATTTAATGTTTGCAAATTATTGGATACAGCAATGAACCATGAAAATGTACCATACGTACATAAATATTAATACATGAATTATACCTACCTACATTAGTGCATTAATGTGGACTAATGTTAACAGATACCACTTTAAAAATGTATTTGTAAATCTTGAAATTAACCCTCTCTGCTACTCTAGCAACAGACACAGCCCTGAAAAAAAATATAGGGATGTATTTTTGCAGATGACTGATTGTTCCAGCAATTAAAAAAACTTGATGATGCAGTTATGGCCAGACAACTGTTCCAAGCATGTTTCATGCACAGTGTGTATTATATGTTTATTACAGTGCAATGTCCTGCCCCATAGACTTGCATTGTAAGCGTGCATTTCTGTATTGATTGCTGATGATTGATTGAACATAGATGCTTTATGAATTGTGGTGATTAGGGACTGACCTGTGACCTGAGCCACCACGGCCTGTGAGATGCGTCTGTTGCCCAGAAAGGCTTTGATTTCTTCCTTCACCAGGGTGCTGTCCCGCCTGCACACATCACAGGAAGGAAACATGACAGCTGCAATTCAACACCACAACAACATGATGTCTGAAGATTCAGTTATCAAACTCATCGCAGAGTGTCTCCGAGCAAAACAACCCTGCTTACACCTGGTAAACAACCACACCACCAACACTAAACACAGGGCAGGTTTAGAGAGTTTAACTTTTAGAGTTTGAATCAGCTTTTACCTTTGACCCACAACACTGAGATTTTTTTGTTTTGTTTTGTTTTATTAGTGTTAGTAATTTTATTTCATCCAATTAAATTGCAGGAAAATTAGAAATGTTTCTTTAGCTTACATATTACACAATTAGCTTCCAGTTTTTTATTTATATCTTTTTTTTAAATTAATCTCAGGGATCCAGACTGCTAAACTAAAATGGTTGCACATGTATGTAAAAATAAATAAAACAATAATAATTATTAAAATTGCAATTTCATAAAAATAATAAATATGTATGTAATATTACTTACAATCTAATTGCCTTTTAAAATATTGGTCAACCACTAGTTAAAAAATAATACTGTGAAGTACATACTGTATGATATTATTAAAAAAAGGGAACTACAACAGTATGCAACAAATATTTTGAATGTAAATATACAACATTGTTGGCACATTATTTCAAAATGTTGCATGACTGAGTGATTGAGAGCAATAAATCTCAGCTTTGTGTTTTAGTAATTTTGTTGTGTGTGTTTGTCATTTTTATTAGGCTAGTTCTTGTGTTTATGTCTATACAGTTTATTCATTTTTATTTCAGATTTAGTATTTGTTATTTTAATAAATCAAGTTACACTAAATAAAAATGAGAAACGGTGCTAGCTGAAAATTTTATATTTTTATTATATTTTGTATATATTTTTTTTTATTTCAGTTAACATTTCTGCTATTTCAAATAATGAACATTTTCTAATAGTTAGTATTTTTAGTTGTAGTTAACTATAATAGCCCTGACTGACTGACCTCATGAGCTCCTCCACCTTGTCGTCTATATCCAGGTCCTCCTCTGACCCCTCCAGCCCATACGATCTCACGGCCGCCGCGCTGTTCACCGGGTAACGGTTTGGCGACAGCTTCCCATTGGGTGTCGCTGCCAAAGCATCCCGCCCATTCTGTGCCATGGCGACCAGAGAGACCGGCGAGGGTAATACAGCGGGTGGAGATGTGGCGTAACTGTTGCTGGGCGACGGCGATAAATTACCGTGGAACTGCGTTTGCGTTGCTATGGAAGTGGTGGAGGAGGTCGCCACGGTGGCGTTGCTAGCGTTATTTGAGGTGGGTGTAGTGCTGGAGGTGGTGCTGTTGGTGGCGTTGGAGTCCGATGGGCCACGCCGGCCGAACTTGTCCCCGTGCTCGCGGTCGAGTCGCTCCAGGGTGTCCAGCGCATGCACGATCTCGGGTTTGGTCATACCTGTACGCCGCAGTCTCTGCAGCAGGTCGATCTGTTCGATGGTGAAGCGTGGCTCATCTGTGTAGTGAGACATTCTGATGGTACACAGAAGAAAACGTTATATGGAACACAATGCACATCAATCACATGTGCATAAACGGCTGCTGTCAGAAGAAACCAACTGATGCTACAATGAGAACAGACCGTTGCATACGAACAACAACTAAGCATTCTGGTTCATTCATCTCAGGGCTCCAGAATGCTACTAAAATCGAAAATGTTCACAAACTTAACAGTAAGCAACAATGCATATTTCAGAATTTATGCAACATCGCAACTCTGGTTTATACTTGATATATTAAACTGTATAATATATCTCAAGTGCATTAGTTGATGTTTATATATGGATGATGTTGCTTCTAGCTCGTTCAAAAAATATAAAAATAAAATACAAGATGTTGTTATAAAGATTTGCAACTTTATTATAATATAAAATATGTAATAAAGTTTTTAACTATAAGTGTCATTAAAGGAACACTCCACTTTTTTTGGAAATAGGCTCATTTTACAACTCCCCTAGAGTTAAACAGTTGAGTTTTACCGTTTTTAAATCCATTCAGCAGATTCGTAAAATGAGCCTATTTCCAAAAAAAGTGGAGCGTTCCTAAAAAAAATCAAAACAAACCAAAAAAAAAAACAATATTGATCAACCAACCACTAGTAAAAAAAACAAACTAGGAATTCCCAACAAACGGTGAGTCAAGATGTTAAAGATAACGGATGATGTAGTGATTTACTCATCTCAGGGCTTGCTGTTATTATTATAGAAAATTTGCAAATTTATAAGCATATTTTTTGTATACATTTTTTAATTGCCATGATTATGTGGAGTCATTTTTCAATTAAATCTTTAGAGTTTAATCAGTGCATTGCAATTCAGCATATTTGCACAATGCAACAACAAACTACTCTTAAGACTGGTTCTCTTTAATAAAAGACCGACTCTCTTTAATAAAAGACTGGTGGTCTTCAATAAAGCCTGATTCACAAATGAATTAGTTAATGTTTATATGGTTTGAGTCAATCCAATGATTTGCTTACTGAACTGTTCAGAGCATATACTAAGTTAACAGCTCCGTTTAATAGTCATTTGTTTTTAGTCTGGAACTGTGTCACTTTGTTTACAGAATGTCCAGTGCTTTGCATTGTGGGATACAGGTTGTTCATTTACTTACTGTGCACAGCTTTCTAACGCATATTTCCTATAAGAATAGTAGGATGGAGCAAACCCAGAATTCACTGAAACATGTCAAGACTTAGATCCTACAACAAACGAATGAATTATTATAATTTGAAGTGCTCCGCCATCTCATGGCAGCCGAGTTATGATGATAAAAGCAGGATTCATCTGACCTACTTAAAATTCTGTTTATCCAAGACGGCTTTCATCAACAAGCACGAGCAATTACTGTCGCTGTTGTCAAGGAAACCATACCACCCAATGACGGATGGAGTTTATGTAACTCCAGATTAACGCAGAATGCAAATACGGAGCTTGCTTTGTTTAACCTTCTAATCTGGAGCACATGGTTTTATATTAAGCTAACGGTTACGCATAGTCATATTAATACCAGGTGGTAATAGATGACTAGCCAACCAGGTTACATTTTAACTATGTCCTTCTCACTTGAATTGCACGTAAAACAGTTATTTTGAGCAATAATGACTATTAGCTTTTTCTATTTATTAGCAAAAACGAAGGGGAAAGACTGGCAACCCAGCGGCTTTGTGGCAGCAACTCTTCCAACATAACCATCCCAGTATCACAGCTGGTTTGCTGTGAAATTCCTCACTGGTTTGGAGTTTTCCATTATACCAGACCTACTATATTTACACAAGTTAACAGTTAACCTTACACCACTGGAGCCAAAGAGCTCACCGCTAAAAAAAAAGGGCTCAGCGAGCTCTTGTACAGCATAATTGCTTCCACTTAGATCTCAGATGATCCTTATAAAAGTCTGTGATAGGAACGTGGCAGCCGCTGTGGGTTTCTAAATATATCACCGCGAGGCTTTTGACTGAGGCAGAAATTGTGTGCGCGATGATGAAAGATACAAAACCATGTCGCCGTCTTTTGTCATGCATGCGATCCTCCTCTGGCATCTCTTAACATGCACAGAGGGTCTCACCCATGAGCCCTGCTGCATTAGTGATCATGTGGCATTAAATACTGCAGGCGTTCACTGCAGGGCTCTTTATGAGGGCACAGCTGCAGAGATTGCAAGTCAAGGGTGCAGTCCTGCACCGCATGCACACGTGCATCAGCTCATCTGACTGCATCCACACAAGTCAAATGAGTTCACTGAGAGCTTTAAATAATAATCCACATGAGAATCCATGCGCCCTTCTTCTTTTCATTTAATAACTACTGCATATGGAGTCGCGGTCATCGTGAAACGCAAAATTAGACCGAATTTAGCAGAACGGAAAATGTGTCTGATGGTTTTTTGCACTATTAAAACTTGACATTGTTCTCCATCTGTGGTTTCCAAAACCTAGCAACAAACAGTAGTACAAGCTAGACTTTAAGTAATTATTAATTTAATTAATGGTTATAGAGGTGTGGTTTGGCACAAGTTTTATGACTTAAGTATATATTTAACCTTTAAACCCTGCAATATCTAAAACACCACAAGTTAGTATACATTGAAACAAGATGCATTTTAAAAGCTTACTTGCTTATTTATTCATTTAGGTGTTGCAACAGACTTCACCAGGAGCTTCAATAAATAGCAGTGTGCATAAAAAGAAGAAAGAAATCTTTTTCCATGCATCTGAACGCTCCTCACATCTTCAGACAAATACTGGAAACTCAAGTTATGAATGCAGATCAGAACAAGTCCATGCAGCAAACTCATGATCAATGAGGATTATTAGCAAATCACTTTCCATTTATGCATTGCATTTGAAGGGGCTTCAGTTGACCTTCAAAGCCAAGACTTTGTTTTGAAGATATGTATTTTTTCCTAACGCATGTCATATGATAGTGATAAAAGCACAGCTATACGCCCATCATCTCTGTGCATGAAAACTAACAGCATATCCAAAAAGACCGCCTGCGTGCAAACGAAATATAAACAAACATATTAAACAAGCACTTATTAAATAACAATTCAAACGAGACACACGGGGTATTTCAACCTATAAGCTATAAACAAAAATAAGTTTTGCATGACTCATGTGTCCTGACTTTTGCAAACAGACAACAAAATGGCTTAAAATAACATGTATAAACAAATCTCAGCGAGTTATTCACATGATGGTAAATATGAGGAATATGCACAAATAAATACATGAGTTCAGCACTTTCACTCTAGGAAAACTGGCTACATAACTCATTGAGTGACTGCTATATCACTATATAAACTCTCTAGACATGTAAACAAACCTATATAGATTTAAACCAGATATACATGTCGATTAAAATTTAATCACGAAGCGTGTTTTAACAACATAAACAAAACGAACTGAATTATCCAGGCGGCTAGTTAGCTTAGCACGAGCCAGCACAAAACTGACTCTCCTCAAGGATAAAATCACATTTACCTGGAATGGGGACAATACACAAAATCTCAGCGCAGCAGATCATTTAATGCGCTCTGTCAGGCGATGAAGATGATATTTTATGTGATGTTGTGAGGAAGACTCGCCCTGACTGACTGTCTTTGTCTGACTGACAGCAGCCGCGCTGACGTCACGCCGCACGGCTCGGAGCGACTCGGGAATTGTAGTTTTTATACGGTGGAGCTCAACGCGCTGCAAATAGATAAAACACCTGCAAATAAAAACGTTTCTTTATTTGTTTGCGTTGTGAGTATTTGCAGCACCTGCTGTCAAACTGATGACTTAACTGAAAATTGAAAACTTTTCTTGATTTGCTGGTGCTTTTTCTATTTGCATGTGTTTTCTGAAGTTGCAGCGCATCTTGGCCACTGTATGAAACCACTGCTGTTGTAATTTTGGCCACATCTTAAACCACTGATATTACCAAAGAAGTATCGCAAATCATTTGATTCAGATCGGTACTTCGGAGAGGGTTCATGAATCATTTGATGTAGATTAGAACTTTGGAATGGGTTTGCAAATCTTTTAATTCATATCGGAACTTCAGATTCTAAGTCCCGATCTAAAATGATGGTTCACAAATCATTACAACAGGTATCAGAAATTGTTTGTTTTAGTTCGGGATTTCAGAACCCATATCACAAATAATTTGATTCTTATCGGGACTTTGGAGCGGTTTTGTGAATCTTTTGATTCAGGTCGGAACTTCGGAGCACAGATCGCAAATGGTTTGATTTAGATCGGAACTTAGAAGCGGATTTGGGAATCATTTATCAGATTGGGACTTCGGAGAGAGCGTATCGCAAATCATTTGAATTAGATCAGGACTTTGGAACGGGTTCACTAATCTTTTGATTCATATCTGAACTTCGGGGGAGGTTCACAAATTATTTCGCGAATTTAAATATTTGTGATGCGTGCTTCGAAGTCCCGATCTGAAATGATGGTTTGCGGATCATTATTTAAATCGGGACTTCGGAATTGATATCGCAAGTCATTTGTTTTAGATCGGGATTTCAGAGCCCATGAATCATTTGATTCAGATCGGGACTTCGGAGCGGGTTTGTGAATCTTTTGATTGAGATCGGAACTTCAGAGTTTTTTTTTTTTTTTTGTAATACCATGGTTAATTGTTGTAAAGGATGTGTTGCCAGATTAAAAAAATTACACATTTTCATCTTAAGAGGACACATAGGATGAATATAGAGATACAGTTTTGACTGGATTAAAACAACTTTGGATAGTTTCCATATAGCTACTGGTCTAGATCAGCTCTGAATAAAGAAAAAAGACGTTTAGAGCCAGATTTTTGTTTATGTATGTGAAATTATGTATGTCTGCTGTTGTGTCCCGAAAAATGTCAAAATCAAACCCACGCCTTAGATATTTGATTACTCCAAAATAAAAAACACAACCTTTTTGTATTTTGTTTGTCAGAGCAGCCGGTAGAGTGCGCTGTTAACTCTAAATGGATGGTCAACCAAATGACAATGAAATCTCTGTCCAAATGAGCTCTGTATGTTATGAATGACTGTTCTGTTTCACTGCTGTACATTAATCTACATATTATAACTCTGTAAAATGAAATAATATGCAGGAATGCTTCTGTCCTGCCCACAGTCAGGGCTGAAGATGATGAAAACTAGCATTGTATTATTGTTTATGATGTCTTGTGTTGTAGATTGACAGAAAAACATTTCATGTGACCAAGTTTGACAGATTTACATCTGTGGGTGATGATGATGTGTGCGGTTGTAATGTATTGCATTTCTTCTGGACATTTCTTGACAGTTCATTCAGGTAACACTCTTCTATGCATTACAGTTCACTCAGATTTCTGTACCTTTACCTTCAGAAAAGTACTGTGATGGTAATGAGGTACAGATGTAATACCTTTTTTTTTATTTATTATGAAAGATTACTCATGTACCATTTGGTATTTACTTTGCACTCAAAATACCATTTGTTGTTTGCATGGTTCTATGAAGAATAGCATAGTATTATCATGTTATCATAAACAAAACAACAAGTGTTGTTGCCAAAGAGCTTTATAGAAATGTTCAAATGACTGTGTGATATGTCTGACACTTCTGTGTCAGTGTTTGTCATTATATGCTGTCACGCTTGTGGCACTTTTGAGACTTTGCCAAAAACGGCAATAACTGTGTCTTAACTCTGCAGGCTTTATGTAGTCAAACAGGCTTTATGTAGATTATTTTTATTTTGTTTGCTTCAGCTTAGGGAGTGAATCCCACAAAAAACATGCATTGGTCATAGTTTACCCCCAAATCAGAAGAAAAACATTAAAATTAACATTTTAATGGAATCATACCTATTTTAAGATCAGGGCTTCCTAAATTCTTATCATAAATCATAAAAATCTCATTCTGATTCCTGTAAACATCAGGATAACATCAGGATATTTTATTGGATATTTTGGAATTTCCAATGTTGATCCTAATACAAAAATACTAATAAATGTAAATATTTATATTATAAATAGAAAAAAAAAATTATAATGTATAAGATTATATTAGTGTTTTATTTAAATTGGCATGAATTGATTAAAAGCAGTGCATGAATTAAGCTATATGCATGAGCAGTTTATCATAAATATGCATTAAGATAAAGTGTATTTTTACTATTTTCAGTTTTCAGGATGTTTGAATATTTTACAAATAATATTTTATTTTTGCATTTTAGTAATGAGGCAAATTTGGTTTTATGCACACATGTATGAAAAATTTATTTAATAATGTATTAAAAATGTACACACACACACACATAATATATATTTTATATATATATATATATATATATATATATATATATATATATATTATTTCATTATTTTTTTTTTTGGTGAGTTATAGGCATTAAGGTTGTTTTTTGAAAGAAGTTAATACTTTTATTCAGCAAGGATGCATTACATTGAAAAGTGATTTATACTGTTTTTTATAAGTGAAAAGACATTTATAATGTTACAAAAGATGGGGTGAAATATGACCTGGATATGTTCTTGACAGATTCACTCTGATATGCTCTCAAATATGAGTTTTTGTCCCTACACTGTTTTCCCTTCAGCCGACAGTGTTTGATCTACCTGACACAGAAAGTTCATTTCTATCCCAGCAACTGCTTGGGTAGTTATGACCGTCTTTTCCTCATTTGGCAGAATACCGTGGTCCAGCTGTCAGCAGGGTTCACAGACGTCTGTTTCATCCCCCTCAGCTGCTAAACGCTACGAGAGACTGAGCGCATGAGTTAAAATTAGCTCTTATTCAACACAGAGCTTCACGGGTCAGGACATAAAGGAGTGAGGGGTCTCTCCAGACGCTCTAAACTGTCTCTGCGTACCGTCTCTCCCTCATCCAGGACACTGAATAGGCAAAAGAAGTGAGTCGGATTCATATCAACCAGATCTGGCCATCTCTGCCTCCCTTCTTATTGGTCATTCTTTCTCTCTCTCTTTTCTCAGTCAGTCTGCTCGCTCAGACTTGGATAGAGGACAATACAGATCTCACAGACTGCTAGTGCTCGGACAGTCTCTGCAGGAACAGAAGACAACCTAAAGACCGGACCACAAGAAGGAGCGTCTTTGTGATGGTTTATTCCAGGAACAGATGGACATTAAAGTGGATGTTTCTTTTGACACGATTTTGAAGTCTTCGCTGACTTTGACACAAAGTCATCTGTGAACGGATACCTGTAGCTTGGGGCTTGGGACCATATCAAAAAGGTATGTTGTGTACTTCTAAAAAATGCGTATCTGTATATAATGAAATATATCAATATATATATAAATGTGTAAATTGCAAATAATAAACTAATTTTTTATATATATATATATATATATATATATATGTAAATAATAAACTAGAAATAAATAAAAAATGTGTATATATATATATATATATATATATATATATATATATATATAAAAGCAAAAAAGGCCTCTAAAATAGCTTGCTCTTTTCTTTTTCTATTCTATCTGTTTTTTTTTTATTTATTATATAATTTTTAAAAATCTTGCTACGTGTACTGCGTGAAGCTATCTGAGACTTGTCATAGCACTTTCATATCATAGCTCTTTTTTATTTTGATTGCTTCCATTGTCCTCATTTGTAAATTGCTTTGGATAAAAGCATCTGCTAAATGTAAATGTGTTTGTGTGTATATATATATATATATATATATATATATCATACTTTATTTCTGTATGGTTTTTGTGTTTCTTTGTACATTTTGACTTGTTTCTTTTTTGTTCACTATTTTGTTATGATTTGTTTTTTACGGTTTCAATTTAGCTGAGAAGCTTATAACAGGTTATTTTTGTGCCAAATTACCCCATATAGTGTGACGACATCCCTTTTGCCTTGTTGATTTATGATTTAATTTTTTTTTTTATGATTTTTGGATTAAAAAAACACTTTACCAACCATATTGCAATAGCCACTCGCGAGTTACTTTTGCAGGAAGTATCTAGTTTTATTTGTGTTTATGTGCATGGTGACCATGCAACTGAGAAATTTGCTTGTCTCTGACTTCATTGTGATTAAGGGTAGCTTTCAGGAAGCGCTTCATCAGATTGCTCTTAGTGATTACATTTCCTACTGAAGGAGTTCTTCTGACACGGGCCCACGGGAGCCAGCTGGCAGCGCTACAGCGCTTTGAAGTCGTCAGTGACAGAGATGATGTCTTAAATCAGCCTGTGTGACTCAGTATTCTCTCTGGACTTTAGGGTCTGTCTAAACATTTCAAGTTTGTGTAGGAAGTCAACATGTGGGTGCAGCAGAAAGAGAAGAGTTGCCTGTGTTTAGACATTTTGCAAATAATGAGCTGTCATAATGTGGCGGCACCACGCAATACCATGGTTTGTGTTTATGGACACTTGGAAATGGTGTGGCAGCAGTTTGTGAAAACAAATGTGCCTGATTTCTTTCATGCCCGCAGGAATGAGCGGCCCAGTGTTGAATCATGGGCCGCAGTTAGCGTCTGAACTAATGACCTGACGCGCAGAGATAAGACACGGTGCATGACATCAGCACTCCAATTCTGCACCGCCATGTGAGAAACAACAACAAACTCGTGCTCGTACCATCAGGCTATGCCATCGTCATGACAACAAAACAGAGGCCATTTGTTTATGGTTTGTTTAGTTAATTGAAATGCGTTTAGTTTATTAAGTTGGCTTGAGAAAGCCAATTTACTGAAATCCTATTTCTAAAATTTCTAAATGCTACTCCTCCTAGAGCTTTAACTCTACAGACTCCAAACTCAGCCCAGCTCTTCAGTCTGTTCTGACTCGAGTTGCTATATCTTTCCTAACTGATCGGACTTACGGTTTTCATAAAAATGAAGATTAAAAATCATAAAAATCCCATAGATTTACATTGACGGAATGTTCTGATGAGCCAAGACTATTCAAACTCCAACTGTCAAAATGCAAATCTAAACACACTGAAGTGTTCATCCATCCATCCATCCATCCATCCAAACCAACCTAGAAACCACCCTGAGTACCTTAGCAACCGCATAGCAACACCTTAGTAACCACCCCGGGTACCTTAGCAACCGCATAGCAGCACCCTAGCAACCACCCCGTGTACCCTAGCAACTGCATAGCAACACTCTAGCAACCATCCCAGGCACCCTAGCAACCATCCAGAGCACCTTAGCTACAACATAGCAACACCCTAGCAACCACCTAGAATACCCTACCAACCACTATGTGGTTCTTAGCATCTATCTATCTATCTATCTATCTATCTATCTATCTATCTATCTATCTATCTATCTATCTATCTATCTATCTATCTATCTATCTATCTATCTAAACCAACCTAGCAACCACCCTGAGTACCCTAGCAACCGCATAGCAACACCTTAGTAACCACCCCGGGTACCTTAGCAACCGCATGGCAACACCCTAGCAACCATCCCAGGCACCCTAGCAACCATCCAGAGCACCTTAGCTACAACATAGCAACACCCTAGCAACCACCTAGAATACCCTACCAACCACTCTGTGGTTCTTAGCATCTATCTATCTATCTATCTATCTATCTATCTATCTATCTATCTATCTATCTATCTATCTATCTATCTATCTATCTAAACCAACCTAGCAACCACCCCGGGTACCTTAGCAACCGCATGGCAACACCCTAGCAACCACCCCGGGTACCCTGGCAACCGCATAGAAACACCTTAGCAACTACCCCGGGTAACCTAGCAACCGCATGGCAGCACCCTAGCAACCACCCCGTGTACCCTAGCAACTGCATAGCAACACTCTAGCAACCATCCCAGGCACACTAGCAACCACTCCAAGTACTCTAGCAACCACATAGCAACACCCTATCTATCTATCTATCTATCTATCTATCTATCTATCTATCTATCTATCTATCTATCTATCTATCTATCTATCTATCTATCTATCTATCTATCTATCTATCTATCTATCTATCAACTTTAAGCTTTTAAAACTACTTTAAACTTCAAACTATTTCAGACTGAAAACCGTCAAACTTAAAACTTTTAAAACTTTTTTTAAACTTTTCAAACTTTAAAAAATTTTCTGGTCTGGCTTTTTCAAGCCAACTTAAAGTTTGTCTCGACAAACTTTTTTATCTAGTTTTTAATAAAAAGCAAGTTCTAAATGTCAGCATCGCTGTTGATTGAGTTTACTAAAACATGCGCTTACGAAAAAGTACATGCTAAAGTATTTGTTAAAGTACTTGGAGAACTCTGTAAACACATCGAATATGAATCATTCAGTACTATAGTATATCAAAGTACTATGGTTTTAGAACATGCGGCATGGTAGTACCATGGTATTTGAATATGATATAATTTGTTTCTATGGCATATGTTAAAGTACCATGGTAATAACTTGTACCATGGTAGGACCGTAGTATTTTTGAAGTCTACTGAAAGTATGTGTATAGGACCATGGCATGACCAATGCACGTGGTAATAACTTGCTATATGAATATGATTATCATTGAGTACCATAGTATATATCAGAGTAAAATGGTTTCACAATGTGTTTGGGCTTGTACTGTACCATGGTATTCTTTGCAGTTTCTTTGAATACAATGTACTGTAAATATCAAAATATGATGCACTACTGTTAAAAAAAATGGTACTTTTATTTATCAAGGATGCATTAAATTGATCAAAAGTGACAGTAAAGACATTTATAATATTACAAAAGATTTGTTTCAAATAAATGCTGTTCTTTTCATCAAAAAACTTTGCTTTCATTAAAAAAGATTATCAGGGTTTCCAAAAAATTATAAGGCAGCAACTGTTTTCAACACTGATAATAATCAGAAATGTTTCTTGAGCAGTAAATTAGTATATTAGAATGATTTCTGAAGATCATGTGACACTGAAGACTGGAGAAATGATGCTGGAAATTCTGCGCTGCATCACAGGAATAAATTACATTTTAAAACATATTCAAATAGAACATGGTTATTTTAAATATTTCACAAAATTACGGTTTTTACTGTATTTTTGGTTGAATAAATGTAGCCTTGGTGAGCAAGAGACTTCTTTTTAAAATCTTTAAAAAATATTTTTTTTAAATCCTTAAAATGTTTGAACGGTGCTGTAATCCTTTGGCTATCATCACTTTACCATGGTACTTCCACAGTATTTTTTTAGTAAGGGTAGTTAGTTGATATAGTGATATAGTAGTCACATTTTATGTCCATAGGAATCGGCGTCTTAATGGCATGTAAGAATAAGTCTGCCAGCGGTCCATTATAAAATAGGGAAGTGTGTTTGTTTTTAAAGGAGTCGTTGCATATGAGCTGTGACATTGGGCATGTATAAAATGTTCAACTCTTCACCTGTTAGTACTCAAGGCTGTATAGCGTCAGTCTTCACTCCTTCAGGAAGGGTGTGTGTCTCTAAAAAGGACACAGTCGTGGGACACAGAATTAACATTATATCATTACAGCCAAAGCAGGCTCTGCAGTGAGATCATCTCTCTGCTGCAGCCCACACCTATTGTCAGAAAAAAATGTGGCTGCGAGCCAAAAGCATTACTGCAGACGCTGAGAGATCTGGAGTTGCTCGTGGCTTTGTGCTTTTTTTTTTGGCAAAACTCTTCCAAAGCAGAAATCAGGGATATCTTTTTTTTGTTTTCTTTTGGATTTGTTGTGACATAGTACTAATTACTGATTTGATGTTTAGTTTATTCTTTAATCCAAAGTGGTTTGAGTACATCAAAAGGAATAGTTCACCCAAAAAATGAAAATCAGCTGAATATGTAATCACCCTCAGGCCATGCAAGATGTAGAAGAGTTTGTTTCTTCATGGGAACAGATTTGGAGAAATGTAGCATTCCAGCACTTGCTCACCAATGGATGCTCTGCAGTGAATGGGTGCCGTCAGAATGAGAGTCCAAACAGCTGATAAAAACATCACAATAATCCACACCACTCTTGTGTCTTGTGAAGTGAATATCTGCATGTTTGGAAGAAGCAGATCCATCAATGAGATGTTTTTAAATTATGGATTGGTATTTTGGCCAGAAGTTTGTGTTGTTTTTATCAGCTGTTTGGACTCTCATTCTGACGGCACCCATTCACTGCAGAAGATTCATTGATGAGCTAGTAGTGGAATGCTTAATTTCTCCTAATCTGTTGCTATGAAAAAACAAACTCGTCTACATCTTGGATGACCTGAGGGGGAGTAAAGTATCATTATAAATATTGTTCGTGTGATACGAGAGTTTCATCACTTTAACTTATTTCCTCCATCCTAGGTTTTACTGTACAGGAAATGACATCACCTTCCTCCCATCAGAAATGCATCTGTTTATCTGGTCATTCGTCCACTGTGACCGGCGATCGGAGCAGAACCATACGGCCATATGAAAACATGCTTATCGGTAACGTTTGCTCATCAATCACAGCCATGCAGGACAAAGGAGATCGCTGTGATACAAACGACTCCCGAAGCGTGTATGAAGCTAACACTGAAGTCATTACACATCGAGTGTTTCTCATTCTGGGTCAGCAGATGTCTTTCTGAAGGAGGTGATTTTGAAGGAGCCGTTTGTGCAATGGAAAGAATGTTCCGGATAGCAGAGCTATTCCTGAGAAAAGGCACGTCATAGTGCATCACCGCCGCAGTCTTTGCTGACCGTGGGTCATTCTCAGTGCCGTCTGTTTCTGACATTTTCAGGATTTTTTGTTTTTATTATTATGATGTTGACTTGACTTGTGCTATTGCACAAATTTGGCTTAGTGTTTATTTCCAAATCCCTATCCTGAGACCTTGTCCTGATCTTACTCTAATCGAATTCAAGATATTGTCACCAAACTTAGCACAGTTTGCTAACTGTCTGAACTGTTTTTGTTTTTGTTGTGGACTGCAAAATATACAAATAATTCCATTGTTTCAGAATTCATGATTCTCTATCTACCTGTTCTATTGTTTCATCCATCAATCCCTTCATCCATCTTTTGTTCTACCATTCTGTCATTCCATCCATCCATCCATCCATTGTTTTAACATTCCTTCCATCCATGCATCCATCCATCCATCATATCTGTTGTTCTATCTATCATTCTATCATTCCATCTTCATTCATCCATCATCCATCCATCCATTCACCCATTTAGCATTCTATCATTTTATTCATTTATTGCTCTATCTATCCATTGTTTTATTGTTTCATCCATCCATCCATCCATCCATCCATCCATCCATCCATCCATCCATCCATCCATCCATCCATCCATCCATCCATCCATCCATCCATCGATCCATCCATCCATCCATCCATCCATCCATCGCATCTATTGTTCTATCTATCATTCTGTTGTTTCATCTACATCCATCCATTCTATCATTCTATCCATTTATCGTCCTATAGCCATCCATACATTGTATCTGTTTTTCTGTCCATCATTCTTTCGTTCCATCCATCCATGTATCTGTCATTCCATTGTTCCATCCATCTATTGTTCTTTCCTTCTATCCATCAGTCCATCCATCATTTTATTGTTCCATCCTTTCATTTATCCATCTGTTGTTCTATCTATCGTTCCATTTCATCCATCATTTGTTTGTCCAATCATTCGTCCTGTCATTCTATTTATGACTTTCTACTTTTTTTCCCACCTCAGGCCCCCTTTTCCATCCATCCATCCATCCATCCATCCATCCATTTTCCATTCTATCGCTCCATCCATCCATTTTCCATTCTATCGCTCCATCCATCCATCCATCCATTTTCCATTCTATCGCTCTATCCATCCATCCATCCATTTTCCGCTCTATCATCCATCCAGCCAGCCATTCATCCATTTTTCATTCTATCGCTCTATCCATCCATTTTCCATTCTATCGCTCCATCCATCCATCCATCCATTTTCCATTCTATCGCTCTATCATCCATCCATCCAGCCATTCATCCATTTTTCATTCTATCGCTCTATCCATCCATTTTCCATTCTATCGCTCCATCCATCCATCCATTTTCCATTCTATCGCTCCATCCATCCATCCATTTTCCATTCTATCGCTCTATCATCCATCCATCCAGCCATTCATCCATTTTTCATTCTATCGCTCTATCCATCCATTTTCCATTCTATCGCTCTATCCATCCATCCATCCATCCATTCATCCATTTTCCATTCTATCACTCTATCATCCATCCATCCATTCATCCATTTTCCATTCTATCGTTCTATCATCCATCCATCCATTTATCCATTTTCCATTCTATCACTCTATCATCCATCCATCCATTCATCCATTTTCCATTCTATCGCTCCATCCATCCATCCATTCATCCATTTGTGTATACTGCATGACCATCATAAAGTACAGTATGGGAGTCCTCTTGAACTCTAACCTAAAACACAATTCCACGTTTTCATCATGTGCCATTTTAAACTAGGCTGCAGTTTATGATTCCTATTTTTATATGCACTCTTCAACCTCTCTCTGTCCTCTCTCTCTCTCTCTCTCTCTCTCTCTCACTCTCTCCTTCCCATGTAGGGTGACATCAGGTCACAATTATTAGATTAAGGCTGTGGTCCTCGTCATGCCAGCGTTGGACGGCTCATCGCCCACATGCTTGTTGAATGACAGTTTGCGCTCTGAATGAATTTGAGCACTTCCTTACAATAGTCAGATGTATTTGTGTTTTTGTTTTCATTTTCCCCCATATCACTGGACCACATAAACGTAGCTTAAAATGCCTTTATGCATTTGTCACATGCTTTATCTGCAATTGCATTGCATCCAAGGTCCGCATTTACATTTTTATCAGATTCAATAGCCATTTGAATAACGTGAATTAATTTATCATTCAATCAGATCAAGAATGTGTGATAAGATATAGTTCAGTTGTATTTGATGTTGACTTTGACTTTAAGTGCATTCATGCACACATAGCTGGTGTGCACTTGTGATATGGGTATTTTTGACGGCTCACTCTACAGGAAGGTACAGGAGGAAATGACAGATGGTCAGAGGTTGTGCCGTCACAGGAAGTGTTTTGTCTGATGCATGAGTGTTGTAGGTAGTGTACAATACTTGTGATGAGAACACGACTGGAGTTGTATAGGGAAGAATGCACGGTAAACATGTTCCAGAGGAGAATACTTTGATGTTGGCAAAATTACATTCTGTTACGCTCATTTCAGCATCAACTTTGTTTCCGATGTTTCTCCTAAAATGTGTTGAGAGCAATAAAAATGGACAGAAATTTGACTGCATGTAAAAATCTTACTTTTTTTTATTTTAGTCCAATTTTCCAATTAGAATATCCAAAAATCTTTAACATAATTACATTTAATTCAGTATTAAGAGTTGTTTTCAGTATTTTGTCTTACCGCACTTGTTTTAAGTGTAAAAAAAACTGGCATATTTAAGATGCATTCCTTAAAATTAAGTCTTACATGTATCTTATTTTAAGAACTTTTAGACATTTTAAGTGGAAAACGTGGGGAAGTCGTGGCCTAATGGTTAGAGAGTCGGACTCGTAATCGAAAGGTTGCGGGTTCGAGTCCCCGGCCGGCAGGGATTGTAGGTGGGGGGAGTGAATGTCCAGCGCTCTCTCCACCCTCAATACCACGACTGAGGTGCCCTTGAGCAAGGCACCGAACCCCCAACTGCTCCCCGGGTGCCGCAGCATGGCTGCCCACTGCTCCGGGTGTGTGTTCACGGTGTGTGTGTGTGTGTGTGTGTGTGTGCATTTGTTCACTACTCACTGCTGTGTGTGTGCACTTGGATGGGTTAAACGCAGAGCACCAATTTCGAGTATGGGTCACCATACTTGACAATACGTCACGACTTTTTTTTTTTTTTTTTTAAACTAGTCAAGATGATTCATTAAAATTAATGTAGCATTACAGAGCTGTAAAATGAATGCCTTGGGAGCAATAAAAATACATAAATTTGACAGTTGGCACCAAGTATAAATCCTACTTTTAACAAGCGGTTTAATTTAACTTTCCAGTTAAAATATCTAAAAATCCTCAAAATGTAATTGCATTGCACAATATTAAGCCTTTGTTTTACTGCATTTGGCAGAATTTTCCACTTGTTTAATGTATAAACATCTGGCATATTCAAGATGCATTATTTGTATCTTGTTTTAAGGATGTGTATACATTTTAACTGAAAAACAAGTCCAAACAACTCATTAAAATTGAATTGCGGCATAAAATGAAATGCATTAATGTGGACAGCAATGTCTCAAAGTGATCTGAGCTGCTGCTGATCTTTTGCATTGAGTTGTTGCTCTCGTTGAGAAACAAATGAAATATTTAAGACATTTATTTTAATTTCATGTGTGTTAATAACTTTCCAGGGATTATTTCGGACATTTTTCTTAAAATAAAGCAAGGTAAATCCTAAGATTGACAAATTTCTCTCTCTCAGAGAGGGCAGGATAGTTGTGTTTGTGTGATGTGTTAAAGTAATGACCATATGATGAGCTTAATTTTGGCAATCATATGATCAACACAAACGCAGCGCGTCAGTTTTTGCCAGACGAATTGTCAATGTGAGAGTTTCCCTTATTTAGTCACAGTTCTCCAGGCTTCACACGGCTGAGACACAAACTCTGACGTTTTCCTCCAGAACTGGACATGTCTGTGTGTCTGTGTGAGTTCAGGACCGTCTCTCTGTGTGGTGGAGGATGGGGGAGGAAATATTTACACAACTGTTACCACCTGCCATTATGTCGTAATGAAAAAAAAAAAAAAATTATTAGTATTTTAAAAAATAAATAATAAAAATGACAAAAGCATTCTTGTATATTTTAGTGACAGTTCTACTAGTGCATGTCAGTGTTGAAATATTATTGTTAATTGTAATAAAGCTGAAATATTAGATGAAAACTTAAAATAAATGAAAAATATAATTTTTGGCTCGGCTTCTAACAGAAATAAGTTCAAGTTAAAATATTAAACTTACTAATAAAAAAATCTTAAACTGAAATATAAATAAATGAAAAGTTTTTTTTTTATATTGAATAATCAAACAAACAAATAAATAGCTTGAAAAAAATAAATATAAATATTAGCTGTAAAACATAAACTAAACAATAATGAGAAGTATTGCCTTGGCATGTAACTGAAATAAGTTTCAGTTAAAAAATAAAAAAATACTAACTGAAATAAAAACTATTTATAAAACAAAATGACAAAATAATATAACTAAAAAAATTAAACCAGAATATAAATATTAAGTAAATAAAAATTTATTCAAAGTATAAGTACATAAATAATACTAAACCATATTTGTTTTTATTTTTTGTAATGGATGATTTTTTTATATATATATATTTAATTAATTTTTTACATTTAATTTTTTGGAAATATGCATGCACCCTATAATATGCATGCTTGGTATGAGCCGGTTTTTATGATCCCAGATTAGCCGTACTGTTATGCCAACAAAGAATGTGGCGGTATTTGAGTGTGTATCCGTGTGCATCAAGCTCCAGCAGTATGCATTACTAAATATAAACAAAGTGCCACTGATGCTTGCCCACCTCCGCTGAAAATACCCCGAGAATCTAAGGAATTAATTATCACAGGAGCTGCAAGTAACCAGCATTCATTGATGCCATTTGGCCATTTAAATTCCCCAGGAGACATGCGTGTAACAGAACCGATAGCTGGGAAGTTAAACATCCTCGATCGGATTGGTGGATGAAGTGTGCGTGTTTCTGGTGTCTCCGGTGCACAAGTGTGTCTCTCGCTATAAATACTGCTCATTTCAGCAAGGAGCAGCTGCGTGAAGCACCCGGGGAGCTCTTCAGGAGCGAGGTGCATATTCTCAGTGTAAATATAAGACAAACTCTCATTTATATCTCCCAGCTGCCTCCATCTCCAATAATAACAGAGCTAAGGTCACCTCGAATCTCTCGGGCATAATCAAAGTTAAAAATACACCCGTCTGGAGTTAGAGAATTGAAGTTTGTGAAAAACTCCAATAGATCGAACTCTCATCTAAATTACTGTTTGGGACAGCATCAATCTGTCAACAGCTTCTGTATATTTTTGGATTTCATCATAGAGGACATAATGAACGTTTGTGTGTATACAAGTGTTGTCATTGCTATTTAGGACTGCGATTGAATATCATAACAGAAGCACAACAAGTCAAAGTCACCATCAAAATGAAAACACTCCCATGGCCGCAACATGCTTCTATTAATAACACAAATACTTTCTGCAACAATTCGTCTGCCAGGGTTTTCCCATCTTTGGTTACTTGCTGCTTTCATCAGAGTCACTCCAAACTTTGTTCAAACGGCTGAGATTAAGATATTAATTATTAGTCTTTATATTATATTTATTGTTTAAGATTATTCAGATCAGTATATTGAATTTAATCTTATCTATCTATCTATCTATCTATCTATCTATCTATCTATCTATCTATCTATCTATCTATCTATCTATCTATCTATCTATCTATCTATCTATCTATCTATCTATCTATCTATCTATCTATCTATACCAACCTGAGTACCCTAGCAACCGCATAGCAACACCATAGCAACCACTCAGAGTACCCTAGCAACCGCATAGCAACACCTTAGTAACCACCCCGGGTACCTTAGCAACTGCATAGCAACACCCTAGCAACCACCCGGGTACCCTAGCAACCGCACAGAAACACCTTAGCAACCACCCTGGGTACCCTAGCAACCGCATAGCAACACCATAGCAACCACCCCGTGTACCGTAGCTATCTATCTATCTCTTCAAATTGTGTATCATATTAATAGCTTTTTTATATTATGTACATTAATAGCTTTTTTTGTATAATTTTTATATTATTTAATTTATTTATATTTATAAATTATATAATAATAAAATACAAGAAATGTCATAGTATGGAATTTTGTTTCTCACTTAATACTGTAAAACCTGTATAAATTAGATGTGAAATAAACATTTTATATAAAACAATTAAAAATACAGTATAAAATATAAAGTATATAAACATTATGTATGATAAAGTTGTAATTTATATATATATATATATATATATATATATATATATATATATATATATATATATATATATATATATATGTATATATATATATATATATATATATGTATATATATATATATATATATATATATATATATATATATATGCAAAATGTTTATTTATAATATACAATATTATTTCATGTTTAATATGTATAGCTGTTAACCATATTAAATTAAAAATATTGTTTATTTGTTTAAATATAATATTTAACATTTAATTTGTATATCTTTTGACAGTATCAGATATCATACACAAAACATTATTATATAAATGTATATGGATACTATATATTAATTATATAATTAATATATAGTATGTATATACATATTTATGAAAACATTTTAATGATAGATAGATGGATAGATGGAGAGCTGTATGAATTAGGTTAGTTCTCATACTGTTCCTCAGATGTGGGGCCTTTATGATCTAATTCAGCATAGTGAACTGAACATCTTGTTTTAATAATAAGTTTCATTAAGCGCTCTGATCTTCTGCAGTTTGATCCAGACTCCGTTCTGATGGGAATGTGGATGGTGAGAGATGTGTGGGATTGGAGCGGAGCTCTCTCTGAGATGCTCTGAGGGCAGTGCTGGATCAGGCCAGATAGGTTGGGTGTGAGATCATATGGGAGGCAGCGCGTACGCACTTTATCAAAAATCCTGATGTCATCGTTGAGCTCAGCGCTCATTACACCCCCCCTCTCTCACTCTCAGGGAAATCCCCCTCTTAAATCTGCACATGGGAACATGAGAAATGAGGCTGTTGCAGATTAGCTACAAGGGCAAACTACATATTAAAATATCAAGAGTTGGCTCAGAGCTTAAGATTGCAGACATTTGATATGAGAGACTTTTGTAGGAAAGGGTCCGCTAGTGGTTGCTTTTTACTTCACTTGAGACATGGTGTTAAATTACTATAAAATATATAATTGCAAGTACCTTGACCATGTAAATCCATTATATATATTGTACAGTTGCAAATAACTGAATAATCAGATGCACAGCAAAAAATTATATTGTTCCTCAGCATTTTTTATTTTTTCTAGTACAAATATCGATACAAGTTGAGATGCAAAATGACTTAAAGGACTAGTTCACCCCAAAATAAAAAATTGCTGAACATTTACTCATCCTCTGGCCGTTCAAGATGTAGATGAGTTTGTTTCTTCATCTGAACAGATTTGGAGTAATTTAGCATTACATCACTTGCTCAGCAATGGATCCTCTGCAGTGGTGTGGATACTTGTGATGTTTTTATCAGCTGTTTGGACTCTCATTCTGACGGCACCCATTCACTGCAGAGCATCTATGTTCTGATGAAGAAACAAACACATCTATGTCTTGGATGTGCCAATGGGGTCTTAAAAATCAAATGAATTTAAACCTATTTTTCTTAATTTATTTACTTCTCAAATACATGTATCGTGTTTTAGGAATGTTTAGATATTTGTACTAGAAAATAAGACAAAAATACAGAGGAAGAACACTTTGTGCTGAAAGCTATTAGATGTTTTATTGTTCTAACTGTGTGATATTTTCAGGAGATTGTCTCTGGTGTATCTGTGGATGATGTTCGTCTTTGTTTGCACCTGCAGGTGAAGATGAAGTCCAGGAGCAGCGATATGGAGGGGCCAGAGAACAGACCACTGAAGCCGCTCGCTAAAATCCACAGCACTGAGAAAGAGAGAAGCAAAGAAGAGCTGATGAAGAAGAAAAGCAAAGCTCAGGAGGAAAAAGAGCGCAGTGAGGAGAAGGATGTTTCGCCTCAGAAGCCTCGTGAGATGCAGCGGAGGAGAGCCCAACTGATGGACCTCTCCAAAGCAGATCTCATCAATCTGCTGGGAGTCATGGAGGGAGAAGTTCAGGTGAGGTTTGACTGCATGATGACAAGACTAATTTGATGTAGGACTTTCTTTAAAACAATTTTCACAGATAATGACAAAGAAATGGCAAGTAACAGTGAATTATACTCCAATAATCCAATAATTATAATTATCCAATAATCCAATAATTATACTCCAATAATCTTTGAAAAGCATCATTGACATTCAAAAAGGAATTAAATAAGATGCCAGAAAGATTACGACTCTTTATGCACTATTCCATAATAACATATTATGATTTTACAAAACAAACAGTGAGTATATTGTAATGTTTTGAGTTATTGTATTGCATTGAGTGTCATGGTTTTGTTAGTGCATTAGCACAAATACAGTATGATCTGATTAGGTACTGGATATTTTGGTTATTGAACATTAGGTACTAGACATTTTGGCACTACCATTCATAAATTTGGGGTCATTTAGATTTTTTTTATATATACTTCCATTCAGCAGGGATGCATTAGATTGTTCAAATGTCACAGTTATGGCATAATGTCACAAAAAAGTTTCTTGTGAACTCTGTTCATCAAAAATACATATGAAGCAGCACAACTTTTTTCAACGTTGATGATAATCTGACATGTTTCTTGAGCAGCAAATCAGAATATTAGAATGATTTCTGAAGGATCACGTGACACTGAAGACTGGAGGAATGATCACAAGAATAAATTACCTTTCAAAAATGTATTCAGAAAAGAGTTATTTTAAATTTTAATATATATATGTATATATATATATTTAACAATATGATTGTTTTTACTTTATTTTTGATCAAAAATGCAGCCTTGGTGAGCAGAAAATCCTTTTTTTTGTTTTGAACAGTAGTGCAGGTAATTTGTATATTCTGTGCATACATAAATTTGCATACTGCACACAGTTTACTTATGATATAGTGAGGAAATTGTAAAAGAAGTATGATAGTGTGATGGTCTATACACAGCCAGTGTCCAGGTTTAAAGGAAGCACACAGCTCTCTCTGCTGGTGCTCAATGAGAATGGAACAGTTTGCACCAATTTTAATTTTTAACAATTTGATCAAAACTAGTTCATTTTTATCATGTTTTTAAACAGAATGACAATTGATTCAGCAAACGACAAAGGCTTAGGGAAGTTTTTAAAAGGTAGTTTACACTTTTTTAAGTTGTCAGTAAAACATTATTACTGTTTGACAATTATTGAACAAGATTATTGGAGAATGTTTTACAAGAAACATATTTATAATTTAGTTTAATTCAATGTGTTCCGATTTTTTTTTTGTCTCCACAAATCTGTGTGAAATTTAGCAATTTTAAGTGAAAACTGGTGTAGAAAATTGTTCCAACATCAAAAATGTTTCATTGTAGTATGTATTCTTAAAACATAGGATACTATGGCATGCCATGTGTCATGGAAATACTGTGGTATTTGAATATAATAACCATTCAGTAACATGGTATGCTGTATATCAAAGCACTATGGTACCACAGTAAAGCAGTGATCGTATCCTTTAGGCCCGTGAAGACATTATCCACATGCTGCAGTCTGAGAGAACACGACCTGAAGTTCTGGAGGCTCATTACGGATCTGCGTTTCCTGTCAAACCTCTTCAAGCTCTGCAGAGAGACAGTCTGATGACCAGCGGAGACTTGATTAGAGACGACGTCTACGAGATCCCTATGATAGAGGTGAGGAACACTGCCGCATTAATCTCTAAAACCTGAATTTACATACTGTTGGGCCAGTGCAAGCAGTTTATGATGGCGATAATCATTCTGTCTCTAAAGCTGGACCGTTTGGAGGAGAAGCACCGTGACACGTACAGACGTATGTTAGAGCAGCTGCTCTTAGCTGAGAAATGCCACCGACGCACCGTCACCGAACTGGACAGCGAAAAGCGCAAACACGTCGACTTCATGAACAAAAGCGTTGATTTCACAAACCTGCTGGAGCAGGAGAGAGAGAGGTGAGGTTTTTTTTGTGTAGTATATGTTCACAACTGTACGTATAGCAAACACTTCTCAGCATTGCTTCATTTTAAAGGGACTACACTCACGTGGTGCTGTGAATTGCACATGATTGAATTGATGAACACAGGCTGTCCTAAATCACACAAAGGGGCTCATAGCGGCGGAGAGGCCCGTTGTTAGCGTGGAGTTCTTCTGAGATGTGAAACAGGCAGATTGAGCCACAGTCATTAGATCAGCATCATCTGAGCTATATATGGACATGAATAGACTCAAACATGAACATAAATGACAACATGAAGAGCTCTGGGGATCATAGCTTTTCTGGAAGCGCAGCGTGTCGTCATATTGAAGAGATCAGAGCAGATAAATACATGTGTATGAAGAAGTCTCTTATTCTCACCAAGGCAGTATTGTTTGATTAAAAAAAACACTAAAAGCTGTATTTTCAGCATCATTACTCCAGTCTTCAGAATCACACGATATTTCAGAAATCAGTCTGATATGCTGATTTGCTGCTCAAGATACTTTTCTGATTATTATTAATGTTAAAACAGTTCTGCTGCTTTGCATATTTTAGAAATCTTAATAGAAATCTTTTGAAACATTATAATGTGATCAGTTTAGAGCAGTTTATGCATCCTTGCTGAATAAAAGTATTTATAAAAAAAAATCATCTGACCACAAACTTTTGAATGGTAGTATGTTTTTCCGATTTAATATTATGAAAAGCTCTCATATGCTACTTTCAAATGATTTATTAAACAATATATTTATCTTTGGAAAATCAGGTGACTCATAACTGCAAAATCCAAACAATTCCTGACAGAGACAACGAGATCATTCATATTCTGATAAGACCCCTATAGTGGTCCACCACAGTCACGGTCCCCTGACGTCCCGTTTACCACCCTCAACTTGACTTTTTAGCTCAAAACTTTGTTTTGAATTGAATCAACCTGAAATATGCTCAGTTGTATGGACTGTATGGTGCTCTACACATGCATTTTGAAAGACTGTAATTATGGTATAAATATAGATTGAATCTTCTTTTTTTTTTTTTCCTGCATTTTTAAAATGGAGCTCATTTGTGTGATGCACCGTCAAAAAAAAAAAATCATGGCGAATCTATAAAAACACAATTTGTTGTTTGTTGCAGTGGCACCGTTCAGTCGCACTCCTTCCTTCTACTTATCACGCTCATCTCCAGCCTGTGTGTGTTTGCACATTCCTCCATAATTCTCTCATTTCAGAGATTCATAGCAGGTGAGGTCACGCCAGCGCCGCGCCACCTGGGACCGAACGCCGGGCGATGACGGGGAATCCCGCCAGGGATATAAAACTGCTGTGTGTTGAGCTTCTAGAAGCATCTGCAATGCCATCCCTCCTCAAATTACCCCTCTCTCTTTCACATGACATTTACACTTGCTGTTTTTCCTCTTAAAGTCCCACATTCAAGAAAGACTGTAATCTGATGAGGACAACTAGTTTTGTTCTTTGATTGACATATAGGTCAGTGAAAGACAGATGCTAATGATCTTACCATCAACAAGTGTGTTGTGTTTCATGAAGTCAACATGGAATCAAAAATACATATACATATTCCTTTATTGTAAATTGAATGAACCTTTTTGTAACCTGTGATATTTTATTCTTCGATGAATTAAAGTTAGAAAGAACTGCATTTATTCAAAATAAAAAAAATATTTCTCTCAATATAAGTCTTTATATTATCACTTTTTATCAATTTAACACATGCATGATTAATAAAAGTATTAGTTTCTTTCAAAAAAAAAAATAAAAAGAAAGAAAGAAAAAACAATGCACTGAACCCAAACCTTTAAACGGTATTGTATATTGTTTCAAAAAATAAATGCTATTATTTTTTACTTTTTACTCAAAGAATCATTAAACAAAATATCACAGGTTCCAAAAACATATTAAGTATTTCTAACATTGATAATAAATCAGTATATTAGAATGATTTCTGATAGATCATGTGACACTGATGCTGAAAATTTAGCTTTGCATCACAAAAATCAATTATATTTTAACGTATATTAAAATAGAAAAACATTATTTTAAATTGCAATAATATTTCACAATATTACTGTTTTTTCTGTGTTTTTGATCAAATAAATGCAGCCTTGAAGAGACTTCTTTCAAAAACATTACAAATCTTACTGATCCTAAACTTTTGAGTGACAGTGTCTACATATATATATATATAATAATTTTTTTTTCCTTTGTTAATATTCAGTTTTAACTTGGAAATGTCACATTATAGAAGTAAAATACATGCAAATGCCGCTTCATGTTTACAACAATATAAAATCCAGCATTTAAGTAAATCTTACAAAAAGGCAGAGAAATGGTGTGTTTAGTGTTTTCTAGATTGTTGCTAGGTGGTTGCTAAGGTGTTTTAAAAAGTTGGGATCCAATTTACACATTTAGGGGATTTTTCTCACCCGTTTTCTCATCCTTCAGGAAAATGTAATGTCTGATCGCTCAAAGCAATGGCACACCGTTTGTGTCTGGAGTTGCAGATCAAAGTTTCGTTCTCACTGTAGGTATGTTAGCAACCATCACCAATTAAAACTACATCTGGAAGTTTCATGTGCTCTTGATATTCAGGCTGTAATTTAAATTGCAAGCACATTTATACTAGACACCAAAAGATGATGTCATTCTATCACCATTCGCGTGATTTATGATTTATAAGTCTCTCGCTGCACATGTCACAGTGGATCTGATGATTTCAGTAGATTTTCCCAGCTGTTGTCTTAAACCTTTGCCAGTATGAGCAAGTTATGGGCAACAATGAAATTATTATTATTTGCTGAATAATAACCTTTTCATTTGTATTTATTTATTTACTTACTGTCTCAGATTTGCATTCTTGTTGCATTTCGGAGTGACAGGGCTTCATCTGACCCAAAAGTGCGACATTGTTCTCTTACAAAACAAAACTTTTCCCTTGCATTGTTGTCTGTTCCCATAGGAACTTGGTTGCACACAGAAAGGAAGTAATTGGGTCATTTTCTAGTTTATATGAGATGGAAAGGGAACCCTTGAAATGATACAGAGGGTTTAGTGCATTGACCACGGCTCTAATTGACTGCTTCCTAAAACAATATCCTGACTTCAGTCTCGGGGAAGAGAATAAGAGAGGAAAGCTGAGAATAGAGTGTATGAAAAGCTCTCCGATGGCTCCGCCTCCTTTACCCAAACAAGGGCAGAACAGTTCTATGTTAGAGGGATGATATCACCAGCAAGTGGGGCAATGCTGTTTCACACAACATTCACCTTTCACTGCGCTCATGACATGGTTGGAGTGTAATGGCTAATGCAGGGAACTGTTCAGTGATGCTTTGAGCAGAGTAACTTCAAAAATATGTTAGGCATGGACCTACCTGGACTTCTTCCCAGCTAGATGGTGAGTTTGAAATGAATGCAAATAGGCTGACAGTATTCATTCATGGATCTGTTTGGATTTGTTAAAGTGTCTAACTGCTGCAAAAGTGCATAGTGAGGAAATTAGATCATGGAATAATGAAGGAAATATGCTGCAAATTCAGTGCAGTGTCTGGCACTTCTTTCGCAAAGGACATGGTCCTTTCGACAGAGAGACTCCCGCAGAGCTAGATCAGTGTAAACATTCACCAGCATCATAGACTTTTCTTCAAGTGCCCTTGTTGGCACAGATTCCGCTGTTGTGATGTGCTTGTAGACTTTTTGCCCGGTGGGAACTTATTCCCGTTGACGTGCCAAGCTGCCCGTGAGCTGTTTCGATTCTGTGATCATGCAAGCATGAAATGTTCAGTAACAACTGTCAGACATAATCACTAAAGCATTCACACACTGTTCCTTTTCTCATAACGGTCCTTTTCTCATCCTGTTCTCTTCACAATTTTACAGATTTTTTGCTGAGTTTTTCATTTACTTTCAAGAAGGCAATTTGATGGGTGTGTGTGTATATATGTGTTTGTGTGTGTGACACATACACGCACAATAAATACATACACATAAAATTATATATATGTATATACACACACACACATACATACATGCATACAATTATTTATATATATATATATATATATCATTTTATGTATATTTATTGTAATGTATAATAATATTAATTATTTTTTATTATTTTATCATTTATTTTATTTTTTAATTACTTACACACACACACACACACACACACACACACACACACACACACACACACACACACACACACATATATATATATATATATATATATATATATATATAAAATATTTTTATTTATTAATATTACGCACTTGCGACTGAACAACAAACCAAACAATTTTTTATATTTTTACAAAATAAAATATCCCATGGTTGATTCTCTCTTTCCTCTCTCTTTGTTATTTCTTATTAACTTTAATGAAAGGGACTGTACAATTTGACCTTTATTTTGAATATGAATTAATCCATTTGAATCTCTTTCTCTTTGATTTCACCAGACTCAAGAGACTGTTGGAGCAAGAGAAGGCATACCAGGCTCACAAGGACAAGGATCACAGCAAAAGTCTTGAGAAAGTTCGGGAGGAGCTGGTGAAGTTGAAACCATTTGCCCTGATGCTGGTGGATGAAAGGCAGCTTCACATTGAACAGATTGACCAGGAAAGACAAAAGGTCCAGGATCTCAGCAAGAAGCTACATGAAAGAGAGCAGCAGTTTGAGCTCATTAACAGCAAAGCTAAAGAAGACAGTCAGAGGATCCAAAGGCTGGAGCTCGACCTAGAACATAAGACCTCCAAATCTTCACAGGAACATGAGGAGATGACCGCCAAGCTGGCCAAGCAGGAGTCTGAAAATCAACAGCTGCGTCTGAAGATGGCCAGCATGTCACGCAGAATTGAGGAGCTGGAGGACGGCAATCGTATGCTGCAGAAATCCGAGGAGGACCTTCAGGATCTGCGGGACAAAATAAGTAGAGGGGAGTGTGGAAACTCCAGCCTCATGGCTGAGCTGGAGAACCTTCGGAAGAGAGTTCTGGAAATGGAGGGCCAGGATGAGGAGATCACGAAAACAGAAGTACAGTGCAAGGAGCTAAAGAGGAGGCTCCAAGATGAGGAGAATCACAGCCGTGAGCTGAAACTACAGGTTGAAAAACTGCAAAAGAGGATGGTAGACCTTGAGAAACTGGAGGGAGCTTTCAATGTAAGCAAATCCGAATGTGCCCAGCTTCACAACAACCTGGAGAAAGAAAGAACCTTGGCAAAAAGCTTGGTGTGTGAGCTGGAAACAGTTAAAAACCATATCAAAGAACTTGAGTGCTCAGAATCGAGGCTGGAAAAGGCTGAGATGGGTTTAAAGGACAACTTGACCAAACTAAAGTCATTCATGGTGATCCTAATGGACGAGAGGAAGAACATGGCAGAACGAATCAAACAGGAAGAGCAGAAAAGTGAGGAGATTAACAAACTGTTTAAAGCTGAGCAATGCAAAGTCATGGAGGTCACAGAAAAGCTGATTGAGGAAAGTAAGAAGCTTCTTAAACTGAAGTCCAAAATGGAGATGAAAATGTCTGCTCTTACCAAGGAGAAAGATGACCTGAAATCTAAACTTGCAAGCGAAGAAGAGAAACAAAAGGATCTCAGTATAAAGTTATGTCAGATGCAAACTAAAATGGACAAACAAGAGGAAGCTGAATGGGAATCTTCAAGAAACAGAGCTAATGTAGACAAAGTTGGGTATCCCGATGAGGACAAAAAGGTTAAGGAGCTTACAATGGAGCTTACAATGGAGACTGAGAGACTCAGGAACCGACTTAAACAGCTTGAGGTTGTGGAGGGCAATTTGTTGAAGACAGAGGACGAGTACGACATGCTTGAGAAGAAGTTCAGAACCGAGCAAGAGAAAGTCAAAGCTCTTTCCCAGCTCCTGGAGGAAATGAAGACACAGATCACCAAGAACAAGGCCATAGAAAAAGGAGAGTTGGTAAGCCAAAAAGCTGAACTAAGATTACGCTGCAAGATGGAGGAGGCAAAAACGAGAGATCTTCAGGCCGATGTCCAAGCTTTAAAGGAGAAGATTCATGAGCTCATGAACAAGGAGGATCAACTATCTCAGCTTCAGGTGGACTACACGGTTCTCCAGCAGCGGTTCATCGAAGAGGAGGATAAAAAGAAAAACATGAGTCAAGAAGTTCTCAAACTAACCAAAGAGTTGGAAGCTACGAAGCGTTACAGCCGTGCCCTTAGACCCAGCATGAACGGAAGGAGGATTGTGGACGTTCCTCTCGCTTCCACTGCAGTACAGACCGACGCAGACATGAGCGAACACATCGAAGACGAGACTCTAGCTGTGTTCATCCAGAATTCTGTTCTAGAGGAAAATCACATCATGAGTAATCTGAGGCAGAAGGGTCTCAAGAAACCAACCGTGTTGGACCGTTATCTGCCGGCAGCTGCAGAGTTGGGGACAAGGAAGTCTTGGAACCCTTGGATGAAGAAGAAAGAAGCGGTTACTATCACTCAGGGAGTTCCATCAACCCAGGAGGTCAATGGAAGAACATCACGGTCATCACCAGAACTAACCATGTCTCAGAAACCCGGTCAGCCCCTTCATATTAAGGTGACTCCAGACCATCAGAGCAGCACTGCCACGTTGGAGATCACCAGTCCACGTGCTGAGGACTTCTTCTCAAGTACCAGCATCATCTCAACTCTTGGGCTCCAGAAACCACGCATAACAATCGTTCCTACTTCTATGCTGCCAAAATCTAAAACCAACGAAGGGCTAGCTGAACGGACAAAGTCTCCAGTCACTATAACGGCCATCTCCAGAGCTAAATCTCCAGAGAAGGGTAAAGGCTCCTACTCGGAGCATGCTGCTTCTCCTCTGTCCATCATAACCGTTAGCGCAACTCCAGTCTCCCAGACATCCATCTCCCCAGAGCCCCATGAAATGACCATGGGCAGGGCCGTGTTCAAGTTAACCCCTGAAAAGCTGACAGTTCCAACGCCCATCCGGAAATACAACTCCAATATTATAACCACAGAGGACAACAAGATCCACATCCACTTGGGGTCACCAAGGTTCAAGAAACCACAGGATGACAGAAGCGGCACAGTTACGCTTTGGCCTAATGGTATAAGTTCAGACAGCAGAGAGATGCCAACGGGGACAGTTCTCCGCTCCCCCAGACAGAAGTCAGCTCATGTCGGAAACATGATCCAAGGCAAGATGACCAGCAGCATCACAATAACCCCCATCACTTCGGCCCCATCCAGGTCTACTCAATCTGTGGTGAGTACCAGAATCATTGCGTTGTGCCTCTGTTTGGATTTTAGAAGATGCGGAACGTTGTGATAGAAAAGTGAGTGTGCATATATGACATCAAATGACAACAAGAATAGTCATTTAACAATTAATACTTTGTGATTTTGTCCCTAAAACAAAATAATCATGTTCAATCTTTTATATTTCAGTTGCTTCTGAAATGTTTCAAAATGATATCAGGGGGCGTCTGCTCCCTAGATAGCTCTCTTTCAAGGTATCGATTAAATCAAATTCGATCTCCCTATCCATTATCGCTAACTAACACTGGAATGTACTGATGTGCTTTTCACCCAAGAAAGCTTATCAAGCAAATCCGTTAAACAGTGGCACAAACTGACCAGTCCCCTCACGTTTAACCTGCTATAAAATCTAATAATGTGTGACCAGACCGAGGCTATAACCTTCTTATCCTTGCCTACCAAAACCTACTAAATCAAGCACCAATTGTGAGGAATAGTTGTCAGCATAATAAAATATTGCATTTTACACTTGCAAATATTAGGGGAAAAAGAATATAAATTAAAGTCTTTTTATTAATATATATGTGTATATATATAATAAAAATGAATAATGAATAATTGAAAAAAAAATACTTTGTAAAGACTTTTCAGGAACTATATATTTATTTTAATTTTATTATATTTCATTTTGCTTTTTTTGCATAAATAAATGACAATTTAACCCCTTTATGAACAGGTTAAAAACTTTTATTTTCAGAAACAGAGTGTTAGTATGCATAAATGCAAACACAAAATGCACTTACTATGGCAAACACATGGCTAATACAAATGTGATCTCATGTTTCTCTTTGGCTTTTTTTCAGCACGGAACGGATGTGCAGTCATCTCGCTCCACGGCGACACGAATCCCCATGTCAAAAGGTATGAAAACAGGGAAAGCGGTCTTGTCCACGACGTCACGCTCTGAGAGCCAGTCTATGAAAATTGAACTGAGGAAATCTGCAGTTTGCAGCTCTGCAGCCGGAGGAAAGAGCTGAGATTGGCTCATGTTAATGTGGCACTGGAATTTAATCTAAGCACTACAGAACTTTGTTGCAATGTTAAACAAAGCAATCGTTGGCACTGGGGCCTCCATTTCTAGATTGAGAAACATTTTTGTAATATTGTAAATACTGTATGTCAAATCAGCCTTTATGAATTGTACAGACATTTATAATTGGATCTCAGACAGTTGGAACGTGTGCATGTGTGTTTTGTGCTAAAACATTTGTACTAACCCTTCACCATTTCTTTTAGTATTTATTTTTCCATTTACCATTTCACTAAGGTTTTATTGTGTAAAACTGCTTGTGGAGGTTTCCAGGGGGATGGAAATATATTGTATTAAATGTCACTGAATGAATTTTGTGATTCCTCTAAATAAATATTTTTCTGTCTTCCGAATACATGGAAACACTCTTTTTTATTTTGGGTTTATTGATTATATTGATATTTGATAGGGAATTCTAGGAAGAAAATGGGGGAAGAAATATTATTTATTATTATGTATTATTATGTTCTGTGTATCCATTTACAGTATAATGACATTGAACTAAGGTCAGGAAACCTCCATAAATTGTGAATAACACTTTAAACCATATTGACATTAGTTTAAGCATGTTCAGTAGATAAACTGATATTCATGATTCACCCATTTTGGAGACTAAATATTCTGACAGTGAAGGAATTTGATATTATTCCTAAAATTATTTCCTTGCAATTCAGTAACGCATTCTGAATCAATTTTGATCAATGACACTTTTGTTTTGTACGGAACAGTTGATATAAATATTTATAAATACAAGCATCACATTTATGCTTCTAAACTTTCCCAAATGTCTCGCCCCATAGAAGTCCACATGTAAACATGGTTTTTACTCCTTTGGTTTTAATTGAGGGGAAGGGTCTAAATTATTGGTAAACAACATTATTTTACAGATTTAACCTGCATCAGAATATTTCTAGGTTTTGACATACATTTGTGACTTGTATCGCAAAGGAGAAAAAGCTACTAAGCAAGTTTAGTGCCCTTCACTTTACTTAGAAAATGGTCAGTTCATTTTTTCAGTATCTTAAAGGAATTGTTTACCCAAAAATGAAAGCTTGCTGAAAGTGTACTCACCCTCAGGAGTTTGTTTCTTCATGGGAACAGATTTGGAGAAATGTAGCATTACTGTACATCACCTGCTCATCATGCTCTGCAGTGAATGGGTGCCGTCAGAATGAGAGTCCAAACAGCTGATAAAAACATCACAATAATCCATAAGTAATCCACACCACTCCAGTCCATTAATTAATGTCTTGTGAAGCCAAAAGCTGTGCATTTGTAGGAAGAAATCCATCATTTAGGTATTTTAACTTAAAACCGTTGCTTTATAATCCATATTTCTTCCTCCAGTGAAAAGCCCATCCTCCATTTTGAACTGTTTTTGCTTGTAAACTGTGTTTGATCATTGCATATTTCTCTCCTGATTCAGATGACTTTGCTGGAGAAACAATATTATGGATAGAGGACTTGTATTTTAGTTGGAAGCAACAGTTTGAAGATAAAAACGTCTTGGATTTGTTTCTTTTACATATGCAGCTTTTCACTTCACAATATGTTAACTGATGGACTGGTGTGGTGTGGATTACTTGTGGATTATTGTGATGTTTTTATCAGCTGTTTGGACTCTCATTCTGACGGCACCCATTCACTGCAGAGGATCCATTGGAGAGCAAGTGATGCAATGCTCAACTCATCTACATCTTGGATGGCCTGCTGAGGATGAGTAGATTTACAGCAAATTTTCATTTTTAGGTGAACTACTCCTTTAAGACATCTCAATGTCGTGTTCTTCTGGTGATGTTACTTTGCGATCAGAGTTTAATACTCTATCCAGGCCATCTGGGAGCCAGAGAACGCTGTTATGAGAAATAAGAAACAACAGCTGGGGATCTGGAGTCCCGTTTAACATCCTGATTGTGTCCTTCTGTCTGATATCAACTCGGCAATTACACAAAGACAGGGCTTTTAATTGATCTGTTTAGCATTAAAGGAAACCATTTGCCCAATAACGAAAATTATGTCATCATTTACTCACCCCCATGCTGTGTGACCTTCTTTCCTCCGTGATGTTTTACAGAAGGTCCAGAATGATCTTTTTCATCTGAGGCCTGGTGCTGTCGAGCTCCAAAAAAGCTCTCAAATCATGTTCAAATGTGCTTTCAATTCATTTAAACGACATTAGCATCAGAAGAATGAAAGTCAAATGGGTTTGGAATGACATGAGGGTGAGTAAACAATGACTACGTTTTTATTTTTAGGTGAACTTTAAAGCTTTTGTCTTTCTCGTGAGTTTTGTGTGTCACTATGAAGGGCTTTTTAAATCAATTAATTATTTTTTCACCGCAGCTGACAAACTGACTGTTCATTTTCTAATCCATCCATGCACAATAACAGGCTTTGGCAGCTCGCTGATTAAATCACTCGTGAGATAAAGCTTGCTGGATTCAACGGCGCGCTGCGATTCCCAGAAAACCATCGTAAAATTGCTCTGATATTTTCACCATCCATGAACTTGGCCGCTCAGAAGCACTTAACATGAATGTGAAACTGATTCTTTCCATGCAGTAAACCTTGGGTTTCGGATGATTGCAGTGTTTTCTCTGTAAGCTCACTTTCCCTGTTTTCATCCACAGAGAATGTTGTGCTCCAAGTGAATCGAGAGCCACGCTGAGGCCCTTTCAAATCCGGTCCATAATATGCCTGACTGAGAGGTCTACACCCGTCCTGCATCCACATGCACCAATAGAACGAGGGGCGAACCTGTCGAAGCCGGTTCAAGCACAAGGATCTGTAGTGATGCACCATATATGCATGCAGATTATACCAGTGACTCAAGACCACAAGACAGTCAGACGGCAGATTGATGAACCCAGGATGCCAGAGAATAAGGAAAGAGATGAAAAGTGTAGAACATGAAAAGTTGCAGCATGTGAGAAGGAGAGAAACCCATATAGGATGTTTTTTTTTTACATGTACTTTGAGAAATGGTTCAGTAACACATGGAAAAGTCAAAAGGAAATCAAATTGACCCCATTTACTTTCATGTTGTGTTCGGGTGATTTTCACCCAGAGAGGATTTTCTTTTTCACTGAAATGCTATTCATTTTTTTCACATTGGACTAAAACTTTCTGACTTTACTCACATATGGCATAACTTCCCCAAATTGTACTTTCTTAGGATCCCCTAAAAAAGTTTTTAGGACCTTGTTACACTATATGTATTCAACAAAACATTGCTTATAAATCTCTCGTTATGCTATATTATTACCAAATTTTTCTTGATTCAATCTTTAACTTGTTTTCTTTCAATTAGAACAGGTTTTGTATTTCTTTTTGGAACTGATTGATCATAGGCCTCATTGATCTGACCTCATGCACCTGAGTAAAGTTTTTGAGTAAACATTGCTAAAATTATCCACATATAATTCTTTTCTAATTTAAAAGTGAGCTCAAATCAGTGAGGCCTATGATCAATCAATCGGTTCCAAAAAGAAATATAAAACCTGTGCTAGTTTAAAGACCAAGAGAGAATACCTGAACAAAAGACTGAATCTGAGATTTGGTGATAATATAACATCATAAGAGATTTACAAGCAATTTTAAAAGGCCGGTCATTTTTGACCAGGAACACCAAATTAGGGACGAAAGGATTTTCAGCACAGCACAAGGGTTAATAGACTACACGTTCCTGGTCTTATTGATACGTAAGTTTGTCATTTGTAAGTTATTATCTAGTTAAATATTCTGTTTCACCTGGAAATGTTTTGCATTATGCATAAATTAGGTTGTGTAAGCAAGTTCATGTTGACTTTAAGCCTGGTCTAACGTTATATTGTTTGCTTTGGAAACGACTGGTTAAAGTGTCAAACTGCTGGGAGCGGTTTATCAATCATTTATCAGTCTCTGCTAGTATTTAATGGTGGCATTGATGTGTTAAAAGAATGAGAGAGGGTCATGAAAAGGTGCATGATACTGTATGTTTAGTTGAGAATAAAGGTACCGCACAGAATTGTAATCCACAAAGTCCTTATAATCAACAACTCCATTTCATTTCTGACCTCTGTGAATGCAGTATGAGCTCACTGAACTGAAGTGCATGTCTGTCCTGCATATAAAATGAGAAATTCAACCAATAAACAGTTATGAAGCTCATGACTTTCTGGTCCATTGGAAGTGTTATAATCTTCACCACGCACTTTAAAGTTTAGGGACAAATACACATTTGCATGGGCATGTAGTGCAACCATCTGTCTATCTATCTGTCTATCTGTCGGTCTGTCTGTTGGTCTATCGTTCATCCATCCATCTGATTGACAGATATCTTGTCCAATCAGCGATGAGTAATCTATTCCCAAACCAATGGCGCTGTCTCAAACTATACCGACCTCTTCCGTTTTGTCTGATTTATTAATTTGTTTTCGGATTTGTCATTGTGTTTTCTTATTGTTATAATGTTTTCTGAATTGTTGTTGTGTTTTCTGAATTGTTATTTTGTTTTTTAGATTTGCATTTGCGTTTGTAATTTGTTATTTTGTTTTCAGAATCGTGATTTGTTTTGCACTGCTCGGCCACCGTAGTTTTCTCAGACAGGCAGCATCGGGTCAGTGTCTCTCCTGAACAGCAGGTGGAGACGCCGCTTCGGCTTTTCTCTCTCTGTCTCGTGACTTCAGTCAGTCTCACTCAAAATGTTTCGACACTTTCTGGTAATTATTAAAACGGTTCTGTTTTGGTTTAAGATTGATAATATATGGTAGTTTATAAATCATTAGCCTTGCTTCCACATCAGATGTTAATGTTATTAATCTAGGTGTTTGAGGAAAGTGAAGTGAAACGCGGAAGTTTTGAAGAGTTTGACGTTCAATAAAATCATGTTGATATATAGATATATTTCCACAAGTTAAATAGGCCAGATAGCTTCTTTTGGTCGGTTTAGTTCTGCTGGTGTTTGTGTTCATTTAAGGGCTGTTAATTGTAATATAATGTTTTATCCTCTTTCTTTTCTCATAAGTAAACACTGCGGACTTTGGTCACACTGAAGATGTCTGAAACATTTGTGTGAACTTGACTTTATACGTTCACTAAACAACAGCTGATCCGAAATCACTGAGAAAAGTGAGAGTTAGTAAAGAGAAAGAGCCTGCATTTGATCTAATGAATGACATTGACATTTTTTAAGTGCACGAATGCCTTCTGGGTTGTGTGTGAGGATAGTAAATGAAGATAAAGGTCTCAGACTGTACAGTCATGGCCAAAAATATTGGCACCCTTGGTAAATATGATCAAAGAAGGCTATGGAAATTAAACTGCATTGTTAATCCTTTTGATCTTGTATTTTAAAAAATCACAAAAATCTAACCTTTCATTGGATAATAAGAATTTAAAATGGGAGGAAATATCATTATGAAATAAATGTTTTTCTCTAATACACATTGGCCACAATTAACGGCACCCTTTTATTCAATACTTTTTGAAACCTCCCTTTGTCAGTTTAACAGCTCTAAATGTTCTCCTATAATGCCTGATGAGGTTAGAGAACACCTGACAAGAGATCAGAGACCATTCCTTCATCCAGAAATCCAGAATCACTTCAGATCCTTTAGATTCACAGCTCCATGACGGTGCTTCTTCTCTTCAGTTCACCTCACTCATTTTCTACAGGGTTCAGTTCAGAGGACTGGAATGGCCAGCAGAAGTTGGTTTTGTGCTCAATGACCCATTTTTGTGTTGTTTTTGAGGTTTGTGTTTGGATTATTATACAGTTGGAAGATCCAAACATGGCCCATTATAAGATTTCTAACAGAGCCAGTCACTTATTGATTTTTTCATCTGTTGGTATTTGATAGAATCCATGATGCCATGTGCTAAACCAGGACCTCCAGCAGAAATATAGGCCCACAACATAAAAAATACAGCAGTATATTTCATTGTACACATGGGGTACTTTTTATCCCTCATGATCATGTTTACCAAGGGTGCCGATATTTTTGGCCATGACTGTAGAAGGGAAAAACAAGTGTGATTTTGGTATTAGATCTGTGATTCTCGTATATTATATGGCCTTTAATGTTTGATCATTATAGTTTTCATTGCTCAGTAAGTCTGTGAACTGTCTGTCAATATTATTCAGTTTATTTTTTAGATTACTGACAGGAAATGAGCAAATTAGAGTGATTTCTGAAGGATCATGTGACACTGAAGACTGGAGGAATGATGCTGAAAATTCAGAGAAATAAATTACATTTTAAACTAAATTAAAACAGAAAAAGATAGTTTTAAATTGTAATAATATTTCACAGTATTACTGTATATACCGTACTGCATTTTTAATTGATTAAATTCAGCCTTGGTGAGCAGAAGAGACTTTCTTCTTATTCTTCTTCAAAAAAGATAAAATAATAATAACTGACCCCAAACATTTGAATGGTAGTATGGAATGGTATTAAGTAATTAGACCAAATGATACATGCATTAAACTGCTGGAAAAACATTTTCAAAGTTATTTAATACAAATTTAATGGTATATATCACTGTAAATCTGTATACTTTAAAAGTAATGTTATCACAGAATTATCAGGTAATTTTAAAATTTCATCATATTTGGTTGGGCATCATTTTTTTGTCTTTACAGTACTTTATATATTTATAAACTGTATATATATATATTTTAAACCGTGTTCTCCATGAGACTCTGCAGCAGGTTTCCAGACGGCAGATCTCCAGCACCGTCCGCAAGCAGCTGGTCAACAAGGTGCCAGACAAACAGAAACACTTTCAGGTCTGGATGCCACTTTTCTGTAGTATATTGTGTTTTCTGTAATCTATCAAATGACAAACTGATGTTCTTGACCCCTGATGTCTTTACTAATCATCTGCATTCTCTCTAAAGGGATATATTATGCTGAGTTCACACATTTGTGATTTGTTTTTATTTTATAGGTGCTTATCAAAATGTTGATTTATGTTTCATATTTAGGAGGCTAATGGGATGCCAGTTCATCTGAAGGGAGGAGTCGGTGATGCTGTTCTTTACCGTGCAACTATGGGTCTCACAGTGTTAGGTGTGTTACTGCGGGGTCCTACCACATGTACAAGCTGCTTAGTTTGACATGATGTTTAATACGTGCCTTAGCAAACACAGTAAGTTAATAATCATAGTAAGCTCTAATTGCTGATCATTCATGTGTCTCTTTTCAGGAACTGCATATGTCATATATGAACTAGTAAAGGCAGCTCTCCCTCAGAAGAAGGACTGATGTCAGCTCCTGCCCTCATTTCTGTGGGAATGTGACGTTATGAGTGTTTCACACAGTATATTTAATGTGAAAGGTAAAAGGGACCAAAGGGATTTGAATTAAATAAACTGTGCCTATCATAAACAGACAGATCCTGATTGTTTTACTTTATTCAATGACAATGAAAAGGTTTTTAAAAATTAAAAGGAAAAAATGTTTGCATTGCACATTCATTTTCTTCATGCAAAGTGTAATAAAGAAAATTAATGCACAGTGCGTCCTAAAGTAGCAATTTTCTGTATGCAGAATTTCTTTTTAGTTATTGATGTGGTTTAGTTGTTAGTCTTCTGATTGCTGGCTCCTCCTGTGAAAAATATTTTAATTATGTGATGATATTCTTCTCATAAAGCATATGAAGACAACAAACAGCTAAACTATGTTTTTCCTTCTGAAAGTGTACGTAATGTCTGAAGTTAGTGTTAATCGATGAAGGGTGTGTTTGTGACTCAACGACGCAGCATGTTTTTGATACTGTCTGTTTTTTGGATGTCTTCATCGGTTCCCAAGAAACAAACAGCAATGTGCACTTCCTTTTTGTTCTTCAAAACAATGTGTTTTCAAGGCATATGAAATAGTTTCCAAATGCGTGTGTATAGATCAGAGAAATGTTTTCCCCGCTAGAGGTTTAAATTTACAGGAAGGATTGATCATTTGAGCTCAGTATAGCCCGCCTCAGCATTGGTGGTCTGTACAGTTGTGTGCATATGGAAATTTATCCCATGCATTATGAACAATATGTCCTTTGTGTCCCGATAAAAAAATGAAGTTGGAACATAATTGCATGCTAATTATAAAACTATAAAGCACAGATCATTAATTCTGCAAGCAATCTATAAAGAGCATTAGAAGTTCAAGCTTTCCGTTGATGAATAGGTCTGTTAGATGTTTCTCTCTAACAATGGGAATTATGAGATGATCAAATTAAAAGCAGTCCTGAACTAATAAACTTTATGATCAAAAATCAAACTCTGTCCTGACTCCCAGTTGGCACCCATGTGTTTCTAAATGGCTAAATATGTATTCATCAGATGGGTAACAGAAAACTCTTTTTTTATGACTTAATAATGAGGTCAATGGTGTAGTTTGGGCGTTTTGATGAATATGTTGTGTTGAACATCTCTATCCGCTTTGTGTGTTACCCGGTTCGACCATTAGAGGGCGACATATTCAAATAAATGGAAATGCCTCGTTGAAACACTGATCTACAGGCTCAAATTCAACTGTTCAACGGTACAGATACTGCGATGGTACTTTTCCAATAATAAAAAATAATAGTAAAAATGTAATTTTGCTTTTGTGTTAGTGTATTTGACAGATTTTCTCATATCTGTGTTTTTTGTTTTTTTTTAGCTGATCCAATCCACACAGCAACAGGCTTTTAAGCTTGATTTTCCAGCCTAGTTAATATCACAAAGAGAAAAAAAATAAAAAATTAAATGTTAGTTAACAAGTTTAACTAACCACAAAAGTCAGATCTTGTCATAATCGACAGAAAAGCAGTGACGTCGGCGTGAGGATGTTACCATAGCAACCGCTCGAGCGCTTTCCGTTGGACGACTGGACGATACATCGTAAACAAGTGTAATTACGTATGAATATTTGTATTTACATGTCGAAATTGTATACTAAAAAAGTGAAAAAAAGAGATTTTGCTAAAGTTGTCGGTTGGGTTAACTGTGCTATAGCGTAAAATATTTTTTGTATGCTGCTCGAGACGAATCGCCTCAGATTGCGCTCCCAAAAAACCGACAGACGTTGATTTGAAAAGGTTCGCCCATCGTTTAATTATTTTAATAGTTATTTACAACACCCTAACATTGTAATTTAGTCGTTTCATCGTCTATGTGTCCGCAAACACTATATAAAGACTCCCGAATGAGCGATTCCTTTTGAATGTCGTCAGGAATAGTAATCCCGCTGAAACCCGAAACATCGATGAGTGACGTGCAGCAGGAATGCCGAAAATATGCGCATCCCAAGACATCCATCACACAGGCGCGTGACGTCAGAGCTCCGGGTCCGGGACCAGCCCCCTGTTAAGAAGCACATTCTAGTCTGAGATCCCGTGCATTTGGAAACAGCCTTCATTTCCATCTCCATCACTACAGCATCACGGAGAACCTCTGCCTTTCTGAACAGAGCTTGCGTTTGGGCGAAATTCCCACCTTCATTCACCAGTTTTGTGATGTATTGAAAGTTTTTGGAAACTTTGGGGAGTTTGGTAAGTCTTCATGTGAAGTTTTTTTTTTTTTTTTTTTTTTTGATAAACCTTTTTATACATATTTATGAATGAAGATGCTATTGCTCTTAAATATGAGACGTAGTAGATAAGTATGAGGTGTAATGATGAATGTGAGCACACTGATCCATTTTCAGCAGCTCTGATCACTTTTTTCCATAGACGTTTGTATGGTGATTTCATCTTTTCCACCACCCTGTCATTGTGCTCTTTTAAAGTAGTTTGGGATGATACAGATTTATTTTGTTTTGTTGGGAAAACTAGACCATTTGTAAGATTCATAAAACCTGTAGGACTTTCTTTGCTGAGCATTTTTTCCATTAATTTACCTAATTCACATACTTAAATAATACAGGAAATCTGGGACTACTGGTAAAGTTCCTTTCTCTGTTGAGTGTGGTGGAGATCTTATATAAATATATAAACATGATTAAGGGTTTCTGTGATGTGCTAAGTCTGTCTGGCATCATTTATTAAAATAACCGTAATCAAACAGTGTCCCACTTGACCTGTTTTCACCATATGAAGAGGTTTTTGAGACTTACTTTCATTTTTCATTCAACTTTACTTGATTTCTTATGCTATTACAACAATGTCCTTTCACCTATTTTATTTTATTTGTTTTGTTTTTATTCGTTGAACTACTCTTTTGCCCTAGTTGGTCTAAAATGGTTCTGCATTGTGACAAATGCCTTTTTAAAAGTGCAGATGTAGTCTGTCGATTAATATGGGGTCATGTATAATGGCTCGAAAAATGTTGGGTAAAGTAGTTTTAGATTAAGTTCATCTCATCACACTGCTTGAAATTAGGTTTGCAGATTGAAAACTAATTATTGAGTAATAATAATGAGCAACATGTACCTATTGTGCACATATTTTGTGAGCTGCTTGTTCTTACATTGGCAATTATGTAAAGTAACATGCAATATATGTAACACAGAGACCAAGCACATTGCCAGAGTTTAGAGGTAGAGTGGTGAGTTACTCTCAGCATAGATATCAGGATTTTTTCCAGGCACAACAGGGGGCGCAGGAACCCTGCAGAAAAGTTTTTCCACCCCTGATGTGTAGGATCCTAAATCAGGCAAATTTCCAGACAATTGCATACAGTCTATGAACTCACAGTTTCCGACGTTAAACAGATGAATCAGCAGATTACATACAGCATATGCAGTTTATAATGGTTTTTCTGTAGGGAATGTTTTTCTAAGACCCACAGTGAGTTATTTTACTTAGTGTCCTTGTTTTATGCATAATTTCCAAAATATTTGGACCATGGAAAACCAATTCTTCCTCTCTTGACCAGAGAAACAGCTGGAATAAAAAAATAAAAAAATAAAATCAGATTTGAATGAGATCTCTTGTTGTGCTGGAGTGGAGTGTATGGTATTTTTTTTTATTGATTTATGAGAAAAGTATGTGTGTAATTTGGTTGATTTTTCAGATTGATTGATGTTCTGCTGATACTGGGGTGAAGATGTCGGTCACGCGTTTGGCAGCGGCTGCTCTCCTAACACTGTCAGTACTGACATCTGTGAGAGCTCAAGGTAAAAAAAAAGAGCCTACAAATCCATATTCACAATGGTAAATTAAAAATAAAACAGTTTACATTACAGTCTATTATTAGTATTTTAAAATATATACATATGAAATGTTTTGAAGTGTTCATTATTTTTAATTTTCATTTCATTGTTTCATTTTCATTTCATTCATATGTCTATAAAAATGAACAAAAATATATAGAAGAAAAATCGCTTATATTCATGTCAATTTATATATAATAATGTTGCATTTTGATGTGTAATGTCTCTGTTTAGACACTACGGCGGACACTGATCGAGGACTTTTATTGTCCCTAAAAGATTCTTTTTGATCATTCGGTGGTGTTTATGCTAGTGGAAATGGAAATGCATGACAGCACAGGATATTTAATTACACCTAACTGTGTTTTTTAGCAACTAATTCTTCAGAAATATCCACTGTAATGTTTTTTCAATTATAGTGTAGCACATACTGTTTAAGGTCAAATCCAGAAAAGGACTTGGTTTTACATATTTTCCCTATGCAACTTAGGACCCATGATCAGCTGAAGGATACCAGACATCTCAGCCAGACAGATTCACATTCAACTTTTTCCTCTAGTAAAACACTTTTTCATGTATTTTAGTATTTATGTGTTTCATTAACTGAGCTTTTGGTAGGTTTGAACAGTCTTGAAGGCAGTAAAACCGTGATTTAACAATTTCAAATCATTGAATAAACGGAAGGACGTTAAATCGCACATCGCCAGTGTTCAGTGGAAAGTATAGTGGAACATTTTACAGCTTTTATTTGAAGAAAAAAAAAAAAATTACCGTTGAGGCCAAGTTTCCCTTCTCAACTTTCTGCACTCTTAGGGTACAAAAAGACAAAATATGAGCGCCTTTTTTCTCTCTCGTGCTACTTCTCAATACTGCGTTATGGAAAAATAAGAAAAGCCTTTGTTTAAACATGTTCCACTAATATAAAATATGACAGCCAGACAAATAGGCCTACCTTAACCAACACTATCACTTTCTTATTTGACATGGTTATTATTAGATGCTCAGCACAGCTAACTAAATGATGTTAATTGATGCTCCAAAGAGCTTAAATTGTTCAAAAGCAGAGGAATTTTGGTTGCACCAAATCTGGTTTGGGTCGGATGGACCCAAAAGAAAAAAAAAAGAACGGGTGATGAACGAGTGGTGTGTGTCTGATTGTGGATGTGTGCGATAGCGGTTGTGTTGGACCTATTTGGAGTCAGAAATGGAACCGATTGTGACATCTGGTCAGCCAGGTTGGTAAATCTTGATTTTGGTGAACCTGTTCCCAGTCAAGCTTAAGCCCTGGTCAAAATTTGACCAGAGCCGCGGCTTCACAAAATATTTTATTGTGATATTCCAACATGCGCATGACCCATGACCCATGTTCCACACAGATACTGACCTTCCAAACCCCATGCAACACAAAATACCACAAGAATATCACTTTAAAATATTTCAAAGTCCTCTACATGTGCGTCTTGTACATGAAGTCCTTTAAGTCCCACAAGTTGTTGCAGACAACTTTTCACGTACAAGTGCATGAGTCCTCTAGAGTCCATCTAGACTGGTGCGTCCCGTGTTACATAACCTCTTGTTGTTTATATATTCACTTGTTTGTCGCTATCTTTTATCTTTATATTTCATTAAAGGTTGTCAGCGTGCACCCTTTTAAATGGTTTGCAATGGAAAGTGACTACATTAATGCAACTGCACACAAAATGTCCATTCAAGTCCATTGTACAATCAATACTTCTTGTCTCTCTGTGACAACAGCTATTCGGACAGTTCAACACAGCGTGTCTGGCTGTGTTGTACTGACTGCAATGAATGCATGCACGTCACAAGTTATAGCCCCTGTGTAATGTTTTGTCGAGGTCTTTGTGGAACGTGCTTTACGTGTCTATGCTTGAGGAGTCAATGGCCCTTCGGTCAGACAGCTCAAACAGATGTCATTTTGACCCAAAATGGCCGCCGTCCACTTTGTTCCATGTTGCCTTGAGTCCTTCTCCAACAGTGAACTTCGCTGTTGGGACTTTGTCCATAAACCTGTGTGCTCTTCTCATAAATACAGCTTTTGGAAAGGTTTCTTGGAAATGATTTGATTCACCTCCTCTTTCCACAGTAACGCCTCCATCAGACTTGAGGTTTAAGATTTTAAATGAAAACACAGTGCAAATGATATGGAAGCAACCGCTGTCAAGAATTGAGGGCTTAAGAGTCATAGTGACATCGGATACAGGTGGGTGAAAACGTGAAATCACAGCACATGTTGAAATTGTAATGCCAGCATGAACCATTTGCAATCATTTTTACTTCTGTGACATGTTTCAAAATGAAAACATGAGAACAAATTTTTCCCAATTGGCGATGGATTGGATTTTGAAAAAGTTGGCAGTCCATACTAAAAAAAAAGTGTAGTATGAAATTAGCTTTTGACTTCATATTGATTGACAAGGAATGTGCTAAGGGTTGTTCAGACCTGCAATGGTCGTCTCATGAATTACTGCCATTGTGCCCTTGAGCAAACACTTAACCTCAGGTTGCTCGAGGGGAACTGTCCCTGTAGTAAGAGTACCGTATGTTGATTAAGATAAGAAAACATCTGGTAAACGACAAGTTACCTTTAAACTCACTGCCACAGGCAACTCTTGGGAAATGTGTTCTGGCGTGCCCTTCAAAAACGATTTAACATGGACTGTTACTCATCGCTTGTCTTGGGAAGTCATTAATGTTTCTCTAATCCAGCTCTTGTGTGTCTAGACTAGATTTATCTACTTTTAAATTAAGGTTTGCTAATGTTACCTTCATGTAGATTATATATCATGATATGACACTTAAACATTGTGAATGTTCCCTTCTCTCTATAGAAGAGCCTGTTAAGGAATTCACACTTCCTCCATCCGCAACCAAAACCTCCATCAAGGATTTGACCCCCGATGTGGATTATGTTGTTACGATAATTTCATATTTTGGATCGGAGGAGAGTATACCAATCTCTGGTCAAATTACAAGTAAGTGGCAAGCCATTGTTTTTTCTTGAGTGTGTCATGTTGATGTTCACACTGAAAGTGAATTTATGTTTGTTCTTGGTTTATTTGGAAAAATATACTGTACACTTATGTTTTTTTTTAGTTTATTAGAAATGGTTTCTTGGGATTGAAATCTCTGTAAAATAGTAAAATATCCTTATACAGTAATTAGAAAAGACTGGAGAAAGCATGGAAATTAATTGGCGAAAAGGAACCCTTTTAATTGAAGGAATTCATTTGCTTCAATATTTATTGATTTTTTTGTTTCTGTTTTAGTCCAATCGAGTGGTTTTGAAGGAGGTACCAGGAAACCTCAGGTCTCCGATGCAGTCAGTAAGTACACACCTCCAGGCTCTTTCCATTGCTATGCAATCGTTACATTTTATTGGGAGTTTCCATATTAGTCAGTGCGCAAATGTGTAAATGTCTTTGTTTGTTTCCAAATTTATGACTCCTGATAACAATTTAGCTTGTTGGTCAGCATTAACTTTTCCAGACATGATAAACTGAGCCAGCTTTTCCAGCATGGCTTTTGGGTGAGAGTTCATAAATGGCCCCTTTGCGCCTGATTTGAAATAAAAACCTGAACCTCTCGCAATGCAAAAAGTGGAAAGCATTACAGCTCCGCTCTTTACAAGAGTGCTGTGACCTCGTCCTCCAGATGAAGGTGAACAGCTTTACTTTTCCTTTCCTACATTGAGCAGAAGTGGAAAATCCAACCAACCCCCCACCCCCGCCCCGAATACCATAACGGTTAGTTAGCATGCCTTCTGCAGACGACTCTCTAACAAAACCCAGTCTCAACGCTCCAGTGCTCAACGTAATAAAGGAAGGCAAGATATGATATGTCAACAACTTCCTGTCCTGTCTGCCATAAAGGCCTGGCAACATTTTACCAAAGATGTAGCCGACACAGTCCGCTTAAGGGCAGAAAATTCCACAAATTGTGGTTGAGGGCAAGTATGATTAAAAGATGAGGAATTTTTCCAAACCATGTGGAGGAATGGAGTTCATTTATGGAGTTCAAGAGAGAGGGAAGGACAAGTAATGACTCGCCTAAAAACATTACGAATAGAGACACACTCAACCCATATGTCAATGAAGGAATGAGTTGTAACGAGTGTATGTTGCATAATAGATAGATGTGGTGCTGATATGCAGGATGTTTCCCTTCTTATTTGTATGTGTAAATTTTGTATGTTTTGGTTGACACTCAAGCATACTGTATCAATGAGCACATACATTTGTATAACATACAAATCCATCTTATCCGCATGGTGTTATGATACTAAAAGATTTGGTCTTACTCTGATATAGAAAAAGAGGTTGGAATTTAGAGTTCTATGCCAAATGTGTCTGGCAAATCTATTAAATGGTTTATATTTTAAAAGCTTTGCATCCTTTTCAAAAGTTCATCTCCTTTTCCAAAGTCAGATCTGTTTAGAGTTTCTTATCTTCTGACTCTCCAACTCTTTTTCCCAGAATGCTCACCAAGTGCCATTGCTGACCTTGTCTTCCTGGTGGACGGCTCTTGGAGTGTCGGGCGGGAAAATTTTAAATTCATCCGCAGCTTCATAGCAGCCATGGCAAACGCGTTTGACCTCGGAGAGGACAAGACTAGAGTGGGTGTGGTTCAGTACAGCACGGACACCAGAACTGAGTTTAACCTCAACCAGTATTTCAAAAAGGCTGAGCTGCTCAGAGCCATTAACAGTTTGCCATACAAGGGCGGTAACACCATGACAGGTACCGAATTCACTCTTATGTATTCATACTGAAAAGTGCAAATAATGTTACTGGTGAACAACAAAGTTACGATGCGAGTTTCAAGTCTCAGTGATTCTTTTGTGATTTTTGTGCAGGCGAAGCCCTGGACCACCTTCTGAAAAACCTGTTCACGGAGGCCGCCGGAGCTCGCAAGGGATTCCCCAGAGTTGCTGTGGTTATCACAGATGGGAAATCTCAAGACCCAGTGGAGAGTTACGCCAAGAGGTTGAAGAACGCTGGAGTTGAAATCTTCACTTTGGGTATGTGGTCATTCATCACTGCAGTTTTTCATGGTCTGGATTTCTTCTGCATTCTCACAGGACTGGGTAGCTTTCAAGAAATCCGTCTGCAAAGAAGAAATACTGGAAAGGAATTCTGAGAAATAATGCATTATTTATTATCTTTATTCAGGGATCAAAGAAGCAGATGAGGAAGAGCTGAAACAAATGTCTTCAACACCCTACAGAACGCACGTGTACACGGTGCCAAACTTCGACATGATCAAAGCTGTGGAGAAATCGCTCATCACGCAGGTGTGCACCAGTGTGGATGACCAGCTCAACTCGCTGGCTAGCGGCGAGGAAGGTAAACAAACAATAACAATTGTAAATCTGCTTTAGCAGGTTTATTAAACACAACCCCGAGCATTAAACATGACCCCATTTTTCCTCTTTCTGTTTATTTGCAGTCATTGAGCCAGCGTCAAACTTGCAAGTTACAGAGGTTGCGTCCAAGTCAATGCGGGTGACGTGGGATGCATCTATAGGGGAGGTGACTGGATACAAGGTGCAGTTGGTTCCCATGTTGGCTGGCAGCAAACGTCAGGAGCTGTACGTTGGGCCGACTCAGAGCTCTGTGAATGTGAGAGATTTGTCCCCTGATACAGAGTATGAGATCAGCCTGTTTGCACTCAAAGGTCTGACACCCAGTGAGCCGGTTATGGCGATGGAGAAAACCCAGCCCTTAAAAGTATCGCTAGGTGAGGAAAAGTCAGCACTGTTTAACTTTCCACTGTGTTCCATTGATTAAATAGCTGTTTGACCCACACATTTTTTTTTATTTTAGAATGCTCTCTCGGAGTGGATGTACAAGCTGACGTCGTTCTCCTGGTTGACGGTTCCTACAGTATCGGACTGACAAACTTTGCTAAAGTTCGATCTTTCTTGGAAGTCTTGGTCAACACCTTTGACATTGGGGTGAACAAGGTTCAAATCAGCTTGGTCCAGTACAGTAGAGACCCATATACTGAGTTCTACCTGAACACCCATCATGATCTAAGCGCTGTGGTCAAAGCCGTGAGAACGTTCCCTTACCGCGGAGGCTCCACGAACACCGGCAAAGCTATGACGTACGTGAGAGAGAGGATTTTTATTCCAACCAGAGGCGCTCGTGCGAACGTACCTCGCGTTACGATTCTGATCACCGATGGGAAGTCCTCTGATGCTTTCAAAGACCCAGCGGCTAAGCTTAGGAACACGGATGTAGAGATTTTCGCAGTGGGCGTCAAAGACGCTGTCCGCTCAGAGCTGGAGGCGATTGCTAATCCTCCAGTGGAGACCCACGTGTACACCGTAGAGGACTTTGATGCTTTCCAGAGGATTTCCAACGAGCTAACCCAGTCCATCTGTCTGAGAATTGAGCAAGAGCTTCTGAACATCAAGAGAAGAAGTAAGTAGTGTCCGATTTTACCACTAACTGCTGTTAAATTTGTTGTGCTCTGGCTCTGGATGTGCATAGAACCATATGTGTGGAATTCTGGTTTTGCACCAGTTTGTGCTATATTTTAAAGGGTTAGTTGACCCAAAAATTAAAATTCTGTCATAATTTACTCACCCTCATGTTGTTGTCAAACTCATGACTTACTTTCTTTCTTTTGTGGAACTTATTTAACAGAATGTCCAAGCTAGTCAATTCTAAACAATGAAAATAGTAAGCAGAAGCTGTCAAGCACAAAAACGAACAAACAACAATACATTTTAGTAGTGTGCTGCATTTTGAATCTTATAAAATCATACCATAGCTTGGCGTTGGAAACAGGCCAACTTAAAAGCTATTAGGTAACACATACTGCCAGAGCCTGTAACTTTACAGTAACTTTCTGTTGGCAATCAACTGGGATGTAAAGAAAGTTCTCTTAGTTAATCGAAGGGAGGAGCCTAATATATTTTGGTTGTGCTCTCTCCTAGGTCTGATTGCACCCAGGTCTCTGACCTTCTCAGAGGTGACCTCCAGGAGTTTCCGAGCTTCTTGGGTAACAGATGCTGTGGATGTGCAGTCCTATCTGGTGCAATACAGGCCTGACGCCGATACAGAAGCAGGCTACATCTCTGTTTCTGTGCCGGGAGACACCACTACGTCTGTCTTACATCACCTTACTCCAGTCACAAAGTACGAGGTCAAGGTTTATGCCCAATATCAGAAGGGAGAAAGCTTTCCTATATCAGACTTTGAGACCACACTAGAAGGTGATTGTTTGTTTTCTATAAAAGTAAGCTAAGCTAATTACTATGTTCCTTTTGAGACTTTTAAAGGAATAGTTTATCCAAATGTTGTTCTTGATGACTTTCTTTCCTCAGTACAACAATGTTGAGTTTTTAAAGAATATCCTGGCAATTTTGAGGAAACTTCCTTTTTGTGATCCTTATGTTCCAATTTGTGCAGAACAAGGATCCGTGAACAACCTGAGAGTTTATGAGGAGACGACCAGCAGTTTCCGTGTCTCATGGGGGGCTGCTCCCGGTCCAGTGGTGCGGTACAGACTCACATATGTCCCGGTCCGAGGAGATAATGGGTTGTTAGAAACTGCAACAGATGGCCCTGAGACCACCATTGTTCTGCAGCAACTTTACCCAGTTACTACCTACCGTGTCTCTGTGGCAGCCGAATACCCATCAGGTGTTGGGCCTCAGATGCAGATTGATGGAACGACCAAAGAAGGTGATTGGAACAACTTACAGACTTCCCCTCAGGATACCATGAGTTTATGAGTCTGAATTCCTTTTACTTGAATTTTAAGTGAGAAAGTACCATTTTTTGTTTACATTCATCCAGGTCATTGTAAAATGTTCTTGAATTGTTAGACTATTAGTCTTAGTCAGCTGGATTTGCATTTGTTTAAGAGGGATGCCCACTCATTCTTGCATTTTCATTGGTTGTTTCCCAGGCTTTTTTATATCAGACAACTGGTGTAAAGTTGTACAGTGATTGGTTGAGCAACCAAACACCTTAAGTGAATGGAAAATTTGATTTTGACAAAAACTCTACGAGACGTTTCCCAGAATTTCTTTCGTTGAGTTGGCGAAAAATATCTGTTTGGTTAGGCAAAACCTCTGGGTTCTTTATCAAGTCTGAGAGTAGTTAGTGTCCAAGCATGAGCCAGCTGCGTCTTAATAGCTGCCTACAGCCATGCAGCTGCAGTCTGTCCACAGTTATAATCTCCAAAGGACAAATCCCAGGTCATGACTTTCGACGCCTGTGTTAAACTGGAGTTTTATCTCTGCATTGTCTCTGTTCCAGTCAACAAATTAGTTTTCTAACTCCTACTTAATCAGTTTCTTAGTTGTGCTGCTTTCTAAGGACACAATTTCTCAAAATTTGTTCGCAAGCGTGTAGTGATCAGACTTGAGATTTTTCACCTTGTGGATGATAAAACCATTTAAAAGCAATGCTACACTTAGGCTGATGACACACTGGGCAACATTTTTAGCAATGTTTCCGGGCAACTTTGGTAAATGTTGCTGTCAACGGGCAACCAGGTGAGCCACAGAGCCCACGACCGACATAAAATATCCAAATATAAATTTGTTACTCATTCTCAATGGGAAAGTGCCCAAGCAACATTGCTCAACAAAAGTTGCCTGGCAAAATTGCTCAAAACGTTCCCTGTGTATCATCAGCTTTACATTGAAGGAGGGAACATTGGGGTTACTTTGTTTTTAATTGCTTTCTCTTTGTACATCTGATAGAACGTGGCTCGCCGAGAGACCTGCGTGTTTCTGACGAGACGGTGTCGTCCATGCAGCTGTCCTGGGCTGCTGCGCCAGGAAGAGTCACTCAGTATCGAGTGTTCTACCAGCCCACAGAAGGTGGTGAGATGAAGGAAGTAGCGGCTAAGGGGGACACCACAGTAGCCTTGCTAAAGAATCTCCAGCCAGACACAGAGTACCAGCTGGCCGTGAGGGCACGCTACTCCTCTGGGTTAGGCGAGCCACTGCAGGGTACAGGAACCACACTAGAAGGTACGGACAAGACGTTCCTCTAAGAAACACACAATATGTGCAATGACATCTTGAGTACACAACCCATTTTGGGGGTGGTGTGATGCAATGGTGAAAGCTCAGGCCTCGTAATTAGAAGGTTGCTGGTTTAATCCCAACAAATGTAGACAGCCGTAAGCCAGGATCTCACACAAAATTTTACCAAGTCTTCTGAAACCATAGCTAAGAATACAGCAAAAAAGTAATGTAGACTGCTTTTCTTTTTGCCAGTCTCCAATTATTTACATTGTTGATCATTAGTAAATGATAACATATGGTGGGATCAAACCAGCAACTTTCCAGTTCCTATTCCTTTAACCCCAGGCTCCTGTATGCTATTTTGGATAAATGCATGTACAAAATGACATTAGCACTAAGGCTTCTGAGTACAAGAGGATATGTCCCAGACATATCCCACTGCTCCCCAAGAAACATGCTTGAATGTGGAATCCTTGTAATTGTGTACTGTTTTGTGTAAATACCAAAGGCCCCCATCGAACTCCCTGTGAGTGCAAGATTTGAGTACATTATTTTGGATCAGTTGAGAAAGTGCAGCCTTGGAAAGACGAGTGGCATTTTTAACATCCTCAACCCCTGTGAGATGTCATAAAGGATAAACAAATAGGCTGAACAGAGTCTAGTGAACAGCTCACAGGTCTTTTGGGGTTTCAGAGGACCAAATCTTAAGCTATAGCAACATGGCTACAGTATCTGCAAATTAAATTACCAAGACAAAAGCTTGCACAGGTTCTTAAATCACTGAATTCCGGTAATCTTATGTCACTGAAACTTCAGTGTCAGATTTGAGGTCCAAATATCAGAGCCCAGAAGGAGTTAAGCGATGGCTTTGAGTGATGCAAAACCTATTAAATGGATAGTTTACCTAAAAATCTCAATTCTGTCATCATTGAGCTTAAAAGAAGTACTCTGGGCTGTCAAAAGTACTTTTTAATGAAAACATTTAGTGACCAAAAATGTGTTCTGAAGCTATAACTCAGTCTTGTGGACCTTGTGTGGCTCAAATTAAATGATTAACACCTTTTCTTGGTCTCGTTGCTCATGTGTTTTTGTATTCACTGCCATTACTTTACCCAGCTGAGGGTCATAAATATTGCAGATGAGCAGAAAATCCATGTAACTGAAATAGATCAGCTTCTGAAGACTTGAGATGTATTGCCTAAGTGGTGGTTTTTTGTCTTTTGTGGCAAGATATATTAGTTTGGAAGAACACAAGGATGAGTAAATGATGTCAGAACTTTTGGGCGAATGATTCTTTGATTGAGAATAGCTGAGATTGTTTTTGGTAGGCTAGAGATTTGGCCTGGGTTGTTCTCCTCTGTGGATCATGTAGTGGCTTGTGTAGCATGCAGGAGTCCTGTTCTTGAAATCTGATCTGTGAGAAGCGTAGCATTATGGCTTGATTATAGACTGACATAGAAGATTATGAGATGGTGATTTCAGCTCCTCCATCCATCCATTGAAACTTGGTCAGTGGGAGCTGGACTAAATGAAGCTCTTTAATGCAGATAGTCACGTAATGCAGGAACTATGCAGTTCTGGAACAAAGGAGTAGAGCAGTCACTCAGACATCTCTGTTCCTTCCTTTGCATCCTCAAGAGGATATGCATAAGGAGGAGCATGACAGATTTCCGTTCTGTCCCCAATCTATTGCAGGTGTGTGTTGACTGGGCTCTGGTCCAGTTTATGACCTAGCGTGTCCATTCGTAGAGCAGAGAAGGTCTACAATCCCAGATGCTATGTACATTTCGCGATAATTCACACTGTTTTAGCTAATCATTGTTCTGTCTGTGTGCAGCGGGTCTTCAACAGGTACAATTACCTCAAAAAGAATGATTTCCAGCAAATAGCTGAGAAGACCTTGAGGCATTCTGAATAAAAAAGGGAAATGCTATATGGTGCTATAATAGTTCCCATATTTCTTACTAAAATGTTTTTTTTTTCTGTTGTTTTTAAGCTACCCTGAAAGTATTGTTATAAAGTCAGTGTTTAAAGGGATTTGCAACCCACTGTCTCGTATCTGCTGAATCCGTTGCTCTAAAAATGTGTGTCTGTGATGTCGCTGAGTGAAAAGCGTGAAAGTGAAATCAGCTGTTTTGTTTCAGCATCTCACAGAAGATTGAAAAATGAATCAAAAGGGTTTCCATCTGCATATATACAAAGGAGAATCAGAAGACGTGAGGAGTTATCATAATGTAAACTCAAAGGCGCGCACATGTGGAACGCGTTACCTGCCTTGTACTTTAGATGAGATTATTTCCAAAGGGATCTTATTTGTATTATATTCTCATTAGAGTAGCACCTGGCCAATCGAAGCAAGACATATAACATAGCAGGATATTCTAGTGTTACATACAGATATTCATTCAAAATAAAGACTCAATCTGCTAGCTACAAACGGGCCAAAAGGTGACTTTGTACTCTAGCACCTGGGTATCCTCAGAGGAGGATTGTCCTTCCTGTTTGCCATCTGTCAGAGCACCTAATGCGTTCAAGCTGGCCTCGCTGTCTGGCTCGTGACCCCCCGGAGATGTACGTAAAGCACAGATGAAGGGGACAACTGAAAGCTCTCCCAGCACCTGTGTTTTCCTGGTGATTGACACGAGATTAAACTTCAAAAACACTGCAGAAAATTTACTGCATGTGTATGGTCTGTCTCGGCTTTGGATTTCAGAGCAGCACAGGATGCCGGATTGGCTATTTGAATGGAATTGCATCTTTAAATGGATATAAAAGATAATTTGAATTTCAACGCTCTTTTAAAGGCAGAGTCAAATAAAATCCTGCTGTCGGGCTATAGAGAAATGCATATGAAAGTCGCATGTTGAGCAAAGATGTTAGAAGACACATTGTTCAATGAGATGCACTGTTTCCAATTTGTGAAAATTGTTAGGACTTATAATCGTGTCAGGCAAGGATGAGACAGAACAGGAGGGGGGAAAAGACAAGGATAGAGGGATAAAGAATGCCTAGGGATTTAAGAAGGTATCAGACATCTGAGAAGGGTACTTTATGGTGGTTTTGTGGGGATTTGCCTTGTTTTGGAAAAAAGCAGGTTGGCAAGTGTTCACTCGTCTGCTTCTTCTACAAAGTCTCAGGATCCTGCAGTGGTTTAAAAGAGTGGATATTTCTCAAGTGTAATAGCATCTTCATGTAGAATTGTATTTATTTATTTGTTTATTTATTTATTTATTTTACATGGTCATTTTTTAAATAAGCAGTTGTCTCAATTATAATATATATATTATATACAGACCATCATATCATTTCCAAACCTGCTTGATTTTCAAGCTGATCAAAGACTGGCAAGCTCCAAAACAAGGTTATTATAGTTAACTAAAACTAATACCATAAAAAATGTTGTTACTTGAAATAAAATAAAAATTTACTGAAATAAAAATAAATGAATTTAACATTTTTTTTGTAGTTTTTAGGGTTTTAATTTGAGTTTTAGTTAACTATAATAACCTTGTTTAGGAGCTTCACTGCCAAAGCCTCATTTTTAATTTTCATTTACTTTAACATGATAAATAACTAAACTAAACTAAATCAGAAATTGAAATAAAAATGAATAAAAACTGTATAGACATTAAAAAATATAATAATTATAATATTTTAAAAACTATAACTATAAAAATGACAGAAACCCAACAAAATTGCTAAAACGTTAATTCAAATTTAAATGGAAAATACAAGAAAAATAGCATCCAAAATATATAAAATAAACTATAAAATAATGTAGTTTTTATATTATTTATAATATAAATAATTTCACTACATTCCAAATTGATTAACCCCCGGTTTCACACACAAGGCTTAAGCCTAGTCCTAGACTAAAATGTAAGTCTAAGCTGTTTCAACTGAAAGAAACTTGCAATGACTGATCTCAAAACATATCAGTGCCTTTGGTTTGTCTCAAGATGCACACCAGTAATGTTTCTTCCTAAGCACATTTATAAAAATAACTTAAATGGCCTAACTGAACTATGGCCTAATCCTGGCGTAGTCTAAGCCCTGCCTGTGAAACCGGGCCTAAAAGTATTAAACAGGCATTTATCCAGAAACAATCTTTAAAGGGTTACCCCACCCCAAAATGAAAATTTTGTCATTAATCACTTACCCCCATGTCACCGTACATTTTGGAGAATATCCACTGAACACAAGCAGCATACGCTCTTCTGTGTCAGCCGCAACACAAGGATGCACTCTTTTAGTTCAAGGATGAGCTATTTTTGCTTACGTTCAGCGGATATTCTCCAAAATGGTGCTGCGGTGACGTGGAGAGACACAAAGGAGACGAATTGTTGAAAAAAAGTTGTTATTTTTATTTTCTTTGTTTACAAAAGTATTCTCATCACTACATAAAATTCAGATTGACACTGTTAATTACTATGCAGTCAATGGGACAGTCACAAGCCTCTCCATATCAGATTATGGCCCAGGGTGATTCTGCTAAAATGCAGCTTTTCTGAGAGTAAGTAAATAAACATTTTATCCACAACAACTTTGTTCCTGAGCTTTCACCACACCACCCAGTTTCTAACATTTTTACCTGCAATTTTTGTATATTAAATCAGTTTTGTGTGTTACCTGCAGAGGTGGGCTCACCGAGAGACTTGATAACCAGTGATGTGACTAGCACCAGCTTCATGGCGTCATGGACGGCCGCTCCAGGAAGAGTGAGGCAGTATCGTGTTCGCTGGAGGTCTCTGTTTTCCGCAGAGTCTGGGGAGGTGATGGTGCCTGGGGATGTGACCAGCTGGTTGTTGGAGAACCTCACCCCTGAAACACGCTACCAGGTGTCTGTGTTAGCGTCATATGACAGAGGCAATGGAGAACCACTTTTGGGAGAGGAGACCACTGATGGTACGTAAACCTGTTTTACTTGTTATTTTGTTATTGTAGTCACCCCATATTCTCTAAATCAGGAGTTTGTGAAGAACTGCATGACGGTGTGAGTTGATGAACGCTAATAATGAAGTAAATTATAGAATAAATAAGTGGGGATGCACAATTAATTAAAATACATTTGAAATTGTGATATGACTTTTATGGCTTTTAAGGCTGCAGTTGAGTCTAACGCGGTGCATGTTTCAGAGTAAAATGTGACACTGTATTAAATTCCCCCCAATTTTTTCCATCATCAGGTTCTCTGCATTTTACCAGATTTGTAACAAGAAACATTTTAATGCATTTAGAAACGGCATACTTCTCTACCATATATTAGGTGAAGAACAGAATGTTCAGTATTTCCATTTTACGGTATTTACAGCTGAAAATTACAGGATAACTTACTACTTCACAGCAAGATTCTTAAGAGTAACCGTGTCCCAAATGACAGACTATATGCCATGCACTTATACACTATGTACTTATGCACTGTAACTCAACCATGTACATTATTTGGGATGCACCTTGTGTGTCTGAAAGGCACTTTACTGTCCCATGAGGCCATGGGAGAGGATTTGTATATATCATAAGATCACATAACAAAGAAGACGTAGGATGTAGTATGTTCAGATTACATTCATACTACACACATTCATACACTAAAGAATGCACTTTTTAAATGGTTGCTAAGTAATTACTCATTTAAAATAAGTACCCACTCAGAGGGCATGTGACTTAAAGGTTTACATGCATGCCAAAACAACAACAACAACAAACAAACATCTGAAAGTGAAACATTGTAGACATAGTACTGTAACTTGTAGTCTAAAATAAAATTGTTATAATTATCAAATAGTGATTTTTAATTAAAAGTGTCAAATATAAATCTCTGGGTTTTTCAATAAAATAATTTTCAATAATAATAAATGGGGGTGGTGATGACGCAGTGGATAAGACACATGCCTTTGGTGTGAGAGACCCGGGTTCGAGTCCACTGTGAGACACCAATGTGTCCCTGAGCAAGACACTTAACCACCTAGTTGCTCCAGAGGCGTGCGACCTCTGACATATATATAGCAATTGTAAGTCGCTTTGGATAAAAAGCGTCAGCTAAATGAATAAATGTAAATGTAAATATTTTATGTCAAAACATTGTTTGGGGATCACTGTTCTAAATTAATGTTCTTCAGTAGTTCAATCTTCAAGAACTGTTTATCACTGTGCAGGGCTTTTAATTTGCTACATGGTTCTTTGAAATGAAAAAGGTTCTTGAAGTTGAGGATCTTTGCATCAACATATTGGTTCAGGAGTACATACTGTAGATGGTTCTCTGAAGAAACATGGAACCCTAAAAAGGTTGTTCTGTGGTATCACGGAAACTTAAAACGGTTCTTAAATGAGCGAGAAACTCTGTTTGAAAGATGTAATAGTGTAAATAGAACCCAATAAAATAATTAGGGATGGTTGGCTCATTGAAGGAAGCTGGGGGTTAGGTTAGGTTAGGTTGGGTTGGATTAGATTAGTGTTATGGTTATCTTTAACTCTAGCAAACATCTTCCAGGAAAGAAAAATGGTTTTTAGGGTAACGTGACAGGACATGCACGCCTGCGCCTCGAGCTTAACCATCTAAAGTGCATCAATCAACAACTGCAATCTGTGGTAATCAATCGAAGCAAAAGAATGGAAAAGGATGAGAAACCTTTGAATCTTAGCTAGTCGAAAAATTATTTAATGTTAGCGTGACTACTTCAAGTTGTGGTTTTTGGCTTGGCACCGAATCTTGGCGAGTACGGTGAGTTTTGAGTTTCTGTGAAGTAGTCACTTTCCTCCGGGTGGAAAAAGTGAGCTGATCGCAGTACGGGTGCAGTGAACATCGTCGCTCCGGGAAAGAGCAGTTTTAAAGGGTTGCATGTGTGCAGGGCAGCCCATAATGTGAGCCGTATGTCGACTGAGATGCTGGCTGAAGCGTGGATGCATTTTCTCTACCCAACTCAAATCGTACAAACTCATGGAAACATGACACCAGTGTGGGGATCGAGAGAGTATTGGAAGAAGGAAAACCTTTGCTTCCTTTTGGCTTGCTTGTGGTTTCGTGTTCACCTCTGACCATCCTTGCTTGTCTGTTTTCATTTCACTTGTTAGTTTTTGATTTATCCAGGCCAGTCTAGTAGAATTTTAGTCAAATGTTCTTATTTTTGTCTGCTTGTAGCATCTGCATCTGCCAAGGCTTTACTGGTGTCTGATGAAACCGAACGCACCATGCGCGTGACATGGAAAGCTGCTCCAGGCCCCGTGGTCAGCTACAGGCTCACGTACGTCCCTGAAGATGGCGGTAAAGAGATGACAATGAAGATCCCTGCCAATGTCACCAGCACCATGCTGAGGAAACTGCAGCCCCTGACCACCTACAACATCAAAGTGCATCCCATTTACAAACGAGGAGAAGGAAAAGCAAGGCAAGGAGTAGGAACCACACGTACGTTGGCCAATAATTCAAAGCCCATGAGTCACAGATATATGCAGACACAGGCACGCATTACCACTTACAATACACTGCAAAAAAAAGACATTCCTCCAAAGTATTTTGGTCTTGTTTTCGAGTATAAATATCTTAAAGTTCTTAAATCAAGATTCATTTATTTGAGAAGCAAAACGACAAGATATCTGAAAAAATATATAAAAATTATGAGTTTTTGCTTAAAACAAGAAAAATATCTGCCAGTGGGGTCAGAACCATGGGTGCAGCAGGCGCAATGATATTATGCAGTGCCTGAAAGTAGTCCTCAGCTAGGTAACTAGTTATGATATAGCTGGGGACTACTTTCAGGCGCTGCTTAATATCATTGCGCCTGCTGTACTCATGGTAAAGCAGCAAAGTTCCTTGATTATTACGCCGGAATGAGAGTATAGTTCCTAGCCATATCAGTCTAGAAAATCGCAACTTTTTATTTTCGATCGGCCGTAGTACACGATGTAACTACAGGAGAGTCTAGCTTTAAATAGGAAAATTATCGAAAATTATCGAAAAATTATCTTTGGTCATTTTTGATGATCCGATTCAATGATCTATGCTAAGCTAAGGTAAAAGTGCTACCGCCAGACCCGGAGATCGGCTGAATGGATTTAAAAACGGTAAAACTCAACTGTTTAACCCTAGGGGAGTTGTAAAATTAGCCAATTTCCAAAAAAGTGGAGTGTTCCTTTAAGCAAAAACTAATTTCCTTTTGATAAGTTTTTCAGTAAAAAAGGACATTCTTCTTTATTTTTGTCTTGTTTTTTGTACAAATATCTAAAAATTTCTGAATTAAGATACATTTAATTGTGAAACAGTCTATGTTTATGCTTAAAACAGCAGTTCTCAATTACAGTCCTTGCCCCCCCCCCCTCCGTTCTGCACATTTTGTATCTCTTAACGCTTCAGACGTTTGTTCTATTCGAATGTAAGTGCCCTGCGAAATGGACATCACAGGATATTCCGCCATGACTCCAGTTCGAAGCGAGCGTATATGTTCCATTTAAAGGTCATTAAAGTGTACGAGATGTGAATTTAAATTGTATTTATTTACAGATTCATTTATGGCACACTCTACTTAGTTTCGTCTATGTGTGAAGACACTGAATCAGGTGTTAACTAAGCGAGACATGCAAAATATGCAGAGCGGGGGGAGTTGTGGAATTAAGAACTGCTGGCTGAACAGTGGGGTCAGACAAATTGATTCAAATGGAAAGCAAGATTGCTTTTTTATTGTTTTAATCAAAAACTCCTTCATTCCTAGTATTTTATACATTTTTTTTTCAATAATTACGTTTTTTCCTCAGTACTTTTTGTCTTGTTTATTAGTACAGATATCTAAGAAGTCCTAAATCAAGAACAAAAACATTTACTTGAGGACCAAAATTACTTAAGAATTAAGTCTTCTTTTCTGAAAAGAATGTATTAAAATTAAATGAGTTTAAGCTTAAAACAAGAAAACATATCTGCCAATAGGGTCAGACAAAATTAGCATAATTCATAGCAAAAATAAGACTATTTTCCTGATTTTTTTTGTCTTGTTTTAACCAAAATCTTGCTTAATTTGATTCATTTCTTTTTTTAGAAAACAAGACTTAATATTTTAAGTCAATTTTCAAACTTTTTTGGAAAACAGGGCAATTTTTTTTTTTTTTTTTTTGTATAGGGTTATGGACTGGAACAGAGCACTAACATTAAAGTGTTCATCTTCAATGCATAGTGCCTCCTAAATAATTTTTGCTACATGAATCAAAGTATTCTTAATTGTGATCAAACTTAAGATTTTCACCTAATGAATGATAAAACAGACAAAAAACACTGGAAGAGGGACCTGAGCCATATCAAGAGACCAGAATATGACATTATTCAGACTTTTGACTTGGTCCAGTAAGCAACTACCCTAGCAACTGCATGACAATGTGTTAAAAAAAAGCATCCTAAACAACTGCAATGTCCTGAAAACCACCCAAAGCGCCTTAGCATCACATATTATTTACTCAGAACATTTCAAATGTAGTTATTACATTAGCAAATGCTGATATCTGCTTTTCTTCATCCTGCAGTGTCACCATTCAAAGCCCCAAGAAACCTACAGACCTCTGAACCCGGCAAAACCAGTTTCCGTGTATCCTGGGATCCCGCTCCCGGTAATGTGCGTGGGTACAAGGTCACTTTCCATCCCAGCAGCAATGAGGTTGATCTGGGAGAATATCTCGTTGGGCCATACGACAACACGGTTGTTCTAGAGGAACTCAGGTAATGTTTAGCATCAACTTAGATGTTTCTCTTAACATAAAGATGATAATCATACTTCTTGTTTTTAGTTGACACATATGGTTTTGGTTTTGTCCTTCATTCACAGAGCTGGAACTAAATACTCCGTGGCTGTTTTTGGCATGTTTGATGGAGGTGAAAGTATGCCTTTGGCCGGGGAGGAGAAGACCACCCTCTCTGATGCACCTGAATCTCCTCCTCTTGATTTCCCTGGTATAATCTCAGCACATCATTAAATAACATCACATTTGTGTGTTCTTAGCATGCACATTCTGTTGAGAAATAAAATAGTTTAAAAGTAATTAAAAGTCAAGCACTGAAGTTAGGACAAAAAAGCCAGTGACACAGAATCAGTTGAAACAAGAGTCAATGAGTCTAGATTTATTAGCGCAGTACAAATATTATAGATATGCTTACAATTTAGTGTGCTTAATTTCACCGCCTCTTTAAAGCTGCAGTCCGTAACTTTTTTTGGTTAAAAATGATCCAAATTCAATATTTGAGCAAGTACATAACCAGCCAGTGTTCAAAACTATTGCCTTACGATTCACAACGGTTATCTTATAATAATGTTTTCTAATTTGAGTGGTACAGGTAGGTTTTCACGTGAAATTCGAGCATGCTGCCACGTCATTACATCACGTCTGTAAACATAAAGAAGTTGTCCCGGCTACTAGGCTATCGTATGTGAGGATCCTCACAGCAGCTATAAAAATGAAATGTCAAAAAATAATTTTGATGGCGGATTGTAATCCAGAAAGGATTATATGAAACACATGTGAATGAAATCAAATTATATTCCAGTTTTAAATGTGCTTCTGATTACAGATAGCCTGGGATTACACAAGATTTGTATTTTAAAGAGAACCAGTTCAAAGGGAGCATAGTTTGCTTTTTGGGTGAAAAGAATTTCTTAATTTCATCTGTACCAGAGTACAACCCACGCAGTGAAGATAATTCAGTAAGTAACTGCAATTCCAGGTTTTCAAACAGAGATGGCGACAAAGAGGCAAAACTTACCGACTGCAGCTTTAATGTACAAATTTTAGTTAGCTTATTTGAATGGACTTCCAAAATTTTACTTAAAATAAACTTGTCTTTTAGAGGAGGTGTTCTGATGAACAGAAGTGAACAAATGGACACTGTTTACATGGCGAGATCAAGCGTATGGTTTGCAGTTGCGAACTCAAAGTCTTTGGCAGCACAGTTCGCCAGCAACAGCGTCTTGAGTTTGATTCTGGCTGCTGTTGGCAGGCAGTTTAAAGACTTGAGCGTAGTCTTAACGTGAAATACTTTCCAGAGGTTAAGTTGTGCAGCAGTGAGGAGTTAAGCAAGGGAGTGTGTTGCAGAAGTTTAGTTGTGAAACGACCAGACCAAAGGTCACATGACGGCACAGTTTTCCACATGTATCAACAGGATCTGACTGTAAACTTGTCTAAACCAGTGACCTGGTCAAGCAGGATGACTCTAGGCTTCTAAAAGTCAAAATAGTTCCTAAATATTTGTTACATTATTACATGATTCATCAGGAAATTAAACATTCTTTAATATACAAAAAATATTTGTCTAATAAGAATATTTAATCAAAATAATGACATTTTTATTAAATCTAATAGCTCATGCAATAATTTAATACACCGTGTCATAATCAGTCCTTTTCATCTCATCTGGCAACATATCTTGTGTGTGAGAGCTTGCCTGTGACATGAGTTCATGGAAAAAAATGCTCTGTTTTTAGTTCAAAGAAGAGAGAAGGCCACTGAATAGCACAAGGATATGAAAGTGTTGTGTTTCTTTGAAAAAACCCTGGCATGCAACGATGGAGAGCAGATTAAACTAAAAGTGGTATAACAGATCATACCAGTTTATGGTGGATTTGAACCTTTTTTCCTTATTTTGTTTAGGTAGTTTCAATCAGTTTAGATTATTCTGCCACTATTAATTTCATCCACCATTTTATTTTATTTTACCATTTCTGTTTACTTTATTATTTATTTATTTTTATTAAAATAGTAAAATACTCTGTAATACAGTAGACCACATAGATCATCTAATGATTGACCAATGACCATCCTGGACCAGCTAAAACCAGCTACAATCAGCTAATACCAGATTTTCCAGCAAGAAGCCGGTTCCACCTCACTCTTTATTAGATATATTTATTTTCTATGCATGCTTGTAAATAAATCAATTTCACAAGATATTTTTCACTTGCAGACCAATTGTGAAGGTGTCCAGAGAGATCACCAGTGTTCTAGCCTCAGTTTTGGGGCTCCTCTCTCATATTCAATAGGTATCTGGAGCTCCACACGTTCTACGGAGGTGGAATGTGCAAAAAAGAGAAGCAGCTCATTTTTCATGCATCACAAAGGGCTACTTCTTTTCTCTGTAGAAGAGAACCAATGACAATTCCAGGAAAATGGCCTCCAGGGCTGGATGCCAAAAGGGATTTGGATGCAATGCAAGACTGAAGATTCAAAGAAGAAAACTCAAATTTGAATGGAAAGAGATTGTAGCGTCAAGAAATGAAAAAGAAATAAAAGTCTTCTCTAAAAGTGTGATGCTTTTAAGTTATTGCTGTGTAAATGTGCTTTTTTATTTGCTGTGAGCATGTGTACATGTCTCTTCCCTGTTTCTCATCGCTCTCCTGTTGAACTCTGCCTGCCACCAGGAATTATACAATCACATCTAAGCTCCTCTTGGCTTTTCTCGCTGGTGTTTTACTTGCAGAAAAACTATGTAAAACCACAGCCAAGGCTGATATCGTCCTGCTGGTTGATGGATCCTGGAGTATCGGCCGCTTGAATTTCAAAACCATCCGGACTTTTATCGGTCGCATGGTGGGCGTCTTTGACATTGGCCCCGACAAGGTTCAAATCGGCAAGTCTCTTGTGCTTCTGTTTACTTCATGTTTTTAGATGTACTAAGGAATATTCATGTATGGACTCCAGATGTGACCTTTATGCTATGGCCATATTGAGTTATTAGCAGTCATCGTCTCACTTGCTTCATAATGGCGTGTGCTTCTCTCCCAGGTTTGGCTCAGTACAGTGGGGATCCCAAAACCGAGTGGCATTTGAACGCCCACGCCACCCAGAAATCCCTGCAGGAGGCTGTGACCAACTTACCCTACAAAGGCGGAAACACAATGACGGGTACCGACCCATTACACATGTGCTTTATTAATTACAGGCATGAAGATGCACTTGTATTAGGCCATCTGAATTCCTGAAAACAACATTTAATGGCAATTTGTGTACCATTTTTATAATTTTTCAAAAATGAAAGAATAAAAGACAGAAAGCTCATGCCTAAACATAGAGTTCAACAGTTGGGTTACAAAAGTAAAAACCCCCTAGGGGAATTGTTTTTTTTTAACAATAAGTTATAAACCTTTAAAGATAGACTTACTGTGTGCCATGATGTTGCAAATTGAAGCTATTATTTCCATTATTTCCACTTATTTGTTAAATAATTGTGTAGAATTCCTGGTGAAAAGGTACATTATAAGCAAATCAGGCCAAATCACACTTGATTAAATCCATAGATTATAGGAAACATATGAAGGTCAATCCACATTAGAAATAATGAAAAATTGTGACCATCAGATGAAACCAACCTGCTGCTTTTGTTTCCACAGGTATGGCCTTGAACTACATCCTCCAGAACAACTTCAAAACAAATGTGGGTATGAGACCCGATTCTCGTAAAATCGGCGTCCTTGTTACCGACGGCAAATCTCAGGACGAGATTATAGTGAATTCTCAGAGACTGCGTGACTCGGACATTGAGCTCTATGCCATCGGTAAGTTCTTTTCTTCTTGACTTTGTTGGCATTCTGTCAACTCAGTCTCAGTGGAAAATGAAAGTCTGCATGCTAGCAAGAGATACTCAACCCAGAGCTCTCCTGTGTCCAAATATCTCACAACTTTTCTTTTGGCTACAGCTTAATCTATGACCCAGCTGAAGTAATTGAGATCTCTCAATAATTATCTACTCTTGGCTCCTAGGCGTGAAAAATGCTGATGAAAATGAGTTGCGATCCATTGCCACCGACCCTGATGAAATCCACATGTATAATGTCAACGACTTCTCCTTCTTGTTGGACATCGTGGATGACCTCACTGTCAACCTCTGTAATAGTGTTAAAGGCCCAGGTACAGTTGACCATTTGTATGTTTTGAATGCAAAACAGTCTATGAATCTAAACAAAGCTGTCCTGGATCTGTTCTACAGACTAGAATAAAAAACCAAGAACTCCCAAAGCTCCCAAAGTTTGGCTCAACTGAACTGCTTGAACTCTTGCCATCCATTTTTGATTTGCACTCTTGTTTTCCCAGACGGTTCCTTGTTTTTTTTTTACTAATAATCTCACTGAAAAGACTGTGAGGAAAAACTGTAGGTTGCACTCCGATCCTCCTTGGGGGATAGCAGTGATTTACAGAACCATGAAACTTGTGATATATAACCCATTTAACCTTTTGCAAGAAGCTAATAGGCCTGAGGAAGATTTACAGTCTAACTTAAAACTGGTTTGAGAGCCGTTGGACACCATTGCTCATATTTTCCCATCGCTTATGAACCAGGCGGCGGCCCAGGGACGCCCACTGACCTGGTGACTTCAGAGGTCACACACTACTCCTTCCGTGCTACCTGGATGCCACCGGACGAGCCAGTGGAGAAGTTTCGTATCGAGTACGTCCCTGCCGCAGGAGGAAAGACTGAAGTGGTGAGTGTTAAAAACATATATATTTAAATGTAAATGCATGCATACTTCACAGGCTTTTGGAATGTATGGCACTTTCATTTGCTAGCATCTTGTGCAAAAATTCATCCTGTAGCTCTGTTCAAAAACCTGATGAAGTTACCTTCTGGTGCCTGCTGGCTGTGTAGTGAGCTGCCTTATAAAGCAGCCTCCAAATCATCACAGACCATCAAAAATCGCTTATTTGGTCATTCTAAATAAGCAGCATCTATTTAGCTGTGTCTTCAGCTGCTTCTTGAAAGTTGTGATGGTTTCAGCAGTTTGGGTGGAGGTTGGCAGCTCATTCCAACAGAGAGGAGCAGAGAGGGTGAAGGTTTTGGAAAAAAACAACTTTGTGACTGTTATGAAGAAACAACAAGGCGCTGCATTCAGATGGAAAGACTCACAATTGATTCTGGTAGAGTTTGACATTAGCATGTTGCTAAGTTAATGACATAATACTACAATAATATATATAGCAGTTATTTTTTTATCTCCAGTTTTCAGTATTGAATGAAATATTTAAGTATAATCTGCATTTCACTTAATTTGTCAAGCATGTATTTTTATGCTAGGCTTCATTCAATGCTTCTGAGATTTCTCTTTCACAATGCTGCCTTCAGAATTGGCCAAAACAAGTTGTCCTACTTTCCTGCATTGGGAGTACATCTATGATGCCTTAAAATGCTGTCTAGGTAGACAGCTCACTAACTTTTGGAACAGAATTTATATGTGTATATCATTTATGCCCATTGCATGGTTGCCATAAAAGTCAAGTTTGATGAAGAGTAACATTTGACATTTCATTTCCATATCTCCACATACCTCTTGTGTTATCTTTGTAACTTCTATAGAACAGGACAGCTTTCATATAACGTTTATTCAAAGCTATGCAGCTTGTCATATTTTATTTTAATGTATACATTCTGTCTATATGGCTCAAACGTATCACGTATCATTATGGGCTGAACTAGATCCCATAAATCTCATAACACGCCCTGCGTGTTCCTGCGCTGAATTCCAACCTCTAAGAATCTGCAACTTCAGAGAGATGATTTCAGATGGCCACATGCCTCCCTGTTTCACCTCTCCGTCTTGTGTAATACCCCTCTCAGCAGACAATCACCTCTCATGATGTTTTACAGATGTTCGCTGATGGCGAAGAAAACACAGTTGTCCTAATCGACTTGACGCCCATGACCGAGTATATTGTCAGGGTGTATGGTGTGATCGGTGAGGAGAGCAGCGAGCCTTTGAAAGGAACTGAAACCACATGTAAGTTAACCTTTCCTGCTGTTTATCGCACTTGTTCTCCTACTGTTCAGTCTCATTGTCTGATGAAACTCACTACATTAACATATCTTTACCACTACCACTGTTTCCTTGCACACTGGGCTATATTCAAAACCTTACTAGCTACATTCTAACTGAAAACTGAATTTGAAACTGCACACAATTTCCACCAACTTTTGTCACAATACCTTATCCACAAACGATAGATGCTATGAATTTGGTATATCCTATACATGTTAGGAGCTTGCTGATGATGTCTGAAAATGTGTTTAGGTAGACTACTTTTTTATTTTTTGGAGTAGAGCCAATATAAAACTTCAAAGAAATACTGCAGCTCCTATAACTTACAATTTTAATTCTGGCTTCCACATCGCAAATACAATGCAGCTGTAAAATCTGTGAAGTGGTCCCTCATTAACAGCTTAGTTTTGGACTTATGGACGGACAAATTAAACTTGAATCATTTTTACAGATTTAAAGTAAACAGAATGTCTTAATTGGCTATTCTCACTTTATAGTTTGCTTAAGCCTTTTTTACGTTTCTCACTATAATGTTTATGATCAACATTACAAGGCCTTATCCCATCATAAAGAGGGCAATATCGTTTTGTCATGCGCCACTTGGATGCAATAATCTCCCGTGGTCATTGTGGCTTTAGCTTTATGGTCATTTAATGCTCATGTTTGACCAAAGTGTGAACGTTGATGAGAAATCACAGCTTTTTACTATTCTTATTCTTTCTTATAAAGCTGTATTTTAGATAAAAGTTTTCCCTCTTTCGGGTTTCCACAGTGCCCCTACTTGCTGTCACCAGCATGACTGTGTACGACGAGGCCATAACGACCATGCGGGTCAGATGGGAGCTAGTGAGCGGAGCCAGTGGGTACTTGTTGAACTACAACAGCATCAATGCCAGCATACCCTCTGGAAAGATGGAGGTGAGTGCCTGTCGCACTGACGCCGTCCAGAACACCCTCCAGACGATCTCTCAAAATTTCCACCTCTGCTTTATTAAACCTCAAGGCAAAGTAAACCTACCTCTGCCAGCAGCTCCCTTAGCATAGCCAGATGGTCTAGGCAGGGAGCAACTGTTTTACAATACTGCACATGCCTATAGGAAAGAAAATCACAAATGAGCAATATGAAATATTCCTCAACCATTTCAAATCTATAATCTGACAAAAAGTTATTTTAGTATTTTTTTATTTTATAGTAAATTATATATTATAGTACTATATTCATATTTTGAATGATCAGCTTTTATTTTTATATTTACAGTTTTCATGTTAGGGCTGCAACAACTAATCGATAAAATCAATTATTATCGATAATGAAAATCATCAGCAACGATTTTCATTATCGATTAGTCGGGTCTGCTCACACAGTGCACGTCCAACTTCAGGCGGTCACGTCAAATTTCAGCGCATTTCTATGGACAAAATGCATCTAAAAATATTGTAGGAAACAGAATGAGATATATCAATATGCATAAGCTCTTTAGTAACAGTAGGCTATTTCTAATGCTATAATATCATTATTGCTGTTATCTAAGAAAGAAAAGCAGAAAAAAAAGTCAAGCACTTTATAGTGTTTTTTTTTTCTCAGATACCCAATTACAGTCAAAAAGTACATGAACAATACTAGCTAGAATGCAAGCTGTTATAGGAGGAGACATAGGAGTTTTTGTTATTTATTAGTTTTTGTTATTATGTGAATAAATGCTATTTAGTCGTTTGTTTTTTTTTTTCCCAGTAAATAACATTTTTATATTTAAACAATTGTTTTGACAGATTCCTAAAATATTTGTATTTTCTCATTATTATGACAGGTGGTCTAATAAATTGTAAAACACTTTATGTTTTCATGGCATTCAGTTGGCACGTTTGTTTGCATTGGGCCGAATGTGGAAGTGTTTTTGTGCTTTTTTTATCCGATTAATCGAAAAAATAATCGACCAACTAATCGATTATCAAAATAATTGTTAGTTGCAGCCCTATTTCATATACATTTATGTTTAAGTTTTAGTGAATTTAAGTGCTATTGTCATTTTTATTAGTTTTTCAAAAATATTTTTTTTATTTTAGTATGCCAGGGAAACATTTCAAATTTTAATTTAAGATGTTGAATTTTCACCTAATATTTATATTTTATTTAACATCAGCAAAATATTTATATTTTATATAACATTTTATATTTTATATATTTTGAATTAGAATTTTTATTTAATTAAAGTGTAAATTAAAATAAATTAAAATTTAGTTGACAAACAGGATATTCACTAAGCATTTCTTATTCGGTAATAAAATAAGCAAGATCTTAAACTGTGCTCAGAGTTGCAAAGATACTTAAGTCTGCAGTCAAAAATGATAGATTCCAATTTGATCTTGAGCATTTCTCATATTCCTCAGAAAACAAACCATTTGATCTTCTATCCACATTTCATAGCTCTATACCCTTCTTGTACTGTATGTCAGCTATTAAGGGCTTAACCGAAAACTCCATTTGGTCTCCTGAGCAATGAAAGAGTGACCTCTGAGCAATAAAAATCTCCTTTAGGGGATCTACAAAATGCAGACTCGCCCAAAACACAAGCTTTTGGCAAAAACGAGTTAATGCTGCCTGTGCTGGATCCGTTTCCTCCCTGAAGTCATGTACATAATAGTACCCAAATATCAACAAATGCTCTGCATTTTTTTGGAAAAGTCACAACCATCATCCCAGAAGATCAGGCTGATCTGCTTTAGTCTGGAGGAGACATACCTTAACAACCGGGAGTGTGTTTATGCCAGGTGTTCCTCATAACAAGTCTTGTCTCGCTGGGCCATTGCTAATGTCCATCCTCTTAACATCCCTCCCTCCTGCAGATACGAGTTGGAGCAGATGTGAATGATGTCCAGCTATTGCAGCTGCTTCCAAACACAGCGTATTCGATCTCCCTGTTCGCCCTACACGGGGAAGCAGCCAGCGAACCACTCATCGACAGAGGAGTCACTCGTACGCTAGTCTTCTTCTTATTTTCAGATGGTTTCAATCTGTTATTGTCAATATCAGTGTTGGGCAAGCTACTTGGAAAATGTAGTGAGCTAAGCTAACAGTTACTCTTCATTAAATGAAGCTTCACTACACTAAAGCTACAGCCCTGGGAAATGTAGCAAGCTAAGCTACAGTAACATGACAAAAGTAGTTTATTGCATCTAAGCTATTTAAAAAAAAAATAAAATTATATTGAGCCAGCATCATACTAAGTCAATGCTCTCTCAGTGATCAACTGTCAGTCAAGCAGAAAGACAGGCATAATAGTTCAGGTTAATTGTTTATTAAACAGCTTTTCCAAACCAATTTGTCAACAAAAATCAGTATCATGTACAGGGCCGAATTTACCTCATGTTGTGACATGGGCAAAATAAATTTTTGCTGTCGGCCGGAAACCTCCTATTGGTATTTGGTGCTTTATTGTAGGCTATACAGATCCATTTATACAAAGGGTAACACTTAACAATAAGGTCCATTAATTAACATTCGTTAACTAGTGTAGTTAACATGAACTAAGAATGAACAATACCTCTGCAGCATTTTTTAATCTTAATGTTAATTTCAACATTTATTAATGCATTATTAAAATCAAAAGTTGTGTTTGATAACATTTCTTAATGCACTGTGAACTAACGTGAAGTACAAATGAATGACTGTATTTTCATTAGCTAACATTAACAAAGATGAATAAATACTGTAATAAATGTATTGTCCATTGTTCACTCATGTTAGTTAATACATTAATGAAATCTTATTGAATAGTGTTACCATATAAATCTATAGGCCTACAGATAGGCTACGTTTATTTGCATCGTTGCATGTGTCATTATATTATTAACATTTCACCAAAATCAAGTTCAAATACTAAGTTTTTGACCAGTGAATGTTTTTCCCCCGTCATTACTGCCACATCAGAGGCAGTACGTGCATCGCATTTACGTTTTCATGAACTTTCAGGTTATACAGTTTTCTGTCGCTATGTGGGCGCTCAGTTTTTTTCTGTTATTTGGCCAAAATATAATATTATAAAAGATTCAGCGCTTCGCACAAGCTATTTGGCTGTGACTCAACAACAAATGCTTAAAAACAAAAAAACATTAGCCTTTATAAATCTAGTGTTTCTCGAGTAAAGAAAACGCTGTACTTATTCAATCAACAGTTCTTTTTTTTTACCTTCAGACTGCAGACAAACTGAAATGCTCTAAACTGCGCACCGCACTTCATTCACGAGAGAGGCGGGAGGAATAATGAGGTTTGACTGACAGTTTGAGGAGCCAATGGCGTTACGAGCTTTAGTGGCGCTGGCGTCACTTACTGATCCAGGATCAGCAATCCTTATATTTCTGATTTGAGCTTGAGTTTCAGAAATGATTTGGAAAATGTAACATTGGCTTTTGTTGACGCTACCGCGCTACTTGATCAAAAATAGAGCTTTGCTACTGAAAAGCTATTTGATTCAGAAAACAGCGACGCTACCACCACGCTACTGAGAAATGTATTTAAACTATTAGCGTCACTACTTGTAGCGACGCTACTGCCCAACACTGGTCAATACGTAGTATAAGATTTTTTAGAAATATCAATTGAAACACATCTATTTCTCTCCTAGTGCCTCTGCCTCCCACGGGTAAGCTGAGAATCTCAGAAGTGACTCACAGCTCCATGCGTCTCACCTGGGATGCAGCTTCTGGGAACGTCAGGAAGTACATCATCACCTACACGCGAGACGATGGAGATCTGAAAGAGGTGATCAAAATGTGTAATTCACACAGCAGGGATCATCAAAATCGAAGACTCAATTCTCAAAACTCACCAAATTCTAAATCACTAAAATGTCCCATAAACTGATTCTAATTAAGAAAAAAAAAGTTTTGAACATACATACAACATTACCAATCAAGTTTTTGAAAGAGGTCAATACTTTATTCACCAGCGATGCGTTAAATTGATCAAAAGTGAAAGTAAAGACATTTATGATGTTTCAAAATCTATTTGAAAGAAATGCTATTATTTTCTGTTCTGTTCTTCTTAATTCATTGAAGAATCCTGAAAAAAAGTATAATGGTTTCCACAAAAATATTAAGCAGCACAACTATTTTCAACATTGATACTAATAATAAATATTTCTTGAGCAGCAAATCAGCATATTAGAATGATTTCTGAAGGATTATGTGAAAATTCAGCTTTGATCACAGCAATAAATTACATTTTGAAATATATTCACATAGAAAACAATTCAATTCAATTCAAGTTTATTTGTATAGCGCTTTTTACGATACAAATCGTTGCAAAGCAGCTCTACAGGAATTTAAGTTTCCTCAATATATTTATATATTGCAGAACCTTAATATATTTAACTTATGGCAAAATTTGGTAATTCTGTATGTTGTCTGAGCGTTGGCATCCTCTGAGGTCCTCTGAGGGGTTGGCATCATCTTTTCTCAGGTGTTCGGTCATCTCAGATCATTTAAGGGTTGGATCCAGACTGAAGCTTCTGTAATTCCTAGTTACCAACATCCTGTGACAGAAACAGAGAAACAAATAGAGACATAATTAGCGTAGCTGCTGTTCCATCTAAGCAAAAATTATTTGTTCAACCCAAGCTAAAGAATAATAATAATGTACATTTGATCAGATATAATTGCAGTACAAGATTATAAGATGCATTATGTGAATGCAAAATAAATTTCACAATATTACTGTTTTACTGTATTTTTGATAAAAGAAATACAGCTTTGGTGAGCATAATAGATTTTTTTCCAAAACATTGCAAATTCTCACCAAAACTTACCATTTAAATGTATCAGAGATTTTTACTTGCAGTTAAAGCTGTTAGTTTAAAGTTGAGAAATAGCCTGAGCTATTCAGAGCATGTGAGAAAAACATTGGCTATTTGGTCAGAGGTTATTGTAGAGAAGGTTTTGCTTACAAAGGGTTCATTAGCTAGCACTAAGACCCCATATTAACCTCACTGTGAAGTACTCATGAACCGAGCCTAGTTAGATGGCAGGGATTTGGCTTCCCCATGCCCTGCTGTCTCTCTGCAGTTATGCCTTTATGGATATTTTCAAGAGTACTGCTGTTTTTTCCAAGAGGAGTCTTATATCTTTGAAGATCTACTGAGATGAACCAGTGGAACTATTTGAGGAGGTCCGAAAGGTCACGTCCAAGCAAACTTGTTGATAGGATGCAGACTGTTGTTTATCTCTTCTTGGACAAACTCTGGAACGAGGTTAAAATGACCTGATTCACTAAGCCGAACTCTGAATCCATCTTTGGATCCATATAAGGCAAAACATGGCTATTGCTGTTTATTATACTTGGGGATTTAAGTATGACGTGCATGATTCATCAAATCGTGCGTTTGTTTAGGAAAGCTGTGATGTTACTTCACCAAGTGATCAGCCTTTGATCATGGTTTTTGCCTGGTGTTCAATAAAAAATAACAAGCGAAAAAAGGAGTGATATCTCAAGGCACTTAGGTTAAGAAAAGCCCTTAGGTCCCGTTTACACTAGTGCGTTTTAGTTTTAAAGAGGTCACATTATATTGCTAAAAAGAACATTATTTTGTGTATTTGCAATGTGTAATGCAATGTGTTTACGTGGTTTGTGTTTCAAAACACACATTATTTTCCACATACTGTACATTATTGTTGCTCCTCTATGCTCCTTCTTTCTGAAACACGTAAATTTTTACAAAGCTCATCATTCTGAGAAGCGAGGCGTGCTCTGATTGCCCAGCTATCCGGGCCAATCAGACGCTATCTGATTGGCCAGCTATCCGGGCGTTGTGTTTGGCCAAATACCTCAAGCGTGAGACAGAAATGTTACGCCCCTCACCGTATTGTGATGGCCTTTCCCGGTGAGGCGAGACTAAAAAAAAACCCATTACAAACGAGGCATTTGTTGCATCCAGTGGGGACATAATTACTGATTATAATGACTTAGGCCGTGTTCACACTTGGCGTCTTTTTCGAAGCTGCCGGCGTCTGTTTTACATTATAATCCTATGGAGTAAACCGTGTTTTCAAAAAAGTCCTGAGCGCTTTTTAAAACGCCACCGCCGGCGTCTTTTTCTGCAGCTCAGAGCGTTTTTTCGAGTTGAAAAAATTGCAACTTTTCTGAAAAAAACGCCCCACGTCAAGCGCCATTTTGACAGCTGACCAATGACAAGCGAGTAGCGAGATCTGTCGTTTCCATAACAACAAGAAGAAAAATGGAGAAGGTGCCGGTAGATAGACTGCTCGTACTAGTTTCGGAGCACAAGGAGCTGTATGATATGAGCACAAAACTCTATCATAATATTGGTTCCTTCCCCGTATAATGTCGTGCACCCACAAACGTCGTTGTGAATCGACATTTTCTTTCCCGTTAACTTCAAAAGCCAACTTTTTACTCTTTCTTGACATTTCTGCAGTACACAGCGCTAGGCTACTGTTACAGCTGTTGCTATGACAACAAAAGACGCTCTCAGCTGCTATTTGTAACAGACGCTGCCAGCTTTGTTTTTCATAAAAAAAACGCTCGTCAACTTTTTCTAGTCAAAAAAGACGCCAAGTGTGAACACGGCCTTATACTGTCTTTTTACGCATCGTGTTGCATCGCGCCACATAAACATTACCATGTCTGCATTTGTGATCGGAGAAACGACGAACAACAAGCACTACTCTACATTGCTCAAAACTCGCGTTTGAATCGTCAGTAGTAGAAATGTACTTACAGGCTGTGAGTCAGAAGCGTCAGACTGTCCTTGCAAAGTTGGAATTGCCCCACTTTATAGAAACAGCCTCTGAGCAAGCCTGCAAGCAAGGCTACTCTCCTGCCAGGTTCAGGAAATAGTCCTCCGTAAAATACGCTGCACACACTCGAATATTTGGGTTGAACTGTTCTGGAACAGTGTTGTAAATACAACTTAACCACTGATTTCTAATTGTGTCCTCTTTTGGAAGCCCAAACAAAGTACTTTCACTTTCACAATGAAACACAGCGTCTCCACAACATTGCGCCGGCGGCAGCAACAGCACTACAGCGAGAATAAAAATCGTGCCCCCTTTCTTTGCGTAAACATTTGGGCGGTGTTATGAAAATCTCCCCACACAGTGACGTAAACATGTGGGGGTATGCACGAACAGCTTGTAACACTCCAAAGATAAAGGAAAACTTGAAATCGCATCATATGACCCCTTTAAAACGCATAACTTTTGTTACGGTTACGCCTGTCATTTACACTATTCCTGCGTTTTCGACCCTCGAAAACTGAGACTTTTGAAAATGCTGCAGACCCCATTTTAGTTTGAAAACTCTGGGGTTGCGTTTCAGTGTAAACAGACCAAAATGGAGACTTTTGAAAACATGGTGTGGCTGCCCACATTCTCACTGCGTATCCTTGACAACCGTGTAAACAATAACATCATGTTCATTGTTGTAGATATTTATAGGTAGATTCCTCATTCGACCACTCCAAGCACGCAGACGCGTCTGCCATCTAATAGTGAATCTACATATGTATATCTATGGTTGTACCTGCATGAATGGTAAATGATATGCGTTTTCAGTTGTGTAGTGTAGATGGAGATTGTTTCAGAAATGCAGTGAAAACGCCAGTGTGGACGAGGATCGTTTTCATTTTTAAAACACCATTTTAAAAGGAAAACGCACTAGTGTAAACAGGGCCTAAGTTAAAAGGTCAAGCAAACTCTTGCTTGACCTTTTAAGGTCATCTTTAAGTATATCCCCTAAGTGCTTAAGTGTGTCCTTAAGTTCTGTTACTGTATGCATTGTTTGCATCGTTAGTAACCATTATACCCTAAAAACAATAAATGATTAAACAGGTCCCTTAAATCACAACTTACAGCATGGGTGAAGTCAGTGAGAGTATTAACAAAGATTCAGGACAAATATAATTTTAAGAATAGTCAGATCACTTAAGGGTTTTCATGCAGTCAGGCACAGAATATCAGAGACTTGAGCCAATAAGCTACCACTAAGAACAACACAGCAATACGCTGAGAAAAATCTGAAAACCTTAGCAACCACATAACAACACCCTGACAACAACTCAGAATAATGTAATTGAGTTTTGCAGAGGCAAGCATTGTCCTCAGAAGATCTAGTTTGGTGGTGTCCTTGTAAAAGTTCTGTTAAAAAAATAACGTGTAACGAATGGAGGCAAGGCGAGTCGGCCTGTCAAAAGCATCTGTTATTCCTTTTCCCTTGATATGTGTTAATGTTAATGTTGGCGTTTGTGTTTGACAGGTTGAGGTCAACGGTGACATCACCACTCTAGTTCTCACCAGCCTCCGCTCTCAGACGGAGTATGATGTTGCCGTCACTCCCGTCTACGACGAGGGTCCAGCAAATCCCATGCTTGGCACTGCAATAACTGGTGAGTCTATAATCCTCACTGAATCTCCAAGATGACACCAATTGACCGATGATGTTGGTTTGGCAGCAGCAATTACTTCACGGCTGCCGAGTTTTGTTTGCTACGTTGGTGTTGAACTATGTGACTTGCTGGCTACAAGACCTGCAATTTCAGCAGGTCTTTCAAACTCCCTGACTGGATAATGAGTGCCATGTGTGACGCCACCCTTACCCAAGCCACGTGTATGTGTTCATGGCTTTACTTTATCAGTCCCAAGGGTAAAATCCTTCATCAGTCCCAGCTGATCTGCAAGTCCGTTGACAAACAAACCACTTCCTTTTACATAGGAACACGTCCACTTGCTCCAACTTGTCAGTTCATATACAGGTCCTTTTCAAAAAATTAGCATATTGTGATAAAGTTCATTATTTTCTGTAATGTACTGATAAACATTAGACTTTCATATATTTTAGATGCATTACAACACAACTGAAGTAGTTCAAGCCTTTTATTGTTTTAATATTGATGATTTTGGCATACAGCTCATGAAAACCCAAAATTCCTATCTCAAAAAATTAGCATATCATGAAAAGGTTCTCTAAACGAGCTATTAACCTAATCATCTGAATCAACTAATTAACTCTAAACACCTGCAAAAGATTCCTGAGGCTTTTAAAAACTCCCAGCCTGGTTCATTACTCAAAACCGCAATCATGGGTAAGACTGCCGACCTGACTGCTGTCCAGAAGGCCATCATTGACACCCTCAAGCAAGAGGGTAAGACACAGAAAGAAATTTCTGAACGAATAGGCTGTTCCCAGAGTGCTGTATCAAGGCACCTCAGTGGGAAGTCTGTGGGAAGGAAAAAGTGTGGCAGAAAACGCAGCACAACGAGAAGAGGTGACCGGACCCTGAGGAAGATTGTGGAGAAGGACCGATTCCAGACCTTGGGGGACCTGCGGAAGCAGTGGACTGAGTCTGGAGTAGAAACATCCAGAGCCACCGTGTACAGGCGTGTGCAGGAAATGGGCTACAGGTGCCGCATTCCCCAGGTCAAGCCACTTTTGAACAGAGAAGCAGCACTGGACTGTTGCTCAGTGGTCCAAAGTACTTTTTCCGGATGGAAGCAAATTTTGCATGTCATTCGGAAATCAAGGTGCCAGAGTCTGGAGGAAGACTGGGGAGAGGGAAATGCCAAAATGCCTGAAGTCCAGTGTCAAGTATCCACAGTCAGTGATGCTGGTGTTGGTCCACTGTGTTTTATCAAGGGCAGGGTCAATGCAGCTAGCTATCAGGAGATTTTGGACCACTTCATGCTTCCATCTGCTGAAAAGCTTTATGGAGATGAAGATTTCATTTTTCAGCACGACCTGGCACCTGCTCACAGTGCCAAAACCACTGGTAAATGGTTTACTGACCATGGTATTGCTGTGCTCAATTGGCCTGCCAACTCTCCTGACCTGAACCCCATAGAGAATCTGTGGGATATTGTGAAGAGAAAGTTGAGAGACGCAAGACCCAACACTCTGGATGAGCTTAAGGCCGCTATCGAAGCATCCTGGGCCTCCATAACACCTCAGCAGTGCCACAGGCTGATTGCCTCCATGCCACGCCGCATTAAAGCAGTCATTTCTGCAAAAGGATTCCCGACCAAGTATTGAGTGCATAACTGAACATAATTATTTGAAGGTTGACTTTTTTTGTATTAAAAACACTTTTCTTTTATTGGTCGGATGAAATATGCTAATTTTTTGAGATAGGAATTTTGGGTTTTCATGAGCTGTATGCCAAAATCATCAATATTAAAACAATAAAAGGCTTGAACTAGTTCAGTTGTGTTGTAATGAATCTAAAATATATGAAAGTCTAATGTTTATCAGTACATTACAGAAAATAATGAACTTTATCACAATATGCTAATTTTTTGAAAAGGACCTGTAGTTCACAGTTGCCCTGTTCAGACCAGTTTCTATATTTCACATACTTTCTCTGTTAACATTCAGATGTGGTTCCTGCTCCCAAGAACTTGAGGTTTTCTGAGGTGGGCCAGACTTCATTCAAGGCCACATGGGAGCATGGAGCACCAGACGTTGAACTGTACCGCGTCGGTTGGACCAAGCAGGGCGAGAGCAGCTTCAAATACGTACGTTCTTTCATTCATTCACATTCATTCATTTGAGAGACACTTTAATCCAAATCAACCAAAGATTTTGGAATTGTAACCTCCATTCGCTCTCACTCTTAAAAATAAAGCTTCCAAAAGGGGGTTTTGCTTTAATTCCAAAGAACCTTTTTAGTGAACAGTTCTTAAAAAGAACCATTTTGTTCCACTAAATATAACCTTTCGATCAATGGAAAGGTTCTTCATGGAACCATTGATGCCAATCGAGAACCTTTCTTTTTAAGAGTGTGCAGTTGATTTTAAAACAACATCAAATTACATTTTCATTACAAATTTGATGAACACTCTAAAATGACATGTGAGACTCACCGGAATTGATCTTTTGTAGGAAATCCTGAGTCGTGAAGAGATAAGCCATGTTTTGCCAGATTTAGACCCAGACACAATGTATGACGTCACTGTCACGGCCATCTACCCTGATGAGTCGGAGAGTGAGGATCTCATGGGGAGCCAACGCACATGTGAGACTAAAACACAACCACACATGTAGAACAATAACTATTGAGTACTGGGACAGAATCAGTTTACAAAACTGAATAAATAGCGTTTTATGTATAAAGCAATTCAAAATGGCTTGTTTTGTCTCAACAAATCTGCCTTTTTCTTGACAATCACTGAATATGTTAACACTTTTATATGCAAAAAAGGTCATATACTGATCAAAAGGTTAGGGTCAGTGAGGTCTTGTAATAAATTTTATTCAGCAAGAATATATTCAATTGACATTCATAGATTAAAGATGCCAAACAATTTCCTACTGATTAGTATGATGGAGACATATTATTGCTGTGACGCAGAAAATAATATAGTGTAATAGTGTAAATAAGTGTACACATACAGCATTTATGTTTTTGTTTTTCTTTAGTTAAAATGTTATAGCTGTTGACGATACAATAAAATAACGTGTTGTTTATCTTTTTATAGCGTCAAAGGTCATTACACCCGGTATGTTGTATCCAATGAGAGAAAATGTAATTGTTAATGTAAATGCTAATGAGGATGGCGAAAGAAGCAAGATGACGAACTGCATGTGCATTTTTGTGTTTCACCAGAAACTCATCCACCATCATTTGTCCATCATCATTCATCATTGCCATTTCATCGCTATCATTTTGTCATCATTGTCATCTGTCGTCAGTCATAAATGCGCATGCATAACATGCCCGACTGCTTTGTTTTTGTTGCAAAAACCCATGCACCTCCATGCTCCTTTCAGGATTGACCCATGATGCTCATGTAACCAGCATAATGACTAGGGATGGGAATCAATAACCAATTAAAAAAAAACATCTAGAATTGAAGAATTTTCATGATCTTTGGTTCCATTCATGAATGAATCGGTTCTTTTAATGAATTGGTCAAAAAGACTCACAAATCGACCTAAAATTCATAGTTTGAATCAATTTAAAGATTCGTTGTTGAGTTAATTACTGACTGATTTGATGTTGAGATAATTACTAACTGATTTGTTGTCCGATTACTGGCTGCATTTTGTTAAATGTACAATTTGTAAATTCTTCAAAAACCCTAAAAGAACTGTTAAGGAACTGGATTCATCAAGTGGAATCAGAACCAGAATCTATAAATTCCTCTTGATTCCCATCCCTAATAGTTTTAGCTACAGTTCCAAAGCCAGGTTTTGCTGATCAGCCATTCTGTATGCTCCCAGTGCCCACTGGACCACCGCAAAACCTCCAGGTTTTCAACGCCACGACTACAACTCTAACCGTGAAATGGGACCATGCGCCAGGCCCTGTCCAGAACTACAAAATCACCTACCAAACCCTTGCGGGTGGAAAACTGCTGTCTGTAAGTTCAGCTGTCTCCATTCCCCCTCCAATGAGATGTTTTGAAGCAGGACATGGGTAATTTTTCAATTATGATGATGAGTGACAGAATATGTTTTTAGAAAGTTCAAGGCCCGTGTGTTAATCATTACAGCAAGCAAATGAGAACGTTGTGACAGGAAGCCATTACCAACAGACTCATCTGATGCAAACCATCTCAACATGTCTGTTATGTAGGCCTCAAGAACACAAAACCATTACTGTTATATATTTCATGGCTATGCACTTCAGATGTTTGTTTTGGAATTGTTTAACAATATTAGAAATTAACAATGGCACTTTATAGGTAGATTTATTTATTAATGCAGGACGATACTGATTGGTCACACAAAAACTGGTGCCAAAGTTATTAAAATCACCTTGTCCATGCAAAAATTTTCATTTTAATTTATGTAGTGTGCGTTTAGTGCAGTTTTATCTAAAGAGACATACAAAAGAGGAACAAAAAGGAGCGAACAATATTTGTAAAATGTTCATAAAAGAGTTTTTTTTCTTATAGCTGTTTAAATGTGTGTAATGTAGTTAACTAGCTACTTAGGCTGTATTTTAGGGTTTTATTTCTCATTAAATAACCTTTTTTACTAGGCAATTCTTGAAAAAAAATAGGTTGCGAGTGCCATTTCTTGTTGTTTTTTGCTGTTGCACCATATTCAACACACTTATTTTGGAAAGGGTGCTGTTCTTGTTTCATGGAAACCAATGAACACCAAAACAAATCCAACTATTGAAATTTTTTCCAATCAGGTTCAAGTTGGTGGAAAGAAGAACAGTGTCATTCTTCAGAAGCTGACCCCTAACACCCCTTATTCCATAACCGTGGCTGCCGTCTATCGCACCGGAGAAAGTAAAGATATTTCCGGCCAAGGAAAAACAAGTAAGTGGCTCCAAGACAGTCCTTTCAATGTGCTGAAGTATTTTACGACTCCATTTGGCAAGCTAAAACAATGATAAACTCATTTAGGGAGGATGCATTCCATAAAACATCTTGGTTTTCGCTCACATCTGGAGTTTTGTCAGATTATCATAAAATGTTATGCAATGAAAATGAGATGGAATTATGTAACACTGTGTGTGGTGTTCCTGTAGAAGCCTTAGGAGGAGTGAGAAACCTGCAGGTTTTGAACCCCACCATGACCACATTGAATGTTCGTTGGGAGCCGGCGGAAGGAAAAGTGAAGGAATATAAGGTCATCTACGTGCCTGCGGCTGGTGGTGCCGAAAGCATGGTAGGACTGGTAGGACGTCAAGAATCAACTAAAGAGTAAACTGCAATTCGATGTTCTGATCAACCATAAATATTGATTTGCAGACCTCAAGTGGAAGTGATTTGCAATGTTTCTTTGACTTAAACAGGCCTTATAATGTATATTCTTTCATGAAAACAGGAGCAGGTATCAGGAACCACCACCAGCACAGTTCTGAGAGGCCTTCAGTCCGACACGCTTTACACCGTGACCTTAATTCCTGTTTACACAGAGGGAGATGGCCAGAGAATGTCTGAGAATGGAAAAACAAGTGAGTTTCTCTCAGAAACCTCTGTGTCTTACTCTCAATATCTTGCTTTCAGTGATTAAGAATGAAAAATAGGTGACTAAACGACTCCTGACGTTTCTGTCTGATTTTCTTTTCCGTAGAGATTATTATGAGCTACAGCCAACAAGGGTTCTTCAAGGGATCCCTGGGTATTAAGACTTGTATGGCTTAATATTGCGTAAATGATGTCTCTTATTGAAATATGTAGAAGAAAACTCATGAAAGATTTATGTTATTTAAAAAATTCACATCATTTTATACATTATTTGGACTATGGGGGGGCGCCATTATTTTGATGACGTAAAATGGTTGCACTCGGTGAGCTATACTGCTGCTACCTGTTGCTATTTTTACCACAACACCACTTGGAATACATAACTCTGAAAATAAAATATTGATATGATGACCACAGCTACTGAAAGAGCTTACAGGTGGAGATGAATATAAGCATTGGCTTAAACCAAATGGGGTTCCATCCACAAGGAGTCTAAAAGCCTCTGGATCTCGAGTCAGCGCTGAGAAACTCCTCCAGTGGCCGCGGTGTCATGACAAGCGTTTCTTGTCTCAGCCGTTTGTAAGCTCTTTCAGTAGCGGTGGTCTACTAAAAGCCTTAAAAGAATCAGGGCTAAAGTGGAGAGAACAAAGAAGTGGGTTTTTTGGAAGTTTTATTCATCCACAGGCATCTTCCTATTCTTTTCTCCTCTTCTTATCTCTAGGAAAGCAGTCTTATATCGCTTCTCTTGTTGCCCTTCAACTGAAAATTACAACCAAAAACCACACAATGTGGTATCGTATCAGTATGCTATTTTCTGAGTTGTGTATTCTGAGTAGTGTTGTGGTAAAAAGTGCCAGTAGCTTACTGAGTGCAACCATTTGACGTCATCGACGCAGAATGTACTGTGCACACAAAATAATGGCGCCCCCCCATAGTCCAAAAACAATGTCGATTTTTTTTTTAAATGACATACATCTTTCATGGGTTTTCTACTACATATTTCAGGAAGAGGGATCATTTACGTTATATCAAGCTATGATGTCTTAATACCCGGGGATCCCTTTCATAAGAAGAGGTTCTTTGTTATGCCCAGAAAGTTTATTTCTAGGAGTGAATATGCATATTGCACCACTCTGTCCAAACTCCAGTCTGGAAGTACGATCTGGATTATGCTTCATAACACTTGATGCCAAAACAGTAAAATGGAAATCTTCTTTACAGGGGCTCTGGGTGGTGTGAAGAATCTGAGGGTCACCGACCCAACCATGACCTCTCTGAATGTCAAATGGGACCCCGCGGACGGGGCTGTGCGCCAGTACAAAATATTCTTCGTCCCAGCAGCTGGAGGAACTGAGGCGATGGTGGGGCTTTGTTTCTCACAACTTTTATTCAATAAAAAAATGAGATTTTAAACAGTACTCGGAAAATTTACTTTTTTGTGCTTCATTGTCACAAAAATAATGTCGCATTGCAAAAAAGTAAAATATTAATATGTTTAATTTATGTAGTGCCTTTCCCAGGCTCAAGGATGCTTTACATAAGCAGTAACACAATGAACAGTCATTTCACATAGTCACAGACAGACAGCTCAGATAATCAATTGTTAGTTGGACAGTAGACATTTGCCCAGTCCAGAAACAACCAAATGATTGCAGTTGCATATCATGATATAGCAAAGACACAAAGAAACAACATAGTAACACATAACAACATAGAAAATGGATAGTATTAACAAACAAACAAACATAAAGAGCGGCAAATGCAAAACAGATACACATAACAACAGTACCTAGAGAAAGCATTACAACTGGTAGTACAAAGTGTCTAAAGAAACTTAAAGACATCACTCAAGACATCACTGAAGTTATTTTTCCCATTGTTGTAAATAGGAACAAGTACCTGGAGCCCAAACGTCTATTGTTTTAAGAAACCTGCAGCCTGATACTCCATACACAGTGTCCGTGGTTCCAGTGTATCCCGCCACAGAGGGCAGGCGCCAGTCTGAGAATGGAAGGACATGTGTGTATCAGCCTTGTAGCTTATTTAGGTATCTATGCACAGACACTCTATCTCTGTTATAAAACTATTGTCTATCTCCATCTAGTGCCTCTTGGAGGTGTTCAAAACCTCCGTCTCATTGATCCCACCTTCACAACACTCACTGCCACATGGGACGCCGCCGATGGGAATGTGCAGGGATACAAAGTGTTATACGTGCCCACCAACGGAGGAACTGAGCTCATGGTAGGAATATCTGAATATTTCAAAGTGTGTTTATACAGTATTGATGTCAAAAGTGGAAATCTCTCTAAAATCTAATGGCATAGCTTGCAGACAGACATACTGTATATAGACATAGTCTTCCTTTGAGGACCAGAGATGAGAGAGTGATGTAATGAAACTCTAGTTGAATTCTCATTATTCTGAAAAACCTGCAGGAAAGTTTACATCTGGGAGCACCAATGTTTAGACGGAGCTGGAGTAAACTGTGAAAACAATCTGTTTGGCAAGCTACAAAGAGAAAATTCAGTTTTCTTTTAGTTTACAAGTTTAGTTTTCTTTATCTCTTTAAATGGGTAGACCTTGTGCAACCAGTCTTTGTTAAAACAAACAAGGGTTCCTTGGTTGGAATTCCTATATTCTTTCAGGAACAAGTGTCTGAGAGCACCACAACATTAGTGCTGAGTAAACTCCTGCCAGACACCATGTACACAGTGACTGTTTTGCCAGTGTACGCTGAAGGAGATGGACCTCAACTCTCTCAGAAGGGAAAGACTAGTAAGAAACTCCAAAATGACATCAGTCTCTGAAAAGTTGTATATAAGTATCTGAAGAAGGTTTGGACACATTTCGTCAATCTTGAGTCAACTTTGTTGTTGTCTCCTTAGAACCTTTGGGCAGCGTGAGGAACCTACAGGTAACAGATCCAACTATCAGCACCTTGAACGTACGCTGGGAGCCGGCGGAAGGCAGTGTGCGGGAATATATTGTCATTTACGTTGCCGCCGGAAGCCAAGATCAAGAAGTGGTGAGAATGATTTCCATGGATGTTCCAGAAATAGCAAACAAAATTGTAGTTTCAGTTGCCACTCATACACTTATTTTGACTTGGTTTTGAAACCTGTAAGTGGATGTTTTGAACTTATTATATAAATTATTTGTTCTTCCATATGTAAATTTCACAAAATGTGCGTGTTATACAAATTACACCTGTAAAGCATTTCCAAGCTCTACAATCAATGCAGATGTTTCCATTCTAGAGTTGCAAACAGGTTGTATATTTTTATTGAAACACTGCTGTCTTGCAGGATCAAGTCTCTGGAACCACAACCTCCACTGTTCTGAAGAACTTGGAGCCCGACACAGCCTACACTGTGACTGTGGTGCCAGTATATCATGAGATGGAAGGCAAACCTCTTTCTGAGAATGGAAGAACAAGTGAGTTCATTGTGAAGACATACCATAGTGCACCTTTGAATAAACTTGGCCACAAATTGAAATGTCTGGCTATGGTATTAAAGTTCATGTATCTGTGCTTTTCAGGAGCAATGGGTGGAGTTCGCAACCTTCAGGTTACCGATCCCACCAGCAGCACCCTAAATGTGCAATGGGAACATGCTGATGGAAATCCTCGCAATTACAAGGTTTTCTATGTCCCGCAGCCTGGAGACAGTGAGAAGATGGTAAGATGTGATGAGGTAACTTCTAATGGTTTATATGAAGGCCGTTCCACATTATGTGACCAAATCTCTTGTTTTTGCTATCAGGAACTAGTTTCCGGTGGCACGACAAGCACCGTCCTACGTAATCTCAATGCTAACACGGTGTACAAGGTCACATTGTTGCCTATGTATGAAAATGATGTGGAAGGAAAACGTCAGTCAGAAAATGGAAAGACAAGTGAGTCAAGATGTTTGTAACTTGCAGTTTCGGGATGGAGAACTCATCTGCCTCTATGAGGGATCCCTGTTCAACATGTCTGTTTTATTAATGCAGAACCTTTGGGAAGTGTGAAGAACCTCCAGGTGACAGACCCAACTGTGAACTCTTTGAGAGTGCGATGGGACCCAGCAGATGGAGATGTTCGTCAGTACAACGTCATCTACGTGCCTGTTGCCGGTGGTGCTTCAAGCATGGTAATTAATGAAATGACAATTTTTGTCGAGTTTGTCCATTTGGTTTGCTTGTTATTAACTGTTTGGCTGTACTGATGTACTCTTCAGACCCAAGTGTCGGGAATGTCCAGCAATACGATTCTGAGAAACCTAAAACCAGACACAGAGTACAGGGTCACTGTAGTACCAGTATATCCCGATGACGAAGGAAAGAAACAGTCCGAGAATGGAAAAACAAGTGCGTACCTGCAATGTCAAGTTCGGATGTTACTCCCTTAGCACGCAGCATGCTTAATTTCAATTCTCGCAATTCTCAGAGCCTCTGGGTGGGGTAAAGAACCTGCAGGTCACCGATCCCACAACCAGCTCGTTGAAGGTACGCTGGGAGCCCGCCGAAGGTAACGTCCGGCAGTATCGAATCTTCTACGTCCCAGCAACTGGTGGTGCTGAAGACATGGTAAGAGCTGATCTACGGAAGAGGCTCAACTGTCTTTCCGGACACGCAGCTGATCTTCAATAATTTTATTTAAATTTCAAACATCAACAGGAGCAAGTTTCTGGAGGCACCACCAACACAGTCCTAAGGAACCTTCTGTCCAATACGATCTATACAGTGACTGTGGTTCCGGTTTATCCAGAGGGAGAGGGACTCCGACAGTCTGAGAAAGGAAAGACGCGTAAGTTGTACTTGGCAGTTATGCATCACTATTACTATCGCACAAAAATCATGAAGTGCCAAGTGATTATATCGAGCGGCTTGTTGAGTAGAGCTGTCCTATGGCTTTTCTTAGTTTTCAGATTTTTGTCGGACAAAGAGTAAGGGTGCTTTCACACTTGGTTCGAGTTCTTGGTCCGAACCCGAGTTCGACTGCTCCCCCCTCCCCCTGGACTGCGTTCATATTAGTTTATTTAGGTCCGAACCGCGGGTTCGTTTGCGTCATCAAGCCAACAGCTGTTTACCCCGTTGCTTAGTAACGATGGCGCGGGAGAAGGCGGCAAAATGCATAAGATTGTTCTCGGCACTTTTATATATTTACATTTTTGAACCGTTCATTTTGTTTACAAAGCTTCAGTGCATAAAGCACTTATGTCTGTCTTACGAATGTACTGCAAATGCTCTATAGAACGCTGAAAGCGAACAGAATTGAGACATACAGCTTTCTGCTTGTTGCGCATCAGGAAAGTGAGTGAAACACACACAAACACAGATTTTATATAAAATAATACAGCATTAATAGCAGTTCACTTCCGTGATTTGGTACGATTGCGTTCACATTAGCAGCGAACCGTACTGGAGTTCACTTGAACCTTACCCCAGACCACCCTTTTTAAGCAGATTCTGGTACGGGTCGTGGGTGCGCACCCGAGGTCAGGAGACAGCGTTCACATCATCCAAACGAACCAAACGCTGACGTCAATCGAACCTGGGTGTGCATCAAAAGTGCTAGTGTGAAACCACCCTAAAAGGGAGTCTTATTTTTAGACTTGGACCAAACATTTCACCAAAACTCCCTAGCAGCTACATAGCAGCAGTGAAAATACTTTGACCACCCTAAGCAGCCACTCGAAACAGTCTAGTAACTGGGTTTTATATGCTTCACAACTCATTGTGGAGAATCAACACAATTTATGCATGTTTGTATAAAGGCTAAAAATGGGTTTTATGTTAGCACACTATTAAATTGTATACACAGAGCAACAACTACAGGATTAGGATGCTTGAGTTTTTTATTTATGCTAATGAGTTTCACTGAAAGAAACAGGATCCTTTGAACTCATGTTGAAGAGTTTTTAACAGATTTCTGTAGGAATACTCACATCTGCTTCAGTTTAAAAAGTGTACTAAGCAGTTTTAGCACCAACCCTAAATGCCCCCCACCACCTGCCTTTCCTTTTTGGCACTTTCTCACCATAAAACCCGTCTGCACCGCTGTCAAATGCTTCGCTCAGCATTCATTCCTGAACTTTACTGAGCTTCCTCCTGTTAAAACGCTTCTGTGAGCTGTTCGACTTCCTCTGCTGTTCTGTAAATACCTTGTTCTCACTCTGCTGTTTTGTGGCTTCTCATTCAACACACTCTCACCCTCTTTCACAGTTCCAAGAGTCCCACCCCGGAATATCCAGGTCTACAACCCAACTCCCAACAGTTTGAATGTGCGCTGGGAACCCGCCTCGGGCCAGGTGCAGCAGTACAGAGTTGCCTACACCCCACTGAGTGGCATCCGACCACTTGAGTCTGTGAGTGATGCACTATTCTGCATATTGACATTTATGCATTTTAGGGACACTTTTATGCATAAGTCATACGTTTCATATACATTAAATGTATGTGTGTTTCCTGAAAATCAGTGATGTAACATCATTCTCTGCCAGCTGAGGTATAGGAACACCATATGAAATATTGGTTGAAGAGTTTTCGGCAGTTTTGGACACAGTTTATCCAATCAGAATGCAATCAGTTAATCTGATATTTAATCTGCAGTCCAGCATCAACTTTAAAAAAAATTGTTATCCGCACTACATAAAGTACAACCCCCCCCCCAAAAAAAACAGTAGCTAACGACATAAAAACTTCAGATAGTTATTAGACTATATAGTAAAAACCAACAAGGACCTCAATTAACTCAAACACGTTAAATTTACACAAAATGCAGCTAATAAACCCAAAACAAAGACAATGAATTAAAAACAAAATGATAAATTGCCGTATTTAACTAAATATTTAGCAAGTAAAATGGCTTTTGTGAACCCTACTGGGGGATGACTCATATGAATCTGCGAATCTGTTTATTTGAAGAAGTTCATTGCTACAACAAACCATCTGAATCGATTCAGTCAAATTAATTAGACTTTCCAATACTACTTCAGAGAAAGAGAGAGAGGGGAATATTTTAGGATAATGTGTCTGTTTATTGCCTTGGCTTGCTTGGCAATGTAGTATTTTTATTTAAGTTCCGCTGCTACATAATGGACATAGCAGTTCATTATTGAACAACTGAAAACTATTGTTTGTTTTTGTCTTGCTACTGTCAAGGTATTTTAAGTTAGTTGTGTCGTTAATTAAAGTCACCACTCAGGATGTTTAGCACCTACGCTTTTGCTTTTTGGGTATCTTTTGCTGTGTTTGCCATAGAGAGAAGCTCTTTAGGAACTGTATAGAGTCTCTCAGGCTCACAAGTCTCCCAGCGTAACTAAACAAAACAAGTTGGGACACAAAAGAGAAATTTGCATATCCTGCATGCTGACCCATATTTGTCAAACCCATCAGTTTGTGCCAGAACAGATTCTGTCATAAGTGTTGGTGTATGGAAAGTATGCAGCTGCCATCAGTGATGAGAAGCCTACAAATGAGAAACAATTGAGCAGATGGGGTGATAATCCTGCAGCGTGTTGACAGGTAGCTGACGGGGTTTCCCCGTCACCCCCGAATCCAGTCTCTCTTCGGCTTCCGCTGCTCCCCGGGGGCAATTACGCTGATCCGACAGGATTTATGTAGCATTTAACCACATGAGCACATCTGTTTGCATTACATATCTATTTGGAAATGTTATCTAGTTCCGCTAATCTAAACAGGGGCTTAATGGTGACATCATTATGTATATTCGCTTTGCCAGATTCGTAATGTCTGTGCTGGGTTGTCATACAGTGGATGTTTGTGAATATACTTGTCTTTGTGTTATCTAAACGATGGTCTTCTCCACAGGTTCTCGTTCCTGGCAACATCAACAGTGCTTTCCTGGATCAGCTCGTCCCGGATACACCGTACTCTGTAAATGTGATGGCGGTATATGCTGATGGAGAAGGCCCAGGAATTGACGGAAAAGGAAAAACATGTGAGCTACATCTTTAAAAATTATGCTAAATGGCATGAAATGGAAATTCACTCTGTTAATAAATGCATGTTATAGATCTCATTGTGAATTAATCCATGCATATATTTATTTCTTTTTTGCAGTACCACGAGCTGGACCCAGGAACATGAGGGTCTTCGAAACCACCACAAGCACGATTAGCATCGGCTGGGATCACGCTGAGGGTCCCGTACAGCAATATAAGATTGCGTATGCTCCATTGACAGGAGATCCCATAACAGAATTTGTGAGTAAAAGTATATGTTTAGTTATTCACTCCTTCAATACTTTTCATTTAAGGATACTTTCTATCTGCACTACATTTAGGTCTACAACATGAAATGAACATAAACAAAAATTATTCATCAGTGCACATTATTCTGAAGAAACCAAATTCTCAATTGATAATTGGATGTGGTTATTAAACAAATGTGATTTCTGTGTTTTCTCTGCAGACTGTTGTTCCTGGCAACAGAAATAACGCTATCCTTCAAAATCTGCTTCCTGACACTCCCTACAACATCACAGTTACTGCAGTTTATCCTGATGGACCTGGCGGATCCCTAAACGGAAATGGAAGAACACGTAAGTCACACGAACTGCTCTCGCAACACATGCACTGCTTTGATTTCTCACCTTTGGATGCATTTTCTACAAATCGCATCCCAAATCACGTACTGTACTTATGCACTATTCCATGATGTTTTGTAGTGTTAATATAATAATGTGAGCTATGTGTTCACAATGAAAAAAAAAAAAAGTGTCCGATTATGAATGACAAGATAACATTATATAATTCATACACTACATGGTTGAGTACATAGTGTATTAGTGCATGGTGTATAGTGCATCATTTGGAATGCAGCTAGTATGTTTTGGAGTAACTACCTAAAAGTTGCAATATTACTTGTTTAATGCATTTTTAAATAGTGTGACATTCTTTCAGCTGTTTTTATAAAAATTGTGCTACTTTAAATGATAAGTATCTTAATTATAAGTGTAATATATGTTATTGTAGTATTATTTATTTGCTATTATTGTTGTTATTTATATTTTGAATTAGCGTTTATTTTTATATTTTCACAATTAAATCTTAGTGGCATTTTTGGTGATTTTGTTATGTGCTTTTGTCATAATTTTTTAATATTGCTATTTAGGTTTAGTTTTTTATTTTCATTTTGTTGTTTTTAGAGTTATTTTATTTTTAGAATTGTTTTTGCGTTTTTATTTTTATTTATTTTCAGTTAATTTTAGTACTTTAGATTTCCGTTTTTTTGGGGGGGGGTTTTACGACAACAACATTTATATTTATATTATATTTCTTTCTTTCTTTTGTTAAAAAACTTGATTTAATTGTTTTAGTTTTAATTTTAGTTAACAATAATAAGTAGTAAGTACAAGTAACTTACCCAAAACTGCAACTCTCAACGCTAAGACATTCTTAAGTGTTAAAGGAGAATATGAGTAATTCATTGCTGGTAGGGCATGGTGGAGAGTTTGGAAAGCTGTGTTTGCGTTGGCATAAGCTTGCATTAAATCTGCAAGTTAGCATGGGCTAGAATCCAGAACATTCTTCAGCTACCAGCAACAGCTCAGCACAACTAAAACATTACTGTACATTTGTGTAATTCTTGTTATAAGGTTTTTAACCACAAGTCTTACTTACTTTGGATCTTATGTTCAGTCGGCCTGCTGGCACCTCAGAACCTGCGTGTCTCAGACGAGTGGTACACACGCTTCCGTGTGTCCTGGGATCCAGCTCCAGCTCCAGTCATGGGCTACAAACTAGTTTATCAACCAACAGGTACCAAATACTGCAGTAGTGTGAGATCACTGCATGCTGTATCATGAAATCATAATTGACCCTGTTTTCTGTCTGTTGAGGATTCATCAATGCACTTCATTCGCAAAATTTTTTATTTTTTTTTGCCATTCTTCCTTCAGATAAAGATGAGTCTTTGGAGGTGTTTGTTGGTGACGTCACCAGCTATACCCTACATAACCTACTTCCAGGCACAACGTATGATGTTCAGGTGTACGCCCAATACGATGGCGGTGTCAGCAAACCTCTCATGGGACAAGGAACAACTTGTATGCTTTCAGATGTTTAGATATATTTGTGCATTGTTGGTTTAATGCTACTCAGCAAGATTTGTAATTTGAGCGCAAAATTTCTGTCTTGACCTTTCAGTATACCTAAATGTGACCAACCTGGAGACATACGATGTTGGCTACGACAGGTTCTGCATCAGATGGACGCCTCACCGTGCCGCCACTTCATACAGAATCAAGCTGAACCCTCTGGACCGTGAGTCAAACTCAGGATGCTTTCATTTACTGTCTTTCATTATGTATGCAAATGTTTGTGGTCAGTCAGATGGTTTTAATTTCTTTCTTTATATATTTAGAAAGGAAAAGATGCATTAAACTGATTAAAAGTGATAGTGAAGACTTTAGAATGTATCATGGTTTCCGCAAAAATATTAAGCAGCACAAATGTATTCAAGCAATTCAGAAATTAATCACAAAAATAAATTATATTTTAAAATACATTCCAATAGAAAATCATTATTAGAAATTGTAATACTATTTCACAATATTATAGTTTTTTACGGACGTTCTAAGCGGCCATGCATTATTAAAATTTTTCTGTCTTGTTTTCTCGTGATCACGACATAACGAGTTGTTTTGTCGTTATCACGACTTAATTTTCTCGTGATCTCGACATAACGGAAGTTGTTTTGTCGTTATCTCGACATAACGAAAGTTGTTGATCTCAACGTAAAAACCGTTTTCTCGCGACGTAATTGTAGCTATCGTGAGAAAATCAGGGTCGCTATATTGTCTTCGATGATAAAGTTGTAGACCCGACAGCCTCCTTCTCAAGTGTCGAATAATTATGTGTAAGTCGTCAATCACTGACAGACACAGAGCTATTTCAGTTTGAGTGAGTCCCTGATCAAAGTAAAAGCGAATACGATCATCCATGATGCTGCGATGATGCTGCTTCTATAGCATTTTCTCATGCCGAATACACAGACAAAATTTCGTGATAGTCGAAGTGTGAAAATAGTATGAAATTTCGAAGTCGTGATAACGACTAAACAACTTTCATTATGTCGAGATCACGAGAAAATTAAGTCGTGATCACGAGAAAACAAGACAGAAAAATTATAATAATGCATGGCCGCTTAGAACTTCCGTAGTTTTTACTGTATTTTTTGTCAAATAAATGCTGAGCAGAAGAGACTTAAGAAATTACATAAAAAAGTTATTTTAGTATCACTGAGATTCTATTATAGATTTGTATTAATATTTGGAATTTGTATATTTTCTGTTTTAATTATAAATTAAATTAAATAAAAATTTTGGTTAAAGCACACAATTTTTATTTTAGTTTATTTTTTATATATGTCTAGAACGATTTTATTTCAGTTTTTGTTTAGTTTTACTTTAGTTCACATCAAGTTAAAATGAATTTAAATTAAAATGAGCAATGTTTTTATTTGAAACATCAGCTGAAATAAAACACTTTATATTTTATTTTATTTTTCATTTACTTTAAATAACGATTTGATTTGTATTCGTTTTTTTTTTTAAGTTAGGTTTCAGTTAACTATAATAACCCTGGTATATAACTAGTTGTTTTTGTTTTTTGTTTTGGAAACTACAGCAACCCTGCTTTTAACTGTTTTAATTTGTCTAGATTATTTACTTGGACAAAGTATTTAAAGCCTCCTCTGTGTTCACTTACTAATAAAGGGATGCTTGCTCTTATGGATTACAGCTCTAAAGGAGCTCATGGGAGATACTTTAACCAAATTCAAAAATAAAGTACTACTAATGCTACTGAGAAAATACCAAGTTTTTGGATTGCACTTGATTGGTTCTCTTCAAAACACCTTAGAATACTAAATACTGTAGTTTGTTTTGATATAGTGGTACTATTGTTTGATCTGTTTGCAGCGGCGGCTAAAGGTCAGCAGGAGATGACCATCACTGCGGGCCAGAGTCAGTACTGTTTCGAAGGTTTGAGTCCAGACTCCCTCTACAATGCCACTGTGTTTGTCCAGACACCCAATCTAGAGGGGCCCGGTGTCAGTACCAGAGAACGCACCCGTGAGTTCAGGCTTTATCCTGAATTTAGCAGATATTCATCCACCTGCTGAATTTTAACAATGATGTTTTCTGAATTATTTTGCTTCCTCTAGGTGTTAAACCCACACCTGTGCCAACAAAACCACCCACTCCCCCTCCTCCACCCACTATTCCACCCGGCTGGGCGGGTAAGGGCCTTCAGCCGCTGCTTAAGAAACACATATTTCATTTATCATGTAGATTTTCAGGTTTTGTGGCTGAAGGTTTCCACTGGCAAGCAGCACTCACGTTTTCTTCAGAAAATATAAATCTTGTGTTTGTAATTAGATTGCAAAGAGTGGTTTGGAAACAGTAGAATAAAATGTCCAGAGCTTTTATGGATACATGCATTGTAAACATGCTGTAGATCTGCTTCTTTGGAATGAGTTTGGATCAAATTAATATCCGTTTTAAAGCCTTGGAGAAAATCCTTCTGCTAATAAAATACGGATTCTTTCTTTTTATCATCAAATCATAAAAAAAAGATTCCTAAATTGACGCTGGACCGCTCTCAAAACCTGTTTATTCATCACACGAGAAGCCTACAAGTGGACAAATGCTTCAATATGCAATGGTTTCCACTCCAGAGGAGTCAGCTGGATTTAAGTACGGAAAGACGTGGACTAATCCACCTAGGATTATAAACTTAGGAGAGACAGTGCTTGATGACGTGGAGAGGACCATGTAGCTGCCAATTGTGTGATTGAAAAATACACCATTAATTAGTTCCTTTTTAGACCTTGTGGATTTCATATGTACTTCATTCTTGCATAATTTCTCAAGAAAGTGTGACCAGTTATGGCAGTAATTACAACACGGAGGTTCATTAGATTGTTCTTTTCAGTGATTGTGTTTGTTAGTGAGATTTTATTACCCTTTTTTCCGCTCTTACGTAAAAGTTGAATTAGAAACAAGAGCTGTTCTTGCGTGCTGCAGTTCATTGAGTTGTTTTTGTGTTCTCAGTATGCAAAGGATCAAAGGCAGACTTGGTTTTCCTCATCGATGGCTCCTGGAGTATCGGAGATGATAGTTTTAGCAAGGTGGTCCAGTTTGTCTTCAGCGTCGTTGGTGCCTTTGACGTCATCGGCCCATCGGGAATGCAGGTATTGCGACTTGTTTGCGACTTTGAGAAATGCAAAATCTAGTTTGACAAATCCAATCATCTCTGGGTCAGATATATTCCATTGCTGAATCATTGTTACTGTTTAATCATATTGCTATATGTTTGTGTCAAAGGTTTCATTCGTGCAGTACAGTGACGATGCAAAGACAGAGTTCAAACTCAACGCATATAACGATAAAGGCACCGCACTTTCTGCTCTGAAGCTCATCCGCTACAGAGGAGGAAACACCAAGACAGGTATCACTCAAACACACCTGACACAGCCCATTTCATGTAAATACACTTTCCTCAAAAAGTGAATCTTACATGAAATGTCTGGGCTGTATTTCACCCCAAAAATAAGAAAAAAAGAAGTTATATTTCATTTAATTGACCCTTTTTCTATTAGTAAACTGTGTGACGTTTTCTGTGGGCGGAGCTTAGGTGGAGGCAGTAAGATTCCACTGACTGCTTCACTAACGCTAGCTCTGAAGTTTGTTAGTTTGTTTTTTTGTTTTTTTTTACCTGCATATGTAAGATCACTCATTGTGCAGGACCGTGACTGTTATTTAAAGAAGTTAACTTTAACGGACAAAACCAGATTGGCCGACCTGTACTCACTTATAGAGAAACCTAACGTGTCGTAAAGAGAAACTCACCTGTGTCTATCTAGTCATGAAGATGTGTATATATATATATAAAAATAACGCTGTAGTATTATGTCGATTCTGGCACCCAACATCACAACAAGATGATATTTTAAGCTCCTTATATAGCCGAATCTGCGCTGGTTTGAATGGGCCGCCTCCAGTTTTCCCTTTGTTTATGGCGTTATTTTACAGCCAAATGTCGAGAGCACATTTTTGTAGTACGAAAGTAGATTAACATAATACGCGACCGCGAATCTCCCCGCACGCATGCGGATTTCCTTTGCTTTCGCACAAAACCAGACGTGTGCGCTTGGATATACCTTGCTCTCGTGCAGAGAGAGTGTGTGCACTTAAAACGTGTCTCTCCTCTCGCTCAAGTGTGCGTGTGCGCACTCAAACTTTGTCCTGTGCATATATATATTTTGACTCCACATCTTAAGTAGGCTACTTAGGGAATAGTGCATCTGACCCTAGTTCAGTCTTAAATCAGAATATATATATATTGTCAGATGCACTATTCCCTAAATAGCCTACTTAAGATGTGGAGACCAAATATAACACTATAATGAATTTATCATATTTGTGATAACATCACTACATTATATTCTATGGGTTTAATGCATTTGCAGACAGTGCACTGTAAAAAAAAAAAAAAAAGTTGAGCCAACTTAAAATTTTAAGGCAACCAGCTTCAGCAGATTTTTGAGTTTTCTCAACTTGTTGTTTTAAGTTTATACAACAAAAAGTTGAGAATCTCCTACAAAAATAAGTTTAGAGAACTCAAAAATCTGCTGAAGCTGGTTGCCTTAAAATTTTAAGTTGGCTCAACTTTTCTTTTTTTTTTTTTTTTTCTTTTTTTACAGTGTGTCATTACCTATAACTGTCATATAACTGTATATTCACTGTTTTAGAGGAGAGTGCGATTGAATGTGTTGCTACTATGAAGTGAGTTTTCATGAAAAGAAAATCTAACTAAAATCAGAACTGAACACAAACACTGGATTTAAAAAAATAAATAGATAAATAAAAAATGTATGTAATAAATGTCCAAACAGCGATTCTATCAGAGCATTTAGTGTTATGATATCATCGTTTACACCTATTTTTGCATCTGATGTTGTTTAATAGGAATGGTTACTTACTATGGTTGCCAACAACTGAGAATTTATTGCAATGATTTTAAATTCAGTTGAGATATCTGACATATGACATAACATTGACCTTTTATATGAAGTCTTTAGAGCCATGGGCTGTTTTTAGATAAATCGAGGGGTTTGACCAACCATAGTTGGACAGAGGTTATTTATATGTACAAATCATCCAAGCACCTAATTTCTAGCCATTTTAAATATACATTTGATTGACATTGCTAAATATTATTAAACTGGAAAGAAATGAAAGATCCTTCTTTGATTGTCAAAATATTTAACAGAAAGAACAAAATACAAACATAAAAGATATAAAGTAAAACAAAGTCACCTACAATAACCAGTGTGTTAAAACAAAAATCAAGGAAATTTGAAGAAATCTGTTTCAAAATATTTTTTTAAAGTGCATAATGATAACTTTTGACGTTATATATATATAAAAATAAATAAATATATTTCATCCCAAGTACACAATACATGTATGGCCACATGAACTTTAAGAATCAAATACTTTTTTGTTTGTTTGTTTAGATAAATCGCTTAGAGGGGTTTGACCAAACGATTAGACAAACTAGCTTATATTTTTTAAATTTTTTATAAATCATCCAAGCACCCGATTCCTAGCCATTTCTAATTAACATTTGATGCGACTAAATATTATTAAATTGTAGATAAATTCCAGGATCAGTTCCCTCTTCACGTAGGCCTAGTATTTTCATCGGGTCAGTCGTGGAAAAATCTGATTAGTTGATAACTTTTGACATTTAATCCAGGTGAGAAAAGAATTAATATCTAGCGCAAGAGCACGGAGAGATGTGCGAGTGCACAGGACAAAGTTTGAGCGCGCACATGCACACTTGAGCGAGAGGAGAGACAAGTTTTAAGTGCACACACTCTCTCTGCGCGAGAGCAGCATATATTTGAGCGCGCGCGTCCGGTTTTGTGCAAGAGCAAAGGAAATCCGTGTGCGAGCGGGGAGATATAGTTGCATAGTACGCATTATATTAATCTACTTTTGCGCTACAAAAATGCGCTCTCGACATTTGGCAGTAAAAAAACGCCATATTTGTTTTGCCTCCAGCTACCGCTGTGACATATTCGTGACGTCTGCACAAAAAGGGTCTATGTTTTATCATTCTTTTTTATTTACTTAAAATGTTTTAATTATAATCAGCATCAATTATGTTTAGTACAGCAGAATGTATACAATATATAATTGTATACATGTAAATAATTTATTGATTTTTTTAGTTTTATTTATTTTAACTTTGCGGTGAAATCTGACTTGAACATTTCTTGACAGATACATTTTTTAATTTTTATTGATGTTGAGTAGATTTTGGCCAAGCTTACTGTGAAGAATTAGCAGTGACTGGAATATAGACACAGAGATATATTTGTTATACTTATGAGGCTAGAGTATTGTTTCCTCTCTTTTAACATCCCAGGCGTGGCTCTGAAGCACGTGTACGAGAAGGTCTTCACTTTAGACAGTGGAATGAGGAGAAACGTCCCGAAGGTTGTGGTGGCTGTAACAGATGGACGTTCTCAAGATGAAGTGAATAAGAATGCTGCCAAGCTACAGCAAGCTGGTATGACTCACTGCTGAACTTTAAAGGTTATGACATAAACATGCGTTCATAACCCTATGACCACATCAACACCTATTCGGAATTCAAAAGCTGATGAGTGATGTATGCAGAGGTTTGACAATCATTAAAGGCACACAACCTAATTATGTCTATTTTCATATAAGAGTACTTCACTTATACTTTCAATATGGTCACGTTAAGATGAATGTGCTAATGTAGGATGTGCTGTTTCAGGTTACAGTGTGTTTGTGGTTGGCGTGGCTGACGTGGACTTCGTCGAATTGCAGAACATTGCCAGTAAACCGAGCGAGCGCCACGTCTTTGTGGTGGACGACTTCGATGCCTTCGCCACCATTCAGGACAACCTGGTCACGTTCATCTGTGAAACTGCAACATCCAGTGAGTTTGTGGTATTTGACATATGACACCTGTAAGATAACTTTTACAGCTGATCTGTTCGAACCTTAAATGAATGTGTTTACGTCTTGCTTCCACAGGCTGTCCATTGATCTATGTAAATGGATTCACATCACCAGGTGGGCATGTGTTTTATGCATTGCACAAAGTTCTAATGTTTAATATTTGTTCTTCTGCTCACCGAGGCTGCATTGATTTGATTGAAACCCCCCCCCCCGGATTGTTAGATGAATTGAAAGTTCAAAAGTACATTTGAAATGGAAATCTGCAGTAACAATATAAATGTCTTTACTGTCACTTTTGATCAATTGAATGCATCCTTGCTGAATGCAAAATCTTTTGAATGGTAGTGTAATGCATGTGTTTATGTTTGTTGACCACACTAACATGACTGATACGCTTTCCCAGGATTCAGAATGCTGGAAGCTTTCAATCTGACTGAGAAGATGTACGCTAGTACCAAGGGTGTCTCTATGGAACCCGGTTCCTTCAACAGCTACACCGCCTACAGGCTCCACAAGAACGCTTTCCTCAACCAGCCCTCATCGTGAGTTCAAACCTCTCTTGATTAGACTCTGAATGCTGATTTTGTGTACAATTTAGTACTCATCAAGTCATCAAGCAAGACTTTTAAGGAAGAGTGCCCTTTCTTTGAGACTATTACTTCTGTGGAACACAAAACGAGATGATTAACTTTTTCCGTACAGTGAAAGTAATCAGTAACAAGGCACTGTTATACGTGATCCGTTGTGAGATATGCAAGAACCAAAAGATTTTGGTTCATTGACATTAAACCTAATGTTACACGTCTTGACGTGATATATTTGAATGTTAAAGGATGAGACCAGCTGAACAGCTTTAGAAGACATGGAATATAGGGTATGAGTCATATGGACCACTTTTCAAGTATTTTTAAAGTAATTTTTTGCAGCTTGCTACTATTCAAAATGTTGGGTTCTTTAACAAAATTACAATACATTTACTCAGCAAGGATGCATTAAATTGGTCAAAAGAGACTGTAAAGACATTTATAATGCTACAAAAGATTCCTATTTCAAATAAATGCTGTTCTTTTGAGCTTTCTATTCACCACATAATCCTGAAAATAAGTCTATCCCTGTTTCCACAAAATATGAAGCAGCACAACTGTCTTCAACATTGATAATAATCAGAAATGTTTCTTGAGCAGCAAATCAGTGTATTAGAATGATTTTTGAAGGATCATGTGGCACTGAAGACTGGAGTAATGATGCTGAAAATTCAGCTTTGATCACAGGAATAAATTACATTTTAAAATATATTCTACTAGAAAACCGTTATGTTAAATGTTAGTAGTATTTCACAGCATTACTGATTTTACTGTATTTTTTATCAAATATACAATGTAGTCTTACCAATCACAACTTTTGATTATTACGAAGCTGTTTTTTTTTTTGAGATATCACCCCATTTCTTCAAATAACTGCAGTTACGTTACATGGTATGCAATACTGTGGTTTGGTATTGCAGAAAAATGTTCTGTTAGATTACAATAATAATGGTCATTTTTAATCAGTTCGTTAAGATGACAGTCTGGCGGCATTCTTGTGTACAGACATCACTGTGAAAGCAGTGTGGAAGAGAGTCATTGGAGGACTGTAGGGTTAAACTGAGAGCTTTGTTGGCTTTTGTTGCATGCTGCTGCTTGCCCAGGTAGAGCCCACTATCCAAAAGCATTCAAAGCCACGGTTCTCCCACACACTTCCTTAATTAATTTACCATATGAAAGTACTGATAAAATACTGGATCAAATAAATCCATTCACTTTGACCTGCTAGCGCTGATGTCTGCAGAAAAAAAACAGATCCTCCTCTTTGCTCTGGCTGATTTTGTCTACTTTTTTACAGATATATTCATCCTGATGGCCTGCCTTCCACATACACCATCATTCTGATGTTCCGGCTGTTGCCGGACTCACCGACCGAGGCCTTCGATATTTGGCAGGTGTCGGATAAGAATTACAAACCCGAGACCGGTGTCACCATCGACCGTAAGTGGGATATATATAAATATAATAAAGTTTTCTCAGTAATCACACTTCTCATCGGATTCTCATAAAGCCAAATTATTCAGGAGTTTATTCAGGATTAGGATTTTTATGTGCTGGCTTGGTCGGACGAATAATTTAGATTTGTTTTTGCTTTGTCAACATTTTAACTGGCCTCATCACAAAAAATATGTTGTTGTTTTTTTAGCAACATTTTTATATGTCAGAAAAACAAATAAGAAATCACCTATTAGGTTTTTCATCATCAAAAATAACTACAACAACCCTTTTGCTGGAATAAAAAAGATCAGTGATTTGTTTATATACTTTAATCAGTTCCAGTGGATGCTTCCAAGGCCATCATAAATCTTCTGCCATTAAAAAACTTTGTGTCAGCCAGCTAGATAACTATATCTTGGTTTAAATGAGAAGACTTCTTAACAACGGTGATTGCCTCACAGAAAACCACTTGTTGAAGTTTGCAAAGCTTACTCCCTATTTTTATTGTTGAGTCCTGCACACTGTCCGCATTAATTTCTCTAGACTTTTACTTTGTCAACACATTGTGTCTCCTTTAATTTCTCCTAATGAATTTAAGGAGAAACATCTGAGACAAAGTTGATACTTATATAACATATCTGAGATCTCCATTGAGAAAGTAATACAATTTTCCTCTAGGCTTCTTTCTCTCTGTCCCAGTAATCAGATTTGGACTAATCCACCACATCCCCTTTAGTCCAACAACTTGTCCTATCATATCTTTCTATTTACTGTAGAAAATTTAGTTTGTTCTCGTTTGTGGTTGTTTTCTGGATATTTAACTCTTTGTTTCTCTATTTTTTCAGCATCCGCCCAAACTGTGTCGTTTTATAATAAGGATACAACAGGAGAGATCCAACGAGCCACGTTTAAAAACGATCAAGTCAGGAGGATCTTCCATGGAAGCTTCCATAAGGTAAACTGTGCTTTTATACATTCTGATTGTATGGTATTGTATGTTACATAGTACGTCAAAATTTACAGAAGATAATCTAGTATGGTTTGTCCTGCAGAAGGTCCTTGTACAATGATTTGTGATGCTCTTTCATAACAGGCTTATATTATGGCCTTTAGCACAAATGTGCTGGTTGTGATGAAAATGGTGAAGATTTGGCTCATTTATTTAAGTTGGGTTATGTACAAATAATGTTACATGGCCTTTATTTTCAAAATTGGAAATTGGTGGCAATTAGCAAATAGGTGGAGAATGCGGGCACGCTTCTCCACCTATATGCTAATTGCCACCAATTTCCAATTTTGAAAAAAAGGCCATGTAACATGTAACATAAATGGCGCCTATATCGGCCACATACACAGAGCCAAACTGTGTGAGGTCTCCAGCAAAGTGGGCTCAAAACAAATGTCCATTATGTCTGAATGCAGCAAAACATGCACAGATGTCCATGGATATAGATCAAGGGAGTCGTTTCTTTCAAGAAGACAACGGTCTGCAACTGCGGAATAGAAATATAGGACAAAGAGAGGTCACTGTCAGCAAGCTCACTCACTGAGAGGGTTTGAATCTGAAACGAGCATGTTTTGATTTGTGCATGAAGGCTTTTGGTGAGATTTTCGCCAAAAGGAAGAAATGGTCTATGCTTATTTTAAAATTGAGCTTTGATGTGGCGAGCTGCAAAACTTTCACAATGCTCAAGCATTAGTTAATCATAACAGAGGTGTAGAAATAAAAGACACATTCGGTGTGTTGTAAGATCACGTTGTGGTGCCTTCAGTTGCGCCATTTCTATTTTTGATGCACAGCTACTTCAGCCACTTGTTTCAAGTTCTGCTTAAACATGTTTTTTAAATTCTTTCACTGAATGTGTTCTGCATCGCACAGCTAATTTGCATATAGGTTGACCTTGGTTACATCACTGCACAGCTTCTTCAGACACTTGTTTTTCAAATGGAATTATTTTCATTTGCAAATTAACTGCTGTGATTGTTATTTGTAATACATTTACAAGTTCTGTTCAAATATCAAAGTTCCATACACTCTTTCATTGTTTACATTGTTCGCATCACATTACAGCTCATTTACACATAGTTTGAACTTGATTACATTGCATTGCCAGCACCAACCTGTGCATGCCATTTATTAAATTAACTGTGATGTAGTTGATTAATTAAGATGCAAGCGTGTCTCAGAGGACCAGAAATCACCTTCAAGAGAATCTATAAGCATATTTGGTTAGGCTAGGAAAAAAGTGTTTCCCTGGCAGGCAAACTGGAAAATACTGAATCACTTCTCAATAAACAATTACATCAGGGCGTCAGCAGATGCCAAACGCAGAGCAGGTGAAATGCTTTGAGCTGATTTATTCGTTCATCCTTATCTTTAGTCAGTGTCTCTGTCTGGCCTGGATCCTGAGGGTCCTTCAGGTTGCCTGTCAAAGTTGACCATGGGGGAAATTCTTGTGGTTTGAATGAGAGGTGTGGTGGCTTGTTTGTTATGGTTTTGGCCTGTGTGAACATCCCTGCTGCTTTCCATAAGTCTATAGCCTCAGGTGACACATCGCCAAGACTGGATGGTATGACAAGTTTCCGCATTGCATGTTATGTCATGGAAGATACTCTATGATTGAGCAGGACTGTTCTGAAATATTTGCATGTGAGAGTGACAAAGAGTAATGTGAAAATACAGAGCAGGACTTGTCCGAAACAACTCAAGACAAAGAATTTATATGGTGTTTAGTAGCAAAGCAGAGTTTATGCTAGTATGCCAAGAAATATCAAAACTTGTTGTGTTAATATAGAATTCAGTTGAGATGTGTTTATATCAGCTGTTTTTATAATATTTAGTTGTAAGTCTTTGGTTTTTAACTCGTGTTATATAAAGTGAATTTGTTTTTGCTCTGATGCCAGACTTGTCATTAATTTGTTATGAATAGATTTTTTGGTTCAAATTCAAGCTTGAAGGTTTTTTTTTTTCATTTATAAAGTGTTTAATATACAGGAATGGCCAAAGCAGGCATTATTGCATGATTATTTGGTATATAAACTATTTTTTTTCCATTGAGTTTCTTTGTAAGAGAGCATGGAGGGTGCAAAATCTGCCCCGCTGCATCATATGACAGTTTCTAATGAAAGCAGATGGAGTGGCATAAGCGTTCATCTTTGAGCTTGACGAATTGTTCATGCTTCAGATCTTTCCTGGAAGGAAATAATGTCTGAATTTCAGAAATGAAGTGTTTTTTAAGAGCTGCGTGGTTCTGGCATGTCATTTACTCATGCAGATGGCTTTTTGGTCTAGATAAACAAACATGATTTAGATTGTCTATCTTCAGCAAAGTATTTGACTTCTTTTGTTTTTGGTTTTGTTTTTGCTGGCTCTGTATGTGTTGCAAATAATGGGATTTTTAATGGCAAGACTGTAACTCATAAAAGAATATTTCACCCAAAAATGAAATTCTGTCATCATTTTCTCAAACCTGCTTGACTTTTGTTCTTCTGTGTTCTTTTTTGGACCCCTGGACGACATCATTAAATGTCCTTGTTTTTTCACAGAAAAAAGTCATTTGGACATTTACAACAGCATGAGTCAATGTGAGTCAACGATGACAGAATGTTCATTTCTGAAAATCTTTTTAACACCAAGCTCTAAATGACCATGAGCGTGCAGAAAGCTCTCAAGTAGCCTAGAGAAAGCGAGCTTGGCCAGCAGAGATGTATCATTCTTCAGATATCCTCAGTGGATTTGGCTGAAATGCAGGACAGCCCTATTTTGAAAGATCTGTCCAAACGTGTGGCAGATTCAGTTGAAATGGAGATGTAGTCTGTTTAAAAGATCGTGCTTCCCTCTGAACGGCCACAGGTGGCCATTAAAGAGGACGTTTGAGGACAGCTGCCAGTGATCAGATCAAAATGAACAAAATCAAATGACCGTAATCAGTTCCAACAAAACTTTAAATAGAAAAACAGAGCAGCACATTATAAACAGCAAGGACTGTGCAAAATATTGAGTACAGAAAGCCACACTAATAAACTTTTCTTGTTGTTTGGCAGTATGTATATTGTGCACAGTATGTGAAAATGCTGCATATGTGGAATATCGGGATAATATATAGTATGGTACAGTGTTTTCAAAACTGCTGTCTGGGAACCTTCACAGGGCCACAAAAGGACTATGAAAACTGATTTTACAAAGTATTAGTGAAAAAGTTTAATGATTAGAGTATTACTATTTCATTCTGCTTTCTAAAGATTGTACAGAAATTGTGAGATTAACTTTGTTCTTTATTCTATAGATAGCACTAGTGTTTAACAATAAGAAAAAAATCGACATATAAGTTTGGAGAAAAAAAACATGAAAAATAAATATTTTTTGATAATATGTTTACGATAATATTTTAAAAATTTCGACCACTAGTTTTCAAAAATAAGAACAAAAAAATCCAAGCTTTACTAACTGCTGCCTGTCTGTCAGGAAGCTGTTGATCCACTGACAGACAGAGGTGAGGACGGAGAGCTGAGTCAGTTTATTCTGAAGTGTGTTCGTGATGATTGTTAAACAGAGCTTGACTAGATACCGGCTAAGACAGAGGTTGCAACATGCTTCACACAGGTTGCATTGAGAACACACAGTCAATCATTTATTGGTACAGGTGCAGCTTAAATAGAACATCACATGGCATGGACACATGACAAACACACCTGAGAGAAATCCATAATAATTGGGAGCATACTCATTAACCAATCAATCAATTAACAAAAAGTGGAGCAAACAGGATCCTCGCATAAGTCCCTGGTCTGTCCAGATGCTGCAGGGTGAAGTGCAGTCCCATTTTGACTGCATCATCCACAGACCTGTTTGCTCTGTAGGCAAACTGCAGGGGGTCCAGTAAGGGACCAGTGATATCCTTCAGATAAGCCAAAACCAGTCTTTCAAATGATTTCATGGCTACAGACGTTAGAGCCACAGGTCTGTAGTCATTAAGTCCAGTCATTTTGTGTTTCTTTGGGACGGGGATGATGGTGGAGCGTTTAAAGCACGAGGGGACTTCACACAGCTCCAGTGATCTGTTGAAGATCTGTGTGAAGATGGGGGCCAGCTGGTCAGCACAGTTTTTTAGGCAGGCTGGTGAAACACCGTCTGGACCTGGTGCTTTCTTTCTTTTGTTCTTTCTGAAGACCTGGCGCACATCTTCTTCACTTATCTGAATTGTGGGTGTGGGGGAGAGGGGGGTTGCTGGAGGTGTGAATGGTTGTGTGGAGAGGTGTTCAGGGTGGGTGTGGGGTGATTTTTCAAACCGGCAATAAAACTTGTTCAAGTCATCTGCCAGTTGTTGATTCTCCAAAGTGCTGGGGATGGTGTCTTGTAGCTGGTGATATCTTTCATACCTTTCCACACTGAAGCAGAATCACTGGAAGAGAATTTGTTCCTGAGCTTGTCAGAATAATTCCTCTTTGCCACTCTGATCTCCTTTTCCAGTGTGTATTTGGCCTGTTTATACAAGACTTTATCCCCCTTTCTGTGAGCATCTTCTTTGGCCTGACGGAGCTGTCTGAGTTTTGCAGTGAACCATGGTTTGTCATTGTTCTCTAGGTTAAATGAGTCCTGGAAGGAATGCACATATCCTCACAGAAACTGATATATGATGTTACACTTATTTTTCAACAATAAGTGAAAAATCAGCATAAAGCCCCATTCACACCAAGTATGAAAACTATAAAAAAAATAAAGATGGTAAGGCCAGCGAACGATATTGTATGTTTATTCTAAGCTCACACTCGTTCGCCACTTTAAATTCTGGAGCTCGTTATAGCAGGATGAATTCTCATTGGGTATGAATGTTTGTATGGTTCATCAGCTGGAAAAAAAATATCCTTTCTCTGTGCCTTTATCGTTATTGATGTGGTGTAGACTCTGCTTTTCTTTAATATTGAGAATTTTTTAGAACTATATCTTTATCGTTGTCTTTATAGATGTCATCCTTGGTGTGAACGGGCCTGAACATTTTGTGAAAAAATAATACTTTTATTTACTTTTAATTGTTGAAAAAAAAAAAACGTTTTGTCTCTAATATCACACAGTTGTTTTTAACAATATAGATACTTTTTATATTTTAAAAAAAGAGAGTCCTTCATCATTTTAGGTGGTCCTTGATATCAAAAACTTTGAAAACCCTAGTGTTTCCTATCCTATACTTTTTTTTTGTAATGTAGTTATATTATTACTGTGCATTATGCAGTAAGCTATATTATTCCATATGGAATATAATAATTGCGAACAGAAGAACCCGGGGACCTCCAGGCTAAACAGAAAACAATCATGTGCCACAGGAACAGCTTTAGATAATACACACCACATTCGTGTAGTCTAGTGATGTCATGTTTGGTTTGATATTGACAAGGTTTGATAGGCAGTTTGTGAAAACTGGTTTAAGCGCTCACAGAAAGATGTTGGTCTGGCTCAGTAACAATCACTTCATCGTTCTAATGAATATCATGTATTTTTCGCTTTGTTTAGCCCAATAGTGAGGTAAACTTCAGTGTATCTCAGACCTGCAGCATGTTTATTGATACTGACCAATCCTCTGCTGTCAGATCGGAATCGTATCCCCTCTATTTGCTGACCGCAAATTTCCAATCCATTCCTGATCCATAGCATCAGTCCTGCTTTGAGCTCCTCCATTAGCTTGCGGTGGAGAAATGCGATTACATCGCAGCGTTCAGTGGTGTTTAAGACTTGGCAGCCCGACGGTCCATATGGAGAAAAACCTTAATCATGCACTGTAGTGAACAGGGAATATCAGTGTACATTGATTATGTGGATCAGAGAGCTGAAACAACTCTGAGGGGGCAATTCAGTAAGAAATATAGCGCCAATCTGCAATTACAGGACCAAACACATGACATGCAGCCTGAGCAACACAATTAACATGGCTGACGAATCAGATGATCCTAGGCCAAGTAGATAATAGTTCAAGAGGACTTTAAACCATTTTGTACAACCTGTTTGGAACCTTCACTGTTAGATTTGGTACTTGTGGATAGTTTTGTATAGTGAAGTCTAAAGTAAAAGTACACTACCATTCAGAAGTTTCAGGGGGGAAAAAGTCTCCTCTGCTCAGCAAGGCTGCATTTAATTGATCAAAAATGCAGTAAAAACAGTAATATTGAGAAATATTATTTCAATTTAAAAGAACTGTTTTCTATTTTAATATATTTAAAAATGTAATATATTTGTGTGACACAAAGCTGAATTTTCAGCATCATTACTCCAGTCTTCAGTGTCACATGATCCTTCAAAAAATCATTCTAATATACTGATATGCTGCTCTAGAAACATTTATTATTATTATTATCAAAGTTGAAAACAGTTGTGCTGATTCGTATTTTTTGTGGAATCCATGATTAATTTTTTAAGGATTCTTTGAATTGAAAGTTCAAATGAACAGTATTTATTTGAAATAAAAATTCTTTGTAAGTTTGTAGTGCATGTTTTAAGAAAATCTTGTGCCTCATTTGCATAGATTGGAGGCATTTGTGCTCTGAAAAGTATGACAATTACTTAATGTATACCATTTTACCAGATTAGTATACATCCACGCTGAAGAGGTTTAACTATTTAGTGAATTTGCCCTCGATCTGTAGAGGAACTGGCCAGTTCAGATCAGATGCGAAATCGGCTGGATGGTTTGACAGTCCCACTGTCATATGTGATGATATATTTGTTTACAATCTTGTTAGCTGCTGTTAAGTTTTTCCAAATTCTCTGTAAAAAATATTTTACAATGGACTCGCTGTTATCGTTGCCTTGAGCATGTCAGGATGAATTTGGTGTTGAAGGAACTTGCTGGTTTTTATTTGCGCCTCTGGCCAGAACACTCCCTTTGAACAGAGAGACTCCCAGAAATCCCTAATTAAGGCCTGAAGCTCTTAGAATTTAAAACAACAATAGAAAACTGCCAACTGAGACTTATTTAATGACTTTGCTGAAGATGAACGCAAGTTCTTCCTTTAAAATAACCCATGAGTCTGTTATAAGCTTGAACATCTAACAATCTTCTTTTATTCCAGCTCCACATCCTGGTGTCTCCCAAGAGCGTCAAACTGAACGTGGACTGCCAGGAAGTGGCTGAGAAGGAGATTAAACCAGCCGGAAACACATCGATGGATGGATTTCAAGTGCTCGGAAAGATGTCCAAATCTATCGGATCTAAAGGAGAATCGGCAACAGTGAGCTTAAATGCAAAAAACACCGAACACTTTACACTCTTAGAAATAAAGGTTCCAAAAGTGGGTTTTCACAGCAAAAGCCATAGAAGAACTATTTTTGATTCTCCAAAGAACCTTTCGGTGAACAGTTCTTAAAAGAACCATTTTTTTCTTTGTTTGAAGAACATTTTGATAATCTAAATGAATCTTTCCTTTTTTGCAATGGAAAGATTCAATGGATGTTAATGATTCTTCATGGAACCATCAATGCCAATAAGGAGCCTTTATTTTTAAGAGCACCTTGGTACAAAAACAAACTTTTGTTATCACACATTGACCGTGAGCTCACAGCTCTCGCTCTTTCCAGCCTGGATCCTTTTAATGGGCGTCTGAGCCCCATCTTTGAAAATGCAAGCTTTTATCAAAGACACGTGTAACATCCGTTTTGTCTCTGGTTGGGCAGTTTCAGCTCCAGATGTTTGACATTGTGTGCAGTCTCGGCTGGACCAGCAGGGACAGATGTTGTGACCTTCCTTCAATGGTAAGAGAAGACTTTAAGAAAGCCTCTAGAGATCAGTTGCCGGTTGCACCAGCTGTGCGTAAGCTACAACTTAGCCTAGTTTTGACTTAAAGGCAAGTTGCAACTTGCGTTACAAAAGATTTTAGCATTGCACTAATAAACTTTTGAAGTTGAAACATAACTCTATGTACAGAATAAACTAAATATTTACAAGTCTCCCACCAGGAGTAATGAATGGAATAAAATAGCAGTTCAACTGAACTGCATCAATAGGCTCTTGTTTTACATACCAGACTTCAGTCCTTTTGACATACAGTATATGATAATGCTGACATTTACACTCATTTACATTTTAAAAGACAGAACATTATGTGAATAAATCACATTGTTGGCAGCTTTTCAACACAAACCTTATCTAAACAGTGTGCCTCTATGTGCATCGATCAGTGTTGTGCATTGTGCATAAAATCAGAATAAATAATTGTCATTTCTTATGCTATGTATCAATATTTTTCAATCCTTATTTGAAGATAAATTATGTTCTTTATTATGTGTGTGTGCATTTCAATGGAAATCAATTCGATTGAATCACTGGGAGTAATTGTCATATTACACGACTTTGCATCATATTACGGTGAGCTTTCAACCTACTAGCTACGTTCAGTATTATGACATCAAATGGTGCAACCTAGCTGGTAAAATTGGTTGTAAATGGCTAGTAAATTTCACAAATAATTAATTATAATTTTGAGAAAGTAGAAAGAATGAAATCAGATTTTCTAGTAAAACATACTCCAGAAATCTTTTTTAAAAAGCCTCTAGTGTAGATTTCCCCATTTAATTAAGAACTTATGAACAGCTGGTGCAAACCTAGCCAGGGTTACACAAAGGTGAAGAACACAAATGCTGGGTTAAATTTCAGGTACGGATGACCCATGAACCACACTGTTTACATCCGACCCCGTGCCTTTGATCATTGTGGCTTTTAGCAAGGCTCTTAACCCCAGACTGCTCCAGAGGGGTTGCTGTACAGTCACTTTGGATTGAAAACAAATGACAAGTCAATCGACTCTCACGCACACCTCCTACATCTTTTTGAGCTTCATCCTCCCACGCGGATCTGACATACAATTCCATATGTTTCTGATGCGTCCCCGTTGACCACATTCAAACATGACATTTAACATCTGCTTGGCCAAACCACTCGCTATTGTTAGAGCATTTCCTTTCTTTGATCTCTCGTTGTGCGCTCTTCCATTTTATTTGGTTTGTCAACAGCACATAGGTTTTAAAAGAGATGTTTGACTGTCATTCAGTTGCGGTTCTTGGTTGCGAAGTGCCCTCACACAAACACTATGTGTGCCTATTAATGCAAACCATGAGCTCAGCTGTGTCCAAACGCTTTATTATAGTTTTTAGTCTTCCATAAGCAAAATATTATTCTGCTTACGGTACTTTTGACAGTCAAAACACAAGAGGTTTTAATCAGCTGTGTTGTAGCTATGTGGCCTGTCCTCACACCCAAAGCTAAAGGAGATTTATGTGGAAGAAATGACAGTTTTCCAAAACTTTGCCATAGTTGACATCACATCCCAGATCTGCACTGGCTGTGTCATCAGTTTTTAGTTTTTATGACATTTGTTTATTTTCCACCATCATTTGTTTCCTCCAATAATAAATACAGTGGCTACATACATGCAACCAAAGCTAATTAAAAATTTACCTATTTGCACTCATTTTATCTTTGTGTTAATGTTGTCGACTTTTTGATTTCTTCTTGAAATTCTACTATTTTCTCATCTTCAACATAACCTGAAAAGCTTTATTTTTTGCATGATGATAACTGCATTTTAATTGAACCAATTTATTCTGAAATCATCAGGTACATTAGTGCACAAGCTGGCTCGCAACTATTTTTATTAGATGGACTCAGGTAGAGTAAGGTCAGTTGCTTGAACCTACAACCATTTAGAAGTCAAGTCAATAACCAGTTTTCATTTACTGTACTTATACAATGCTTTTCAGAACATCTAAATAACTAAGTGTCCATGCTAAGCTAAACATTCACACAATCCACATACTGTATGTCAAGGAATAGTTTAGATGGTTGATGGTCACTGATGTTGTTGCTTATGTTGCCATTTGTTCTTATATGTTTTGTTTTCTCTGTCATTCAGAGAGATGAATCCAAATGTCCATCTCTTCCCAATGCCTGCACATGCACCTCAGACAGCACGGGGCCCCAGGGGCCTCAAGGGCCAGTGGTAAGTCAACTAACATGCGCTAATAAAGATTGATAGCAAAAGGTTTAAAATTTATAGGAACATATTTTTTTTATTTAGTTCAAAATATTATTAATATAGTTTGGTTTGAAGTATTTCATCCTGCGAAAAGGCAAGACACTACAGGTGAACAGGGTAAAGATTTTAGCTAATAGGTATCACATACTTATCCAGTTGATTAGTCACAGTAAATGAAGACAATAGTTATATATTTCAAGTTTTCTGAAATGTTATGTTTAAATACGCAAATGAGAGATTGTCTATTTAAAATGCACTGATTAACATACATTTCCAGAACATAAATAATCTGAACATTGAATAAATCCAGGTTCAAAATTATTGTTTCATTTGTTGACATAGTATAATAAAATATTATTACAGAGAGGATTTTTGATATCTATTTTATCGCTCATTAATAAACAAAAATGCTATTACAGCCAGAGCAAAAAAATAAATAAATCACCATGTTTTTAGGAATAAAATGCTAAATATATATCAAGCGAATGATATATGAACAAACTCTTCTGTATAAACCTCCAGAAATTAGTCAGGAATAAAAAGTTTTCAATAAAAAGTTGAATGTATGTTAAGTGCTGCAGAAAAAACAGCTTACATATTGTACTTATGCAAATAGATCAACTGTGTTTTTTTTTCCCTTGGTGTGAAAGAAGTCAAGTCATGGAAGCAAAGTAGTGTAAAATCTTGACCAGTGCATGAAAAACAAGTTTTATCTGTAGTGTCTTGCCTTAAAATGTTAATTCAGGTAGTCAAAATTTTAATTCATTGTTAACGTTGTTCTTATTACAGTTTTTCTCAAATGCTAAAACACTATAACCAGGCTTTTAAACTAAAATTTCAAAACCACAACGCCATTTTTCAAAAAGCACACCCATTTTGCTGAACTATAAACACTATTCTCTGCTTTGATACTAGAGTCAGATTTGATGAACTGTTAATGCAAAACTCTACACACAAATCCCTACATTTCTCAGCGCTTACACCATGTGGCCATATAGAAAGCACTAGCATTCAATATTGTCAGGTCTGCACAGTTTGAGCTCAATTAGCACACAATTACCCAAGTGGAAACACTAGGAGTCAAAATTTATCACACATCAATATGAATCTTCGGATAGCTATGGATAGATAAAAGGGCCAAAGCCGTTTTTTTGTTGTTTGCTTTTTCTTTTCCCAGTGGCTTTGGTGCATTTCTCAGATCAGAAATGAAATTCTCAAAACTACTTGTTCAACCTCCACATCATTTAGTCACTTGTGCATACCATAAAATGTTTCTCATTCTTTTGAACAAGTTGGGATTGCTTTGGTACATTCATGCAACTGATTATGTACATTTCTCTGTGGTTTCCTACATTATCAGTTGCTATTGTCATGTTGTTCAAGATGTATTATATAGTTCTCTGTGCTATAGTCTTACCTCTCAAAACCTCAAGTTATTAGTTCATCGTATAAGTCATTACCATAAATGCAAAATGGTTGATCTAGTCATCATAAACTGCCAAGCATATTTTCTACACGTTTCTATTAGACTTTTACTGTAATAAATCTACAATACATTAAATTGAGGAATGAAACATTTGGGAAGTACCACACTTATTACCGGTTTTTGTAGTATTGTTTTGAATTTATCTCATCAGTGTGTAAAACTGTGTTGTAGAGTGTGAGTTTTTGACTGTTTGTGTGTCATGTCTGAGAGCTAAGTTTGGTTTTTCAGCAAGATTGAGTTAGAAGTTATGGATTCGTGTTTAGAGTTTCGCAAAAAAGTGGCATAATTTCAAGAAATGTGTTTAAGCTATCAAGAAAAACTGTAATTGGACTCATATCAGGGCTGTTTCCTCTGTAAATCCTCCACACATTTTCTTCCTTTCCCAGGGTGCACCTGGAAGTAAAGGACCACGAGGGGAAAGAGGAGAAACCGGTCAAGTCGTGAGTATTCTGCCTATCCTTCTCTGTTAAACCAGGATTATCTTAACCCTGTACATTACACACAATTCATCAAGCTTATCTACAGGACTGAACATTGCCATCTTCATACCGTGACTCTGTTTGTTCCTGCAGGGTCCGATGGGCACACGTGGAGAGATGGGTTTGCCCGGTCCGATGGGCCCTCCAGGACCACAGGGCCCTAGTGGGCGCTCCATCCCTGGCGAGGCTGTAAGTCCATCTCAGTTTTCATCTTGTATCCATTGTCTCCTCACACAGTCAGAAGTCAGTAGCCGGCGGTAAATCCTTCCGCACACCAAACAGGAATTATTCAGGTTATTTATTATTCCAGGAGTTGTAGCGGAGGCATAATTATGGCAGTGAGCTCTGGATTCAGCATTCCTGCGTGTCTGGGGGTTTTACGCTCATCAGAGGACTTTAAACCGCCTGATCCTGCTGCTAGCACACAAATCTCACTGGATTTATTCCCCTCTCTGTTTCAGCTGCTGCATTTTAGTGCTGTTTGCAAGCATCACTATTACTATCGCTCACACTTGGGGTTAAGGGTTTGAATAAGACTAAGTATTAAACATCAGTGTGTAACTTGCTCTGATTCCTCAAGTCATGTGGCTTAATGAGAGGACTGCATGATACTTATATATATATATATACTGTATAAAATTGATAATGCAATATTGCAATTCTCAAATTTCAGAGGCTGTGTTAACGTAAGATATTATAGAAGTTAGACGTTAATTACTTCAGTATATTTTTATTGAATGCTACTGTAAATTAAATATTTTAGGTACAGTGATATTATTGCTTGTTTATTATTTTAATTCAATCATATTTACTTAAAAAATCATTATTTTATAGTCATTGAGTGGATCACAAACAATTGGAACGGAAAGGATGGTTTGCCCTTCAGCGTAAAAAGTAATTTTTCAGCAGTGTCAGTTTTTTTCCCAGTATTGCGCAGCCCCAATGCTGATGTTTTACTAAGTGATCAGACTTAAAGTACAGTCAAATTTACCTGTGTATAGCAGGCGAAATGCAGTCATCTCACTAGGAATCTACATGATTGTGGGATTTCACTTTAGATTCAAGTTTGTTAAACTTTTACAACTTGAATTTGCCATGTTTAACAATTTAAAGCTGCTTCATTTGGAAGGGATCTCTGAAAATGCAATGACAGTTTTGCTAATGTGACTGTCCCACAGACTAAAGGAGAGATTAAAGGCTGTCCACACCAAGAACAATCATTCTAATGAAAACTATAACAATATAAGCTATAATAGCATCCATACCAACAAACGATAACATTCTGTTTATTATAAGCAAACGTTGCAGTTTGTCTGCCATTATAAATACTTGTGTGTTAAGTGAATTCCAATTGGCCGCTAATCTGGAAAAAACATTTTAAAAGTAATTCTAACGATATCATTCCTATGTATCGTTAATATTATTATAGCTGTGGTGTGGAATTTTCTATAGACCTTAATCAGGTTAGAGCCATATTGAATGTAACACAGGTGAAAATGAGGCTGTGAGGAATAGATCTACAGTCTTTACGATGGCACAGATCAGAGTTTTTGTCTACTGGGACAGACGTTTCATCAGCTGAACAATCGGTACGGTGTTAAACAACAGTACAATCCATTGAACGCATTGTACTTCAATCCCTCGCAGCCTCGTTTTCATTCCTGTCAAAAATTCAATATGGCATCACACTAAGGTCTGTTTTCATAGAATTGGAATGTTTTTAAAACTCCTGGATTTTAAAAAAATTAGATTTTTTTTTTTTATCGTTATTGTTATTGTCCTTGCTGTAAACACACCTTAAAGCCATACCTAAAGACTTGGACTTAACAACCACCCTGAAAACCCTAGCAACCATATAGCAACACCCTAAAACCACACACAAAACTGCAGTATGATGGCAGCGAATTTTGCACAGCCGAACTCTAGATATTTTCCCTCTTGTCTATGTTCTCTGAACTGATAGATGTGTTTTAATTTTTCTTTGGCTCACGCTGAAGCGCTTTACCAAAGCTTCGGGTGCTCTTTTGAAGGTCTTTCTCCTTTTATTTTCTCCACACAGGGTCGTCCAGGTCCAAAGGGGGATCCAGGTGATGCTGGCTTACCTGGACAGAAAGTAAGTGTTGCTCTGGAGAGCTGCCCGTGTCTTGGGGGGGTGGGATTATTCGCTCTCCGCAGCCTGCGCTACCTCTCTGGACGAGCTCCATGTGGCTAACATTAGATCATAACTCAGGAGCGGGGATGGCTGGGAGGCAGCGCTGAACAATAGTTGTAGATCACGCCACGAGATAAAATGTGGGTTGAGGCTGTAATTGCGCAGAGTCCTAATCGGTGCCACTTTGTGGTTCCCCATTAAGCTCTCCCGTTCTTTTTGTTGGACTGTTTAGAGCATGTGTGGAGCTAGTGAAGAGCATCTTGCGACTGATTTTGGTGGTGGTTTTGTAGACGTAGTATGTAATATCTTATACAAGACAAACAGCAGAAGATTGTCTAATTGGTTTCAGTTGCACTATATATTGTAAATGAACTTTATGGCATCATTTACTCACTCTCATATTGTTCCAAAACTGTATTTCTTTCATGCAACGCAACAGGAGATGTTTTGCAGAATCTTTCATGCCTTGATTTACAAGAAAAAGACACCACAATAAAAGTCCATACGACTTGTGTGCTGTACTCAAATCTGAAGCCAAAGATAACGTATTATATAACCCAATAAATTACTATTCAAATAGAAGTGATAGCTGCAAAGCAAGTGATTTAAGGATATAATTAAATAACGTTTTTTATGAAGTCTATTTTTAGGACCATTGAGTTTTTGTATGCAATGTGAATACAAAATATATAATTATGTAATTTATATAAAATTTTAATTTATTTTTACATTTAATACATTTGTAAAGTTTAATTGTTTACATAAATCTTGTATAGCCGAGCCATCTTTAATTACGCTGATTTTAATATTTTATATTATTATAATTTATTATTATCATTTTATTTATATTTGTAATGTTACATAATAATAATAATAATAAATCCTGGCATTTTTACATGTCTTTCTGAAACTGTATGAGTTTATTGAATTGTTTGGATTTAAAAAAGGCACCATAACATCCACGCGAATTGTGCTTTGTATTCAGGAGCCGAACGATAAATTTGTGACTGAATAAATCCCTATTAACATGACACTTGACAGCTACAGAGGGAGGGTAATATTTTTGGCAAATAAAAACTTCAATTTCAGTGTGTTCCCAAAGACTTATGGACTTGTTTTATAGTGATTTTAGTCATTTTTTAAGTTTGAAAGCTTCACTGCCCATTATGTAAAAGAACACAATGAACATTTATCTAAGGAAAGCCTGGAAGATTTGGAATGACAAGGAGATTAGGATTATGTGACAAATCTAAAAACATAGAAATTAACATGGCTTCCTGGCACAACTAGTTCCTGTGAATAAAAAAAATGGCAGTGTTATGCTGATGCAGTTTAAAAGCAGGAGAGACATTTTTCTCACTGTTGTGGTTATACTGCATGGCCCTTTTGTACATTTTCCAGGACGGACTGCGATATCCGATCCTTCTTAATGAAGAGTGGGCCGAGCCGTGCAGGTGACCATGTTGGAGGAGTTGCTATAACAACATGCTTTTAATGACTTGCAGAGAATGCAGCCAGGGTTTATAACGGCTAGTAAAATGGATCTGGAATATATTAAGTACCCTGTAAATCTAATGCCAAGACATCAAAGGAGAAGCAGGATTGACAAAGAGAAAGAAAGAAAGAAAGAAAGCTAGCAAGAATGAAATGGAAGGATATCTTGTGTGTTGGTGGGAAATTGTTTGTGGAAAGTAGTTGGATTTGTTTGGTCGGAGGCAAGCGACCTGTGCTAATGTGAACCTGGTGTGAGACTCTGGCACTGAGACTGTTAGTTTTAGCTTTTGCTTTTTCTTCCATTCTTTCTCTAAGGGTCCACCGGGACCGGCTGGTGCCATCGGCTCTATTGGACCGTCTGGAATACGGGTGAGTGAAGACACATTCGGGTGATTCTCGTAAAAACATATTTTTTTAAGCATATTTCACCCCAAAATCAACTAAAACAACGGCTTGATTTAATGTAATGTAATTGTAATTATATCATCATATTACAATGATAATATAATATTTGATATATTAGCATTCAGATATTTATCACTTATGTTGAGTGAAATATATATTATTTTAGTGTATGTTTTCTACATTTGTAAAGTATTTCATCCTTAAATTATGAGTAGCTTTTAAAAAAAAAAAAGAAATAATTATTATTTATCATATTTTTAGAATAAAATATATTTTTGAATAAAAATATAATAATAATAATAATGAAAATAATACTAATAATACTGAAACATTATCATTATTATTATACTGTAAAGCACTTCAGCTTTATTGTTTTAAAATGGCATTTTACATACTGTACATACTATATAAACAATGTACGGTTGAGTTGAGAATTCGTATTATTATTCATACTTTTAACTGAAAAATTTTTTTTTTAATAATTAAATTCAAGAATTTTCATAACAATAAAGCACATTTTTCTTACATGCTCTCATTACAGTAATACAAAAATAAAATATAATGCAAAACATCTCAGTAGTCCGTAAAATAGGCTTCATGTTCTTCATTTTCATTTGGGGCTCAAATACAACACAGATGTTTCTTTGAGAAACTCATTAAGATGCGATTCATCAGTGTGTTATCAGTCTAATGTTGATCTATGCATGTATGTTACCAACACAGGGACCCCCAGGGAAGGAGGGACCCCCAGGACCCATGGGCCCACAAGGACCAATGGTATGTTCTTGGTTTTTGGGGGGGGAGGGAGAGTGTTGTTAAATTTGTTTTCTTTTGCTCAGATGTGAGACTGTATTGCAGACATCTGTTTTGCTGAAGACCAGAGCTGTTATTCTTTTGTACAGGGACCCCCAGGAGCCCCTGGAATGCCAGGACCTACTGGAAAGCCTGGAAAGAATGGAGATACAGGTGTTCCGGTATGAACCCTTTTGGTTTTCATAGACATATACAATAGCACGATACTGACACTGACACTAATTTGCCATTGGTCAAAGAAAACAACATCTCTTTAATATATCTATTGTTTGAGAGCTGAAGTCTCCTGCTGATATTCCTTCTGAGAAAAAGTCCCCAGTAATCTCATCTGTGTTTCTTCTAGACTTCTAGATCTCTGAAACTGTGCACAGATTTGCCAAGATTAAGTAAAATCAGAAATTTCAGTATGAACATCAAATTCTTCCAAGAGCAAATGATCTGATCTGCTGTTTTATATTAATTTTACAGATGAATACTCACTGTAAAACAACTAGTGGCTCTGTTTTTAGTCTATTTTTTACTTCTTTTAGAAGAAACATCTGAAAGTTTCTTTTAATAGTTAATTGTTTAGTCTTACAAAACACGAGTGGCACCTTTCTATGAGTTTTACTAAACATATTAAGACTATTTTTGACTTTTTTTTAATCCAAAATGTTAAGAAAGGAAATAGTCTAATGTGATCCACGTTGTTTGCAATTCAGTTCAATAAATATTTACTTACTGAAATGCACAGTGTGGTTTTGGGCATAAGTCAGGAGCAAGTCAGTGATTTTAGTTCATGTTTGGATGTTGGCGTCACAGTCTATTTAAAGAGAAATATGATTTTCATTCATACAGGGACCTACTGGGGTTAAAGGAGACAAAGGAGACAGAGTGAGTGATGATTTTAATATATGCTTTCATCATTTCGCAAGAGTTTGAGTGGAGGAGACGTTAACATCTCATATTCACCCTCCTAGGGAGACATCGCATCCCAGAGCATGATGCGCTCTATTGCCAGACAAGTGTGCGAACAGCTTGTGAACGGTAAGGCATTGCACCCAGTAGACTGTTCTGAAGCAAAAAAAACTACTTGTATAATTCAAATCGAGAAAAGTACATGCAAGTTTTTTTGCAATTTAAGCAATAAAGTATACTGCAAAGATACACTACTGCTCAAACATTTTTGAAAGTCTCTTAACCAGGACTGCTTTTATTCAATAAAAAAATATAGCGAAAACTGTAATATTGTGAAATATTATTACAATTAAAAATAACTGTTTTCTTTGTGAATATATTTTTAAAATGTAATTTATACAGCATCATTACTCCAGTCTTTAGAGTCACATGATCCTTCAGAAATCATTCTAATATGCTGATTTGCTGCTCAAGTAACATTTCTGATTATTATCAGTGTATTATCAATTAAAACAGTTGTGAAGCTTCATACTTTTGTGGCAACTGTAATATTTTTTACATTTTTTGATGAATAGAAAGTTCAAAGGAACAGTATTTATTTGAATCTTTTGTAACATTATAAATTACTTACTGTCACTTTTGATCAGTTTACCATGTCCTTGCTTAATAAAAATGTTGAATTCTTTCTAAACCCAAACTTTTAAACAGTATTGTACTCAAGGCTAAAAGATGTTATGAGACATAATGTTCAGATGATCCCAAGAGTTACATTTCATTCAAATCTGCTGTTTCACGGTTTACATTATACAGGACAAATGGGTCGATTCAACGAAGTGCTGAACCAGATCCCCAGCAACTATCACAGCAACAGCCCAGGGCCCTCTGGACCCCCTGGACCTACCGGACCCATGGGACCACGCGGAGAGCCTGGTCGGATAGGCAGAAACGGCCTTCCCGGAAGTCCAGGGTTGCCTGGTCGCCAGGGAGATCAAGGTATCTGAAACAACAGCCAAACCAAAACATAAATGAAAACCATGCCAAATACAACCATGTGATTTTAATCAGCCTCAAGAACTGTGGTTAGTTTGGACTTCTGCCTTCGCTGTACAATATGTAGAAATGCTAAGACAAATAATTGATGCCTAGTGAGTTGCCGTGCGGCAAAATTAATAGGAAACACTCTCTCATACACTTAAAAGTAAAGGTTCTTTATTGGCATCGATGGTTCCACGAAGAACCTTTAACATTCATAGAATCTTTAAATTCCACAAAAGGTTCTTAATTGTGGAAAAAAGTTATTTCGATTTTGAAAATGTTCTTTACACTAAGAAAACTGGTTCTTTTAAGAATGGCTCTTTATGGAATCTTGCTGCAAGAGTTTAAGTACCTGATTCATGCATTTGTCTGCATTTCTGCATCCAGAAGTTCAGCTATGGCACATTTGGCAGTGTGCTGCAGATGCATATATACAGCTATGTGTGTGTGGATTTATATATCTGTATTTGTGTGTGTTTTCATTAGGACCAGCCGGAGAAAAGGGAGACAGAGGAAGTCCAGGTATCGGAGAGAAAGGACAGAGAGGAACCACTGGACCACCTGGTATGTTTCATGTGCTGAAACCCAGCTTACTGGAGCTCATCTAGATGAGGAATGCAGTCAAAACCTGGAACTATCAGGGAAAATTGTGATTTACTTTAAGAAAGACAGCTCTACCGAAGAAAATAGTGTCTTTATCCAGTTCAGTTCAGTTCTCTTCCAGCAGTATCAGTGCAGTCAAATCGAAAATATTTCTGAAAGATAATTCTCTTTTAAGCCCCTTTTCATACAGAAACCTGTTTGGCAACAGTCATTGTTTATGCAGTTCTTTTTGGTGATGCTAATGGTACAGAGATTTATTTACCCTGATATATACACTGAAATATATGTATGACTTCATGCTGCAATTCATATAAATATGTGCACCAAAAATGATAAAAGAATGCCAATGTGGCAAGTGTAAAATTAATATCGACAGTATTTCTGAAAGCTAATTCTCTTTTAAGCCCCAACTTATGTCACATTTAAAGGTTGTTTCTGAGGCAATATTTTTCCTGATTTCTGTAGGCCCACCTGGTGAGTCCAGAACCGGCCCTCCTGGTTCAACCGGCCCTCCGGGCATCCGCGGTCAGCCCGGTCGCAACGGTGTTGCCGGCGTACGTGGTCCACCTGGCCCGCCTGGCTACTGTGACTCCTCTCAGTGTGTCGGTATGCAGTATAACGGACAGGGTTACAGAGGTACGTCCCTCATGTTCTAGCGGTGCCCTGTGCATGACAGTAGAAATAACATTAATAGCATGTGTAGTGTAACGCAGTGCATGAACTGAGCAGAAGATGATGTAGCTAGTTACAGCTGAGTAATGCAAATTATCATGGGTGAATCTTACCAAACTTTTCAAGAACATGCACGAGTCGTATTTCACTCCAAAATCAAAAGCCAAAATATAAAAATAAATAAAATGCAGCCATTTTTATGATGGCATTATTTTGACATAAACAGGGATTTTTGTAAAGTCTTTTTTTCTCCCCAAGGCTGCTTTCATTTGACTAAAATATTGTGTATCATTTTGGAAATATTATAAATTTAAAATAACTGTTCTCTATTGTAATGTTTTAAAATGTAATTTCTAATTATTTCTAAATGTAATTTCTTCTAATGCATTTTAATGCAGCCTTTCTCAATGAAATTATTATTTCACCGACCCCAAACTTTTGAACTGTACAGTCATACAAAAAATGCATTCACATTTCTGTAATGCACAAAATATTAAGAATTGTTTTCAAAAGCCATATGCTACCTGTGAGACCAAAACTGTTATTCAATAAGTCTTTTCTTTTGATTTTGGAATGAAACGTGCTCCGGATTTTCACCTTCTTTAGTATCACAGTATCAGAAGCTAATTTTCAGTTTGTGATTTTGTCTGGCAAAGAATTCTAACCCGCTCTTTGACCTGTTCCAGGTTCATAAACTTTCTAAACCACCTGTGCTGCTTACACTTTGAAATCCTGAGAAAATCACATGTTATTGGGCTCTGTGCGGATAACCAACCACGGAGATGATTAAGCAAACACTATTGAACAAAAGCAAACAAACAAACCGATAAAAGCAACAAACAGAGATTACGATCTGCGGATGGGTACTAACAACAACTCACAGCCACGGGCATCAGTGACGGCAGTCAAAAACAACCGAAAACAAGCTGCAGTCGGCTGGAGACGCATGACCAAAACACGCAAAAACACACCAGCAACCACAACAAATACTAACCAGGTGGATCTGTAGCCAAAACAACTGTCATTTAGCATGTTAACTCCAAGAAGTTTTTGTTTATCTGGACATAAACTAATCATGCCTAGTAAGTGAAGCCCAGTCCACTAAAAAAAACAAACTATAGTTTTAACCCTCGTAGTGAGCTTGAACTCAGCTGCTTGCATTATGCTGACACTAGTGCCTCTTACTTTACTGCGTGCCTTAAGTGATCTCACAGACGTCTGCTCAGGGCCAGTTTCTTTTTGCTCATCGGACCCTGGAGGTTTTTCTTTTCTCCTTTAGTATGTACGCACTCATCTTACCAGTTTCATTTCCTAAAGTTCATTTCTGTATCGCTGAGATTATTTCTCTTTCATTTGGCTGGAAGTAAGGGTTTAGAAGATTATAGGTGTGTGGATGAAATCTTGACTTCGGTTCTCATGTTGATATTTTTCTTTAGCAGGCAAACTTGCCCATATCAGCAGACATTAGTTTTGATAGTAAAATTACTATGTCTATAAATATAGGATGAATTCAGGTATCAGGCAACTTTTTGCCATTGAGATGACTGGAAAAAATGGTCCGATTATCCTGAATTAACCCTATATACAGACATTAGGGTCTCAAAGTCTGAAACTTCATTGAAAATTGATGATTGTTGTTTTTTCATTTAAATCTGGAAAACAGTGTTTTGAGATGGTTTCATTTGAACCTTATGTATTTGGCAGACACTTTTATCCAAAGTTGGTTAGATTGTATTCAAATTATTTATGTTGTCAGCATGTGCACTGGCTGCGAATCGAACCCATGACCTTGTGTGAGTTGTGGGAAGTTGAAGATCTTTCATCTAATTAGTGATATCAACCCTTGTCAATCAGATTGTTTTGCTGATGTCATGTGGAAGCATTTTCACTTGAAGTTTCAGGCTTTTAGACCCTGCTTTGTGTAAAGTACATACATAAAGCACTGACCCATTTACAACTCATCAACAAGCAGTTTCTAACACCTTGCACTTACCATAGCCAGATTGAGTAAGGTAATAATCATATTTTGCTTGTTGAGTGACTCAATTGGCCACTGCCGTATCTCCAAGCAGAACAGTTTCCACCTGATGCTGAGCAAATAGTCCCAATCCCAGAAGAAGACTTTGAGATCTCACCAAACCAACGGCGCAAGAGGTCACCGCCAGAGACGGGATCTGAAAGGAAAGCTTGGTAAAAAAAAAAGAAAAAGAGAAAGAAAAAGAAAAAAAAGGGGGGGGGGGGGGGGTTCATTGGCTCATGCTATCTGTTTGTTGACATTTCAAGGGCTTGTACAGATCATTTAACCCTTCAAACCCTGTGTGAATTCAGCAGATCAGATGCATGAATCTTTTAATAAAACCTCAAGGCTTCTTTCTGTACTCCATCGCTTGTAAAATCGCATTGAATATGTGTCCGATTGGAATCATTGACGTGTCACACATTGCAGCGTGCAGGTGGAAGGTGTTTGATAATTTATTAACTTTGAAGGGTTTCCAAAGATCATCGCCTCTTCCAGCCATCTGCATATTCACCAATCATCATTTATGTACGAATACACATTATTATCCATTTGTCTTCATTCACCTGAGAGATTGTCTTTGTTTTGTTTTTTGTTAAAATCTGCAGTAAAACATGCCCTCCATCATGATATTATAAATCAGATATTGATCATATTGGATGAATGTTTGATTTAACTTAGCTGATTTTAGCAAAGGTGGAATTGCATGTCTGTGGTGTATATTTAGTATGTTTTTAATTTTTAATTTTAATTTGTAGTTTGTTTTCTTTTTTTAATCCAGAATATAGTTGTTGTAATTGTTGTTTTATCGGTATCAAATGCAGTTTTGGCATTTGCGTGCAAGACTATATATATATAGTATTGCTGCTTTATGTTTGTAACTGCACATTGTGAATTCCACAGCCTTATTTTCTTATTTATTTCTGAAACAGAGGAGGCATTTTTCAATAAAACTACTGAAAATATTAAATGTGCCATTTTTTTCTTGCATAAGATTCATTTCATTTCTGGTGTCATTATAAAATCAAAATGCTGGCTTTTAGCCCATGCTTGAGATCTAAATTCTTGTATGCTACTAAAAGTTGAAAGAAGTTGCTTGCAAGGCAGCGAAAGAATTGTGTTGATAATTACACAATTCACCTAATTGTCTGATTTTACTATTTTAGTCCAATTGAGATAATAACTCATGGCGTCAATTTGTAGGCCAATCAGAAGGGCTAATTTTCCTAAAAATTAGACGAGTGTTTTTTGATTTATGAGTACATAGTCTGCGGTTAACTTGAGACTTTCGCATTTTATTTATTATAAATTAGATGACCAAAACATGAATTCTGAAGCTGCTGTGTTTGATTGTTGATTCATCAAGCTTGTAAATACAACCAACCAGAATTTAAATATATATATATATATATTTAATGGTTTTTAAACACCCTCCATCTGACATTGGCCATTTGAATCAACTGAATGAACTGTTGCACTGACTTAATTGCAAAAATGTATGGAGAAAATTTTTTTAAAATATCAGCACAGTGGCCGCCTTGCAAGTATTGTAATAATTAGTGCATTTATTTCTTGTGACCAATGCAGCTTGTTTTTCTCTCGGGCCATAAAACGCATTGATTCGTCTTTTTACATCCAAGTATTTTTATCAAATTAAGCACAACTTCATCTGCTTCGCATTGTAGGGAGCAGATTTGATCTTTGCAGCCATTGTAATCCGGGAACAAAATTTCACATGACAAATATTAAACGCATGTGTACAAAGTACGAAGTCTCTTTCTCCCATAAGGAACCACTTCAAAATGGACTGGAAGCTTCTATTAGGGGCTTCATTGATTTATGGCCAAAATTGTTGCATAATAGCCCACATTTAATGTTGTTCAGACACATGAATGTGTCCACGGTCCAGATAACTTCACTGATTTAGAGAAGCTGTGAGCAGCTTCCAGCAGCGCCGGTCTGGAATTTAATTTGAAAGGTATGATGGATCTGACGGCGGTGCTACAGTGTTCGGTAACGGACACGTTTGAAGTCCGTCCAGACATGCCATCGAGAGGAATGCATCGTGACCTCTGATGGTGTCAAAATATAAAACACATTATCAGTAAGAGTCAAGGCTTGGTGAAGAGTTGCAGTGTAAACTGACCTCAAACATGAGAGCGATGACGTGACTGATGCTCTGCGGATCTGAAAGGTATTTAGATGCTTAAACATACAGTTGTCATATGTCCTCTTCTCTAAATTGGCAAAAATGTCCGGGGGGATGTTTCAAAAAACAAGTTTACCAAACAAGCCTGGCTTATTACACTTACTCTGACTTATTTTAAACCAAATCAATTGGCAAAAAGTCAGACTAACTGAAATAAACCTGGCTTATTTGGTCAACTTATTTTATGAAACAGGCCCCAGATTGTTGACTTATTGTTTTCATACTTGCTGAAGGTAATGATTAAAAGGTAGTTCAGCCAATAGGCTGCAGGCATTGTAAATAATCGACCAATCATGGTGTGCTAGAAGGCAGGAACTACAGAGATCGGTAAACGCAAAGCAAATAAGCCTATGAGAACATGTCAAAACAAAGCAAAAACCCAGACATTTTAGGCAATTAAGAAATCCTGGCCTGGATGCATGGACACCCTACTTAAACTTCACATGACGTTAGCAAAATGCCCACAAAGAAAGGAAAAAATCAGTAAGCGTTACTTCTATGGTGTATTTGGCCATTTGTGTAACTTTACAGTCATGCATTCATAATATGGAGAAGAGCAGTGTGAACATTCAGCTCAACATCTCCCTTTGTGTCCCACAGAATGAAAGTCATACAGTACAGAGTTGGAACGACATGTGGGTGAAATAATGACAGACTTTTAACATTTGGGAGAACAGTTCCTTTAAATAGGCTTCAAAATGCGGTACGCAGATGTGAGAAGAAAACGGTGCATTAAAAACTGTAGAAAGAAATCTGACTTAAAAATAAACGACTCCAATAAGTCTAACAAAGAGATGTTCCACGCATTATTTATTACAAATAATGAAGCATCTTTGAAGATTAAACATTCAATGTCAGCATTAAATATTGAGGTCATAAAGTGAGCAAAGTCAATAAAAAGTTGCTAGTTTTATTCAGAGGCCCAGTTGCTGATATTTATATGGCCAAGAAGTAAGATGAAATTTTGATCGTTTGTAATGGAAATCAATGTTTTTATAACAGTATAGGAGAGTGCTTAAATAAAATGCATATACGTTTCAGTTTTCACTCCATATCTCCTAATAATATATCTTAGTAAGATGAGATGTAGGAGTAAGATGCTTTATTTTATGATCAAAGCTGTGTAGTGCAATGCAATGACGAGTGAGAGATGTTCCTCAAACAATGAGATCTGAGATGTTCTCAATGCTTGGAAAAACTGAGGAGCAGTAAATGTAAAGGTTCTGGAAACAAATGTTCTTCAAAAACCCGACGATCATACTTAATACTCATATTTTAACATGATTTTTCTGAAAAAAGAATGGATAATTAAGTAAATAGAAGTTGCTTCAGTCCAGAAGGTGTTCATCTTGAAATATAAAAGTTATGTTGATGATTTGGAGGCTTTAGCTTGACTGGTCACTGGGTTCAGAAGGTTTTAAGTGAACAATAATCGCAGAATTGTCATTTTTGGCTGAACCATCAGTGAACAAACTGCCAGTGGCACGATTGGATTATAAATGCTTCCCTCTGGGAAAACCTCACCCAACACGGCCTGCAGACTTACGACTCATTTGAGGGTTTAATGTGAGCACATTGTTCACTTACACCCTGGAACATCACAGAACTGAAGAAAGAGCTCAAGTCTCCTGCAGGGAGCTTTCAACACTCGCTGACAGCTGCTTCTAAAACCCAGAGGGGTACGGACGAGAAAAACCCCAACACTATTCTTTTCAGCTTCTTCTTCATCGCTGAGCTCCAACTCGTATTGATGCGACGGCCAAACATGACTTCATGGAAAGAAAGAAGGAGGAATATGGCAGCTCTGGCCGCTCGCACAGCAGAAGGGGGTCCAAGTGCTCCAATTAGTTTCAGTGCGTGCTTGTCTGCAGAAATTAATATTCTGATATCCTTACCGACATACGAGAACAAGAGCAAAGATGAATGAAATGCTTGGAGTCGGACCTCAATGAGAGCTGAGTGGAGGGGGACGGTATTTTTTAATTCAGTCATAGAGACTTTCCTCTCGGTCCTATAGCTCAAGGATGATATCATCCGAGACCATTCTCAGAGCCAATGGTTACTCAGGGCAAGCGGTAGGAAAAACTAGGCTTTTTGGAGTAACTGTTGAAATCTATTCTAGAGATGATTTGGAAGGCTGTTGACATCAGTTCAACAATGGAAAAGGTTAAAGTATCTTTTGTGGCTATTTCAAAGTAGGGTAGCACAATATATCTAGCTGACCAAATGTGATTATTTAACCACAAAACCCTATGATTTAAATAAATGAATAGGCTTTGAAAGGGTTGCACTGTTGTCCTTCATAGATTTCAATGTTCTCAGTGAGTGAATGCTCCGCATGAACTCTATCTCTGGGAATATTCTTATTTTGGTTGGATTTAAGTTCATTTATGATGGAAACAGTAACATTTGCACAATTTCGAAAGAGTCTACTGAGATTTTGTTTTTTTTATTATTCAGCGAGGATGCATTAAATTGATCAAACGTGACAGGAAATACGTTACAAAATGTTTTGATTTCAAATGAATGCAATTTGAATTAAATTCTAATTATCAAAGAATCCTGAAAAAATGCATCACAGTAAATGATGAACTCATTTATGAACATGTTGTCTCTGTCAATTCAAGCAGTGACTTTGTTGATTCTTTTCTGGCTCTGCTGTTCTCAAAGCACCATGAAACCAGAGAATAAGACACTTATTGAAAAGAGTTGAAACTGCATCCATTTTTCACATTTTGTCCATTACAAAAACATATTTCATAGTACTAATAAACCCTTTTAGGTTGTATTTATCTTATAATAGTTCAGCAGAGACTCTGTTACCATTTGACCATGTCTGCTGTGATATTATGATGTTGACATTGTATAAAATCTTAAAGCTGAGGATTTTCTTGAGTAGAAGCAACAGTTTATTTCCGAGGTTACTTTCCCTTTGTTATTGAAATGGGCTGGAGGTAATCACAGCTATAATTATATAATATGCTATAATTATAACATTACAAAAACCACATCTGCATTAAAATAGCACTGTAATGTAAAACAAACGCTGATCTCATCCAGCATTGTTTATACAGACTTTGTTAAATTGTGTTTACCATAGCATAGTAATCAAAATATTGTGTAGACGTTATGATATTGACCAAAAATTTCCTTTGAAACGTATTGCGGAAAAAATGTAAATCTTGACTTCAGTAGCAGAAGGGTTAGCTCATAATTAACATACTGTTAAACCAAAATAAACACATATGAGAAACACTGGAGGAGCTATACGGACATGAATTACTGCAGATGGAGTGCGTTTCATAAATTTCATCATTTAGCTTTAGATGAATCATGAAATACATTTTAAGTTTATGCTTTACATACACAGTTCTTGTCATATTGTGGGCGATTCATCAGTGTGTGTTATTGTAAAGAATAAAAATGTCTGTCTTCCTCATTTTTCAAGAACGTAATAACCTATCGGACAATATTTGATAGCATGCGTCATATACGGTCATAGAAAAAAAAAATACAGTTGTTTTTGAAAGTCTCCTATGCTCACCAAGGCTGCATTTATTTGATTAAAAATACAGTAAGATTGGTAATATTGTGAAATATTATTGCGGTTTCAAATGACTATTTTCCATTTGAATATATTGTAAAATATAATTTATTCCTGTGATGCAAAGCTGAATTTTCAGCATCATTACTTTAGTCTTCAGTGTCACATGATCCTTCAGAAATCAGTCTAATATGAAACAGTTCTTATTATCAACTGTGCTGCTTCATATTTTTATGGAAACCATGATACTTTTTTATTTTCAGGATTCTTTGATAAGTAGAATTTTTCAAAGAGCCACATTATTTAAAATAGAAATCTTTTGTAATATTTTAAATATCACTTCTGATCAATTTAATGTCCTTGTTGAGTAAAACTGTCTTTTGTAAGAGTGAGTAACATTTGTGGCTGTTGCAATGCTGTTGACTGACTGTAACTTGTGTCGAATCTGGAAGATGTCTTTAAAAGAAGCCGATTTGAGTATTTAGAAGGATGTGTTAGTGTTTTAACATTTCAAATCCTGTAAAGCGCTCTGTGATATAACACACAGTCTGAAGGCGGCCTGATGGCGGTTTGATGGGAGTTAATTGCGCAGTAAGAACAAACACTGGAGCAGCTGAAGGTGTTTGGGGGATCAGGGTGGTCTGTGTCCTCCAGTCCAAGTGAAATCACTCGAGGCTCATTTCCTCTTTCTGTTATGGGCTCTTCATTTAGTAGACCTGCTGGAGACCTTCTCTGCCGTGTGTCAGAACATCTGGGACGTGTCAGAGCCATTTACAAAAAATGCAAGCATATGGAAGATGATATATGCTTGACTTCAATGAGATGATATGTGTTGCCTTCTTACCTCAGATGACAAACACGCACATCGTAGGGACTTGACCAAACATAAAACTTTGGCATGTAACTTGCCTTTTGCTGAGCAAAGGAGTGCTTTGACTTGAACAGACTTCCTGTAGATTAGCAAGACTTGGACTAAAAAAATTAGAGTAAATAAAGATTATTGTAGAACGTTTTACAAGAACATAATATTTTCATGCCGTGATTAATTGTGACATTTATTAGCAATTTCTGAGTGAAAATTGTTTTTACACCATTTAATTACACTGATCTTGGACAGTGTATCTGTCCATTTACTGTGAAATACGATTGGGATGAGATGTCAGCTCCCATATGCGAATAAACAACTGGCCCGCTCTGACTGAATCAAGTGACTCATAATAAAGCCCATGTGTCTCTCTGATTTGATATGACACTGGCAAACAATGTCTTGAAAATAAAAAGATGCATGATTGAGCCAAATGTTTTCAATTGCATGTCACTTTCCCTAAATGTCAAAGGCGTAATGTTTTTCTGCATTTGTTTACTCTCGTTATGAAGAGATATATGCTTGACATCTTGCAGTTTGACTGATTTAGAGGCCCTTCTTCATTCTGGATGATTCCAGCTGTGAAAGAACCAGAACATCCCTGAAACTTCTTACAGTCTGCTGCATAGTGCAAGTGGTGCTCATTAAGGCAAGTATCACTATTACTATTACTCATACTTAGGGCTCAATTCAACTTTGGCAATGCACGTCTGTGCTACAGATTGACTGATAGCTCAAATTGTGCTTTTTTTAAGCACTTAGACTTATGATTTTTGCATCAACCACAGAGCAACATTTTAGCAAGACCCTAAATATCGCAGCAATAGTGAGATTTGCATGGGCAAACACAATTTCGCAATATATCACTTGCTCACCAGAAGATCCTCTGCAGTGAATGGAAGTCCAAACAGCTGATAAAAGCATCACAATAATACACACCACTCCAGACCACCAGTTAACACCTAGTGAAGTGTAAAGCTTGTAAGAAATCCATCATAGATGCGTTTTAACTTTAAACCACCGTTTCTGGCCAAAACGCAAGTCCATAATCCATTATGACGCTTCCTCCATTGAAAAACACATCTCCAAATCTCCTGCTGTCTCTCACATCAAAATCCACCCACATATTTGTTTAGAACTGTTTTTACTTGTAAACAGTGCTTGGTCTTTGCATATTTCTCTCTTGATTCATACCAGACGACTTTTTCCCTGGAGAAAGCAATATTATGGATTATGGGTTGTATTTTAGCCAGAAGCAACGTTAAAAATGTCTTGATGACTTTGTTTTTCAATTCACAAGATGTGGATTATTGTGATGTTTTTATCAGCTGTTTGGACTCTCATTCTGACGGCACCCATTCACTGCAGAGCATCTTAATTTCTCCAGATCTGCTCTATTGAAGAAACAAACTCATTTACATCTTGGATCACCTGAGAGAAATATTCATTTTTGGGTGAACTGTTCCATTAATTGACTCACTTTTCTTAATTACAGTCTTTTTCAACTACATCTCTTTAAAGTGACGTGAGGCATTGAGTGTTTGCCCATCAGAATCAGTCAGATCTGAGCGCTGTCGTCCTGGCCAACTCAAACAGCATTTAACAAGTGATCTACGCTATAATAGACTTTCCACGCTCGTCCCCAAAGAATTATTCTGCGTTTGGCATGAAAACAGCCATCTGTCAGAAATAAGTGGGGTCACAGGGATGATTTCACTGGGCTGTAATTAGACACATGTGCATGTGCCCACCAAAACACCTGCTTGATTTTTACTAGTGATTGTTGATCAATTCGATTCAAACAAGCGTTGGAGCTGCAGGGAATGCTGAGTAATTCTCTCTCCATTCCACAGCGATTATTCATGTTACACAAGACTCTCCGATGTGTCATTATACAACATTTACATTCATCATTTGACTTTAATCGGCTGGGTTTCCTGATGCACAGACACAGCTGTGTGCAGGTGTACTGTGGGAAGGGGTCATATCATAAAACAGTCTTTATGAGTTAGATGTGTTTTGTTCTTAGGTTTCACCTCTGAAAAAGCTGTTCATGATGCTTTATTTTCTTTGTACTTTAATTACGCTAGTAATCTTCTTGAGAGAAATTGGGTGTTTCTTCAACCTTTGGGCAACCTTTAGCCGTGCATATTAGAATGATTTCTGAAGGATTGTGTGATACTGAAGACTGGAGTAATGATGCTGAAAATTCAGCTTTGATCACAGCAATAAATTACATTTTCAGCATATTCAAATAACAGCTATTTTAAAGTGAAAGTTCATCCAAAAATTAAACTTTGGTGTAAATTTACTCACCCTTAGGCCATCCAAGATGTAGGTGACTTTTTTCTGTGTAGAACAGTATTCTTACAGATTTGTTTTAGCTGAAACCATGGTCCTTGCTGATTCAGCAGCTGCCTATTTTTGAGAATAAAAAATCATATCAAGAAACACACAATTAATACCCGTGGTTCCTGATGATATATTGAGGACTATCAGGACCATGGTTTCAGCTTGTGGGTGATCAAATTAACAGCAAATTTTCCTTTTTGGATGAGCAAACCATTTAAGATTGAAAATTTGGGTTTGGTAAAATCATAAAATTCATTATTAAAGACATTTGAAATGTAGCAAAAAATTTGATGAAGGCATGGTTTCAGAGACAGTTGTAAAGTGGCCGTTATAGATAAAAAAAAAAAAAAGTTTCTCTGTTAGATTTAATAAATACAGTCCTCTGGGACATACAAGTGCCCACACTTGAAGAAACACCCAATTACATAGACATTTGCCTCATCCAGAAGCGTGATGTATGTGGACTAGCAATTAGCTGAAAGAGTGAATCAGACATATCAGGGGACTTTTATTCTAAACAACGTATTGAAAGATTATTTTTTTTAAGGTGTAACACTGTTCTCAAAAGGCAGCTCGATAAAAGCTGCAAAGCAACCAAACAGACATGTAAAACATTATTAAAAATAAACATTTTTATTATTACCTTCATTCTAAAACCATAACACCAATGCTGATTAAACAAATTGGAATTGGATTCACACCACCAGTCCAAAGATGCATGTGAGATGCTAATGTGTTCAAACTCAAACCACCAATTTTCCCAAATACGATTTGGTGTCTCTCTCAACAGCTGGTAATAAATCAAGCACAGTTGAAAAACTCTCAAACCGCAATTAAGTGTACTTTACAGCAGTGGACTGAGAATGGCAGCCAGTTATCAAGACCTCAAGTCTACAAAATCAGTAGCAGCGCTCAGTGTTCAGACGCGGCCCGTGGAGAGATTAATGATCCCTGGAGTTCTGTTGACTTTGGAGACGAACTGCAGAGCCAGTCTGATGGAGAAAACACCACTGATTAATAGCAGGAAAAGTGCCTTCCTCATAATGCTGAATCATTCATACTTGGACCAGACTTTGGCAACTTTTGAACTTTCAAAAGGTTACGTATATCTGACATTCATTTTTCATCAAGTCCTGGGCGGATTCAGGTTCTGGGTTCATTTTGACGTTGAGTAAGAGCTTTGTCAGATATGTATATTTGAACCAGTGACATTTCTCCGGGAGCAAAAGAGAGATTTCATCGTGCAAGAAAAAGAGTTTAAGTCTTTAGCGCCATTCGGATGGGATTAGTTTCCTAAAAAACATTAAAATCACCATTTCTTCGACCGAATCCATAGTTTGGAAAGTTGGCAGAATCCAAAAGGTTCACTGGGCAGTCAGAAGATTCACACACAATCTGAAAATGACCTTTAGTTACGGTATTTGACAAAGGTCATAATAAATGAAGAGAAGCATTGCGATACAATATCCAGGACTAGATTTCTCAAAGGATGGCTGTATTAGAAGAAAAACGGTGTGGAATTTGCTCCGTAATTATTATAGAGGTTTTGCAAGAAAAAAAGAGAAGATTTAGATTCCGATGGGATTGAAATCATAAAGAACCTGCTTCAGCACAACGCAAATTTGCTCAATTGTTACTTTCTGAACAGGACTATAGTTGTACTTCAACCATGTTTCAAATGGCCTGTGATTACGTATTGTTTTTATGATAATTAAAGATATTAATATGAAAAATTGTGGCATGAACACTAATAGAAAATAATACTGATGTGATGTTATAATGTTAAACAAATGAAAAAAAATCAATCATTATCACAAAAATATAATAAGTGTTTGCTCAGTCAATCATCATGATTGCTTTTGCTCATTCTAAGTGAACAGGCTAATTCGTTTCACTTGGCGGATGAAAAAACGGGTGAAAAATTCACATATAACTCAGGACTATAATTTCAGAGGCAGAGGCCAAATAGCAACGACCTATAAACCACCCAGAATTCCCTAACAACTACATAGCAACACTGTTAAAAACCACACATTTTCTCTCTCTCTCTCTTTTTTTTTTTTGCTATTGATGTGAACACTTGGGTTCTGAACAGGATTACACCTCACTGGAAATCGTCCGGCTGAGCTTTTCATTTCAGGCTGAATTTGGCTGCATGTGGCGACAATGGAGCGAAGTGTGTTAAGAAATGGGACTGATCATGAGGTCATGAGAAGATGTAGTTTGGACGTTGGAGTCACAGAGAAGGAGAAATTGTCCAATGTCTCCTGGGAGGAAACACTCTGATTCATCCAGGAAGGTGGTTACCAAAAAATATAAACTATGGTTCTTCTGAGAAATACAGTGAGAAACTGTGGAGGCAAGGAATTCAAAAGCTCAGTGAGAAAGAGATTCTATTCCTACAGCCCCGCCCACCATCTGCCATTGGTTAGACAAGCAGCCAAAACCTCACGCCATTGGTGGACACGTCAAAGCACTCAAACAAACAGAGCAATGTTTGAAAACACCTGCACGAGTGGAGTGTGTCTTTCAGGCACTGTGGTCACTGTGAGAAAACACTTGTGCTTTCAAGAAGGAATCTTTCCATTTTAACATTTTGATTATGTTTTAGGAAAAATATTTTTTGGTTGAGCACAGTGTTGGACCAATGTTAAAAAAAAAAACTGCTAACCACTTGAATTGTTTGGATATATATATATATATATATATATATATATATATATATATATATATAAAATTTCTATAATAAGATATATATTATATTTATATATATACATACTTATATTGCTATTACATATATATAGCACACACCACACACACAACCTTCTGCAATCCAGTTTAACAAAACACTGTATTTCTGAATATTTAAATGAATCAAGCACACATCTGTGTAAATTTGACTTATAATTGGCTTCTAGGTAAATTAGGCCTCATTTGCAAAACAGTACACTATTAACATTGTGTAAAAGCAATACTTTTAATGTACCTTTCCTTATAATAATGACAGCATAATTTATCAAACATGGTCAGATGATTTATGGTGTTGATATGTGCACTTTCACATATATTTCACATGTCTGTTTTCTTATAAAAGAGTCTGGATCTCATTGGTGGAGTGATGCTGTATCTCACGTGATTATTTGAACATGATATATTTTACCACATGCATAATGGTCACTAGGGTAAACTGCCTCAAAAATTGACCTCTAGCTTGTGTAACTGAACCCAGCATGGTTTGTTATCTATTCAAGCTAATACAATTAAAAGTGTGCAAGAAGATCCGTGTCTGCGCCTGAAAGTTAAAAGCACACAAAGACTGCCAGACCTCAACACACATGCTTTAGTCATTATAACATCACAGCGTAGTGTATAGATCCCCCGATCCCCATATATAATACTGAGGGAACACCAAAGAGCTTTATGGACTGGAACGGCAAAGATCTAGGGCGATGTGTTTTGGTTGCGTCCTAATATTTCCTCTGGAAAATATTCTGCTAATGCCCAAACAGGGCAGATTGCAAAAGCTTATAAAAGTGATTATGATCAGGCATTGGCTGGGAGGGGTGTTACGATTCGAGGTCACTTTGATCTTTTGAAACCATTTTAAAAACATTCCAGATACAAACACAAATCAAAGCTTCACATTCCTTCTGAATGCTGAGGTTGAACAGACTTACTTTCTAACGTCACATATTCCTGATCTGTTTCATTCGTTAATGGCGCATTACAGCACCAATTCTTCATATTTTTGTCCTTTAGCCCTCTAATGTATGAATTAGTAAATCACAAAGATTTCAATAACACTTTGACGTTTAATTTATTAATATTAGGGATCACTGACTAACTATGTTCAATACTTTATTTAATGTATTATGCTTAATAAACTGTTTAATATATAATCATGATTATTGTGGTTAACTGAAACAAAAATGAAAACTAGACACACACACACATCAACATTAATCTTAAGCGCTGTAAAAAATATTGTTAGTACATGATGTCCAATGCATTATTTACAATTCATTATTATGGAGAATTTGACAATCATTTTTGTTCATACCATAATGGATGGTTTCATCCCACGGTCATCCCATGGTCATGTCCCACACATACATGAAACGCTTCAGGATTCCTGTTCGTCCATGGAAGGCGTGATTTTCCTTAGATGCCCTTTGAATAATGAGGCAATCATCTTGTTTGGCTCCGGGGTCAGAACAGACGGTGAAGTCCTTTGAAAGTCCACAATTACATAACTAAACAAACCGGGGATTTAGGAACCTTAGGGAAAAACCTGAAGCCTAGATTCTTTTGAAACCAGTTTCCTGAAAAAGATTATATACAGTAGATGTGGGACCCATTTTTTTTCTGGAAGCAATATTTTTGAAAAGGAGGCACTGAGGTGTTCTTGGGGGGTGTTTGGTTAAGGCGAATTTACACAAAAGATGCATGAGCTGAAACTTGCAAAAGAAAATGGTCTGCCACATTCTAACGCCTCTCTATACTGAATGCATCAAAGCGCACTTTCTATATCCGTTTGTCAACTTGTCGGTAACGCAAGCACGTGGAGTGCGGCAGAGAACTGTTAGGGTTAGGGGTTTTGTAGTGAACAGAATCAAACAGAATCACTGAAGGAGAAAATCTAAATTGTAGGTTACCATAATGGTGGTCAGTGTTTGCTTTAGTTGGGCTCTTGACTCTTTAACAATAGATTTTGTTTGGTTGCTGTAACAGAGTTAGACAACAGAGAAAAGGTGAACAGTGATGCTGATTATATTTTGACATCAACATCATTTGACCTGAATCTCTGAACCCATTTAGAGCCTAATTTCTAAATTAGATTTACTTTGATTACAGCAGCACTGTAATTCTACAGTATAAGACCTGGGATTTTCACTATAATCCAAAGGGTTTCTTAAAAATTGTTCTGATCAAAAAATGTAGGGGAAAAAGTTGTTCTTTTAGGCACACTCTGACATCAAGAATCAGCGTATGAATCTCAACAATGGTGATAAACAGCATATTCAGATAAACAGATCAACTCTGAACATCACAAAACAAGCTACTAAAAATATCACATAAAAACAGCAAAAATAAAAGAAAATAGTCATTAGTTATTAAGACAATTCAACTCATAATTTATTCATGATGGGAGCTATTGATGAGTTTTGATTGCTGGCACCCAGAATGCACTGCAACATTTGATGGTCACCAATGTTGAGGTTCTCACGCTGATACTTGATGTCTGTGTGCCTAAATGAAAGCTTTTTTTAAATTATTTGATCAGAAGAGCTTTTAAAAATCTCTCTGGTTACGCTGAAAATTCCAGACCGTATACTATACAATCACACGATGGCTGAAATCGATAAGGTAAATCCAGGTCAAATGTTCATGATGTCAAAACATAACCAACACCACCCGATCACCTTTTCGCTTGGCTTGTCTTAACTGATGTCTAACTCAGTTACATCAGCCAAACATTATCTAATGTTAAAGAGTCAAGGGTCAGGAGCCCAACTAAAGCAAACACTGATCAACGTAATGGTAACCCGATTGTAAAATATTTGATTTTCTCCTTCAGTAATTCTTAACATCAGGTGTCTTCAATAACTCTGTTTTGGAGGCCTGGAAACACAAGGTTTTGAACACGATGTCTGTATCACCTCCATGTAAACAACAAAAACATGAATTTGTCAAAAAGGTGACATCATGTGCATGTGTATTACATTGCTAATTTACTCATTGTGAATGGATCATTTGTAAGCAAAATTTGATTAATTCTAATAAATTTTTATGTATTGAATTTAATTAATAATATTGCTTGTAATCTCTTGACAATTTTATTGAGTATATACAGTGTATCATTTTTTACAGTGTGGGCTGTTATCTTTGGGTTATAATACATGCTTTTATAATAGGTTATATATACAAATAAAATATCGCCTATAGTATAGACCACCAGTCAAAAAAAAAAAGAAAAAAAAAGTGGTTTTGAAACAAATCTCTTCTGCTCAGTCAGGTTGCATTTATTTGATCAAAAAAAGAGAAAAATACAGCAAACAGTAAATCTACAATTTTAAAGAACTGCTTTCTTTTTGGAGGTTTTAAAATGTGTTTCCTCTCGTGCTAAAGCTCCATTATTCCATCATTCAGTGTCACATGATCCTTCCGAAAGCTGATTGCTGCTCAAGAAACATTTCTTCTTATTATTATAGTTAGCACACCACACTGACAAAAAAGCAAAATTTGAAATTTAATGGACTAATAAAGATATAAATCAGGACAGCACTAAAATAGTAACTTTTGAAAATGAGGAGCATATGTTTCCAATATTTCTACTTAGTTTTCTTTTAAGTATTTGTAAACAAACTTTGAAATATTCTCACAAAATCATGAAATAGTAAAGGAGGGTTTACATTTCGTCCATTTGCATGTAGGCCTATAAATGTGGTAGGTCTATTTACCGACCAAAATTACCACATCCACCATGTCTGAAAAAAAGGAAATTCAATATATTCACAATAAAAACAGGGTATTTTCTAAAACTTAGAGATAAATATTACTATTTTTCACTGAAAGCTAATTGAAAACATCCAAACACAGCAGTAAAAAGGGTGTCCAAGAGTTCCAGGAACCAGAGTATGTGGAGCAGCAACAATTTCTCCTCCTCACTCCAAGCATTCAATTATCGCTCCGGGTTCACCTTTTCTTGCTCCTTGCTCAAATGATCAGAAATGCTGCTAAAGTATTATATCACAAAATTCAGTTCAGAACTTATATTAAATGTAAACTTATAACAATACTAGAAGAATAATTTAATATTAAATTACGGTAACTTTATTTCGATAGTCCACTTTAGACATTCTACTAACAATAAGTAACTTTGCAACTACATGTCAACTAGCAGTCATTAGAGTATTAGTAGATGGTCTGCTTAATAATAACACTTTATTCTGATGGTTCCACAACATACTGAGATTGAGAAACTTTGCAAGTATACGTCAACTTATTCTACTAACCCTAAACCTACCCTAACAGTCTACTCTGAGAGTTAGTAGACATGTAGTTGCAAATTAATGAGAATTAGTCGACATGTAGTTGACAGGTAGTTACAAAGTTACTTATAGTTAGTAGAATGTCTAAAGTGGACTATCGAAATAAAGTGTTACCTAAATTACTGCTTCTGCAGCAAATATGAATGAATATGAAGAATATTCTGTAACTTTTCCATTTTTAAGCTGATAAATCACAGACAATTTTCTGCACTCCTGAATGTTTCTATGTGTGCGTGATCTGTACGTTATGTGAGAGCTTGGGTGTTGTATTCGTGCAGTGTAGCAGCACATTAGTTTAGAGCGGAGATTACCTATCTGTACAATAAACTGTTTAAAACGTGAATTCAGCCAATCAATTTTGAGTATCCACATGCTACAAACAAACACTGATATAACCTCCCGCACTTGTCCATGACCTTCATTATAACCTTCACATTCTTTCTGATTTGAGTGATCCACATATCTGTCAAACTAGCTAATGATGTTTAATCCGTGAATTCTTGATAAAATGCAGTTATATTAGGGGCCGTTGGCATTAATTGTGCTCGTGATGGAGCGGTAGTGGAGTGCTCTCGGAGCGACTGAAAACTGCAATGCTCCAAAAAATCCGCTCCTCTCTCCAGTCAAATATCACGCTGCTCCGATCAGTCTGCCAGGAATGGAAGAACAAACTAAAATCTCTTCTGTAAAAATGCTCCTGTGGATATATTCTAAACAGGAATTTTTTTAATTTGGGGCAACAGCTTCACCAAATCTGTTACAAGGAAAATCACCAACATGCTTAAAAACTCTTTAAATAAATGTTATTGTACTTATTTTCAAATGATATGTTTTATTTGATGAGGGACCTGAATAATGGACAGGGGCGCTGGCCCAAAAAGCTTGAGAACCACTGGTTTAACTGATTCAGAGTTTCAAAAAGCTCCGTTGATACTGTGTTCTTTGCTCGCTTTCTCTATAGGCCTATAATTTATTAGTTGCTTGAATAACTGTGGAAATGAAATTATTACAATTAATAGGCCTAACTTACACCGTTTGTAATAGATTTTGATCACATTAAATACAATTTCCTTCGTATTAAAAACATTTCATGACTTGGTATTGCATAAGGCGATCTGACTGGCTGACGTCTGCATTTGCTTGAAAAGTTGTCAACTTCTGCCGCGAGCAACGGCAGTGAAGCGACGGGCCCACAATTAATGGCACGCTTGACGTCACTCCATTCAAAGTAAACGAGAGGCATTTACTTTACGAGAGACTTGAAAAATGTCACCGAAAATATGTACACAAAGCGTTATTTAACAGATCGGATAGCAGAAAACTTTGACATGGTAAGCTGCATGTAGCCAACATGGAATGATTCATGTTCAATCTGATTTAAATGTCAACATTGTCAGATAACGTGACATTAAACGTGAACAGGGGCGGCGCCAGACAATTTTGAATGCAGGTGCTGAGGGGGTGCTAGATCAATGATAGGCGGAGCTGGGCAATTAATAGTGAATATGACCAAAACATGTTGTTATTATTTTTTATGAATAATAAAATCGCTATATAGGTGAATTTCAAATGTTTATGAGGAGTGGGAGTATTATCGCTCTTAGCCTACTGTATGACATGGGGGCGCCCGCGCAATAATTTTATTTCTTTATTTTTTCCCCCTGTGGAATAAGCTTAAAATACTCCCGTCATTTTTGGATGTGCTTTCTGTCATCTCATCCAGTCTCCTCACATCTCATGCAGCGCTCACAACAATGACCCTGTTGGAAACTTAATGGTGGTGACGCTGAAGCCATGTGACCATGGTAGTTTGTTTACAGCCAGGTTTAGTTCGTTTATAGCTATGTTTAGCTTTTTAATTCTGGCAATTGCACTTAGGCTTCAAAATGCATTTCATTTGTGAACATCATGATGAAGAAAGTGTAAGAATCATGAACTCTTGTTCATCACAGAGCTTATTTTTTGCAATTATCCGAAAGCCATTGGAAAACTCCCATTGGCTTTTTGTCAAGGGAACCATGGTGATGCTAACTTTCGGGTTGGCCTACAAAATATGTCATCACTGCAACGCTCTATAGATTTTATTTCACACTACAGTCATGAATCAGGGCTTTGCTATTGCTAGAGGAGATTTTTCAGGGAATATTTTAGAGAGCTCTCAATGAAGTATATTTTTGATCAGTTTTCCTGGTTGACAAATATTTTAAGTTTTAAATGTGTACATCTGCTGTATTTTTCAAGTACACCAGCATACAGATGGCCACGGCTCAAAAGTCTTTGAAGTCCACTTGATTTTCTGATTTCATGAAGTCTTTAAGGTGCATTATTTCATTGGTCAAAAAAGCGGAATAATACTGTAATACTGTTTGGGGGGAGAATTATGAACTCTAAAATGCAAAACACAAGGACAAACACGACGCCAGACACAACATGTGCTGCATGTCTGGCTTTATGAATGTAGGCATGCATGTAAACTATGAGTGCTGGGATCAGTCATCAATCTTTATGTTCCTTCTCAAAAAACAAAACTAAAATCCTCTTTCGGCTTTCTGCTTCTTTGGTTTTCATTCTTCCCTCACCATTCTTGGTTCGCTGGCCACAGTCGATTCCCATCTGCCAGCTATTGAAGAGTGAGGTGAGTCTCTGTTTGTGTCCAGAGAAGAGCGTGTCTAAGAAGGGGAAGGCTGTCTTATGCTTAAATGAGACGTCTGTGTCAATCCTTTGAGAGATGCTGTTTTTCCTCATGGGTTTTTTTTTTTTGTCGGTCCAAGTGTTACAATCTTCCAATTGGAAGTGAATGTCTATCCATTAATCTAAAGCATAAAGTAAGGATGGCTATACACATCATCTGGCATTTATGGTCCTCGGGGAGAAAATGCTCTCATCCTCCCATAGCCGGGGCAAAGACAGGAGACTAAATGAATGGAAAAATAGGTTTCATATTATATGTAAGCTTTATATTTTGTGCAGGCCAGTTAGGTTCTTCCCCACCAGACTGCAGAAAGCATTTCTATATGGACCTCACAGGGACATTGTCATGCATGCAGGAACAGATAAGGGCCCCATAACAAAAATGTTTGTCTAAGAAGATTGCATAACTACGATTGATTTTATGCACCTGCTGCTTTTTAAAGTAGCTGTACTTGTGATTTAAGAAAGAGTATCAACTTCACATTCATACATGCGTAGTGTATGTTAGATGAACTAATATCTGATTGGATCTGCATTTCAGTTCCTTATTAAGGCAGCAATTTGGACATTGTTTGGCAGCCAGAATGTAAACAATGTAAGTGAACTCTGCAATGTGTCCATTTGCTTGAAATGCCAGCTAACACTATATTTTAATTTAGCTCCATGTTTCTTAATGGCAGCAGCTATTTACACTAGATGCAAATAACTATAGATGCTGTTTACATTAAGTGAAAATAGCAGTATTTTTTAAATAGTAAAAATAGTTTGGCAAATGGCGGGTTCGACCTTGGGTCGATTGCGTCAAAAAGCACATGCCTTACCATCTAATACTCCACTGGAACTGATGTTTGACAAGCGTCTTTTGTACTGTTGACTACTCCAATCACATGTTGGTGGGCAGAGTTAGTGTAAATAGCTTCTGCCAACAAAGCGGGCTATTTGAACTTAGTGTAAATAGACATTTTTCTTAGCAGTTTTTGCATGTAAATTGGATAAAGGAGATCACACATAAAAATCTCATTTAAAAATCTCATTTTAAAAGATTTTAGAAAATTGTATAGGAAGGAAGCACAGAATTAGAAATGTTTACACAATATTACACAAATTATGCACTATTTCTAGGTGATTAATCAAAGGAGTGAGACAGTCAGATTTTCTTACTTCTGTCGAAGCTGAAGATGCGTTTTTGGATCATCAATCAATTAATGCTGGAGAACATGATCATCAGGTTTTTCTAAATTCTTAGTCATTTTCAGTTAAGCATTTCATCCAAACTGCTATTCATTTGCAATGAAAAAAGCATTAAATTATAAAACTGCAATAGAGAAGCATCTTCACTAGTGGCCTCAGACCGCGCTATAAACTGTATATCAGAATCTCTTCTCGTTGACACATTTCTGCTTTCGCCCAGTTTACCATCATATGCCCAGCTCTACTCAGAGGTGCTACATTTAAATATTATTGTCATCAAAAACAGACATCTCTCTTTGTTTATGTGCATTTGCTCATGCTTTCTGTGGAAAAGCAGATCTACCAATAAGATGAGGTAGATGGTTCTATTTGCAAAACCATATGGTGAAGGTCATCTGTTTTTTTTACGAATGAAATAAACACCCTTGATTTCCCCATATGTGGCCATTGAATCAGCTGAGAGGAATGGACATAGTAAACTTTTACTCTTCTACTTTACTATTTCCGCAGTGCAAGTCTTAAGTCTTAATCTATTATTGAGTCTCTAATCCCTTTTGGTAATAGTTTTCTATATGCTGTGGGTTGATTTTACTGTCCCTTTTGTCAATACGACTAGAAGACATAGCATGAAATATATACAGTGCAATGCATTTAGTCACTTCTAGTGTGACAAATGAGCCAAAAGTAACATTAACAGTGATTTCAACATCAATTTGTTGACATTGTTTAATCGGACTGCCAAATGTTAAATCTGTACAGAAAATTGTATTTAAAATGAAAATAACTTTGTATTTCCTGCAAAAGAACAGGAAATTAAACATGCAACATAATGAGGTCACGTGACTGCACTGGGGCATATAACAATAAGAAATGTTATGGTAACAAATTTAGGTTATAAAAACATTGCTTTGAAATGTTTCTAATATGCAGAAATGTGCAGTTTTCTTTTCATGATTATAACGTTCTTTAAATGTTACAAAAATATTTCTTACATTGTTCTACTATTCAAAGAACATTAGAATGTTCAGTTTCCTTGTCGTGATTAAAAAATGTTTCCTATAACTCATATTTCCTACAAGTATACATAACGTCATGACAAGGTCCCAAAAATGTTGTTTTTGGAGAATATTTTCTCTCAACATGATGTTATTTGGACTTGATGAACGTTCTCATGACAAGGATGAGCATGTTGTCTGAGAATGTTTTCTCAGCGTTCAGACGACGTATATCAAATACTAATAAAGTTAGAAAAAATTTCCGTAAATATTACCTTAAACTTTAGTGAAAAGTTGTGTGAATGTTTTCTGTTGGCTGGGTGGCTTCCATATTGTTTCTCATACGATCTTATTTTTCTTAGTGTGATAAAAATTTTAATTATTTGAAGATAATATACTATAAAGACCATCTAATCGAAAGGTTCCATTGATTTTAAAGGTTCTTCATGGAACCAATGAAATTAGCCAATAAGAAACCTTTGTAAGAGTGAACTAGCCACACTTCCATACACTGCACATTGTGATGTTACACATTGTCTCTGTTTTGTGTAACTTTGTGTCTAAGGGCTGCAGTAAACACCTGTCACAAGTTACGGAAGCCAGACATCAGCTTGAGAGAGTTACTGCCGCTTTCATCCATTTGTGTGACTGGATGAGGTGACATTTGTGAGGCAGCAAAGCAGTTTTACAGGCTTCCCATGCTGCTCAGATAATTTTATCAGCCCAAAAAAGGCCGTGCTGGCGAGTGCGTAGGTAGAGGATTCCGTGTAACCAACAGATGATAAATAACGCCACCAGGTTCGAAGCATTTCGACGGCTCAAACAGAAGCATTTACCAGCAGCGGTTAGGGCATGTTTCCATCAGAGTCACTGACCGATGCAAAGTTTTCCCTGGAGACCTGGCGTCTGCATTCAGAGCTTTGATTGGATAAATTGTCTTGGCAGCACGGAGGATGTTGTTTTTTCATGAATCAGTGAGCCCCTCAATCTGCCAGTAGAGCTCTGCTGTCAGGAAAGTATTTCAGCATTCAGACGGTTTTCATAGGAACTCTTCGAATCCAGACGCTACCGGTAAACTCTCATCAAACCAACTGACTCTGTAGAAAGAAACTGTCAAACAGCAGAACAACACTCCATTGTTATAAACAAACTAAGAGTTTTTAATCACGCAATTATAGTTATGCAATATGCAAAAATATGCAGCACAGTGAAGATAAACTGCAGCAGGTCTGAAGATCTCAAACCACAAACCTGATTAAATGAAGGTAAAATTAATAAAAATTAGCACAATGAGCGGTGCTTGCCTGTACAAAATGTACAATGACAATTCTGTGCCATTGTAGATGGTTATTTAATTATTAGGTGGTTGCTAGCATGTTCTTTGTGGTTTCTAGTGTGTTCTGTCAAGGCTCTGTGATGTTTTGGCTTGTTTCCACTTGATTTTAGTTTTTTTTTATATTATGACAATGTAAAAACAAGTAAACAACACAAAACTGCAATAAGACAAAATACACTTATTATGTTCAATATACAATAAAGTCTGGTATGCTGTGTTATTTCTCAGTTTTGTTTTTTGCCTTAAAGATGTTTTTACTGGAAAATCAGTTTAAAAAAAAAAACTAATTAGTGTACAAATGGCTGAAATTAAGTCTTAGGTCTTTTATCGTCTGCCAGATTTTAGTCCAGTTCCTTTGAAAAGTAATAGCACACCAACAATGCTTCTCAACAGGACGTAAGATCTGAAATATAATTAGCACAAACAGCAAAGTTTAATACTCATGGGTTTCTTTGAATGCCTAACCTTATGAGCAAAGCAGTCGTGATGTTTGCCAGAGCACTTCAGAAAATGAAAAATTCGTAAGTGTTCTCAAGCAAATCTGACCAAATGAGACTCAAAAGTAGTTTTGCAGAAGCCACCTACTGGACATGTCAACACAGCGATGGTCTAATAACTCATTATGTGTAAACTTTGTCCTCAAGAATTTGATAATGGAATTTTTATGTACCAATTTACAGCATTACAGGTAAGACTACAGCCAGGCATGCCGCACGGATGGAAATTTGGTGGAGGCAGTGATCTATCTTCACCCAATAAAACTTTTATGACAAACGTCTGATGTTAACCTACAGTTAAAAGTTTAAGAAGGAAGTATCTGGCTTCGTACATGTATTTGACTCACATGCGTGCAGATCTAAAGAACACTTTACAGTCTTTACATGACGAACGTACAGTGAGTTCAACAGCATGCATACGTGTGTATGTGTGAACGTCGAGCTCGTGAAGAATCCACGCTCTTAAACGAAAGCAGCTTCAGGTTTATGGTTGGACGTTTGAGCGTTAAAGCTGGAAAAAGAGCAGTGCTGGGGTTTTCTCATACGGAGACCAGCAGCTGATGTTAATTAAGACCGTACGCGATCCTGATCTGATGGAATCTCTGTGCCATGGAGCACAAGTAAATCCACCGACTCCAACGTTTTCCGCTCTGGATATGGCCATGATGTCAGTGGAAATATTTACGGTTTCTCTCAATAAGCCACTCTGGGAGTAGTATATGCCCACCCCCGTGGACTGTCTGGATGGCCATGTCGGATTTGACCAAAACAAAAATGATTTCAGATTTCGTTTGTCAACCAGGTCTTCACTAGATTTCATTATGTCTTCATGGAATGTTCACACAACTTTCACTGACATGTTTTAAAAGTTAAATATAAGGACAACATATTCTTAACGTAATGTTTATGGAACGTTCTGAGATCAACATTCTCAAAACAGCCATATGATGTCATTTGTACTTGATAAACATTCTAAGAAATGTATTTTGTAACTGTTAAATAATGCTATAATCATGACAAGAACTGGACATTTTAACATCCTTAGAACATTCAAATTAAATGTTGAAATAAAGTTATAGTTTAGGTGAAAATAAACCTTTCAACAACATTAGAATCACAATGAGAAAACCGGGTATGTCATTGTTGTAGAAACGTTTCAAAAATGTTCCCACAATGTTTTTATAACTTAAATTTGTTACCTCAGTTACTAGCAGTATAATGAAAAATTGTTTAAAAGTCACCAAAATCTTTTTCAGTGTATAGTGCATTTACTTTTTTGCACACTTAAAACTAGATTTTGTGCGCGGTATGAATGAAATTCAATACTTTTTGGGGTCTTTTTAGGGGTTTGGCAGTATAAATCACCATCCTCTTTTCTTCTCTGTAGAATCAAAAGTCTGACAAGCTGTCTAACATCTCCTTTTGTGTAGTGTCTTTGAGTCAGACCGCACAGGAAGAGAGAACAAGATCTCTATAGTTCAGCTTTTTGCTGTCCAAAGCTGTTTTTCAACCGCATTGACCTCCAAGCAGCAGAGCATCTTTCCATAGATCAGCGTTCATGGCAGAAACAGTGTATCGCTCTCTCTCCGCCTCAATGGAAAAAGCAATCAGATACGTCATGCCTCTTAAACCACCACGTTCTGTCCTTGTTCATACAATTATAACTTTTAAGACTGTTTAATATTGATGTCGTTTTATAGCCTTCTTTTATGAGAACTGCACTTATGAGGGACTTCAATAAAATGAAGCATGTCTGGATTAAAAATCCAGTGCGTTTAATGTGTAGGACGGACATACTTTACATCATTTTTAGATTTCAACACCTTCCGTCTTTTGGACAGATCAAGCAGAGAAACTGGACAGCTTAGTGTTATGTGTTTCATTTCAGTCAACATCAAAGTTGTCAGTTTACAATGAAATATGGACTAACAGCAGCTAATATTGATGCCAGATCAGTATCATTCACTTGAATGAGTTCAGATGATGAAAGTATTCTGGATAAACTGGGGTCAGAGTTCTCAATTCTGAAGATTGTGCAATGAAAAGTTTCTCAAACTTTTATTTCAGAAGTGCAAGGAAAATGTGCTTTTCCATGATATGACCCCTTGAACGCAGGATTTGACCCTAAACAGAGTGAGAAAGCTGAAGCTCGTCATAAATCCAGAGACTGTCCACTGTGGCCAAAAACACACCAGAAGAAAACTTTCCATCGAGGCAGAAGGAAAAAAATATATAGCAAAACCGTGTTGTGTAACTCCTGTTATGTGTAAAAGTAGCTTCAGAAACAGTTCAGATTGACTTACATGCAACTATTTGATAAAATCAATGACTTGTCATTATCAATTTTTATTTAATTGATTCATTTTGGTAGATAAGTTGACAGTGAATTATTTTTAGTTGGGTCTTTGCACTGTAGAGAGCTGTTTTTCGTCAGTGGACACCAAAACAGCATTGGAGCAAAACAAACTGAGACATTTAGGTTAAATAACCTTTGTATATAGATGATGATTATTATCATTATTTGTAATTTTTCTGTTAAACTATCCATTTAACAAGCCATTTTGTTTGAGTACTTGTATCATTATGTAAACTAAAGCTACTTAAAAGAACAGTACACCCCCAAAAAATTCTCTTGTTCTGTCATTTCCTCGCCCTAATGCTGTTCCAAACCTTTCTTTCTTCTTTGGAACATGACAGAAGATATTTTGAAAAATTTGATAGCCAAACAGTTGTTGGTCCCCATTGATTCCCCATAGCATGGGGTAAAAAATATTATGGAAGTCAATGACTACCATCAGCTGTTTGGTTACCAACATTCTTCATATATAATACCTCAGATGTTGATATATCTTCACATTTTATGAGGTTTTACTGTCAAATTTAATCTTTAACTTTCACAGCCAGCATTTAATTTTTTTTTTTTAAGTTGCCTACCAGCAACATTTTTGATCATTTTCACAAAACTTTCATGGCACACAGAATATTTGTTGTATGAGTGTATGAACATGCAATATGTCAAGAAAGAATAGAGCCTCTGCTTTTAAACAAACAAAAACATTTTATTTTAGCTTTATTTATCAACACTTGTATGTGGTCAAGTTTCATAAAAAAGCAACATTTCAAAAAGCTGAAAATCATGTTTTGGTCAAAGTTTACATCCGGATCGGATTCAGAACGATGTTTAAAACATAGATGAAGTTGATTGCTTCCATCAACACACACAGAGCTTGCACGGTCCTAAACCACTTCCTGGGACGTCCTCTCATTGGGTAACATCATTTCATTCTTCAGCATGTTTTGATTCAGTACTCCTTTAGAAGATGCGTAATGGCGCCTCCTGCCATATATGAAAAGATGGAAAGCCGGAAAATTCCGTCAGTGGCAGGGAAAGAGTTAAAGTCAAGAAACCAAAAAAAAGCGGAAACTATTATACCAACAAAAATGTTGTTTTGGGTAGTTTACTATGACGACTACCTAAACCTCATAATGGTTTATTGTACCATCTTATTTTTCCTTTATAAAAGAGAAACAGTAGAGTTTGATGTAAACCCTTTACAGCATTAGAGAGAACAGATTTTCCACTCCGATCTGTCAGTAAAGGATGAGAGGAACGCTGACTGCCTGTATGTATCAGAGCAAAATTCCAGATCACAGATCTGATCGCCAATCCACTAATTCCCACCATATATCGAATATACAGGAAATTTACAGAGCAGAATGAGTGTTCAACAGAACAGAACAGAGCAGTCATTAAGAGACTCGTGCTGACAAAGGAGAGCTTCCGCAAACAATCACTGAGCTTGTTTACCCATGATGCTCTACAGGTGCCTGCTAACACTAGATCTTTCTGATGTAGACGTGAGCGGCACTTACGCAGTCAGAAGTCACTTCGATGATGCCGGGGTGTTGTAAGTGGTTGCCAGGATGATGCTCTACAGTTGCTAGGGTGTTTTGAGGGGTTTTAGCCTGTTGCTATGCAGCTGTCCTGCATCAAGTCTCTGTGATATTCTGGTTTCTGGATTTGGCTTGGATTGTTCTTTCAGTTCTGTAAATATCATATCCAGACCTCGAGTGAACAAGCCCGTTCAAGGCCTTTTTACAGGCTTTTCCCCATGTGTTGATTACTTACAAACACCTCTAAAGTCACAATACAATCAGGGTGTAGCCTGACTTATCACCTCAAAAACACCCGTTAAAGCATCAAGTCTCACACGAACAGGTTTGAAGCTGCTGGACGTCGCAGCTGTCAGTTCCAAAATCAGCCTCTGCGGTCTGCAGCCAATGCATGGTCCATAAAAACACACACTGCACTCATGCATGTGACAGAGAGGATTTCTCCTGAGTAAGAACTTTACATGCTTTCTTGCATCTTTAAGAAATAGCCTCATTCTTTAGAATCCATGAAAAATAATATGTAACAATATTTAATAACTTATATATTTTTATGTTATATTAAGATGCAGATCTATATAACTAGATATATAATAACATTTATTATAACTTTTTATTTTTTTGATTTATGTATAAAATATATTGATATTTATATGATTTATACCGATTATGTTGATTATATTTACTTCATATGTTTATTTATATTTACAAAACAAACACCTGAGTAACATATGCATTTGTAATTACACGAGGGTACAGAATTGTCCATTTTCAGTTATTATCATTTTTTCGTTTTGATCATTTCAGGCACATTGTAACCATTTTCTTCTTTTTCTGTTTAACTCTATCCCCACCATTGACAGAATTTTCCAGCTGTGTTTTCACTGTTACAGTATATGGTAGGAGGCACTATTAAACATCTTCTGAAAGAGTACTGAACGTTTGGATCAAAACATGGTGAAGCAGCAAGCGGTCACATATCTAGGCAGATGCACATGTAAAATAACACGATCATCAAACATTAAACAGCATATACAGGTCCTTTTCAAAAAATTAGCATATTGTGATAAAGTTCATTATTTTCTGTAATGTACTGATAAACATTAGACTTTCATATATTTTAGATTCATTACAACACAACTGAAGTAGTTCAAGCCTTTTATTGTTTTAATATTGATGATTTTGGCATACAGCTCATGAAAACCCAAAATTCCTATCTCAAAAAATTAGCATATTTCATCCGACCAATAAAAGAAAAGTGTTTTTAATACAAAAAAAGTCAACCTTCAAATAATTATGTTCAGTTATGCACTCAATACTTGGTCGGGAATCCTTTTGCAGAAATGACTGCTTCAATGCGGCGTGGCATGGAGGCAATCAGCCTGTGGCACTGCTGAGGTGTTATGGAGGCCCAGGATGCTTCGATAGCGGCCTTAAGCTCATCCAGAGTGTTGGGTCTTGCGTCTCTCAACTTTCTCTTCACAATATCCCACAGATTCTCTATGGGGTTCAGGTCAGGAGAGTTGGCAGGCCAATTGAGCACAGTAATACCATGGTCAGTAAACCATTTACCAGTGGTTTTGGCACTGTGAGCAGGTGCCAGGTCGTGCTGAAAAATGAAATCTTCATCTCCATAAAGCTTTTCAGCAGATGGAAGCATGAAGTGCTCCAAAATCTCCTGATAGCTAGCTGCATTGACCCTGCCCTTGATAAAACACAGTGGACCAACACCAGCATCACTGACTGTGGGTACTTGACACTGGACTTCAGGCATTTTGGCATTTCCCTCTCCCCAGTCTTCCTCCAGACTCTGGCACCTTGATTTCCGAATGATATGCAAAATTTGCTTTCATCTGAAAAAAGTACTTTGGACCACTGAGCAACAGTCCAGTGCTGCTTCTCTGTAGCCCAGGTCAGGCGCTTCTGCCGCTGTTTCTGGTTCAAAAGTGGCTTGACCTGGGGAATGCGGCACCTGTAGCCCATTTCCTGCCCACGCCTGTACACGGTGGCTCTGGATGTTTCTACTCCAGACTCAGTCCACTGCTTCCGCAGGTCCCCCAAGGTCTGGAATCGGTCCTTCTCCACAATCTTCCTCAGGGTCCGGTCACCTCTTCTCGTTGTGCTGCCTTTTCTGCCACACTTTTTCCTTCCCACAGACTTCCCACTGGGGTGCCTTGATACAGCACTCTGGGAACAGCCTATTCGTTCAGAAATGTCTTTCTGTGTCTTACCCTCTTGCTTGAGGGTGTCAATGATGGCCTTCTGGACAGCAGTCAGGTCGGCAGTCTTACCCATGATTGCGGTTTTGAGTAATGAACCAGGCTGGGAGTTTTTAAAAGCCTCAGGAATCTTTTGCAGGTGTTTAGAGTTAATTAGTTGATTCAGATGATTAGGTTAATAGCTCGTTTAGAGAACCTTTTCATGATATGCTAATTTTTTGAGATAGGAATTTTGGGTTTTCATGAGCTGTATGCCAAAATCATCAATATTAAAACAATAAAAGGCTTGAACTACTTCAGTTGTGTTGTAATGAATCTAAAATATATGAAAGTCTAATGTTTATCAGTACATTACAGAAAATAATGAACTTTATCACAATATGCAAATTTTTTGAAAAGGACCTGTACATCAAACTTGCCTAACATCAGCCAGAAAGTGGTATAAGAATGTGCAAGCTTTAGGAGTGTTGATGGAAGCGATCTTCTCCATCTATGTTTTGATGATCGTTCTGAATCCCATGCAGATGTAGTCTTTTCCCTCCAAAAAAAAAAAAAATTTTTTTTTTTATTATTTTTTTTTTAAGCAGAGACTTTTTGACATATTGCATGTTCCGCTATATTCATACCATAAAATATTCTGGGGTTCATGAAATTTTTTTAAAAAATTTAAAAAATGCTAGTGGTGCTGGTAACGTAAAAAATGCTGGCGGGGAAAGAGTTAATCTGACAGTAAAGTGAAGAAGCAACAGGAGTCCATGGGAAGAAGGGAGTGCAGAGATGGATTTAAAAGCATAACATAAACGCCACCATACAACATGTCTGCGCTTGTGTAGAGCCCACCAGGCCACGTCTCACACTCCTGAGAGGAAGTTTGGTAACAAAACGCCTGCCAAGAACATTAAAGTATGGTAGTATAACAGACAGGATAGACCACAGGAGAGGTTTATGTGTCTTAGTGAGACCAGGAAAATGTGATGTGGCTTTCTATACTGCTCACCCACCTCTGCTGAATAACTCAGTCACTTACATAATATACAGCTGGTTCATAAAACTGTGAACATGAAAAAAAAACTAGAGTTATGCTATGGATTGTTGTGTGGTTTATGCCATTGCATAATAGTGTTGGAGTTATTTGACCCATCTATACACTTCCATATGCTTCTTTTTACCTACAGATTCAAATATGTTTGGAGTGATGGATATGTGCTGAGAGACCGTTGGCCATAAACGTCATTTTCAATGTGTCTTGAGTTTTCCCATCAATAATAATCAACAGATCAAACGCTTCTCCAGGTGAGATGGATGAGCAGCCTCTGCCGGTGTGATTCATGATTGTTCATGATCTTCTCCAGGATTCATATACAGTTCATTCAGGTGGAATCTACAGTATGTGGACCAGATGGATACAATACTACAAAGTCACCACTGTACATTTTACACATACCGCTTGTTTTGGACAGACTTGACGATAAGGGTCATGCCCCTTCAGAACTGAATTGAGAATGCTTTTTAAATTCCAGTTCCGTTGCAGAATTTTAAATGAATTTGAATCGAGGTGGTAAACGGGATGCAGAATTGCAGTTTGAATTTGAATGTAAAGTAGAAGGATAAGAAGGATTTGATTGTATAGGTAAAAATTGTATTGAGTTTGATAATACATATTGGTTTAAAAGTTTTGAAGAACAAAAAAGCCTTGAAGTTGAAGGACAGAGAGAACGGACGGATGGTTAGTTTGAAAGTTTGGGATTTTGATGGATAAATACTGTATGACAGTTATCAGCAAGGCCAAATGGGGTCATGCTAGAGCAGCATGCAACAAATTGGAAGCTCTGGGAATGTACTGTTTGAACCTCTGAAGGTAAACTCTGTTGTGTGGCGGCGCAGCGGCTAATGGCTGTCGCTTGCGTGTGTTCTGCTGCATTTGTTTTGCTGTGCACCTGCTGTGTTTGCTTGCCGCAGCTGCTTTGTGTTTTTTGTTGGTTTTGTGTGGAAATACAAACTAATTCCCCGGGCGCCACAACATTGGCTGCCCACTGCTCCGGGTGTGTGTTCACTACTGTGTGCACACTTGGATGGGTTAAATGCAGAGAACAAATTCAGAGTATGGGTCACCATACTTGGCCAAACACCACTTCCCCTTCCCTTCCCTAATTGCGCTGTTGGTCATGCTAGGTGGAAGTCAGATGCTGTCTGCTAGCTGTTGGTCACAGTTAACTAGCCTATGGGTTTTTTGTTTTTTAAATCAATATAAAATAAGAAATGAAAAAAAAAAAGTAAAAAAAAACAAATTTGAGCTCTGTCTTATGAAAATGCGTATAAATAGTACGCCAAATAAAAACAAAAACTCGTGGTATTGATACGCAAAAATGGACTTTGGCGTACGAACGTGTTTGGCGTGTATATAATAGGCTACGCAGTTTGAGTGCATATGATACAAAACATTTTTGGCGTGCATATAATATGCAGTTTTCTTTGCTGATGTCCCCAAGTTCAGCTGAGTAAGGAAAAACAAGGAAAATAATATGAATTACCAAAGAAATGATATATTAATATTAATCAAACCCATAACTTTTTATGACTTTGATTAATATAAGTAATGCCATTGATAATAATATTATTTTTATTGTATTTCCTGACCTCCATCATTTCTTACTGAATATTCTGTCATTTAGAAATATGCCACATTACAGATGTTAAAAGTGTGCAATTGTCATTTTATGGATTTAGTATTTTCATGAAACTTAGATAAATTTATAAAAAAAAAAAAAGTTTGGAAGTTGAATAGTGAAGTTCTGATGAATAACAGACTGAGAAACCTCCATCACAGCACATTCATCATTGAGCACATTTCATCAGTTTATCCTCTCACCTCTCATCAGCAGATCAGATCTGAAGAACAGACGTCGCGCCAAACACATGAAGAGAATCCATTGACAGGCAGAGAAGAAAGATGAATGTTTATGTAGGAGATGTTACCGTTTTGATTCAGGATCCAGTTCTCTCCTCCTCATTTTCATTATGGTAAGTGATTTCTTTCAATTCCTCAGAAGATTTCATCTAGAACACCTCGTACATTCACAAAAGATATAAGATGCGCCTTAAGTTTTCATTTGTTTGTTTACATTGATTATAATTTCCAGTGTAAAAATGCCTGTCCTTTTGGCAATCGGGTTTAATCATTTATCTGCATCCAGTTTTATTCAGCACAGAACATCTGGCACTTAATAAAATAAATAACTGGGCAACATTTGCATAAATCTAGATGTTATGTATTTAAATTACATATACTATTTCCATCCGTTTGGATTTTGCAGTTTTAACAAACTTAATTTGATGCATATTTGTCAGTCACACATAAATTAAACAGATCAGAGTTTTATAATAGTACTAATAAACCGTTTTAAATACACAAGATCAATTTTTATAATGTTTTTAATATATTTTATACGTTTACATCAATAAATTAATTTAGTTTTAAGCTCATACATTTTAATAAATGAAATATTGATTGTTGCACAATTAGCCATATTTGACAATGTTCATTCTTTTTAACTGAATAAATGTAATTATTAATAGTTTAATTGTCACAATGAACAGATCTATGCTAATTCCAATCAATTTGAATGAATGCATTTTGAAAATATTATTTAAATAAATTTTATAAAAAAAATTTAAATAAAGATTCAAATAGCTATTAATAATCTATGTTTTGTTTTTTTAGTTCATAAATCTTACCTGTTTAATTTCTGACTGAAAAATATGCATCACATTAAGTCTATCAGTTCATTTATGTTAAAACAGTGTAATCCAAATGGAAGGAAAGACAGTTGAAATACATGGATCTTAAATTTAGGCCTACATATTTTGGCGTGTGGTCCCCGTTTAGTCCATCAGCGCCTCAGCAGACGACGCGGCTCCTGGGCTCATGAAGCACGACTCCTGTGGTGTAACGCAGGGCAGTTTGCGGCCTCTGTGTTTCTGAGGGCATGACCTCTCTGTGGGAGAGCACATGGGATCATGCGATGACTCCAGCCTGAAATACTGACTGAGAAAAGCATTCGGGAGGCAAACAACCTGCAGATGTTCAGGACCCCTTAATGCAGGAGCCAATTTACACGTCCCTGCTGGTGGCCTGCAGGCGTCTTTTCTTCAAAACTCTCTTTGTTTTGGAGGGACAACAAGATGCTCATGAGAAAGAGGTTCATGTATATTGACAGCATAAGAATAAAGTTTGATATATTTTGCTTCTTATTTCGGCCAAGAATCACCTTGACAGAAGAGGCGGTCTGATTAAGATGTAACTTGACAAAACACAGTTGACTTTTTATGTCACATTTATAATAGTAAAAGCAAAATTGATTGGACGCAATGCTTGTCAACCAACAGTTAGCTTCATAAATATATGACTTGGCAGAATGTATTCTGAGTCTACCCTTTTTCTAAACACTGGTGATGAACTGCTGATTTATTGGACGCAATGCTGAAAAGGCAGCAGAATAGTCTTGAGTGTTCAAGTAAATCTTTTTTAAGGTCACAAACATTGCCAAAACTATCGACTAGATCTTCCTCCGAGCGCTCATTGCAGCAGTTGGGGATCTTGGAAAGACAATAAAAAAACCCGCATGCACTCGGTCACCTGGACATTGCGGAAAACCTGCCGATCATATTGGAGCTTGCCATTGTTTTGTGTACAGTATCCACCAGATGGTCCTTAGCATGGTTTACTGCGGATTTCGCTTCGAATTTTGGCTGGAGATAGTGGAGTGACATAAAAATGTGACGTATTTCATGCAGTAGTCCAGAGGTTTGAGCTCAGAGCTTGTGTGCGAAGGTTCAGTGACCAGGTGGTTTCGTTGAAGTTTGCTGGCAGAATCGCAGGTTCTCATGAACTTAATGTCTTAATAAAGTCACTATGGATAAAAGCATTGACTAAATGACACGTAATGTAATCAGGCAGCTGTTGAGTCTGCGGGGAACTGCTTTCAGCATGCCATCTGTGACAGTTTTAAGAAAACCTGATAATTATTGGAGGCTGAAGTATTTTTTCCAACATCTGAGTTACATTTTCTCTCCATTTACGTTCTTTTATCGCTAATCTTTGTCAGCCAGCCAGATGCTTCGTCCGTCCCCTGCAGACTTTCGCTTTTGACCACATGCAACTTTTGACAATGAACAATCATGGCGAACGCTCTCCTCCGCTTTGTTTAAAAGCAAGAATTTGTTTGCTCATGAAGAATAGCGATTTTTCATTAGTGATCAGAAACACGTTCAGCTGTTTTCACACATTTCTAAGACCATGTGTTTCAAACACATATCATGATTGCCACAAGATGAGCCTCACATGCAGTTACAGTCCAAAGGGGGGAAATTCACGAAATCTAGCTTCGTTTTTATTATGCAACATGCAGCGCATTGGTTTTCTTTTCATTTTGGGTTAAATTTATGACCTAGGCATTTTTTTTTTTTTTCGTGAGATTTACTCAAACACAGCAGTAGACAATATAATTATGAAGAATAATTCATTCAGATGCTCTTAGTGTCTCAATATGCACAAAATAACAAATCATATATTTTCATCTTCAAATGTGCTTGATATTTCCTTTAGTTAAGATAATACATTCCATACTGGCAGATGTGCTCTGGAAATTTAATAATTACAAAAAAACATCTCCTTTCCAAAGAAACCTCATCTATTAGCAGAAGAAAAGCCTTGCTGGGCTTCTGTAAATGTGATGTTTTCAAATCCCACATGAGCCTGGAAATTAATCATCTTACTCATTTTATGAAAAATAAATTTAATGTATTATTTTTATTTTAAGTGAGGATATTAGTGATTTATAGAGTGATATTTTCCTTCATTCCTAACCTATTAGTTGGAAATATGTGGATTGGAAAGAAGTGGGTGAGATGCTTTATCAAATAGCGTACAATAACAAGGAAAAAGTATATTTCATTAATAACACTTATGAAATCTTTTGTTTATAGGTTTGGATCCAATGCGATTGCAATTCCTTTAGTTATAACCAGGATATTCGCCAGAGTTTAGGCCAGTCCAATTTAGGAAATATATTTTTGCTGTGTAAACTATTTTGATTAATTTAGTTTTTTTAATGCATTGAACATGATTTGCCCATAAAAAGTCATGACAACCAGTTTATTTGTTTGTCAAAGTAAGCATGTCTCACTATTATTCATACTAATATACTGTTGATGTTCTAGTTTTGCATGTGTGTCAGATATACAAATTCTCATATGGCATCATGCAATATCAAGTATGCATATACAGAATAAATATTAATATTTGGTCTATGACTTATCCCTCACCGAACATCAATAATACAAATTGCGCTGCTTTTGAGGAGGTGCACTGTTGCTTTAAGAGATCAGATGAGTTTTGCACGTGCAAAGCATCACTCACTAATTTTAGAAAATGACAAATGTTTAATGTTGACGCCCAAAGGATGAACTGCATCCATTACCGCAGGAAAACAATTCTCAGTACTGACAGATGATATCCAAGACCCCAATTTAGATTAATATGCCACTGTCCATTACAAAAAACGTGAAAGATGTGCGAACACGTGGAATGTAATCATGAAATAAATAAACAAACATGATTATGTTGCATCTAGTGAACACAGTTATATAGAAATAAATTATGACATTTAATATGATATTTTTGTTGCATCTGCAGTCAATGAGCCTTATAACAGCCGAATAGAAGCCTAATCTCACTTAGGTGCTGTTTACACATCTGTCTGGAGTGATCCGATCACATGTCAGCCGAGACAGATGGCTGTTTACACCTGGTACTAACATGTCTCAGATGTTTACATTGTTCTAGATTGAGAGGTTGCTCTCATTTAAACTGGCAAAGTCTAATTGCATGTGAGGTGAGTCGACGGCCTGCGGTGTTGAAGCATCAAGATGCATTAGCGTTTACACTACACATGCAATCTGACCGCAACCTCAGAATGGGATCTGATCACAAGATCCATTGGATGCAGATTTAAAGCCCACTTGTGAACAGATAAACGCACCGAAACAATTGGTGTATTTACTTTGTAACTATTTGTGGCATGTACTAGCAGTTTCTGAGTGGACATTATTTTAAAGAAATGGCAAGTAACAATGAATTAAGAGTCAAATGTTGAAGAGAGACAGAAGTAGTATTTGAAGTGGTAAAATATACTCCAATAACCTTTGAAAAAAATCTTTTTTGACAGTGGAACACAACTCAGGTCTTTCTTGTTTCTCTTTCAGATCAGCTACTGATGAAACAAGAGTCTGAAAAAATAAACCTATGCCCCAATTTCAGTGGAAAAGCAATTAAAAATATCTGATATTCAAAACCACATTGAGTGCTATGATTATAAACTTTAGAGTTCAATCAAAAATGAAAATGTGCTGTAAAGTTACTCACCTTCAGGCCATCCAACATGAAAATGAGTTTGTTTCTTCAAGAGATTTGGAGAAATTTAGCATCAGCTGTTCACCAATGGGTCCTCTAGTCTACAGTGAATGGGTGCCGTCAGAACGAGAGTCCAAACAGCTGATAAAAACATCACATTGGTGAGCAACTGATGGAATGCTACATTTCTCCAAATCTGCTCCCATGAAGAAAATAACTCATCTACATCTTGGATGCCCTGAGGGTCAGTAAATTTTCACAAAATTGTAATTCTTTGGTAAAATATTCCTTTATGGATGTGCAACAGGACCTCACACTTGCGATGTGTGACCAAGCATTCATATCCAAGTACTTACAATATATTTCTGCCCAAATAACAGTTTTCGTCTTTATTTTGCAGTAATATTTTTAAATAATGGAATAAAGATGCGGTTTTACATCAGCTTGCAGAATGCTTGGGTTAACGTTGTTTTTAATCCAGATAAAGAAGTCTATGATCTATAAAAACAAAGGAATTTTCCCTACAATGTGGAAAAATACAGACGAGAAGCAGCCAGGGTGGATTTTTCCCTTTGAAAGAAAAAAAAAAAAAAAAAAAAAAAAAAAAAGTGAAGTGAAGCATTGGTCAGCGAGGAAAGAGCGTTTATACTTCATTTCCTGTGCACCATAGTCAAAGTGGAACAGTGAAACAGACTTTATAGTGTGTAACATCCAACAAACAAGCCAACTGTTGTTCAGGAGGATCCAGCAACATTCAGTTCCCATGTTCAGAAATTTGGTCACTGGATATCATTAATGAAAGAAAGAAGGATTCATCTGTACTGTGTGTGGAATTTTTATAATTCTGCTGGCCAAAGCACGCCAATCATTTTTGGGACACGCTGGTGGCTTGTTTTAACTCCTCGTGTCTCTTAGGACGATCTCACACTACAATCCGCTTGATGTCAGTGTTTGCTTGGTTAGTGTGAATGCAGTCATTTGCAGAAGTGATTTAGAATTTAAATTTTTATTAATGCTTTCTTTCTTTTGCATTTTCTGTATTTTTGACCCTGGAGCACAAAAGCAGTCTTAAGTCGCTGGGGTATATTTGTAGCAATAGCCAAAAATACACTGTATGGGCCAAAAAATTACACTTAAGACTGGTTTTGTGCTCCAGGGTCACATTTAGTTTTTTTTTCTGTATTTCTTTCTTTCGCATACACTTTCTTTTGCACTTACATACTTCTTTTGCATTTTCTGTTGCACTTCTTTCTATCGCTTGCTCGCTCTCTCACTTTTGCACTTATTTTTTCCTTTTTCTATAGTTTCTCTCTTTCGCACTTTCTTTCTATCACATGCACTTTCTTTTGCATTTCCTTCCTTTCATTTTCTTTCCTTTCTTTCTCTTTCGCACTTTGACCATTTTCCATTTTCTTCTGTGCTTTATTTCAGCTTTCTATATTTTGTGCTTTCTTGCATTTTGTTTTGCTCATTCTTTAATTTCTGCTAGTTTCGAAGACAACATTTTATGTTTTCATTTATTTTAACTTGTACTAAAATAACAAAAACTGAAATAAAATGTATAAACACGACATTAAAAAAATCTAAAATTAATAAAAATGACAAAAACATTCAAACTAAACTTAAAATGAAAATAAACTTATTCCAAATATTAATAAAAACTAGTCTTTTTACTTAATTATTTACAAAGCTATAGCAATTTCTAAGTTACTACTGATTTTTTCAGTGTAAGTAGCCAAAAAACAGCAGGCAACTTGCTACATCATTTTACAGTGGTTGTGTAAGATAACAATGTTTTGATTCAGACTGGATAAAACCCTAGGCCTGTGGAGTCCCAGCACATCCTCACCACATAATGTTTGGCAGGCTAATCAAAGCCTTCTCGCATGCTGAACTGTCCCATGTGCTGCAGTTGGGATGGTGTGAAACAGAACGATGATTTTACAATTGCTCCAAGACTACATGCCTCTGATGTACTAAACCAACACAAAGACATCAACAAGCACACATGCAGACATTCGGTTGCACGTTCACACGTATGCATACTTCTGAGCAAATCCACCTAATCCCTTCTTTGCTCAGGTATGCTTGACTGTTCGCTTTAACACAAAGAGGAGTGTCTCATCTTTCACCAGTGTGTTGTCGTCTAATTGTGAAGGGGATTTACGCTGTCGAGTGTTGATTGTGATCTGTCTTTTACAACATGACAGGGAAGAGTGTTCAAGCAAGTACTCTCTAACAGACTTTGTTTGAAATTGCTATTTTAATGCACAACAGTAACAATGTATCTTAAAAACAGTTTGTCACAGTATATCAGGTTATTCAGAAAAAATCAGTTCACTGATTCATAAATTAAACAAAGTAGGCCTTGTATGGCATTTTAATTTTGAAGGAAAAACGTTTAGGTATAAATGTATGCATTTAATTTAATGCTGTCATTCTAATTTGTTTTTGTTTATATATTTTTAACTTATATTTTATTATCAATATTTTGTAATTAATTTTGTATAAATATTTCAAATTAATAATGAGATATTAAAAATTCAATAAAATAAAAATGTAGTAATATTTTATATTACTTAATGTTTATAATATTTTAATTAAAAAAATTACATGAAAAATGACAAAATAATAATATAGCAATATTTTATTTAAAATAAAAAAGTATTATTTAAAGTTTTTTTTAAAGTTTTTAAAAAAGTTGCAAAGTGGCTTTCCCTGCACTGTTAGCATCAGGCAAGTTTCATCTCCAGAATGCCAAAGTCTTAGCAGTTGACAAAGCTTGATGTGTTTTATTACCAAAACTGTTGCATGCATTGAGAGGAGTTTACACTAAGCAGATGTTACTAAAATGATTTTACCACAAAACGCCTCAAATGTCTTATTTACTCATTCGGCCCACTTTAGTCTTTTATATTTACAGTCAACTTTCCTGAACAAAATTTAAAGATGAAAAAAAAAAAAAAAAATCTCCAGTCAAAAGTCAGTTTTATCTCTGATGTTGCTCCTGAAAGGCATACGGTAATAAGAACTCTATGTAGTTTTGACATCTGAGCAACATCTGAGATAAAACTGATGCACACTGAAGTTGGATGTGGGATTTTCCTGGGCATCTCGGCCTTCTGTTCATATAAAGGCATTCCATTGCATAATGCTTGGAATATGAGGTATAAAGAGACTAACTGTTTGCAGGTGTACGATTCATCAGAGGATAGAAGATGCTGTGCAATGCTGCCATTTGTGCTGAAGGTGTAAAATTATAGATGTCATTGTTACATTTTTTGTTGTAGAAAGATGGAAATTCCAAATGGAATGGAATGCAGCATAAGTCTCTTGAGCTTTAAAAGAAAAATATCTGAGCAAGCTCAACAATTTCAGTTCACATATGCAAATGTATTTCATTTGATACTGTTGTTCTAATTGAGATCACTGTTGCTGTGTGTATATATATATATATATATATATATATATATATATATATATATATATATATATATATATATATATATATATATATATATATATATATATATATATGTGTGTGTGTGTGTGTGTGTGTGTGTTTATAATTAATTTACATTATAATTACATATAAATCTAAATTATAATTCATATTTTAATTTTAAAATTATAAACACGATACAATATAAAATATTAATATATTCATATTTTATATTACTTGATATTTATATTTAATATTTGATGTAAAAATATAACCATAATAACAAAATGTAGTAGTAAAATTTAATAATTTTTATATTTATAACTAAGAAAAGGGTAAGAAAAGGAGAATGTTAAAAAAAAGTTATAAACATGAAATGATAAAACTGTAGTAATATTTTATATTAATTATTATTTAAAATTAAATATTCTAAATATGAAATATTACATAAAACAGTAGTAATTGTTATATTGTAGTAATATTGGCATTAATAAATATTTTAAAGGAAAAATATAAACGTTAATTGTTTATATTAAGCAATATAATTATATTTTAATTGAAAAAATATAAAGATTAAAACTGATGTAAAATATTCATTGATATTTATAATTAATATTTTACTGTAAAAATTATAAACATGAAAAAAATTGTATAAACATTTATTTACATGTAATTTTAATATAAATGTAGGTAATTTCGGTTTATATTTTCCTAGTTGCCTCATCATATTTTTTTACTTTTTTGTAATTTGCCCAAACAGTTGCTGATAAGTACAACCACATTATTTATATTTACAGAGCGATCCGAGAGTAGTTTACCGTAAACATTCACGAGTAAGAGGCTGAATCTAAATATGAAGCTGGGACAGACTCTCCATGTTGTTTACAAATGTGTCTACATAACCATCCCATAACCATTTACCACGCAGAGGACCATGGCTTAAGTGTTGAAAGTGACAGTGCAGTAAATCAAGCTAATTAATGTCAGAGACACAGAGAGAGAGAGGTTTCATGTGGTCTCCACCGCTGTCCATATTTCACATTTATACTCTCAAATCACTTGACAGTTGCCATGCTAATTTAGATGAACTGCAGTGAGATTAATCAAAAATATGTTCTTGATTTCTAACTCCTCTCATCTGCTCGCAAACACTGATAGAGAAATCAAACGGCGTGAGATCAGAACATGGAGCTCGTTTGAAAAAGATGCATTTATAGGGTTAGAGGGTCACTAAGTATTCAAATTTGGCATGTATCTCACCCCGCTTTCTTTGAAGTCATGCTATTATATTTCAAAGTAACTGAACTTGTGTTTTTCACCTGGTGGACGATAAAACAGGTGAAAAATAACAGACTTACTTTGAAGGAGGCAAGCAGGGTTGACAAAAAATGAACAAAATCCTATAAGATAAATGTGCAAAAATTGCCCCTCCACAATTAAATTAAATCTATTATGGCTGTAGCGATTAAAATGAAACACAATTACATGCAGATCTGCACATGTGCCTTCAGATTGCTTTTCATTGTTTTTTGCAGCGTTGCGACATAGTAACCAATCACATGCATTTCTGTTGAGCTTATGAATGCAATGGCCAATCAGATGCGTTTAGATTAGTCAGCCCTGAAAAAGCTGGCGGTTTGGTGAGTGTGTGTGCACGTTCACAAATTCTCTCATCATAAACCAAACCAAAGTGCAGAAATTATGTTAGGGACTCATTTCGCAGCTTTAGCGATTATAACGGGAGTTTTGCAGTTGATAAGACTTATAGCGTTAGAAATAGAATATAACATGACGTTTCCCAAAACACAAAAGTTTTTACTATTAATCAATATTAGTAATCATTATTACAATGTCAAGAGAAATAATTGACATTAATGATTTTTGTCATAGAATTTCAGCCCTACCCTGTAATGAGTTCTAATTTAACCAGTTTCTTGTTTAATGGAAAGTTATTCTGATTGATTGAATTGGTTAATTTGTTAAAGTATTTGTGACCGTGGACCACAAAACCAGTCTTAAGTCGCTGCGGTACATTTGTAGCAATAGCCAAAAATACACTGTATGGGTCAAAATTATCCTTTTTTTTTATGCCAAAAATCATTAGGATATTAAGTAAAGATCATCTTCCATGAAGATATTTAGTAAATTTCCTATCTTAAATATATCAAAACTTAATTTTTGATTAGTAATATTCATTGCTAAGAATTTCATTTAGACAACTTTAAAGGCGATTTTCTCAGTATTTTGATTTTTTTGCATCCTCAGATTCTAGATTTTCAAATAGTTGTATCTCGGCCAAATATGTTTGTCCTATCCTAACAAACCATACATCAATGGAAATCTTATGTATTCAGCTTTCAGGTGATGTATAAATCTCAAATTCGAAAAATTGACCCTTATGACTGGTTTTGCGGTGCAGGGTCACATCTGACATTAAAGACAATACAGATACAATTAATAAGGTAATTTAAAAAAAAATGCCCTTATAATTGTAAAAATTCCCCGGAAATCAATTCCAGGCGACAAATATTGCCCCTTAATGGAAAAGTTCATTTCTGACCCTGCAACCAAGCCATATTTACAGACTAGAATTGAATTGAACCAGTCAGAACGCTTTAGCGATTGCATAGCAACACCCTAGAAATGGTGGTTTTTAACTTTGCATGGGCTAACACTACACTTTGTTTAAATGTGCTAAAGATGGTAGAGTCTCTCTTCATCAGTAATTAGATTGGAAATATGAGCATCTGGCTCCGGTAAAGATTTCTTGCTCTGCATGTTGTTTCCATGTTAGTCAAGCGATGCCAGCGCACGACCGTTTAAAGTGCCATAATTGCCCCTGCTATTGTGACATCATTCAACTTTTGGGGAGCTTAAAGAATTAAAAAGAACTATTTCTGGCCGTTTCACCCTCATGACTTCATAAATGCTGCATTTTTATAACTCCTTCTGCAGCCTCAGGAAACTGTGTTTTATTGTAGCAGTTTACCAACAAGGTTTTATATGAGACTTCATGGAAAATGGCTCTTCCAAGAACGCCAAGTGATTCAAAGTTGTGTAACGACATTCAGATATTTGACTACATACCAGCACTGGGTGATTTTTCATTGAGTGTCACTGGAGGTTTCATAATGTATGACTGTCTGTCTGTCTGTCTGTCTGTCCACCCATCTATATATGGGCATTTGCCCGTCCATCCATGCAAAACTATCCATCTATCCATTATCTATCATCTGTCCATCTATCTATCTATCTGGCAGTCTGCCTGTCTGTCTGCCTGTCTGTCTATCTATCTTTGCAACACTGACGCTGTTTTTGAACAATGTCTTCCGTAGATCTACAGTTAAAGCCAGTTTTCAATGTCATATATTTGACAGGCAGGGCCTCGCCCATCTAGGAGACCTATAAAGTCCTAAATGCATGCACTTTCTTATTTGCATTACTAAACGTGTTATTGTGACATAAACATGCATTTAGGACTTCATAGATCTCTTAGATGGGTGAGGTTCTGCCTGTTGGGTGTATGACATTGAAACTGGCTTTATTTCTGTCGAGCATGGCACAATAGCATGACACAAACAGATAAAAGACAGATAAATATATTCAAGTCACAATTATTTATATATCAATTTATACAATGCACATGGTTTCAAATCAGCTTTACAGGAAGAAACAGAAAAAGAATGTTAATGTTGCAAAATTAATCAATTATGACATTTTTAGCAATTTCAGCTGTGAAGTAGATATACAGAAGACATTGATACAAATCAGTGTCAATGTTGAAAAGACAGACAGACAGATAGATAAATAGATGGATAGATACACGCTGTAAAAGAAGCATTAATCATTGATTTAATACTTTGTCTGCTTTTCGTTTCAGAGGTGTTTTCGAGAAAGGACAGCTAATTCTGAAAAATGGTCAAAATCAAGCCAAATGCATGAATGTGAGCAGACGTCTGAGCTAATGTCTAGAATCAGGAGCCTTGTCTGTGGGGTAAGAAAAGGAAATTGCACCCCCTACCGATCTGAACTCTGCTTTCTGACTCAGTTCTGAGCCAGAGGCTTTTTTCCATCAACATGAACGTGTGCCAGCACGCCGCTCCTAAATCAGATGACCTTGGCACTTGGACGCAGCCGACGGTCTCGGAGCGAAAGAGCTATCCATCACGCCGCAGACAGACCGCCTGTCACTCTGTTATCATGTCTCTGAAAACTCAGACTGATGTCTCATGGAGCCATATGGAGAGGAGATCCAGTATTTACTCGGAGGAGGAGCTGTGATTCATGGGTAAGTGATGTGAATTAATGAGTCTTGAATGAGACAAACTTCCATACGGCGGTCGTCCTTGTCACTGAGTGTTTTTGTAAAGGTTTCAAGGTTCATCTGAGAGAGCCAAACGTCCTCAGGGATCTTTTTAAGGTGCTCGATGTGTCTGTCGGCTCTGTGCAAGGGAGAGGGAAGTGAACACATTCCATAGTGGTGAAACAAAGCTGTTTTCTCAACCACTGAAAGTGTTTACAGATGTGCCGTCAAATTTTACATCTTAAAAGTCATCTCACCACCGAGCAATCTTAAATATATAACATTAAAAACACTGTTGCAAATCTGTCACCGGGCTCAAATGGCTTTCCGAGAGAAGAAAACACACACGCAGAAACACTAGCTTAACTCTATGAAATGTAAAGTTCTGTGACACAGTAATCCTCATTTGCGCCGTTTTCTTAGGCGCTGAGAGGGGGTGGAAAATAATCGTAGCACATGTCCTCAGACTCGCAGACTTGTGCATGGAGACCAGATGCTGCTCCAGCGGGACTGTGTCTGGGATCGGCCTGCTGGGAATCGGTTAGTCGATCCCGTAACCAAAGGCCCCGTGCACACCTGGTGATCCAAACACAACTGGACGGTGCTAAATACAGGTGCAAACTGAGCCAAACATGCTTTCTGATCTAAACTCTCAAACTACTTGCAGAATTGCAAGCGAGTGAGTAAGCATTATAACACAACCATTCATTGTTAAATTTGTATTTTAAATTTTTTTCTTTAAAATTAAGATAAGTGCTAATTCATCCTGGGCGACTGCTTAAAAGGACATTTTACTGTTTAAAAAAAGGTTTTTTTTTGTTTTTTTTCCCATTATCATTTATTTATCTAATTATTGTATTTTCGTACATTTCATGCATATAATATATATGTAAGGGAAAGGGGTGTGTGGCCAAGTACGGTGACCCATACTCAGAAATTGTTCTCTGCATTTAACCCATCCAAGTGTACACACAGTAGTGAACATACACCCGGAGCAGTGGGCAGCCAATGCTGCAGCGCCCGAGGAGCAGTTGGGGGTTCTGTGCCTTGCTCAAGGGTCTCACCTCAGTCGTGGTATTGAGGGTGGAGAGAGTGTTGGTTATTCACTCCCCCACCTACAATCCCTGCCGGACCTGAGACTCGAACCCACGACCTTCAGGTTACAAGTCCAACTCTCTATCCATTACGCCATATTATATTTTATGCTTTTAATGCATTATAATTGGTCCATTGAATAATTCAGGTATAATGCATTATAACACTTATCTATTCATTGTTACGCCTTTATTTTTAATGCACCTTATAATGTATTGTATGATCTTATGCACACAGTTTTAATGCATTTTCATATTTATCTGTTCATTGTTTATCTATGCATTTAAAACATGACAAACTACCAATTTCAGATGTAAAAAGGAATCTGCAAATATTATAATGTATTTTAACTTCAGTTAAAATTCTTAATGAAAAAATAGTGCATCATATTGTTCATTTTTACAATGCCAGAGTTTTCGCTGATTTATCATGCATGAGTCTTGAGGACACATTAAACCAAATAATACAAACTAGAAATATAGATGTCCTTGTATAATTACAGTACATTGTCTGAGCTTCAATAACAAGTCAGTTGTTTCAGAGCGTAAATGCATTATTCTCATTGACTCTGAAGGCTAGGTAAATATTAGGCTAGACAAAGTAAACATAAAATGCTGGAATGATTTTGCATTTCATTGTGATTTTGCAATGTCTGGCGCGATTGAGTTGATTCGTGCCAGGTCAACTCAAGGTCCACTGCAACATAGTAGCCGAATATTGATGATGACAAAATCAATAATGGGAGGTTAATGGTTGTTCAAGCAGCTGAAAGACTGAACACATGACAGATACGAACAATACGCTCAGTAAAGAACAAGCGGTTGTGAAGTGCATGCTGGACATGGAAACCGTGCAGGATTTGATGTTTTATTCAGATGTTTCTACAAAATTGATATACGGAAAACAGAGAACCATCCCTGTGGAAAGGGAGTGGAAATTGGGTTTTCAGCCTTGATTAGTTTAATTGTATGTGCTGAAATGTGGCTTATAATCAGGACTGTCAATGCTGAAACCCAAATGATTACGTTACTGTGTCAGACAAAAGCATTAAATGGATGAAACGTGGCTTTAGAAGTAAATATATTCTTTATGTCCTTCATTTATTTCATTTTAGTTTGTCAAGTCAAGAAACTGTTCTTGCTACGCATTGCATAGCATCTATTTTTCAGCATCCTGCGACTTCAGTGCTGTATTCAACCCTTGTTCTGTTTTGCTGCACTCCATCTAGCTGTGTGTGTATACTTATGTGGATTATTTTTCATGCAAAATCGCAGACAAACAGATTTAATGTTTCATGCATACTCGACAAATGGTGTATGAGGGCCAAAAAAGAAGAGGAAGAGAGTTCAGCGAATGACCTTAAATGAGTACACCTCAGTCAGGTAAAACAAACATATGTCTTCTTCATTGTTTTGGCACAACAGTAACAAATATAAAAGTTATTTCTATGGGAGTTTAGATGAAGGCTATTTCAACTTGATGTGATTGGAAGAAAAACATAACGTTAGATTCGTAATGCGTGTAATGTCAGTGTATTGGAAATGCAAAAATATTGACCTAAGATTAATGTTTATATTATGAATCTTAGCTTGACTCATGAATCCTGACTGATTTACTGATCATCAAGTGTCGAAATGACCAGTTGCCACAGGCTTCTTCTTGCTTTTAAAGTCTGGATATATTCCAGGTTATGCCCTGCTCTATAATTAGTTGATATCTTCTACCATTCATTTCTAGAACATACTATATATACACACTAAGAGTTTAAAAAACTTTCACAAAAGTTTGGGGTCGGTAGGATTTTTTAGTTTTTAAAAGAAGTCATTCTAATATGCTGATTTGCTGCTCAAGATACCTTTCTTGTTATTATCATTGTTGAAAACTGTTGTGCTGCTTCATATTTTTGTGGAAACCTTGATGGTTTTTTTTTCTCAGGATATTCTGATGAATAGAATGTTCAAAAGAATAGAAGTTATGTGAAACAGAAATATTTTATAACATTATAATGTCTTTACGGTCACTTTTGATCAGTTTTATGTGGCCTTGCTAAATAAGTTTTTTTTTTTTTTTAAATCTTACCCCAATCTTTTGAACAATATACATTATGCAATATTTTTTTTTTCCTTTATGCAGGTGAAAATTGCAACTATGGCAGGGAAATAGGGCTGAGTTTTGTGCATAATGAACCTAATTAAATTAGAAAGTTTTTAACGTAGTCATGATTTGTGCTGAAATGCATGACAATTATTTAATTTAAATGGCTATTTCAGCACATTCAGTGTGCGGTTAAAGTGCATAGTGAAAAAGATGTGCACAGAACTGGTCCAACCTTTAAGTGAACACCATTTTTTTCTTCAAGTCCATTCCACCACAGTCATAGCAACCAGATATTTAATTTACTAGCAACTAGGAAAGCCAGACAGCACAGATGTTCTGTTCTACGTGTTAACAAACACACACACAGCTGACTTCTGTTTTCATTGACATCTTCAATTGCTTTCTCTCTCTAGCTGCTTTCCTCTACTTGTTTTGATTTTTAGAGGAGTGCCCTGTGGAAAGACTTCTCTACATTAACATCCTTGGCTAGGGATGGAATACAACCTCATTTCAGACTCCATAGATCCATTTCCCTTTCCAAAACAAAGCAGCAGATCAGTGATTCCTTTTCCTCTTTCATACTGCTCTTTGATTTCGTGAGGTTGTGCGATTAAAGCACAATGCTGCTAACTGGCTTGATTTTCAGGAGGATTGCGCTTTGATCGATTCACTTAAGCCCGGGTTGGCTGAGGAGATGCAAGCATGCTTTTTCAATGAGATGGTGTAAATAAAATTAGATTTTTGGACGTTGATTAATCCGTTATCAAAGTAGTTGCAGCACTACTGATTGGATAGGCAAAGGAACTCTCTGGTGGAGAGCGGAAAGGTAGCGAACAAACACGAACGCAGGTGAATGGCTGCAGAGGAAAGTGTGATCTGTTTCAAATTCAGCAGAAACACAAAGGCAGACCTTCCAGTTTACAAGCTGTTACAAAAGGAAATGCATTCTCCTTTTAAATGCATTCACTGAGACTGACTAGAAACAGACGGTTGAAGAGATTAATGCTTCGCAGGCAATGGTTAGGCAACAAACGGGATTTCAGATCTGATATTAGTGTTTGCATGGCAAGAGTGGGGCCCATCATTATGGTAACATATTGGTCAGTGATGAGACGCTCATTTTTATTATTCATTTATTTATTTAAGACATTTCAGGCAAAACCATTGTTTTTCAGGCACTGGTCAATTTTGAGATTTTGAGCCATTTTGCTTTCATAACTTGACTTCTTTTCATAACTTTCGTTCATAACTTGACCAGTGAAAATAATACCGTGAAATTACCATTTTATTACACTTTATATATATATATATATATATGCATCTGTAGATTTCAATTAAAATACATATTTTTAAAGGCAGTTTTCATAAAATGAAAGTTTATATATTTTTTTTTTTCCTAAACATTTTTGAAAATGTATTTTTTCCGAGCTGTTGACAGTATTTTTTATTTATTTATGGAGCCATAAAAACAGAGATCCAAAATTACTAAAATAATCTGTCAACAAGATAAAGAAAGAATTTGGAACCTGGCTTTATCCAATGTTTGGATTTCTGTTCTAGAAATGTAAGAAAATTAGTGGATATTCAATTAGGTAATGCCTCGTTTGCATATCAAATCTATTGTCTTAATGTACTGTTTTCAATCAAGTATGGTGGTATTTATCAGTTAAACTCTTTTCCCTATAGTGCTTTGACATAAAAGTTCAGTGCATAAAGAATGACTTGTACATTGTCTGTAATGAACATGCTTTCAGTTTCTGATTCAAAATTCACTTTGCATTCCGTTTGATCATTTTGTGGGGCTTAAAGTAAAATAAAAGTCTACTTGGTGTAACTGTAACCTAGTCTGCAACCCATTTACTTGTATAATATATCATATTTTCTTGTTCAGAAATTCCCGAAAACCATTTAAACGGTTAATAACTTCCTCAGTTCCTGCCTGGATTCCCCGCTGCTGTCCAATGACTTCTGTACTAGAACACAAAGCAGCAGTAAACGGTGGGAATGAAGTCAGTGATGGTTTGTGGTAGTGCCGTACCCTGTAAATCATGTCATTACTGCCACTGTGCATCAGTAAAAACACTAAACCTTTGAAAACTAACTAAAGAAAAGAACGAAAGAACAGGAACATCCTTGGTTTACAAGCAGACTCTAGTACATGCTTAAAATTCTTCAGTTTGTACTCAAGATTGAGTCTTATAAACAAACACAAAGTTTAATGCTTCCCGGGTAAATGTTAGCGTGACTGCTGTGTGAGCTGACATCCCTGCTGATATAAGCCATGTTTCCATGACCCGTCGTGCCCACCAGCACACGCTGGGATCAACTCCTTGACCAGATGCAAGCGGCTGTTACACAACTCAAATGTGGCATTAGTTGTTTAGCAATCAAGCATCATTGTGTCATATGAAGCTTGTAATACTTTTCTGTGGAAAAATAAGGAAGAATGTAACATTACCTAGAAGAACTAGACTAAAAGAATTGTTCACCGAAATATGAAAATTTGCTCAAAGTAGAAATGAAATGTATTTGGAGAAATGTACAATTCCGAAAATTTGATGAAGTCATGAGAAGTTAATGCTTAGTTAATGATGACTACTCTATTTGGATGTTAACAGAATTCACATACTATGTGCTGTGATTGGCCAATGTTGGGGTCTGTCCATTTACCTGCAAGCTACTATGAAGAAGATATGAACATGCTTGATAACTCATATCATATTTAATGAAAAACATTAGTTCTCACAATAATTGATATACTGTTCTAGCCTGTATGCATGCATACAAGGTAATGTGGATTTTTGTACATTCCTTTAATAATTCAAGTAGTCTTACATGCATAAAATAATGCTTTTTTGAATCATGTACCATAAGCATAGCTTTATTCATAATGGATAGTAAAGACCTTGTTTTTTGTGAACAGAAAATATCATGATTATGTGTAATAAATCATAAATCATGATGATGTACTCACCTTAGTTAATGTCTTAATTAAGGTTGTTCATCCATGAAGTCATGAATGAAAGACTTGAACTCATGTTAGTTCCTGATAAATCATGAGATATTAATGCATGAAGTAATGCATAATTGACATTAATTCATGCATGAATTCCTGGTAATTCATGTACCCTTACTGTAAAGTGTTACCAGAATTTCAATCACATTTTGTGATCAATTCACAAAAGAACATAGATAACATAACGTTTAAATGTTTGTACAATTTTATGCACAAAATGAGCTCATTTCAAATTTGATGCGTGCTACAGGTCTCAAAATAGTTGCAACGGGGGCATGTTACCATGGTGTAGAATATCCTCTTCTCTTCACCTCTTCTGGACAGCGAGGTTATGAGTTTCTGGAGTTTTGGTGCTGGAATTTGGTCCCATTCTTGCCTGATATAGGGTTCCAGCTGCTGAGGAGTTTATGGTCATCTTTGACATTTTTCATTTAATGATGTGCCGAATGTTCTCTATAGGTGAAAGATCTGGACTGCAGGCAGGCCAATTCAGCACCCGGACTCTTCTACTATGAAGCCATGCTGTTGTAATATAGCTGCAGTATGTGGTTTTGCATTGTCCTGCTGAAATACACAAGGCCTTCCCTGAAATAGACGTCATCTGGAGGGGAGCATATGTTGCTCTAAAACCTTTATATACCTTTCAGCATTCATAGTGTCTTCCAAAACATGCAAGCTGCCCACACCATATGCACTTATGCACCCCCATACCATCAGAGATACTGGCTTTTGAACTGAACGCTGATAACACGCTGGAAGGTCTCTCTCCTCTTTAGCCCAAAGGATGCGGCGTCCGTGATTTCCAACAAGAATGTCAAATTTGGACTCAACTGACCATAGAACACTTTTCTACTTTGAAACAGTCCATTTTAAACGAGCCTTAGCCCACAGGAGACAATGGCACTTCTGGACCATGTTCACATATGGCTTCCTTTTTGCATGATAGAGCTTTAGTTCTCATCTGCAGATGGCACGGCGGATTGCGTTTACCGACAGTGGTTTCTGGAAGTATTCCTGGGCCCATTTAGTAATGCCAATGACAGAATCATGCCGATGAGTGATGCAGTGCCGTCTGAGGGCCCGAAGACCACGGGTATCCAACAAAGGTCTTTGCCCTTGTCCCTTACACACAGATTTCTCCAGTTTCTCTGAATATTTTGATAATGTTATGCACTGTAGATGATGATATTTGCAAAGCCTTTGCAATTTGACGTTAAGGAACATTGTTTTTAAAGTATTCCACAATCTTTTTACGCACTCTTTCACAGATTGGAGAGCCTCTGCCCATCTTTACTTCTGAGAGACTCTGCCTCTCTAAAACATCCCTTTTATAGCTAATCATGTTACAGACCTGATGTCAATTAACTTAATTAGTTGTTAGATGTTCTCCCAGTTGAATCTTTTCAAAGTTTCTTGCTTTTTCCGAACTTTTTTGAGACCTGTAGCAGGCATTAAATTTGAAATAAGCTCATTTAGTGGATATAAGTGTAAAATTTCTCAGTTTAAACATTTGTTGTTCTCTATGTTCTATTGTGATTAAAATATTGGCTCATATGATTTGAAAGTCTTTTAGTTTTCATTTTACTCAAATAAAAAAAAAAAAATGTCCCAACATTTCCGGAATTCGGGTTGTAGCATTCCACCATTTGCCCACCAATGGCTCCTCTGCAGTGAATGGGTTGCCGTCAGAATAAGAGTCCAAACAGCTGGGGGAAAAAAATCAATCACAATAATCCACATAATAAAGCAATTCACACTGCTCCAGTCCATCAATTAACATCTCGTAAAGTGAACAGCTGTGTGTTTGTAAGAAACAAATCCATCAAGATATATGTTTAACTTCAAACTGTTGCTTCTGGCGAAAATACCATAGTCCATAATAACGCTTCCTCCAATGAAAAGTCCATCTCCTGTTGTCCTTCACATCAAAATTGACCAACATATGTTCTTAGAACTGTTTTGGACCGTTATCACTTGTAAACAGTTAAATCTGTGTGTATTTCTCTTCCTGATTCAGTTTAGAAGGCAGTAATATGGATGGAAGACTCATATTTTGGTCAGAAGTAACAGTTTGAAGTTAAAAACATCTTAATGGATTTGTTTCTTACAAACATGCAGATTTTCACTTCGTAAAACATTAACTGATTGACTGGAGTGGTGTGGATTACTGTGATGTTTTTATCAGCTGTTTGGACTCTCATTCTGACGGCACCCATTCACTGCAGAGGATCCATTGCCGAGCAAGTGATGGAATGCTACATTTTTACATGTCCAAACTACTAAACTTTATTTTAATATATTTTAGGAAAAGGTCAGAATAATTTCTTTATCAGCACTATTAAAAAATTGTTTTGAGCTGCAAATTAAAAACTAAATTATTAGTGAATGTGTTTCAGTCAGTCTAATGTTTCACTTAATGTTTTTTGCCATTTTTTCTTTTTTTAAATAAAATAAAAAAATATTTAAGGTACAAAGGATCAGATTTCCTCTGATTTTGATTTCATCCATTAAAAACATACAGTTCCAAATGTTCCATGTGGCTGTTACAAAATTCCTGCATGACCTCTGTGACCCCGCATGTTTGCAGTGGAATAGACTGTTATATGGAGATGAATAATTATGCTGTTTCTGTACATATTTAGGATGCAGTGTTTGTGCACATGCTGTGTCGTTCATCCGTGTCTCACCCTGCTCGATTGTTCACATCTGTGGAGATGAAAGGCGAGGGAGAGAAATTATTTCATATGCCAAAGGAAGCATTTCATTGCACGCTGTGCAAAAACAACAAGACTATGTGTGTATGTGCACCACACTCCATTTGAGCCACCCACACAGAAAAAGAGTCAGTCAAGAAAGACAAAGTTGCAATACAGTACGCATGCTAAATAGATATCGAGTCATTCCCAGGTACAAAAGTTTGGATCAGTACAATTTTTTAAAGAAATTAATACTTTTATTCAGCAAGGGCCCATTAAATTGATCAAACGTGATAGTAAAGACATTTATAATGTTACAAAAAAATTAAAATTATGTTGTTCAATTGATAATAATGAGAAACGTTTCTTGAGCAGCAAATCAGAATGATTTCTGATGCATCGTGACACTGAAGACTGGAGTAATGATGCTGAAAATTCAGCTTTGATCACAGGAATAAAGTTCATTTTACAAGATATTCAAATAGAAAACACTTATTTAAAGTTACAATAATATTTCAGAATACTAGTTTTTGCTGTGATGTTGATCAAATAAATGCAGCCTTGGTGAGACTTCTTTCAGAAACATTAAAAATCTTTTATGAAACTATTCCAAACTTTTGAATGGTAGAGTATGTCTTGATGTATTACGGTGTTTTCGGTCATATTTTGCTTTTCCAATTTGAGCCAATGACACGATTTTTGATGGTTAAACCAAGAAGTCGACGTTTTGCTGGTTAGCATGACACTTCTCATCTGCTGGTAGATGTTGGCCCATGGACAGCCATTCAGCGCAAACACTAAAGGTGTACTTCAAGTAATGTAAGTGGATCATCAAGCATTTTGACTGTTGTATAAAATATTATGTTCCATCAGTCAAACTCTGCCTGCAGTGTGATAAGAGATGGAAACTTGGCTAAACATCCAGTGTCTAGTGTATGAAGAGAGATTGAGCACTAGAAACAGAAGTTATTGATATAAACTGTGGTAATATTTATTTTGTAACCAGAGATCTGACCGTGGAACAAGGCGAGCCGTCTTCTGTGTGCTAACTATCCTGCGGTTGCTTTGGAGAAGCAGGCATTTGCCAGACGACACACCTAATCATTTCTTCTGCTTGAGTCAGCATCTGACGCAAATGCAAAGTGTTCGTGTCAGAAGATAACAAAAGATCACAGTCTCCTGCAGGCTGACTTTAAGAGTGCTCCAAATGCATCAATTAAAATCTGTTTTGACAGCTGTGTTAATTGTTGTGATAAAACTGTGCTTAGTTTAGATAAATATGTATAATCTGTTGAGAAAAACAATGTTGCAATATTAAATCTAAAGCCCAGATAGGGTTTAAATGCATCTGTGATTTCATGTAAGAAGTCAAAATCTATACACGCCTCAACCGAGATCTGAATCATACAGCACAGCTGTAGACAAACATGTGTACCCGATGATTAAGAGCGCTCATGCCTTTTGGCCTGTAATCAATAAAATATTTAATAAACATGGTAACAACACATCCTTAAACAGCATCGGTTTCAGATTTCGCTTCCTTGTCTTGACCAATATCTTTCATCTTCTGCCAAATTTCTGCACAGAACAACTAAAAATGTATGCATGCATTGCATGCAAAGGTTAAAGTGAACATTTCTAAGAAAGGACTTACCATACATAGACTTGCTTAAAATACAGGAAGACTTTGGATGTGGAGACAAAGTGAAGGGAGCTAAAACTATATAGTTTGTTAAGTGGACTCCCAATAACATCTGAAAATAACAAAAGTTGAAAGTACTGCAGTCGTTTATGGTGCATTTCTTAAGCCATGTTCGCTGTAGTTAGAGGACTGAACTTTATTTCTGTGCCAAACTTAAAATGGCTTTAATCAGACCACTGCAAATTACACAAATGCCTCTATGAAACATCATGAGCTGACTTTGTAGGTTCAGAAAAACATATAACCAATCACGACTGCACTTTTTGACTAGCAAACATTTAAATCTGTAAAACTTATGAAAAAGTTTAAAACAAAACAGTTTGCAAAACAAACAAGTTTGTATCATATTTATATAGTATGATATTGTATTTATATTAGTGCTGTCAATCGATTAAAAAAAATTAACTAATTAATCACAATTTTTTCCTGAAATTAAATCGCGATTAATCCCACCTAACATTACACTTTTTAAATCTACTTTTATATTGCAATAATTTCACATTTAATCTTCAAATTAATGTAGAAACAACATAAAGACGGTATATTTTTAATATTTGATTAATGGCATCTTTTTAATGAATGAAGGCCAGTATCACTGACACCAATATAGATGTCTCTATAAAATAATAATTTTTTCCCTAATATTTAACCATTGACTATTGCCATTCAACATTACAGTATAATTGAGAGCCATCAATTTTAATATTTATTAGACTTTAATAAAAATAACTTCTAATTTAAGTGAACTTTAAACAATTTTCTCATAAACACAGTATAGCCAATGTCATATTTAGCTACCTATGCCCTTCAGCAAGTAGGAAATATACAGAAATTGAATAAAGTTATCAAACACTAAATTCTAAATTAAATACAGATGAGTCCTTAAAGCTATAAAGTTATTGATTTCCTTTTTTTTTTTTTTTTGTTCTTAGATGAACAGACATCACAGCAGCTGGGTTAATAGGTTATTTTGGCTGCTTTTTCTTTAAGAGCTGCCGAGGCGGATCTGACACGCATCGTGTTTTCTCTCTTTACACTCACTTTACATTTTCTGACCCACTTCAGGTCTTAAAGTCTCTATTAATGATCTGACGAGTGTGTTAGATGAGTGAGAAAGTGCAGGACAGTTTTGAAAACCATTTCAGAGACATGTTCTTAAATGTGACTCATATATTTCACGCAAGCACAGTTTTAAGGCAGTTTTAATCACCTTCATGACTTAACTGACCACGACATTGCATGCACATCGTTTCTTTCGCGCTTTGATATGAAATGATAAAGGCTACAGCGTGCGGCAGCGCCTTTGTTCAGTACAGTACAGTTTCCGCGCTCCTTTGACTCACGCCTGACGCTGAAGTGAAGTTGAAGCACGCGTCTGAAACATCTCCTATTTGAAATGCTCGTAAAGACGTTCTGTGACTAAATTAGCAAGAAAAAAGAGACAGAGGCAGCAGTTGTGAGTGGGGTGGCCAACACTAGCCCCGCCCCTGTGTTAACGCCGTTAAATATTTTTAACGCGTTAAACTGAAAAAATTAATCACCTGCGTTAAAGCGCTAATTTTGACAGCACTAATTTATATAGTATGGCATATAGTAAAAATATGGAGCTCAAATTCAAAGAAGAATAAAACTCTAAAGGCCCAAAAAGTTCTATTCAAAGGCCCAAAATGAGCAAAAATGGTGTAGATGCTGATATTTATATGGCCAAAAGTAAGGAACAAAGGAACTGTGTTAAAATGTGTCATAAATCGCACAATTTGAGTTATAGATGTGCTATATCAAATATGATACAGTACACTTTATAAAATTACTATATTAAGACATTTTTACACAATTTGAATAAAATACTCATCGTTTTGAGCTAAAATGGTTAAATATTGTTTACCATTTCACAAAAAAACATGCATGCATTAACCCCCTGGGGTCGAAGCCTGCCTCGTATTTTCTTTATGACGCGAAAAGAACTAAAAATACTCCACGAGTTTTGATCGTACAGATAAGAACAAGGTATCGTTTGAAACTGCAAAGGGTCTACTTTTATTTGACTATAGTCATAACAAAACAATATGCTTTTAAAAAAAAATAGAGAAAATAAACCGGGTGCGTTCTCCGCCGGCTCCGTCTCCGTCACCTCTCTTCACAGACATGCAAATAAAACATGAATCTCCGCGAATACTCGCCTCAAATACATGAGAAGTGTGTATAGAAAGCTTGAAGGACACTAACATCTATTATGCTAGAAAAAAATACTCTCATGGAAGCCCATTTCTGCCACTGAATAAGTGGAGCGTGTAGGACTTGATAGTACAATCCCTTAGAATAATCGGCACTTTGCTGACATCTTGAGTGGAGAGTAAGGGTAATCACTTCATTGGGGTCATCAGGTGGGCACCCTCCTTCCTCTGCGTTTTGTTGATAGGCCCATGACACCTCCAAAGGGCTCAAAAGCAACACCTGGCGTCCCAGGTGTGCTCCCCTCTGCTTTTACCCCTTTAGGTCATTTTGCAGCCCATTTGAGATCCTTCCTTTTTAGCCACAGCCAGTTGCTGCTTCGCTCAGCACCCTCTGACAGCGACCTAATGGCTTGTCGTAAGGCCTGTCCGTCAGTGGCCTGGTTGTTGCAGTGGCTAGAGAACCTCTGGACCCAACCTCTACAGAGAGCAACTGTGTTCACCAGCCCCGTACTGCTTCGGCTAATAGGTCTGAATACTTCAGCCTTTTACATTAATTTGCTTCGCTAATTGCAACCTCCCATGGCACAGTTAATTTTTTTATTCTTTTATTTTTTACAATTTATTTTTATTCAGTGGCAGATGGGCTTGCATGCTATTATTAAAAAAAAAAAAAAAAAAAAAAAAACACTGCGATACTTTATATAAATACACACACACACACACAATGGGCCTCATTTATAAAGCATGCGTATGCTCAGATTTGATCTTAGAGTGTGTTTACGCTTAAATCCACACCAACGCTCATATTTGTAAAAACTGGCTTTGACGGAAAAGTGCTTAGCATCACGTCAGGGTCTGAGCAGACTACACACTTTTTCTTGTTCAAGTACTGCAGGTTTTTGAAAATTGAGGATGGATTTTAGGATGGTTTCTGCGCAACATTTTATAAATGAGGCCCCAGAAGTCTCCACCCTAACATACAAACTACTCTTTAAGCAAAAAGCGTGACAAACAGAGCACTTCCATTGTAATCAACAAAAGTGTAATGGCGCCAAAGCAGACGTGTAAAAACTATTTAAATGATGCATTTAATGTGGCATGCTTTAATTGAAAACATATTCTCTAAACAAGAGCAGTGATGTGACAGATCCATTTTTATCAAGTTAAATGGGCCTTTTAGTAAAAACGGCGTGTGAAATCTGTGAAACAGTAGGATTACGGTATGTTGTTTTAATGTCTTTCCTCCTTAACGTGTGACCGTTTGGGTGAATTAGACTTCTGAGCACTTACAGTAACACAAAACTGCATGTTATAATCCGCATCATTTTCACGTCCGAGAATTTGCTTCTCATAAAAGCGATTTGTTTGACGCAAGAGAATAAATCAGTAATTTAGCCGTTTAATACTATGTGAACTAGTAAACATAGCAAAAGACCAAAGCCAGGTTAAGAGCAACAGTGGCATTTGCAGTATTCAAGTGTGTGTATGTGTATGTCTTCATGCTCCAGAACTCATAAAATTACACATTTGCTGCATAAATTTTAATGAGTACATGGCTTGAAATACGCTGATTACCATGTTTTATTTCCTGGCTGAGGGATATTTGTGGAGAATGCATGGTTTTGCCTTTAAGCTATTGGCACACCTTCGCAACCAAAAAAAAAGAAAAAAGGGATATAGGTAGTTTCCCAGGATTTCAATCATGTTAGAAGGAAACAGTTGTGTTCTGCATCTAAAACGCCCAGATGCTTTCCAAACATCTAGTATAACAACACACTTGGGCCATTTATGAACTCAAAGACCTTTGGTACTCATGAGGAAATATCCTAGAAGACTTTAGGGCTTGTTTCACAATGCAACATTGTTTTGATTTTGGTGCCCACTGCCCGTTTTGACAGGTTGATTTTACTACCATAAAGATTGTAATAATTCTTAATAGCCCATTCCTTATTGCTTCTCAATCACTTGATCAAACCACTTTATTTTCTTTATCAAGTCATGCATAAATAATGTCTGGGCAAAACTTGCACAAAAACTCCATTTAAACAAAATATGTTTCATTTAACAACCTTAAATCTACGTTATTGTGTCTGATAACAGTTAACTAGCAATAGTGCATTGTTGCATGATGAACATTTCACTAATTACTATGCATATATGTGATAAGTCAGACGAGACTGAATAGAACGGACATCGACGCAGAAAACACAAAACACAGACAAAAAGACACCATGTAGTCGACCATAACCTAAGCACAAGTGCCTCTCTTAACCACAATAATAATAATCACAAAAACACAACATGTATAAATCGCCTACACAGTGTCCTCATTGACTAAAACTAGAACGATTTTTTAATTGTTAAATAAAATAAAGGTGAAAAATTAATTTTAAATATCAGCTAAAACAAAACAAAACGTAGAATTAGAATTAAAAATATTTAAATATTGGCTTGGAAACAAACCAAAGTTAAAATTAAATTAACTCAAAATTAATAGCTGAAAACTAAAACTGAAATAAAAAATTGAAAGTATTTGAAATAAAAATAAAAAGCATGTAACAAAATTACTAAAAATTTTATTAATTAAAAATGAAAACTGAAAATATAAAAAGAAAAGCTAAAATTCTAAATATTAAGAAAAACTATTAGTGTATAAACGAGTTGTGTCTTGACAAGATCTTCAAGAATTATCTTGTTTAGCTCATTTTAATTAAGTAAACAAGTCATGAGTCCAGCTAAGCATCCATAAATGCTCTGTTCACTAAAACCTAACACTATTAAAATTAGCTTTCAATGATTGGAATAAAGCTCAAATAAAACACTATATAAATATTAGACGCAAAACTTGAAAACTTCCAAAAAAAAAAAAAAAAAAAAAAAAAAGCAAATTAGAAATGTTGCCTTGGCTGAAATTAAATAAGTTTAAATTTAAGTAAAAGTTAAAATAGAAGCAAAATTACTAAAACTAAAACAAATTAATTAAAGCTTTAAAGAAACATTTTTAAAATAATTATAAAACGACAAGAGCACTACAAAAAATTGATTAAAACAAACTTAAAATGAAAATAAAAAAAAACCCCTGGCAATTAAAAAAAAAAGCCAACTGAAAACTCCATACTAAAATACCATTGATTGTGAAAGACGTCTAGTACTCTTCAGGTGGCTTTGCCTTTGACGGATTATTTGCAGTAAGTGACCAGAGGTCAGTAAGAAATTGCAACAAAGCAGCAGAGTTTATCTTTTTGCATAACTTAAGTTTATGCGACCTGCCACCAAAATATGGCTGTATTCATCACTCGAGCAGGAACAAACCCAACAGCAGACACCAGGAATGCCCCTTTCGACTATAAAACAGCAAGAAAAACGGCCCCTGTAAGGAAAGTAGGAGGTTAAGGAAACCGACAGACAGGATTTGTATGCTGGCCTGATTAAAGTGCTCTGATAATCCACCTCAAAGTGCTCAGCATCAGAACACGGCCAGCTGTGAGGCTTCGTTTGATGAATTACAGGGAGTTTAAACTCTCTTAAGTAAATGTAAATCTTTCTACCCTCCCTACAAAGATCCCTTCAAGAGGTTTTATATAATAGCAGTGATCGAATTTGCATCTGGTGGGTGAGATGCATCATTTTTGACCCGGACCAATTCATTTTTCACACCACTGACTGATGAAACAATGCAGTGCAAAAGTTAAACGCTGCCCTTTTAAATTTCGAGGCCTACTAATGGATTTTTAGCATAAGTAAAATAAGAAAAATGACAAAATATATAACCTGCAAAACCTACTGTACTGTATGCCAAAAGTTTACATGGCCATCAATCCAGCTAGTGCTGAAGGTCTTCTCATAAAGGTTCAGTGATGTTTAGATGTGGTGAGTGATTAAAGGCGTTTCTGGTACAACTCCTGAACATCATATGGGAATAGTGTTCATACTGTAGGATGCAGCTGGTCTTATAAAAATGACCTCATATTCATTTGAGGCCATTACACAAGCGTACACAGCAATCATTCGACATAATGAGAGCTATACGGTATTTGCCCATAACTGTACTAAGCTCTCACAGCGTTTAACAGTTGGCAACACGCCGAACGCATCCTTTAGTTTTCTCTAAAAACAAGGAATCGGTTCATCACACAATGTTCCTTTTTTTAAATCACTGAGGATTTTGTGTTCTTTACTTGAGGTTGACTGGTGTCAGTTATGAGGAAGATCACAATGTGATCAACAAGTAAAACTGAATTCTGAATTGTGTACAATAAGACCGGGGATGTGCACTAAGAATCTAAAAGATGATGCAACTGCTTGGTCAAAGCATTGCATTGCCCACTGTCCCGTTGAACATACTTGAAGGAATGGTTTACCAAAAAATGAAAATTTGCTGAAAATGTACTCACCCTCAGGCCATCCAAGATGCAGAGGAGTTTGTTTCTTCATCAGATTTAGAGAAATGTATCATTCCATCACTTGCTCACCAATGGATCCTCTGTAGTGAATGGGTGCCGTCAGAATGAGAGTCCAAACAGCTGATAAAAACATCACAATAATCCACACCACTCCAGTCCATCAATTAACATCTTATGAAGAGAAAAGCTGCATGTTTGTAAGAAACCAATCCATCATCAAGGCATTTGAACTTTAAATTTCTTCCAGCTAAAATGAGTCCTTAATCCATAATCACGCTTCCTCCAGTGAAAAAGTACATCCTTTGTTGTCCTCTCAAATTAAAATCCACCCACCTATTTGTGTAGAGGTGTTTTCATTTGTAATCAGTACCTGATTTATGCATTCTTGTAAGGTCTGTTTTGGGTTTTGTTTCATGTTCTTGTTTTCATGTCTTTTATTTTGAAGTTTCATCATAGTTCCTGTTTGTGTCATGGTTCCCTTGCCCTCATGTCGCCTTGCTATTGGTTCCCTTGTTCTTTGTGTCCCGTTCTGATTGGTTCCCTTGTTCCATGTGTCTTGTGGCCATTGGTTTGTTCTTGTCATGTGACCCTCTCTGTTTACTATAAGTAGCCATGCCATTGCCTTGTTCATTGTCGTGTATTAATGGTGTAACTTGCTGTCCAGTCCAGTCCAGTCCAGTCCAGTCCAGTCCAGTCCAGTCAAGTCCAGTCAAGTCCAGTCAAGTCCAGTCAAGTCCAGTCCAGTCCAGTCCAGTCCTTTGGATTTCATGTTTGTAAATAAACTGCACTTGGGTTCTCACTACCCTCACCTCCAGTGGACCCTTTACAATACTTCTCTCCTGATTCAGATGAGATGACTTTTTCTTTGAAGAAAGCAATATTATAGACAGAGGCAGTCTTAGTGATTTAGGGGCCCTAAGCAAATTTCAGGTATGGGGCCCCAAAACAATAACTATATGCTCTTTTATGCCTAACTCTTATTTTGCTTGTTCTCTCTAATAGGTTTGAGCTATAACTAGTTTATTCACCCCTTCACAACTTAAGTAAATAATTAGTCAACCTGATGCTGTTCAATCTAAAGCCATATTAGGCTACCTTTTTTTTGGATCACAAGAGAAGACATTATTAAAAAAAAAATGCTTGCACTCATCCATTTAATGAATTGTAAACTTCTTCAATCTTTTTACAAAAAGGATTCAAATGTTATAAAAATTATCCCATGTATTTCATTCCGTATTCCAAGTGTCCATAAGGCATATGGTAGGGTTTGCAGAGAACAAATTGAAAATGTAATCTATTAGGCGAAAATCTCCAGTCATCGCATTCGTGCATTTATACGAGTGCATGGCCGTTTGCGCCAGCACACCTAGGAAAAGCACACAAGAGAGTCATTTAGAAACGTCAAGTCAAATAAAATTAACTTTCTTTACTGAGGTGAAAATCTCTGTTCTGAGCCAGGCAGTATTATGAATGCGCGCAAAGAGCACTCCGTCTATAATCACTAAAAGTTGTCACTCACTTCAATTCATTGCGATCTCACAGCGTTCCGTTAATAAGCTCTCTGCACAATGAATCTCTTATTTACATTGTATCTACACGTTGTTATAATGAGACGATTCGCGAGCTTGCAGAACTCAACACCTGGAAAACCTCAGCGTTTTAAGTGGTGAGTGAAAATCTAACGCCCTCCATAACACAAATACATATTGGAGCGTTTGCCAAACATGTTTTGCCAATATCAAAAATTTTAGGGTGAACCTTTCCTATAGCTTACCTTGCTTCACAACTTCAAACTGTTCTGCCATGTCAGTAGCTGAGCAGAAAGACAAAAATGGGGAAGAGTTACTTTGAAAACTCATTTGTATAGTTGTCAGGTATATTCGATAGATTTTGTTTGCAGATGAGTATTTAAGTTTATCTGAATGTAATTTTATTTTGCTTGCTGTTTTTGTTATTTTTACCGTCAGTGTATAGACCTATACTTTTGAATTAGCAGCTTGAGTTTGGAAATGCAAAATCACTGCAATTGAACAATCAATTCTGACCTGGTTTGCCAGTAACAAAATCAGAGGATAAACCTCAGTTATAAAGCTGTTGATACGGTTTCTCCAGTTAAAAATTAGAGAAGCTTTCATGATTTAACGCAACCCAGATTAACTTCAGGTTTTAGTGCTACATATGTTTTTGCATTTTTTTTGTGCTTATGCAATGCTTTATGCAGCTCTACTACAATGAAAAATAATAGTTTTAGGAAACCAGTAAAGCTCATGAGGCACTAATATTCTTCCTTGAAGGTTTTGGGCATAAAAATTAATTACCTCACATTACGTATGTTAATGGTTGACTTAAGTTTGTTCAGAACACCACAGATGACGTATCGTCAATGATTCTGCAATCGACAATAATAATCCAATAAACGGAGACTGTAAAATTCTTTAAGATCAATATACACACCCTATTGTCTCTGTGGTGTAATAAATTTACCCGGTGTCTTTTGCATTAGCCATAAAAGATAATATGACATCATTTTCAGCTCACATTAATGAGAAAGCAACTTCATGTTGATGCACTTGTAATGGTTTAGGGACTCTGGTTATTGTAAGATTGTGCGGCTGATTAAGTGGCCGATTAATTTAACTACAGATTTTGTAAAATGTTAAATGCACTTCAAAACAAGCAATACCACAATAGATCTGCAAAACTGCTCAGTAAATGTGGGAGGTCAGGCGTTACACCGTAGAAATTCTCTGCATTCATGTGAATTGTTATTTTATGGCTCCTTCCATGATGTTTGCCTTCATTCCCACCTCGTTCCGCTTTCTGATGTAAAGCTTCTTGGAAAATGCAATTTTACTGCGTCAGTGTGATTTTTATGTTGCTCTTATGTATCCATTAACAATTGAAAGGCGTGGAAAAAGACAGACTTGTTAAAGCGGGTGTTTCATTTTTAGAATTTGATTTGGGATCAAGGTTCCACTTCAGAACTCTGACATTCATTTTGTTGCTATATACAATGGGAAAGTTTTAGATCCAAAAACATCAATCTATTTATACAATAAATAACAATGGCTTGCGGTATACATTACTTTTTTTAAATTTTATAATTTTTTTTTGATGTTTTTGAAATAAGTCTCTTATACTCAGCAAGGCTGCATTTATTTCATCAAAAATACAGCACTAAAGAGCAATATTGTGAAATATTTTTGCAATTTAATTAGGTTTTGTTCTATTTGAATATGTTTTAAAATGTCATTTATTTCTGTGATCAAAGCTGAATTTTCAGCATCATTCCTCCAGTCTTCAGTGTCACATGATCCTTCAGAAATCATTCTAATATGCTGATTTGCTGCTTAAGAAACATTTCTGATTATTATCAGTGTTGAAAACAGTTGTGCTGCTTCATATTTTTGTGGAAACCGTGAGACGTTTCTTTTCAGGGTTCTTTGATGAAAGTTCAAAAGAAAAAGTAACTTTTGAAAGTATTAACATTTTTTAAAAAGTGAACACCCAACTATAATGTTTCAGAAAACGTTCCATGAATGGTGTTTCTGTGCAAACATTTTGAGAGCATTATTAAGGGCCAGATATCTCTGCATGAACGTTCTATTAACGTTGCTGGTAGAATGTCTGTTAACTTTAAGTAAACCTTGTCATAGTTCTAAGAACATTCCCTGTTAGCTGGGAAGTCAGAGCAGCAGAAAATTGCTTGCATATGATAGAAATATCAGTAAGGTGAGTCCACAAGCCAGTGAGCTGCGCAGAACAATACATATTATCAACCACAACCGCTCTACATTAGAAACAGACTGAGAAACAGCCAGTGGCTAGATCTCCGTAATGAGTATTTATAAAGGGGGAGGCTTGTGCGTGTCAGGTGTGGCGGGCGTCTCCGGGGGCAGAAAATAAACCCTGAACTCCTATGGAGTCACCGTGGCTTTCGATTCTTCAAGGTCAGCCAATCAGACAGATCTGAGCAAGCGTATGTTATGTCTAGAAGACGACAGCTGAGCCGCAGATATTCTCTTCCTGTCAGAGAGTGATGCGTTCGGCAGACAGCCAATGATGGAAGCCTTCTGAGCTACTACTAGAAAGCTACGGAAAGTATCACTCCATACACCGAAAAGAAAATATTGAACAAACAGATATGCACAAGGAAATCCAAACTAACCGCACGGAATATATTTCAAGTGATGCTCAAATGTGAATTGTACAATCTTATACAATGAACCAGAAACTAGCGTGCTCATATATCACACCCACAAGGAGGGCTAGAGATAAATATTGTGTAATTTCTGTTGCACCAAAGGGAATTGAGAAATTAATGACGGTTTTCAAACAAGGTTTCTCAAACACTTCCCCCATCTTTCTTCCATTGGTTGTGATGTTTCTATGAAGTCAATTGGAGGTTAAGACTAGCTTATGCGTACATTTTTGATATGAAAGAATATGAAAAGCTGATAATATACTACTCCATCTCCATGTAATTCAAAGGGTAAAATGCAACCTACTTTAACAGGATGATCAGGAGCCTAATCAAATGAGGGTTTAATTTTTCCATAAAATTCTTTGTGTTGAAATTATTTTATTATGTCAGAATTAAGAGAGTGCAGTGACATGAGAAACATGAATGAAACACATAGGAAAACTGCTGAATGATTTAGACCGCAAAGTGTCATGAATGGTCAATCAGACACAAGTAATAATGAAATAAATCAAACCAACTATGAAAGTTGAGTTGATATCAAATTAATTCACAGTAACACCATTAAAATTACATATTAATATTTTCCACAAGACTGTCATAAAAGCACAACATATTTATTAATTAATTAATTAATTATTTAAGTGATACCATCCCTACCATCGCCTTCAATTCTTAAAATATTTTTTTTTTTCACTATAAAGAACCTTCTGTGGGCTGAACGTGATTTCACCAAGTGTAACATGTCCCTGGATCAACATCCATGTTGATCCTGGAACAACATTCCAATCAACCAATCAGAACTGAGGGAGACGGGAAATGTCAATTTTAGCCTTACAACCAGAGTTAGGTGCTTCAACCATCATTTCCCTCTGATTTTAGGGCTAAATTATGGATAGGCTAAGGTTAGGAAGGGTAGGAATAGGGTTAGGTTTATATTTTTGGACAATAATGTTGATCCAGGATCAATAAAAGGTGTTGATCCAGGAACAAAATCACGTCCAAACCCGCAGTTTTCCAGATGAAGACAAGCCCTCTCTGATGTACACTTACATACACTAAACAAGTCTAAACATCAGATGCCGTAGTGGGAATGAAGTGCCAGTTACACATATTGAATGTTCAGAATGACATACTACTCCTAATGTTTTTCCGGTGTGTATACAATATGCACAATATTTATATGCATGGAATTACCAGATACATTACTACATGAATGTACAGCATATATACAACTGAGCACATTGCTTGAGACAATGTATCCCAGACTGCAATGCGCTCAACATGAGCTTCAATTTAGAGTCTGACTAATGATCTGGAAGCATGATTGGTTGTGATTTTGTCACCTTTTTAAGATCAGACTGACAAAAGCTGTTCTGTCGTTATACAAGAATAAGGAATGTCTTCCTGAAGTTCAAACAGTGTAACATGGTGCTAGCAATGCTGAGGTCATGGTTCGATTCCCAGGAAATGCATGAGTTGTGTAGCTTGAATGTAATGTACAATAAGTTTTGGTTTTGGATAAAAATGTCTGCCAAATGCATATGTAAATGACAAATATGCAATACTTAAGCATACAATGGTTTGAAATGCTGATCACTACATAATTTACATTTTTGAATGACAGAAGAAAATCTTTTGTGGAGAAAATACACCTAGCATGTCTCAAAATCCATTTGAGCATTGCATTTCATGACTTCACGTCATGAAATGTATTAGATCTTCATCTGAAATCACATAATCTTTATAAACACCAAAGAACAAAACATGAAGACACAGATTTCCTGCTCTCTGGTTCATAACCTCCTCCCTGAAGAGAAAGCATGAAACCAACTTATTTCACAGTCCTTTAGTGAAAGAGCACAATTTCTGAAAGAGCATACACAGAACAAAGACAGACGTGGAGAATGTCGGTTCGCAGCCAGAATTCCCTCTCTTCCTATTACGGGAAACTCCAGGCATTTGCATAACCCACAAAGCATGCTGATGAACCGACACGCATCCATCCAAAATAGTTTTTCCATGTGCGACAAGACGTAATTCCTGAGATGTAATTCCTCAGTAAGTTCTCCGCTATCTGTTATTTTTTCCAATAACTCCCTTTTCCATGAGAAATCATGAGTAGCTACACCGAAGACCTACAAATTACAACTGCACTGGGTTATACTTAAAGTATCTAATGTATAAGCCAGGCTTTATATTCATTTCAGCTCATTTTTTGACAAATGAAGTCATGCAGAAGGGTGACGTGTGTGTAATCGTCCCTGGAAGACCATCATTATTCTCTGTGAAGGATTCCACTATTTCATCTGAGATACTAAATTGTGTGGAATATTATAATTGTATTACGTATGACAGCTACATTAATAATAATAAACTTTATTTTATATAGAGCCTTTAAAAGTTGCATCTCAAAGCACTTTACAAAGATATACAAAAAAAAAAAACATGCACTAACCGGAACAAATACGTTTTAAGAATTAGATTCTTTTAGATTTAAAACCACTAAAAGATTCAGCCTGTCTAATTTCAGTAGGGAGAGAATTCCAGAGTTTTGGCGCCACAGAAGAAAAAGCCCGGTCACCCATAAAGCGTTAACGAGTTGCAGGAATAGAAGAGCGGAGATTACGCCTTGGGGTGTAGACAGTTAAAAGTTCAGTCAGATATGCTGGTGCTAAACCATGCAGGGCCCTGTAGGCAAGCATGGGAATTTTAAAATCTATGCGAAACCTGACCGGAAGCCAGTGCAAGGACTCCAAGATTGTAGTGATGTGCTCACTAATCCTGGACCTTGTCAGGATTCTGGCAGCTGCATTTTGAACCTACTGCAATTTGTTTAGAGTTGATTTAGAGACTCCAGCGAACAGAGCATTACTGTAGTCGATTCGAGAAAAGACAAATGTATTGATCAGTCTTTCAGCCACAGAGAAAGATAACATGGGGGTGCAGTCTTGCAATGTATCTGAGGTGAAAAAATTATACTTTAACCGTGTTCTGGACATGAGGAACAAATGTTAAGTTTGAATCAAATATCACCCCCAGATTTTTTAATTTAGTTTGAAACTCCACAACAGAACCATGCATCTTTAAGGTTAAAGTGCCAGCTTTACGTATTTGGTGGAGTGAACCAATCAGCATAACCTCAGTCTTGTCACTGTTGAGACAAAGAAAATTTTGTGACATCCATATTTTTACCTCCGATATGCAATGTTCAAGAAAGGCAACAGCCGAATTATCACCAGATTTTGAGTGAATGTAAATCGATGTGTCATCTGCGTAAAAATTAAACTTAAGACCAAGGGATCTTAGAAATTGCCCAAGGGAAAAAATGTACATGCTAAAAAGTAGGGGACTCAAAACTGAACCCTGGGGAACACCAAACTGCACTGAACCAATATTGGACCTGCATCCACCCAGGGACACAAACTGCCTACGGTCTGAGAGGTAAGACTTGAACCAGTTTAATGCAGTGTCTGTAACACCAAACACAGTTTCCAAACGAGAGAGTAAAAGAGAATGGTCTACAGTGTCGAAAGCTGCGCTGAGATAGAGTAAAATAAGGATTGACAGAGAGCCAGAGTCAGCAGCAATTAACAGATCAGCGGTGACTTTAACTAGTGCTGTTTCAGTGCTATGCAGTTTGCGGAAGCCAGATTGGAGGGGCACAAAAAGATTGTTTAAAGTAAGGTGAATGTATAACTGAGAGGACACAATTCGCTCAAGCACTTTAGCCAAAAAGGGCAGATTGGAAATGGGACAAAAATTATCGATGTTTACCCAGTCTACGTTGGACTTTTTTGGTACAGGTGTTACAGCAGCTATTTTAAGTGCAGCAGGCACAACACCCATGCTCAGTGAGTCATTTATTATACTAAAGAAGATCGGGCATGGTGAGGCAAAACATGATTTAAACAGACAGGTGGGTATGGGATCAACTGTGGAAGTGGCAGCTTTCATTTGTGAAACCACATTACCCAGAGAGACTAGATCAAGTGAGCTAAAATTTGAGAGAAAGTTGCCAGAAAAATGAGGGATACTGAGAGCAGAAGCAGACAAAACAGAAGTAATGAATTTGCGAGTATTGGCAATGTTGGAACTGAAATGATCAAGAAATCTATTACAAAGCTGATCTGAGGCAGGTAGATTAGAGGAACTGTTACCTTAGCAGTTTGTTAATGGTACAAAACAGTTTTTTGGGGTTATTTTGATTATTGTCAATTATCTGAGAAAAATACTGAATCAGAATCAGCTTTATTGCCAGGTATGTTTGCACATACGAGGGATTTGTTTTAGTGACAGTAGCTCCACAGTGCGACAGAATGACAGGAACAGGACAGGACACAGATAATAAAAAAAAATAAAATAAAAATAAATGTACAAATATACAAAAATGGACAATGTGCAAAATAGCACACACACAATATACAAAATAGACAATTTAGTATGTACAGGTATGTTAGGTGCAAATTTGAAATGTAATAAGTATGTGTGTTAAAATAAAAAGTATGCTAGTGTTGTGTGTTTCATGTTTATTGTTAAGGGTTCAAGTGTTCATGAGATGGACTGCCTGAGGGAAGAAACTGTTCCTATGGCTGGTCGTTCTGGTGCTCAGAGCTCTGTAGCGTCGACCAGACGGTAACAGTTCAAACAGGGAGTGTGCTGGATGTGAGGGGTCTAGAGTGATTTTACCAGCCCTTTTGCTCAATCTGGATAAGTACAGTTCTTGGAGAGTAGGGAGGGTTGTACCAATGATTCGCTCAGCAGTCCGTACTACCCTCCGTAGTCTTCTGAGGTCAGATTTGGTAGCTGAGCTGAACCAGACAATTATTGAAGTGCAGAGGATGGAATAATGGCAGAGTAGAACTGTTTCAGCAAGTCCTGTGGCAGGTTGAACTTCCTCAGCTGGCGAAGGACGTACAACCTCTGCTGGGCCTTTTTCACAATAGAGTCAATGTGAATGTCCCACTTCAGGTCCTGAGAAATTGTAGTGCCCAGAAATCTGAATAACTCCACTGCAGTCACAGTGCTGTTCATGATGGTGAGTGGGGGGAGAGCAGGGGGGTTTCTCCTGAAGTCCACGTTCATCTCCACAGTTTTGAGCATGTCGAGCTCCAGGTTGTTAAGACTGCACCATACAGCCAGCTCCTTAACCTCCTGTCTGTAAGCAGACTCGTCACCGTCCTGAATGAGGCTGATCAGTGTGGCATCATCTGCAAACTTCAGGAGCTTGACAGAGGGGTCTTTAGATGTGCAGTCGTTGGTGTAGAGGGAGAAGAGCAGTGGGGAAAGAACGCAGCCCTGAGGAGCTCCAGTGCTGATGGTGCGGGATGAGAATTTTCCCAGCCTCACTAGCTGTCTGGAATGATAATGTTAAATGCGGAGCTAAAGTCCACAAACAGGATCCTCACATAAATCCCTGGTCTGCCCAGGTGTTGCAGTGTGTATTGCAGTCCCATGTTGACTGCATCATCCACAGACCTGTTTGCTCTGTAGGCAAACTGCAGAGGGTCCAGTAAGGGTCCAGTGATGTCCTTCAGATAAGCCAAAACCAGTTTTTCAAATGACTTAATGACCACAGATGTTAGAGCCACAGGTCTGTAAGTCATGTAGTCTTGGGTTTCTTTGGAATGGGGATTATGGTGGAGCTTTTGAAGCATGAGGGGACTTCACACAGCTCCAGTGATCTGTTGAAGATCTGGGAGAAGATGGGGGCCAGCTGGTCAGCACAGGATTTCAGACAGGCTGGTGTCACACCGTCTGGGCCTGGTGCCTTCCTTCTCTTGTTCTTTTTGAAGACCTGGCGCACGTCATCTTCTCTTATCTGCAGTTCAGGTGTGGGGAAGAGGGGGGTTGCAGGAGGTGTGAATAGTGTTTTTTCAAACCTACAATAGAACTCATTCAGATTGTCTACCAGTTGTTGATTCTCCACATTTCCACACTGAAGCCGTGTCACTGGAAGAGAATTGGATCCTTAGCTTATCGGAATAATTCCTCTTTGCCACTCTGATCTCCTTTTCCAGTGTGTATTTGGCCTGTTTATACAAGACTCTGTCCCATTCCTGTAAGCATCTTCTTTGGCCTGACGGAGCTGTCTGAGTTTTGCAGTGAAGCACGGTTTGTCGTTGTTATAAGATTGTTATTAGATGAGTCCTGATAGGAATGCCCATATCCTCACAGAAACTGATACAAGATGTTACAGTCTCTGTGAGCTTGCCCAGATCGTTTGCAGGCTTGTAAAACCCTCTCTGTCTCATTAGTCCATCTATTTACAGTCTTTAATACAGGTTTAACAGATTTAAGTTTCTGCCTGTAGGTTGGAATAAGATGAATCATACAGTGATCAGAGAGTCCTAAAGCTGCTCGTGGGACAGAGTGATATTTATCGCTGTGTAACAGTGATCAAATATATTACTGTCTCTGGTGGGACATGTAACATGCTGTCTGTATTTTGGCAGTTCATGGGAGAGATTTACTGAGACCTGACAGATACAATATCTGCCTTATATTCGAGTAAGTGGTTTTACTCCAAGCTTGGTGATGCACATTCAGGCCTGAGGTACGCCACCTACTCTCCAGTTTACGACAAGCTGCCTTCCTAGAGCGCAGCTCGATATTATACCAGGGAGCAGATCGTACAAAGGCCACAGAACAGGATTTCATAGGTGGAAATAAGTCCAAACTAGACAAAAGAACAGTATTTAATGGACAGATAATGTCCTCCAGAGGGTCCGATGGAGAAAGGCCACTTAAAGAGGACTCAATAAAAGCAGAGAATTCAAGGAGATCAATGGATTTCCAATTGCGATAATTTACAGTACGGAAAGGGTAAATGTTAGAATGCGACAATTCCATATTAAATAGATAGCAAAATGGATAGCAAAAAAGATAGCAAAATGGTCAGACAATCCTAAATCCGTGGCGGAAAACTGCGACAATAATGATCCATTTGAAATAACTAGATCAAGGGTGTGCCCCTTAACGTGTGACACGTCTGGCACTGCAGGATTTGAGTCCCTGGTGGTGTAGTGTGTTACTGATGGTAGCCTTTGTTACTTTGGTCCCAGTTCTCTGCAGGTCATTCACTAGGTCCCCCCCGTGTGGTTCTGGGATTTTTGCTCACTGTTCTTGTGATCATTTTGACCCCATGGGGTGAGAGCTTGCGTGGAGCCCCAGATCGAGGGAGCTTATCAGTGGTCTTGTATGTCTTCCATTTTCTAATAATTGCTCCCACAATTGATTCAAGATTCAAGATTCAAGAATTGAATCACACCAAGATTTCTTCAATATTTCTTCACACCAAGCTGCTTGCCTATTGCAGATTCAGTCTTCCCAGCCTGGTGCAGGTCTACAATTTTGTTTCTGGTGTCCTTCGACAGCTCTTTGGTCTTGGCCATAGTGGAGTTTGGAGTGTGACTGTTTGAGGTTGTGGACAGGTGTCTTTTATACTGATAACGAGTTCAAACAGGTGCCATTAATACAGGTAACGAATGGAGGACAGAGGAGCCTCTTAAAGAAGAAGTTACAGGTCTGTGAGAGCCAGAAATCTTGCTTGATTGTAGGTGACCAAATACTTATTTTACCGTGGAATTTACCAATTAATTCATTAAAAATCCTACAATGTGATTTCCTGGATTCTTTCCCCCCATTCTGTCTCTCATAGTGGAAGTGTACCTATGATGAAAATTACAGGCCTCTCTCATCTTTTTAAGTGGGAGAACTTGCACAACTGGTGGCTGACTAAATACCTTTTTGCCCAACTGTATGCAGCGCAATGGTCGAAGAATTCAATTCGGCAAAGTTCATAGGTGTCCTTCGTTAAATAATAATTAATTTTTAGGTTCAGCAGATTGCACGCAGTGTACCTTAAAGCCATGAGGGGAAGATCCACACCAGTGGCAATCTTATGGTAACGTGTGTCGTGATCCCGGCAACAGAGGGGTTGATTCCGGCAAATATAGTTCAAAAATAAAAACAGCAGGCCGAAGATTAAAATGTAATTCCGCATTGCAGTCGTGTGTGTAACAATTGGGGACTTCCAGAGCTCCAAAACTCTCATTTACCACTCCGAATAGTCCAATAAACATTTAAGATCAATAAAACTGGAGAGAGGAGTGGCAGCCATTCGCGCCAGCGTTCCCTGTTCAACCGGAAGTGTGAGCGTGACTCACACTTAGATACCTACAGGTGTGGGTTTGAGTTTCAGTTATGATGTTGCTAAGGTGTTCTAAGTAGTTCTTAATGCACTGAAATTTGTAGTTGCTACTGGACCAAATCAAAATTACTCAAAGTCTCTGTGAAATTCTGGTCTGTAGATATGGGTTGTGTCTCAACTTCCAAAGCAGGCCAAGTCTGAAAGAATTTCTGCTCTTTTTTTTTATCGTTCACCAGGCCAAAGAGTGACAGCACATGATTGCATGATTTTAGGTATAGCTGATGTCTTTACGCTTTATTAGGGGTTAGTTTAGATCACTAACCCAAACTATGAGCAATAACAGCAATGCTTGCTTTAGCAAACACCACTAATAAAGGCCACAAACGCAGAACTGTTTTAGCAGTATAGGTAGCTGTAGGGAGGCATGATTCTCGTTCTCTGACTCACTGCCTCTTTATGTGAGTTATTGAGTTTCCAGACGCGGTTGATCTGGGGTGAATTGTGGCAGTGGAAACATATCCTCCTTTCCCTGACGAGCCTGTTAGAATGTTCTAGCGAGAGACGCAGACAGATCGGCAGAGAGGAAAGAAAGAAAAGATGATATTATGAGGGAAACAATATGCGGCCCTGTTCTGTGTCACCTTTCCAAAAGAAAAAAGGTTTTCTTTACACAACCAGCCTGACATCTAGTGGCGAAACGCACCCCAGCTTCTGCTTTAGCGTGCGGTTCTCATCATATAAAAAAACAGTCTTTCCCTCATAGCTGAAAAATGAGCTCATGTTATTTTGGAATGGTTACGAAGGACGCTGGAAGTAGATGTCATGCATAACGGCAACTGAGTGAAGATTCTGAATGGAATTATCTTCAGAATGGAATATTAGTGTCCTACTGTTCAGTTGACACTGTATAGGCTACAGCCTACTATATTTAAAAAATGTTGAGTGAAACAAATAAGTGGCGTTAATCCACTATGTGTATATATAGAAAGAAAGAGTATTATCATTATGATATCAAACATTAATTATATTTAATTCATTCAAATATTTCAAATTAATAATCTTGCCTTATCCTGATTCTAAGCCTATGGACCCTTTTCACAAGATTTTTTTTAAGTATATACATTTATAACACTATATTTTGTTTTATATCAAATTTAAAAAAAAAAATCACAGCTGTGGATCATTCAGCTAACAACAAAGTATTAAGAATCAAGTGTATGTAAACTTTTGAACAGGGTCATTTTTATAAATTCAACTATTATTTTCTCTTGTGGACTATATGTAAACATCTTTTATGTGAAATATCTCATTTAGGTCAGTACTACATAAACAATAGCATGCATTTTGTATGATCCCTCTTGCAAGGTGTATGTAAACTTTTGATTTCAACTGTATATTGCATGTTTGCCTGCAGTTTGATGCTAAAATAAATAGCGCTGTTTAAACGGCTTGCTAGCTTTTAACACAGACCATTCTTTGTTTTTTTTCTTTAACATGGCCTGTTCTGGACAAACTTTGATCTTTTGGGGAATCACTCTTTCAAAACATGCAGACAGCCAAACGGGAACATGACGAAAACCGTGCCAAAACAACAGCTGAACCACAACGACGGATATATTTCTTAATTGCCGTTAACATTCACCGTTAACCATAACGATTCCAAATTTTCAGATTCACTGAACCAAGCTACTCTCCACGTGCCATGCACTTTTATGTTTCAACCACAAACGGCAAAAGTGAGACCATTCTGGACAAAGTTTTTTCCACTCACCATTAAATGAACAAATACTGTGCAAAAGTCACTAAATTGTTCTTTTTGTGTATTGTTCATCCCATGCATTACAGAAAATATGAAATTAGCATTCAAATGTATGTTTGTAGTAATTCTAAAAGAGGTTTATCAAGTTACTTTGCCATGTCTAATTTTATCGGTAGTTACTCAAATCACATTCTACCACGCATGCTATTTTATGTTACGAAAAATCATTTTCAACATGTGGAACCACTGTGCACAATTCAATTACGTTAAGCCAAAGAATTATTTATTTGACTACAACTAAATGAAAGCATAAGGTTAGTTATGTAGCTACGCTACTTTCGCATATATCTGTTTGATATATCATTTTATTATGCAACCTAATGCACTTTCATTCTTCAAGATTTTGCAAATAATTTATAAATAAAAAGGGGGTTATTTTGGCATCAACAGCATTAAATCCGCATATGGATCCATTTTGGCATTTCCATGTCCAAGAAAATGACCAGCTCAGAGCAACATAATATGTAATTGTGGTAATACCCTCATGATGTGAATGCAGCATAAATGCAAGATTACTCCTAATTTAATTCTTCTTGTGAATGAAGTCAAAATGTTTTCCAAAAACAGTGATGTGGAATATAAGACGCTAAAGCATCACATCTGTGTTTATTCTCACTCTTATATAAGCTCTTTGATTGCAGGGCAAGAATTTTTCATGCCCAAACCTCAACCGCTACCATGGGCTCTTCCTGAAGAATAGACACATCCATCTCCACAAAATCACAACACACACAGGTGACCATCTTCCATGCCACAAAATAACCAGGGGAAAAGTCTAAGGGCCTTTTTTGTTGATGAAAAAGATTCACATTTGTTGTTACTTTCCTCTCACTTTTTCCATTAAGGAAAGTCTAAATAAGAGTAAAATAGCCTCTGCGTTCTCTGCATCATTGTTTTAATTATGATAACTTCTGTTTCTATTTTTGGGTTGGCATACCTCCTCCTCCCTATATTTATTCACCATGATTCCACAGTTCCAACCAGTTCATCCACCTGTTTTACTGTAACCAAAGTTCCGCTGTTGTGCCTGGAAACTCGGTTCAAACAAACACTTACGGCGGGTCGGTGGGCACGGGTGAATCACAAGGAAAAAGGTTATGCAAAGTTTTCTGAGGTTAAAATCTATTCCCATCTGTGGTATCAGCAGACTGGAACACCAGGGCGCCGCCATCACACCAAACGTCATGCTGCTTTAAAGACTCAATTTCCAGATTTGATTTTGTCTGTAATTTCTAGTTCCGATAACAAGCCTTAAGCAGTTCAGTCCCTACAACAGTTTCTGATTTACTGAAGGGAGCCACAGAAATTAGATGAGGACAAATCTCGAACCTGGACCACCCACATGAGCACCAAGGGTTAATGAATCAGGAGACTATAACCAGTTATGCAAGTATTCAAATCCCTAACCTATCATAATTATGAGATAAAAAGTTTCAACAATAAAAATTTCAACTCAATTTCAACTTATACGGTAATTATGATTTAGTGTCTCATAATTTAGATTTTTTTTATTTCAGAATTATGACTTAGCAGCTAATATTTTTTAACTTAATGTCAAAATTATGACAGTATCTTAATTTTGACCATAATTATAACTTAGTGTCTCTTAGTAACACTTAGTCTCTCTTATTTCATAATTATTACTTTCTGTGACTTTGTGTAATAATCATCATTTTTAGGTCATAATTTTGACTTTTTATCTGAATTATCACTTAATATCTCAGAATTTTAACTTTAAAGTCTGCAAGTTCACTTGCTTTGGTCTGGACCAAATACATAGATTTTTGTTTGTTTGTTTGTTTGGGGTGTGGTTTGCTTTCACACTGCCCTTTTTGCAGGTGAACCAGAAATTGTAAACAAAACCGCACGTGTGCTTAAGGTCATCCATTCATTTGGTTCATCCATTCAACTGAACCAGAGTTTGTTTGGAAGCGGACCGAGACCATCTCTTCAGCTGGGTCACCCTTAATGTCATAATTATGATGTAGTATCTCATAATTTAGACTTTTTAATTTCTTAATTATTAATATTTTTCACTTTTGTCAGTTATCATTTGTCCTGTCATAATTTTGACTTTTTATCTCAGAATTATGATTTAGTATAAAATAATATACATTTTAAATGTCAATATTACGATATAGTATCTCATAATTTACACTTTATTTCATAATTGACTTAGTATCTAATATTTTTAACTTATGTCAATTATAATAATTTTGACTTATCTTATAATTATGGTTTGTATCTCATATTTATGACTTAGTATCTCATAATTCGGCTTTTATCATCATAATGATTACTTATCAAAGCCTGATTTTTTTACTTAAGTGGCAGAAAATGGGCTTCCATACAAACCTAAATATGAACAATAGTGATATTGTTTATTGATGCTCCATTAACAAAACATAAACGACTCAAACACACCATCAGACGTGCATCAGAGCATCAAAAGTGAGAAAAGTCAGGATTTCTATAACAAGAAATGGATGTAAAAATGTTGATGTGCTTATACACATTGCACTTGAATTAAAGATGAACTGCATGCATATCTTTATAAATGGGGCCTCTGTTGTCCAACGCTCCAGTGCTTCTCAAGAGGAGATGATGTTGATTTACGAGAAAGCTGAAAAATACTTATCAAGTGACGATGGTCCCTAGGGCATTACATGAACATGCTCGAGACAGACCCGGATAACCTGTTGCTTTAAATACGCTAAGCTGATGGCAAAGTGCCGACCACGGTTCCTGGACCTCCAGATGCGAGCAGCACCGAGATGACACTGGATTTATGACGAGTGAGCTCTTGTTTTTTAATGAGTGGAAAACAGAACCATGGGCCATGTTCACATATCTGGCTCGGAAAGTATTCCAGAGGCCTTCCAGCTGTTGGACACGTCCCATTCGACAAGCAATAAAGATGGTATGAAAAAACGTAAATACCGATGCTGTGTGCATGAGCTGCGTAATAGTCTGCGTGTGAGAAAGAATGCGACACAAGAGAGTGACAAAAGGCCACAGCATTAAAAGGTGCTGTTACACAGTTTACAGATCATGAAACAGTACTGTGGATCAAATACTAAATGCACCATGGTACATCAAGTACCATCTGATACTATCATCATACTGTGTGCCACAATGATCATATCAGATCGTAATACAGCATTGCACAGATGATTTATGTACCATGGTACTGACATGGTACTCTATGAATGTTAATAGTACTGAATTGCAGTAAACGCACTGCCATGGTAGCATGTAAAACAACAGAACAAAAATTGCAGTAACACCATGCTATTTGATATACACTATGGTCGTGAATGACACATGCACTATGGTATTTACTTCAAACTTAAAAACAATTCAATTGGTATTTTGTTCTATCCAAATAAATAAATAACTTATTTATATTCTTGTTTGCTATTTGGACATGGTAATTGCATTTTTGACACATGCACAATATACTATTATTTATATTTGGACATGGTGATTGGTACTTCTTAGGTCCTGAATGACCCATGGCATTTATTTAAAAAACTGGAGATTTTTTGGTCCCGAATGAAACATGCATTATGGTATTTATTGAAACTGTATGAACTTATTTTATTTGGACTCACGATACTTCAAAAAGCACAATACAGAGTGCCTTGGAGGGCTATTCATTGTTGCCCAATGTTCACACTCCTCCAAGCTGACTGGAGGCGTGCCCTCGTATAAGGTATGAGGTAAGACTGACAAGTCACTGACAACAGTACAAGGATACTCGTTCTGTAATGTGTACTCCTTTGCTGGTCATTATATTCATAACTGTGGCAGGCACCACTGTTGCCATCCAACTGAAACCGATCCAGCACGAACAATATTACTGAACCTGCGTTCAACTTTCTGTTTTAAAGATATGAGCTCATGGACCAGTTTTCCAAAGCTTCTGTAATAGGTCAGAGTTATAATGGTTTGCAAGCCATTGCATTGCGTCAGAACATGAAACACTGCTGATCCATTCCAACAATGGTGCCTAAACAGAAGTGTATTCTAGGTTAACATTGTTGTATTGGGTTACTAGTAGGGTGGCTTTTAGAGGGCACGTTCAAGTATGCGTAAAAACCAACCACCGCAGACCAACATGCCAGAGTCATGAGTTCATCTCCACTATATCATCATTTAACCTCTAATAAAAGCCACTGGAAAGTCTTCTTTTAGTGGGCGTAACATGACACTCTTTGCAAGCTTAGCTTATTTAACCATTAAGTCAACTCATGTTCACATGCATGCACGCACATGCACGTAAGCAAACACCCACTGTGCACCAAAACTGACTTATTTTCAAGCATGTAACTGCATGAAATCAAGTGCATGCTTTTCATGTTAAAAAATGTGGTGTCTTTGGTGGGGGTTTTTTGTGTGTGTGTGTGTCTGCTTCAGTGTTGCAAAAAAATCAGGATGAAAGAATTTGAATAACAAGAAGAGGACCTTAAATGCAAATGCAATTCAACACAGTTACACAATTCAACTTCAGAACTGAAGACTCCTGCTAGTGTTCACTTAAGATAACCAATCGTATCTTCACTGATGCTTTCTGAGAATTGTTTATTCTTGCTTAAAATGAAACCAACCATTATTGAAATCTCTTAATTACTTTCTTCTCAGGACGCTCGCCCGAGAATCAGAGTCTTATTTTCTTTAATACCTTTTGAGAATCGTTTACTCTTGCTTTGAGCAAAATCTATGAATTTTGTTCAGTATTTAAATCTCTTTATGGAACAAACCCGATCAATATTTAAATCTATTAATAGACCAAACCTGACCAATATTTATATCTATTAATTGATAGTTTTCACGTGATGCCAACGCCCACCTGCAGGGCAAAACGAAGCTTTGCTCCACTGAACGACAGTTATTTTTACGCAGACTGCATAGTAATGTAGTAAAACGCAGATATTAAAAGGCAAAATTCAGTAAACATCTTATTGATGATGTATATTTGGTACAGGCAAGCTGTTAATAGAACAAAACCGACCGATATTTAAAGCTTGTGAAGCTGCTTTGAAACAATATTTCATTGTAAGAAGCACTAAATAAATACATTTAATTTCAATTGTAATTTTAAATTAATTCACAGTTCAATTCAGACTGGCGACTCAAGATCTGTGGAAGCTAAACATGTTATTCTGTAACAGAAGAAAGTTTCTTAAGATCCCAGATTAGCATGAGTCAGGCCTGTTTGGTCTGCTATCACTCATCCAAACCTGCAGGCTTAGACTGCGTCTAGATGTCATAACCCTTAATCAGCCTCGCCAAACCTCAGAGCAGGCTCTTCAAAACCAGCAGGCCTCTCTAGGGCACGTTCCAGCTGTACCTCTCGAGAGCCGCTTTTGTTCATCTTTTGTGCACACACCAATTAGGTGCTGCTACAGCCTCGTATGTCATGTCTGTTCAGACAGATGATATGAAAAACATCTCAGGAGTACTCAAATTAGGTGCACACCAACCTCTGATTTTCATTCCTTGGATGCAGTATTGATTTGAGCCTTGTTTCGTGTCTTGCTTCTCACCACGACCTCTGCTGATTTACTGTTGTGTGTTTTGCGAGTTGACATCGCAAGCTCGGCTCAAAGCACCGCACAGCAGGTCAGAAAGTCAGCAGATTTACTCAAGACCACAGTATCAGCCAGAAGTACAACACCACAAAAAATGATTTCTTACTCAATATTTTAGTCTTGTTTTCCAGTACAAATATCTTAAAACTCTTAAATCGAGATACATTTAATTGAGAAGCGCAATGACAAAAGAAACGTAGCCTTATTTTCTGAAGAAAAAAAAGTCGCTGCTTAAAATGTAAAAAAATAAAAAAAGATCTGTCAAAATTATTTTGCTCATATTTTCCCTTTGAATTAAATTTTAAATGAAAACTTAAGACTCCATTCACTAAATAATAGTCAAAATAATAATAGAAGAATTTAGAAATGCACGCGCTTTAAATTCTCCAGCTCTTTATAGCAGGATGGATTCTGATTGGATGCCAATGTTTTTATCATTCATCAGCTGGAAAACAAATCGTTCTGAAAATGATTCTAACGATATCGTTTCTCTGTGCCTTTATCTTTATAGTTGCGGTGTGAACTCTGCTATTCTTTAATACTAAGAACGATTTTTAGAACTCATCTTTATAGTTATCGTCCTTGGTGTGAACAGGCCTTAAGAATGTTTAAATATTTGTACTGGAAAACAGTAATAAGACAAAAATACTGAATTAGAAAATCATTAAATCACCACACATGAACCTCTTGTGGACTTCAGGATCAGTGTGGGAGTCTCACTTTGGGTATTAGCACTTAGACCTTCATCCCACTTAACAATTGTTGTAGAAATAACTCTTGGTCCCCGTTTAGAGACTGACTTCTAATGAGGTGTTTGTAAATCCTCCACGGTCCTTTCATATTGTGTGAAGGTTCTAACAGGTCAGCCTTCCCATGCTGTTGGCCTCATGTGCAGCTCAGATGTTTGAAGTGAGCCATCGAAAGGCAATTCCACAGAGCACATCATTCTGTAAAATCTGGCGGACTGCAAATGTGGCATCCCATTGTTGAGAATCAGATGTAAACCTTTAAACTCGAGGTGGAGCTTCAAATGATTCGGAGAACCTTACTTTGGGGAGGATGTAACTCAACAGACATGAACTAAACCTCTTGCACATGCTGTTTTGTTTCACAATTCAAACATTTCTAGAACAAGCATTTTTTTTTTCACTTGTTTTTGAGGTTAAAGCCTGAAACCAGCCCTAAACAATTATGTAGTAAAGTAAAATCAGAGGAAGTAACATCTTTAATCACCCATTTTGGTGAGTTTCTTCATCAGGATATAGTATGAACTGAGCTACTGCTGTGCTGAACAAAGTTAGTCAGGTGCAGTTAACTCCTTTAATGGTCTCCGTTGGCAATTAAGCTATAATTGGTAGCAATGCAAATATGCTTACAAAAACAAAAAGTTGCCATTTGGTATGATGATTTAGTCTTCTTTTCTATGCATGTTTTTAATTATAAAACAGCACAAAACATTGCAACACCTGACATTATTTGTTAACGGTGGCCTTTTTTGAAGCCTCTTAAAAACCATTTAAAACTGCCAAAGTCGTGTGATTTCAGTAAATGAGGCTTTGTTACTTCTTAACTGTTTTGAAATTGTTCTAGTTCGCCACTAGGGGCCAATTCCTGTGAACCTATATGGTCTATATCAGTTTTATAACTGTGTGTACATTTTTAATGATGCATTTGCATAATAAAAAGGAAGAGTTGTAGTTAATAGTTCTTATTTTATCTTACAATAAAAATTTGCTTTTAATTTGTCAAAGGTGTTTTATTAATATTAAGGCTGAGTTTTTGTTGCATTTATGCCATTCTGACCAGCAGCTTTGAGTGCTTCAATACAGTGAATCATTTTACAAAGCAATTGATTCAAAGTTTGCAAATAACACAAACAAGTATAACAATAGCGAACAAGACCATGAACAACACTTTCTGGACTACTGTATATATTTCAACAGCAGTAACACACATACACAGCAATGTTACATTGAAATGTAAAGCTACAGCCAACTATAAATGCCCTCTATATTCATCTGACTAACGTTTGTTTCCTTAGGAAGATGGTGTCATTTAGTGTAAATGCTCCATTGTTAAAGGTGTTTTATAACTCTTTTATTGAAAGTGTATTGACCTTTTATATTAGTTGCTAGCTCAGGAATGTTACGGTGGAACAAGAGAGTTTGTTCAGGAAAATTTTAAGTACTGCGAGTAAATTACTTGGTATCCCTGTGATGGGTTTACAACAAATTTATCAGAATAGATGTCTTGGTAAAGCTATGGAAATTATATCTGACCCATTGCATAATGAGTTTGAGTTTTGCCTTCAGGTAGAAGATTCAGGTTACTGGAAAAAAATCTTTTATATCACAGGGAAACCAGCAGTGCAACAAAATAATTAGCATGAAATGCTGGTAATATTTTGATATTTATACCATACAGCACCGATGTTCATGCAAACGAGAATAATGAATAATTGAATAATAAATAACTATTTGAATAATTCTACAACATTCAAAACAGTTGCACAAAAGCTTGCATAGCTTCCAGAAGACATTAACGTTGTGGCCTTATGGCTGACTTTAAGCATTACCTTCCCCCATAAATCTCAATCTGAAGTTGTTAACTTGAACTTTCCAACTTGGTAGAGCAACTGGTGTGCCTTTGTATGACTAACTTTCCAAAAATGTGACCCTGGAGCACAAAACCAGTCATATGGGTCAATTTTTTTAAATTGAGATGTATCGATTGAAAGCTGAATAAATAAGCTTTCCATTGATATATGGTTTGGATAGGACTGTATTTGGACAAGATACAACTATTTGAAAGTCTGGAATCTGAGGGTGCAAAAAAAAAAAGCCTTTAAAGCTGTCTAAATGAACTCCTTAGCAATTCATATTACTAACCACAACTTATTAGTATCAAATCATACTCTGAATCAGCGTTGCACTTTAGATCAATTAAATTAAAACCTCTCATCGTTGTAATAAAAGATGAGTTTTGGGAGTTAAAGGATCACGCTGAAATAGATGACTATTGACCTGTGGTGAAATACTTACACATTTTCGTCCTTTCGTCTTTACTTTCCCCGTCTGGCAATTTCATGCCAAATCTTTGCGCCAGCCACTGGAAAATTTACAATAAAGAAATTGATTCCACGTTGAGTCAGGTTTCTTGTTCATAGCCACAAGCCTGTGTGTGTGTATATTTTTGTAAGAAAGTGAAAAGCAAGCGAGCCTCTATGTGGTTTTGAGTTATTTAGCTGATGCTGCTTATCCAAAGCACAAACTATTACAGTGTGAGCCGAGAAATATATTATTTTGCATGAAAGTGTTCAATTGTGCAAGCCTGTTGCATGTACACTACCATTAGAAAATTTCAAGTCATTAAGATTTTGTTTCTTTTTGGGGGGGGGGGGGGGGGGGGGGGGGGGGTTCAAAGACATGGGAAGAAGCAACCCACACCCTGAAGAAGGCATTTTGCGCCGCTACGCATGGGTTGCTTCTTCCCATGTCTTTGAAATTTTCATGAAATAGTCAGTATAATAAAGGCTTTTTAAATTATTTTGAAGAAGAGTGCCTTGGATTTCTCTTTTTACATGCATTAATGAATGTTGTGATCAGGTTTTCATCACTCGTTACTATACATTTGACTTTTTTATTAAAGTAGTCCCTAACTTGCAAGTATCTAATCCAAATGTGTCTGACATGGCCTGGAAACTCAGTAAATTTCAATAAGATGTAATTCCTCTCCAGATCCATTGTTTAAATCTTTCATCCAACCTAGCTGGTTCAAAATCTGGGTCATATACTATCCACTTTAATACCCCGGCCAGTTTTTCCAATTGTAATTTCCTCAAAACACTAAACCACAACTTCACTAAGAATCAGAGGCGTAGGTTTGATTTTGAGATTGGTGGGGACATCCCCGGAAGCTGAGGATTCAGGAAATTAATAGGATAATGTATTAAGGTTTTTAGTCTACATTGAATATGTTAATTAATGAATTCTGTAATGTTACAGGAATAACAAATAATGACAAGGAGGCAGTTTGACAGAGACTTAACTTTGTGTCTACTGTCTTGTTCCTTACTATTTGAAGTAGCCAAACACATGTCTACGTCTGTCATTAACAGAAATGAACTGTTGGCATATTTGTTTGACATCAACTTTGTCCAGTTTGTCCTGGTGGACATGGCACACAGCAATACTGTTAAGTCTCACTTGTGCCATTGTTGATCTGAGCCATGTTTTCAGTCTCCTAAGAGCACTGAAACTTCTTTCAGCCTCAGCTGATGAGACTGGGATGACTAAAAGCAGCCTGACAAGGGTTTCAACTTGATCAAACAAGCCTCTCACTTCAATAGCCATTCCTCTCATGATATTAGCCACTTCAGTACTTGATTTGAAAGTATGTTTAGTCTGAAACATGGCTAATTGTACTTTTAGATTATCCCTATTCAGTTCTGGATAGTGATCAACAATGTCATTTACTTTTCCAGTCAGTAGAATTTCCTCTAGCTTCTGCAATACATCTAGATCTGGTTGGTTGAAGAACCTGTCCTGAAGCTGAGCATCAACACAATCTATAGAACTATAATTTTATAGAACTCTGTTCTATAATGCTCCTCAGCTGACTTGGGAGTGTGCTGGCTCGCCCCACCAGTGTAACGTTTTGGTGGCTGTCTTTAGTGAGGAATCTGAATAGACTCAATCCCAAGGGCGTCAACCATTGCCACTGCTTTCTGGAAAACCTCCTGAAAGCTGTCCTCATTTCTTTTGCCTTTTAGAGTAGATCTGACACAGTCTATTGACCTACTCATTCCTGCAATTGTTTCTGTCTGTTTTTGCAGGGACTTGTTCAGACACTCTAACTCATCAATCACTTCTAACTCATCAATCACTTCCAAAAAAAGTCCAAGCACAGTTTTCCCCTTTTCAAATCTCTCTCGTAGTCCATTTGCCCTCACACCTGTGTTAGATTCATTTGATGCCATCTCCTCCAAGCTAGATAAAACACTCTGAGACAGCACTGCTCTGATAGCTTTTCCTCGGACTGTCCACCTGGTTGGGCACAGTGGTCTGAGTGATATCGACTGTCTTTCTGAACCTGCTGCTACTGCTGAAAATAAGGCCTTAAATTTCCCAGACTGGTGGCTTAATGTCCCTAGCTCATGGTTCCACTGCAAGGCATCACGTATCACGGGACTGGCTAGGCAAGCAGACTGTGTGATCAAGTTAAGACAGTGTGACCCACAATGCACATGCAAAGCCAATGGCTGCTGTCTTTTAAGTTCTGCTTGTGCTCCCGAATGTCTTCCTGACATATTGGCTGCACCATCATAAGTCTGACCCCTTAGACAACTCATAGGAATATTTAGCCTCAAGAGGACATCTGCAGCCACCCTAGCAATTTCCACTCCAGTTGTCCCTGGAACTTCATATAAACCAATAAAAACCTCTTATGGTATCAGGTCATGGTCCACATATCTAAAACAGATAGATTCTTGCTCTACTCCTGAGACATCTTGAGTGCAATCTATAATGAGTGAGTACTGCAAAACTGGTAGAGACTGGATAGAGACTGCAATACTTCTGACAATACAATTTCCTAACAATTGCAAAATCTCATTTTGCACTGGAGGAGAGGTATAGTCATGACAACGGGATAGCCAATATTCTGGCATATTCTTTGGCTTTAAATTTCAAAAGCTGAAATAGATTCCCATCTTGGGTCTCATGGCCTCGCAGTGCCAGACCCTGCCTAGCTAGGTACTGTACTGAACTTACAATATTTTTCAGGCAGTGCCTAGCATTATCTTGTTGCTTTGCCCAGGCACTAGAGAGTTGTGAATCTACCGGGTTTGCTTCTTGAGCACTAACTGTGACTGCATGATGGTGCGATTTGCTATTCTGGTGGCGTTCAAAGCTAACTAGAGTATTCTTCCAGTTACTAAATCCCTTTGAGGAAAACGCAGGGTCTGCTTTTTTGGACAGTGTTTTTTTCTTTCTTGTGTATGTTTTCACACAGTAAAAACAGAGAATTCCCTTCACAGTGGGGCTATAGTAAAGCCATGGATACTGCTTGTACCAATTTTCCTGAAAATGGAGGACCCTATTTGACAGCTTTTGAACTGCAATGTTCTTGGGGTGAGGTTGGTTTGGCTTGATGTCAAAGTTCAGAATATCTCCAGTTCTACACTGTTCTTCATTGTTGTCACTCTGTTCTTTGATGTCGTCACTTTCACAGCTACTCTGTCTATTGCTGTCTACAGATGGATCAGCATCCTTAAAAATACACCACAGTACACAATTAACCACTCTGTATCAACTACCGCATATGAAAAATACATCTACACTATGATAATGCTAGTAACCACTTTATGCCCATGTTATTAAAACTATGTATGATGAGGGATTAATAAACCTCTAAATATACCAGTGCAATCTCAATGTAATACAAAACAAATATCTACATTTACTCTTATGATTACATTGTTACCAGCCTAGGCCTCACCTGTGACCCTGCCTCTCCACCTGGGACACGTCCCTAGTAGCATCCCTACTAAATTCTACTCCCCTGCTAAGAATACAGTCCAGTTATTCAGTTTCCTGTAGTTCCTTTTATATATGAATTAGGTGTAAAGTTATATGTAAATGTTTGAGTCTTTTGTATATTTATTTTGTCATCAGTCATCAGAAGGGTCATCAGTTTAGGGATGGTAGATTCAGAGCTCGTCAGGAATAGAAGAACATCATCTGCATACATACAGATCTTATGTTCATCTTCTTTAATAATGATCCCCTTTATCTCTGGATCCTCTCTTATTGCTTGAGCCAGAGGTTCAATAAATAATGCAAAAAGAGAGGGACTTAGGGGGCATCCTTGATGTGTCGCTCTTTCCTGGCTGATTGTTTAAGATAAATGTCCATCGATCTTAATCCTGGCTATTGGTGAGGAGTATAACATTTTAATACACTTAATAAAATTATCATTAAAGCCGAATCTTGCCAGTACCTGATACAAATAATCCCATCCAACAGAGTCGATTGCTTTCTCAGCATCTAGACTCAACAAGACCGTGCTAGCATTTTCTGTCATAATGTAGCTGATTATTTGTAGCGTTCTCCGTAAATTATCCTGTGTCTGTCTATTTTGTATAAATCCAGTTTGGTCTAGATCAGGGGTTCTCAAAGTCTTCATTCAAAGGTCCAAATCTGAATTTTCATCAGTGTCAAAGGTCCGGAACAATTGGTTATTACAAATCGTGTTTTTAATAAACATACATAACATATAACAAATAAACACTAATTAAAAAAAAAAAAAAGGTTCCCTTTGCATTCAAAATACTTTAATAACAAGTGCAAAAGTGGCAAAACAATTAATTTAAGTGTCAGCAGTAGAAGTCGACCTATAATGTTTTTTCTCTGGCCAATGCCGATATTTAGAAATCAGGGCAGCCTATGGCCGATATATGATGCTGATTTTTTGGGCCGATTTTCTCTTTTTTTCCCTTTATATCAAAAGAGAGTTTGCGTAAATGGTTATTGCAGGGCACAAGATAGTAATAGTAGTAGTAGTAGCCTAATTCATAGTAATAATACATGGCTCAAAACTTAAGCACCTTCTCAAAACAGTTCTGAAGCATGCTTTTTTGTTTCTGTTTGCTGACAGACACCAGTGTTTCCCGCAGACTAGCAAATGCAAGTTGATTCTCTGCCAGCAGGAGGCGCTGTTGGAGCGTGATATATAGCTGTTTCCCCGGTAACGACTGTAATCAAATAAGCCTACTTTATCAGCCATTACAGGAAAGACCAAATGAAAATTGACATCAAAGCTTTTCTGAAGAAAACGGACGGTTCTTTTAAAAGATACATTCATATAAAAACACCCGTGCAGCATTTTATTCAACGAAGTATAAACCTTTTGAAAAATCTATTTGTAGCGGTCAGTTTTGATATTGTGACAAGCCGCCACAAATAAATGTATACACTGGGCACTGCTATAAGACAAATTGCCATAATATAAGTGATAGCAAAACAAAATAAAAAAATAAAAATATTAGCGGTGAAATGTCGCCCGATTACGTCTCACTGGATGTCATGATGACAACAAATGTCATGAAGGAAAAGTTTCAATATCTCGCCTGCAATTTCGGACCTTCTCCAAAAAGACATAAAAAAATAAGAATAAATAAACAAATGATTTACAAGTTTAACGTGCGTTTATCAAAGTAGGAAATATAATTAGTGTTCTTGAAATATGAAATAGAAGCGGGTCCGGATTGAATTCCCTCCGGGTCCGGATCCGGACCGGAGTCCGGACTTTGAGAAGCACTGGTCTAGATCTACCAACTCAGGAATAATGCCCTCCAGTCTCTTAGATAAGATAGAAGCAAATAATTTATAGTCCACGTTTAAGACCGATATTGGTCTATATGAGCTACAATCATTAATCTAATAATCAATTAGATTAAAAATCTTTTCTGTTTTTCTTTTTTGCGGGAAGCCGTAAGAGCCATAATTCTACCCCAAATTATTGCCTTAGCGGCATCCCATAGAGTACTTGGAGACACTTCGCCATTACTGTTACTTTGGAGATATAATTCGAATTCCTTCTGGATCTGCTTCTGAATCATTAGATCATTCAGTATAAGTGTATCTTTCTTTTGATTTTCTAAGTGTAGGGTGAGGTACACCCCGGCGTGGTCGGATACATCCTTAATGTCCCTGTGTGACAATTTTTAATTCTATGCCTGTCTGAGTTATTCATAAATATATAATCAATTCTTGAATATACAGAATGGCAGACCGAGGAAAAAGTAAATTGCTAGCTAACATATGTAAACATCACCGAAATATCATTGCCGATCTGCTGCGTGAGATAACGCGCCCCCTCTGGCATGATAATCATAATATCTTGTAGTGTGTGATGCGCCACAAATTTTTCAATCTTGTAGTGTGCGCGTGTTTAAGATTTGAGGGAAGATAATCTGCAAAGATTCTCCTTATGTGTGTGCTGCAACCAGATTTCATAATCGGTTTGTAGTAACTCCTGTAGTGTGAGCCAGGCTTTAATCTGCTGTGGCAGTAACAAATCTCAGTACCCAATGAGGTGACAGTTTCCTTCAAATGTCTTCTCTTGACTGTTATTCTAATGAAAGTAGCTGGCATATTTGTGTCACATCATTGCATCGCATTGCTAGAAGCATTTACGTTCACTTTCTTGCATGCAAGAGTATCTTTCAGGCCTAAAATGTCATGCTCAAAGGCTCGATGATGTAAGTTGAAATCAGCAACCCTCCTATTCTGAACTCAAACACCTTCTGGGGTTTGAACCCATGACCTTTGGGCTTTCAGCCCTGATCTTTAATCAATGAGCTACCACCACCCACGAGCTCCCCGGTGATCTCAGCTCTTAACATATTGGGTTACTGCTCCTTGTTCAAATAAGCAAGAGGTCAGATTGGGAGAGCGCTCACCCAATCAATCACTGACAGCTCTGAGAGTTTGGAGCTCAGACGGTTTCAATTTGAACCATCAGGACATATCAAAAGAAAGGGCCACTTGGTGGTGGAGCAAATCTTTTTTTAGTGCTCTCAGAATAAATCATTCATATATTTGTAGAGTACTAAACTCAATAGTTTAAAGGCTGTTTTTCTTTCAGTCATGTCTACTGTAAGCATGCAAGCCGAGACATCGAAACTCTCACTTTTGCCTGGGGAAAGATTTATTGTTAAATCCCCTGAAAATATAGCTGTATATTTGCTTTTTTTAAGATTTGTGAAACCCATCTTTACTCCTAAAGTCATTCAATGCCAAACGTATCAGTCATCCAAGAGAAAGACGAGATACCAAAGCTGTTCTCAGAGCGAGAGTTGATCACAAACAAATGCCGAGACATTTTTCAAAGAAACTTTGGTCTGTGTTCAATAGTTCTTCACTCAAGGGAATGGTTAATGAAAGACCAAAGTCAAGAGAAAGAGGTTTCTCATGTTTCATTATACTTAAATTGTAAATGTGCATCAACTTAAATGTCTCAGATGTTCCCCCTGCAATTCCTGAGGCGAAATAAAAAGATGAGTTCAATAGTAGAGTTTTGAAGTGGATATCTTAGCATATCTGACCATAGTTTCATATACTGTATTGTTGAGGAGAGAAAAGCAATAGACTTGAGAAAACGTCATTTCAACTCAATGGTGCCTAGGAGAAACAAATGAGACAGAAAAGAGATCTCATTTCTGATTAATCACATCAGTGAAGAATTTTAGCTGTCGTAAATTTTAGTTTGGATAGGCACATTTTTCATCTACTGTAGTTTAAGATGTTTCCCCACAATAAACATCCTGCACAACAATGGGGTTTGTTTTTAAGTGGCTGGACTTTACACAACCAAATGTGCCTATATTTGTTGTCATTGAAATGGTCAGAAGCATCACAGACATCGGTAACACTTTATGCATAATTACATGCTAGTAACCCCCAAGCCAAACCCTAATCCTAACCCTTACCATATAGTAAGTACATGTTAATTAATATTACTCAGTACTTAAATGTATAATTACACTGTAAAAAAAAAAGTAGTCTGGTTTCGAGCTGTGTCACGATAACCTCCGGAATGCACACACACTCTGAGACACGATAGCGCAGACCACAAAACGTATCGGACCTATTTGAATTCTACACAGAATGCTATATTTTATAGCAATATGGATGAGATTGTGGCTGTCATACCCTGTCAAATGTGGCTTTATGAAGCTCAACGGCTCTGAATGGCTTTAGCCCAAGCCGTGATATAAACGAATGCTATTGGCCATTTAAAAAAAGGGGCGGGGCTGCTTGATATGTTCTGCCCTGTCTTCCTGTTTCAGTTAAAATGAAGTGAAGTGACATTCAGCCAAGTATGGTGACCCATACTCGGAATTCGTGCTCTGCATTTAACCCATCCAACGTGCACACACACAGCAGTGAACACACACACACCGTGAACACACACCCGGAGCAGTGGGCAGCATTTATGCTGCGGCGCCCGTGGAGCAGTTGGGGGTTCGGTGCCTTGCTCAAGGGCACCTCAGTCGTGGTATTGAGGGTGGAGAGAGCGCTGGACATTCACTCCCCCCACCTACAATCCCTGCCGGCCGGAGACTCGAACCCGCAACCTTTGGATTACAAAGCCGACTCACTAACCATTAGGCCACGACTTCCCCCTCTCGTGGCCTAATGGTTAGTGGCGTCAACACATAGAATAACGCTGCGTGTTTCAAAGCAATTCATGGGACCTTTGAATCTCGGAGGGACTTCTAGTAAATATTTAAGGACAAAGTGGTTTGACTGACAAAAGGTTTGGGAATCCCTGCATCACATGAACTATAAATAAACAAATAAGAGAAGAAAGAATTACAGAGAATCAATAAATTATGAATAATTTACAGCCATTGTGTGATCTGTAATCATATAATCCATAAAAAGTAACTGTAATCTGATTGAGCGTTTTAAGGTGTAATATAGACTAATTAAAATGGCATAATCTGAGTACGTAATCCAGATTACATGTAATCATTTACTACCCAGCACTCAGAGACCAACCAAATACTGCTGAGAAAAGCACAATGCAGCTTAAAATCTTACACTGCTTCATCTCCAGATGTTTCTTCAGCATTCATAGCATTTCCAAACATCTCTTGGTGAGACATAGTGGCGCTTCCGGAGAACCACGGTTGTCTGTTTTTGATTATGTCCTTGTTGTTTTCAGCTGTCTAAATCTACAAGTGAACACTCCTGCTGAGTCAGGACTGAACTCTTCATGGGCCGGTGAAGAGCCATTAGCTCTGATACATGCCTCATTTTACACAGAACTACATCTGCTAATGTCTCCAAACTCCAGATACGGCCAGAAACAATCAATAGGCACACTGAAAAAGCTACTGCGATATTGCAATAACATGATAAATGTTGTAATTCTGCTTGAAAATCATGTTCAAATCATTTTTAAACATCAACCACCCAAGGCTGAGAAAACACACAGAAAACACATTGGGCCTCATTCATGAAACACAAGCAGAGTTCGTTTTTTCAAAATGTTAGTTGGTACGAAACAATGTGTAAATGGTGCTTAAAACATTGTGTTCTAAACTGATGTCACTGAATTTGATGCACTTCCATTATAATATTTTACAAGTTAATTTGCTCTGTTTTTGTTTTGTAGCTGAGCGTTGATAAACTGTTTATCTTTGGGTAAACGCAGCGCTTGTCACTGTCCCTTTTCACCCAGCCATCCAATCAATGGCCAAATACTACACCGACCAATCATCCTACTTGTACAACAACTGAACAACAATAGAAAAGTTAATATTGCTGGTTACTGCATTTTTATATTCAGTAATATTCTTCAAAATGAGATACTAGTAATACGTTAATGCCGTTAATCTTAGCAACCAAAGCGTCTCAGCTGGAAAAACGCTGTGCCACTAACGCATTCTCAAGTGCCACCAGCTAGCCGTTTTTAGACGAGCACCTGACATTTTTCAGCTGGCTAAACACTTTGATGGACACATTAACTGAATATTTATTGTTAGGCATATGGCCTATTAATCTTTTTGCATTTATGCAATATACTGGAGCCAAACCTGAGAAAGTAGACCAGAATATTCCACTGTGTTCCTGGACACATTTGTGCAGTGTGTAATTCACACGCGCCCTATATAGGAATGATTGGAATTCATTAACATATATGTTTAACTATCAAATGGGAAGTTTTACGAAGCGTTTGTGAATCCGGAGGAGAGTTTTTGGGAAGGTCCGTTTTACGCGTTTCATGAATGAGGCCCATTGTGTTAAAATGTAGAATTTAAAAAATCCATCAAAAATGACAATTTTTTTTATCACTATCATACCAAACTAAATCTGTTTCGAGAAACATTAAAGTAAAATTTTTGAAACTTGCCTTGACACTATTTAGTTGCCAGGGTGCTCTTTGTGACTGCTACGGTATTACAAGGGTGTTGTTAGACATTTGCTTGTGGTATAATGGCTGTTAGGGTTTTTCTAAGGCATCACTAGGGTGTTGTTAGGCATTTGCTTGTTGTATGATGGCTGGTAGGGTGTTGCTATGGCATCACTTGGTTGTTTTAGGCATTTTTGTGGTATTACAGTTGTAGGGTGTTGCCATTTTGTTTCTAGGGTGTTAGGTATTTGCTTCTGGTATTATGGCTGGAAGGGTGTTGCTATGGCATCACTAGGGTGTTGGTGTTGGGCAATTGCTTGTGTTATTATGGTTGTAGGGTGATGCTATGTTGTTGCTAAATGTTGTTAGGCATTTGCTGGTGGTATTATGGCTGGTAGGGTGTTGCTATATTGTTGCTAGGGTGTTGTTAGGCATTTTCTGGTGGTATTATGGCTGGTAGGGTGTTGCTATATTGTTGCTAGGGTGTTGTTAGGCATTTGCTGGTGGTATTATGGCTGGTAGGGTGTTGCTATATTGTTGCTAGGGTGTTGTTAGGCATTTGCTGGTGGTATTATGGCTGGTAGGGTGTTGCTATGTAGTTGCTAGGATGTTGTTAGGCATTTGTTGGTGGTATTATGGTTGGAAGGGTATTGCTGTGGTATCACTATGGTGCTGTAAGGCATTTGCTTGTGGTTTTACGGTTGTAGTGTGTTGCTATGTGGTTGCTAGGATGTTGTTAGGCATTTGTTGGTGGTATTATGGTTGGAAGGGTATTGCTGTGGTATCACTATGGTGCTGTAAGGCATTTGCTTGTGGTTTTACGGTTGTAGTGTGTTGCTATGTGGTTGCCAGGGTGTTGTTAGGCATTTTTTTTTTTGTTGTTCATTTTGTATAGTTTTCATGGTGTTATGGCAGATTGCTACAGCATAGGGCTGGGCGGTATATCGAGTTTGTACGATATATTTTTATAAGCGAGACGGTATGAAGCAATACCGTTAATATCGAGTTTGATACGAGCGCGTCTGATAAAATATCTATAGGGAGGACATAGACTGAACTGCTGTGGAGAAAGTGCATAATACACTTTGTTCTAAACATGTGACAAGTTTTATATGAAGGGCTTTAAAAAAAACTCGTAAGATATAGTAGCCTATAGTTTCAGTTTAAAGCGGCTCGGCCCATCAGATGCTCTGACAGAAAGGTTGCGTGTTCTGCTGACAGAGAGCAATGAAATAGGAAAGCAGTAACTCTGACTAAAATATACAGTTTGCTGAAATATTTGTAGTTGGACAATATAAATGTGACATCTGTAGAATTTTAAATCTAGTGTATTTGTATGATAGCACTAAGTGTAAAGTGACTAATGGGGTAATCAATACATTTGACTAAATTTTTACTCAATAAGTATGCTTTTTAGTTTAGTAAATTTAACTTCTGCTTTAAAAGCATTGTTTTTATTTTTATATTACAATGTTTCAATGTTAGAGCGTAATGTGATTTTAATCCTTTTTTGCACATAATATATCCCTACATGCTTACATTCACTTTATTTGTTTATTTGTTTAATCCAAATACAAAATACAGAGATATATACCGTATACCGCAAATCAGCCAAAAAATACAGAGATATGAATTTATGTTCATATCACCCAGCCCTACTAGAGCAGTGCTAGGGTGTTCTGGCTGTTTTTAGCATGTTCCATAAAAACTGAATTATTGAAAGTTGGCATTGCTGTTTATTTTCTAGGGTGCTGCTATGTGGTTTCTAGGGTGTTGTTATGCATTTGCTGTGGTTGTCAGGGTAGTATGGCAGATTACAAGTGCTGTTAGCATGTTGCTATCTAAATAAAATAAAAGAATTAAAAAAAATTTCAATCAAATTTACATTTTTACATTTTAATGCAAAAAAACTAAAAAATTTAAAGTACGAATATAAACTAGAAATGAAGATAACATGCTCTAATAGCATGTTTTACCCCCTATTTTTCTCTCCTCTTGTGATATATTGCAGGCCAAATCAAACGTCACCACAGGCCAACTTTAGTATCTCTTATATAGAGCATGAGTTGTATAGATTTCATGCTTGGTTCATGATGTTTTTTGTCATTTTTGGAGCTTGACAGCAGTGGTCACTTCTACCTGTTGAATGTCCAAAGGCTGTAAAGATTCTCTCCAAATTCTCCTTGTGTGTTTCCTGGAAAATAATAGCTCATGGATTTGGATCGACCTACACCTTTAACGTTTCCTCAGCGACACGTCTGTTCCACAATATTACTCACCCATGACAGATGCGCATCTGAGAGCAGCCAAAACCAAACCTCAAACAGAAGTCTTGCATAATGTCAGCAACGATCTCAAACAGCTCAGACCCTGCATCGGTCAAGAGAAACTCAATAGAGGGATCATTGTTCATTCATCACAAACATTCTTGCGTTCCCATCTCGGCCGTTCGTGTATGACACAGCGTATTTCCAGTCAAACGGAGGCCGCAGGAAATCTGTGGGGAAACTGATTATATGTCTGAGGACTCAAAAACTCCCTGTGTCTAGCATGTTCAGGATCAGTTAGTGGAGCACTCAGCGTGGATTCCTAATGCATACTCTCTTTAGGAGCAGGAAACACATCCCGGAGGGTTTTGCCCTCTCTTGCCCTCTCCAAGAAGAGCCGCATTTTTTTCCAGCAGAGGCACATCTGAGACATGTTAAATATTGCAGATTTTCTCTCTTGTTTTGGGTCTCAATATAAATCAAGCCTGAATGTCATGAGCCACACTTCCATTATCCTTGCACAAATTGAAACTGTGAATTGAATATAGGCCTAATGGAAACCTGTCAGTTTTGCAAAAACTCCCATACATCACAAAAAAAAACAAATTTTTGCACTTGGTTTTTCAGGCAATTCGAAAAAGGAAAATAATCACAAAACTGCAATGGAAATAGTTTTTCTGCACTGACAGGTCACCTGGCATACGTAAAAGTCACATGATCATTCTGTAATTTACTATAACCTCCGCTCTCAAGTATAATGGGCTTTCCTTGCTATTATTATTTAGATAACCTGCAACCTGATACACTGCACATGTCTGTGGTGCAATATGGCTCTGACACGGCCACTCTAGTCAATGCTTGTGTTTATACCAGCCACGGTACGTTTCAGAAGCGACTCTCCACGCTGCTTCACTAAAGATACACGCCTATACATCTCCTTTAAAGGGGACCTATGCTCCTTTTTACAAGATGTAAAATAAGTCTCTGATATCTCCCAGAGTGTGTATGTGAAGTTTTAGCTCAAAATACCCAACAAATAATTTTTTATAGCTTGATAAAATTGCCACTTTTAGGGTGTGGGCCAAAACGCGCAGTATTTGAGTATGTTGCTTTAATGCAAATGAGCTGGTGCTCCCGGAGAAGAGGGTGGAGCTTTAAGAGCTCAAGCTCTGCATTAGAAGTGCTAGCATTTGCAAATAAACATTCCAGTACAAGCCTGTTATCTTTACAGAAAATGTACAGTTTCAAAGTCAGTCATCTGATTGTACTGTACATAGTAAATTTGTGTTTATGAATTGCACAGACAGGGAGCACAGCGCAATAAAAAATAACATAGCCGTGCATGGCATGCTATCACAAACATTATAAGTCCCACACGTGATTATGAGCTCAACAAAGCGATCAACTCACCATTGCTTTCATATGCAATTTTTAACTACCACATTCCTAATGACGATCATTCATGAAGACAGCACCAGTGAAAACAGACAGGGACAATGGTAGCTTTAGCATCATTAGCCTTACAGAGTGCCAAGAAGCTCTTTCAGAAAGGCAATTTGGAAAACAAACGCATGACACTTACTTTGTCTGGAGCTGACGTTCGCGCACGAAGCGTTGGTATCGATCCCTACACGTATTGGGGACTTTACTGATTTTTTCCAGGACATTTCCTTAGACAATGAAACTTAACCACAGTGTCCTCAGCAGCTCAGATGGAGGGAGTCTATGGAGACTCCTATGTTCCTATGACTCCAACACTTGAAATGCCTCATTGGTACTGACATTGTATATCAGCTACAGCAAGTAATCAGTAATGGTGGAGGCGGGCCACAGCTTCTCACTCAGGGCTGTGTCTATACTTATAGGGCAGCGTCACAAATGGGCAGGACTTTTTCCCCTCAGTGACGTGAACAGAGGGAAAATCTGAAACAACTCGTTCTGAGAGACTGTTTATGATTTATTTTTTTTAGCCATTATAGGCTGGTTGTTTCTACATATTGCGGCCACACAACTGTGTTCAAACACCTTATAAAAGTGATTTTTGCATAATAGGTCCCCTTTAATTGAAAATAATGGCTAGTGAGGTGGCTGTAATGTACATAATGTACTACCGACATTCGTCGCCATGACTTATCGCAAGTGGAAAAAAAAAATATGATTTAGCCGCATAACCATGATTAATTGAAACACCATCAATTCGAAATTTTCATCGACATTTATAAAATATCACAAAAGCTTTGTGCAAATCTGTAATGGAAACCCAGCTATGGTTACGTCATTAGTAGTCTGTTATTGATCCCAAATTACATGACAAAAATTGTAGTTAGTAACGTAGTCCATTACATTACACATTTTAGTTAATATAATCAGAATACTTTGATTACATTTAGATTACTTGATTTGATCTAACTGTTTTATCACATTGATTGAAATAACATACCACATTGATATAAAAATACAAAGAGAAAGATAATATTTTCCATTCATTGTTATTTACAACATGAGGTGCATTAAAAACATTACTTCAAGGTTTCCCAAACTGGGCTTCATGAATGAACTGCAGGGCAAATAAAAAATATTTTCCTTTTTTTTATCTGCCATCTCTATCTATAGTCGATCTGCTTATACCAGTCCAGTACACTCAAATTAAGAACTCTCTTCTCTCTAACATTACAAGATGTTACTGCTGATTACTCCCTTACTGCTGATTGGCTACAAGTGTGTTTTGGGACTCAGTCCGACGCCGTGGTCAAAAGCGTTTTTCAAAAATCTCTTTAATTAGCTACTTAGCTATGCATTCCACTCAACGCTGATTGCTAGAATGTCATATGGGTGTTCTAGCTGGTTGCTAACACATTACTATGCAGTTGCTGCTGTGTAGCTGATTGCTAGAGCATTGCTAGGTATTCTGTGTGGTTGTTAAAAAATTTCTAGATGTTCTAGATGTTATTGCCAGGATGTTATGGTGGACGATTAGAATGTTTCTGGCTGTTTTTTAGTATGATGCTATGCGGTTGCTAGGTTTGTTGAAATGAGCAATAGAGCATGGTACCGATGGGGCATTTAAAAGCCCAGACTTTAGGAGTGACATGCATGCTGGGTTATTTTGACATCAGTGGTATTTATGGGTCATAGTGGGCCCCACATGAGATATAAAAAAAATGTATCATCAAGTTATCATAGCAGCAGCTTTACAACAAACAAATGATGTATTGCTGGACTTTGTTCACAATTTCCAGTGCATCAGCAGCGGCAGCTGTGAGAGAGCAGCAATGTGGGTCATTTGTGATACTCTCAGTTTGCGGACCCCAGACGGAGGTATGCGCGGGCGTTCTTCTTTAAATCAAATCTCTGGGTGGGATGAAAACGCCAGACAGTTTTTCCATGACTCCCCATGAGAGGGTGAGCTGCCTTGCCAGAAGAACATGTCATCACCGTAGGCCAGTGCAAGGTTATGTTTGCTTGTTTGTCTGAAACAAATGAGAACTTTCCTACTGGCTACTCCAATCTATGACATCACCTCTGCGACACCGCCAAATCTCCAAATCACCCAAGCCATGATGACTAATCTAATTTGTACACGATAATGAATGTAAGCTATGAAAATGTGATAACTCGCTAATATTTTCCGGCTGAAATGTAACACGGAACCCACGACCCTTCGTAGGCTTGTGGTCTCCTTGGCTTTATATAATATTTCATAACAAATTACTGACACGGGAAAACAACGAAGCATTAGTAGCAATAGTTATGGCCCATTAAAGTAGTTAATAATTCCCATCGATAATGATCCATCCAGTCCGGAACTCCACATCCATAAATCCGCTATTGTCTTCTCTGATTGCAGAATAAACAGTAGGAAAACCAAAGCCAGCAGCTCTGAGCAACTACACAAAACTGTACAAATCACATCCTGTTTATGGTTTAGTCGGGAAAAAAACGCAAACACAGATGCGAATGTTTGGCCAACACATTGCATGCACGTGATTTCGTTGAACATGCATCAACATGAACGGAATTTGTAATTCTTTTTACTTACAAAATGTGACGTATTCAGTGTTGAGTAGAAGCTGACTAGCATGCATGTAATCTTGATTACATGATCAGATTCCAAAAATTAAGTACAAACCTGATTCCAAAAAAGTTGGGACACTGTACAAATTGTGAATAAAAACAGAATGCAATGATGTGGAAGGTTCAAATTTCAATATTTTATTCAGAATACAACATAGATGACATATCAAATGTTTAAACTGAGAAAATGTATAATTTTAAGGGAAAAATAAATGTATTTAAAATTTCATGGCATCAACACATCTCAAAAAAGTTGGGAAAAGGCCATGTTTACCACTGTGTGGCATCCCCTCTTCTTTTTATAACAGTCTGCAAACGTCTGGGGACTGAGGATACAAGTTGCTCAAGTTTAGGAATAGGAATGTTGTCCCATTCTTGTCTAATACAGGCTTCTAGTTGCTCAACTGTCTTAGGTCTTCTTTGTTGCATCTTCCTCTTTATGATGCGCCAAATGTTTTCTATGGGTGAAAGATCTGGACTGCAAGCTGGCCATTTCAGTACCCGGATCCTCCTTCTACACAGCCATGATGTTGTAATTGATGCAGTATGTGGTCTGGCATTGTCATGTTGGAAAATGCAAGGTCTTCCCTGAAAGAGACAACGTCTGGATGGGAGCATATGTTGTTCTAGAACTTGGATATACCTTTCAGCACTGATGGTGCCTTTCCAGATGTGTAACCTGCCCATGCCACACGCACTCATGCAACCCCATACCATCAGAGATGCAGGCTTCTGAACTGAGCGCTGATAACAACTTGGGTTGTCCTTGTCCTCTTTAGTCAGGATGACATGGCGTCCCAATTTTCCAAAAAGAACTTCAAATTTTGATTCGTCTCACTACAGAACAGTTTTCCACTTTGCCACAGTCCATTTTTAATAAGCCTTGGCCCAGAGAAAACGTCTGCGCTTCTGGATCATGTTTAGATATGGCTTCTTTTTTGACCTATAGCGTTTTAGCCGGCAACGGCGAATGGCACCGTGGATTATGTTCACCGACAATGTTTTCTGGAAGTATTCCTGAGCCCATGTTGTGATTTCCATTACAGTAGCATTCCTGTATGTGATGCAGTGCCATCTAAGGGCCCGAAGATCACGGGCATCCAGTATGGTTTTCCGGCCTTGACCCTTACGCACAGAGATTGTTCCAGATTCTCTGAATCTTTGGATGATATTATGCACTGTAGATGATGATAACTTCAAACTCTTTGCAATTTTTCTCTGAGAAACTCCTTTCTGATATTGCTCCACTATTTTTCGCCGCAGCATTGGGGGAATTGGTGATCCTCTTGCCATCTTGACTTCTGAGAGACACTGCCACTCTGAGAGGCTCTTTTTATACCCAATCATGTTGCCAATTGAACTAATAAGTTGCAAATTGGTCCTCCAGCTGTTCCTTATATGTACATTTAACTTTTCCGGCCTCTTATTGCTACCTGTCCCAACGTTTTTGGAATGTGTAGCTCTCATGAAATCCAAAATGAGCCAATATTTGGCATGACACTTCAAAATGTCTCACTTTCAACATTTGATATGTTATCTATATTCTATTGTGAATAAAATATAAGTTTATGAGATTTGTAAATTATTGCATTCCTTTTTTATTCGTAATTTGTACAGTGTCCCAACTTTTTTGGAATCGGGTTTGTACTTTTAATAAGAATATATAACATTTTAAAATACTCAATCAGACAGTTTATTGATTACATGACTGCCTATTAGTCACACAATAGCAATGAAGTATTCATCTATTGATAATAGATTAATTTATTGATTCTCCCCAATTCTTCTTTTTCATCTTTAATTGTTGCTTTCTAAAATAGCCCACTGCTTATATGCATACAGAAAGTCTTCCAATTTTGTGGATATTAGTCAAAGATTAGTCATTAGTCAGGTATATAATATTCAAAAGTTATTTCAATTTAAAAAGTGTTTTCTCAACATTTCAATACTGCATCAACTACTGATGCAGACATTCATTTTTATTTACCATGCAGTTTCTTCATGAACCCCAGTCTGGGAAACCTTGACATAATGTTATGTTTACTGTTGTAATGTTGTTGTTAAAAACAAATGGAATATATTTTCCTTATCTTTGTATTTTTATACCAATATGGTACAAGATTATGTTATTTGAATAACATTATTCAATAGTTGCTCGCATGTTGATGGTTTTACACTAATGTGCCAATAACAACCATAGTACCCAGGGGGCGATAGAGTCATTCAAATGTCTGAAAATGTTAGACATCATATCTATTCCATTAGGGACTCATCAGGTTTTACTCACTAGTTGGCAGTGGGAATTGGCAATGACATTCAGAGAGAGAACCCTAGAACAATAATGAACTAAACATGCTGTGTCCTGCTGACATCATTACAGATCCTCTTACTCTGTCTGTTTCAGTCATAAAGACTACAACGTTAACACACACCCCTTCAGAGAGTGTGTGTACGTGTGTTAATTTTATGACCTTACTCAGCAAAACTTAATTCTATTGTGGCCATTGCCCAGACAGGTCATGTCTATATCTCATTTGTTTTGAAGCGTAAGACTTGATGAGTTAGAGATTTGAACAAACCATTGTTAAAATTATGTGGCTTGTTGAATAAAGGTGGTGTGCTTTCAATTTTGTAAGATTTTCATTGGGCAGATGACAAAAACTGGTCCAGAAAGTTTGAAAAATCTCATAGACTTACACTGAATATGAATTTGAACCATATTTAGAAACCAGTAGGTCATAGAGACTCAAATATCACACCCATAATGCCCTAGCAACCACATAACAATGCTCTAAAACACTCAGAAAACCTTAGAAAAATCATTTCATTTTATTATTTTAGTTTTTATTGAGAAGTGTAAAGAGAAAGATTAATGAAGGAAGAAACGGGATAAGGAAATGCTAACTCTGAAGAAATGAAGGCCCATTCACACCACAGACAATAACTATAATGATAACAATAACTAAAGTTTTAATAACCATTCTAATAATGTGAGAATAAGGAATAAGACACCACAACTCTAATGATAAAGGCACATGGGAACGTTATGGTTGGAATTCAATTTTTTTCCAGCTCATGTTCAATAATAACACTGACAGCCAATCAGAATGCATCCTGGTTTAAATACTCATATTAAACTGTGTGTTGTGTGGACGCTCATATAGTTATCGTTATAGTTACCGTTCTTAGTGTGTATGCCTCAAAGTTTTAAAAATCGTTTTAAAATTCTATGAGAACAGATAAATTCACACCACAACTATCAATAACGACACAGACAAACAATTTCTGTTTTTCAGGTGATAAACGATTAAAACATGGACAGCCAAACCGAATCCACTTGAATTTAAGGGCCTGTTTACACCTGGTCGCTTAATGCGTTTTCTCTAATCGCTACCCGATCGTGAAAAGGGGGGGTATTCCAGAAAGCAAGGTTAACTTACCTTCACATATACCCTGAACTCTCAGTTGATTAACCCAAACCTTGCTTACTCGAGGTATGCTGGTTCCAAAAACGCGTCCAGGATAAGTTAATTCAACTCAGAGTAGGTTTCTGAAGCGTTAATGTCGAGCCCTGGAGTCTATGTACCGGGGCTCAGCACCGGACGGCCCCGGCCCAATTTAAACCATGCTTATATTAGAACTTTATCATTAGCACATCATGCAACTAGGCTATATATAAACTATAGTCTCATCAGTAGGTCACGCATGCACTGATACTGAAGTAAACTAACCCTGAAACATAACCTACTCCGGAGTATAGGTTATGTTCAGAAAATAATTTGCTATGGCTACTTAAATGCCCTGTTTTTGGAACCAAAAAACAAAAAAATAAAGTTACCTCTGTTTTTGGAACCAAAAGCTGAGTTTATTACTTACCCTTAAACATACTTGGCCCAGGTATGTCACATAACCTGCTTTCTGGAATAACGCCCAGGTGTAAACGCCTTCCAGAACACTTTCGAGACGGATTTAAATCCGATCGCTCAAACCACTTCAGGCTGTGGTCTGGGACGCATTCCAGACAAACAGGACAAGTGTAAACGCATCTGGATGTTGAAACCACATTTGGAAATTTTACTCCTCCTAAAATGTTAAATAATAATAATAATCGCTTGAGAGTGTGTTATTGGCTATATAGTCAGATATAACTATAGTCAAGATAGCTATAGTTATAGTCAGATATAGCGCGGCTAATGCAACCCTCATCGCCGCAGACGATCTCTTCAGCAAGCCGACGCCCAAACTGCCGCAAATAAAACTCAGTCGCAGACACTCAATACACAACCATATTCCTTAAAAGTAGTAAAACTAACTTATCTTTCCAGTGTTGATGCCACTCTCTCCTGTTGCAGTCTTTGATCTTGAATTAGCTGATGTGGCCAAGTGTAAACGGAAACGTTTTAACAAATCAAATATTCGATCTGAGGAAATGCATGTAGTGACCAGGTGTAAACAGGCCGAGGTTGAGTAATTCAAGCTGCCAACGACCAAACGTGCTTCTATAAACTGAACGTTTCCGTGGGTTGCTATGAACGCTAATACAGTTATCGTTTTGCATGTGAACAGGCCTCGGTGCGATAGAATCTCTCGTTTTCACTCATGCATGTTCTCATAGGCAGTGTACTACTGTCTCCTGCCAACTCTCTATGTGGTTTGTAGCCATTGTAATGCTAACAGCTTTATATGCACTTTGGGAGTGATTACATGTCAATTTATGCCCTGAGAAAAGTCAAAAGATGGAAAACACTCTCTTATCAGCACATGCTTTATGAGGCTTCTCCAAATCAAGACGCATATTGCTTAGCCATGCCTGCCACCTAGTGGGATCCTAAATCCAGTCACCTTAACTCTATGTCCAGACTGAGTCTGTGTTAGCATCCATAATGTCTGAATTAAGTGGATGTGCAGGCCGTTGAATCATTTCCTGCGTGCCGCTGGGGAGGAAGTGTTGTCCGCTGCTCTTTCATCACCCCCACGCTCTGCCTCTGTGGATTAATACTTCTGAACCTCTGGATACAATATCCACATAAAATTCTCTGTCAGTTTAGAGTAACAATGAGATAAATAAAACTTGATGTAATGTGAAATCATATGACATTTATTCCTACAAGCAGAATGGGGAGTAGCAATGTGGAAATGAGGGGAAATCCTTAATAGTACTTCCTCAATCATTCATTATATAAGACAAAAATGCAATAAATGGATTAAAAGGGATGTATTTTGACACGTATGGGTTTGGTATTCTGAGATAAAAACAGACAAGGTCAGCAGAATGATAGCTTTACAGTGTGGGATGTAATGTTTATCGGTTGCTATTTGCTTTAGCAAAGTATTAAGTTACTAAGTAAAGATCACTAGACCATTTATCTTTAACATTTATCATCTCAGGAGGAACACGGCTCACAACATTCATCTTGACCTTGAGATATATTCCCTGAGTTAAATATATGATGAAGTGATATTGGTTGATCAACAATTTGTGAATTAATGTGAACTACAGAAGTCTATGATACCTAGAGAGCTATCAGTTAGCATTCGCATTCATCTTAAAGGCACTTACTTGGCTAGCACTGGGTGTTCTTAATCGGACATCTTTACTCATTTACCACTGGCATTTATTTGAGCCAATCACCTAAATTGTAAATGTCATGTGACTAATCACTCTGTAGCTCCAGAAAATCACATCATGACAGTAACTGATGCAACCAAAAAGTCACAAACAACAGAAAATGAAGAATATTTTAATACTTTTAATCTAGCAGATACTGGTAAAATATCTACTAACACAATAAATGTTAACGTTTGTTATTTATATAAATTTTATTTTGATTGGCTGTCAAAGGAGAAAATGATTTCTTTTCTCCAGACTAGCAGTCTGCTAACCAACCAAAATTGCAACAAAAAATAATAATAATTAAGTAAATAAAATTATGACATATTATTTAAATATTTATTTAAACAGCACGTTTTAGTGAATTTAATTTGTGCTTTTATTTAACAAATCACAAAAGATTTTCATTGCTGTATTAGAGGAATGAGTTTACAAAAAAGTGTGGATAAAATAACTAATTAATTGAATATTTAAATAGCATCTATTTTAGTGAAGTGGATTTGTGTATTTATTTATTTATTTTGTGAACATTAAAAAATACAAAAAAAAATCTTAATATGCTTGTTTGGGGAAACAATGTTGCCTTATTTTTGCAGTTCCATTTTGGTGCATAAATTGTGCACTTCACTTTTTTTTATGTCATTTCTGCAAAATAATTAAGAATAAAAAATATGATATATTATTTAAATTATGATATATTATTATTTAATTAGTTGTTTTAAATAGCATATGTTTTAATTAACTTAATTATTGCCATTATTACTGTTTTATAGTGTCTATTTGTCAGTAGATAAATGCTCACTCATAATGGGAAGTGGATCAAACCGACTGATATCAATTCTGACATGCACATTTTTTAACAATAAATCTCAAGCATGGACAGATGGGGCTTAAACAGCGGAATGAGACACAGAGAAATTCCTCTTACACCATAGTACCCATGAAGCTGGAGGATTTGAACTCCAAAAGGAAAGGCAGGCCCGCAGGTCAGGATGGAGCCGAGTTATGATGTGTTTCCTGATAGATAAAGCACTCCATGTGGGCCGCACTAATGAGGTGGCAGAGAAAACGTTTGGTGTGGCTCAATCACGTGAACATGGAAGAGATGCGACCTCCTGCGCTCAGTAAAAGGACGCACGGATCTCTGCTAATGAACACAAACACATCTTGTGCACATTACCATCTTAGTCGTAAACAGGGCGACTACAATCGCTTCTTCTCTTGTCATTAACATCTTCTAAGTCTGTGGTTTTGAGTTTGATTGGCTCTGAATATGGGGCACATTTGACTAAGACTCGGGCCAAAGCCATTCGTCACTGAACAAAAACAAGCTGGATGTAAGGTCAGAGTTTGCAGTAAACGTTTCCTGCTGGTTCATTGCTCCACTCGTAGTGTCTGCTATTTATTTCACAGGAGCTGTTTTATAAGCCCAGAATCAGTAAGATAAATTGTCATTCCTATGAACAAATATTGTGGTAATTCTATCCCCAATGAGGGAAAACATAAGTTTAGGCTCCCAACTTTATCAAGCTGCTCTGTTTTGGTGGTCTTATAAGGGTCATGCTGAAAGACCAGCTAAACTATCTTAAAACCAGCACATTACCTTACTGGCTGGGATTTTAGCGAAGATATGATGTCATATCTGTTGTAAATTGATTTTGTAATGTGTTTACAGTAAGTCTACAGTGTTATATTGATGGGTTTGTTAGGTCATACAATAACAATGCTAGCATGCTAACCACAAGCTAAGTGAAAACACAAAAAGCAATCAGCAATCAGTGTGTTTATTGTATCGTGGTGTAATCATGCATGAAAAATGCATGGCTTCACACTTTAACATTTGCAATATAGCTGCATTCAGGTCAGTGGAGTGACTGCATTCAGTGTCAAATCAACCAAATTTCAAACCTCTGCAGCTAAATTTTGTTTTTAATAATTTGAGATTTTTTGGTTTTGAGATTTTTTCTAAAGAAAGACAAACATAAATAGCGATGAAAGCCGAAATATCAAATGCCATGGATGAATATTTTCTGATTTACTAATCCGTAGAGGGAATTCTCACCTGAGATTTAGAGCCTTTTCACACATTTTCAGCGGTCAAAAACCAAATGTGGATCCCTTTGCGTATAGCTGATACTTTTTTCTTTTAAAGAGGAATGTCTGAAGAACAAATAATGTTGAAACTAGAACTCTATCTGGTTTCCCTCTATCAAAGCATACTTGTCTTGAGTGCCAAAAATATTATTTTTCCAAAGTTTGCATGTCTCTAACTGAAGACATTAAATATAATCTTTTAGATTTTGGTTCTTAGACTTTCCTTGTTGAATTTGACCGATTTGGTCAATGTAGGTCACTTTGCATACAACTGATACTTACTGTTTTTAAACAGTGTTGAAACTTATTAAAGCCATTGCAACTTATAAGATCAAAAAAGACAAACATGTTCACTACTGGAAAATGCGTAATTGAGGTACGTAACACAACTTTATGCAGTGGATTATTATAATGATGACAGGGAATGCAAGAATCAAGAGTGCTAACGTTTAAAAAGATAATTTATCAGTTTTGAGCCTGACCCTGATTTACTATTTCAATTATTCTTTAAAAAAAAAAGGCAACTAAAAATAAAAAAAAACATGGTGCATTGGAAAAATCTAAAAATAAAAGCATCCTTTATTCAATCAATAATGAATTAATGAATTATAATAATTGTAATATAAATGTATAATTAAATTATTAATTAGATTTAATCATTTATTTTTCATTAATGAAATATAATTTTAAAGAAACAAAATTGTCTAAACTGTTAAAATCATTCATTTTTCAACTAAATGCACCAATTTTCATACATAAAATGTACACAGATTTCTTTTCACATTTACAGAAACAATTTTTTTAAAACAATTTACACATAAATTTAGCTTAATAAATTTTGTTATGGTGTTACTGATTACAAAGGTTTTGATTTAGGGAAGACACTAGTTGCAGATTGACAGGAGGATTACGAGTGCCGTGGTCAAACTTAGAGCCAGAAGTGGATGTTGGTTAATGGACGGCGTCCCGTCAGTCGGCCAGATGTCTCCAACCCCACACTGGGAGCAATCCGGCCCACACAGCGAACACACAGACATGTCCCGTCTCGTCTCAGATGTGTAGGACCGCACTGTCCTCCGTCCTGCAGAAGACAAGGGAATGAAACAAGGAGCTTGAAACACATACTGCAACATAGGACTGCATTAGAGATGATCTGGAGCTATTATTTAAGAGTCTTACTGGGCTCATAGTAATCGTAGATCATGACAACAGCATCTTGGACATTGACCACCTTAAAGTCCAGGATGGTGGATATTTCAACGCACCTTTCCATTGTGATCACCTGATGAGAGAAAACACGATGAGATTGGCCATGAATGCATAACACACTCAAAAACATGAACCAAATAAACCATCATCAGCACAAAAACAGATTTAGCACATTTATACTGTATTATTGTAGTCATGAATATGAAAGAGGAACTCACCGTGTCTAAATAAAGTGTAACTCGTCCTGAAGTCGTCTCTACTCTTCTCACTAAATCATTTAGATGGACACCGTTTTGGGCCAAACTGAACCCTGTGAGTAAACCCACGTCCAGTATGGCCATACCCGTCTGTTTCAGGCCCTGGTCCTCCCTCAGCCTTAAAAAACAGCAAAAATGATATGATTTATACTCAGAAGTGATCAAATATCTACATTGACCCCCAAAAAGTATTTGGACACATTTTACGAGATATCCAAAATCGAATGCAGTATTGATTATATCTTATTATTCGTTTTAAGTATACTTTTAGAAATCGGTTTAATCAACAATGTGGATATTGATTTAACTTTTTTAATCATCCATAATGAGAAACAAAATATCAAACCAAGTGGAATCTGCAAACTAACAATAATTGAGCTTTTCACAAAACTAACATTTTTACAGCCTATTATTTTTTTGTACATGCATTTTCTCAAATTCACATGAATGTCAAAGCAGAACATTCATGTCATTTTTTTACATTTTTAATCTCATTTTTTTGTGCTAATAAGTAAATAGTGTGTGTTCGGCTCAGCCGCTCACCTGAAACATATGTGAAGGTTTACATTGAACTCCTCATTGTCCATTACGTCTATATACAAATAAAAGGCCTCATCTGTGTGTATGTCACGCCGTCTGAGCGACGTTCTCAGGTTCATTACGTTGTAGAACACATTAAGCTGAAACAGTAAGAGAAAATGAATAAGTCTTTTTTAATGACGTTTTATAAAGCAACAGTACGAGCCAGATGACTGAGGAATCATTCAAGTCTGAAGAACAAATGAGCAAACACAACTCAAAATGAGGTAATCTCTGCTTTGAGAGTTCTGGACGCTGTTTCTTCGGTGTGGCCTTTCAAAGCATCTCAAGCTGTTGCTGGTGTCTCGCTGATGAGGAAAACAGCGTCTGGGCCGGTTTACGTTCTCCATGGCGAGCAATCAAAGGTGTAATTACACACTGGCCTGAGAAAGAGGGGAACCTACTGCTGATGACAACAGAAAATATTTTCTGCCGTTACGTCTCTTTTTATCTTTACGGGGGGTTTCGGTTATTATTCACAGCTGTTGAACCTTCATAACCTGCTTTTAATAACCTTAATACCTCGCCATTTGACAGTTTTGCAATGAAGATGATCCTGCTAAATTATGCTGCTATGTCAAGATGGTCAACTAGTCATTCAACAAGCAATGAACAGCCTGTTTTTTAGCTTGCACTGCTAAACAATGCATTTAAGGGCATGGAGATGTTCAGACAAACCTGAAACAGAGCGAAGCCTTTACCCTCTGCCGTCACCTCAATATCAATCCCCTCTTCTGCTTCAATCTGTAGAGGCAAACCTAACATTAGCCTGTGTCACTTAGCAGATCTTGACAAATTACTAGAGCGTCACAAACAGTCAGCTAGCTATTTATCACTTTGAAAAGAAACAGCACACATGCTTGAAGTTTAATACTTTGTGTTAGGAGTTATACACTGCTGCTCAAGTTATGCACTACTGCTCAAGCTCAAGTTTGGGGTCAGTAAGATTTCATGTTTTTTTAAGTCTCTTATGTTCACCAAGGCTGGATTTATTTGATCAAAAATACAGTAAAAACAAGAAAATTATCAAATAATATTGCAATTTAAAAAGCAATAATAATTTAAATATATTTATTTATATATTTAAAATTCCTGTCATGGCAAAGCTGAATTTTCAGTTACAAAATGTACTAGCCTTTATCGTGTTAAGTTATATGCAACTTTATAACTTTGTTGTCATTACATACCTAAAATGACTGTAAAATAATAATTTAAACAGCTTTACAGCTCAAATAATAATCATTAATAATTATTAATAATAATAATACTTTTACTCATGTTTTTAGAATTCATCTAAGTGCTTTTTAAAAATAATAAGCTTCACTTCACTCTCTCTCTCTATATATATATATATATATATATGTGTGTATATAATTTTTTTTAATCATTTGTATCCAGATTCATCTTAACTTCTGCTGAACCCAAAATATTCCTTTATACATCACCATTCAAAAGGCTGTATTTTTTATTAAAATTACAGTAAAAACAGTAAAATTGTGAAATATTATTACAATTTAAAATAACTGTTGTCTATTTGTATATATTTTGAAATGTAATTTATTCCTGCGATCAAAGCTGTATTTTCAGCATCATTACTCCAGTCTCCTGTCACATGATCCTTCAGAAATCATTCTAATAACTCAAGAAACATTTCTTTTTATCAGTGTTAAAAACAGTTGTAACTTTTTTTTTAATGATTCTTTGATGAATAGAGGGTTCAAATGAACAGCATTTATTTAAAATGGAAATCCTTTGTAACATTGTCCCCCGGTTTCACAGACAAGGCTTAAGCCAAGTCTTAGACTAAAATGTAAGTCTGAGCTGTTTCAACTGAAATAAACTTGCAATGACTGATCTTAAAATATATCAGTGCCTTTGTTTTGTCTCAAGATGCACACAAGTAATGTTTTTTTCTAAGCATGTTTATAAAAATGACTTAAATGTCCTAATTGAACTATGGACTAATCCTGGCTTAGTCTAAGGCCTGTCTGTGAAACCGGGCCTTGCTGACTAAAAGTATTCATTTCTTTAAAAAAAAAAAAATCTTATTGACCCCAATCTGTGTGTGTGTTTGTGTGTATCTAGAGCAGTGCATTATATACATACGGGCAGGTCTTGGCTCTGCTGGAGCAGGTAACTGGATCTGTCTATGTGGAATATGGCGGTGGCGCCAAAGGCACCGTTCACAGTGATGGTGAGATCTATGGACTCTGCGCTGCTGAAGGTGGCGTAGATTGACAGGGCATGCAACGCCATCACTGTATCCTGACAACAAAGACATAGAAACAGAGCACAGATTTTTGAATAAAGCTTTAAAACTGTGCAAAAAAAGTGCATTCAACAAGAAAAAAAAATGGGATAAGCATGTATCAGTTTTGGCAGATGCGATCTTCTCTCTGCGTCAATAACAGGTGCCCATGCATCTGTGTCACAGATACACTCTCGATTCAATCACCTGCCGCCTGGTAAATAACACAGCACATGTGTGGAGCAGAGACACAGAGCCTTTAATCTTTCCACACTGGACCAAATACCGCCAAGACTCTCTCGAGTGCAGTCAGATGTTCTCCTGTTGGATTCGAGTTGTTGTGTCAAAGCGAGGGGCTTCAACATGAGAGCAGCGCTTTATCAAAGCTCACATCCTGCAAATTGCTAGTCTTCACTGAAGTTAGTGTTCGTGACAGATCGCAGGCCTTCAGTCCCGGGCCAAATGTAATATCAAGAGGGCCTTTTTAAAATTTAAAGTACATTTTCTTATCTCACTTCGATGGCCTTTCGCACACCTTGATTTCCAATTGAAACATTCGCTTGCCAACAAATTCACCTCCCTGAATCAATGGAATAGATCATAGATGTGTGTAATCATCGACATTGGGACACCAGTCAATGCCTCAGTAGATGTTAAACCCTGCTGACGGTCTTAAAGGAATATTCCCAGGTGGTGTAATTTTGATTACCAAAAAAAAAAAAGGCACTTACAATGGGAAGTAAGTGGGGTCAATCCATATATATGACCCTAGAGCACAAAACCAGTCTTAAGTAGCATGGGGTATATTTGTAGCAATAGCCAACAATACATTGTATGGGTCAAAATTATAATTTTTTCTTTTTTGCAAAAAAATCATTAGGATATTAAGCAAAGATCATGTTCCATGAAGATATTTAGTAAATTTCCTATTGTAAAATTATGAAAACATTTTGATAAATTTTTTGATTAGTAATATGCATTGCTAAGAACTTCATTTGGACAACTTTAATGCGATTTTCTCAATATTTTGATTTTTTATTTTTTTTTTGCACCCTCATTGTGTCTCGGTCAAATACTGTCCTATCCTAACAAACCATACATCAATGGAAAGCTATAATATGCATAATGTGTATATGTATAAATCTTTTTTTTTTTAAATTGACCCATATGACTGGTTTTGTGGTGCAGGATAACATATGTTCAATACTGTATTAATATTAAAACGACAAGATTTAAACAATATGCATGTTAACATGATTTTAGAGTGCAAAAAGTCACTTACTAGCCTTTTTGTGGAAGGTTTTAACCAATTTACAACTTCTTTATAATGACAACCTTAAAACAACCTTATTTTATTTTTTTAATAAAAAAAGGAAATGTGGAATGAGTCAAAATTATTTTTGTGATAATCAATATTATCCTACAGATGATTATTCCTCAGTATATTATTCTACTGAGCTTAACTTCTGTTAAACCTGGAATATTCCCTTATACATTCTCTAATATGCTCACCAAAGCTGCATTTATTTGATCAAATATACAGTAAAAATTTGAAATATTATTACAGTTTAAAATATCAGTTTTCTATTTGAATATATTGTGAAATGTAATTTATTCCTATGATGTAAAGCTGTATTTTCAGCATCATTACTCCAGTCTTCAGTGTTGCATGATCCTTCAGAAATCATTCTAATATACTGATTTGCTGCTCAAGAAACATTTCTGATAATTATCAATGTTGAAAACAGTTGTGCTACTTAATATTTCTGTGGAAACCATAATAAAAACAATTATTTAGTGAGAGTTTTAGAATGCTGTTGTAGACAATTTAGCCTTTTTTAAAATGCCGACATTCGTTTCTGGAGCCTGAAAGTCTAAAATTGCCTAAAAGTCAGCCATTCTGTCCCATTTAAACAGTTTCTATTGTCTCTCTCGTGAGTTGAACGTCTGTTTGATATGTACCTGAGTGGATCCGTATCCCCCGAGATGGTTTCTTTGCTTACTGAGCCACTTCACCAGAATGAATCCTTCATCCATTAGTTTGAGTCTGTGCATGGCGAGCAGTATGTAGGCCGACATCTCAATATCTGATGAACTTGGCTGCCAGGAATTGTACAGGACGTTGGCTGGAGGTCTCCAGGTTGGCACTCCATCTGAAAAACCCAGATACAGCGTCACCTTCCAACTATTATAAAAACATTATCATCTAACACATTTTACTGTGCCAGGTGCGACGCTCATCCATAACACTACAGCTGCTCGCCACACTGTGTGGATTTAAAGGAAAATTGCAAGTTATTTTCAGCTGTGTGTGTGTTTCACATCTGTGGCGTGCTGTATTTAGAGTGTAAATCCAGAGGATATTTACCAACAATTAGTGCTCTGGTCAACAGCTCGGTGAGGGCAGTTGGAGCGGCGGTGCTGTTGGCCAGTGACAGAGCATAGGTGACTAAAGACAGGCTGTAGTTACTGGAGATTCTCTGAGCCAGGCGAGACGTCAGGAAACTCACGGCAGAAGAAATGCTGCCTTCATAAGCACTCTACCAGAGACACAACAGATAGTCTTTAATCAATCCATTCATCCTACATTCTATCTATCTATTCATTCAGTCTGTCTAACTCACCCTGTATTCAGCGTCCTCCAGAAGCGCTATAAGGACATATGCTGTGAGAGAAACTGGCCCATCCAGTCCTCCCTGGAGCTCTGTGTGGATGACCCGACCCGGCTCATCGAACGAACCATCAGCGTTCTGATGAGCCAGCAGCCAATATGCTGTCCTCTGTATCACCATCGGGTCGATGGAAATGAAGCCCTGGGCCTGGAGGAAACACCTGAGCACGAACGCTGACAGCCTGAATATCACAAAACACACCAGCAATCACTCACACATGATGCGTGTTTGATTTCATTTTCATCCATCAGTTCTGTTATCAGCACTGAACAGAAAAGAGGAATGAAAATGTTTGATATTAAAAATGGTACATGCTATTATTACTCCAAATCAGAATTTTGGGGTAGAATTTAAGCTGTAATGTGTTTTTGTATACCATGTGCTGCCAGAATCATCACTGTCTCCAAAAGCACTGAAGGAACCATCAAGCCTTTGGTAGGAAAGCTCACGTTCATAAGCTGCAATCAAACAGAACATATATGATAACTCAAGGACATTTGCTTTTTGTCTCAGAACTATAAGACTACACAATGTTTACCTTCCATCATGTAGCTCATAGCTTTGCTTCTGGTCTGTTCATCGGTCTGCTTGGTGCTTCTCATGTACTGGAGAACATAAATATTTGGAGCAAAATGGATCATGTTCTGCTCTCCACAACCGTAAGGCATCTCAATCAGAGAGTCCAGATTGCCAATAGATGGGCCCAGAATGTCACCTTCAACATACACATACAGAGGAGAGATGTTTGCACTCAATATGCAACAGCAGACTGATAATGTGCTCTTAGAACAGAAATACAAAGTGAGGATACATACCCACAGCAGACACGCTGGCCCTTTGACTGTCAGGAACCACATGTGCAGGAAAATTAAACGACATTGTCCTACTCAGAGTGTTCTGCTTCAGTTGAAACTCCAGAAACAAGGTTTGAGAGTATGATTGCTCCAGTCCCTCTGGCTAGAGAAAAATCATTCAGCAACAACAAAAATGTTTATTAGGATTTTCCACTTTCCCAGGCCGTTGCACATTGTTGGAGTGTCTTCAGTTTATTAAAAACACCAATGTATTACAGATTTGGTTTGCTTTAATAAATAAATGAGGGAAAAATGTCCAGATGCATTGCAGACATGAACACATGAGACAAAAATTGTCATGAAAACTGACAAAATAAATATCTGTACTGTCTTTAATTTATTAAAACAAAAATATTAACATAGTACAGATTTTCCACCGCTTTAAGAAATATAGAATCATCAAACATAATGAGGAAAAAAGCTAAAAATGTCCATAAGCATTGCAGCCATGAACAATAATAATGAACAATAAATAAATGCATAAATAGATAAATAAATGCATGAATAATTGCATAAATAATTGCAATTAAATAATTAAAACCTTAATTTTCTTATGCAAAATAGGCCAACACTTTTTCTCTTTTAATTTTTGGGTGAAATATTACACTGAAATAAATCACCTTGACAAGAACCGTCTTGTAGACCCAGTCTGAAGAGTAGACGGAAGTGGCTTTGACAGAGATGGGAATCTCTCCCAGTGTTGTGGCTCTGATGGGGAACAGAAGCGTTGTGATGTTCTGACTCAACACTGAGGTTTTCCTTACGTTGTCCAAGGAAAATCCTCCATTGCCTGGTGACACAAACTCAAACATCCAACTTTCTGCAACCACAACCATCACCTGTGCCGGGTAAAGACATGAAGAGAGCTTCAGGTCATTCAATTCACAAATCAACATCAAATGGCATTCACAAAACATTTTACTTTTGTTTATTTGTGTTCCAGAGTTTAATATTGAGTCAGTGTTTTGTTCAAATAACTATCACAATGTTTGTCAATGATGCTGCCATAAAATCCACACCCTCAGGCCATCCATTACATAGAGGAGTTTGTTTCTTCATGTGAACAGATTTAGAGAAATGTAGCATTACATCACTTGCTCACCAATGGATCCTCTGCAGTGAATGGGTGCCGTCAAACTGATAAGCTGATAAATACATCACAATAATCCACAAGAAATCCACACCACTCCAGTCCATTAATTAATGTCTTGTGAAGTGAAAAGGTCTGTGTTATAATAAACAATTATATAGTTAAGATATTTTTAACATAAAATGTGCTCTATCTATAATATTGCTTTTTCAAGTTAAATATGTTGTCTCGTCTGAATCAGGAGAAAAATATGCAAGCACCGTTTTTATGTGAGAGGACAATGAGGGATGGCCTTTTTCACTGAAGGAAGTGCTACTATGGATTATAGAATATAGTATTTTGGCCAGAAGCGATGGTTTAAAGTTAAAAGCAATGGTTTAAAGTTTAAGGATTTGTTTCTTACAAAAACACAGTTTTTACTTCTCAAGATGTTAATTAACATGGTGTGGATTACTGTGATTAATCAGCTATTTGGGCTCTCATTCTGACCGGCACCCATTCACTGCAGAGGATCCATTGGTGAGGAAGTGATGGAATGTAATCTGATGAAGAAACAAGCTCATCTACATCTTGAATGGCCTGAGGGTGAGACATGTTTTAGCACATTTTCGTTTCTGGGTGAACTATTCCTATAACAAACACTAATAAATATGTTTTCTAGCATCATTAAATCAACGTTTCGATACTTCAGAAGTATCAGAGAACAGCTGCTACATAGTACTGACTATTTTAAAATCTCACCTCCAGATCTACATCCATATAGTTGAATAAATTGACTTCCAGCAGTAGCAGTTCTCCACGGATCAGGAACGCTGGGAGATTCAGTGACACGAAGAAATCTTGGAACACAGTCAACTGGGAAAGAAACTCCTTTTTAATAATCATTATCTGTAAATATTGAGTGACAGATAAATTGCACATGATGCGTCACCTCTGCAGGAGCGCTGATGCCCAAACCCAGATTCTCTGACATCACGATGGCAAAGGCCACCCAGGAGGTCAAGCTGTCCGGCGCGGTGAACTGGAAGGAATCCAAGGCAGAATTACTGCAACATAAATAAGAACAGATGCAAATTAGTAAATTGTTGACATAAAACAAACGTGGATAGAAGCTCAGATCTTTCTTAGGGGGAAAAAAGAGAAGCAGAAGACTTAATTCGCTCAATTTTCTGACTTTAGATCAAAGAAATTAATACTTTTATTCAGCAAGGATGCATTAAATTGATCAAAAGTGACAGTAAAGATATTTATAATAAACAGTGTTCTTTTCGAACTTTCTATTAATCAAAGTATTCTGGAAAAATTCATGGTTTGCACAAAAATATGAAGCAGCACAACAATCAGCAAATCAGCATATTAGAATGGTTTCAGATGGATCATGTGATACTGAAGACTGGAGTAATGATGCTGATGCAAAAGTTGCTTCACTCATTGCTGTCTGGGAGAAACAACTGGGATAACCTAACCCTAACCCTCGAAGACAGACATATATCTCTTCATACCTCACATTAGCATCCAGCCAGATCCAGGTTTCAGGAAAGTCTGTTCGCTTTCTTGGCTCCTGAAAACCACCGCTATCCTGCTGATTCATAAAGTATTCCACCCCTGCTGTGGAACATATAAGCGTTATTGCGAAAATGATTATGAAAAGGCAAGACATTACAGGCAAAGCTATTGTTTTTTCATGTACTGGTCAGTTTCAAGATATTACGCTATCTTGCATCCATTACATTTCTTTTAGACCAGTGGAAAGAATACACATTTTAGAGTTTATTTTATTCCTAATGTGACTATAGTCTACAGACATTGTAGGAATACTAACCTAGGAATATATATATAATAAAGAATATGGTAAAGATGTCTTTTACGCTTCATTTATTTGAACAAAAATACAGTAAAAGAGTGATATTGTGAAATATTTTTACAATTTAAAATAACTGTTTTCGGTTTAATATATTTCAAAAAATAATAATTTATTCCTGTGAGTCAAAGCTTCAGCCTCATGTCACATGATCCTCCAGAAATCATATAACATGCTGATTTGCTGCTCAAGAAACATTTCTGAACTGAACTGATCAGTTTTACTAGATGGTTACTATGGTGTTCTGAGTCGTTGCTAGGGTAGATTCAGCATTAAGACTTACGGAATAAAGGAAATAACTGACTCCTTTCCTGATTCAGCTTGGCATCGGTCAGAACCGTGACTCCGCACGTCTGCAGAATAAAACAACAACTGTAAACCCTGTGTGGACAGGTGATACATGTTCTGTTCCTGAGATAAAAATCAAGCGTCAGATGACATTCTACCATGAATATGGAATACGGATCTCCCATTTTCATGTTGTAATCCGCATGGATCATCTCTCTGCTATACGACATGAATTCCTCCAGCACCTGAAAAACACACAGAAGCTCATGTTGCTGATCTTAGATTAGTTTTGATCAGTTTTTGTGATGCCTAACATCATCTGAATAGAACACGCTGCTGTTTGGCCATCACAAACCGGCTATTGTTGTGAATTCAGAACAACACAATGCTGTCTGTACCATCAAACCTCTTCACCTAGTTCTGATAAACACAGTTCCTCTCAGTTTCTTTCTTTTGTTTAAAAGTGAAACGCGGGCGTGGTGTCAGCGTTTGGTTACATAGGATGACCAGTTTTACTTATCATGTGATCTTTTTGTGGGAAAAACATTCGTCTGAAAATCCCAAAGATGATTTCCCACACTTTAAAACTCAATACACTGAACGAGATAAGAAATCAGGTGAGAAACCCGGAAAACAAAGGATCTCCATATTTGCCCCGTGTTGATGTCAGTGATCTAGAACCTGTATAAGGCCATATTACCGTCTTCTCTGTGATGCCATTGTCTTTGCTGGAGTCCAATGCTGCTTTGTCCACTACCAGAATTCCCAGCAGAGATCCGGGCTCGGAAACAGACACGGAGAGAGAGACGGAATCTGCCGGTTCGGCACGATCCTGACTCCAGCTCAGAGACACCTGCAATTGAGACCAAGTATTCATTATTATAATGACACTACAACCCATTTCACTTCAATGATGTGACAAATTTCAGAGTGAAACAGGATATTCAACTAGAATAATTCAACAGTCAATATATACTATTTATATAATTTATAATACATTTGTATTATATAAATGTATACTATAAATTATACATACTAGTTGTTTATTACACAATGTCACAAAAATTTGTTCTTCTGTAATTCTGTGGTGCTAATTATTATTGTATAGCATAAATATTTGGATGAATATTTAAGTCAGGTAAGTCATTAATTATGAAACACTGGTTTAGTACAGATACGTTTTTGTACTCATTTTGCACTAATTTGAAAGATATTTTGCTTTAGTTTATATTTAGTGCTTTCTGGAACACTTCAGAACATTGTGGGGCTTGTCAAAAATCATACAATGTACACTTCTGGACGACTCACTTTTGGTAACTGTTTATGCTAGAAACTGTTGTTAGCTCAGTATTATGCATGTCATTTTTATGCATGAGTAATAACAGATTAGCTTGTTTAGGTTGTCAACATATTTTTTTTGTTTTAATGTGCACTGTCAATGATACACAAAAAGTAATGTTCAACATGTCAAAATTCATAAAGAAACATTAAAAATAGAAGCAAAACGTATTATTTTACAGATTAATCTTCACTTAGTCTCGCAAAATGCAAAATAAATGTATTTTATTTTTAATTGTCTGATTTTCATCAAAACATCAAAAAATGACTAAATAATATACTAAATATATGAAATAGTAAATATAAAATAGTACTTTTGCATGTCCAAATTGAGTCAATATAATTTCAGTTAAAAGAAAACTACTACAATTTCAGAATTGCAGTTTTTCTTAGTTTTCTTTTCTGATATCTTCATACTTCAAACATTATTTATCAGCATTGGTTTCATTAAGTTCAATGTGCAATGTTTGTTTTAAAATTGACATATTTTAGAGTAAAACAAGATAATTACTGAGAAAATCTATCAGGGACACTTTTAAGAAGACTTTTTGACCAAGTCTATTATTATTTGCTTTTATTTCTGTAACTTTTCTATTAACGTTAACCAGTATACCTACAAAAATAGGCTAAGACAATGACTATCAATCACATTTATGAATTTCCATCTTAATCTTTATGTTCTATCTCCTTGCACTGGCTACCAGTGGCAGCTCGCATCCAGTTCAGGACACTGATGCTTGCGTACAGATCTACCACAGGCTCAGCACCCTCATACTTCCACTCACTATTACGAACCTACATCCCCTCCAGAAGTTTGAGATCTGCTAGTGAGCGACGCCTTGTGGTACCATCACAGAGAGGCTCAAAATCACTCTCCAGAACATTCTCGTTCACCATTCCTGGCTGGTGGAATAATCTTCCCACCCCTATCCGGAACGCTGGATCCCTGGCAATCTTCAAGCAACAACTGAAAACTCATCTCTTTCGGCACTACTTGACTTCATTCCTAAACTCAAAAAAAAAAAAAAACCTTTCCCTCTATCTTTCTCTCCGCTTACTAGCTTGTACTTATTTGAACAATGACTGAGACTTGGTGTTACGAGCACTTCCTCTGTCTGATTGCCTCTTCAAGATTAATCGCTTTTTGTATTCCCCAATTGCAAGTCGCTTTGGATAAAAGCGTCTGCCAAATGACTAAATGTAAATGTAAATGTTCCAAACATTTATATATCCCGTGATGAACTCTTACCGTGTTTCTCAGGACTTGTGTGAAAGTAACTTGCAGAGCATCATTCACGATCTCTCCGTCTGGAAGCGTGTGGTACACCATCACACAGGCCAATGGAGTCCAAGAGTGATCTGTGATCAGACTGAAAGAGGAGGAATGCACCGTCCCAGCATCCACCACCCGACCACTGGACATCACCTGCAGAACGCGTCCATCAATTCAGACTCATTCTCAGAAATGTCCCAGTGACTCACTACTGATACTGTGCTTAATCATATTGAATGTGCATTTGTAGTGTACGTCAAATCTTAAAAGTATGTATATTTAAAAAAAAATATACATATAATATTAATGAAACAAAAAGTTTAAAAATAAAAATGTTTAAATATTTTTTATATTAAAGTACTAACATAGTTAAATACATCCAAAGCATTTAACTATATATTTCAAAATATATATTTAAAAAAACTAAATTAAATAATATTAAATTAATATAATATTAATATTTAAACATTAATATTTATTAAAATGTGAAATAATACATTTGCAGGTTCACATTCTTTACAATTACATTTAATGTATTACAAATAATTAAATAAAGTAAGTATAATTTCAGTAAAACAAATTCTATGTACATTTCTAAATTAATAAATAATTCTAAATAATTTGCAGAATTTAAACCCATCATGAAATCTCCTTCAAAAAGTTTGTTTGAACTTTCCAACTTCTTTTGATTGATTGATTGATACATGGAGGTTTCTCTTACAGAGTTCATCAGTACTGGCTCAATAGTTACATTTTTGTCTTAAAAATGGACGCAGTGTCGTTTTATCCAAAATACTTACAAGATAGTGAAATTCTGTCAGGTTAAAATTGCTCTCCAAAGTCAAATGCAGCGGGTGTCCGACCTGCAAAAAGTCACTCTGTCAGTGAAAACGCAATGAAAACAAAAATAACAGCATGAAATACAAACAGCTTGAGTACCTGAGGATCACTGTCTCTGTGAAGCTGTATGTAGGATCTGCTCGGTGAAGAATAACTCCTGTAGAGCTGAAGATGCTGGACTGTGTCTTCAAACCGGGCCTGAAAACAACATCAGGAGGAAGAGAGGTCAAGCTTCCTCCCAGTTGACATGCTTCTACTATGCATATCGATATTAAGGCGGTGGAAAGCATGGATGAAGAGTTCGCACCTCTATATCAAGTGTGGAAACGCTGTCAGAGAGGTGAATCTGGAAAGATATCACGCCATCAGCAGTAACAGGAAGATCCATATTTTCCACTGGAATATCGTAAATGGGAGAGAAGCTCATTGGTGTGCTGTTCCTTGTGCGAGGTCCTGTGTCTTCGTCGTTGTTCCACATCCACGTCCAGGGGCTGAACTCGTGCTGGGTCACCACCAGCTGCACGCTTCTGCTCTGATCTTCATCTGACAGCGGCCGGCTGTCATAGGTGCTCAACTTCAGCTTATTAAATAAAAATATGGGGAAAAAATGATGAATCTATTGGTCATGTCAGGTCATATTTCACAAACATTAAACATTTATATAAATAAACAAAAAACAAAACCAAGAAAACACATAAAAAAATGGATAATGACATTATTTTAATAAAAATGTAACCCCCCACCCTACTCTTTCATTTAATTTAAGCCTGTTCTTTAGAGCCATTGCATTTTTTTTGCATTGTGGCATTTTTTTCGTGACTAACACGTCCCAACTCTCATTAATACGGAGACCCTAAGAGCTCATGGTGGTGGAAAGATTTCGGGGTGGGTGAAAAAAATTTGGGGTGGGAGGAAAAAATATTTTTCAAATCTTTTGCGTTCTCTCGCAAAAATGTTTGCTTTGCGAGAGAAAGCAAAGTTTTGCGAGAGAACGCAAAGTTTTGCGAGAGAACGTAAAGTTTTGCGAGAGAACGCAAAGTTTTGCGAGAGGACGTAAAGTTTTGCGAGAGAACGCAAAGTTTTGCGAGAGAACGTAAAGTTTTGCGAGAGAACGCAAAGTTTTTCGAGAGAACACAAAGTTTTGCGAGAGAACGCAAAGTTTTGCGAGAGAACGTAAAGTTTTGCGAGAGGACGTAAAGTTTTGCGAGAGAACGCAAAGTTTTTCGAGAGAACGCAAAGTTTTGCGAGAGAACGCAAAGTTTTGCGAGAGGACGTAAAGTTTTGCGAGAGAACGCAAAGTTTTTCGAGAGAACACAAAGTTTTGCGAGAGAACGCAAAGTTTTGCGAGAGAACGTAAAGTTTTGCGAGAGAACGCAAAGTTTTTCGAGAGAACGCAAAGTTTTTCGAGAGAACACAAAGTTTTGCGAGAGAACGCAAAGTTTTGCGAGAGAACGTAAAGTTTTGCGAGAGAACGCAAAGTTTTGCGAGAGAACGCAAAGTTTTTCGAGAGAACACAAAGTTTTGCGAGAGAACACAAAGTTTTTCGAGAGAACAAAGTTTTGCGAGAGAACACAAAGTTTTTCGAGAGAACACAAAGTTTTTCGAGAGAACACAACGTTTTTCGAGAGAACACAAAGTTTTGCGAGAGAACGCAAAGTTTTGCGAGAGAACGCAAAGTTTTGCGAGAGAACACAAAGTTTTTCGAGAGAACAAAGTTTTGCGAGAGAACACAAAGTTTTTCGAGAGAACAAAGTTTTGCGAGAGAACACAAAGTTTTTCGAGAGAACACAAAGTTTTTCGAGAGAACACAACGTTTTTCGAGAGAACACAAAGTTTTGCGAGAGAACACAAAGTTTTGCGAGAGAACGCAAAGTTTTGCGAGAGAACGCAAAGTTTTGCGAGAGAACGCAAAGTTTTGCGAGAGAACGTAAAGTTAAGTTTTTCGAGAGAACGCAAAGTTTTGCGAGAGAACGCAAAGTTTTGCGAGAGAACACAAAGTTTTTCGAGAGAACAAAGTTTTGCGAGAGAACACAACGTTTTTCGAGAGAACACAACGTTTTTCGAGAGAACACAAAGTTTTGCGAGAGAACGCAAAGTTTTGCGAGAGAACGCAAAGTTTTGCGAGAGAACACAAAGTTTTGCGAGAGAACGCAAAGTTTTGCGAGAGAACGTAAAGTTAAGTTTTTCGAGAGAACGCAAAGTTTTGCGAGAGAACGCAAAGTTTTGCGAGAGAACACAACGTTTTTCGAGAGAACACAACGTTTTTCGAGAGAACACAAAGTTTTGCGAGAGAATGCAAAGTTTTGCGAGAGAACGCAAAGTTTTGCGAGAGAACACAAAGTTTTGCGAGAGAACGCAAAGTTTTGCGAGAGAACGTAAAGTTAAGTTTTTCGAGAGAACGCAAAGTTTTGCGAGAGAACGCAAAGTTTTGCGAGAGAACACAAAGTTTTGCGAGAGAACACAAAGTTTTTCGAGAGAACGCAAAGTTTTGCGAGAGAACGCAAAAGATTTAAAAAATATTTTTTCCTCCCACCCCAAATTTTTTTCACCCACCCCGAAATCTTTCCACCACCATGAGCTCTTAAGGTTTCCGTACATTAATGTGAAAAATAATGATATATTATTTAAATACTGACATGAATGTAAAACACACTAAAATCCACTAAGAAAATCTTAGGATGATGAACTGAGTAAGGATGAACTGGATGCTGCCGAACACAAGTGCTAAGCTGCTCTTTAAGTAAGTTTTCTAAATGGATTTACTGTCAATAATGTGTAATAAATAAATCACTGTAGGATTTTTGTACTGCGTTTAATTTCTGTTGATTTTAAAAAATATAACTTTAATTTTAATTTTGGGTAAAAAAATAAAAACTGTAAAACACACCTGGCATTATGGCAAAGATATATCACATAGACACATCACACAATTTTAGTTAACTGTCATAAAAATAATATCACAATACAATTATTCTTCATTTTCCTAAAAAATAAAGTTCATTGTTGTGTATAATATAATTTTTTTTCCTTTTGATTTTAGGGTGAAACATGACCTCGGGATTCACCCAGTTTGCCCCAAATATGTACTGAAGTGTAACACTCTTGGGGGTTTTTTTATCTGTCTTTACCTGAACAGTGAAGGTCATGGAGGGTTTTATGATCTCTGGATGCTGCAGAAACTCCAGATTATATTTATTCTTCACAATAGAAACCCTTGCGGTGCTGTTGTAGGTTAACCCTACAGAAAGATAAACAAAAACAGCTTGAATTAAACGTGAAAGGACATCTCAATTTGTGAATGCAGTTTAGTTCATGTAATTAATGTTTGACAGCCAGGTACAGGCAGGATGGGACGCACCTGTAACATCTGTGACAGTCACGATAATGTCGACATATTCACTGGGCCCATATGCATCGTAATAGGAATACATGTTGTCACCTAACTGTCTGTAGTACGGCACATCAAATGTGATCGCAGCAGAACCGTCAATCTACACCAGAGATAATGAGTCCAATTAACACTTAATGAAACTTTCACTTTAAATTGAATGCATTGGGTTTCAAATATGGATGCACTGCTGTATCGGCCAATAATCTGTATCCTTATGTTTGATTGCTGAAAGCTGTCAGTATTGGTATCAGTATTGGCTGAGAAATTTAGTATCAGTGCTTCAAACGTAGATGTTTCTCCTGAAACTGTACTCACTGTCTCTTTAAGTTGGTGATGCTTCACAAAGCCATTGAAAAAGTGGTCATATACAACAGACATCATCCCTCTGACGGGCTTCCCATAAAAATACCTGAGAACAGGGGGAAAGTATGAATTTTGTGTTTCTATTAAATAATCAGACTACTGTTCAAGACAATCACTCACTTGGCTGTGACCATCCCGGTCAGTATGTCTTCATAATGCAGGACGGAGGGGACGTCCAACTTCACCTCAAATTTAGGCAGCACTGTAAACACATGCTGATAAAGACTGCTGTCTTGACAAAACATAGATCATAAAAGATATGAAGCGTATGTGAAATCTCACCATAGTGTTCCACAGTGAACACTCTCTCATGTACGACATCCTGCATGAACGCAAAATTAACAGTGTTAGAATTAGAATGGAAAAGTTTTATACTTTGAAAACAGTCTGATATGAAGTAATTGTTGTGCTTGCTAATGTATATTTTTCTGCATAATAGGCCAAAACAATAAAAAAAGTAACCTTCCACTCAAGTTTTCACACAACTCACATTGATTCCAGCTACAATTTTCCACGGGCCTTGCGGCGGGTTCTGAGAGAGGTTCAGCTCTTTCGAAACAACACCTAGAAAACCATCCACAGACAGCCACTGTCGAATCAAATTCCCCTTGGGATCCTGCTCACATTAAAAACACAAAAATAATCCATACATTTCATAATGACACTGCTGATGTATCTGTTCATTTTCTACCAGTAGTGCTAAAATGATTTTGTGATGTTCGGTCACTTTTGACTGCCAAGTGGAGTATGAGAACATATTAATGCTATCTCTTTATCAATGGCTCTGGTTTAAACTACAAGAGTCTGTTGAGGGATAAGCAGATGTTTGTGCGTGAGGAAATATATATTGTTAAAATTAAATAAATAAAAGCACATGAGTACTGTTGCAGTATCTGTTTTGATTTGGCATGCAATCAAATTAACATATTAATACAAGGGCTGTCAATTTAACGTGTTAATTTAATTAATTAGTTATGGAAAAATAAAGCAATTAAAATATTTGAATGCAGTTTACGGCCCAGACCTGTACGTCATCTTACATTTAATACAGTTGACTGTTGACAAAGATGATGCAGGCCAACAAACTCACTGTAATATTCATAGCGGAACTTCGGAGCAAGTTCGCGAACTGAAAGATTTATGATATATGATCCGATGTCCCGATGGTTCATGAATCATTATTCAGATCGGGACTTTGCAGCAGGTTGCAAATCATTTGATTTAGATCGGAACTTCGGAGCGGTTTCTCAAGTTAATTTGCAAATTGAAAGATTTGGGATACTAAGTTCCGATCAAAAATGATGGAGCGGTTTCGTGAATCATTATTCAGATCGGAACTTCGAAGCGGGTTTGCGAATCATTTGATTCAGATCGGAACTTCGAAGCGGGTTTGCAAATCATTTGATTCAGATCAGCACTTCAGGGCACATATCGCAAATCATTTGATTCAGATCGGAACTTCGAAGCGGGTTTGCGAATCTTTTGATTCAGATCAGCACTTCAGGACACATATCGCAAATCATTTGATTCAGATCGGAACTTCGAAGCGGGTTTGCAAATCTTTTGATTCAGATCAGCACTTCAGGGCACATATCGCAAATCATTTGATTCAGATCGGAACTTCGAAGTGGGTTTGCGAATCTTTTGATTCAGATCAGCTCTTCAGGGCACATAGCGCAAATCATTTGATTCAGATCGGAACTTCGAAGCGGGTTTGCGAATCTTTTGATTCAGATCAGCACTTCAGGGCACATATCGCAAATCATTTGATTCAGATCGGAACTTCGGAGCGGGTTTGCGAATCATTTGATTCAGATCAGCACTTAAAATGCATGGCGCTAGCAACGCCAATATCATGGGTTCGATTCCCAGGGAAAGCAAGAGCTGATAAAAATGTAAAAACTGTAACTTGAATGCAATGTAAGTCGCTTTGGATAAAAGCGACTGCTAAATGCGTAAATGTTATACCATAACTATTAATAAAGATTTTAGATGACATGAAACTGTAGTCAGAAGTCTATAATAAACGCAAAAATATTGATGCAAAAGTTGTGCAAATGTGATTTTATACAACAGTTCAATAAATAAGAGGCTAATTTTGTGTTATATTTTAAACACAATATTGTCTGTTTTTGCTCAGCTTTGCCAATGAAAATATTACATTTAAAGCCACAGCAGAATATTGTGCATCTCCAAGCAACACAGTGGTGTTTTGTTTCTGACTGAATCCACGTTTTGAACGAATCGGGTGAACCAATGATTCAGTGGTCCATTCGTAAAGAGCTGTTTACTTTATTTCTGAATGAATCAGCAGTTTGAACGAATCGAATGAATGAATGAATAGAAATAAATAAAGGGACAGTTCACCAAAAAAGTGAACCTGTATGACTTACTTTCTTTTGTGTAACATAAAAGAAGATATTTTGAAGAATGTTGGTAACCAAGCTCTTTTAAGTACCAATGACTTTCATTGTATGAACAAAAAATACTGAGATGTTTCGCAAATTTTCTTCTTTTATGTTTATGTTAGGCTGTTGTAGCCTAAATGTTTATGTGTAATAAATTTTATGTTGAATCAAATCTCATTTTTCTTTCTAAAGCTATTTATGTCTACTTGATATTTTTCTCATTTAACACAATAATGGCTTTAAATGATCTCACGGGTAATTGCCAAACACTGCAGACACCCACCCTGATAAAAATATCGATCTGACTCTTGTACGGATTTCCTTCAGGTGTAACCAATACAACCCGAAATTTCACCGTCTGTCCTGGTTGGTAGTTGTTCTTGTCGGTCTGGATAAAGACGGACATGCACTTTGGACTGAAGACCATAGTGGTGGAGTTGGAGAACACATGATTAGCGCCAACAAACCCCTTAACATCCAGCTGATATGGATACCAGTAACTCATGTCATCAGAAAAGACCTGCGGAGTGAAAATAACACATAGTAAACGCTGCAACTCTGTACTGAATGATTCATGGAAATGACAGTCTTGATACTCACGGGGGGAAGAGCAAGCAGTCTGGTAGAGCCTTAAAAATGAATGCAGAGCAGACATGAATGTAATGACATCAATACTTGTTTGAACAGGGTGGAGATGTATATTATAAAATATCATATGTACATTGTATAGGTCATCCTAATAAGGTCACTTTTCCAGTTTGACAGTGTGATTTTGAATGTAAATTTAAACACTGTGTTAGACAAATAATGTGTTTAGGAATGAATAAATTGCATTGCACCTCAGGCTAAATTAAGGCATTTGAATATATGTTACTAATTGTTAAATAATATCAGCTATAAACTTCAAAAACCACAAGGTGCTTTTTAGAAATAATTGAATACCGATTTTTTACATATATCAGCTTTTCATTTATTGATTGTCATAACATTAAATAAACTAAAAAATTAAATGAAATAAAAAATCTGAGTAAAAGTTCACTTCTGATAAATAAAATAAAATATGAAATAAAATTAATTTTAAACAAACCTAACCCTAGTATATCTAACAGTATATGTTGGTTTTGTCAATACATGTTTTACATATGTATATGAGATGTGCAAATGTGGGATGAGCCAGATGATAATTCAATGCAGTGCAATAAAAGAACACAATAAAAAGTCAGATGATGGTGATTTACCTGCTGGGACGGTGCCCTCTGTTTGGGCCACACTGCTGTTTCCATGGATGAGTTCAGCCGTGACTTTGATGGAATAATCTGCCAGAACGGTGACTGATAAAGTGGTCGGAACGCCACAGCGGAGAACTTCTGAGACGGATATAAGATAGGAGGGATTCTGTGCTGGGCTGAAATTAAAAAATATCTTATTTTACATATAGAGATACATTATATCTGTGATTATATGCTACATTATATCATATCAGGACTTTTTTTGTCCAAACAGCAAAGTCTAAACAGTTTCTACCAGAAACTTCTGTTCCAAATATGTTTTTTCTTTTTTACTTTAATTCAGCAAGGATGCATTACACTGACAATAAAGACATTTATAAGTTTGCAAAGGACTTCAAATAAATTCTCTATTCATTAAAGGATCCTGAATAAATATTAAGCAGCACAACTGTTTTCAACATTGATGTTAATCAGAAAAGTTTCTTGAGCAGCAAATCAGCATATTAAATGATTTCTGAAGGATCATGTGACACTGAAGACTGGAGGAATGATGCTGAAAATACAGATCCGATCACAGGAATAAATTTCATTTTAAAATATATTGCAATAGAAAACAGTTTAAATTGTGATAATATTTCTGTTTTCACTATTTTTGATCAAATAAATGCAGCCTTGGTGAACAGAAGAGACTTATTTTAATTGATTTATTTACTGAAAATCTTAAAGCATGAAAAAAAATCTAGATAGAGTGCAGATTTAGAATATTGGCCATAAAACATAAGCTTCTGGCCATAATAAATGCAATTTTTTTCTATCAAGGTTTTTCAAATGCTAAAAATGTCAATATCCGTTCATTCCTAAAACAGAGAATTCAGAGAATATTCTAAAACAACTGAAACTGAAAACGCTTGTGAAAATATACCAGTTTTTTGTGGTATTCCTAGAAGGCCTAATACAAGTTTTTGACATTATAATAACAAGTACTAGTGATAAACGGCTTACTTTTTTTAACTAATAGGACTGTAACTTGAACAAACCTCGGCGTGGTTAGAGCTCCACTGCAGAGTAACAAACTTGCCAGGATTCCAAAGACTTGAAGCCACTCCATTGCAGGTGTGCTGCTCCAGTGAAAGCAGTTACTGAACTACTGAGACTTACACATGCTTTTAAAGAGCCATCCAACACCTGATCCCGCATCACTCCACCTACACACCTCAGAGAATAAAAGCCCATTCTCTCTGGACAAGGAAGGGACTGACATGTTTGAGAAGAACTAACAAAGCAAACAGAAAACAATTAATGAGTCTTAAACAAATGAAAAATGCAATGAAATGTGAGATTAAAATCAGGAAAAAATGTGGCGTCTAAAAATACTGTTGTACTCAACTATTAATTAGTGATGTCAAACCACTGTATATGTGTGTGTACTGTGTTTATTTATTATGAATATATAAATACACACACATTAAGTATATATTTTGAAAATATTTACATGTATATACATTTATATTTTATAGAAATAAATATATTTACTATATAAAGATAACATATATTTCTTAAATATATCCATGCATGTGTTTGTATTTATATTATACATAATAAATATACACAGTACACACTCATATATTATATAAACAAAAACTTTTATTTTGGATCAATCGCAATTAATCGTTTGACTCCACTACTATTAATACACTATTTTGTCTTTAAAAATTAGATTATTTTATTTGTAAAAACTTTATTTGTTTTATTGTAAATAATTATAATAATATATGTTATTTAATTTTAATTTATATGTATTTAATATTCGGTTTAAACAAATAAATAAATGTCAGTAAACTATTAAAATAATAAATGATTAGTATTAAAAATAGTGGTAACACTTTACAATAAGGTGTCATTAGTTAACATTAATTAATGTATTAACTAACATGAACAAAAAATTAACAATGCATTTATTACACTATTTACTAATCTTTGTTAATGTTAGTTAATGAAAATACAGTTGTTTATTCGTGTTAGTTCCCAGTGCATTAATGTTAACAAACACAACTTGTGATTTTAATAATACTGAGATTAACATTAGCTAAGATTAATAAATGCTGTAGAAGTATTGTTCATTTTTAGTTCATGTTTACTAACGTTGTTAACTAATGAGACCCTGGAGCACAAAACCAGTCATTAGTGTCAATTTTTTTTTTTTATTGAGATTTATGCATCATCTGAAAGCTGAATAAATAATATTTCCATTGATGTATGGTTTATTAGGATCAGACAATATTTGGCTGAGATACAACTATTTGAAAATCTGGCATCTGAGGGTGCAAAAAAAATCAAAATATTGAGAAAATCACCTTTAAAGTTGTCCAAATGAAGTTCTTAGCAATGCATATTACCAACTAAAAATTATGTTTTGATATATTTACGGTAAGAAATTTACAAAATATCTTCATGGAACATGATCTTTACTTAATATCCTAATGATTTTTGGCATAAAAGAAAAATCAATCATTTTGACCCATGCAATGTATTTTTGTCTATTGCTACAAACATACCCCAGCGACTTAAGACTGCTTTTGTGTTAAATATTATTGGTTAAATAATTGTAATAAAAGTAAACGCCGGCAGATGTCGCTGTTTAAAAGAACAATGAAACGTCGCACGTGTGACGTAGAGGTCAGAGCGTCGTCCTGCACACACGAGAGAATGACAACATTACGAGCTTTCACGTGCGATGATCTGTTTAAATTCAACAACATGTGAGTAATAGTGATATAATAGCGTTGAGAACAATCATTACATAAAGAAAGTACTGTAACCGCACCATAATGTGCCTGAGTGATGATAATGCCATGGTCTTATTACAGTCAGCCAGCTTCACTGTTAACTCATAAATAATGCAGCATACTAACCATAATAAAGTTCTATGTTTTTGACCATGGTACTTTCTGGAAGTATGCTTATCCTTATTTACATGTTCTGAATCGGAGCTGTACCTGTATACTAAATGTTAATGATCATTCTATTAGTATTGTGTTATTCCACTGTAATGTTTTTATATGCTGCTCATCATTTGAGATTGTGATAATATTTACATTAATTTCTGTATTTTTATCCCACAGTAATCTGGACCCCTTGACAGAAACTGTATCCTTTCAAACACATCTCAAAATGTTAATCAGTCTTTAGTATTCATATACTTTTTTTTAACTTTCATTTGTTGTACAGTATGGAATTCCCTTCTATCTTCAGTATTTGGCTCACTGGCCGGAGTATTTCATAGTAGCAGAAGCTCCAGGCGGTGAACTGATGGGCTACAGTGAGTCAAATCCATCTCTTTCTGATCTTCATCACATTGTAATTGAGAGTAATAATTAATCACCTTTATGTTGCTCCAAATCCATATGACTTACTCTCTTCTGTGGAATATAGAAAGACATTTTACTTGTCAAATCTGACATGTTCCTGTGTTAAAAATGAATGCTACGCACCAGAATGTATCCAAAGGGCTCAATAATAGCAGGGACTGAAGATGTCATCTGAAAAGAAAAGTTGTTACATTTTGATGCAAGTAGAAAAACATGAATCATTAAGATTAGGAACATGTATTAAAACTGTAATTAGGATACATTTTGATTTCATGTACAGCGGTTAGACCAGAGTAATTCTAACCTGTCATCTTGTAGTCATGGGAAAGGCAGAGGGGTCCGTCGCGAGAGAGGAATGGCACGGGCACGTCACCGCTCTCTCTGTGGCCCCGGAGTTCAGACGGCTGGGTCTGGCTGCCAAACTCATGGAGATGTTAGAGGAGATCTCAGAAAGGTAGCTCTTTTTGTAATTTCCTTTAGACAAAAGCATTTGGTAAATAAATGCATGTGAAAATAAAAACAGTATAAACTGAAATCAGATTGGTTATAAGTAATAGCATGACATTAAATATTGGTATTTGCACAGTATCTGTGTATCCAGACTCGAAATGAGTTGTTCTGTGTTTCTCTTTCATTTAGGAAGGGCGGATTCTTTGTGGATCTCTTTGTGCGAGTTTCTAATCAAGTGGCTGTGAATATGTACAAACAGCTCGGCTACAGCGTGTACAGAACCGTTATAGAGTATTACTCGGCCAGTAACGGTGAACCTGACGAAGATGCTTATGGTGGGTTATTCACTTGTTTGATTATTACACTACTGTTCCAAAAAATTTGGGGTCGGTACAATTTTAATTTGAAAGAAACTGATTAGATTTCAAAGTTCAATTTCAAATAAAATGGTGTTATTTTGAACTTTCTATCCATCAAAGAATCCTGAAAATAAATGCATTATGGTTTACACAAAAATATTTTGAAGCAACTTTTTTCAACATTGATCATAATCACCATAAATGTTTCTTGAGCAGCGAATCAGCATATTATACTGATTTCTGAAGGATCATGTGATGCTGAAGCCTGGAGTAATGAAGCTGAAAATTCAGCTTTGATCACAAATAAATTACATTTTAAAATAGTCAATTAGAAAACAGTTGTTTTAAATTGCAATATTTCACAATATTACTGTATTATCTGATCAAATAAATGTAGCCTTGGTGAGCAAGAGACTTCTTACTGACCCCAAATGTTTGTACATCATATTCAGGTTATTATTGGTGTTTCTAAGGTGAGCATCAATAATATTGGTGCTCATATTTAAGGATAGGGCTTTTAAGATAACTTAATCTTAAATATTGAAATTATCGATAATGCATAACATGTCTTGAAACATTTGTGCCACTTGTTAACTTAACCCTGCAATCAGACTTACATTTTTCACCCGCAAACAATAAAATGGACAACAAAAATAGAGACTTTCAACATTACCAGTGCAGTAAAATCATCAGCATCACAGAAGACTTTTGCCAGCTAAACACACATTTCTTCAGAAAATGTACAAATTTTATTTTACTGTTCTTTCATTTGACAGATATGAGGAAAGCTTTATCCAGAGACACAGAGAAGAAATCCATAATCCCGCTTCCGCATCCAGTCCGGCCAGAAGATATCGAATAACACTAATATGTGGCTCTCTGAAATCCTCAACATTCACCTGGGAAAACAGACATTTGCTTTTTTTGATCACAATATTGATTTGAAATATCAGAGAGCCACTGATTTGAATGAATTGTTTTCTTTTGGGTTAATAAAGCTGAAAATAAAGGACTTTGAGACTGTAGTTACATGAAGTAAAAAGGTTAAAGCAAACACTGGGTGTATTTGTCTTTTTAAATAAAACACTCTTGTGAGAGTTGATAATTAATTAGCGTACTGGAGACAGTAATGGTCGGGGTCATCCTCTGACAGTTCTCTTATTTTCCCTGTAATATTGAAACCGCTGTCAAAATAAGACAGGGAACACTGTATGGACAAACAATTATAATAAACTTCTTCCTTAAATATGTCAAAACAGATCTCCATGCACAGCTTCGGTAAATGAATTCAAACACAGACTACTCTGCATTCTTACTCTATCAGAAAACATTGTTTTTGCTCAATCATCATTAATAACATGACAACGGTGCAAAGGTTTGAAATATGATTCCCTCAGATTCTTCAACTACAGTGTATGGGACGATCGGTTTGGGGATGCCATATTGAATAACAGTAAGTGATTTGGTTCACACCTTTATTTTGTTACAAAAGAAAAGAGACAGACAGAAAGAAAGAGAGACAGACGACGTGTTAAGTTGCACCACACCAGGTCAGTGATTTTCTGTGTCCGCTTTTGTTTCTTCAGTCTTGTCTTTGTCATCACCGTGGTCGCCACCATCACTCTCGTGGTCACTGCTGCTGCTGCTGCTGCCGCTCTCATCGTCATTGTCACGATCATCATACTCATTTTCAGGCTGTTCTCTTTGGGCTGCAGCTCCCTGCTCCTCTGGTTCTGGGCTCTCCTGTGTTTCCTTCCCTTGAGGAACCTGCTGTCCATCTTCTTCTTCCTGCTCTCTCTCATCCTCATCATCCTCATCCTGCTGCTGTTTCTTCCACATCTTGGCCATGGCCAGCAGTTTGAGGTTGGGCTGGTTTGCAGCGTCCTCAGGGAAGATGTAGTCATAATATTCTTCCCAACCTGCATCCGACTGATAAAGACAATGTGTTAGGGGCGACTAGTTGATAGGGGTGTGAATCTTTGAATCGATCCAATTAATGATTCAATCCCAATTAAAAAGTATTCGATTCTCATCGAGACTTGATTAGAGCTCAATTAATGACTCAGTATTTTAAAGTGCGTTAATAGGATTATGTAAATGCTTCTCCTGTCTTTGGTAAGAAAAGGAAGAACTGCTTAAGATTGTTTATTCCAAGCAAATATTACATTTTTAATAAAAAAAAATAAAAAAAATTGAAAATAATTTTAAATGTGTCGGCAGCTTTATAAATAGTTTGTGTGTGCATACAAGTAATATAATTGAATGTTTATGTATTTTAAAATATTGAATGATACGTTACTAAATCTTGATTCATTCTTGACCAAATCAAACGATTCCCATGTTATAAGATAGGATTTGCATGCAAGTAATTTAATATTTAGACATTTTTAAACATTCACTTCAAAATAATGACTGATTTGATTTTTAGCATTTTATGTTGATTCTTGACCGAAACAAACATTTCACAATCGCAAAATCTGTTTCAAGGCTGATGCATATGCATCAGAAGAATTTATAATTGATATAGTGAGAAAACCAGTCAAAATGTCTCCAATAATTTGCACATGCAAGTAATTAAATGGTTGTAATTTTTTTTTTATATACTCAATGATACTTTACAAATCTCGATTCATTTCATTTTTCGAATTGATATAGATTCTTGACTGAAACTATTTACATTTCAAATCTTCACGTCTGAAGATTAAAGCACAGCATCGGCAGGATTTCAAAGTGTCACTATGATGTCAAAAATTTGTGCATGCAAGTACTTTAATTTAATTTTCAATATTTATGATGACCCAATGTAAGAAAAAAACCTACAACCACAATCTCAGAACAATCTAGCCAACAGGACACAAGAAGGCATAAACTCTCACCCCGTCCTCTGCTGTGATCTTCCTCCTCTTCTTCACCTTCTCCGGCAGGAGTTTCTGGACTCTCTCCTTGTTGGCGAACGATCCAAACTCGTCCTCAAAGTCTCTCCAGGACTCCAGGAGCATCAGACGTTCCTCCTTCTCCTCACAGCCCTGCATACTCTTATTGGCCTCCTCGTATGTCTGTCTGCATCGCTGTATGCGGTCGTCACTGTCGATGGACAGCTCAAACTGGCCATAGCTGATCCAGACCTACAATACAACCAGATTGGAAACAAATGCATCATTAGGATCATTCATTTAGGATGAGCATGTTGTGTTGCCTTCATTCTGATGGCTTACTTTGACATGTTGAGTACGCTGTAACAGTCTCTTATAAAGTCCTCGTGTGTTGTCGTATTCTTCTTGCTCGATCTCAAAGTCGATGTATGACTTCCACAGCACCTGATGTAAACAATATAATGGAGAAACAGTTAAGAATTACCTTTAACCTTTTAAAGCCTGGCATGAAACTACAGTCTGACATGTTTGTCGAAATGAAAATTTAAAATTTGAAAATTTAAAAGTTAACAAGTGCTTTTTAAGTATCATATTTTAAACATCAGGCATACACATACATTTACATACAAACTTACGGCTCATATAGTATGACACAGTGAGAATATGGAGGGAAAAAAAACTTGGAAGGAACCAATAACTGTTAAGAGAGAGAAATGTGAAGTTCTGACCTCTGGCATGTCGAGTCGCGGTTGTCCAATGGCCAGTTCAAATATTGCTCTGGCCCGTTCTGTGTCTCCCAGGATGGTCTCCAGCTCGGAAAACTTGATCCAGGTGGTGCAGTTTTCTGGACTGAACTCCAGATACTTCTCATAGAGCTTCCTGCAGCGGTCAAACTCTCTCAGCTGTAGCTCCAGCTCGATGTAGCCTTTGAACAGTTTGTTTTTGGGACACTTTCCGATGGCTGTGCCCTGACAGGGGAGAGGTCAGGTCAAACTCTGCGCTGTATAGGAAGTACACTAAAAGCGTGGGGTCATTTTTTTGTTTGTTTTTGAAAGAAGTCTCCTATGTCCCCAAGGCTGCATTTATTTAATCAAAAATATAGTACAAACAGTAATATTGTAACAATAATTATTAGTATTTCACTGTTTTCTGTAAATATATTTTAAAATGTATTCCTGTGATCAAAGCTGAATTTTCAGTATCATTGCTCCAGTCTTCAGAGTCACATAAACCTTCAGAAAACATTGTAATATGCTGATTTGCTGCCCATGAAACATTTCTGATTATTATCAATGTTGAAAACAGTTGTGCGGTTTCATATTTTTGAGGAAGCCGTGATTTTTTTCCAGGAATATTTTATTGATAGGAAGTTCAAAAGAACAGCATTAATTTGAAATAGAAATCTTTTGCAACATTATGTCTTTACTGTCACTTTTGATCAATTTAATGCATCCTTGTTAAATAAATGTATTAATTTCTTTAAAAGAAAAAATCTTACTAATCCCAAACTTTTGAACAGTAGTCTAAAAGTACATAAATCTGTTTTAGAGTGAAACACTTACCAGGCCTCGTCTGGCATTCTGGAGGTTTTTTTGTCGGATTTCAAATTGTCCGTATAAGAGCCAAATCTTGGCAAATGTAAACTGAGTATACAAAAAGTATAGGCTATAGTTAGAAAACAATTCATAAAAATTAAGCTTAGAATAGAAATGTTACCTTCATAGGATTTCACAGTTAAAATACAGTGCTAAACACAACATTTTCTATTTTCAGCTGTTAAAATTGTTGCAAACTGTACAAAAGGGTACAGAAATAACATTTTAAGGACTGGTTGACAAGAGACAAGTGTAAATAGTGTTTTTAACCACCATTAAGACTGATAGTTTTACCTTTTTGTGTGGTATAAGCTCCAGACACGCTTGATACACCTGCCTCGTTCTCTCAGGGTCCTAAACAAACCAGAAAAAATGCATAACATCAAACTCTGACTCTAAAGGCCTTTCCACACTGATGCGATGCGAAAAAGCGAGGCGAAACACCGACAAACAGTGCTTTCACACTGAGCGCGAAACGAATGTTCGCCTTCTGCTAATTCACGCCTGCACGCTAGGTGGCGCCGACCAACAATGCACTTCATATGGATTTAACATCTAAATTAAGATAAACAAAGTTTGGTTCTACACCAGAAACACAAGCTATCTATAATGCTTACAAGCATAGGCTACATCCTAAAATATAATTAGAAGTACAATTAGCATCGAGCTACACTTGAAAATGTATGTTATGTATTTGCTTACTCACTTTAAACCATCTTCGAGTGCTTGTAATAACTTCTGATTGTGTATATACATATGATAATAACTCTTCTTCTATGTTTTACACTGGTCTTCAAAACAGCGCCACCCTTCTCACCCTTTTGCGCAACAGCAGCTGCTCCGGTCACGTGATCCTAGCTCAAATCTTATTGGACGGCCCGTGTTTTCGCTTTGTGAAACTGAAGAGATTCGTCGGATTGGACAGAAAAAAAAACATTCGCATTTTCGGTGCGCGAATGTTCGCGGTCTATGTGGAAGCATCCATAGGAAGCTGTTGTTTTATTCCGAAATTCGTTTCGCTTTTTCACGCTCAGTGTGGAAAAGCCTTAAATGTGTAAATGTAATTCCAGTTTTACTGAGAGATGCAAATGAATGCTGAATACATCAGCTCACTGCCATCTATCATACCTTGACCTCCAGCTCCTCATAGAGAGCGTAGTTAATCCACAGGTAGATGTAGCGTCTCCAGTGTCTCTTCTCTTGGATGGGGGGTATGTTAGCTATGGCTCTCTCGTACACTTCTCTAACCGTGTCCGCATTGGCGTCACTCTCCACCAGCCGCAGGTAATCAAACCAGGCATCGTAGTTGTGTGGGTTTGCCTATACAGCAGAAAATTATGTAAATAAGTGTGTAAATATGTGATATATATATAAATTAGTAATGTAGATATTTTAATATAAAATATTAATATATTTAAAAAATGTAATGTATATAAACACAATATGAATATAAAAATGATAATAGTAACAAAACATTTTGTTGAATAATAATAAACATGAAATTTCAGGGTATTTGGACATTCACTTAAAATTTGAATCTTGAAGTTTATATTAATACTTATAAGCATGCTTTACTCACCTTGACTTCCTCTTCATACTGAAACCTCCTTTTGTTGACGATCACATCCTCGATTCCTCTCCTGTCTCCAAACCGCTTCTCAAACACAGTGTAGTTCTTAAAAAGCTCCTGGGCCTGTTGCTTGGGGATTCGGTCCAAAGCATATTTATAGATGATGCGAACTCTCTCAAACTAAAAGACACAAAGCGAACGGTCAGGTCTGAACAGGAAAACACCAGAAGGCTCTCGGGTTTACTGGATGAGATGAACACAGGACATCATACCTCTTTCTGCTTCTCCTCGAATCTGGCAAAAGCCACATAGAGGCTCTCACTGATATGCTCCTCACCAAAAAACTCCACGGCTCTCTCGAACACCTTCCTCGACCGAGCGATATAACCGTGCTTCTCTTCGAAGTGAGCGTACTTGATCCAGTTCTTCACTTCAGGATGGACCATCACGAGTGCTTTACTGTTAAGGATAACAACTCAATTTTTTACGCAAGTCATCCATTCTAAAATGAAACGTCCAAGTCCAATTCATTTGTAGGGCACGTTTCACAATACACATTATTTCAAAATAAGCTTTATAGAAATTCATGTTAATGTTTATAATATCTTCATGCTTTATGCATTTAGCAATGTCTCAGTGTATATCGCCCTGTGCAAGTACACCGTATATACACAGATGAAGTTGGACATACATACTGTATCTATCCAACTTTATATTAAGAGTTAGGTGATAATATAGTTTCATTTTGCAATGAAATCAATAAGGCAGCTGAGATTAGCTATACAGTATACATCGCTTTATATGAGTGTACTGTATGTATCCGGATACTGCTGATGAAACAGGCTATTTACGAAAGGATATAGTTCTCATAGATGCTGCGGGACTTGTCCACTTCCTTATAGCGCAGCTCAAAGTTGATGTACGAATGCCAGGCCTGTTCCTCCGGCTCCCACTCCATCCAGCGCTCAAACACCTGCCTGCAGCCGGCAACGTTTCCCAGCATCTCCTCCATATAGGTGTACTTGTACCTGGTGCACAAACATATGAATAAGAAAATTAATCAGGAAAAAAATATATATATAGTATCTTTGTCTGAATGTCTGTATGATCACGAGGAGGAAGCATACCAGAACTGATTGACACGGGGCAGGATGGTGATGGCTCGGTCCCAGATGTTGCGAGCGTGATTCACCTGCCGGTTCTTCATCTCCATCTCTGCATACTTCAGCCACAGTGCGATGTTGCGGTGATCCACGTCGAGCGCTCGCTCGTAGATAGAGCGAGCTCTGAAGGCAATAAAAAGAGTTACAGAAATCACCTCCAGTCTACGATTCAGTCATTGGACACTGAAACTCACCTCTGGACCTCCTTCAGGCTCTCCTCCCATTGTGCGTACTTGATCCAGTTACTGATGACAGTTCTGTTCTTCCTGATGTTGTCTTCAAACCCCTGTATTGAGAGAAAAACGTTGGATGTGTTTAGATATGTACCATAGCAATGCAATTTTAGAGCACGGACCATGGCAAATTCATGTTTTTCTATATGATAATACCATGTTTTCTGGAGTTGCACCACGGTAGCGTCATGTTTTAAAGCAGGAACACTGTTAATACTATACCTTTGGGTCAGATACCATGAAAATGCAATGTTTTCTGGACAAGCACTATGGTAATTCCATATATATTATATTGCCAAGTACCATGGCAATATAATATATTTAAAGCATGTACTATGGCAATGCAATATTTTATGATGTGCCTTGGTAATACTACTATGATTTTGTGGAACATAACATGACAATAGTAATACCATGTTTACTGGACATGTGTTATGGTAATACCATGTTTTACCTATGGTAACAAAATGTTTTTATAGCATATGGTAATGCCATGTTTCATGGCACTGTAATAATATATTTTTTGGGGAACATACAACAACACTATGTTTTCTGGACATGCACTATGGTAATGTCATGTTTTCTGGAGATGGAGATTATTCACAACTATTTGAAAATCTGAAATCTGAGGATGCAAAAAAATCAAAATGTTGAGAAAATTGCCTTGAAAAGTTGTCCAAATGAAGTTCTTAGCAATGCATATTACTAATCAAAAAGTAAGTTTTGATATATTTACAGTAAGAAATTTACAAGATATCTTCATGGAACACTTTACTTAATATGCTAATGATTTTTGGCATAAAAGAAAAATCAATAATTTTGAGCCATACAATATATTTGGGCTATTGCTACAAATATACTCCAGCGACTTAAGACTGGTTTTGTGGTCCAGGGTCACATATTACCATGGTAACATAATATTTTTAAGCCTGTACCAGGGCAATACCATGTTTTATCCTGGCCAAATTGCCACCACAGGCCCTTGTCAATCATGGCCTCCTAATAATCCCCATCCACTTGATTGGCTCTATGACTCTCTCTCCTCTCCACCTGTAGCTGGTGTGTGGTGAGCACACTGTACTGTGGCTGCACACTGGTGGTGGTTAAGAAGAGACCCCCCACATGATTGTAAAGCACTTTGGGTGTACAGCAATACACAATAAAACGCCATATAAATGCATCATTCCTTCATTTATGGCATGTCTATTTGTAATACTATGCTTTTGGGGGCACATACCATGACAATATCGTACTCTCTCGTCTTTTACTATAGTAATACCATGTCTTTTGGGGCATATACCATGACAATACCAACTTTAATGGACATATGCTATGGTAGTGCATATTCAAAAAACATGGAGATGCATGTTTTTAAAGCATGAACTATGTACATATACACTACATTTTTATGGCACGTACCATGATAATATTGAATTTGTTCCATAACTCATGACCTTTTGCTACACTGACACCGATATTAATTCGAATTAAATTAACACTGAACTAAGCTGAATTGAATATCGGCACTATTGTCTTTAGAATTTGTTTCATAACTGATTGCATTGCATTCTATTCTTTAAAAAACTTGCCCCTTTTAGACTTGCACTCTATTCATTTACTAACTTAAAAAACCCTAACACTAGCTTCTCCATTCTTTTTGTATTCTATCAATTTGTTTTCTTTTATTTATTATACAATTAACAAAAAGCAAAAAAGACCTCTAACCCTAGCTTGCTCTATTCTTTTTCTCTTCTATCAGTTTTCTTTTTATTTAGTACATTAAAAAAAACCTTGCTGCTGTACTGCATTAGGCTAACTGAGACTTGCATATGATTGCGTCCATTGTCCTCATTTGTAAGTCACTTTAGATAAAAGCTTCTGCTAAATGACTAAATGTAAATGTAATGATTGACATTTTCCAGTTTATTAATGTGAAGCTGCTTTAAAACAATCTGTGTTGTATAAAGCACTATATAAATAAATGTGCAACTTGACAATACCATGTTTTCTGTACATGTACTGTGGTAATACAGTGTTTTCTAGACATTATGGAAACACCATGGTAAGTAACCACGGCATGCATCAAAGTAGCATGGTGCTACCATTATGCATTTTGCCAAATATGTCGTGGTCATGTACAGAACATATAGCACTCATACCTTCCTCTTCTTGAGTTTATAGTCGTTGAGCTCTTCTGCATCAGTGATCTTCTGTTTGGGTGGAGGAGGCAGCAGCTCTAGCTCTCTCTCCTTCGCCTCTCTGAGCAGCTGCTCTGCGGTGATCTGCACCTCCGCTGGGGCTTTATTCTTCACCTGAACACATAACACAATATAAATACAAGCAAAAACAACTCAATTAACTACATCCATAACTATTGTATAATAGCTGTTTGCAGTAAAACACAACCGCTTCACGTTGTTTACATGCTAATGCTAATGCTAACTCACTAAACATTATTTTTTTTTTTTTTACCTTCGCCACTTTCGGGATTCTCTGTTTACCCGCCGCGGTGGACGCCATGATTACTGCGCTCCTGTCACTTTATTATAAGGCAACTTGGCGTATTTCTTTAGGGTTTTTAACTCTGATAAGCCGCCAAAACTTTAGCGACGTTTCGATGCCGTGCGTCGCGCGTCGCGTTTGACGTGACGCGCGGTAACCTTTGACTCAAGTTACGTCACGGAGCCCCGTCACCATGGTTACAGAACGCTCGCTAACGGTTAGCGGTAACTTCAGATGAACGTTTAAGTGAAATATACTTCTTTAAAAACAAGTATTCTCAAACGAAAGGTCTGTTTTATAGTACTTTTATATTGTATTTTTCTTAAATGTAAATGAACGAACATTGTTCGAAGCTGAAATTAAAGATATGTTATTGTTTAGCAATTCTATGTGTGCGTCTAAAACGTGAAAAATTAAAACACATGGCAAATCTTTACAGCTATAGCACAATTTATGTCTGTATCTAATCATATTTGTATATTTTCTTAATTGTGTTAGATTTGCAATGAGCAGCATCACCTCCTCCGCTGGTAAAGCTGAAAGTGTGACTGTGAGGAGAACTGAATGGTCCGATGCTGAAGAGATCAATAATCTGATCAGTCCTGCAGCTGTTGCTGTGTTTGGGAGAATCAATGTCATTCATCTACTGTAAGTTATGAAAATTATTATGCCAAAAATTCATTAAATAAATTATGCACATTTTATAATTACATTTTAATTACTGTAATGCCAAAATAAATACAGGTATATTTAACTGTATATTTTATTTTTAATTAGATAAATATACATATTAATACAATTTTAATTACTTTAATATAGAAGTCATTTTAAATATTTCAATTAAAATATTTATTTACATTTTTAATATTTAAATGTATTTATATATATATATATATATATATATATATGCTTTCATTTGAAAATGTGAAAATTCTCATGAACATAATGTCACAATACATGTTACACTGATTGGCTTCATCACTCTGTCTCCTCTCCACCAGTAAGCTGGTGTGTGGTGGGCGTTCTGGCGCACTATGGCTGCCGTCGCATCATCCAGGTGGATGCTGCACATTGGTGGTGGACGAGGAGACACCACCCCTCATAATGTAGAGCGCTTTGAGTGCTTAGAGAAGCAGAAAAGCGCTATATAAATGTAATGAATTATTATGTAAATTATTTATATATTTTGTTTGTTTGTTTGTTTTTTTGTAAGACTAACTAAGGGAAAAGCTGTCAAAAGCCTAGATGGTACAAAAGTGTATCTTTTGAAAAGTGACAGCTTTTTTTACCTTTGTTTTCGGGGAGAAATAGCTTTTTGCTTAGTCTAGTTTGATTGACAGTTATAAAAGGATTTTTTTTCTATTTCTCATTGCAGTGAGAAAGCAAATTTAGCCGTGACCCTGAGCGCCGCTACGAATGAAGTTTTGGCCCATGCATCCTTCTCAGATCACCCCATTGAAGAGCTGGTGGATCAGGCATGCTGGAAGAATTTACTTCAGAATCACATCAATGGCGAGAAATTCACTGTAGGCAAAGCAAATAAACCACGATGTCCATTAATATTTAACATATCCATTTTACAGCCCCTTGACAGACTGTTTGTCTTTCCTCCAGCCCATGAACACTCTCTTCCTGCGTTTATTTGTGGCTCAGCCTGGCTTCTCCATAGGGGGCACTAAAGAGATAATGAGGTAAAGGAGACTGCTTTGTATTTTCTTTTATCAGTGTGAACATGAAAAGGTGAATCTAAAAAAAAAAACATTTTTTCTTTGGTTTTGAGGTGAAATGTGACCTGGATGTGTTCTTGGCAGGTTTTGTGAGGCCAAAGAATGCAGAGTCTGTTCACTGGTTTATATATAATTTAATAAAACAAGATTTGTCTGTTGTTATTTGGTTAGGGTGGATATGAATCTTGTTTTGTATCGACTGTATAGCAATGCCTTCCTGTATCCATTCAATCAAATTTAATGATCAAAGGTTTTTATTTCCTTCCGATGCAAATTCTAGAGCAGTTTTCAATGCCGTTGTGGAGCTGGAATACATCTGCCTTCTGACTCCCTACAGAGGCTCACTTGGTAGGAAATAAATGAGTATAATATTACTTTGATCTTTTTTGTGTGCTGGCATTGACAGTAACATTAAAACATTATTCTGTCATTCTCTTCATATCAGAAGCAGCACTGGAGACGATCTTTGAACCCGTGATGCCTGTTAAGGAGGAGTTTCAGCATTCGGCCTACGTTTGTCATCGACACAATTACTGCCCTCGACTTCACATCCGCAGAGCCAGGTTTGTAAACCTCTCATTTGCTTATGGACGGGTGAATCGCATGAAAACTGACAAGTGCATGGCTGGGGCATATTTGACTGTATTGTGACATTATGTTCATGAGAATTAAGCACATTTTCTAAATATACATTTGCAATACATTACTGTAAAGCAAAAATATATTTTGTTATATATTGTTCAAATAGTACTATACATATTAATTAGATTAATTTGACTGTAATTATTTTAATATAGAAGCCATTTATTCAGATTCGACATTGAAACGATTAAAATGCTTCAAAGCCTTAAAGTCATTCAAATACTGTATGAGTAATAGGAAATATATGTACTGTATATATATATATATATATTTCAATTGCAAAGTATTCGCATATTATGGTAGTATTAGTTGTACTACCTTTAATTTATGCTGATTTTAATGTAAAATTGTTCATTTTTACTGTTTATACTTGTCTTGCAATAATGATAACGTTAATGAGAATCATCAATGAGAAAGATAAATTACTGTAATGGGCATAAAATATGCTTAATTTTAATAAAAAAAAAAGAATTAAAAGAATTTAAACTGAAGAAATCTAAAATAGGTTTCCTTTTCTCTATGCAAAATATAATTTCTTATTTTTCTCTTGTATTTTGGGTGAAATGTGTCATAGCCATGTTTCTGTGAAATTCACTCATTTGTTTCAATCAAATTGACTCCTTCAGACAGTCGTGCAGTTTCATCTAGTGTAAAGCCGATCATAATCCATGTCTAGACTGTTTTTGTCCTGCTGTACACAATTTATATCAATACAGGGCATGTGCAGCACAATGATGTATTAAAATCCTGGTGCAATAACTTTATATTCCCCAGAGTGGAAGATCACGATGACCTCATACACATATTTGCAGAGCAGATCACGCCACTGGTGGAGTCCCACGGGCCGTACTTCCTGTCTGAGCTCATCGAGGCTCAAGATGAGGAGAACCATGCAGCTGTCTGTGAAGTTAGTCAGGTTTTGTTTACAATTGAGAGATTAAAAATGAATGTGGATAATAAAGCTCAGAACATTGTGGGGCACCTCTTTAAATACACTGCCCTGCATCATATTTGAGAAATGATATTCTATACTTGTTTCTTGCTAATTTTATGGGTGCTGATTTCAAAAATAGTGCCTGTTTTGCACGAGCATGTCACACTTTCTCACAAAATGATGCATTTGTTTTCTTATTTTGTGAAAAAACTGTACGTAATGGAAAGTTTTAGCATTATCAGCATGATCAAATTACCTAATATTAGGCCCTTTTTTGTAAATCAGCATATTTTTTTTTTCAAGATGCAAAGTTGTTTTTCTCTTCAACAACAAAATGGAAAGCAAGTTTTTTAAGCTTTTTTGCTTCTCAGATTTATCTCTTGAGAAAAAGAGCCCAGTAACCTCTCAAGTTCACAGACGCTTTATGCAAAGTGGGGCAGAAATTGTGTTAGTTTGTGTTTTCGCAGGAATGACAGGACGGCAGATCGCCCCACTCTCTCCCCTGCGGCGCATGCTGACATGTGTTCATGCGACATATGGCAGATGAGAGCTCATGCCCTGCCAAGACATACTCACACTGAACATATTGTGTCCAGACATCTGTAGCGGTTTTGCCTTTTGTCTGAATGTCCCGTCCATTCAGCGGGACAACTGTACTACACTGCCAGGAGGATTACAAAAAATACAAAAAAAATTCCAGAGAAAATTCATAAATTATTACAGAGGTGTTGTTTTTCTAGGTCTCTAACTCAGTTTTTATGAGAGTTTTAAATTATATATGGGCGACTCTCATGAAATCTGTCAAGAGCATGTCCAGGACATATTTCACCCTAAAATCAAAGAGAAATAGGAATGAATTATATTCATTTGAAGAAAAAGAAGCTTATTTTTAGCACCATTAACATTTAAAAAAAATTTATCATCACAATTTTACACAAATTATGGTTGGACAGCCCTGCATCTTGGGGAAAAAAACTTAAAAATACCTAATTTGATGATGCTAAGTTCAAAAATACCATTAAAACCTTCCATCACGTACAGTTTTTTACAAAATAAGAATTCAGAATTTTTCAATTTTTGTATCAAAAAATGTATCCGCTTTAATGCACTTAAAGTAGCAAAAGTAGTCAAATGTCAAAAGTTTCCATTTTAATGACAAAAACAAGTATTCATAAACTTACTCATTAACTTTGGATTGGAAAAAGTGGAAATCAGAATTAGGCTTATACTGAAATTTTGAGATTCATTCATACATGTCTTTTTGGCACGTTTCTCATTAAGGTATAATACAAGACAACTTCATTTTACAAATGTTTGTGCAATGCAAAAATGCTACGAAATGTATCATATTTTGTGAGGAAATGTAATGAAGCAGACACTATTTTTGGAATCAGCACCCCAAAATGAGTAATAAAGAAGTAGTGGATTTCATTCAACAAATATGATGCAGGGTGGTGTTACCATATGATTGTAAATATCTCAATAAAAATGTGTCAGTTAAACTGTTAGTAAAGTGTCTGTACTTACACAGAGTGAAGGAGCTGTCGTTGGTTTTGTCAGTGTGAGCGGTCACATGAATTTGAAGCTATTCAGTAAGTGCTTTGAACTTGAAGAATTTGAAGGATTGAGAAAGACAAATCCAGCACATCATGAGGAACCACAATCACTGGGGGAGGAAAACAATGGCACTGATGCCCAGCAATCTGATGAAGCCAAAGAACCTGTGGAAGTGAGCTTCAAAAGACACATTCAGAATATTTAATGCTACTCATTAGCGTAATTTATGCATTTCTAATAACTAACTAACACAAATGACCTTCACAGGGTGAACTGACAACAGAGCAGGAGAGTGGAGATGAGCCTACTGACATATCTCAGGTCAGTGCTAAACATCATCTTTGAGATGTTTCTTCCTTCTTTTGCATTTTAATACCAGTGACTATATTTGCGAATCCTTCCAAATGTGATTCATGCCAAGTATCTTATGTGAATAGCTTATTTTTGTTTCTCTATTTACTTCTCTTACTAGCCAGAGTATATTAAGTCATGCATCAAAGACACTGTGGACTCTGGTGAGGACTCTGAACCAGACGGGCCATCTAATGCATTCTGCATCCAGCTCTTCACTATGGAAAAGAAGTTCGAAATGAGGTAAGGACCTCTTGGACCAGTAAGTAACCATCTAGCAACCATCAGAACAGCCTGTTTAGTTCAAAGGGTCAGAGACTGGGTGGATAATTATCATGAAAATCTAAATTTTTTGGTGCAAGAAACCATGACTTTAGTGGGATAGTGCTATGAAAGTGTAAAATATTTATGTAAAATATAGTAGAACTTGGTTAAAGGAAAACCATCTGTCCTCATCTGGCCGAGCTCCAGTGGCTTTCAGTGAGGAGCTGTTGTAAAAATCAGTCTGAGTGTTATTTGGCTCCTGCTGAGCTGGTCTGTGTGCCACCTTATTGGCCAGCTGTTGTGGAATATGGAGGCCTGTCGCTCCCCACAGAGCATGAACATGTAATTAATGAGTAGAATGCTTAAAGTGACAGCGAGACCAACTAGACCACACTCTCTTTCTACTGCCCAACATGGCAGCCTTTCTCATTGCTCCTACAGGACAGATGATGCTCATAAGTTTTCATTTCTGTTGTCATCTTCTTTCCTCAAAGATCAGCAGATTTCCTGCAGTACCTGTTTAAACTGTTCCCGGTAAGTACATCAACTGGCTTGTTAAAGGTTTCACCCAAAGTATTAGTTCACCCAAAAATGATCATTATGATAATTCACCCTCATGTTGCTCTGTGGCTCTCTCTCTCTGTCTCACTCTTTTTTTTTTTTTACAAAAATTACAATTAAAAATCCTAACAGTAGTCCATTTGTGTGCTATTTTTAAAGTCTTATGATGGCTGTGTATCAGAAGCAAGCAAACATTATTATTATGAATATTTTTGTCACATTTTGAAAACAGCAGATTCTTCAAAATATATCCTTTTGTGTACTGTAAACGAAAAAAGTCATATACATGTTTAAGACAAGAGTTCAGTACCATTGAAAAGTTTGGGGTCAGTCAGTTTTTTTTGGGGATTTTTTAAGGAAAGAGAAATTAATACTTTTTCCCCTGAAAATCAGATTTAAATTGATCAAAAGTGACATTTTTTTTTTTCTTTCTAAGCATCAAATAAAAAATAAACAAAATCACAGTTTCCACAAAAATATAAAGCAGCACAACTGTTTTCAACATTGCTAATGTTAAGAAATGTTTCTTGAGCAGCAAATCAGCATATTAAATTATTTCTGATCATGTGACACTTAAGACTGGAGTAATGATGTTGAAAATTCTGCTTTAACTCACAGGGATGAATTACATCTTAAAATATATTCAAATAGAAAAACAATTATTATAAATTGTAATAATATTTGTACTGTACATTTGATCAAATACATTCAGCCTTGTTAAGCATAAGAGAAAACATACCGCCACTAAATCTTTAAACGGTAATGTAATGTAAATGACCAGCATTTTGTGTCCTGTTTTACATGTAACATAATAAATCTGATAAATGTGACATAAACTGTTATGACGTTCCACAGGATCGGGATTTCTGTGTGATCTCTGTACCTAAACTGACTCCAGAGTTCCCGCTGCTGCAGTCCTTCATCAGAGTCGCTCCTCGTGACATCAGCACCTGCTCGCAGGAACTCTACCTGTGTCACCGGTGGGGATTGACCAGGTACACACACACTCTGAATCATCTAAATGAGCCGATAAAGAAATCTCTAAATCAGTAATTCCTTAGAAGATGAATTGTACAATATTTTTACATTTATTACAAAATATATTCATTAATTGCAAATGAAAAATTCAGTCTTAGATATTTGTTTGTCCATCAGGACATTGGAGGTGCGAGTGGCGGTGTCGTCTGATATCCCAGCAGTCCAGAGTTTGGCTGAGAGTCTCAGCCAGCGGGAGTCAATCGGTGAAGATCTGGATCTGTTCCTACAGGCCCGAAAAGACCAGGTCTGTCACAAACCACTCACTAGATCGTCTCAGACCGTCGACAGAGCAGTGTGATGTCTGAACATTGTCTCTCCTTCTCAGGATGGAACTGCTCTTCAGGCATTTGTGGCTCAGGTCGAGGGGCGAGTTGTTGGTTTGATAATCATTAGAGATGAAGAGGTACATTTTTAATGACGTGTCATGGTGTGTCATTACTGTTTCTTACCATAAATCATTTGCAAGGCATGTCGTGCTTCCAGGACATCGAGTTCATCAGAGCCAACTTTGACGTCGAGAGGTTCATGTACTTCAGCCATCACCAGCGAGAGGAACACGGTCGACTGTGTCACGTTTTTCTCAATCCCGTTTTCCAGCATCACACCAAATATATCTTTAGGGAGGTGCTGCGCTTGGCACACAAGTCCTGCATCTATTACCTCCTCCATCCACCTCATTACAGTCAGAAGGTGGGCAAAAGTCCATTTTCTCCTGTAAAAAAAAAAGAACACAGTAATCTCAGACTGCAAAAAATTATTATCTTGTCTTGTTTTCCAGTATAAATATCCAAACATTTTTAAATCAAGACACGTCTACTTGAGATGTAAAACATCATTAGATTTAGTCTTGTTTTTAAAAAAAAATAAAAATATCAAAATTAAGTGAGTTTTTTGCTTAAAGCAAGAATAAGCATCTGCCAATGGGGTAACAAAAATAATCATGTTTTTCTTTTGAATTAAATGTATTTTTCTGACCCCATTGGCAGATATTTGTTTTTGTTTTAAGCATAAACTCACTTAACTTTAAGAAAACAAGAATTGTGGCATTTTGTGGCAAGAAAATGTCTCTTGATTTAAGAATGTTTAGATATTTTTACTGGAAATCAAGACAAAAATACTGAGTAAGAAAATCCTTTTCTGCTGTGGACACACGTGTCAGTTGATGAAAATGTTATTTTATATACTACCGTTCAAAGGTTTGGAATAATTAAGGTTTTTTAATGTTTTAGAAAGACGTCTCTTATGCTCGGCAAGGCTGCATCTAATTTTACGAAAATAGTCAAAATAGTAATATTGTGAAATATTATTACAAATATTATTAAAGTAGTTTGACAAATATTAATGGCTGCTTAAAATTAAACTTTGTCATCACATGAATAAATTACATTAAAAATAAATCCTTGTTATTTTAAATTGTAATAATATTTAACAATATTAATGATTTGACCGTATTTTTTTTTAAATACATGCATAATTAGTAAGCAACTTCTTTCAAAACCACAATTATTCTTTTATTAATTGTTCTATTAAACTTTAGTCTGGTGTTATTTGCAACATTTTTAGTGGACAGACGTTTTCCAGTATTTCGCCAAAATAAAAGTCTGAGGATTTGAATGTTTGAAAGTGAAGAATTTAAGATAAAAAATATTAGTATTGTAACTAGAAGTGTAAAATCAAATTATTATAAATATTTTGAAATTTCCTTTTTTTCCCAAGGCAACTGTAATTTACAACAATTATATATTTATATCTTAATTTTTATAATTACAATTTAATAATAATAATAAGTCCTATATATGGACAGCCCTGTATATAAATCATTTTAAAATAAAACACTTACTGAAAAGTTAAATATTTTATCTGTCATGTGACTATTAAGCAACATCAGACAACAATTAATGCAAATGTCTCATAATATTACTAAAATATTAACTTAACATCTCAGGGGTTCTTCAAGCAAATGTTTTACATAAGAAGTATTGATTTCTGGTTCAGGGCTTGACAAACATTTCTTCCTTTGTCCTTCTTTGCTCTCAGAATGTCAGTCTTCACTCTCTGGCAGCGGTGTTGAACTTTATGGTGCCGGTGAGCCCGAGACGACAGATCATCTACCCTCTGGAGGAGCTGGGCATCAACGCACCGTCCCAGCAGATCACCAAACAACAGGTCAGACCAAAGCCAGCTTCCTGAAATATGAGCATAAGCCAGCATTTAAATCAGTATGACAAACAAAAACTGAAACAATGAAAGCAATCGTAACGTTATTTAAAGCCACAACACTACTTGAGACTATTCTATAGGGGTTTGTTTAAATCGTTAACTAAGTATGAGCACCGAGGAGGAAATTACATGCCACAAGAGGGTGCTGTGCAGTAAATGAATGAATCACACTAGTAATGACACACTTGCAACTCTCCATCCCTAAACTGTCAATGGACAACATGACATCTTTGTTTCTCCCACTTGCGTTTATCAATAATTAACGCTGTAACTGTCTGCATTATTCTACTCGTAATGCGTTCTGAAGCAGAATCGTTAGCCGTACGTGGTGCAGATCACAGGGCTGTTATTGCCTGAGGTTATGGATGGATGGTGGCAGATGGCGGAGAATGTTTACGCTGGTTTCTAACAGGTAAAGCAGCAGTGTTCTTATCCAGCCATCATCAGAACAACCAACATCTGCTGTAGACGTGTGTGTGTGTGTGTGTGTGTGTTTACTCCTGAGTGAGATACCACACACACCCACTAGCCAGAGGGTGGATTTCACGTCACACAATGTTTCTTCATCAATACAATCTAAACGAGCTAAATTAAAAGCACATTCAGCCCACATGATTTCTGTTTTCTTCAATAAACCCAATAGAGTTTATTATAAAAGCTTATCTATAAAAGCTTGAAGGTGGTTACAAACCCTAAGTAGGTAGCATTTTAAGGTGCATTCACAAAATAATTGGCTCCTCTAGACTGTACAATAATTTGTACTGTACAATAATTTGGACTGTAATTTAAAAAGTTTTTAAAAAGTAATATAAAATTATATGTACTTTTATAGAAAAAAAATACTGTCAAATATGTTTTTTGCAAGAAGGAACTAAGAATTACAATATATATAGGTGGGTAAATTAATGGTGAATTTCTGATAACCACAGCTGCCAGTTTTCAACAGGATATTTTTACAGTGGATATATGACAATTCATTCTCCACTTGAAATCCTGTGTAAAGTCTGGTTCCTGAAGCAAAATCAGTTAAAGCCACAGCCCAAGTTAGGCAGTAGGGTGCTCATTAGGTTTTGGAAAAGAGCTGCTGTGTCATATGCAGCTTTGAGTGAGTGTGTGTGTGTGTGTGTGTGTGTGTGTGTGTGGTGCATTAGCAAGAAACACAAGCTGTCACCCTTCAGTCCACATTAGAAAGCTCCATTTGGTAGCGCAGCAACGCCGGTGTCCAGGCAGCGCTGCAGATAAGAGCGCAATGACTGTGCTAATCCTCCGTCCGGTTCAGATGAATTAATCACAGTTAAAGCACCTGCCCAGTCTTTGTCAATAGAGTGTTGTGTTACGAAGGGCATTATGTCTGACAGAAGTCCTGCATGTTTGAGACGGAGCAGAGAGGACAGGGTCAGCTCCCGTTTGACATCCCGTCACCGTCATATCATTTCAGGAGCAGATGAACAACATCCGAGAACTTTTTGTAGTTTAGAAGAAATCACAAAAAAAAAGGTTTCCTTAACACTTTCACAGTCTGCCATTGGTAGCCACACATCTTTTTGCAAACTTCACAGCAGCTATAGGGTAAATAAATCTAAGATCAATCACCATCCAGTATGCAAACTATTATAATAACATAATATTTTACATTTTAAATATGATGAAGCATAATTATTTAAATTTTGAATGCACCATATCAGTGTCAAAGGGAGATTTTAAAATATTAGTCTTTCATTTCTTTAAAAAAATACAAAAACAAAAATAGATTGCAAGATCAATACATATTCAAAAGTTTGGGTAAAAGATTTCCGTTTCAATTAAACGTTGTTCTTTTGAACTTTTTATTAATTAAAAGTAAATCAGTATATTAGAATGATTTCCAAAGAATCATGTGACACTAAAGACTATAGTAACGATGCTGAAAATTCAGCTTACATCACAAGAATAAATTACATTTTACACTATATTCAAATACAAAACAGTTATTTTAAATTATAATAATATTTCACAATTTTTCAATTTTTACTGTATTTTTGATTAAATAAATGCAGCTTTGGTGAGCAGAAGTCCAAACTTTGTTAAAAATATTAATAGAATTATGCAGTTGTTTATATCATTTTTGTGCTTTTCTCTATATGACCTTCAAAACTTTTGAGGGCACTAGAAAATGATGTCTGTGTGATTTTGTGAACATGATTCCTGTTGTGCCTTATCTGATTTGTGTCTTCTAGTGGCCCCACATGTCCAGAATTAAACCTCCTTCAATCTCTGACATTGATTACAGCATTTAATGAATGACTTTGAAGAGCCAGTCATTGATGGTCATGTAATCAGCTACGTTTCCTTATATTACAGTAACAAATGGCATAGTTTTGGGCTTCTCCCTTCCCAAAATCCACTGCAACTCTGTTCTTCCAGCTTAAATCAGATAAGGTGTACCACAGAACAAATCCTTCAAATTATTCATGCTCAAGGGCCAATTAGAGAACGTCTCGGTTACGTATGTAACCCTCGTTCCCTGAAGAAGGGAACGGAGACGTCACGTCGGTGACCGACGAATTGGGATCTCGCTTAGAGAGACCAATCCCCTACGAGAGTATCTAAACAAGCCAATGGATATTGGCATGCGATTATTGCATCCAGCTGCCGCTAATCACAGCGTGAGTATAATTAGGCAGCGGGTGCAGCGCATATTCAGGTTTTCGCTGAGGAGCCGAGCCGGTGACCCGGCCGCTCAGCGGTGGTACAGCAGCCGTGGCGACGGGACGTGACGTCTCCGTTCCCTTCTTCAGGGAACGAGGGTTACATACGTAACCGAGACGTTCCCTATCAGTCGGTCACTCCGAGTCACGTCGGTGACCGACGAATTGGGATCCCTACCAAAAGGCCACGGGTACTGCCCCTTCCAGTGTCCTGTGGAAGCCTCCTGAGCCCCTATTTTTTGGCGCAGGTCAGGGCTACCGCAGAAGACCAGCTACTGCTGCCATGGCACTACCCACTCAGTAAGACTGGATAACACTGGGAAAACGTACCCGTTCTAGTTGGAACCGGACGCTACGGAAGCTCGCCCTTCCCGTAGGAGGTTCGGAGCAATTACGCATATGATCAACCTTAGGCGCATATGGAGAATTAGAGGAAATTGTACCTCATGGAGATTGGCAGAAGACCTGCCGGGGAAACACGGGCTCTCAGGCTATACCGTGGACTATACACATATGGGGTCCAAAAGGCCTTTCATATGGAACCCAGCCCTCTACCGGTTCTCATGGATTCAGCGAGTGAGGGCCTGGCGTCAGATGCTCCGCCACATCTGACTGCCGAGGGGACGGAGGAACTCGACAGGGTCTACAGTACGGACTCTCTGGAGCAGTTTTAGCAAGCCGACCCGAAAACGGAACCTCTCAGTGCTTCTACCCGTTTGAGGTGAGAACACAGGAGGAAACCGGTTCCACACGAAGGCTATAGAACCTAGCGAACGTGTTAGGGGTCGCCCAGCCCGCAGCTCTACAAATATCTGCCAGCGAGGCGCCACGAGCCAACGCCCAGGAGGATGCAACAGCTCTAGTAGAGTGAGCTCTCAACCTGAACGGGCAGGGCACACCCTGTACCTGATAAGCCAGGGTGATGGCGTCCACTATCCAGTGGGCCATCCTCTGCTTGGAGACGGCCTTCCCCTTCTGCCGGCCTCCGTGACAGACAAAGAGCTGGTCTGAGGTCCTGAAGCTTTGTGTCCTGTCAACGTAGCATCTTAGCGCTCGGATGGGACAAAGCAAAGCAAGGGCTGGGTCTGCCTCCTCCGAGGGCAGCGCCTGCAGGCTCACCACCTGGTCCCTGAAGGGAGTAGTGGGAACCTTGGGCACGTAGCCAGGCCGGGGCCTCAGGATTACCTGGGAGTCAGCCGGCCCGAACTCTAGGCACGAATCGTCGACCGAAAATGCGTGCAGGTCCCCTACCCTCTTGATGGAGGCCAATGCAAGCAGGAGCAGAGTCTTCATTGAAAGAAACTGCAGCTCAACTGACTGCAAAGGCTCAAATGGGGCCTGCTGTAGTGCTTTGAGCACCAGAGACAGGTCCCAAGAGGGTATAGAGGGGGGCCGTGGAGGATTTAACCTTCTCGCCCCCCTAAGGAACCTGATGACCAAGTCATGCTTACCCACCGACTTCCCTTCCACGGGGTCATGGTTGGCAGCAATCGCAGCCACATAGACTTTAAGGGTGGAGGGAGACAGCCTTCGCTCCAACCCCTGCTGCAAAAAGGAAAGCACGACTCTGATCGGGCAGTTTCGGGGGTCTTCTCGGTGAGAAGAACACCACTCGACGAACAGGTTCCATTTCAAGGCGTAGGCCTGTCTCGTGGACGGCGCTCTAGCCGAAGTGATGGTGTCAACTACCCCTTGGGGTAGGTCACCTAGAACCTCCGCGTCCCGTCCAGGGACCAGACATGTAGCTTCCAGAGGTCTGGACGCGGGTGCCATAAGGTGCCCCGTCTCTGAGTCAGTAGATCCTTCCTCAGAGGAATCTGCCAAGGAGGGGCTGTCACGAGGAGCATTAGTTCTGAGAACCAAGTCCGAGTGGGCCAGTACGGCGCCACGAGCAGGACCTGCTCCTCGTCCTCCCTGATCTTGCATATTGTTTGTGCGAGAAGGCTCACTGGGGGAAATGCATACTTGCGAAGGCCCCGCGGCCAGCTGTGTGCCAGTGCATCCGTGCCGAGTGTTCCCTCGGTCAGGGAGTAAAACATCTGGCAATGAGAGGTTTCTAGAGAAGCAAACAGGTCTACCTGAGCGGGTCCGAAACGTCTCCAAATCAGCTGGACCGTCTGGGGATGGAGTCTCCACTCTCCGGGGAGCGCAGCTCGTGACAGCTCGTCGGCTGCCCGGTTGAGCAAGCCCGGAATATGAATGGCACGAAGCGACCTCAGATGCTTCTGACTCCAGAGGAGGAGGTGGCGGGCGAGTTGCGACATGCGACGGGAGCGCAGACCACCTTGTCGGTTGATGTACGCAACGGTCGCAGTGTTGTCCGTGCGGACCAGTACGTGTTTGCCTCGTAAGCGCCTTCTGAGACGGATCAAGGCCAGACGTACCGCTAGCAACTCTAGGCAATTGATGTGCCAGTGCAGTTGGGGGCCCGTCCAAACCCCCGACACTGCAAGCCCGTCGAACGTGGCACCCCAGCCGGTGGTGGAGGCATCCGTGAAAACCACAGCATGCCTGGAGACCTGTTCCAGGGGCACTCCTGCCCGCAGAAACGAAAGGTCTGACCACGGGGTGAGGGTTTGGCGACAGGCCGGTGTGACTTGGACCCGGTGAGTGCCGCGTTGCCACGCCCACCTCGGGACTCGGCCATGGAGCCAGTGTTGAAGCGGCCTCATATGAAGCAGCCCCAGCGGCGTGACTGCCGCTGCAGCTGCCATATGCCCCAGGAGCCTCTGAAATTGTTTCAGTGGGGCCGCTGTCCTGCTCTTGAACGCATTCAAGCAGTTCAACACCGACTGAGCACGTTCCTGCGTGAGGCGTGCTGTCTGACTGACCGAATCCAACTCCATACCGAGAAAAGAGATCCTCTGCGTCGGGGAGAGTTTGCTCTTTTCCCAGTTGACCCGAAGGCCCAACTGGCTGAGGTGTGAGAGCACCAAATCCCTGTGTTCGCACAACTGGTCCTGAGACTGAGCCAGTATGAGCCAGTCGTCCAGGTAGTTGAGAATACGAACGCCCTGTTCTCTCATGGGAACTAGGGCTGCCTCCGCAACTTTCGTGAAGACACGGGGCGACAGGGACAGCCCGAAGGGCAGGACCTTGTACTGATATGCCCGTCCTTCGAACGCAAACCGCAGGAATGGCCTGTGGCGCGGAAGGATCGACACATGGAAGTACGCGTCCTTCAGGTCGATCGCTGCAAACCAATCTCGGGGACGGACGCACCCGAAGATGCGTTTCTGCGTGAGCATCTTGAACGGAAGCTTGTGAAGAGCCCGGTTCAAGAGACGCAGATCCAAGATCGGTCTCAACCCACCGCCTTTCTTGGGTACAATGAAGTAGGGGCTGTAAAACCCCGACCTCATATCGGCTGGAGGGACCGGCTCTATCGCATCCTTCGCCAGTAGGACTGCGATCTCCGCGCGCAAGACAGGAGCATCTAACGCTTTCACTGACGTGAAGTGGACGCCCCTGAACTTGGGAGGACGCCGGGCGAACTGAATCGCATAGCCGAGTCTGATGGTCTGGCGGAGCCAACGAGACAGACTGGGAAGCCCTAACCAGGCCCCCAGAAACCGTACAAGTGGCACCAGCGGGACCACTGACGTACCCGCGGCGGGGCAGCGAGGAGAAACGCAGGGACCGTGCTCGGGCGTCTCTTTGCCGGTCCGAAGCAGGGTCAGCGTGTGTGGAACACCAACCTGCGTTTTGGCAGAGGGTGCGTGGGTAGTACGGTTGACCGCACTCCCGAACCGCCCACAGCTGCTCACTGGCGAGAGAGGCGGGATAGTGTGGATCAAGACTGACTCGTCCACAACTTCCCGTCCCCTCGGGGGACCCAGAGATAGAGGAAACTGCTCTTTTGTCGAGTTTTTGGGTGCCACTGACCGAGAGGTCAGTGGCGGGGAAAAAAGAAACAAAAGATTCTCCGCCCGGCCCTCCTCCGGGGGAGGGAGTGGTGCGTTCACCATCTCCCGAAGAGCATCCCCCCCCATCTCCGGGTCGCCCGTCTCAGGGCCGCTTGCTCTTACGCTTACCACCAGGTTTGGCGGGGGCCTGGACGGGCGGGGCGGCTGCCCTGCGGCCGGCTCCACGGCGCTGCTTTGCTGGAGGCTGCTGCGTTTGCAGCGCGGGAGCGGGGGCGGCGGCAGGCGGCCGCCCTCGGCGACGAGCAGGCTGAGGCGCTGCCACCGGCGGCCGGGTGGAGGCAGCAGCTGCACGCCGGGGCAGGATGTGCCTGATGGCCTCAGTCTGTCTCTGTGCAGCGGAGAACTGCTGGGCAAAGTTCTCCACTGTGTCGCCGAAAAGGCCGGCCTGGGACAGAGGGGCGTTCAAGAACTGTCTCTTTTCTGCCTCCCTCATGTCCGCCAGACACAGCCAGAGATGGCGCTCCTGGACCACCATAGTGGACATCGCACGGCCCAGAGACCGCGCCGTAACCTTCGTCGCCCGTAGCGCGAGGTCCGTGGCGGTACGAAGTTCTCTGAGAACTTCCGGGTCGTGACCACCCTCGTGCAGGTCTCTCAGTGCCTTAGCCTGATGGACCTGCAACAACGCCATAGCGTGTAAGGCGGAAGCAGCTTCGCCACAAGCCGTATACGCACTGCCGGTCAGGGCCGACGAGTGCCTACAGGCCTGGGAGGGGAGCAACGGAACCCCACGCCAAGTGGTAGCAGTAGTTGGACACAGTTGCATCGCAACTGACCGCTCCACCGGCGGGATGCCCGCATACCCCCGCGCTACCCCACCATCAAGGGTGGTGAGGGAGGACGAACCACCAGACCGGTTTCGGGCAGTAAAAGGTGCCTTCCATGATCTAGTGAGCTCATCATGCACCTCCGGGAAGAAAGGCACCGGGGTGGGGCCCTGAGAACCAGCGCGAGCCACCCCGAGAAACCAATCGTCCAACCTAGAGGGTTCGGGACGCGGTGGAGGATTCCACTCGAGCCCGACCCTTTCGGCGGCCCGGGCAAGCATAGCCACCATCTCTGGATCCGAATCCGGAACCGCTGACCACCCAGAGGGTGGCAACGGTGCCGAATCATCATCTCCAGAGAGGGCAGACTCACCCTCCGATGCAGCGATTGACATCTGGTCACTGAGGGGAGCACCAAAGGATACAGCTGGTACTCCATGAGAGGGTCCAGCATGCTCCCTTGGCAGCTCCACAGGCTGCGAAGTGCCGGTGGCAGGAAGGACCCCCCCCTGAGGGGAATTCCTCACTGTCACCGTAAGACCAGTCCGGCCACTGTCAGAGGTAGTGGTCCCTCGGCTGCCGCCAGGGGGAGCCCTAGATCTAGGCAGGGGCACGGGCACTCCGCCCCTTTGCAGGAAACGGAGCCTGGTCCGCAACTCCGCGATGTTCATACTCCCGCAGTGAGAGCATGACTCATCCACGAAAGCTGCCTCAGCGTGATCAAAGCCCAGACACGAGAGGCAACGATCGTGACCATCACCCGGCGCCAGGTAACGACCGCATCCAGAAACGCACGGGTGGAAAGGCATCTTGAAAAAGACGCGTCTTTAAAAAGACGTTCCACCCGTGAATGCTCTTTCAGAGAAAAGCACTCTTTTAGTGTGCTGAAGCGCACAGGGGAGATGGCCGCTTGCAGCACGATCAGAGGGTAGTGCAATCCGATGTGTGCAACCCACTCGACAAAGGGAGACCACCACCGCTGACGCGCCGTCACACCAACACACTGACTTGCAGACACTTTGAAGATTTGGTCAGGAGCAGAACGAAGAACGCTCGGCTCCGAAGCGAAAAGCTGAATATGCGCTGCACCCGCTGCCTAATTATACTCACGCTGTGATTAGCGGCAGCTGGATGCAATAATCGCATGCCAATATCCATTGGCTTGTTTAGATACTCTCGTAGGGGATTGGTCTCTCTAAGCGAGATCCCAATTCGTCGGTCACCGACGTGACTCGGAGTGACCGACTGATAGGGAACCAGAGAGAGAATGATTAGGAGAACACGGCAGCTGTTTGCTTTCAGTTGATTCAAAGACGACCAAACATGTCCTTCTCAGTAAACCTGCTTTAAGAATTGACCATTTCAGTGTTTCATATTAGGTGCAGGGAGGTGTTCTGCACGTTTTGTTTTTTATGTATATAAAGTGCATTTTCATTCGCTCAGTGGAACTCTTTAACATTAGCACATTTCAGTATTTTAGATGAGTTATAGTGCTCGCTAATGCAAAAGCTTTTTTCCTGTTCGCTGTGCTGGTATCTTTTTTAGCCCAATAAGTGCTCAGTGAAACATACTGTCGCTCTGGCTCTGATTAAACTATTGTCATGCAGGGGAACCCTTCCGTGTGTAGGACATCAGCAGTGGTTTTAGGGAAACTGCAATTACTGTTAGCAGAGCTTAGCTGTTAGCTGTTAACTCTCTGGTTAAAGGACAAACACACACCTGAAACACAACACACGACCACTTCGTTGCATCGACAAGCAGAGGCTTATGAGATTAGCCAGTGTTCAACAATAAGGTCTGCCGGTACTTTAAATGACCACATAAATGATAAGCATCTCTTTTAGTAACAAATAAATGTTTTTTCCCATTAAACTGACATTTTGATGCTTATAAATTCATAACCCACATTATTGCTAGAACAATAATGATTTTGAACCCATTCTAACTGATACATCCATCCGTTATCAAAGTTTTAATAAATCATCATACCTAACATTATTTTGGTTACATATTTAAATCAGTGTTGTCTATACATAACTTCATTAGTAAGACATAAAAACACAATCACAATGCTTTCCAATAATTATATAAGTACATTAATGTTCAAAATGTTGGGGTCGGTAAGATTTTTTTTAATGTTTTGCTCACCAAGGCAACCAAAAATACAGTAAAAACAGCAATATTCTAAAATATTATTGCCATTTAAAATTACTTTTTCTATCTGAATATATTGTAAAATGCCATTTATTTCTGTGATCAAAGCTGAATTTTCAGCATCATTCCTCCAGTCTTCAGTGTCACATGATCCTTCAGAAATCATTCTAATATGCTGCTCAAGAAACATTCCTTATTATCAATGTTGCCTAATATTTTTGTGGATATCATGATTTTTTTTTCTATGGTGAATATAAAGTTCAAAGGATCAGCATTTATTTGAAAATTTATTTGAAACTTCACCGCTGAGCATTTTTATGGGTTAAAGAACACTAAAGATCTCATTTTGTCTTGTTAGGGATCTTTTGCCCTGTACCACACTAACAGAAAACTCACCATGGAGCCGAAGGTCACCGTCAATGCCAGAATCGTGGTAGTGGGAGCATCTGACACGGGTTTAGCTTTTCTTGAAGCACTGACATTCTGGTAAGCATGCCATTTTTAGAAATCAAACGGTCAGCACTGATAATTAAGCCCTAAATAGCATTTATGATTTCTTTTTGAAGAAACAGCAAGATATTTGTGTCTAAAAGAGTTTTCTTTTTGTCTGGGGGTGGAGGGACATCATCTCAAGTGTGATATAGTATAATTAGCTTTATATAATAACACTCAGCCCAGCACACGCCAATTAATACCTGCATTCTGGATTCTTCTGCCTCAGGACAGAGATCTCTTTGTGTTTTAAGCCACTGAATTTGAAAAACCGATTCTTCAAATAAAATATTTGATTGCCTTTATTAAAATATTTTTAAGCAGTGATTCTCAACCAGACATTGGTTCGTAAGAGTAATTGGAAAGATTTCAAATTAAAAATCATGGCCACATTCTGGTGAGAAAAACTATTATATTGTAGAAAATGCAGATGATTTTGAACCAAGACTATTTAAATTTCACTTTCTAAGGACTGTAAATGACATTTCCTTTCTAGATTTAATTTACAAACAAATGTACCATTAGGTCAAAAATGCGAGGTTCACCACCACTGAAAGGTTTGTGGTCAGTAAGTCTCTTATGCTCAGCAAAAATTCAGCTTTGATCACAGCAATAAATTACATTTTTGATTACAATTTCAAATAGTAATCAAAAATGTCATTTATTGCTGTGATCAAAGCTGAATTTTCATCATTATTACTCCAGTCTTCAGTGTCACATGATCCAACATTATAATAAAAGTATTAATTTCTTTCCTAAAGACAATAGTGTACATAAAAAGCTTGAGAAGCACTGTTTTTAGACAATGATTTCCACACACTTTAGGTCTTTAGTCTCTGAAGGATTTCACTTTTCAGAATGTCATTTCTTGAGAGGATATCACGAGATGTCAGGGGTTTGGTTTGACCAAACAAAGCTGCGATTTAAGGCCGTTCTTGTTTCCTGAAAGCTGATAACTGCCTGGCAACCAGGGGTTGCTCTGCGGTTGTGTGTGTGTGTGTGTGTGTGTTAACTCCTGCTGCTTTGGCAGGCACCGCGGGCACGCAGCTGTCTAGAACTGGCAGTGTGTGGAGGTCACGCGCTGGCCCTTTAATTAGCCCTGCCACTGTTCTCTAGGCCGCAATTGGTGTTTGCTGTCGCTAATGACTTGACTAATGAGGCAGTTAGTGTCCACTAAACTTATGGCCGGTCAGCCCCTGTAGAGGCCGCCTGTCTAATGGAGAAGGTGGAGGCCATGGCCGACAGCACTTATCTGTCAAGCCAAAACCATTGGCCCCCCTCACGCTCGCTCTCTTGTCCTTTATCACCCCTGAGGGTGGGGTGAAATGCAGGACCATAGAGGACCGATAAAGATGCTTGGCCCCTAAACTTAGCAGTCAGACACTGGCCACAATAGAGGCCTGTCAGCTGCTGATAAGGCCAGAACGCTGTGAGCTGGTGGTCAAGAACAGCCTGCAGAGAGAAAACACACACACACAAGATTAACATTTCACATTGACACAGATTCCAGATTTTTTTCTTATATAAAAGATTGACAAATAATTCTGTTCTTTAATTAATTCTATAAATTCTTACTGAAACAACAACAAAAATATTCACTGCCATCTAGTAAATACTCTTAATCACATTTGCTCAATTTTACACAAATAATATACTGCATAAAAAAAAATCCAAATGTAAGAAAAATTATATATTTTCAAACAAATGTTATTCTTTAAATCATGTTTATCAATAACTACAACATATGGTCCCAAACTAGCTAACTCCTACTGAGTGGTTAATTAAGGCTAAATGTGCAGCCCTATTTTTATTTATAATAATGTCTCTTTTTTTTATTAGTAATAATTTTTTGTGTTTGTTTATTTGTTAAATATTCTATTTTGATGTCATGTTATTTTAGCAAACATAGTAAACATTAATTAAACAATAATGTATTTCAATTGATTTATTTGGTGTACTCGGGTTTGTCCCCAATTTTGTTTAAATATTTTATAAATATGTTAATGTTATTTTAGGAATAAAAATTAAGTAAACAATATATTGCTAAAATACAATCACACTAATCAATTTGTTTTTAATTAAATTTATTTTTAAATGTTTTTACATTAAATTTGAATATTATTTTAGGAATAAGCATTAATTACACAATTTAATTAATGAAAATAAAATTGTACAAATCAATACTTTTTTTATCATTTTATTTATTTAGTGAATTTAGGCATGCCCCACATTTTGAATGTTTTAATGTATACATGTTTTTAAATGTAATTTTAATGGTATTTTTAGCTATAAACGTTAATTAATGTTTATGGCTAAAATAAAAATAAACAATAAATCACACTAATCTATTTATTTTTCATTAAATTTACTTTTAATTATTTAGACAGGTCCCAAATTGTGGTAACAGGGTTATTATATTTAAATACATATTAATTTTATGAGGGGGGGAAATAAAATTAAATGGATAATATAATATTTAATTCATTTTATGGACTCTTCATTAAAAATAATCTGACTGCTCAAGAGCTGTTAAAAAATGGCAATCTCTCTTATACTTTTGCATGTGAATATTTGTGCAAATCAAACATGTGCAGGAAGGAGTTAAAGGAAAAAACAGGCTGAAATAAAAGACAGATAGCTGAAGATGACAGTTGCAGCTCTGTCTGTCTGCATCGCTTAGAGCGCTAGAACGCAGAGCTGCGGCTGTGTGTCCAGCGTCCTCCGTCTGATCAATCATGACGGTCCACAGGCCTCACACGCTCCTCTTTCAACACACGCTAGCCTGATTTCCTCTCCTGCCACAGATACAGATCATGTCTTTCCAGCACATATAAAACAGGTAATTTACATGACAAGAGACCTTTTTACACTCCTGAGGGGACGGGGGGAGTGTGACGGGGGGAGACCACTACACACAGGAAACAAAACAAGAGGGGAAAAAAGACAAAACAAAAGGAAAGGCTTTTACTGCGATGGTTGGAGAAGAAAGCGCTTTAATGCAGGCCAGCGCTGTGCTGGAAATGAAGGGATTTCAGCGTCTGTCCGTCGAGTGTTTGCAGAATAACCTCACACACCCCGCATGCTTTTGTTCAGGCGTCGTTACTGTCCTCTCTTCATTCAATGGCATTCATTTCTGGACAGAAAAAAAGGAACAAAAAATTTGACAAAAATACCCTCATTATCTAAAATGGACAAGATCTGTCCTACACAGAGTCTGTTCTTCAGAAAAGCTTTTCTGTACCTGAAATCAATTCAGAGACGTGTTCGCTCAACATCATGAACATCATCGATTCTTGGTATATTGTCAAGATGCATAAACTTGAGTGAAAAAAAAGGGTCAATGGCATTATTTGATACGGACTCTACATCTCTCTTTCCCGCCAGTCCTCATCTCAGATTCAACAATCTCACTCTCATCTCCACTCACGGCCTTCCAGATCGCTGCTCTGATGACAACATGAGATTTCTGGCTACAAGGTGAGAGATGCATTACAAACGAGAGGCATTCAGACTCCAATGCAGCATATTTCCACTCCATGAAAGAGGGAGAGACTGCTTTATTTCCATTCTATCATACAGATTTGAAGTGCTAAAGCACTGAAGCTGTCCTGGTCTCTCAGTGGCGTTCGATTCATTATAAACATTACTTATAATTTCTTAGGAGTCAAGTTTTCTACTAAAAGAACAAAAAAGTGCAACAAAACCTTGTAAATGCACTGAATTTTTGGAGTTCATTTTTCACGTTTCTGTCAAATCCACTGTGCTTTAGGTTTGATGTTGCTGATTGATCAAAATGCTGAAAACTTCAAAAATATGACTGTAAATGAGATTTGAGTTATAATTTCTGCTTTTATACAGAGCAAACATGATTTTCTAACTTATTATTTTTTTATTATTATTTTTATTATAATAATTTTCTATTAAAGATTTATAAACTATTATTTTTGTCATCTTTTCCATGTCCGATATATAAAAATTATTAAATCATGGTAGCATTTTTCATTCATTTCATTTTTCAAGCATTAACTCATTCAATTCTGATGAGATATTAAGTCTTGTTTTCTGGAAAAAATCTAAATTGAGTTTATACTTTAAACATATTTCTTGTTTTAAACATTAACTCCTTAATTCTGATAATTCCTTTGAGAAAATCTAATCAAAAATTAAGTTAAGTTTATGCTTAAAACAAGAAAAATGTTCCTCTGTTTTCTCAATTTTGTTCATTTTTTTTTTATATCTTAGCAAAATGAAATTCTTCAAATATCTGTCAGTTTTAATCACAAACTAAATTTTTAGAAAACAAGACTTAATATCTCAAGTCATTTGCTTCTCAAGTAAATGTATCTTGATTTAAGAAGGTTTAGATATTTGTACTGGAAAACAAAAAATAATGAGTAAGAAAATCAGTGTAGTGCATTTCTTCATTTTTGACAGTATAACGCAAGACAAACAAAAGGGATGGAATGAATAAATCAAGATTAAATGTTGATTTGTTTTGGGTGACATATTCCTTTAACACTGCTTTGATCTCTCGAGAGATTCTGACCTCTTCCCTCATAGAGTGGCAGCTTTAGTGCGGCTTCACCGAAAGCATCACTTCCTGGCACTCGTGATGAAAAGCAGGAACGTCTGTTTTATCGTGTCTGTTAGTGGGTTCTGCATGACTGGCACATCTAATCCAATCCACCGACACACCGTATCAGAGCTTCCACACGAAACCTTGATTCTGAGCATCTCAGTGAATGAGTCAGTTAACCTTGAACAGTGAAAATCTAAAACCGCTTACAGTGAAAGACACCGATGTCATTCTGGCTGCTCTTTTCATAGCGGCGCAAGACTGATGCAGGATCTGTTCCTCCACAGTCACAGCTACAGCGATCAGGATCAAGCCCGGCTGTCTCTGCGCTCCTGGATCAGCGTGGTGATGGGTAAGATGAGGGCCATCGACCGTGAGGCCAAACACGTGGAGCTGATGGAGAATGGTAAAGTGAAGTATGACTATCTGATCCTCTGCACCGGCCTGCAGTACCAGGTCAGAGACGCACAAACACAAACACAACATCAACACATTTCACTGAACATTTCCATTTATGCAAAGATGTCACTGTGAATTATGAGATGAGTATTTGCAAATTAATGCAATGCTAATACGGTTTTCATGCAGAGCACAATAATTAGTACATGAGAATTCAGCTTGTGTGGATGCTGCTGTATTTGGCAGAGTCTGACAATACATTAATGGTAGGACATTGCCGATACTGTGTATATAGAAGCTGGACAGAAATATATATAATAAATGATTTATATTTAAATGAATTAAAATATATTTTCCATCATTTGAATAATTTAATTTACATTTCAATTCAATTACATTATGTACATATATTTATATTATATATATATATATATATATATATATATATATATATATATATAAGCTACAGTAAAGACTTTTACGTTGTTACAAAAAAATTTGATTTTAAATAAACACAGTTCTTTTGAACTTTCAATTCAAAGGCTCTTGAAAAAATAATAACCCCCCATTCCTTCCATTTTTACATTCATCATAAAAAAGTAAAAACAAAAATCCTAAAAACAAATTGTGTATATATCAAGGGTTAACAGAAACTAAAATTAGAACCATAAAAAAACAACATTTTTGTTACTTTAAATAAAAGTAAAATAAACATTAACAGAAATATTAAAAACCTTATTTCTGCTTTTTTGCTGTACGAAAATAAAACCATATACAAATATTTATTCCATGGTCCTTCTGAATACTTGATTCTGATTGGTTAGCAGGTGTTGATTAAATTCGTTTAACTGCACATGTAGTTCCAGGTCAGTTTAATCACCGTTCCATATTAATGCGCTGCTTTAATTGATGCACACTAACCAACACACATCACTCACTCGCACACACACACACACACACACAGAGAGAGAGAGAGAGAGAGATCGCAGATTGTGCTGCACACACACATAAACTTGTTGTCAACGCTTCCCCGCGATTTTTATTACTAAAATAAAAGATAGATACTAGGGATGTGAGGAGATCTCGTGGCACGAGATCTCGCGAGATCTGTCTGGTCTCGCGAGAAGTGAAAATATCCTCGCAAAACATTTTGCAGTGTTTACATAAGAGCTGCACCATTAGTCATTAAAAAATTGCGATCTTGCTTCAAACACCCACGCAATCTTATTCCTGAATGACAACAATTCAGCTATGTCTATAACGTTTAACATCGCAACACTTTTGTCGCTGCCCATGTTAATGAATCAGAGGGTCGGCCATCATCACGCTTCCGATGTGAATACTATCATTCACTGATATGGGTGGCGACAAAACATGCGCTGCTCACACTAAAAACTCCACTAACACCTGTTTCACATCGTAAGCATCTTAAAGACATTCAAATCTGCATTCATGCTGCTTCTGATCCAGAAAGGATCAGAAGCATCCTGGGGATTGCTGGGGAAGTCGTGGCCTAATGGTTAGAGAGTCGGACTCGTAATCCAAAGGTTGCGGGTTCGAGTCTCGGGCCGGCAGGGATTGTAGGTGGGGGGAGTGAATGTCCAGCGCTCTCTCCACCCTCAATACCACGACTGAGGTGCCCTTGAGCAAGGCACCGAACCCCCAACTGCTCCCCGGGCGCCGCAGCATAAATGGCTGCCCACTGCTCCGGGTGTGTGTTCACGGTGTGTGTGTGTTCACTGCTGTGTGTGTGCACGTTGGATGGGTTAAATGCAGAGCACGAATTCCGAGTATGGGTCACCATACTTGGCAGTATGTCACTTCACTCACTAAAAGAGCAACACAACCACACATCATTATTTCTGTGTTACAGACATTTAAATAACAGAAGTAGGCCTACTGGGATAAAAGTTTATAGTTTGGATATGAACACTTATTGTCTACAGTAGCGATCAAAACGAAAGTATTTTTAAGCACACTCATCTTCCGCCAGGAGCTGGCGACAACCCGTTTAAAAAATGTATTTGACTTTGAATCATTCATTCAGGAGATTTCAATAGTGAAACAAGTCTTTATGAACAGAGACACTGACTCCTTCATTGATTTTTTTTTTATTATTTTGTTCAAATGAATGTATATTTTTAAAAGACTTAAGCAATGAACATTTTGTCAGAAACACGTTATTTTGTTTAGTTTTCTAATATTTTTTTTTCTGAATCGTGGTCTGCAGTTTATTTTAAAAAGTTGCGATTCTCAATTCATCCAGAATCGTGCAGCTCTAGTTTACATGTTGTTTATTACTGCATATAGTTCATTAAAATAGAAGTTTAATTTCATAAAGTACAAATTGATTTCAAAATGCACCTACATCTGCATTTTGTGTTTTTCAGTTGAATAAAAGACTATTTTCCCCTATATATTTCATTATTGAGAATTTTTTTTAAAAAAATCTAAAAATCTTGTCTCGTCTTGTTCTCGTGGGATAAGTGTCTCGTCATACCCCTAATAGATACTAGATCACTACATTATATTCCCCAGCAACGATGTGATAAAATCACTGTTTTTGAAGTAGGCCTAATTGTGTTTGTAGAGAGAGTTTGCAGACGCAGCAAGGTACACACAACTTTCATCTCTCTCCCTCTCTCAATCGACAATTGATTGAAATACATGCTTTAATTCATTCAAATAAATGTGGTCTTACCGCACTATTTCATCTCTGTGTTTGATTTGAAGCAGGCAGAATGCTAGCGCTAAGGAGCCGTAACTGACGAAAATAACCATCATTTTTACCCTTCCGATCAAATATTGCGCTGCAAAGAGCAATACAAGTTTTAACTTGTCTATAACTTGGCAAATGACCATGGAATAAGCTGGATAATCAACGGCTAGCTGTGCATTAAAGGATTTTAATGCACTTCGCGTCGGGCGGTTCTTTGCTTCCACATCGGGCATTAAAATCCTTTAATGCACAGCTAGCCATTGATTATCCCTTACATAGACATACATTTAAAAAAAACTATTTAAAATGAAAACAAAATGACAAAAACTAAATAAAATTCAAATGAAAGCCTAAAATATAAAAATAAAAACTGATTCAAAATATTAGAAGAACTACTTCAATAACATTGATAAATATATATACAACATGTACAAACACAAATATATTTACCAGCTTCTAAAAAGTATCTGCAATTTGTGATGACAAAGTTAATTAATATTAATTAGATTAAACAGTTTGGTTGGAGAATATATATATATATACTGTATATTACTGTGAATTATTCATTTACATGAATATATATAGAGAGAAGGAATGTGATTTTCTATTTTAACTACACTTCAGATGCCCAGTCTCACCAGTAACGATGCCATAACCCAAAAAACCAACAGGCTGAATGCAAATCAGCCCAGATACCGACACACATGGCCCGTCCCATCCAACCTCTTCACCCTCAACGACCAGCACGACTGCTCACGCGTCCATCAGTGGCTCATGGACAACTTTGTGGAACAGACAGGTGCATTTACTGCAAATTTACAAAGATTTTATTAGTCTATGGAAGCCCTCTCTCCTGCATAATCTCATTTACCAAGCTAATGTTATTTTAAAGCCACGTCCAACTGTCAGAGCATTACAAGTAGCTAATTAGCGTGAATGAAATCTCATCTCCTTCCATCCATTTACAGGGGAATATTAATATTGCAGGGTGAGCTAAGAATTAATCTGCACGGGCAGGGATGAGCCACCGTTATCTGTCTTATTAAGCCTATTATATTTACTAATTACAGCCTCCTTTAATAATCCGGGAAGTAGCGCAATTATCAGTGAATGCTAATTATACCGTCTGCATATGAAAGATATCAATTTAGTGGCATGAGAATTTGTATTTGGGTCAACCAGAGAGGCATCGCTGGGTCTGGCTCCGAGTAAGTTGTCAACACAAATTACCTGATAATAGTTTTGGCAGAAATCCTGTTGTGGTTGAAAGCATCCGAGTTGTGCGGCGCTGGCTGTGCTTCAGCACCATGGACAGGGCTTTAGCGAGACAAGACCTTCTCTAGCTATTCAGCCCTGCATGAGGAAAGACAGATGATATGTAAATCAATGCTGTTTAACATAAACTGCCGTAAATATGGCATTGAAGACAGGAGCTACGGGACTGAATGCGTGAGATGTATAGAAGACAAAGCCGCATTTATAAAACGGACAGGTCTGGCTCTCTAATCTGATTGGATGATTCACGTTCAAAGACAATTTACACACACCTGTGACCGCGCATCAGTTAATACTAATGAAAGGAATACTTTTATTCAGCAGGATGCATTAAATTCACAAAATGTGACAGTAAAGACTTTTATGATGCCACAAAAGATTTCTGTTTCAACTTTCTATTCATCAAAGAATCCTGAAAAAAAATCCCCCAAGATTCTTAGATTTTTATTTTAAACAAAAATATGAAGCAGCACAACTGGTTTCAAAAATAATAAATGTTTCTTGAGCAGCAAATCAGTATATTAGAATGATTTCTGAAGGATCATGTGACATTAAAGATTGGAGTAAAATTCAGAAGAATAGATTACATCTTAAAATATATTCATATGGGGAAATCAAATAAATGAATAAAATCGTACAGTTATAGTTATGTTATAGTACAGTTACAATTATAACCTTGACTTTTGATCAATAGTGTGTATTATGCTAGTATAATAATGCTAATCATTTAATTAATAATTAAAATCAGATGGAATAAAATGAATAATGTTCTAATGTTCATTTAAACTATTATAAAAGAGTTTATACATTTTGTAAAGTTTTTAAATTATAAGTACTTTCAAAATTTAGCTTGCATTATTGACCCACATTCAATATTATTTTGTATACATTAATCCTACAATGTTTTATTCTGATATATTATATAAAGTAAACATGGCAAAAGTAATGCTCATCTATGCAATGGTTTTTCAAACTAATCATCTGTCATTATACAGAATCGTGCATGTGTGCCTTATATTGTCAGCGTGTCTTTCTGAGCTCCGTCTGATTAGTTTTCATCCTTGAGGACTCTAATGTTAACATCAAAGACCTTCCTTCACAAAAGATCTCAATTAAATCAATCCAGCACTGATGGTGTGAGAGCGTTTCTGACACTGTTTGGGTGCAGCAGTGAAAGGACATCACTTCCTTCATCTTCTCTTCCGTATTCCTTTCTTTCCCCTTATCTAACCTAATGGGACCTTCTCCGGGTTGCTAAGTGACCCTTCTCTGTTTCACAGCCACTGATATTATCTCTCCAAACGGCCGTAATAAATTGCTTCCCTTCCCCCTTGTGGAGGCTAAATGGCCTTAAGTTTATTTTACAGTTAAGTAAACCAGCTTTTTATTGGAAGGAATGTAACTTGATGAATTCTCATTGGTACGGATGTAATACAGTCCAGTGTTTCATCCATTTCACATGAGGTCAATCTTTTAAATGTGAAGTGTGTACCAAACACAAAATGATGTTTGACTGGTTGGCAGGTGATGCTGTGCTATATGGAAACACCATAGACGTGTTCACCTGCGTGGAGACGCTCATGCATCTCGGTGTGAGCGGCCGCCGGATTCATGTGGTCCATCCTCCCGAAGACAACCCAACTTCCTGTTTCCCCAACGGTTCAGTGGAACACGCAGTGAAACAGGCTCTAGAAAAAGAGGAGGTTCATGTGCATCACGACTGCCTGCTGACTCACATCAATGATGGACGACACACAGATCCCGTGACTTCAGTGACCTTCACCACTGATGCTCAGACTCTTCGACTGGAGTGTGCGGTGAGTGAAACTGTTCCTCTGGAGTGAAAGACTAAATTATTTTTTATTAAACATTCCCTTTATCTTGCTGCTGTGCATTAAAACTTTTTATTTTTTTTTTATGACGTTTTGAATTCTGAAAGTGACATAACAAAGTGTTTTATTTCATAAGATCAAGGACATTTTGACTCTTTAACAAGCATCCATCAGCTCTTCATTTAATGGCTGTGGGATGTTTAGTCCATCGTTATTTTGGAAAACACCAGCATCTATGTCCATTTTAACACAAATATCTCACATGGTCTCCAACTTGCATTCAATTTTCATAGGTGTTCTTCAGCTTCTCTCATAAAACCATCGACTACGACGCCTTCAAGGCCATCAATGATGCCTGTTTGGTGTTGGATGGGCGTTTGGTCATAGATTCCAGCTTCCACACCAACGACCCCTCCATATACGCCGCAGGCCCCTTGACCAAATACTCCCGCCGTTACCATGCCGACCAGTGGAGCGACTCCTGCTTTAATTGTAAGGAGGTGGGGCAGAGTTTGGCATCTGTTGTCCTGCCCTTATGTGACCCGACCCTGGAGCATCCCGCCGGCCCACCGTCTGACCACGACCACCTCATTCCTGCGTATAATCAGGCCAAGATCCAAGGTCACCATTTCTCCTTCTGAATTTCTTAAGCAGTACCTAGAACAAAACATCACAGTCACTTCAGTGTAGGCTCTTTTAAACAACATCCTAGCAACCCCCAGCAACAAGAAAATTCACTTAAAACACCTTAGCAACAGCCTAGAACACCCTAGCAACCCCAAACAAGAACATTCTAGAACATTCACTCAAAACACCATAGCAACCAGCTAGAACACCCTAGCAACGAGAACACTTTTGAAAATCCCCTCAAAACAACTTAGCAACTGCTTAGAACACCCTAGCAACCCCCAGCAACAAGAACATTCTAGAATGTTCACTTAAAACACTTTAGCAACTGCCTAAAACACCCTAGCAACCAAAATACTGTGGAAAAATGCTCTAAAATGCACTCAAACACCTTGGCAACTGCTAAGAACACCCTGGCAACCCCCAGCAACAAGAACATTCTAGAACATTCGCTCAAAACACGTTAGCAACTGCCTAGAACATCCTAGCAACCCCCTAGCAACCAAAATACTCTGGAAAAATTCTCTAAAATGAACTCAAAACACCTTAGCAACTACCTAAAACACCTAAATCCACTCAGAACACCTTAGCAACTGACTAGAACACCCGAGGCCATGAGAACACTCTAGAAAATCCACTCAAAACACCCTAGCAACTACTTAGAACACCCTAACAACCCCTAGCAACAATAACATTCTATAACATTATAGCATATACTTAAAAAATATACTTGGTGTAAAAACCTCCTTTTAGTCCTTACATTTTTACATAAATTGTCCCTATTTCATTTGCTCCTGCAATAATCAGTCAAGTGCTCATTGTGAGTTTATTAGAGGATCCACTGATCGTTTTTATAAGGATTTTAATACTTTTCTCCCATTTTATAGCCGTGCAGGAGTTTAAAATGTTTAACATGTGTTGCGTCACCCAGTTTTCCCCCTCATCTAATTCTGACTGACACCAAACTATTGACAGTTCATTTGCATAATCTAATCAAGGGCTAAGTGATTATAGCAGAATGGACCATCTGTTACACAGAACACAGTGTCTGATATGAGATAAACAGCTTTCTAATCATATCTGTGGTATTTCGGGTGAAAATACTATTAATTGTGTTTGTAAAAACAAGAGTTATGAGGAATAATTTATAATAAATCTCACATTCACAGGGGGAAGATTACCAGGTGGCTACAATTACCTCCATGTCACAAAACCAACTGCCATCGGCAACAAAATAGCAGCTCAGAAGGTATTATGGTCTAAACAAAGATGAGTTTGCATTCTATCACAGTACAGTCCTAGATTACTTTAACCAAGAGTTTAAGTGTTGCATTAAGAGCTTAAAAGGTTCATCTTTATTATTCGCATCCTGCAGGGTCGTGACATCGTGACGGGCCGCACTGAAACAGGGAACTACTTCCATCTGCATCTCAGCTCGCACGATGTGGTGGAGAGCATCACGTGCCTCTCTAAGAACACACTTCCCGTCTCCGACCTCCTGTGTCTCTACAGGAAACACCAGCTGCTGCTGAATCATCTCTGCTCACGCTACGACGAGGGTTTGGTCCATGACATGTACAGGTTCAACCGCGTTACGTCAATCTTACAGTCAGAAATTCATTTTACTGTCACAGTCGGATGATGCATTTATACTCTAAACAGACTAAAATCAGGCCTGATTCTAAATGACAAGATACAGATTTCATCTTCAAGACTAAATCTGAGTTTCGGATCTACAAATGAAGAAAACTTTCGATACTACAACCTAATAAACATTCTTGGAAACTCATAAAAACACCCATTTAACATGATACCTTATTCACTGTGATAAAATGGAACAACCCTAAAAGCAAAAGGGGGAGAAAAAAAAATATGGAACATGAACAAAACATTTTAGCATCAAATTTGTAACCGGGGATGTTTTAATGTTGAGAATTTCCATTCTTGTCATTGCCGATTCTCATTAGATTTCCATTACTGTACAAAATTTTACTTTAATTTTAATAAGCATTAATGGCAGAACAATAAATAATAACATATATATATATATATATTAAATGTATTTACCATTATCAAACATTTTTATTTTAAATTTTCATTTATTTTTTACATTAAAGGCAGAACAGAAGTTTTGCCCCTTGGTTTTATGGTGAAATATCTAGATCTAGATGTTCTTGAGAGGTTTTGTGAAATTTACACTACAGCCCATTTTGATTGTTCAGTTCAATACCTAAACACCAAATCAAACAACTAATTCTCTTGAATTACGCACAGGATTATTTATGACACTCCAAAACTTAATCGTATCTTTCTTCATCTGGTCACACTTTATATGATGATCTCTTTCCGACGGAGTGACCTCTGCTCCTAAATTTTAACACCACTGACCCTCCACCATCAGAGTCATTGTCCTGCATTACTAATCTGTTTATGCAGGTGTGCAATCCGCTTTCCACAGCGCCACGAGACAATAGTTAAGCCACCCAGCAGCGCTGATCACACTTATTAAAATGGGATTCTTCACCGCTCTTTTGTTGTGACTCTGAATGACAAAACAGCCGATCATCAAGACCTGTGAACATAATTGATCGACTGTGCTGCTGTATGGAGCATATTAGATGAGCATGCTAAGTGGAATGTGTGTGTGTGTGTGTGTGTGTGTTCGTTCTGTCATTGTTTACTCAACCTCGCATCGTTTCACACCTGTATGCTGTTATGTTTTCCATGGAATGCAAAAGAAACAGTTCTGATGAATCTTCATGCAGACCATCACAATTCATAGTGGCCACATCTGTCAAGCTCTAAAAAAAGACAAAAAAGACATAAAACATTGCATGTCTAGCAAGTAGTAGAAATAAGGACAACAGTAATGACACAAAATTTGACAGTTTTGTTTTTTCAAGTGAACTATGTCTTTAAATCCAAATGTGACTTCTTAAATTTCCCTTTTTCCAGTTATTTTAGAGAGAATTGGTGCTTGGCTCTTTATCACGACCGCTTCGCTGACTTTGAACAGGAAGTCCGGCAAATCATGGACTCGGCTAAACTAGAGGTCAGTTTCCTTTACTTTTACATCTCTTTTAGAAGCATTTGTTCTGTAAAAGGTCTTTCCAGAACATATTTTGATGTCAGATTCACACTTTAATGCAATTATTAAACATTTTGAACCTGTACATTTCACGCACCAGTCATTTTAATGCAATGTATTATATGCATTTAGCTCTGGTGGGGCTGAATTACAACCAGATCAGATTTTAAAAATAAAATAAAATCTTTCACATCAGATTTCAGATGAAACAAATGTGTTTGTCCAAGTTTGGCAAGTAAACGATTTTATATACTGTATGTGGAAATAAATAATAAACGTAAATTAAAAAAAAAAAAAAAAAAAATCCACAGTGCAAATGGTTCAGGTTAGATAAGAAAACCATCTTGCCCGTTAAATGAAAAATTGTATATTGTATGTGGAAATAAACATAAAAACGCAGCAAAAAAAGAAAATTAAAATCACAAGTTCCTCCTAAATGCACACTGAAAATTTATTAATTATGTGGAAATGAATATAATAAAAATGCAGCAAAATAAAAAAAATTAAATTGCAAGTTCAAGCACACTGACAAATAATAAATAAATAAATAAATAAATAGCAATAAAATAAGATTTTCATACTACAATACAAAAAAAACAAGACTTTTGTGTCTTCACAGGGTGAGAATGGTTCATTGTCGATTCAAGAGGCTCTTCAGAAGATAGTGGACGATAAAGCAGAGTCTGATCAGTCCATGAGTCTCAGCGAGGTGTTTCAGAAAAGCGAGCCTTATTCTGCTCTGAGGAAGAGTGTTCTGGATTATCTGAAGTACAACAGATACCATCTGACTATGTACGCCCGGCCGGGACTGCTGTAATCAATATCCATTTGATATTTACAAGTATTTATTCAGTACTTTGTCTTTGATTTCTTTATTTGCTACATTCGCTGCACCATATGTTTGGGGGGAAACACATTGTGGGGGTTGGGGCTCAAAGAACTAAAGCAAATAAATAATGCTTGTTTTTGTCAAATACAAATGTTTGGTGTGTATTGGGTGACAATTCATTAAAATATCTGACTTTGCTCTTTTGAAAGTCCAGTATTATTTAATGTGGAGCTGTGAACGCAGCGGTGCGGTGGGGCAGATAAGAGCAGCAGAATGAGGGGAATCTGACCGGTTGTAAAGATGGAGCGCAGCAGCAGCTGTATGATAATGAATGTGTGGCAGAAAATCACAGATGCATGATCCAACAGTCCCACGTCACAGAGCTCATGTATTTTAGTACATTTAGCTCTGATGAGTAATGTGAGCAGAACAGATATGAAAAATCAAATAAAAAAATGTAATCATAAAAATGAGATTTGTATGAAACATATGCAACAAATGGGTTTATAGGCAAGTAAACCATCTTGCCTCTTAAACTCAAAGTTAAATGTGGAAATTAAATAAAAAATAAAATTTAACATAAACATAGGTTCCACCAAAATGCACATTGATTATAATCATAAAATAAGTTTTAAAAAAAAGATTCTTCTAAAATGCACATCAATAATAAAAAATAACATTATAAAATGTAATAAAAAAATGAAAATGCAATACAAAACTACACAGCAAGTGTAATAAAATAAAATACAAATGCAATAAAAAAAATCTTCTAAAATGCACATCAAATGTAATAAAATAAAATAAAACTTACACATGATGTGTTTGGCAAGTAAACCATCTTGCACATTAAGCTAAAAGTTGGGTAATGTATGTGGAAATAAATGTTATTCCTCTAAGCTGCACATCAAGTTTAATCAAATAAAATATAAAAAAAAACATCAGATTCAACAAATGTGTTGTTCAAATTATGCATGTAGCCCATCTGGTCCCCAAAAACGCGTCTTGTGTGTGTAAATAACATAAAATGCATGCATTCACAAAAATGCTCATGAAGAGTTATGAAATCACGTGCAACAAATGTGCTCGTCTGCAATTACATTAACGCAATTTTTGCGACGTTCTCCGATCGAAACGAGGGAGATTACGATAAATTCCGCTATGACGAGACCGTTGCATTGGAATGACATCACACACGAGCACAATTCCTGAGTTTGCAGACATGAACGAGTCCGTTTGAACAGAAGGATGGTGTGCGTCTGTCCCTGCCGTTGCGCAAGCGTGTCTTTTGTGATGCAAACGAGAGGAGCCTCTTTTATGAATTATGTATGCGCGCAATGAGTGATTAATACGTCCCACATTCAACTGTCGCACATGTCCTGAGCCCACGGGCGTCTGATTTATACATTTAATTAGTCGCGAGACAAATGACGCATGCAACTTGCGAGCCTTTTTGCAGCACGAAGCGATTTAGGGACGTTCAGGTTAAAACTGCGCCGCTCTGCGCGCTTGAGCATTAAAAACGGAACTTCTTTGTTGCCATTTCCCCCCTTTTAATTTGAAATTCTGATGCTCTAAGAGTGAAGGAGCCCCTAAAGGATGCTGACAAAGGCAGGGCACGTGTGCATTGACGGGAAGCATCAAAGCGTGAAAAGAGGAGGAACCAGCGTGTGCCTAAAGCATCCTAATATAATAAACCTCAGGTACATCTGCCCGAGCAATCTGCGGACCCTCCCATCTCCGAATCCATAGGGATTCCAGCTCCATCTGATTGGACGAGGCAGCGAGGGGCGAGAACAATGTCATCATTCTTGCTTAAAAAGAATGCTGCTATGCCTCCGTGATGGAAAGATCGCCGCACGCGTCCAACTATAGTACCAGGTGTGCCTCTGATTCCAACCCGTCTGAAGTGCCTTTCAGCTGGCGAAGATGCCGAGGGGATTTTTAGTCAAGAGAAATAAGAAAGCGACACCTGTTTCGTACCGCGTCCGCTCGGAGGAGGATGAGCAGTGCGCGTTTCCAAGCGCGCAGCAGGACGCGGCGAGCGCGCACCGCCCGGCGTCGCCGCGCACGGACTCGGCGCAGCCGGTGCAGTTTGGGAACCCGGAGATCGTCTACCGACCCATGTACAGCCCGACCCGACCCGTGAGCAGGGAGCACGAGAGGGCGTGTTTGGAAAGGCGCTTCAATCTCGGATCGCCCATTTCGGCGGAGTCCTTCCCGGCGGCGCCCAGCGGCTCCGACCATGCGCCGTTCGCGCCCGTGGATCTTAAAATTGGCACCAGCAACAGCACGCGAACCGGCACCACATTAACCACCAAACGGCCCGCGCCAGACGCGGAGCGCAAAGGCAAACCAGCATCCAAGAAAGCCAAAGCCATGCGGAAATTGCAGTTCGAGGACGAAGTCACCACTTCCCCGGTGCTGGGACTGAAGATCAAAGAAGGTCCGGTGGAGCAAAAACCCAGATCTCAGTGCGCAGGCGGCGACAAGCCGCTAGGCGAGTTCGTGTGTCAGCTGTGCAGAGAAGCCTACGCCGATCCCTTCTCTCTAGCCCAACACAAATGCTCGAGAATCGTCCGGATCGAGTACAGATGCCCAGAGTGCGACAAGCTCTTCAGCTGCCCGGCGAACCTGGCCTCGCACCGGCGGTGGCACAAACCCAAAACGGCGCCGCAGAACCCGGAGAGCACTAAAACCCCCACGCTCGAGAAAGAAGAGACCTCCAGCGACAGAGACACTCCGAGTCCCGGTCTCTCCGAATCCGGCTCCGAAGACGGGCTTTACGACTGCCAGCATTGCGGGAAGAGGTTCAAGCGTCAGGCGTACCTGAAGAAGCATGTGATGGCGCACCACGACGCGTGCGACAAAACCCAAAGCCAGGCGCCGCTGAACCTGAGCGCGTCTGAGTGCCACCTGTGCCCGGTGTGCGGAGAAAACTTCCCCAGCAGAGTGAGCCAGGAGCGGCACATCCGTCTGCAGCACTCGGCGCAGATCTACCCCTGCAAATACTGCCCCGCCATGTTCTACAGCTCGCCGGGACTCACGAGACACATCAACAAATGCCACCCGTCGGAAAACAGGCAGGTGATCCTGCTTCAGATGCCGGTGCGTCCAGCCTGCTGAGGCAAAGCTGTGCCTTAAACCGGGTCGGGAAGCAAGCGCTGCATTAACCCACAGAAGCGACCTGGATGAGCACCAGACGAGACTGTTTTCAAATCTAAGGTAGTTGATCTACAACAGGTTAGACTGTTCGCTTATTTTTCTAGGATCTCCGCACAAGTGCTTTTAGCTTTTAGACCTAAGAAATCCTAGAACATGCCTTGAATTCACAGGCTGTACATACGTTTCCATCGTCTCTAGCTTTAATAGAGCTTGTGAATCTGTGGACTTTGACTGTAGCTTTCCAAACGACCTACTGACAAGGGTTTCTCCCTTTAGCGTAGCCAGAAATGCCTTGAATTAGATCTTGACATGCTGTAAAACTGCCTTAATCATGTAAATGTTGGAGTGATTGCGGTTGCTGATAATACTTTTTATATTATTATTCTTGTGTGTGTGTGTGTGTGTGTGTGTGTGTGTTTGTGATTATTTATCGATTATTATTTATTTCAAATGTTTTATTTAAATTATTTGTTTGCCTAATTCATTTGTGATTGATTTGAATTTTGTCTTGACAGCCAAATGTTTCATTTATTGATCTAAAGATCGATCTTTGTCAATGCTGAAAGTCTGAAATTCACTTTGCATTAGATACAATCGTTTATTAATTTATTTTTATTTTCTACATGTTCAGCGCTTGTGTGTTTCTGCAGTCCTGCTATTTGTCCAAAAATACTTAATAATAATATTAATAATAATAATAACAATAATAAACAGTCCAAAAAGTCAAATTGGGATCCACTCGTGATGTGACATTCCAGCAATCTGCTGTCATGTGGAAACCCAGACACTGTGAAGAGAGAAAATCATCATCATCTTCATCTTCAATGTAATCTGTCCAACTGGATTCTGTACCAAGATACGTCTGCACTTAATAAAACACATCAACCTAAAACAATCTGTTTGTCTGTGACTAATTGCATCCTGAGGCTTCCTCCATATCAACAGCAAGCTCAAACTCATGAACGGTCCAGTTATTTCACAAGCTCTCAGCACAAGACACAACACAGTATAGTGATTTAAAACAGCAACCAATCAAATTATAAGAGCAACTCTTGATGCCATTCTTATACATTCATCAAACTCGTTTAAACTATTTTAAACATTTTTCTATTTTTTGTATAACTCATCAAAAAGACAAGATAAAATATGCACTTTTTAAACAAGCAGTTAAAATGCAAAATGCACCTAAAAAGTATAATGTACATGTAAAAAAAAAAAAATCCAAATAAAATCTGCAGATATTTTAATAATGAAATCATTATATTAAATTCATAATTTAATAATTAACATTCAATTGTATTTATTTTTATTGCCATTTTTCTTAAAATCATGACATTTCTTGAATGAATAAGTTAATATAAATCTAATTTATACCGGGAGTCTCTGGGTTGGTTGCGATCAGGAGTGATCCCAAATTTGAACCAAAGTTTTGGGGAATTTTTGGTTGATTTTTTTAAATACTGTGATGAAAACAGAAAATAGTCTTGCTTGGTGTCGGTATGCAGGGGACTTTCTCCAGCAGCGCTGAGACGCACATGCTGAAGAGAGAATTCACCATAGACACCAAATCCCACAATGCAGCACCTCAGACACACTGCTGTTATGCAGACAGCCTCCCAAAGGCCATGAGTGCTTCACACACACACACACACACACACACACACACGTCCACAAACAGCCTCACCTCATGGCTGAGAAAGAGAGCCTTAGATCTGAAAGAAATTCACACGAAAATAATACTGTAAGGGACTGTGTGGCTAGTTTCTGTGGGGCTTTTCCACTGTTATTGCCCAGGAAACACATTGACCCTGATGCTGGGGCAAGTTGTCACAATGAGAACCTGATGTTTATTGCCACTGATTGGAGAAAAATATTTTGTTTGGAATATGAAATACTATCTAGAGGGGAAATTTTTTTTTAAATGTTACTTGTTATTCATTGGCATTTTAACTAACAGTAAAGCATTGAAGCACAAAACACATAATTCATGAAGCTAAAAAGAGAAATGTTTAAAACATTTAAAAAATCTAATTACTGTTTTGGAAGAAATAAATTGTAATTAATAAACTGGATGCAATTTGTACACAACATATATGTGACAACCTGCCCCATTCTAACATTTACTGTATGATAAAAGTCCTTATTTGAAAACAATACCATATACATATAGTGCTTGTTATAAATTAGCATTTAACCCTGTAGTGAAAAAAAAATTCAAATATTTTTAACGAGTACAAATGGTCTCTCTAGTAGCATGAGCTCAAAAACTGCAAATATATAACATCATTACTTGAAATTTCACATGCAATACTCGTCTTGAGTATTAATTATTTTTTGCGTACATTCCATCAGTGTATTTTATTACAGAATGCAACCCTCTGCGACCTCGTAATCACTAACTAATGCACACGCGTGCCTGTATGCACATGCACACGCGCGCAGCCCCAGACTATGTGCACCACTCCCTGTGTGAGTGACAGGTGGAGAGCAGCTGCAAAGCGGGCCGGCGAAGATAACAGCAGATAAAGCCTTTTCACACACACACACACACACACACAGGCCAACATTTACAAACCAGAACAAAACAAGGTAATGGCATCTGAAGGTACAGCCAACAACAAGCCGATATAATTTACAGATGAAACCGATCACACACAGGCATCAGCGGTGTGATCAATCAGCATTAGTTCAGCATCATTGAGAGGCTGGATGTTGACTTTACTTGCCTCTCTGAATGACTGGCCTGTAGCGTGTGTCCTAATGATTTAACTGGACACATTTCAGCTGGTATCCATCATCTGAGGTCTGATCCATGGAGCTGGTGCATGCTGGGAGAGAGAATGAGACTGATTAATAGCACTTCCTTCACTAACAATAAAGTACCAGTAATTACCCAGCTAACAGAGACCGTTCTCAAAACATTCTAAGTTATAAACAGATGTTCTTACAGTCGCTTTGATAAAATGTTTGTTTAAAGTTTTAAAAAATTCTCAAAACACTAGCACAAAAATTTGATATATCATTCATTAAACATTATTTCCTGAAACGCTATAGTTTTTAAATTTCTGAATGTTCAGAGAAAAAAGTAATATTTTCATTAACACAAAAAACATTGTTCATATACAGTTTTTTTATGTTTTTTAAATGTTGCTACTTGTTTCGGAATGTTCAGAGAGCATTCAAAAGTAAACATTCCTGTAATCTTTTCAAAATAATAAAATGGAATGTTTCAGCAACATTCGCATAACCAAGAAAAAAACATTAAAACAACCAGACGTTTTGAACGTTCAGAGAACATTTAGAAGTAAAATTTAATGGGAACATTAATAAAACATTCTTAGAACATTTAAAAAAAACTAATAAATATGCATAAATCCTGCTCAATCAATATCCTAGCTAGCAACGTTTAATAAGTCCTCTCAAAGTTATGAACAAATGCTCTTCCAGTAGCATTAATATAACTATGGTATTAACAAAATCCCTTTAATATTAGCCCTAATACAAACTTAAACATTTATCCAAGAGCAAATGATATGAGCTGCTTTCAACCTTCATTTTATAGCCTTCTTACCGTACTGTACATGAACAAATGTCTCATTTGTGTCTATTTTGATTCTCCTGAGGATTTTTTCTGAAACAAAAGTAATATATGAATTAAACCGAGATCTCTATTTAGCATCCTCAGCTATGAAAGAGCATTAAAATGCATGTTTGTGTTTGGTGTGTCACAACAATGTGGCATTATGAAAACAAATCTCTCTCTTCATACGAGCGTGTGTCAGGCGTGTAAAGAGAGGTCACACCTGCCTGCTGCAGGTCGCACTCGTCTGTTTGTCATCTCTCTCTTCGCCTGCTGTCTTTCTTCAGAAGCAAACACTGGTTGAGCGGACGACGAACGGAGGCAGCTCTTATCTGGCCAGCGCTCAGACAAAGAGACGGAGAGGAAAGTAAACACTTGCACTTTCAGGCTCACAGCAAAGCACACAAACCTCAAGGCATTTTCCAGTATGGCAGGTGTTGCTGTCGTGGACTAACACACACACACACAACCAAAATTACAGTAGAGTGAAAACACACAGCCTGATGGCGGCTGTGAATGAGAATGAAGGCTTGTTTAGGCATGGCACACACTTTACCAAAACTTTCCATCTAATCCAACGTGCAGATAAAGGTTTAATTCACACAGCTGCAGCTCAGAGATCCTTAACAATGTCACCTTTAGTGTTCAATGAAAGATAAAAGTCTATATATGAAAAGTCCATTTGCAAAAACAGATTTTTAACAGTTCTCAGAAATCATGTTTTTTCATTGTGCATTCCAATTAATCTCAATCAAACTGCAGTTGGGTTATTTTGACTAGGTTACAAAAAATAACTAAAAAAACTAACACAATAAAAATATGATAGAATAAAAACCATGAGTTATCTGTTTTTGCAAATAAACTCTTCATATAGACACACACTACCATTCAGTTTGGGGTCAGTGAGATTTTTTGGGTCCTAAAGTGCTCATCAAGGCTACATTTATTTGATTAAAAGTACAGTAAAAACATTAATATTCTGAAATATTATTACAATTTAAAACAACTATTTTTTATTTGAATTTATTGTAAAACGTAATTTATTCCTATCGCGTAAATCTGAATTTTCATCATCATTACTCCACATGATCCTTCAGAAATCATTCTAATATGCTGATATGCTTCTCAAGAAACATTTCTGATTATTATCAATGTTGAAAACAGTTGTGCTGCTTCATATTTTTGTGGAAACCATAATATATTTATCAGGATTCTTTGATAAAGAGAAATGTCTTTTGTAGCATTATAAATGTCTTAACTGTCTCTTTTGATCAATTTAATGCATCCATGCTTAATAAAAGTTTTGCTCAGAAGATGCTCTTTCACACGTCAAGAGATTTGAAGGAGATCCCACTTACTGTATGTTTCACTGAAATATCAACTCATCTCAGATGTTTCTCCTAGAAGTAAAATAAAAAAGACACAAACTAGTCAACAGTTGTCCTACAGTAAGAGTATACACTGTAAAAAAAAATCCGTAAAATTTACATTAAAAAACTGGCAGCTGTGGTTGCCAGAATTCTACCGTAAAAAATACGATAGCAACGTTTTAGGTTTTACGGTTTTAACTTAAATTTACAGTTAAATACCGTAATTTCTTTAACTGATATAATCTTAATATACCAACCTATTAAAGTACTGAAATCTGTTTTGTTCCTTTGAAATACACTGATGCAGGTGATGATGAGAAAGTCACATGATGAGCCAAAGCCCATCACAAGCAACTTTTAAACAATAGCATATACAGAAGGTGCACAGTGTCATTCACACAAGCTTTAAACACCATCATGGTGAGACTCATTAAACTGAAATATGCTATAAACATTAATTTAACAACATAACTGATAAGAAAAAACTAAGAAACAACAGTTATTTCAAAGAAAAAACGTCAAATTCAAACAGAACTTTCCGTCAACCATGTAACAGGTTTTTACCGTAGCATTTTCACAGTTTTTTACCGTTAAAATCACGATCATTTTTTACAGTGTAGAGATAAAAAGTGTAGATCAACTCAGATCATTTGGTTCTGGAAGACTGATAAAGAAATTTTGAGACTTATTGCAGATTTATTGGAAAATCTTTGTTTAGATACTATTGATCTTTTGTTTCAGAAAACAAGACTATTTCTTAAGTCATTTTGCTTCTCAAGTAAACTTATCTTGATTTAAGAATGTTTAGATTTTTGTACAAGAAAACATTTTTTTGCAGTAGAAACAAGAAATTAATTTCTCTATAGAAAGACTAAAATTCTTGAACATGCATATCAGTACAAATCACGTTCTCTCTCTCTGTCTGTGTGTGTGTGTGTGTGTGTGTGTGTGTGTTAAGTGTCGGCCGGTTTGGAGTGTCAGTTAAACGTGGCACGTCTATTGTGTTTTGGGACCCCGGACCCTCGGCACAATTCAGCAGGAGGTTTGCAGACGGCTTTCTGTGGTGGGGGGAACACAGCTGATCCACACAAAAGACTCGGACCTCCTGTTCACAAGCAGCACACAATACTTGTAAATCTATTCACTGATCAGAGCACATGGCAGCACGCCGGTCCCAATGCATTTACAAAACCAAAAACTGTGACAAAGATGCTAAAACATCTGAGAGCTTTAACAGCACAGATATTTCTGCAGGAAAACATTTAGTTTCAGAAAATTACAAACTACCAAACAAAATGGTTTACTTGGTTTGTAAAATACTGTTCATTTCTTGCATCTAATTTACTGTAGTTTTCACTCAAAACCTGCTAGTAAATTTCACTTGTAATTACATAAAAATTTGCAAGTTACATTGATTTAACCATAAAATTCTTAAGCAGAAAGACTGAAATAGCATTTTCTTGTCAACTTTTCTTTTTTTTTTTTTTTTTTTTTTACAGTGCATGTACTTTGCAATTTTGCCCATTTTTACACATTATAAAATTATATTTTATACATTATAAAGTTTGACCATAGTTTCCATTTTACGTGCACTTTGCAGGATTATAATAGTTAACTAAAACCATAAAACATTTCCAGTACTTTTCTCATTTTCATTTAGTTTACTTGATCTAGTAAAATAACTCAAACTAAACCTGAAAGAAAAGTTAATACAAAAGTATATATGCATATTTAGAATAAAATAAAAATTTAATAAAATTAAATAAGTAAAACTAAAATTTTAGCTAAAATTAGAATTAAAATATAAATGTTTCGGTACTGAAATAAGTTTAAGCTGTTGGAGTAACTTTAAATTACTGAAGTAAAAATAAATAAAAGCAAAACATATATAAAAAAATAAAAGACTAATAAAAATGGAAAAAGCACATAAATTACTAAAGCTTTAAATAAAATAAAAATAAAAACTGAAAATATATATTTTTTTAAACTTATTCAAAATAAAAAAAAAACATAATATCTTAACGATACTGAAATAGCACTGGCACTAACAAACACTAGAACTGAGAACACCCTCAGAAGAATCTACAAACATCAAACACACTCACTCTCGGCTGTGTGTCTCTGAGCTCTTCAGTATTCGGGTTGCTGAAAGGTCGGCGGTGGGAGGGGCTGTGTTTCAGGAAGCACGACCATAATTATGCAAATGAAGCTGGCTCCCCCGCCTTCTCTCATCACTGTCAGACTGCTGATCGGGCCAGACCGCTTCGGGCACAACCTGCACATGTCTGCACACACACACACACAGATGATGTCTCTCCCAAAAGTGCTTAGATAGATTACATCAGACTATGTGATCTATGACATCAACCTGTGTGTGTTTCATGTGTTCATTTTGGATGAACATGCAACAAAGGCGTGCATTAAGGTGTGCCAGGTTTTTTAAATTATATACTTCTAAATTTATAAACTAAGGTTTTGTTTTCTTGTCTGAGAAGTCTTTGGTATGTCCTCATTTACATACCTCTGTAAGTGTGTGTGTGTGTGTGTCCGTTTCTCCAATTCAGTTTCAGCTGCTGTTTAATGAATGCATGGAAACAAACACTCCCCCTCCTCTTCAAGAGCAACAAAGAATTCATTACTCATTTACTGTAAAAGAAAGAAAGAGACGGAGGAAGCAAGAAATATTTTTTACATTTTTTAAAAACAATTTAGTATTACGTTAGTATTATTTAAGTTAAAATAATAATGTTTTGAACAGCTTTTAATATTATTTATATTTTTATTAATAATATTTTGAATGCTTTTTTTTATGTTTTATTTTTACGTTTTAGTAATTTTGTTGTGCTTTTGCCATTTTATTAATTTCTTCTATTTCTATTTATATATTATAATTGCTTTTATTCATCTTTTTAATTATTATATTATTATAGTATTTATTTATATTTAGAATTCACTTTTATTTTATATATTTTAAGTTTTCATTGTATTTTTAGTTTAGGTGCTTTGGCCATTTTTATTAGTTTTATATTTATATTTCACATTCATTTGTTTTTTATTTTATTATTTATATTTCATTTTATTTCAACTTTATTTCAGTTACAGAGATGATTTTTTATTGCTTTAGACACAACACTTACAATTCTGGTTTGTAGGCACAATGCTCTCAGAAAACGGCACCAAAAGAAATAAGATTAATCAATCCATAAAGTTACATTTACTGTTTAAAAAAATAATCAGAATAAACCACTGTCCTGACAATAAGTGTAGACTATTTCAAGTTGCAAAGCAACATGGTGCGTTAATAGGCCAGCAGAATTAAACTGTTGTATATCAATATTTTACAGTGGCTTTAAGAGCGTCTCATCCAGTCAGAATTTAGAGTCAAAATTGAAATCATAAAGTCAGTCTGAATCTGACCTTGTCTCATCCCGGCTTGAGTAAATGAACAGTCTGCACAGTGTGTGTGTGTGTGTGTCCTGTGGGGGTTTCTGTCTGGCCCCTGTGCCTGCATCTATTCTGGGTAGGGGTTGTGGTTGCGCTCGTGTTGCCAGGGCCGGGAGCCGGTGCCCGGGCACAGGGCGGGTGACAGCAGTGGTGGGCTGTCAGGACGACGAGAGGCCGTCTGGCACACAGGGAGCAGAGCCGCGGTGGTGATCTGGCACGTGCCGTCGCAGCAGGGCCCAACAGAACCGTGACAAATCGCTGAAAGAGCCCGATTCAAGAGCGCAACACCATGCACCTGAGGACGCTGTCAGAGAACAAACACACACAGATGCACACGTCAGAATTCCAGCATGCATCCTGCTCAGAAACACAAATACAAATCAGTACAGCCTAAAACAAGCAATGCATTTTCCTTTAAGTCAAACTAAATAATCTTTCAACCACTTTATATTTTGTTGCTCAGAAGCTGCTCTTTGATAGCTCAGAAGATTTAACTTTGTATTAGACCTTTCTCCTAAAAAATAAATAATCGACAAACGTGTCGAAAACTGTGTATAGCTATATGACTATAACAGTATTTTAGATTTGATAAGAAATATTCCCATTTAATCCCTTTTACATTTTTCAGTTTTATATATTTTTCTAGATGGTTCATTATATTTATTACATATTCTATTTGTGCATCGGTGTTATTTTAGTACCACTGGGATACTGTTATAGTTTTATTAATACTTTAATTCATTTAATAATTTATTAATCATTTAATTTTATTTTTATGTTTAACATTTTGATTTTAATTAATGTTTTAGTCATTTTTACTAGTTATTGTTTATTGTGTGTGTGTGTTAGTTTTTATTCATTTTTATTTCAGTTTTAGTTATCAAATTAAACTAAATTATGCTGCCTTGGCAACTAACTGAAAATAATAAATAATTTTTCATAACTTATATTTATTTTATTTCAGTTAAAGCTGCAGTCCGTAACTTTTGTGTGTTCAAAATGTACAAAATTTATATAATAAGCGAGTACACCAAGAATCGATTTTCCAAACCGTGTTTATTGGCTTGTCCCGAATCACTACAGTACACCTATAATAAGTGTTTATATTCGGACTATTTAGACTGGTTCGGGTAGGTACTGTTGCAGAGTAGCCCGGTACCTGCGTGATTCGTCATAGACATAAACAGAGAGAAGTAGCTCCGGCTACAATGTTCTTCCGCAACACGCACACAGTTCTGTTTATTAACCGCTAGAGCGCCAAAAGTTACAGACTGCAGCTTTAATGTCTTTCATATGGTAGTACAAAGGTTGCCAAAGCCTGTTACCATTATGGCAATTAGTGTTCCCAGTAGTTGGGCATTTGGTCATTGACTTTATTTCAATGAACTCTGTTTCAGTAATTGTTGAAAGTGCACACTATCACTATTTTCAACAATATTTAATGGTCTAGACTGCACATAGTAAAATCATCCTCTTTTACGGAGACAGACTAAATCCAGAAGAACTGTGGCAACGTCTCCAAGATGCTTCAAGAAACCTCCCTGCAAAGCTACAGTACTGTTAAAAGGTTTAGGCAGTTGTGTAATAATGCTGTAAAATGAGGAAGCTGTCAAAAATAATGTCATAAATAGATTTTCTTTATCAATTAACTTCTATTAACTAAATTAAATCAACATTTGGAGTGAGCATCCTTTGCGTTTAAAGCAGCTTTTGCCCTCGGTGCACTTGCGCATAGTTTCTCAGGGAGATTTGCAGGGAGGTTTCTTGAAGCGTCTTGGAGACGTTGCCACAGTTCCTCTGGATTTACATTTGGAAATGTAAACTGATATTTCCTGCTGACACACTGCAGCAAAATATAGACATAACTGACTTAAAACCATATTTCAGCTGGTGAAAATACTAGTGTTCTAATAATTTTGGTCACCACTGTAAATCAATAAATCATGTTTTAATCTTATATTGTTTTTCCTTTGCATCATTCGGTAAACTAGAGAAATATTCAAGCAAAAAATGTTTGTCCCCAAAACACTGCTTGCATACAGACAGCTGGCCTACTGATACTACACCCTTCAAGACCATGCTGATTGCTGTTTAATCAGCATCACCGACTCCATTCTGCTTGAAATGCTTCCACCAGCTAGACCAGCACTATACTATCATAAACCAGCCGAGACAGCACTATACTAGTACTAATAACTAGCATAAAACAGCCTGGACCAGTACTATACCAGCACTAACCAGAAAAAAATAGCCTGGACCAGTACTATACCAGCACTAACCAGAAAAAAAATAGCCTGGACCAGTACTATACAAGCACTAACCAAATAAAACAGCCTGGACCAACACTAACCGGCATAAACCACCCTGGACCAGCACTATACTAACATTAACTAGGGCTGGGTGGTATATCCGCATGCGATATGCATGCGCATCTCGTCAGTAAAGCCGGTTCCTTGATTAGCAGTAAATCGCCATGACCTGTTTTCCAATGGAGCGGCATTTAATACACAGAGTTCACTGACAAGCTAGGCAATATCGCGTTCATTATCGAAGGCGATTCATCTGCGATAATGAAAGCGATATTGCATAGTTTGTCAGTGATCTACGGCTCTGTGTATTAAATGCCGCTCCATTTGAAAGCAGGTGATGGAGTTTTACCGCTAATCAAGGAACCGGCTTTACTGACGAGATGTGCATGCATATCACATGAGATAACACCCAACCCTAACACTAACCGGCATAAACCACCCTGGACCAGCACTATACCAACACTAAGCAACATAAACCACCCTGGACCAACACTATACCAGCTCTATACCAACACTAAGCAACATAAACCACCCTGGACCAGCACTATACCAGCTCTATACCAACACTAAGCAACATAAACAACCCTGGACCAGCACTATACCAACACTAACCGGAATAAACCACCCTGGACCAGCACTATACCAGCTCTATACAACACTAAGCAACATAAACCACCCTGGACCAGCACTATACCAGCTCTATACCAACACTAAGCAACATAAACCACCCTGGACCAGCACTATACCAACACTAACCGGCATAAACCACCCTGGACCAGTACTATACCAACACTAACCAGCATAAACCACCCTGGACCAGTACTATACCAACACTAAGCAGCATAAACCACCCTGGACCAGCACTATACCAGCTCTATACCAACACTAAGCAACATAAACCACCCTGGACCAGCACTATACCAGCTCTGTACCAACACTAAGCAACATAAACCACCCTGGACCAGCACTATACCAACACTAACCGGCATAAACCACCCTGGACCAGTACTATACCAACACTAACCAGCATAAACCACCCTGGACCAGTACTATACCAACACTAACCAGCATAAACCACCCTGGACCAGTACTATACCAGCACTAACCAGCATAAACCACCCTGGACCAGCACTATACCGGCTCTATACCAACACTTAGCAACATAAACCCCCCTGGACCAGCACTATACCAACACTAACCAGCATAAACTGCCCTGGACCAGTACTATACCAGCACTAATCAGCATAAACCACCCTGGACCAGCACTATACCAGCTCTATACCAACACTAAGCAACATAAACCACCCTGGACCAGCACTATACCAGCTCTATACCAACACTAAGCAACATAAACCACCCTGGACCAGCACTATACCAACACTAACTGGAATAAACCACCCTGGACCAGCACTATACCAGCTCTATACCAACACTAAGCAATATAAACCACCCTGGACCAGCACTATACCAACACTAACCAGCATAAACCACCCTGGACCAGTACTATACCAACACTAACCAGAATAAACCACCCTGGACCAGTACTATACCAGCACTAACCAGCATAAACCACCCTGGACCAGCTCTATACCAACACTTAGCAACATAAACCCCCCTGGACCAGTACTATACCAACACTAACCAGCATAAACCACCCTGGACCAGCTCTATACCAACACTTAGCAACATAAACCCCCCTGGACCAGTACTATACCAACACTAACCAGCATAAACCACCCTGGACCAGTGCTATACCAGCATAAACCAGCCTGGACCAGTACTATACCAGCATAAACCAGCCTGGACCAGCTTGGAATCCTTGCTGGTTTATGTTGGATTTTTCATCAGGGTTTTTCACTAAAACACATTTCACTACATTACATCGCATTTATGTAATATGTATGTGTCAAATAAAGAACCTTAAACTTTAACAGATTTGTCTTTCCTGTGGGCATGCACAAACAGCCACGGCCGTGTCCTGAACAGATTTCCACACAAACCTTTCTTCTTTATTAGATCTAGGAGAACGAAATATCTGCAATCCATCGAGGACAACAGACCAAAGGTTCACAACGGACCTCCCACCTAAAGCAATTTCATTAAAAATATGTTGAGTTCTGTTGGGATTGGGAAGTGTATCACTATCCACGCTGCCATAGCAACAAGGACTATGTCATAAGGGGGTCATTTCCTGAGTACTGTGGTATTCAGCACAGAATACAATGTGGGCACAGCGGAAAGGGCTCTCACACTCACAAAAAAAGCAATGCTCATTTGCTGATTGTGTCTTTGTTTTGAGTATTATATATTTATTTATGCATTTAGTCACCATTTGATTGACTTGTGGTGCAACAGATTGAAAACAACATCAGAGCTATGCGTGGACAAAGTTTATTGTTGATAAAGTGCTTTGCTTTTAGTGCATTGTGATTCAATTCTACTGTGGCAAATAAAGAAAAAAAACCTTTTCTGTTGCAGAATCATTCAAATGCATTAGTTTATGAATATGCTTAGTATTCCATAGCATGGTATTTATTAAAGTACCATGTGATACTACCACTGCACTATGGTACCACCATTCACAGGGAAACAATAAAGCATGACAAATGCATTATGTAATTCACAACATGGCCACAGTCCACTATATTAGTCCGTTTTTACCTTTATGTCAGCTATTTTCATGGCAGAGCAACAGTTTGTTAAATTGTTGACATTTTTATCCTTGAAAAACAACAAATCCTGTGTATTTGAGTACTGACCACAGTAATTAATTAGAAGCAATCTTTGTATAAGTAATTTTGCTTGCTCAGACCAAACAACCAGAACAAATACTTCATTGCTTTTTTTGAGAAAGATTCATTTGGAATTTAAAAAAAATGCTTAAGTCAAAACAAAATTGAACTGTTAAAAATTAACTCAGCAATGCATCCATTAACGTATACAGACCAGTACCAATATCCAAACATCTGTTCATCATTAGTTCTTCAAATCAAATTTACTAAGCACGCATGCAACATTTCAAAGTACCATGGACAGCGCAAATCAATGCATCCATTTAAAGCTACTATTGAACATATTTCAGTGAAGGAAAGCCCTTTGAATTTATTGTTCACTTCATTGTTTGTCCTTTTGGAGATGGATGACACCGTTTGTAAGGGTCATGAGGGGTCAGCAACGGTCTACTCTGACATTCACTGTGGTCTAGAGTGGGTGTGTTGACCAGACACAAGACACACGCATAAGACAGAAGAACCTACAAATCTATTATAGATGCATGGTAGTTTAAGAATGGCGGCATTCAGAAGACAAAGACGCAGCTATGGAGAAAAAAAAACGAATACAATTTCAGCAAGAAGAAGATCAGGGCTCAGAGAAAACTGGCTATGAAAAAGGACTGCAACAATACTCCCAACTCCAACAGTGTGCTAAGCCCAGAACATGGAAAAGCGGTGGCTATCTTTATAAGTTATCCTCCTTTAGATGAGGTCAGCTAATTAACCTCCATGGATCAAGATGACCTTCCCTGGCGCTCCTCAACTGGGCCGACCTGAATCCCTGCAGATAATTGCCTCGTTGACATTCAGCCAATCACAAATCCAAGCCTATGAGAATTCGGTCCATGCGGACGTGCCACACGTTCTGCCAATTGCTAGATTTGCCCCTTCAAGTCATTAAAGCCACATTGAAAGACTCAAATTAACCTCATCAGCTCCCGCGTCTTAACAAGGTTCTAAAAGCGGACAAGAAAATGTGTCCACTGCCGTGATGAGGACGGAATCAGAGCCTGCTAATCCAATCTCATCTCCATTACTCAAAATAAGCGCACTAATTACATTTTCATATGCGTTTCAGGGCCAGTATAGATCAGTTTACCGCTAGCACCAAGAGGCAGCTTGATTATGCAGTGAACGTTTTATTTTTTTCTGGAAGTATTCCATGTTGCGTCAGTACAAGGGTGAGTGTGTCGAGGAAAATGAATGCTGTTAAAGTAATTATGCTCGTGAGTAATCACATTTGGGCTAAATAAATCTGACATGGACACCGCATTAGTCAGGGAAAGATGCTTCGTGCACGTATCTTAAAACATGAAACCTCAAAACTGTATGACTCATCTTCTCTCTCTTGAGTGACAAGGAGAAAGTGTTACCATGTCTGTCAGAGGAAGTTGCAGAAGTCTCCCAGGAATTCCAGTGCATTCCCAGAAAAAAGGCTGTCAGTGGGTTGGTACCCTTTCAAAAGACTCACCTTTGTACCTTATTTTCCCTAAAGGGTGCATATTAGTACCTAGATGTACATATTAATACCTGAAGTGTACATATTAGCACCTTTTAAAAGGTTACAGCCCCAATGAGAGCTTTCATATATTTTCTCTGAGAGTGTAGGGTCCACATTCTAGGAAGGCTTTGTATTGGTCTCATTACCTTGAAATGGGGTGCATCCGGAATTCTGCTGGAACTGGAAGTTGGTCACTATTATTTCTTTAGAGATGACATCAGTGGGCAGCTGTGGGTGGGGAGTGTCCCGCGCCCCCGGCGGCAGTTCTTGTACAGTGCACGGCGACGTCTCAGCGCTGTGCTGGCAGGCACCGAAGCCATCTAATTAACACAGGGAGAAGAGAGCGCTGTGCTGGCAGGTTAATTGAGCCTATGGGCATTCTCTTACAGTAAGGGCTGATTCCATTTCCCAGAACATTGACTCTGGGCTTTCAGAGGCGCATTAGGAGCTGCATTTGAGGGAAAGGAAGTGGTTATTCTGGAGATGCGTGGTCTGAATCTCAAGTCGAATTCAACCCTCTCTGGCCACTACAGGTGTTTTTCCCACTACATTATTTGGTTATCACTGTATACTTTTGTCATCGACGCAAGTGCCACTGTTGAGCACCAGCAGCAGCTGTTTATCATTGTAGCTAGGTAACAACTCAAAAGGGGAAGACAACAGCATCCCATGGTTTTGTCCCTTTGCTTTTATTACCAAAACATGCACAGAACACAATTTGCATCCACCATGGATGCACTGAAAGAGATAAAACAAATGCTTTGTACTAAAATAGGCAAATTATGTGTCATTAAATTGCTTGCATATCAATTCAAAAGTCCAAATAAATCATACCTTTGACTAATATTCCCAACTAGGACATACTTAAGCAGGTGAGCAGAGTAAGTCTACGGGGTCCTTGGAAAGATTTTGGCTTTCCTTTGTTAAACCTATATAACCAAGTTCTCCCGAAATTAACATTCTGTCATCATTTAGGTCTAGGAAGTCCAAAGCTGCTCCTGGAGGGTCAAAATCCTACAGAGTTTAGCTCCAACTTGCCCCAATACACCTGACCGTAAGTTTTTAGTATGCCTGAAGACATTGATTTGCTACTTGTTGAGGTGCTGGGAGTGTTGGGAAGGTTACTTTATAAATGCAATAGGTGCAACTATTTCAATTACTTTGTTAAAGTAATTTAAACGATTACATTTGGTTACTTTTTGATTGCTTTTCTAAATTTCAAACAACTGTTTTTAACTGTTAATCATTTTGAAACATTTAAAGCAGGCAGGGTTAACCTTACAGTAGTAATCGACACTCATTACTGTCAGACTTTCAAAATCCTTCTTGACTCGGACTAAGATTATAAAAATTTAATTTTAAAAGTACAGCCACCACGAAATCAGACTTTCGCACCTCTTTTACTTTGAGATCATTCTGAAGTTAAATACATATTTAAAATCATTAGGTATAGTTTAATAGTTATGATAGTTTTTGAAATCAAATCCGCGCATAGCTATGACAGGAAACTATGGAAGCCCGTTTCCACCACTGAATAAAAAAATAAAAAGGGTAATTACGACATTTTATCTCACAATTCTGACTTTTTTCTCATAATTGCGTGATACTAACTCGAAATTCTGACTTTTTTCTCACAATTGTGAGATAAACTTGCAATTGCGAGTTATAAAGTCAGAATTGTGAGATATAAATTCTGAGAACATATCAGTCCTCCCCCCTCAAAATTTGACTTTAACTCACAATTGTGAGTCTATATCACGCATATAAACTCGCAATTGTGAGAATAAAAGTCAGAATTGTGAGATAAAAAGTTAAGCAATAACCTATTTTTTTTTTTTCAGTGGCGGAAACTAGTCCGCATACTAAACTCCTGAAACATTGACGCTTCATATTTTAAAACAGTCAATGCAATTTGGAAAAGAAATCAATTCTGTCTGTATGTGTGTAAAATATTAAGATGTAACCCCTTTGTAATCGTTAACATTTTCAGAAGTAACTAATTACAGATTTTTTTTCTCAGTAACTGTAACAGATTAGAGTTACATTTATTTTGTAATTAAATTACTTAATTCCGTTACATATAACTAGTTACACCCCAACACTGCTCAGGTGTGTATAATTGCGGTCGAAACTGAACTTCGCAGGATAATGACCCACCAGGAGCAGGATTGGACACCCCTAATTTATGTCAATCCAAACTTGCATTACTTTTTTTTTCAGAAAGGACACAAAATATCAATGGATACCATTTACTTTCATAGTATAGACAAAAAAAAAAAAATAATAATAAAAAACATTTTTAAGAAAATCATCTTTGTATTCTGCAAAAAAAAAGTATAGGTTTGGAACATCATGAGCAAATGATGAGAGAATTAAAATTTTGGGGTGAACTATCCCTTTATTTGTATTTAAATTCTTAATAGTCACTTTTAGGTTTAGTTTCTCCCTAGCTCCCCCTAAAACTACAGAAATGTGTGATAGACAAGCCTAAAAAGGTTGAAAAACCCTGTCCCAGACACTGCTTAAAGAGTGCTGTGTTTGTAAAACAGCTTTCACACCAACCAAACCAACTGAACGCTGACTTCAAAATCTCTAGTGTGAAATCGCCCTGAAGCTAACATGTCACCTTTATTTCTAGTTGAGTGCCTAGCCATGATGTCAGTTCATGTAGAGGTGTGTCTGTGATGTCAGTAGTCCAGACCTGTCACTGAAAGCTCAGGGGACCGTCTCAGCCAACGCACCACATGGTCCCACGACGGCCCAACGCCCAACGGACCACAGTGATTCAGCAGATGTGCACATACCGTCTTGCAGATGGTAAACGCACACACACAGGCCGATTGACATGAAGTCTGCTCGTTAGATGGTCCTAACGATGCCAGATTATCGCCCCTTCGGCCCTGGCACTGCAAACCAGGCTCAATTTTCTCATTCCTAGGGCCTTTCGTAAATAAATAACAACAACAAACAGCAACAAGAGTGCTATACCCAGCGGGGCTTCGTGTGACATATGGGATCTCCCTGCTTTGGCCACACCGAGCGACACGGACACAGATGGCGGCTCTCAATATGGCCTCCCTCTCTGTCTCGCTCTGAAAGCCCCCTGTTCGCTGCATATTCAAATTAGCACGCTCGCGTTGACAACTGCTACCCTGCGATTGCATTTCCAATTGTTGAGTGCTGTCAGAGGCTCAGATGGGTTAAACACAATGGCGCACAATTAGACGAATGGTTCTAAGAGCAGCGTTGCATTAAACACAAGTTGTAACGAGCTTGAAAGGACGGAGGCGAGGCTGACTCACGTCTCTCCATGGGCTTTGACGGCGTCTCCTGTGGCGGGGGGGAAAGGGTGGGTTAACTAGTAAAAGCGCTGTGTGTTTGCTAAAAAAGGGGTTGTCACTCTCACATTAAGCTTTGGATGGGGATCTCCAGAGGACCGCAAAGGAGATACTGGAACATTACAGCACTTACACACATGAGCGCAGATGGCCTTAAAGTGCACTCGAAATACAATGCAAGAAATGCGTCACAAACACTCACAGGTACATGAGTTTCAAAGATTCTTCTAAAATTTTCCAGGACAAATATTGTTGAGGTACTGTAATAAGTATATAAAGCTTTTCAATTTGTGTGCATAGCATTGCTCACATCATTAGGTTTTGGAAGACCTTGATGAGAAAGTTTTGATCCTAAATATTGGGAGTGAGTGTCTCCACTTCAGTATCTCCACTTAAGCATTTCTCATTATTTCTCTCGAGCTTCCGAGATTTACAGTTGACTGTATTTTAATGAGGTGAAGGAGTGATGAGTTTCAGAGTAATCAAGTTCGTAAACAGATGGAGCCAATATCTTCTCAAAATCCACTCCAGATCTCCACCTCCAGTGTATTAAAGAATACGACCGGCTTCTCTCCCTCTGTCTATCCGCCCTCATCCCTCAGTCTTTCTTGGGAGGAGTGCCGGGATTGTGGAGGATAGGGGGGTGGGGATCTGGAAAGAAAGAAAGAAAATGGACTTCTGTGTCAGCAACAGCGTCTTTCTTTGCTCTAATCCTCTCGCCCCAAGCCGTACGGTGCAGTCAAGCGCGCTGTTACATGGCAACAATTAGGAGAGCCGAATCTCAGCACCTGGTGCTCCCCAATCTACTGCAGCTGACTGTACACACACAGCCAGGTGGCACCTCTTCAGTCACATTAGCTGGCCACTCTAGGGTTAATAAAGACTGCAGCCCCCTCCCTGATCTGCCTGCCGTCCAGCCTTTTCACCCCAGGGCAGACACTATGTATTCTTTACAGGCCCAGAAACAATGTCGTTTAAACCCATTTAAGGGGCTGGATCCCTGCACTGAGGGCCAGGCAGAATGTCTAAGACGCCTCTGTGATTTCTTCAGGTCTATTTATGCCAAGTGTACTGTATCTCAATGGGGCCTTTACAGAAACAACAAAACCTAAACACTAGATTTTTACATATTCAGAAAACAGGGAAGGGGTGCTTGCCAGTGCAAAGCCCAATGCAACAATGGTTAAATTTGCCTAATAATTTCCCCTGCATTTGACAATGCATTGCTTGAGCTGTTTCTTGGTAGTGGTGATACCTGCCAAGGTATGTTGTCAAGTGGTTTTTAGGGTGTTCTGAAGTTTTCCTGGCTGTTTGGTGAGTTTAACCCCTCCGGTTCTACAGGACTTGAAGCAGCATTTATGGCATGGGAGGTAGGGGCACTAACAAGGATGCTAAAGACTGCAGCCCTTAGCATCAGCTGCTAGAGCACCTCTTGAGATCAGAGGGGTGAGGTTTACCTGCACAGCTCTTGCTAGCTGACCTCCATTTATTTTATTTTATTTCTTTTTTTAATTCTTATTATTATTATCTGTGTTTTTTATTCTGTCACTGTCATTCTGTTGCACCGTGGAAGCTTATATCATGAAAACAAATTCCTTGTATGTGTAAACATACCTGGCAATAAAGCTCATTTTGATCCTGATTACACTCGCCTCCCTAAACCTCTCTCCTATCCAGGTCACGACACCAGTGTAACCCCTTCAGTTCTACTCGATTTGAACCAGCATTTCCGACATGGTCCGGGTGCCCCCTTATGATTTGGTAAAATTTTTGGGGTGGTAGTTGTGGCCTAATGGTTAGAGAGTCAGACTTGTAACCTGAAGGTTGCAGGTTCAAGTCTCAGGTCCGGCAGGAATTGTAGATGGGGGGGAGTGAATAACTTGACTTGACTGACATGGGAGGCAGGCACATTAACAATGACGCTAAAGACCACAGCCCCTAACACAGTTGCTACTGAGACTCTTGAGATCAGGGAAGTGAGGTTTTCCTGCCAACACGTTCTCACTCCCAACTCGTCACATACTGAAGCTTGGTCAGGACCCCTTGGCATCTCTTTTTGACTCTCAAGGTACACCTTTACCATCATTTTTCAACTTGCAGGGTCCTCATTGCTTTAAATAAGAAATCCTTGGCATCAATATGCTGACGTGAAAGGTACTGGGAATTTAATTGTCATGATTAAATTATATATTGAGTAATGATATTGCCATTATTACATATATTTCAATGTAAACAGTCACAACAGTTTTATTTATATTACATTATTTACACATGAGCACGTAACCCAACCCCTGCCCCTAAACCTACCATTTGTCAATAAAACACAAGATATAACAGGCAGATATAACTATCATCATAATGTATTGAAAAGGTATTAATATTCCAAGTCTTGCGATGCAAAACTATTGATTTGTGAGAGGAATAGACATGATCGCTGTCTCCGTCCGCTGTAAAGCTCATCCTGTGTGCAGTCTCTGTGCGCAAATTCAAAAAATGCCACCAGAAGAAGCCTTATGTCAGCCTTGGTTGTGAAATGCTATTGGCTCTTGTGTGTCTCGTTTATGGTCAGTTTTTGCAATAAATACCTGTGACTGCACTTATATTTGCCTGTTACGTGTTTTATATTGTTCAGAAGTGAGTAGGTTTATAGGGGCGGGGTTAAGCGCTCCAATGAATGTATACATAAAATAATTTCTATTTTTTAGAAATTCATGCAAACCATTAAATTAAGACAAACAACTGAAAACAACGGAGGACCCTGCAAGTCAAAAAATTACGCTAAAGGGGTACCTTGAGCATCAAAAAGTGACGCCAAGTGGTCCTGACCATGCTTCAATATGTGAAGTTGGGAGTGAGAACGTGTTGTTCCTGAACAGCTCTTAATAGCTTGCCTCTATTACATAGGGTGTTGCTAGGCAGTTGCTAAGATGGTTGTTAAAGTGTTCTACATGCTTTCTAGGACATTCCTAAGGTTGTCTGGCTGGTTGCTATAGTGTAACTGCTAGACAGTTGCCAACGCAGTCTCAGTGGTTTCTAGGCCATTCCTCAGGTTTTATGGTTGGTTGCTAGGCAGTTGCAAAGGTGTTCCTGTGTAGTTGCTATACAGGTGTTCTGAGTGGTTTCTAGGGCATTCCTAGAGTTTACTGGGTGGTTACTAAGGGGCTCTCAGTGGCTAAAAGACTAAAAGCAGTAGCTAAGGCATTCTGAGTGGTTGCTAGGGTGTATCTAGGCAGCCGTTAAGGTGTTCTGAGTGGTGTCCAGACCATTCCTGGGGTTTGCTGGGCAGTTGCTAAAGGTTTCTGAAAGGCTGCTAGGGTGTTCTGGGTGATTGCTGAGGTGTTCTGACTGGTTTCTAGGGCAGTCTTGTGATTTTCTGTAAGGTATCTAAGGTGTTGATAGGCAGTTGCTAAAGGGTTTTTGGTGGTTATCAGGCCGTTTATGCATGATTTCTAGGGTTTTCTGGACAGTTGCAAGGCAATTGCTAAGATGTTTGGAGTGGCTGTTTGGGTGTTACTAGAGTGTTCTGGCTAGAGACCTGAATGCTACTAGATGGCTGCTAAGGTGTTCTGAGTGTTTTCTAGGCTAGGTTGCCAGGGTGATATGGGTAGTTGCCAGGTGGATACTTGCTGTTTTCTGTCTGATATTCTGGCTCGGGCCCCTTAATCAATCTATGTGATGATCTGTCAGGCAAAAATGATTAGCCTGACCATTTAGTATTAGCACACCTCTTCTTAACAATCCATATCATTTGAAATATTTTTCACATCTGTACCATAAACATTGGGGGTGAATTACAAACTACTAATGACATGCTGCTTTTTACAAAAAAAAGTGATGCCATCAGACGATAACTTCATTATACTGCACAATACACACAAAACCATACTTGAGATACCATGCTACTGACTTCATGTCACATGGTATTTACATGGTATTCCAAGTATGCTTTGGTATGCGTCCAAAAAAGAAATAATTAAGATCATACCGTAACAAAATCCATTGTAATTCCACGATACTGTTTTGTTAGTGAAATGGTCGTTACATGGAAATTTGAAGAAAAAAAAATCCCACAACACTGATCTTTTGTTTTCCTTCGTTTTTTGTTTGTTTTCTTTTGTTTCTTGTCATTATAATGAGAGTCGAGCGAAATAACGCTCATTTTAATAACAATACCTGTAGATTTGTATGCTAGGGTCATGATCAACGGCAATTTGTGAACACAAATTACAAGCTGGAATTAAGCAGCTTCAGCTTGAGCTGAATGCTATCAGTGATCAGAACGCCTGTTGCTTTGTGTTGCTGTAAGACGCCACAGAGCCAATGAATGAGTAAACAGACACACAGAAAGATTAATTGAGCAAACGAACCTCTCCTGAATGCTGATTAATTCAGATGGAAACACAAATGAACAAAAAAGCACGGCTAATCTTTCTATCTGCCAGGCTGATGATATTCTGTATTTGTCAAGCGCTGAGGGAACTTTAATGGTTTACACAGGCTGTGCGCTCCATTAGACCCATGATTCATTTCTTCACATGCATTTCTACATCCTCTCTGCGCTCTTCTGATTTTCAGGTTGACACACACACAGATACACAGACACACACACACGCAAACACACACTGAAGATGCCCCATTTAACACATCAAAGCTTGGGGACTGAAAGCTGCGAGCTGGAGGACAGACAGATGCAGTCCTGCATCACTTTAATCCTCTTTACCCACCCACGTGTGGAGAGAGAGACAGAGAGAGAGACAGAGACTAACAAATTCCACTCAGAGTAAACATGCTAAGGTGCAAGAGGTGAGGAGTGCATGCACACACACACACACACACACACAGTCCTTTCACAAGCCTTTGAACTATGTAAAGAGGCATAATGCACATCCTATTAATGATTAATCAGTTCTGGTTCAAAATAAACGTTTTCAGGCTTGTCAAGATACAGAGAGACCATGCATGAGGGAAGAAAGAAAGAAAGAAAGAAAGAAAGAAAGAAAGAAAGAAAGAAAGAAAGAAAGAAAGAAAGAAAGAAAGAAAGAAAAAGGGGAAAATATTTGTTAAAAAGGTTATTAGATGCCGAGACAAAGCAACAAATATTGAAAATTATAGATCACTACAGAACATTACAATAAATAAATGTTAAAATACAATAAATAATAATGTTAAAACAAATAAAATGCTGTTATAATGTTCAAATAAATAAAATGCAATGCTAAAAATTAAACAAATAAATAAATACAATTTGCTTAGCTGTTAATGTTATTAGATGCAGAGACAAAGCACCAACAATTGAACATTATAGATCATTAAAAACATTATAATGAATAAATAAACGAAACAAATAAATAGTTAAATTCATAAAATTCAATATTAATTTAAATTAAAATAATAAAAGAAAAAAGTAAAAGTAAAAAATTATTAAGAAATGCTTTTAAATAAAATTAAATATAAAATTAAAAGAATGAAAAAAGTAAAAATAAACAAATAAAAGTTATCAGATGCAAAGACAAATCATAAAAACTGAACATTATAAGTAATTACACAACACTACTATAAACAAATCTTACATTGTTAAATTAAAATAAATAAATAAACATTCAATGGTGTGAGTTTGGAGCAGGTTTTGTTTTTTGATTGTGGATAAAGTCTTCAGAAAACCTGTATTTTTTAAGTCATTACTTTTGAAAAATACACTTTACCTTTAAAAAGACAAACAAAAGTCTCATATGTCAGTCCTCTTGCAACTAGATGAAGAAAGACATTCAGCTGACCACCGTCTCATCCCCATACTCCTCTAACTTTTACCCAGAACACGGATCAGAGGCTGTTCAGATTTCTGTGCTGGGATCCGCTGTGCTGAAGGTCTCGCTAGAGGAAAAACAAAGACAATTCCATCAAATGAGAAGAAAAAAACACTCAGGGTATCTGTGATAGTAACACAAAAGCGCAACGGCGTGAGAAAAGAAGAGACAGAGTGTTATTGAGACAACAGTAGACAGATAAGGTGACAAGAACAAGGCTGGAAACACAGTTATTGGTTTCTACCACAACAGAGCACACATCAGAAGCATTCACCAGAGATTCCACGACTAAAAGCATATGCACAGGCCAAAAACATGTTAGTTGATGCATGCTGAAATATGATCATTGACAAAATCTGAGAATCCTTGATTTAACGGTAACATTAATATATTACAATTAGTTAAAGGATTAGTTCACTTTCAAATTAATCGCCTGGTATCGTTTATAGCCCTTCGAAGCTGCTCTGAAACTGTCATTTTGACCTTCAACCGTTTGGAGTCCATTGATATATGAATAAAAATCCTGGAATGTTTTCATCAAAAACCTTCATTTCTTTTCGACTGAAGAAAGAAATACATAAACATCTTGGATGACATGGGGGTGAGTAAATTATAAGGAAATTTTAATTTGAAAGAGAACTAATCCTTTAATGGATTAGGTATAATGAACTAGCAATTAAGATTCTTTTTTGCTTGTTTATTTTCTCAGAATTTAATAACTAATGATAATTTATACAACTTAATGCACATAGAAATGAACATTAACCAAAATTATTAAATGCAGTAAAAGTATTGATGATGATTATTATTATAATTTGTGGTAGTTTGCCTGTGGTAGTAGTAGTAGCTACAAATCTGCGGTTCGATTCACCAAAAATGAAGAACCAGAAGAAATACAAAGCATTTGCGGAGCAGCCATCTGAATATAACTCTCGCAGGCTTTTGTGCTGATTAAAAATTACTGGAGTACGAGCATCTCCTTCAGTGAACCAGGAACAGCGATTCCATTTCACATGGCAGTGATTTTCATTTCCTAGAGAGGGGGAGAGAGAGAGAGAATCCCCGAGGAATAACAGCGCTCCTCTGGCAATGACAAGTTTGACAGCTTCAGCCACAGAGACAAAGACAGGACAAAAGTGAATAATGAGTTCTTCGCATCGGGGGATTCCTGCGGCTGAAGGTGCCAGTGAGTCAGAGCCACACAGGCGGACGGCAGGTTCCTCCTCCAGCACCTGATGGTGGCAGCTGCCTTCTGCACCGACATGTCCTCACATGCCATTCCAACATGCTCTACGGACACGCTGCCATGCTGTTCCTGACAGCAAACACAAAAACCAGACAAGTCAACACACACACAAACACACACTGAAATGAGCTGGGTTAACTCCAGTATGCAGGGGAGAGAGTGAGGAACTCAAATTAGCTACGCTACTTAATCCAACTTCTTATTTTAGCAGTGGTATAGTAGCTCAGGTGGTTTAAACAGAGTCGAGCGGTCCAGGAATAAATGACTGAAGTAACAGCCAAATGCACTTCTCTCAAAAGAAGCCCTGAAAGGTTCAATTCATTTTAGAGATTTGCTGCTTAATGAAGCGATCCAAAAACGATTCAATGATTTATTTGTGTCTCTGTGCTGCACTTGTGCATTTCATTTCAGAGCTGGGTAGATTACTTACAAATTGTAATCCATTACTGATTACAAATTACATTAATAAAATTGCAATTAGTAATGTAATCCATTACATCACACATTTCAGGTAATATAATCAGACTACTTTTAGATTACTTTTGACCCATCACATTGATTTAAACAGGATAATATTGTACCATATTGACATAAAAATACAAAGAGTAAGAAAATATTCCATTTGTTGTTATTAACTAAATGAAGTGAATTAAACATTATATTTTGTCAAGGTGTCCCAAACTGGTGTTTGTGAAGGAACTGCAGGGGGTTATGAGTTTGTGATGATTACAACTAATGATTAATTAAATCATAAAAATGTTTAATTAATATAAATCATTTTAAAATCAATGAAAATGCATGTTGTGTGAGAGTGTACGGACCTTCTTCAAGCTACGCACCTCGTTTGGATTATTTTGAATGTGTGGTCTCTGTGTGGCAATAACCAACATCAGAGAACCAATGAAAAAGCAAATATGATACCTAATTATTAAAACATTTATTTTAAAATCATTTCTCAATGTCAAATCTACTTCAACTACATATATTAGGTGAAAGAGGATCAGATGACAAAAAAAAAATCCATATTTTTGTAGAAACCTATGTTTTTGACAGTTATAAAAATTGGGGTTTAGTAGTGTTTAGTGTCAAAATCAAGATTCTCATCGTTTATTCAAAGAAATGCTAAATAAATAATGAATGATATTACCCAAAATGTAATGAATTTTTATTATTTATTAATTTGTATTTTTTTTAAAACACTGCTTTCATTAATTGAAATAAAACTTATATAAATAATAGATAAAAAAAAATTGATTATAAAAAATTTGCTGCCTTGGCAACTAACGCTGAAGTACTAACATTTTTAAATCTAAAACTGAAATAAATATAAATCTGAATAAAATATAGAGCTAAATAAAAATATTTAAAAAAATAAAGACTAAAGCACATAAGAAAAATTACTAAAACCTCAATTAAAATGTAAACTGAAAATATAAAAAAAAAACAATAATAATATAAAACAGCTAATTAAAAATTAATACATATGATAATAGTATATAAATATTTATACTTGATTTTTAGGTTGATTCCACCAAAAAGTGTTTGTTTGAACTTCTCAACCTGCATCCAAACATAATGGTATTTTTACTAATGGCATGCAATTTGGTCTGTTGGACTGAACAATGGAAGACAAGGAGAGAGTTTGGGAATATATGATCATTATTTTAAATGATTGGTGATGCTAACGTGCAGAAATGACACACCTAACCTTTAACAAAGATGTCCCTTATTACTATTAAACCACATAAAATACGAGTAACTTGGGAAGCTAAACTTTCAAAGCATCTTAGCAAGTAAACTTAGTAAGCTAAAATGCTGGCTGTTGTCCATAGAGAAATCAGTGCTAATTTGAAAATTGGCTCCGGTTCAGATGGACTGACACGTATCTCGGCTGATCCGTCCTTCCTTATGGACTGTGTGTCACTTCATACGGGGGATTTTCCACTCAGCCGGGTGGATTTTGCATCATTTCTTGTCAGTTTGCTTTGTTTGTGTGAGGTGAGCGGCGAGAGAGGACGTGCATCTACGATACACGCTAATCTCCGTCTCATCAGAACGACGGGTGCAAGGCATTTATGGCAGATGTCCATTAGCAGCCGATCAGCAGGGTCTGTCTCCACAGGGGCCGTGACAGGTCTGAGTGTGTGCTTGTGTGTAAGAGAGAGAGTGTATTACGGATCTGGTCCTGTGGATTTCTCCCTCGCCCCACGCGGGCGTCTCGGACACAAGCTGCTGTCCTCCCCCCCGCCTCTGAGATCAGGAACCCACTTATCCAGCCACGCCATTGTCTAGTGTGTCCACACACATCTGTTATGCTTGGGCAACACCGCCGCTGACAGACAGTCCATTGTTCCCGCAGCCAGTAGGAAGACGCAGTCACAGTTTGGGGTAATTGCCGCTCCTAATTAGTTCAAGACACACACACGCAATTGCTTTTTAATTAAACACCATCCAGCCTCTAATGAGCAATCAGTATCAACCAATAAAAAGACAAAACGCATGCACAATCACAGTTTTGAAAGCATATAAAGTAGATTTTCTGAAGAAAATGCGAATGCAGAAGTCACTAGGGCGTACTAGCTGGTTGCAAGGGTGTTGTTATGGAGGGATTTTGGAATGTTTTAGTGTGTTACTATGTGGTTGCTATGGTCTTCTAGATGGCTGTTAGGGCGTTTCTAACAAACACCAGGTGTTTGTAAAGTTATGTGGTTGCTATGTGTTGCAAGGGTTTTCTACAATGTGTCTCTTCAAACATTTCACAAACATCTTAACAAGAGCAGATTCGAAAACATAAATCTAAAACTTCTCAGCATGAATTAAATATAAATTAGGCCGCATGTCCACCAACGTGTTTTTTTTTGGGGGGGGGGGTTGCCCGAGGCTAACAAATTTTTCAAATAGTTTTAAATGGGAGCGTCTTTTTCATGCTGAGCACTCGAGCTTTCTTTTCTCGGCGCAGAGAGTTGAAGAATGTTTGGGTAAAAACTTAGTGCTCATCACTGTCACTTTTTAGTTATCTAACCAATCACAGTGGAGGAGAGGCGGGACTAATACCGTCACACCCTCCAGAGTACCATAATATTGTTATGAAAAATAATGCTTGGAGAAACATTTAATTCGCGATGCGTCTGCCATTCCCAAACGGACCAGGCTTTTATACTAGTCATGTTCGCCATTCAAGCGCTCAGAGCTGGGCGTTTTCAGCTGGCTTTTGAGGCCTGATTGTCGTTACTTGCAGCTACACATACAGCCTGTGTTAACTTTTTCTTTTTAATCAAGTACTTTTTTATTTAAAAGTTAAATAAAAACTGTAAACTATAAAAACTGTTACTGCACTTAAATGTTAAGTACGGTACATTTTCATTTAATCTAAGTACAGTTTTTTTTAACATTTAAGCACAGTACAGTTTTTATTTCACTTTTAGGTACAATGTATTTTAATTTAATTAAGTTTTTTTTATTTACTTGGAAGTAAGCACAGTGCAGTGTTAATGTTCAAACTGTGTATTTATATTATTTAAGTGGCTGACAATAATAAATATTCTCATTAGGAATAAAACGGATTCTTTTTGTTGTTGTTTTTAACTGTGCAACTGCATTTTAATGTTGGTCATAATGGTGGTACTTGGAAAGCCAAATATTTTCTGAGGTGGTACTTGGTGTAAAAAGTTTGAGAACCACTGTGCTAAAGCATCTGTTGAATGTTATTTTAAAGGGTTAGTTCACCCAAAAATGAAAATTAGCCCATGTTTTACTAACCCTAAAAGCATCTTAGGTGTATATGACTTCTTTCAGATGAATCCAATCAGAGTTATATTAAATATTTTGCAAATGCATCGATTCGCTACAGGAGGACTTTGTTCACCCCCTGGAGCTGTGTGGCGCATGTTTTATTATGGATGAGCGCACTTTATTAGACTACTTTTGGACTGTTGAACAAAAACACTTGCCTTCTCCCATTCAAACGCTTGGACGAGCAAAAAAACTCAGTTTGGATTCGTCTGAAAGAAGAAAGTTATATACAACTAGGATGCTTTGAGAGTGAGTAAAACATGGGCTAATTTTCATTCTTGGGTAAACTAACCCTTTAAGTGAAATTTTAGAGAAGTATTGCAAATGACGTAAATTCTGTGCCAGTTGAGTAAAAAAATAACATATAATTTGGTGCATAGATTCAATCAATGGAAAAAAATACTAAAAGAAAAAAGGAATCCGCACACCAAACAAATGCTAAGTTCAAGGTCCACTGAACAAAAATGTATTACTTATTATTACAACAAAAACTAAAGTGCACTAACACGTTTCAGTCAGTACTGGACTATCTTCAGTGCTAAAGATTACAACAACGGTTAACACACATTTAAGAAAGTCAAGGCACAAATGGCGTAAAATAACATCTCTCAGAATAAAAAGCATCAAAGTGCACCCAAGTGTGAGCAATACTAATAGTGATGCTCTACTCACCAAAAAATACTAAAAGATTAATCATTTTATTCAGCACAGATGCATTAAACTGATCAAAAGTGACAGTAAAGACATTTACAATGTTATAAAAGATTTCTATTTCAAATAAATGCTATTCTTTTGAACTTTCAATTCAAAGAATCCTAAAAAAAATGAGCAGTTTTCACAAAAATATGAAGTAGAAACAACTGTTTTCAACACTGATAAAAAAAAAAAACATAAGAAATGTTTCTTGAGCAGCAAATCAGGATATCAGAATGATTTCTGAAGGATCATGTGACGCTGAAGACTGGAGTAATGATGATTAAATTCAGCTTTGATCACAGGAATAGATTACATTTATAGTTTCAGTTATTTTAAATTCTAATTATATTTCATAATTTTACGCTTTTTTACTATATTTTTGATCAAATAAATGCATGGTGAGCATAAAATATATATTTTTTAATTACAAATCTTTTGAACAGTTGTGTATGTAAGACAAAGAGAAAGAAATAAAAAGGGTGAGTGAGGCCGGTCCTACTTAATCCCAAAATGCCGAGATGTCCCATGTTGCCATGGATTCTGTAACCTGATAATGTGAACAGACTGTACCGTCACTGTGGGAATATGGGCGGCTTTCACCTCATCTCACAACTCAGGTCCTCTCTGAACTCCCTCTGGGCCGCTGGCTGACACAGACCTGCTAATGATGACGGGAAGCGTAACCTGTAGATGCTAGAGGGGGGGAAAAATCAGAACTCCATCTGTACCCAAAATCACAGCTGAAGCATACAGAGCTTTACAAGCTACTTAACAGTTAAGCTACATGTTACTAACCAAAAGTAGTTAGAGAATCATTTCTTTTTAAATGTATCAGATGATGACATTTATTTTTAGAATTAAAAAAAAAAGGAAAAAAAAACTCAGGATCTCAACTGGAACAGCAGCATGAAACTTGAAAAACTAACTAATAACTAACAAGAAACACTTATATAACAGAATCAAAAACAAAGGTATAAACAACAGCATTTATCTAAATGAATCACTGAATCATTCATATGTACCATTCAAATGAACCAATTCACCAAAATCAACACGACATTCAAAAATAATTTGGCAAAACTGCAACATCCAATGTGATTAACTGGCTTTATGCAATTCCCAAGAGTCAGGTTTTACAGATATATCAGGCATGTTGACAAGGTAACAGGCTGAACAAGCACTTCTCGGACTAGTCACCAGATTTGCCTCAGTTCATGTCAGCGAATCTTTGAAACATATTGAAAAGTTTTGTTTGAGATAGTTACAGTAATTTGCCAAGAAGACCAGTCTGCCTATGCGTAACTATGAGCTCTTTTTCCAATGGTCAGCCACATCAGAAAGCTCTCAGTGCCAGTTCAATTTTAAGAGGGTCACTAGATGCTTTGCTGCACGGATTCAGTTTGTGAAATCTAGTGTAACTGCAGTCAGAGGACTGTTTTGACTTTCATTTGAGCGTTATGTGCATGGCAAAGTTTTGAAATAAAAAGATTCAGTGTGCTGTCCAAGACATTTTGAGCACATACCTGGCAGCTGTTCACAGAATCAGCGACGCACTTCCCCGGAGTCGGCCAGCAGAAATAATTCTTCACCAGTACAGTTGTATTTGGAAAGCCTGGTTGACCAGCGCTCAGCCAGGAGGGAATTTGTTGGATTAAAGGTCATTTAACTAGTTCCCGTTCTGTAGTTCCCTTCAACAAAGAGCAAACAAAGTGGAACTAAATCCGAATGGAACGTTGATAAAATTGCAAATCCTTGAAAATTCTACAATTTTGGTTGCTTGTTGTCATTCTGGTTTCCTGGATCTATGAGACCTGTTTGAAAACAGCATGAAAAACGACATTTTACAGCCTTTACAAACACTTTCAAGTACCTTCTTTTGGATTTATGAATGATATAATGTTATGCGAGTAAATAAAATTACCTTTTAAGCATTTTATTGTGAAAAATTAATCAATTAATAAATATCTTAAACAGTTTTCCCAATTTTTCTCAACTGGGTACATCGAAAATATATTTCACATAGAAATTGCTAATAAACTTGACAAATAATTACAGAGAAACAACTAACAACACATTGAATTAAACATGCAATTTCAAAGTAGAAAGAGCAAAAAAGAAAAAGTTTCATTTACATCATTGTTTGTTTTAGCTGACAATCCTGTAATGTACTAAAGTACAAAGTGATACAGTTCTTGAAATCTGTTTTTAAAACCTAAAACAATTTAGCTTTTACAGTTTATATCGTCTTCAGAATGAACGTACTTACATAAAAGTTCAATAAAGGGGTAAAATATTCATAATATAAATCAAGTGACTGACTGACTGCAATACCTCAAACCTTACTCTCAGGAGTTCTTCTAAAAAAAAAAAAGAAAAAAAGGATTCTCACAACAAATTGCACAGGTGAGGCGATGCTACAGGTGTTGAGGTCAGCGAAAGGTCCAGGTGACCATCTGTGTGTGTGACGGCTCGCAGAGATCAGAGAGGATGTGAGAGAGGAGTGTGTTCAACCTGAAATCAGCCGAGATTAAAGCCAAAGCGGCAGCAGCGTGCCAACACTGAGAAGAAAGAAAAATAGACACTGGAGGAGGCTGACAAAATGATGTAAAATGACAGAGAATTGACAGAAAGATAGATAGAATGCCAGAATGATACAATGATAGAACGATAGAACGACAGAACAGAACGTTGGATGGATGGATGGATGGATGGATGGATGGATGGATGGATGGATGGATGGATGGATGGATGGATGGATGGATGGATGGATGGATGGATGGATGGATGGATGGATGGATGGATGGATGGATGGATGGATGGATAGATAGATAGATAGATAGATAGATAGATAGATAGATAGATAGATAGATAGATAGATAGATAGATAGATAGCTAACTGATCTTCACATCTCTGATCAAAGGTTTTTGTGTGTGTTTCTCTTCTAATCATTCACTTGTGTTTTATCCTCGTTCATGTTACTCATGTCTGTTCAGTGTCTGGATGTGTTTGTTCTGGACATGAATCTGCCAGCAGAACCGTCCAGATGCCACAAATAAATGTTCATAACATTAAGAGCATGAGCTGTAGAGCATTAAAGTACAGAGAGACGGGAGGGAGGAGAGACGGCTGTGCTTGTACATTAACGTCCTCTGGGTTTTGTCAATACAAACCCAAACTTACATCACTCACCTACTCACATCACTGTATTTTCTTCTTTATAAGAGGCAGACAAAGTGTGTGGAATGAATAGATATTTCGGTGGAAGACCAAACCATTTGCACTACATTCTTGGACAATGTAAATAAATATCACTCGTTATAAACAGGGTGCATGGAGCCAATCTAGATCAATAATTCATAGATGCACACAAACTCATATTAGTGCACTGATGGGTTTTCATTCACGATGCGAATACAGTAAGTGAATGCAAGTAGTCCCATTAAAACAGTTGACAAATTACATGTTCACAACCAATATTTCAGGTTACATTACAGATGGAAGAAGTAATATTGTTTAGTTTTTTCTAAGCTGTCAGCTACTCGTTGTTTTGGTGGGTTTGGTAAAAGCCAAAGCCAATTAGAGTTGAAGCTCCTGGATGTTTTCTGGCCGTGGGGAGGATTGCATTTAATCCAGTCTTTGGAGAGAGGCCTATCTGAACATAATCTCCAGATTAAAAACACAAGTCTTAAATCCAGGCCTCTCTTTCATAGCCCATCGATATCATTCAGTAAATTTTCATTAATGCATTTACACTACAAGATTATGCATTTATACCTACAAATGTAATAAAATGTTTATACCTTAGTCATGTAAACTGGACGCAAGCTCTCAAATAGCCCTAATTTACACAAATGTGACCCTGGACCACAAAACCAGTCATAAGTGTCAATTTTTCAAAATTGAGATTTACACATAATCTGAAAGATGAATAAATAATCTTTCCATTGATGTATTGTCAGGATCAGACAATATTTGGCCGAGATACAACTATATGAAAATCTGGAATCTGAGGGGGCAAAAAAATCTCTATATTCAGAAAATCACCTTTAAAGTTGTCCAAATGAAGTTCTTAGCAATGAATATTACTAATAAAAAATGAAGTTTTGATATATTTATGGTAAGAAATTTATAAAATATATTCATGGAACATGATCTTTACTTGATATTCTAATGATTTTTGGCATAAAAAAAATCTGATATTTTTTACCCATACAATGTATTTTTGGCTATTGCTACAAATATACCCCTTAAGACTGGTTTTGTGCTCCAGGGTCATATATGAACTGCCTGTCTTCTCCATTATTGCTTGTGTGCACTCAGACTGTGTGCAATCGCGATCTCTCTGTGCTAGAAATGATTTGTTTTTGCTTCTGGATTAAACTTTGTCAAAACGTAAATTAGAAAAATTAAATTAGATACAGTGTAGTTTTTCCAATGGTATTGAAAATTATTCAAGTCGTCATGAAATCAAAAATGATCCTACTTACTTTTTTAGTGCACATTACTAGTCTTTTGGTGAACAATTAAAGCATGCAAGTCAATACACCGGGGAAAAAAAATAGGCTGTCATCATCTTTAATCAAAAACCGAAAATTTGCGTCCGCTCTGGAATGGCGTTCTCGTGCTGATGACGTCAGTTTGACAGCTTGGGGAGAATCCTCTTGTTAAGTCAGGACGTAAGGACTGCTGTTTCTGGGTCCAGGCCTACTCATTTCACTTGAGAATACTATCTCAACAGCCATTTATGAGCACTATTTAATTAACATTACATATTTAAGATAAGCATTTAAAAATGTGCTGTGCACAGTACAGTCTCCATGCTCACCTTGTCCCAGACACTAATATTTTAGCTGAATCACTGTCAGGCCATGTGGGATTTCAGAATGGAGATAAAGGTTAGGGTCATAATTTTTCAGTATTACATGACATCGTGGGTGTATATTAGCACAGTGTTTTCTTGGGGTGTCTGGCAGAGCGATGTAACAGATTTCATCAATGTAACAGTACTTGTACTTAAGTACAAATTTGCAGTACGCTTTCCACCACTGTGGGCGACTAATTGGAAAATAAATATTTAATGTTTTCAAACTGTTCCATGTATGTTAAAACATTTATCAGATGTTTTAAAGTCATGCAACAGTGGATTATTTTTCTGTTTTTCCTATTCCTATAAGTATATATATTATTGTGAATATATATATATATATAATATACACACACACACACACATATATACCAAAACCTCGTTACCCTAGGATGTCCTGCTTTTACCTCGCTTTGTGAAACACAGGGGAGAGTGAATGTCTTATCTGAGGTCATTCATTGTTTGTCCTTCCTTCAGCATCTGTGCGCACACACACACACACACACACCACAAATCAGGGTAGTTAAACACAGTGTACTTTTACTGCAGCTTCTGTAAATGCCTGCTGTGCACCTGTATTTGGCAAGTTAATTTAAAATATAATTAAAAGAAAAAGATCTACAAATTGTAGAGATGCCTACACTACAAAAATATATAAGTAAATGGATGATGATGATGATGATGGTGATGACAAGAGAAAAACAAAAAAATGGGAAACGTACTGGTAATTGTTTGCCAGAACATTTTCTATTAATTTTACAGATGCTTCCATAACCCTAAAACACAACAGAACGAAGTGAAAAATTGAAAATACAGGTAAAACATCAATATGGAAAATTCCCTCATATTAATACAGCACATCGTGCCCTGTTTTTACACATTTTTTTACAGTGTACATCAAAGGTCACAATTTTTTTTTTTATTATTTGCTAGTTGTTTACATACATTTCATATACAGATATAAGAATCTTGCATAATTTGTCTTATCAGTATCCCTTTTGAACAGATGGGTGATCTTTAGATAATCGAAAAATGTAGCGAATGGACAATGACTAGCTACAATACACTGGCAGGAAGTGACATCACCCCTCAAATGTGTTTCATGTTTTAAAAAAAATGCCTTTTAAAAAAAGTATCTTATAATATGACTCTTTAATGTGACTATGAACCAACTCAAACTAAGCAAAATAAAGGAAGACTCTGGGAATAAGACCTGTTTGCAGGTTTAAGACGCTCGTCGAGTCGGTCTGGCTGCAGCTTTGAGTGCTAATGGTTAATGAATAGGCAGCACCTGCTTCCTCCATGCAGCAGCACCGCAGGTTCACAGGAGGAGCTGCTGATGATGATGCCAGAGATCTGATCTCTGCCAAAGCCTGATACTATCAGACCGCCTGTGTTCTCCACACCCACACGCAGCCCTGCGGACCCCACTGCCTTCAATTAAATCCATGAGCTGAGGAATCAACAGGAACTCACCAAGCATCTCTTAAACGTTCAGAATTCTTCAAGAACAACATCAAAATCACTTGATAAAACCATAAACGTAATCTAAAGGTGAACTAAACTCACAACTAGCATTTACAGGGTACTTGGCACGCAAGTGGACAAAATGACCAAAACTGGCAAAAGTACCCGAATTAAAACTGTTTTTATGGAATCGGTCATGTGTTTCATGTGTTAAGCATTTTTCCAGATTTTCTCAGTTAGAGCGTCCTCTAGCATGGATTAAATTTAAAAATTTATGAAATTTATTACAGATTTGTGTTCACATACATATGAGATTTGCTTTTATTGATCAACATAAAATCCTCCTTTTTATACAAATTATACAACATCCCAAACAAATCTGCTGATGTCTTTATGATTTTGCATAACTGTTTTTTATACTTGTAAAAATGATAGTTATTTGTCTTTTAATTGAATTTTAATTAATGTGCTAATAGTGATATTTAAGAGGAATCAAGTATAACGCATCAGGAATCTTATAAGGGTGTATCCCTCTTAACCTCTCATCTATAACACACATTTCCACAGGGAACGGGTGCAGAAACACACCCTTAAACCAGCGTTTCCACTGCATTATGCAGCCCATGAGCTTCAATCCATGCTGGAGAAGAACAGCAGTCTGCCAGCTAAGAGATCAGATCCAGAACTTCCCTTTTCTGAGGGGCATTTCACATGGGATCATAGTACTGTTTGACAAAAGGAGCGGTTTGGGATGGCACACGGCCAGACACTTTGAACAGGAGCCAGGTGCATGTTGGGATGCTTTAGACAGGGTGAGAATGACACTTGCTGTGAAAGCAGGTTGAAACAACCACCAAGGCTATGTATTCGAAACCAGTGAGACTCCACAGTCTGTGTTCGTCTCTTGTGGCATTACAACTATTAACACGTTAAAACAATAGCAACACTCTCGAAACCACACTCGGGTTCAGAAATTATGGCTCGGATCTCTAAGGAGGTAAAGTGAGATGTAACTGTAAACGACAGGCCGGTTTGATAAAATCCAGACATATGAAAACATGTGCTAGAACATTTTTACTAGCAGCCTGATTCAGATATAAAATGATGGTAGAGGGAGAGGAAGTAGAAATTGAACAATAACCCCACCTGGTGTATACTGAAGGGTATGAATAAAAGCTCAATTACACATTAACCATTTTTTGCACAAATAAATTAATCTTTTATTTTTATTCTATAGGACACTAAATATTCTTCATTCATATCTGAATGACTAGCTGATACGAATTTTTTTTAAATATAATTTAAATTTTCTACTTTTTACAAACTGACCAATTTAAATTACATTTTTAAAATAAATAAATGTATTATTACAGTTTACAGTTTATTACTGTTATTGCACTATATATTATATTTATTATTACATAGTTTTTAAAAAGAAGTTTCTTTTGCTCACTATTGGTGCATTTATTTGATCAAATTCCGCAAAAACTGTAATATTGTGAAATATTACTACAATTTGAAATAGCAGCTTCCTATTTAAATAGATTTTAAAATGTAATTTATTCCTGTGATGCAAAGCTGTATTTTCAGCATCATTTCTCCAGTTTTCAGTGTCACATGATCCTTCAGAAATCATTCTAATTTGCTGATTTGCTGCTCAAGAAACATTTCTGCTCATTATCAATGCTGAAAACAGTTGCCCTGCTTCATATTTTTGTAGAATCCGTATAATTAATCTTTTCAGGATTCTTTGATGAATAGAAAGTTCAAAAGAACAGCATTTATCTGCATTATAAATCGTTTGAAATACACTTTTGTTCAATTTCATGCATCCTTGCTATATAAAATCACAAATATGTCACAGTATTCTAGCATACTTTGTGACACATTTTGTAATGGTAGATATATTTCATTTCACCAGTTTCACTACTGCGGCATCAATTTAATTCACCTAAATTACAATAATGTAAAATGATCTAAAAAATGATGTTGCAAATAATGACACTGACTGAACTAATAGTCTTCAGAAAACAGAAATTATATCTTGCAAAAAGAAAGTCTATCTTTGCAACAAAATTCAATAGTTGCTTAAATCTCATCAAACCAAGGAGAAACAGCGTTTGAGAAAGCACACTATCCTTCAGCCCCGGCTGCTCAGGGTTACACTTAGAGGTCACTGAAAATAACATACTGAAGGATGACAATGTATTACTAAAGGTTTTCCCTCACTGTGTGTGAAAGTGGCATTTGTAGAGGAAGGTTTTGATTAACACTGAAGGGCAGAAGGTCACAGAGGTCAGGAATAAATGCCTCTGCCATCAGCTTTGCAGTTCAGGAGCATCTGAAGGTCAAGCTCTTTCTAAAAGAATCTCAAATGGAGGCAGAAAGACATTTCAGCTTAGTTCAAGAAGTATTCTGAAACTGGTGGACCCTTATTTGCACGATCATTCCATTTTTATTTTTGGATGCATCGAACAAATAAATATAAAAGAAAGAAAACAGATCCCACAGCACTTTTGGTTACATTATTCATCCGATTTTTTGGACGAGTGCTTACATTTCTTTTAAAAGTGACCAGTATCCGATGTGTGCATTTTACACTGCACTTGGTGAAACAAGCCAAAAATAGCATATGACATCACAAATCAATTTGAATAGTACATTGAGTTTAATTTATTGACATGGAATTAGAAACGTTTTTAATGCAAACGTTACATCTATAGGCTACATCAAAATAATATAGCTAGTGCAAATTCTTCAGGACAGTGATGATCTTCAGCTTTGCTGAAAGCTTGCGAATGGAATAATACTCAGGTCAGGTGGTAGATATTGTTAAGCATGTCACAGGTGAATATCCGATCCGATTTCATATCTGATTTATTTCCACATATGAATGAGGCCTGAAACTGATACCGGAATCCATGTGATTTTTTCCTGCTTACAGGGTCATGGGCCATATCCTATCTGTGCCACATGGGAGGAAATGTGGTCTAGGTGCTATAAATTGTAACTTGCGGCCTCACATTTGGCTTTCATACTGTAAATTACTTCTACAAGTAGATATTTTCAAAAGAGCTAAATTAATTGTGACCACTAGGAGGCAATAAACTTCCACCAAAAAATGTATTCTGTAAACCTGAATAAACAAATTACATAACATAATTTAATAAATATAAATATCATTATTTCAATAATTTATTCAACTATTTAAAGGTATGCAATAAATGTTTAAAATAATATTAAAGGATAAAACAAAAACAGTTAAAAATTGCTTAAAAAAACAATTACATTTTTTATAAATAATTTATTTAACGTAAATATAATCATAATTATTATTATTTATTTTAAAAAGTGACGTGACATGACATGTAATTATGAAATAATGTCATTATGATATACATTTTGATTTATGATTTGTATATAATAAAAAGCAATACCTTTCATGGCTGAACATCTTGATTTATAAACAATCCAAAATATATATATTTAATGCATCATTTAAGTCATCCCATATTCACCAGATCACATCATTATGATGTTTAAAATACTAAATGCCAAAAAGCTGTCAATAATTAAATTACATTCCTAAATCAAAGAGAGTAGTGTAAGTATTTGTGTGCGAGTGTATTACGTGCGAGATAGACAGAGAGGCAGACAGAGAGACAGACAGACAGGAGCACAGCACCAGCTACGCTTACCTGGGCATCCAGATCTCTGCATCAGGAGGCTTCAGTCTGGCTGTGAAGGCCTTGAATGAGAAGGCCCGGAGGGCATTTGAAGTGAAGTGACATACTGCCAAGTATGGTGACCCATACTCGGAATTCGTGCTCTGCATTTAACCCATCCAACGTGCACACACACAGCAGTGAACACACACACACCGTGAACATACACACACAGCAGTGAACACACACACACGGTGAACACACACCCGGAGCAGTGGGCAGCCATTTATGCTGCGGCGCCCGGGGAGCAGTTGGGGGTTCGGTGCCTTGCTCAAGGGCACCTCAGTCGTGGTATTGAGGGTGGAGAGAGCGCTGGACATTCACTCCCCCCACCTACAATCCCTGCCGGCCCGAGACTCGAGCCCGCAACCATTGGGTTACGAGTGCGACTCTCTAACCATTAGGCCACGACTTCCCCCATTTTATGCCATCAAATCACGGTTTGGCCAATTAAAATGACCAATTAAAACATGGATTAAATTATATCACGCAATCATTAAACAAATTCTACTGTACGGGAGTGAAATTTGGGGACCAATAATACATTTTAAAAATTGGGATAAAACTTCAATAGAAAAACTACAACTAGAAATTATCAAAAACATTTTAGGGGTCCACAGAGCATTTTAGTACATCCAATGATGCCTGCAGAGCTGAATTAGTCTTATACCCACTGAAGATTGAGATCCAGAAGAGATGTGTTCAGTTCTGGCATCACCTCCATCAACCTGATCCTGATTCAATCCAATATAAAGCCCTACTCGCCAATGAAACCTCAGCAGAATCTCATCCTCTAAACACACTCGCTCTTCAGCTAGTCCATAAAACCCAACTCCTCACTGACTACAGCTTCAACCTCAAAACCATTATTAAAGATATTGACAAAAATCTAAAAGACACTCATGATGAATCTCTAAAAATACACTTTGACCTTCAAAATAAACTCCAATGCTACTCAACCCTAAACAGAACCACTAAATTTGCCAATTATTTATTGATTAAACCATTTCAAGAAAGACAAATCCTCTCCAAATACAGATTCAGTAACCATGATCTGTAGACACTAATCTACAACAAATAGAGGACGAGAAACACTTTCTGCTGATTTGTCCTAAATATCACAATGTGAGGGAAACATTTCTCCCCAGATTTGAAGCCATGATCCCATCATTTACTGAACTTAGTGATACTGAGAAAATGCCCTTCTTACTTGGAGAAGATGATAACACAGCTGTAAAATATGTATTAACCATTAACAATGTTTGATGTTAAACATGATTAACTTGAAACTGACTTACTTTATCTTTTCATTTATTTAGATGGATTTTATTTATTATTATTTATGTTGTTGTTGTTATATATATGTTAATGCTTTGGCAACATTGTGTTACACAGTCATGCTAATAAAGCTGAATTGAATTGAATTGAATTGAATTGAATTTAATTGAATTGAATTTAATTGAATTTAATTTAATTTAATTTAATTTAATTTAATTTAATTTAATTTAATTTAATTTAATTTAATTTAATTTAATTTAATTTAATTTAATTTAATTTAGGCAGACAGAAAGAGACAGACAGACAGATAGATAGACAGAGACAGACAGAGAGACAGACAGAGAGACAGACAGACAGACAGACAGACAGACAGAGAGGGAGAGAGAGACAGACAGACAGACAGATAGATAGACAGACAGACAGACAGAGAGGGAGAGAGAGACAGACAGACAGATAGATAGACAGAGAGACAGACAGAGAGACAGACAGAGAGACAGACAGAGAGACAGACAGACAGACAGACAGACAGACAGAGAGACAGACAGACAGAAATAGAAAGACAGACAGAGAGATAGACAGACAGAGAGACAGACAGAAAGACAGACAGAGAGACAGACAGAGAGACAGACAGAGAGACAGAGAGACAGACAGACAGACAGAGAGACAGACAGACAGACAGAAATAGAAAGACAGACAGACAGAGAGATAGACAGATAGAAAGACAGACAGACAGTTAGACAGACAGACAGAGAGACAGACAGACAGACAGACAGACAGACAGACAGACAGAGAGACAGACAGAGAGACAGACAGACAGAAATAGAAACACAGACAGAGAGACAGACAGAGAGACAGACAGAGAGACAGAGAGACAGACAGACAGACAGAGAGACAGACAGACAGAAATAGAAAGACAGACAGACAGAGAGATAGACAGACAGAGAGACAGACAGACAGACAGAAAGACAGACAGACAGTTAGACAGACAGACAGAGAGACAGACAGACAGACAGACAGACAGAGAGACAGACAGAGAGACAGACAGAGAGACAGACAGACAGAAATAGAAAGACAGACAGACAGAGAGATAGACAGACAGAGAGACAGACAGAAAGACAGACAGACAGACAGACAGAGAGACAGACAGACAGACAGAGAGACAGACAGAGAGACAGAGAGACAGAGAGACCGACAGAGAGACAGACAGACAGAAAGACAGACAGAGAGACAGACAGACAGACAGACAGAAATAGAAAGACAGACAGACAGACAGACGGACAGAAATAGAAAGACAGACTGACAGAGAGACCGACAGAGAGACAGACAGACAGACAGACAGGGTGGATTGTTATGCTGTGAGCAGAAAGTTTTGCTTTATTTTCTGTGTGGGTTTGCCTTTCGATGTGAAGGTGGACACAGTTAATGAGTAAAATACTTTACTGCCACTTTCAGTAGCGTCTCGATGACTGATTCTCCAACTCTGAGCCTCATCTTCAATCTCAACAAATCATGTCTGCATCTAATGCAATCAAAAGTGTGGCCACATCTTGGCAAATCCAGCAGAAATCCACGTTCTCTACGCATATGTCATCCGAACGTTTGAATAATTGACACCTTAATGAGGCTAAATTAATTTGCCCCTAATGACCCTGTGCCTAACCACAAGCACACTTGACATGCTCCTCAAATTTACAGCACAGGAAATCTGTCAGCTTCGGCCGGTTTCGCCGGAATACAAGTGTTTGTGGGTTTTAGAGGGATTTCAGGTTTGATGAGATGGAAACAATGAAGGAGAGGCTCTTCAGCAAATGATGATGAATTCTGTGTTTTTAAAGCAGGCAGAGATCAGCGCGTCAGGAGCCGAACTCTGTGGAAACATTTCACTGCCGGGTTAAGATCTTTTGTATTATCAGTGTAAAATAAATAAATAAAAAATCCATCGCATAAAGGATCATTCAGCCTAATCCTGTGTGTTTTATTCAAGTAGTGTTATGCTGATCTGAAACCACGCATATCCATTCAAGCACTCGGTATACAGCCTGTTTATTATTCAAATTAGTATCAGTATTATTGTTGTTCTTATTTTAATCGTATGAGGTTAACTGACTGAAACGCTGCTTTACCAGTTTTTAGAGATTCCCTCTTTAAAGCTTAGCTAAATTAACTTTTCAATGAATTTACATTTATTTAGCAGACACGTTTATTCATAGTGACTTACATTGGATTATCAGAGATTTGGATAGACTTTAAATATTTGCTTTCCTTCTTTGCCCTCCATGTTCAAATTTATTTCATTGTTCTGAAGTTACTACAGCCATTAGATGCATTATACTTTTAAAGTGTTCGTTATTTTGATGTGAACATCTTGCCAAAACAGTGAAGTCTTGAAATGCAGCCCAAAAATGTATTTAGGCAGCATAAATATAGAGTGCAAATAGCTATAGCCACTGTTTACAAATCGTGCAAATAGTAATAAAATTCAAACTGTAAATAGATTTGACATTTATAGTAAAATACTCTACCATTTGTTTGTTTTTTAAAAGAAACGATGCATTAAACTGATCAACAGTGACAGTAAAGACCTTCAAAATGTTAAAAAATATTTCTATTTCAAATAAATGCTGTTCTTTTGAACTTTGTATTAATCAAAGAATCCTGTTTGTCGAAAAACATTAATCAGCACAAATGTTTTCAACATTGATAATCAGAAAGAATATAGCAGCAAATCAGATTTCTGAAGGATCACTGAAGACTCGAGTAATGATGCTGAGTAAATTACATTTTAAAATGCATTCATATAGAAAACGTGTTTTGAATTGTAATAATTTCAAAATATTACTGTTTTTAAATGCAGCCTTAAAGGTTGAATTGAAGGTTGACCATTTTGCATTCAGAATAATTATAGTAATATACATTTTTTCATTGTAGACCATGACAGCTCCAGTGCCAAATGCATGTTCATTATATAGAAAACAGTGTCCAGCATACGTAAAAATTAAAATTAAAATTACAAATAGAAGAAAGAAGGGCATACAGGTTTGGAATGACACAAAGTTAAATAAATTCATAAACAATAGCATTGTTAGTGAATAAATATATCCAGTTAGGAATAGCTCATCCAAAAATTTAAATTCTGTCATCATTTACTTACCCTGAATTTGTTCCAAACCTGTACGAGTTTCTTTCTTCTGTTGAACACACAAGAAGAAATTTGAAAGAATTTTGTTAACTAAACATTTGCCGGTAGCCATTGACTTCCATGGTATGTTAGTTAATATCTACAGTGAACTGTTTGGTTACCAGCATTCTTCAAAATATCATCATTCGGCAGAAGAAAGAAACTTAAACAGGTTTGAAACAACTGAGGGTGAGTATATAGTGACAATTTGTATTTTTGGGTGAACTATTCCTTTAATTCATGTAAAAGCAGATAAACAGTAAGAGTGAGTAAAAGGAGGAGAGCAAGAGACACTCCTCCAGGTTTAAGGTGAGCTAAAGCCTCTCATAAAGACGCAGCTGTCCCTCATTTGAGATTCCCAGGCCTAAAAAGACACGGGTGCTGTAAGCTCCAGGTGTCCGGGGCTCTTTCAGCTCTCAGAGCGCTCTGTGAAACCCGCTGCCACAGACCGAGACAAGATAAGAAACACACTCATTGAGGGGGAGGGCTCATAAAGGGAGAGAGAGAATGAGTGGCACATGAAAAAGACGAGTGACGTGATGAATCAATGCAATGAGCCGCTGCACACAAAACAAAACACCAGACCCTGCCTGCCACATTTACGTTCAACGAGATATTCACACGCTCGTACACACACACACGGCTCCTGTGAGCGCTTAAACGCAGAGCACTTTAATGAATGAAGGCCTTTGAAAACAACTGCCAGTCTTGTTCAATAGTCGTATAAATATATCTGCCTAACTAGACAAATCTGAAACTACCACAATGCTAAGGTGTTCTGGGTGGCTACTAGAATCTTGCATTCTGGGTAGTTGCTAAAGCATAGCTAGAACGTTGCTAGGTAGTTACTATGGCCTAGGGCATAGGTTTAATTTTGACATTTTGACACAGCAGACAACAACTCCCTCCCCATCCAACCATAGATATATATATATGTAGATGCCTCATTAGTGAATGTTTCTATAGGCCGTGATATGCTAGTAATCCGCCATTTTTGGAACAGTCTGTGAACCTTTGAGCACGTTGAGTGTGTGAGTCTACAATTATACGCTTGTATATCTTTGACTATTTATTGATTATTATGGTGAATGACATCAAGGCGACCGTTCCAAGATGGCGGACGTGTCAACGTATCCGGAGCAGTCGAATAGGGCATCTATACATATCTATGCATCCTACTACCCCAACATTTTTTCATTTATGATACAGTTTCGCGTCATCTAAAGTTTATAGCTATAGTAGCCAACATGTTCATCATTAATAAAGAGAGATTTTTGTGTTAGCATAAACATCAGACAATAGTTACACAATTTTTGATTAAGTAAAAACAAAAACATGTTTAATTTCTGATAAGAGGACAAACTAGATCAGAGCATAAATGAATATGCCTAATCATTTTGGCTATAAAATAGAGGATATATCCTCTATGCGGTGATTCATGTTGGACAGACACCTCCAAACACTGTCCATCATCATATGTGTGGGCATCATCACCATGGCAACGCTTCAGCTGGCAAACGGCATAAATGAAGTACAGTCACACTGGCACAGCGGTATGGAGTTACGAAGCAGTTTAAAGCCAATGGGAGTTGCACAGTGGCCAACATTTCATGTACAATCAGTGATTTAGTGTTTGCTATTACACTACAAATATCTTTAAGAGACATCAGCTATGTTCAACGTTGTCTATAAGATGAGATGTTTGTGTGTGTGATTTTAATTGATAACTGACTCAGTGTCTATAAGCAAAGATGCTCATCAAGCCAACTGAGAAGTATAGAAAGCCAATGGAAAACTTTCCACATTATAAACCTGCTTGTTCAAGTTAGCTATGAATGTAACATCATTATAAAATTGTAATGAATTGTTAAATTGTTAAAGTGCTGTTAAAGTGAGAGCAAATATTAAAATCATAAGGACGTTCCAAGAACATTGTTCTAAGAACGTTTCCTCACAAAATTTATATCAAATATTAATTATAAGAACATTCCATAAACACTATTTTTAGAACGTTTTTTCCTTATATGTACATAACCTTTAAATATGTTAGGAAAAGTTATGGGAATGTTCCCTGTTAGCTGGGTTTCTGTGAACATGCTGCACACTACTGGACAAACACACACACACACATACAGACATAGCACTAGAGATGCATTTACGGTTGTGTGGAAAAGAGCAAACCCTATAAGTGGCCATTAAAATAAGCTGTAGCATCACTTACACCTGAACACTTACAGGACACAACAGTGAAGCTCTCTCTCTCTCTCTGACACACACACACACACACACTTTCAATCGTTGTCCATATCCATCCATCTCACATACACACATTTCTCTCATTCTGTGTGTATCTCTCTCTTCACATGTGTCTATTTTAGGATTTCTGCTGTTACAGTTGCTGTTGTCACTTATTATGTGAGGATTGTGGCACCAGCTTTTCTGTTTCATATTTGCTAGCTGGGCATCACTATTGTGTACTCACTGTAAACATGTCTTTTTACATAGTTACTGGGGATCTGAATATCAGAGACTTGAGGGAATCTCGGGCTAAATAAGTAAGTAAAGAACTGAATAGACAAGTAAATAAATAATTATATTATATTATAAGATCAAACTCGAGTATGACTGATCAGAAAATGTTTAATATACGATATATTCAAATCTTAACTATATGTTAAAACTTGTACAAATAAGGAATTACATCACATAATGTCACATCATATAAGAACAAACATTTGGCGGTCAAAGTTGAAAACCGAGAACATAAATTATCCACTCATTCACAAATTATACCCTATGGAAGGAAACATAATTCTTATTTTCAAAACAATATATAAGATGTCTAAAATACACAGAAAGTCATTATGTATGTTCAATTTACCATGAAAAACACCTGCTGGAAAAATACCAGTTGTACCTAAAGAACTACTTCCCTAAATAGTAAAGCACGCATCTTGCAGTATTGATTTTCAAAAAGATAGATTTGCAAGCCGTCTGTTAATGGTGCAGCAGCCCACAGCCTTGTGAGAGTATACACTCAACCCCATTATAGGAGGAATGGGAAACATGTTCTACTTTTACTAGTTTCAGTAACGATCTACTAAAGGGAATGAAAAGCTTCGGCCACGAGGAACTATACTGGGCTGAGCGCTGCCGACATCGTGACCAGAAACAAACACAACTGCAAGAAAATGCACCATAGAAAACAAATGCAAGACTGAAGATGAATTCTGAAAACACAAGATCAATACCGGATGTCATTTCAGACGCCCATAAAAGAAGTATTCTGTATTTGATGGATGGAAGGAAGGAAGGAATTAAAGAAGGAATTAAATAAATATCTATTTTTAATAATTAATGTTTTGCTTAACAACATACATTTTCTAAAAGTAATTTAGGTTTTAATTTACATCTGTACTTTGGACAGAAACAAGTTTTAGCATTTATTGCCTTTTTGAGCCTGCATGATTCAAGATTTTCATTTTTTTAGTTTTTGTTTTTAAAGATTGTTTCACTTAAATTGTAATACATAAAGGTTGTTTGAAGTAATTTGACATATGTTGACAAAAGCCAGAGAAAAATATAGATTACATTTTTTCAAGTTTTTATAATTTTTTTTATTTTTTATTTTATTGTCTTTTTTTTTCAAAAAATTTAATTATATTACATGGTGGCATTTTCTCACAAATTCATCCAAAGTTATTTGCACTTATTATTTTTAGAAAAATTTAAACATATAGAACTATAGACTTTATTTTTATCATTTGTTTTCAATTGAATTTTAGTTAAAGTTTTCATTTCATGTGTTTTCGTCATTTTTATTAGTTTTTGTTTTTTGTAATATATTTATAGTTTTTATTTATTCAAGTTTATTTGTATAATTTTAGCAATTCAAACTAAACAAAAATGAGAAATGTTGGCTTGGCAACTATCTGAAATAAAAAGAAACTTATTTTATTTTATTTCAGTTATATATTTTATTTCAAGTAATGTTTTTCAAGGTTTTCATTTTAATTAACTATAATAACCCTGACACTAAATATAAGGATTAGCAACTTCAGTGTTATTAAATTGGTTTTAAAACCAGATTAAATTTTAAATTAAATTTAATAAGACCAGATGTAAAGCAGAGCAATGCATCATTAAACAGAAAAGTGTCCTTTAACGCCGGTCTCTCCCACAGCTGGTTCCTTTCAGTGTTCTTACGGATGACCCCCTCAGCACCTGCCCTCCATTACTGTCCATCTTCAAACATGTGTTTTCACATGCAGGCCTGCGACACACAATAACCCCAGCACACGGGGGCTCCGGGGTGAGGGTATCTATCTCTAATGAGCCCAGTGTCTTGTTAAAGGGGCAGCTCTGGGTTTGTGGAAGAAGGCCAACAGGAAACAGACTAATGCTGCTGGGCTAAATGGAAATCCCTCGAGTCGAAGGGTACAAAGACTCCTCTTCGGGTGCCTTTGCGCTTTTGTTTGGGTTTGTTTACCCTGTCTGCCAGCCGGGATTGTTGGTGGTCTGGCCCGTCATGGCCCCCCAGGGACAGTTTTACACTTGCACACACGGTTTAGAGAGATCTATTGTGATGAATGAGAGGACACACACTCTGGGCTGGGGTGAGATGCGCAGTGCACCAGCATTCGCAGGTATTTGGGTTTGATTTTAGGACAGAGAGCTGTGTGTTAATGACAAGTGATAGAGTGCCGTGTTTGCAATAATGTACAATTTCAGCCATTCATGGATCTTCCCCTTTATCAAAACGTCTAAAACTAACCTTACTTAAAGCGATAGCTCACATATAAAATGAAAAAAAAAAAACAGTCATTGTTACAAATCTCTATGCATTTCTTTCTTTTGAAGAACACAAATATATTTTGAAGAACATTTGAACTTATACAACATTGCAATAAATGTAAAACTTTAGCAATTTACTGATAAACTTCACTGAAGTTAACACTTGAGTCTAACCTTCTTTAGCAGATTGTATAAAATGTACAAATGACACTGTAAATTAATTGGCACCATGTAAAATTCACCAGAATGTAAAATACTTATGAATTACCATGAGAATGTAGGGAAGGAAAAAACAAACCCCATGCAAATTTGAGCTGAGCACGGCAATTATAGTGTTCTCGCTCTCTGCAAACCATAGCAATACTGGCAATGACGTCAGTCTCTTCTATGCAACAAAACACAATCATCACCTTGGTGCTATAATCTTTCAACCAACAAAATGTTCATATGTGCCATTTTCAGACAGATTACATCTATATGTGGCTATTTTCTCAATGAGCCGGTTTGATAGATTGCAACAGTGATTTGTGTTTACTCTTGTCTTATAATTCCACCAATTTGACTTTCATGCCTCTTTTCCATTTTCACTGTCATTATTTTTGATGATATATATATCTATAACAGTGGCCTCAAAATATATATGGACACTTAAACGTGTCTGAATGTCGCAGCATTAGATGACAATAAATGAAAGAAAATAGCACCTGCTCTCAAATTCTGCAATATCTTTTCTCTTCACTAACTTAAAGTCATTTTTAGTCTCAATGTCTTTGAATCAGCTGGTGTTTGGTGATTTTTATTGGATGTATGAAGTCAGGTGTCAACATTGTTTCATGCATTGTATATCCTTAAACATTTGTATTTATGCATTTGTCTGATGCTTTTATCTAAAGTGACTTTTCTTGCATTGAAAGGACTTGACAAACTTATTATACTTCAAGAGTTCATTAAATAACCGATAAACCGATAAACCGATAAACGCCACTTTAAAAAAAAAAGAGCTGATTGCCCTGCATTATTCTCCACATATAGCGTGATCTGAACCCTAAACACGTTTTGTCAAAAAAGCCTGTATTGTCCACTTTCAAGGCATCACAAGTTCACGTTTTACTGCAGAAGCCGATAAGCGCCCTTGTTATTTTTGAACAGAAGCCGATAAGTCCATTCTAGCGAATCAGCGCGCTGTATTCAGGTCAGGTGACAAGGCTAGTTTTACTTTGAAAAGACGTGCTAGCTGAGGAGTTTCTTCAAAGCTGACTAAAAGTGATCGAGGATGGATAATTTTGATGAACTTGATGAACCTGTCATCAAAAAGTCAAATAAAAGCTGAAATGTTTTCATGGATCCTTGCGAAAGCAGCATGTTACTTGTCCGATTGGGCAAGTCGAGCCCTGAGTGTGCTTTAAGTATTCAGAAGTTTACAGACAATCATAGTTATGGCCTTTTTTCTTCAGCATTATTGCTGTTTGATTAGTACTGATGAGATCATAGACAGTGGCAGGTTCACAGTAATGCACAGATCTATTTCGATATATCAGATGTTTTGTCCTGCTCTGAAAACATAACTGACTGTATTTGCATCAATTTCGTATCATAAAAAAAACAAGCTCAGATTTAAAAATAGGGGGTGCATTTTTAATATTTGCGTGACAAGCGCATATGCGAATGACGTCAGTAGGTTATAATCAATCTCAGAATCGAGGCAGAATCGTCCACTTTCGCATCACGATGCATCTATTAATTAACACCCCTAGAATTGAGGCAGATTTGTTCCAACTTGTGAAAAAAAAAATAAAGGAAATCATCTGTAATACCATGGTGTAGCCATTAGATGCCAGTATAGCCATATGTATTCCGTGCTGTGTATTTCTTAGTCACTGAGCAGTTTTTTTTGTCACCCCTTCAGTGCCCTGCACTTTTTTCTGCATTGTGTTTCAGTTTCAGTTTAATTTATTTATATAGCACATTGAAAATGACACAGCCGACCAAAGTGCTGCACAGAAAAGTAGAATTAAGCCATAACCATAAAACCAAACTAAAATACACAACACTAAATATGCACACAATAAATATGATAAAAATAAATATTGTAGCTGATTTGTAGATTGTACACACAAAAACATCTCTGTATTTTTGCTATTTCCCATTCATTTCTCATGGCATTCATTTTTGACCATGAACAACAGTGTGTGTGACAATTTTTTTTAAAGACCATTTAACTTTTCTGAATGAAGTCCACAATGTTTTTTTTGCTTGGGGGGGGGGGGGGGGGGCATAGCTATAGAAGTCACAGAGTTCCGTACCATTCCCATGAAGTAGCGATTTTTTTCATTTACAAACATTTCTTTAGAATGACCAAAGATGAATGAACAACACCAGAGGGTTAAGAAAGATAGTCATGCAAGGTTATACAATATAAAACAAAACAGGATGGAAAATCATCCAAAGTATATATTTTATCAGTTCATGCATTCTCTGTTCACATGGGGGCATTCATTTATGAAACATTTGGCTCAAAAAATGCTCAGTATCTTATGCAGTCCAAAGAAATGCATGCGTTATTGTAACAATAATTGCAGACACAAAAATGTTTTCCTTGCATAAATATGGTCCAAATATACTAGAAACACAAATACAACAAATTCAGTAGTTAAGTTCAATTCACCGTTTTTTTTTACTGCACCTATTTTGCCACTATATTTTTATTCTTTGTTGAACAGAGCCCACTGTTGGTCCTTACCAAGAGAACAGACAGACAGAACTTGACCCGTACGATAGAGAGCATGCAGGCAAGAGTGCTAAACACTTTAGAGGATTTCTGAACAGCTCCATTAGCCCCAGCCTGATGGATCGGGCTCCATCTCACATGCATACCGTTCTAATGAGGTCTACCTGCGCTATTGTGTCCCATAAATGTGTCATTTGCGTGTTGAATACATTTCATGCCAATCCGAGAATTAAGAACGTGTACAAGACAAAGACAGAAAAGACACAGAATGATCAGATCTATTATTCATGTATTATTCATAGAAATGAGGCTGTAATTGAGTTACTTTGCCTCATTTTGTAGAAGAATATGCTATTTAGAGCTATGTAAAGTATATAACATGGTCTGAATTGTCATAGTGCATTAACAGCACTTTTGTTAGAATTACCCTGCACTGATTTTGTTATTCTGAGCGGTAGGGAACAGAACTAATATGCAAGACTGGTGGATACAGTCAGTGTCCCCTAAATGTATTTACATATTGAAGTCACTCTGTAATTCTGTCTAGTCTTGTTAAAACAAGGTTTGTTCCTTTGACTGCCGCTCAGAAAATCTTGGATACTGACACGAGTGGATGCAGCTTAATGCAAGAGCAAAGGTTTTTAGTTATCGATGCCAATATGGAAATCCATCATCCACTATCAGTCATGATTGATAAATTGTGAGAGAAAATGTGACAAATAAAAGATTTTTTGAAAGACGTTATTACTTTTATTCAGCAAAGACACATTAAACGTATCAAAACAGACAGTAAAGCCATTTATAATACTACAAAAGACTTCTATTTTTAAATAAATACTTTTTTTTTACTTTTTAGTCTTAATTATGGTTTCCACAGAAATATGAAGCAACCCAACAGTTTTCAACACTGATAATAAGCAATGTTTCTTGAGCAGCAAAGCAGCATATTAGAATGATTTCTGAAGGATCATGTGACGCTGAAGAGTTAAGACTGAAGTAATGATGCTGAAAATTCAGCTTTGATCACGGGAATAAATTACATTTCACAATACATTCAAATAGAAATCTGTTATTTTAAATTAACTTTTGGGGGGAAAAAACTGTTTTTGATCTAATAAATGAAGCCATAGTAAGCATATAGACACCCAAAAATTTAAATTCTGTCATCATTTAGAAGATATTTTGAAAGATGTTTCTATTCTAACATTGAACACCATTGACTTTCACAAAAAAAGAGAGAAGAACGCATACAGGTTTGGAATGAGGGTGAGAAAATGAAGACAAAATATTGGGGTTAACAATTAATTTCTTGTGTGAAATCATGGACTTATTTTTATCAGCTGTTTGGACTCTCATTCTGACGGCACCCATTCACTACAGAGGATCCATTGGTGAGCAAGTGAGGTTATGTTACATTTCTCCAAATCTGATGAAGAAACAAACCCATCTAAATCTTGGATTACCTGAGGGTGAGTACATTTTCAGCACATTTTCATTTTTGAATGAATTTTCCTTTAAAGGACCTTGAGACTTCCAAAAACGATTATTAAAAGTGAAGTTACTGAAGAGAAACGATCATGCAGCATTTGAGACATGCAGATACAGACACTCGGCATTAGACATTAATAAGTGTGGCTTCAGTTTTTTTTTTTTTAAGGTAACAGCATGTTCTTTCCAGCTGTCCATCAAAACTGCAATCATCCAAAGATCACAGAGACAATTATGACCATGAAGAGAAACACACAGATTCGCCCACCTCTGACAGCATTTAGATGCACTTATCTTCCTCTCAAGAATACTTCTCAAACATATTATGAGTGCATTAATTTTCAAGACAAAACAATGTGACGGCACTTGAGATCAAACCAGCAACATGACAAAAAACAGTCTATGTAACAAAAAAGCTTGTTTTATAATCAAAGATCTGTATGATTTTGGCCAGTTTTGACCTTCAATTCTGCATAAATTGAAACATATACAACTCATTGTAACACAACATTTAGCTGTGCCATTCGTTTTGCACACAACCTTTGAAGCATGATTTCCCCCCTGCATTCATCGAGCTCAAATGTTCTTAATAATATAATATTACAAACCAGAATTTTACCCCAATATAGGCAGCCACTAATGACTGATTGACTGAAGAGCTTTTTCTATACAGCATTATGTTCGTATAAACCTATTTTACCAAGAAAGCCAAATATGGTAAGCAATAATGAATGAGAAATGCTAACCACACAAGGTCAACACTTTTGCTCGGGTTGAAGAGGTAAGAATGCTTCGGATGTAACCTATGTTCATGAAGGTCAGCAGGTAGAGACACAAGACACCAGGACGACTGAAGGCCAGAGGCATTGCTACAGCACTAGAGCTCAGCTGGACGAGATCACAGCCATCTATTCCTTTCAATAATGTAAAACGACATAATGGTTAGAAACGCAAAGAGGACAAACTCCTTTAAAATATTACATTGAAATGACAGCCGTTGAGTGGCTCAGAATCTCATTAACATGAGTAGGGACGGTATCCTGGATCCTTGAAAAATATCTCATAGTTTGTAACAGCCTTCAGACTCTAGGAATAAAGGCAGACTTCTTTTTAACAGCCCATAAACATTTTAACAGTTAACAACAACTACCTAACAATGTTATATTAGCGAGTTCTGGGTGATCATTTGAGTCTCCATCTAGTAAAAAATCTTACACAACCAACATACACTCAATTTTTATGCATTTCCCAAAATATGCTGCAGCCATAATGACTAAAACTATGTTTTAGTTCTGTATTACAGTTGAAATGAGCTGAAGTAGTCTATAGATGCATGGCAAACGGCCTCTAAAAATGTTTGACTCCCTCTTGTGCTGGAGGCTAATGGGAAAATGTGTTTATTATTAAAATCGTGTACGGCAGATCCTCACCCTTGGCATCTCTATGCTAATGTACAGGTAACAGCCCTTGTGCTTTTGTGTTACTGGGCACAACAGGCCACCTGCCAGTGTGGTGTCTTGCTTTTAACTGAGTGCTTTCAATTCTCATCAATTTAGCCCAATTAAAACGCTCTGCCTGCACGAAGAGCATTTTAGAGCCACGTTACAAACCCACTCTTTTCAATTAAACCCAAAGATAAAGATCCAGGTTTCACTGATGCATCGAAATGCACTGCGCCTACTTTCTGTTCAATACCATACTGCGAGGTCGGCACACTAAAAATGAAGCAGAATTCAACGCTTTAGCCTTAACTATGAATGCTACTAAGTAGTACTACTGTGCACTTGAAAACATGACTACATTATGCACCACTGGCTAAAGACAATGAACATAATCATAACATAAATAACCAATTTTAGGAACTCTGATGAAAGTTTTGAACATCACATCTATGAAATCATCATCTATAGTGTACTACTAATTGTTGACTGTCAGTAGGAAAAATAACAAATTTACACTCTTTCTTGATATCAAAAATATTGATGACTCATCCTGTACCTCACACAGTTTTGTCCAATCAAATGCTATCTAGCTGTCAAGCTGCAAAAAAGAGGGGAATTAAGAAAAAGCAGTATGAAATGAGACACCTGTTCTCATTAACTGAATTCACTGGGACATCTGATTACAAAATCATTTGAACAAATAAGAATATATTATGTTACAGGAGTTGTTGTGCACAGTATATGCAAATTCCCAACACAGCTTTAAATATAAATAACCTCAGAGACAAATATTCTAAAATAACACATTTAAAATATGTTAATGTATTGTGATATTGCTTTTATACAACAATTTTATACCTAAATTAACCAATTAATATCAGTGACCTTACATTTCTGTCAAAAATTGCCCACTTCGTTTGTATTCTCCGCCCACGACGCTTTGTCCGTACAGATGGAAAATTACAAAATTATCCCTTTCTTAATTTGTTATTTTTATTTGTAAATATTTGATATTTTTACATATTAATATAATGCTGATTCGTAGTTGGAATATGCCTAATAGTTGGTGATAAAGTTTGCATAGTCAGTTTTGGGAGTTTACTGCATTAACATTTAGAAAAGTTTACAAATGCATATTGAGCAATTCAGTAAAACATTATAAGGGTCTACTGTCTTGCCAAATTCACAGAAGCCAAAATTTGCGCTTATTTGGCCCATATTAGCCTATGCCCAAAGGTCCTCTTGGCTTTAATTAACACATCCTGATTGACTTTAATAATGTTTCATTTTTGATCTCAACAGATCAGAACAGAGGTCATTTTCTGATCTGAATCTACCTCGTCTAAGAGTATGCATAATACTGAGGTTTGGAGTCCAGAGCAAATTAGTACAGTTGTGACATCTTTGGCTTTTTGGCAAGTGGGTGATCATCTCCACAAGTCCTTGTTGCAAGTTCTTATTTCAGTCAAAAAGTCTACTTGTATTATACTAATGCAGAATCCTGCTAGAAGATGCGAATTGTGATGGTATATGAATGAATGTCAGTTGTGTTGGGCAGGATTGCTTTTCGTTATGGTTTTTTAAACAAAACCATCTTGAGTGGTTTCTTTTCTAAGGCATTCAGAACCAGGCCCATGGTTCAAGGCCTGCTCTCAGCCTCGGGTGCATAAAATGATCCTTTGTAGCATGCGAATTGAGACGGAGCTTTTCATGTGTTCACATTCCAACTTGAAAATGCACAAAAGAGAAAGAAGAGGACATTTGAGAAATAACAAGTAATTCTCACTCACTCAATCTCTGTGTTTTGAGTGTGTGTTTCATGCAGTTTTTACCAAGTGGCTGTAACATCTCACAGAACATGTCCAAGCCATATTTCACACCAAAATCAAATTGAAATTACATTTTGCATGATAATTCAGCACCATTTTTTTTTGCATATTAAAATATGATGCCTGTTGAATTGCCTTATTTTATAATGTAATAACCCTCTATTTCTGAAGAAGAGATGTTCTTTAGTGCAACTGCTTCTGCCTAAATGCACGTATGCTCGTTATGTGTTCGCCCAGTTCATTAAGTAATTGGTCTGTGGTTGTTTATGTGAGGGTTAAGGTTGTCCTTTCAGGAGCCTTTGAGAGATGTATTGTTGTCAGGTTTCATGCTATGAATCCAGAATTAGATGTGCGGGTGAATCCTCATTGGTCAAACCCGCTACTCCAATGAAAGGCCAAAACACTTTGTCCTGCCCTGAATAATAATAATGCCAATAAACCATGAGGAATAATTTACTGGGTCCTCCACAAAAGAGCAACTGTTTGCACATTTGCCATTGACATCTTTTATTTCATTGCATTTAGTAATTTGATGCTTCACCATAATTTTAATATTTGTAAAGGATGCAATGGAAAATTGGAAAATGGGTTGTGAAATTGAAAAATGCACTGTTAAACAAGTTGTAAATCAAAATGTGGCACATTCATTTAATTGAATTCAGAAAATATTCTGTTCACAGGTTCTTCTATACATTATAAATGTGTTTTATTTACTTTTGCTGCTTTAAATGGACTTGGTCAAATATATATCAGAACAAATGTTGTGATCTATTACAGGGTGCAAAGATAATTTAGCAAACATGCATTATGCTTTATTATCCACTCCGTTTGTTATAGGAGAGGTTTTGTCTTTGACAATGGGAAAAGAACATACATTTGACATAAGCAGACATAAATATTAAACAAGCAAGAACGTGTATAGTTCGATAATGAGTTATTAGCATTAGTTAAGAACATTTAAAAAGGACATCGAGAAACGTGAAAACAAAGGTGTTGTCCAGCAGAGGACGCTGTTCTTCAAGGTGTAATATTTTTGGCTCTCTAAAATGACATATTAACCTGCACACCTACATCTTGAGTCACACCTGTGAACATGCAATTGTAGTGATCTGATGATTTATTTTAAAGTGTTTTATGTATGTTGTGTGTATTTCTTCAGGTAGTTACATAGTCGTTTTATTTTGTACACCTTTACAATGCTTATTTCCTATAAAAATGCTTACAGTTTGATTACAGAAACATAGATTCATGTCCAAATCCCTGCAGGAGATAAAAACAAAATAAACCCTAAAACAAAGTAGGCACCAATGTTTGATTTTCTGGTTTTACGGGGGTTTGAAGCTAAACTAGTTTAACACAAATAACAGCAAGTTGAAGCTGCTTTTCCCCTTTTCATGTTTTCTTGCATATGAATTTTATTTTATCTTAGAAGAGGACCATTTTTCATGCAATGCATTTTGTTTGCATCCAAATGTTTGATATTTTAATTAAGTACTTTCATTGATGGCATAGTTCACTAAAAAATGAAAATTTGCATGAAAAAATACTTACCAGCAGGTAAGATGTACATTAGATAAGTGTGTTGCTTCATTGGAGCAGATTTGGATAAATGTAGCACTTGCTCACCAATGGATCCTCTGCAGTGAATGGGTGCCGTCAGAATGAGAGTCCAAACAGCTGATAAAAACATCACAATAATCCACAAGCAATCCACACCACTCCAGTCCATTAATTAACGTCTTGTGAAATGAAAAGCTGCATGTTTGTAAGAAACAAACACGTGTTTGGATTCTCATTCTTACGGCACCCATTCACTGCAGAAGATCTATTGCTGAGCAAGAAAACAAACTCATGCAGAAACAAACTCATCTACATTATGGATGGACTGAAGGTGAGTACATTTTCAGCAAAATGTAATTTACTATTGCATTAACTTATGTTTTCATTGTACTTGTGAGCATCAGAGGATTCAGTTTCAACATTTTTTGTTTGCTCTATTTATTTTTAATGAAGGAACATCCTCATCTAGATTCATTAGAGCTCTGCAGCAAATGATGAGTCAGTACAGGCTCAATAAAAAAAGAAAAAGGCATCTGAAGTACCACAATCCACCACAAGGGAGCAGTCAGACTATGAGCGAGAATGCAGAAAGGAACTTGTTCACTGGAGAGTCACCTCCATACATGCAGGCACTAAACTGTAGCAGTGGTTTACATAATGAACTGAGAATTGAAACAGAATGTACTCTTTTATATTATTGGCTTAGATACTTTTTACTGGCATTGTATCTTGTCATCATATGCTTATCGCTTTCTTCAAAAATGGAAGTTTTTATATTCATATTAGACCAAAACATGATTTGGTTTATGTTTATGGAGAAGTATATGATTGAAAGTAAATATGCCATTCCTAGCTCCCAGTGAAAATGACATACAAGAGCTGCTGGGGCGCTGATGGCTTTATATGTTGAATGCAATTTCACTGCATGAAATAGTTACAAAGACTGTTATTATTGTAAATGTGATTTGATTGCACTCTGCGGTGTTTTCATTTTTTTCAAGAGATCCAGTGCATCTACATTTAATGTGCTTTTGGTTTAGGTAAATGTTTGCTCATTGCTCTGCTTGTACGGAGGGCTGAATTATAGTTATTTTTAAGTGTATCGGTTTCATTCTTTGTCTATGTAATTTCAGCCACAATTGCATAAGTGTGTGTGTGTGTGTGTGTGTGTGTGTGTGTGTGTGCACCTGGTATTCATCACGTCCTGGGGACCAAATGTCCCCACAAGGATAGTAATACCAGTAAATCTTAATCTTGTGGGGACATTTTTTGGTCCCCATGAGGAAACAAGCTTATAAATCATACAGCATAAAGTTTTTTGAAAATCTAAAAATGCAGCATGTTTCCTGTGAGGGCTAAGTTTAGGTGTAGGGTTGGTGTAGGGCAATAGCACATACAGATTGTACAGTAGAAAAACCATTACGCCTATGGGATGTCCCCATAAAACATGGAAACCCAACATGCGTGTGTGTGTGTGTGTGTGTGTGTGTGTGTGTGTGTGTGTGACAAGATGCTTCATCAATGAATGAGCCGCTGGGTTCATGGACATAACGTGAAGACTCAAGAGCAAATGAAGATAAGAACAAACTACTGAATTTGCTTCACCAAAGACCAAACAGCTCTTCACTGAAATCAGCTGAATACTTCAAGTCTCCATAGATAGTCATATGATGCTCATTTGCATTGGAAAGGAGCTACAGAAATCTGCCACTGTGTAGTAAAATAAATGCATTTAAAAAATAAAACACTGATACAAAATTCTGGTTATATTACTGTTCAAATGATAAACACTTAAAATCACTATAGTAGCTATTATAACAAGCCTTAATATGATCTTTTCTTTTCATTTTTATCTTTTGCAAAATGTGCTTAAGTACAATTTTAAGTTAAAACTGTATTTTTTTTTTACATTTGTTTGAAGTTTAATTTAAAAATAAAAACAAATCTAAAATTCTTGCTATTAATCAATGTAAATGTAAAAAATCAGAAACGATCAGGAGCCATTATTAATAATAGGCTAATCGTAATGTATAATAAGAAACATTAAGTCTAATTTTTCATTGTCTTATAATTATTTATCTATTTTTTATTATTATTTTCCACACTTTTATTGTTGTTTGTAGCAGTTGAATTTTAGCCAGCGCAAGGCGCGTTTAGCGTCACTTCCTGATGACCCGGAAGTCACTCACAGGGTTCTCGGGTAAATAAGCTGCGTGCGCTGTGTTTGGTAGCCGTTTTCATCCTCCTGCTGTTTTTAATCGTTTTTAAAGTTGCTCTTTCGTTCAGAAGTGCTATATTTTACGGGAGATGGGAGTCCCCGCGTTTTTCCGCTGGTTGAGTCGGAAGTATCCGTCAATAATAGTTCATAGTCTTGAGGAGAAGGTGAGACACACTAGCATCGCATTGACTGTTTAATTAATTGCGTAATTAATCATTTAGTTATGCTCACAGTGGTTGTAATCAAATGAGCCTTGCGGTCCTGCCTCTCAGCTGTGATTTTAAAGGTTGTATTTGTGTGTTTCAGTTCACGTGGTTTTAATTGCAGTCAATGTTTTGGTCGAAAACACGTTTACTCTGGTTAAATCAGAGATGCGAATGTATGGTTGTGTTCCAAACACCTTGAAAGGTTATTACCTAGACAGCATTTTTAGGGTACCTACATGCGTAAGACTGCTCAAACGACCAACCAATCACAGACGATTATGCAAATTCTCAGCCAGTTGTAACAGGGAAGTGGGTTCAAGTACCAAATCCGTAACATTTCTCTTCAAAACGTGGCTGTAATGCAATGTAACTGAAGCAGTTTGACAGTTTACTATGTTTTTAGACTGTGATGTCAAAACATTTAGGTTTTAATATCTTTATATGTTAATAACCTTAATTTCCTCTCAGGCCAAGGAGTACAATGGCATTAAAATCCCAGTGGATACCAGCAAACCCAATCCAAATGAAGTGGAGTTTGACAACCTGTATCTGGACATGAATGGAATTATTCACCCGTGCACTCATCCAGAGGACAAGTGAGATTCTCTCATTAATGTATTTTTTCTAGTGCCGTCAAATGATTAATCGCATCCAAAATAAGTTTTTGTTTACATAATATATGTATGTGTACTGTGTATATTTATTATGTATATATAAACACACACAGAGTATATATTTTTAAATGTTTACATGCATATACAATATATTTAATATATAAACAACATTTTTCTTAAATATATACATGTTTGTATTTGTATATACATAATAAATGTACAGAGTACACACATATATTATGTAAACAAACTTTTATTTTGGATGCAATTAATTGTTTGATAGCACGTTTTTAAGTGACTTTATTACAGCATTATTTTAACTCTTTGCAGGGCAGCACCTAAAAATGAAGACGAAATGATGGTTGCCATTTTCGAATATATAGACCGTCTCTTTAACATCGTTCGACCGAGACGGGTTCTGTATATGGCAATTGATGGCGTGGTATGTATCATCCTTCATAACATCTCTATTAGGCATGTACATTGTGCTTTCAGTATATCTGCTGAATCTCTGTACAGAAAATAATCATCATTAAATTGGATGTTTCATTTAATAATGCACTTAAATTCAGGAGTTAGCCACTGGGAGTTATTACAAACTCTGGTGGTGAAATCGTAGTTACATTTTAAGCTCAAATTTAAATGTAAAGTGCTAGAAACTAATATTTATGTCTTTTATTAAATGTTAAATTTCTTTTAACTAGTTGGAAAAAACTGGCATGAGAAAACAAAGATAATGGCATTGATGCGAAACATTAGTACATAGTTTATGAATTTGTTCTAACTCCTGATTGATAAGCTGAAGACTCAATTAAATAAAATGACCATCGATAATCTCTTTAATATACTTGAAATAAAAAATCAGTACATTCATGCATACTGTTGTCGATAGTTTCCGTAACCATTTTTTGTGCTGCTCATCGGTGTACTTGAATTGTTTGCAGGCTCCTCGTGCCAAAATGAACCAGCAGCGCTCAAGACGCTTCCGGGCATCTAAAGAAGGAGTGGAGCTTGTAGAGGAGAAAAACAAAATCAGAGAAGAAGTTATCCAGAGAGGTGAGAGATGTTGCACCTCTTTAATCATAACAACATCTATTAATGTTTGAGTTGGAAATACTAAATGAGCACTAAACTTTGATTTGGTGTTTGTACACATGTTCTGGTTTCCCAGCTTGATAGATGTTTCTCTTTTTAGGTGGTTACCTGCCACCAGATGAAATAAAAGAACGTTTTGACAGTAACTGTATCACCCCTGTAAGTGTTCATCATTTTTGGATGGTTTAATGAAGTTATGTGTCCTCTGATTATGTTCAGACCAAACATTTTCTCCACTCCATAAGGACTTCAGAAAATCTTAGTCTGTGTTTTTGTCAGATGTAATGAGTAGTTTTCCTGTTTTGTGATTAGGGGACCGAATTCATGGATAATTTGGCCAAATGTTTGCGATATTACGTCGCAGACAGACTGACCAATGACCCTGGGTGGCGCAATATCACAGTAGGTCATACGACGACTCAAATCAACTGTAACATTTGCCGTTTTTATTCTGCTGTGGGATGTAATCAATAAATAAATACTTTGTCCTGCAGGTTTTCTTGTCAGATGCCAGTGTTCCCGGAGAAGGAGAACATAAAATTATGGATTTCATCAGAAGACAGAGAGGTAGATCTGAGAATTCGGGTTATGGTCTTATTGTGAAAGTCTTTTGAGATTTTGATTTGTGATTTATTAATTGAAGCCTTTTCCTTTTCTGTTGTTTTAAATGAGCAACTTGAAACATTTTCTAATCATGCAGATGCTTAAGGATAGTGTCTGAAATGTGATTTGCATAGATTTTCATTGGTTTAATGTCTCATTTGGGTCATTTTCTTTTTCAGCTCAGCCAAATCATGACCCAAACACACATCACTGTCTCTGTGGAGCTGATGGTAAAATGTTTTACCTTAAGTTTTAAAATGTTGAAATTGGCTGTGTGTCTTAGACTAACAGAACTCTGAAAGTGTAAACAGGAAATTAAAATTGACCCTACAAATTGTCTTGCAGGTTGTTACTAGTCTTATTTATGAATCTAAATTAAATTTTCTGCTCTTCCTGTAATATGTTCACTTGATGTCTGTGACATATGTAAATTTGCACTGCTAATAAGCCAATCACATTCTGATTTTCACAATCAAGTGAACAAATAATTAAAAGCCCTGTTCAACTTTTTTCTTATTCAATAGCCGTTTCGCTTGAACATATATCTCAATACTGTTCTAAATTTGGCTCAACTTAAGTTTCATGATGACTTTAAGCTGCACAACATAACATGTTGTGGACTGATTTTGAGAGGGAATGATCAAATCTGTCTGGTTTTTTAGTATGTATAAAGGGATCTGATACACAACATTATGCCTGTAGTATTAATGCACTTAGTGGATGAATGAGGAAACGTATGTCGCATTTGATTAGTCTGGAGAGGAGATACTTCAAACTATCAATCTGACTGAAAGCTTCCATTATTTACATTTATGTAGAACGTTAGCTGCATGTTTATGTAATATAATCGTTTTATCTTTTTGTACCTTCTGGAGTCACCATTCTCTAAAACTTTGCTGGCTGAAAAGTATTATGGACTGCTCAAGAGTTCAGTTCAGTGAACTCTATAGTTAAAGGTTTAATTCTATCTTTGTATTTTTGTTGTTTTTTCAGCTGATTTGATCATGTTGGGTTTGGCGACACATGAACCCAACTTTACCATTATAAGAGAGGAGTTTAAACCCAACAAGCCCAGACCCTGTGCCCTGTGTGGTCAGATGGGCCATGAGATCAAAGATTGTCAGGGACTGCCCCGAGAAAAACAGGGCGAGGTAATTGACTCATCCTCTCCATCCATTAATCACCTTAACTCTGTATGAACTTATATTTTGTGTTTTCTCTCTCAGCATGATGAATTTGCAGACACAGTTCCAGTATCAGAACAGGAGTTCATATTCATCCGACTGATTGTGTTACGAGAGGTTTGTTTGTGCCATTTTAAAGAAATGGTTCACTCAGAAATTAAAATTTGCACAGCTTGAGGCCATCCAAGATATAGATGAGTTTTGTTTTTTCAGATTTGGAGAAATTTAGCATGACATCACTTGCTCAGCAATGGATCCTCTGCAGTTAATGTGGATTATTGTGATGTTTTTATTAGCTGTTTGGACTCTCATTCTGACAGCACCTATTCACCACAGAGGATCCATTGGTGAGCAAGTGATGTTATGCTGAATTTCTCCAAATCTGTTCCCATGAAGAAACAAACTCATCTACATCTTGAATGGCCTGAGGGTGAGAGAATTTTCAGCAAATTAAGTGTTTTATGCTTTTAACATAGTATAAATGTGTCAGATTATTGGTAGTTTAAACAAGATTTTTATATTTTATAAGGAAAATGTGATGTTTGCATGTGCAAAATCTGCTGCCACAAAACCTGGGTAATGTGAATGTGTGCTAAGATGTTTGGAAACCCATATTGCTAGAAAACATAATATATTTATCTGAATTTTTTTTGTGTATAATAATTTTTTTTTTTCCTCATCACAGTATCTGGAGACGGAGTTAACAATGGCCAGCCTGCCGTTCCCGTTCAACTTCGAGCGGAGTGTCGATGATTGGGTGTTCATGTGTTTCTTTGTGGGAAACGACTTCTTGCCCCACTTACCGTCTCTTGAGATCAGGTACACTCACAGAAGCTGCTTTATTTAGTTTGTCGTTTCAGTGTGCTCTACTGTGAGTTCTGACTCTCATTTGTCTTCTAACAGAGAGGGTGCCATCGATCGTCTGGTTGGCATCTACAAAGATGTTGTGCATAAAACCGGGGTGAGTAGTTCCATGTCAATGTATCATTGTACCATGTACCATGTACTGTATGCTTGAGGTCAACATCAAATGGTTTTAATTTATCATATTCAATGATGTGACTTGATTTTATCCATTTGGAATTGATTGAAGGGGGAAATGTATAAATAAGCTCTCTTTCTCTCTCTGTAGGGCTACTTAACAGAAAACGGCTTTGTCAATCTCGAGCGTGTCGAGCTCATTATGCAAGCTGTAGGGGTGGCAGAGGACAACATCTTCAAAAAACGCAAAGATGATGACGTGAGACCACACAATAGATGTTGTTTGCTGTCAACACGGCACAGCGGAGGGCTTGTGACCTCTGACTCTTCACGCCGATGATTATGATACAGAAATGTGCACTTCATTGGGCTCATCATGGCCTTTTATTTCTTGCAGGAGAGTTTTAAGCGGAGAATGAAGGAAAAGAAAAAACGAATGAAAGTGAGTGAAAATGTGCTCCTCTTTCTAAACAGCTTTTGGGAGCAATTAAATTTGAAGGGGTTTTACAATAATTCCTTTTGAAATGTTAGCATCCACAGTTCCTTTGAGAGACGGTGAGTTGAATTCTTTCACAAGGTCGTTTCATTTAGCTGACAGTGGCTGAATGGTTTGTATCTTGACCCTGCAAAACCATGCATTCACTCACAATGAATGTGCATTTATATCATGCAAATAACACAAATTTCTAAGGCGTTTAATTAGTAGGACGGGATGATAGAGCGGAGTAACTTTTTTGCACAAAGATTTGTAAATCAACACGCATGAACCAATATAACAAATGTTTCTTTTAAAATCGCAGAGCTTTCAATGTGGTATATCTAAAGTCTGCAGAAGTGTCTGAAACATGAACACGTGTGAATTGCTCTCTTCGCAGGCAGGCCAGGGTCCATCATTTGTCCCTCGTGGCCAGTTTGCCCCTCAGGCTCTGGGCGGCAGAGACAGACCCATGGCAGTGCAGAACGCCAGACAAGCTGCATATGAAATGAGGATGCAGGGAAATCAGTGCAATCAGGTCTGCCTTTGCAGTCTTTGTAATTTGTTAATATGAACCACAGTAAATCAACATGAGTGCTAAAAAGAACCTCAAATTATAGTTTCCACAAAAATATGAAGCAGTACAATTGTTTTCAACATTGCTAATAAACAGAAATGTTTCTTGAGCAGCAAATCAGCATATTAGAATGATTTCTGAAGGATCATGTGACTCTGAAGACTGGAGTAAGGATGCTGAAAATTCAGCTTTGCAATGCAGAAATAAGTTCATTATAAAATATATTCAACTAAAAAAGTTTTTACAACAAATCGTAGTAATATTTCACGAATATACTGTATTTTGATCAAATAAATGTTACCTTGGTGAGCTCAAGAGACTTTTCACAAACTTTAAAAAGTTTTTTTACAGACCACAAACTTTTGACTGATAAATATAATAGATTCTTTTGCAATAAATACCATTGAGCATAATTAAACCAACTTGTGGTTTCTACAGCATTATGTCATTGTTTAATCAACAACATGAATGGGATTTTTACTGGAAGAACTCGACTGCTGTACTGCATGGCAGCTTTTGTATTCATCCTGAGTTTCTTGCTTGTTTTGTCACCTTCGTTGAACATTTGGTCAAGCTGTTTCTGTATTTTTCAGGAAGCAGCTCAGTCCATGAGAGCCATGATGAGAAACGGGAAGGCATGTATCTCTTTCACTTGCTTCTGCTCTTTGTAAAATATATATATTTTTAAGCAGCTTTGATGGTGTCTGCGACCTCAGAATGACTCTCATTCATTTTAAGTGTATAACAGTGTTTTCTGTGCTTCCTTTCAGAGTCCTGCTGGAGCCAGTAATGACATGGATAGTCGTGGTGTGAAACGTAAAGCCGAGAACAGTGACAGTGAACCAGAACCAGAAGATGACGTCAGGTAATAACAATAAAACACTAGAAATGGGCCACAATGCGTGGACATGAGTAGTTGTCCAATAGCTGACTAGATCTATTGATTAATGCAGTAAAATTTAACGTACAATGAGCAATTCATTTGTTTTAGTATTTATTCATCTGTTAACCTTAAGTATTTGTTAGGTCCATTTAAATATTGACAGATAATATATTGGTAAATTTTGAAATGACCATTTAATGAAACTTAATCAGTGCTGTAATTACTTTTCATTGTTAGATGTAGTTAATGTTAACAAATTGAACCTCATTGTAAAGAATTACTGATATTTTATCTTTATTTGTTATAGAAATGTTGTTGTTGTTTTATGTATATATGTATTAGGGATGGGCATTACAAGCAAAAGTAATATTCGAAAATCACTAGGAATTATTCTATTATTTGATTATGCGAAAATAGCACCCCTTCCCTGTATGCATGCGCGCACGTCACATTATTAGGCTAGTGTTACACGCACATAAACAGAGAGAGAGAGAGACCACGCTTTTAATCTGTATGATAACAAACTGTCTAATTTATTTAAAGATAGGCTATCTTAACTCAAGCCATGTAATGATTGTAACATGCTGAAACATAATAAACGTAACAGAATGAGAGCACTTATTAACATAGCAGTCCATCCATTAACATAAATCAACTGCTCATAAGGTATTAAACTGCTCAAAAAATATATTCCAATACTTTCTCTCGCATTTATATCGTTGGGTAATTATACTGTATATTAACTGTGGGCATCAGTGAGCCATTATTAATATGCAGGCATTGAAAACGCTTTTTACGACCGTTTTACTTTCACTTAGGAGATTCCCGATCACATGTTTATACTATGGAGTGGCAGTACTTGCCACACATTTTACAAGATTAGAAGTTTGTCAGTGGTTTTCAGGATCTACAGATCATTCGCCATCGTCCTACTCTGTTGCTGCTAAGTGAAACTGCATGTACTGTAATGTAACAGTCTATCGCTAGCATGCAGCTAACCATATGTCCCTTTAGTGGCTCCGTATAATGCGTTCGGTTTCCGTGCCTTTCCCAGTACGGATTCAGCACACCTCTAACCCAGTCTGAGATATTTGTGGTCCGCACAGAACTCTTATTTGACATCGTTCTTAGTTGCAAGTCTACAGCATTCGCTTGAGAGAGTGTGTTCTTCTATTTGTCTAATTCCCCATGTTTTTGGTGATGATGCGGTGGTGACGTGCAAGGAGAGGTAAGCGCCAATAACGCATTTAAAAGCTGTCAAAGACAGAAGAAACTAGCTTAATTATACCAGCCTTCTTTAAGGCCACTAGTCGATAAGGAAATCCACAAACTAGATTATTTTTCAAATGTTTTGCACATCCCTACACAAATATCCGTGTGAATCCTGCAGGAGTCTCTCACTGATGCGTCTCTGTACCGCCAGTGATTAATACAGCAAATGTTTCAGTGATTAGCTTTCAACGCGGTCTAAATCGATTGGGTTCAATTGGTATTCATGGAGGCTTTCCGTGTCCCATGTGGGACGCTGTAGAGGTTACACTAGACAGATGCAGCTCATCCTTGATTATGTGAGCTGCATTTCCAGAGCATGTCAAAACATCCTGACCAGCGCTAAGGTGGAAAACAAGTTTCCCGTCGCCTCTTAATGGGGCCCGTCAAAATGGGAAATTCTCATAGGCGTGCATATGCATATAAGTGAACCCGCTCGGTTTGGCACAGGAGAGCCTGGTTTCAGTTTAATGAATTCAGGCCCATCTTTGGAGAAGACGACAAACTGAGAGGTGTATGTATCTGTGACTATGTTGTAAATGTGTTTCACAGGTTATGGGAGGAGGGCTGGAAACAGCGTTACTACAAAACCAAATTTGATGTGGATGCGACGGATGATGATTTTCGAAAGAAAGTGGTGCAGTCATACGTGGAGGGCCTGTTCTGGGTGCTCAGGTACTACTATCAGGTGAGTCACTGGTACACTCACTTCAACTACTGTTTACAGGCTTTATTAGATCAATTGTGTTTTTCATGATGTCTTCCATTTAATTAGGTTTTCCACAGTGTTGTTTTAGTGCCATTGAGATACTATTATAGTTTTGTTAATGAAACTTAAAAAATTAAGTATTCATTTTAAAGTTGTAGTAATTTGTGTGTACATGTAAAAACCCCTGATTTCACATCGTGCTGAATGCTGTTCTTCAAACAATGTGCATTGTGTCTATATAATGAATGCATACACTGCATGTAAAATGGTTTTATATAAAAATAAATTAGTTTTAACTTATTATACCAGGTAAGAGGCACACATTTATGCATGCGTATAAAAATATAATTTGCATTGCATTAAGTTTTAGTTGTTAATTTATGACCTAATAATGAATTTAGTAGGTCAAAATGATTGTGGTTTGTGGTTATTTGTGGTTTTGCCAAATTGAAATGCTCGCTTTGAAAATATAACAAAATATAAAAGTGTATTAACTAGTAGATAATGAAATTTGTTAATGTTTCAAGGCTGCGTTTATTATTAACATACAGTATTAAGCCATAAAATTACATGATTTACAGTTCAGATACAGGTTTTCACAAAAAACAAAAATCTTATACAACAGCATTTCAGCCGTAGACCATTTTTATGAAAAGGGATAAACCAAGCATATAAATTATATTAAATTAAAACGAATAAATATTACAGTCTAATGGTTTAGATTTTTAGAAGGCACATTAACTGCTTTCTCATTTCCAACTCTGTGTTTGCTGCTTAAAAACAATGGTTGATATTTGCATTGATCTGACCATACAAGAAAGGCTTATTGGAAATGCAAACTCATCCCCTGCCACGAGGTGGCGCTTGAGGAGCGGCTTAATATACGGTTTCCAGTACACAAAGCAGCACCGTCCGCGCTCATAAACGCTGCTTTATCAGGCATTATGGGTACGATGAAATGAAAATGCCAACGACATGTTTTTGAAGACAGTCGGTTCCCTTCAGATACGTTCACAAAGACATCCGTGTTTTGATTTGAAACGTGCAGCGCTCATATTTATTCAATGACATCATTGCCTTTTGAAGTTTAATCCAGCTGTATCGCCATTCTTGTCTTTCCGTCCCCAACTGTAAGACCTCTTGAAATTATAATTGAGACTTTTCTTATACCATTTCACGTATTTAAAACTTTTTATGGCCTTAAGTTTGATACAACTAAATTGAAGAGTTTTTAAGAACCTGCGGCGCTGTATTTTAAGGGCAGTGATGCATTTTGGTAGCCCGACTGGAAAACGCAGTAGCCCCGGGACGACGGGCTAGCGATTTTGCGAGCTCTGTGAAGCTCATATGTGTTTGCGCACAAGCCGCGATTAAGACAGCTGACTCCACTGTGATGTGACCCTGTCTCTCTCTCTCAAACACACACATGACGCGCAAAACTCCACATTTGAACAGTCAATACCAAATACTTAAACTAATAACAAAACATATTTACAGTCGCTGATTCAGAAGCGCCAGATTGTCATAGCAAAGTCAGAATTACGTCCTCTTCTAGGTTCACGAAACGGTCGTCCATAAAATACGTTGCTGTTCTGTTGTAAGTAATCTTAATGATTCCTAAATGCATCTACTTTCGGAAGGCCAAATAAACTGCTTATGATTTCCTCTAGAAACACACAGTGTCTCCCTGACATGGCTACTTCAACACTACTGCAATTACTGAAATCACGCCGCCTTTCTTTGCCTGAACAATATTTCCACATCGTGACTTAGACATGTGGGGGCGTGTTTGAAGGAGCTGTTTTAGGGGGGCGTGGCAGAGTCTTAACTTTGATAAAGAGCTTGTAACACTCCATAGAGAAAGGAAAACTTGAAATCGCATCATATGACTCCTTTAATCAAAATCACACTCATTTCTTACCTTTATATTTGAACTTCTTTTGAATTATGAGACAGAAATGAACCGTTTTCGCATCTCGTTTTAAAGCGGATCCATCAAATGTTCAAGAATCTCCTTTCTGTTTGTTTACCAGCTCGAGGATCAAACAGCTGTGCTCTGTGTTTGCGCTGCTCTTTGAGCCGGTAGTGTTATCTAGTTGAGTTTTAATGCAGGGTCTTGATCTTTAGCTTGAAATTCAGTCATTAGAGCTCCGTTCTCTCCAGCAGATCTCTGGTTGATTAGAGTTCTGTGTGCAGGGATTTGTCCGCAGTAATTGGAGCTCTATATATATGCACGGCCTGCGCTCGCTCCATGTGCTCGGCGGACGAGAGCCATCCCACGGGAACCACTGAACAGATTCATTATGGAGTCTCACTGCTGTGTGAGAGGTGTTTGCTCCCTTCTGCTACATATTCGCTGATTTGCGCGCACACACACACAGATGCTGCCAAATGGTAGATGAGAGGAGGCATTACTGCAGAGTGTGTTCAGGGGCAGATCTCTACATGCCTTTTATTTACCCACATTAGGGTGTCTATTTTTTCATTTGAGGGGTCACGAGTATAATTTCTATTGCACGGATTTCTTGCACCTTTTTGCTTTTTGCCACTTGACTGAATGTCAATTTAAATACGGGAAATTAATAGATTGGTTGACTCTATAAAGGAAGCAGAAAACTGCCACCACTGCCTTTCCAAAGAGATGTTTTCACTCATTTGGAAATTTAAGCCAATAAATTTTATGTGTATGTGAAATTTATAATTTTTTTCTTTGAAATTAAAAGGGCTTTTTACCCAGAGGAGCCAAGTTACCTTTATTTATATAGCGCTTTTAACAATACAAGTAGTCATAATTGAGTAATTTCATAAATATTATATAAATATTTCAGTAAATGCAAGATATTGCTAAAAGAGCTTATCTTTTTAAATGTATCAATATTTAGTAATAAACTATATTATTATATTTTAAATTGAACACCAGTTCAACTTTATCTGCATACATTACTTATATTAAGTGTTGTGTAATACATAGAATATCTCAAGTGCCTAATGCCTTTATATTGTTGCAAAATTAACATGTGTATATATATAAATATATGCATATGTAATTATATTATTACCCAGTTCTGGTAAATGTGACTATAAGGTATAAAGATATTAATATTATAAGCATTAACGTCATGGTTTTATGTCAGGCTGCTTTGAAACTGTGCATTCTGAAAGGTGCTATACAAATAAAACGTACCTATTAACAATATTTATTTATATAAATAAAAATGTATACAATTATTAATAAAAAATATTTACCTACATAAGTTGACAGAAAATGTAAAAGGCCACACTGGGACTTTATGAACAGCTTTGCGTGACAAATTAAATGAATCATTGGATCTAGAATCTTTTGATTTCAAGATTCCTTGTAAAGTGCCATTTAAAAGAACTGATTAGTAAAAGAAATGCAGATACAGACATTTACTAATTTGTCCTTGTTTTCTTTCTTAATGCGTTTTCCCTGCTTGTATTTGGATCAGTTTTATGGGTTTGTACATAAATCTTGTAAATATTGATGACCTTAAAGGTAATAGACATGGACTAAATCCAGAAATTGTGGTCTTAATTTGTGGAAATTGCTCCCTCTTAAACTGTCTGGTCTAAATGCCCTCTGGTGTGTTAATTGAGCTGTAAATTTGACGGTGTGTCAAGGTCTCCCATTGAAAGTGTAAGTGTGTCAGGCTAATGGAAGAGGTCTTAAGAATGACTTGGATTGAAGGTCTTTCCAAAATTGAGCATTTCTGATTGAAGTAACTAAAGATGTATTTAACTTGTCTTTGTGTGGTACGACGGACAATCTCTAAATGTCTGTTTTTATGTCACAGGGCTGCGCGTCCTGGAAGTGGTATTTTCCCTTTCATTATGCTCCGTTTGCCTCCGACTTCAAAGACATCAAGGGCATGTTCAGCGATTTCGAGAAAGAGACCAAACCGGTAATTTGAAACATTGCCGCACTGCGCCAAAACAAATAGTGCATAAGTGTTTGTGTGTCAGTGCATTGTTCTTGTATTGCTTGATTTAACTCCGTCATCGTATTTCCTCATTTGTAGTTCAAACCTCTGGAGCAGCTTATGGGTGTATTTCCTGCTGCCAGTGGAAACTTCCTGCCACCAACATGGAGAGCTCTGATGACGGACCCAGTGAGTGACAGATTTACCTCTGACCGCTGCCTCTGAAATGCATTTTAAGTGATCGAGAATGCAGAGCTACATTTGATTTTGGAATTTTGAGAATTTAATTGGATCATGAAAAAAAGGCTTTTTTTATTTTTATTTTTTTTCTCTCAATACCCAATCGACAGATTTATTAGGGGCCAAGAACCTATTGTATCCATTTGTTTTCTTATTTCAGATTGTGTTCATTCCATTATTTTCTGTTATATATTCATTTATACTTATCATTAAATGTGCAAGACAAGCATTTTCCTTTCCTTTCCTTTTCCTTATTTTTTTCTTATTTTTTTAAAAATAAGATTATTATTATTTATTTGGGGGGGTTTTTTCTTTATTATATTGGCATGCATACTGCTCCATAATTGTGCACAGCAAGACCAAGGACATGTCTGAATGTAAATTGTATGAATTTTAAGATTCTTCATGTTTGTTTATTTATTTATTTTGTCTTTAACAGGAATCCTCAATCATTGATTTCTACCCTGATGACTTTGCCATTGATTTGAATGGGAAGAAGTACGCCTGGCAGGGTCAGCACTAAACTTTGAGCTTCACAGTCTGAACAGAAATGGCGAGTACTGTATTGTGCTTTCTGTCATTGTGATTTGCTCTTCTCCTCTCGACAGGTGTTGCTTTGTTGCCGTTTGTCGACGAGCGGAGGTTACGAGCAGCGTTAGCAGACGTCTACCCTGATTTGTCCTCAGAGGAGGGTGAGGCATATTCTTTTATAGCCAAACAGTATAAAAGTAGAAATACTGGCCAGTCATGTTGCATTTGTTTTTTCATTTAAAAAATGTGTTTGTGCTTAAGTGGTTTATCTTCAGTGTTGTTACCTGACTCTACCATCTGATGGTTGTTTTCAGTGAGAAGGAACAGTCTAGGAAGTGATGTCGTGTTTGTGGGGAAGTCCCACCCCCTTTGTGATTTCATCCGGGAACTCTACCTTGCAGAATCTCATGAGGTACTGGTCTTGCTCTGATTATAAAAACAAAGATCATTTACATAACATGAAACATTCCATTTTATTTCAGTTTTTGTCATTAGTACTTTATTTGAATGAAAATTTAAAAATGCTTCCTTAGCAACTAAATGAAATTAGTTTTTTCATCTTTATATTCTTTAAAATTTATATGTAAAAGTTTATAGGTGCGTGTGTATATTTATTCATTTTATATATAAAGTTAAGTAGAAAATACATCAAATATTTTATTTCAGCTTCATTTACTGATCTTCCTTTATAAACGCATATTGTGTTTTTACATTGTTCTCATTTTGTCATTTGTGCCAAAATGAGGAAATTCGCTTCTTTACAAGACCTTTAAAAAAAGGGGGGGACTTCAATAATTGCATGAAATGAGGTTTAAATAATGTGATCACATTATTGACCAAAATAGTCTTTTTTTTTTTTTTATAATCGGACAGCTTTTTCACAAATGGAATTGATCTGAACCAAAAGCTCTAGTGTAAATAATCCCTTTCACTGTTAACTAGTTACTCATTATAATGCATATTGGATGTTTATTAGTCCTTATAAAGCACATATTAATGCCATTTTCTGAATGACCATATTCTAGATCCCTTAACCTGACCCCACAACTGCCTTAATAACTATCAATAAGCACCAAATTAAGAGTTTATTGAAGGAAAACGTTTAGGTGATAGTGAATATCCCAAATCTAAAGTGTTATCAATAAACCCTTAGTCTGAGGTTTAATATTCCAATCCTCTCTCTCAAGGCCACTGAGATCCCTGCAGAACTTTGCCATGGAATCCAAGGTATATTAAATCTAGATGAAGACCCTATTCTACCAGATAAGTAAGGAGACAACAGATTTATTTAGTTTTTTTTATGCTTTTCCATGTTTTGTCATTACCTGGGCGATGTCTGTTGAGGCACTTGAAAGTAAAGCCTCACAAATCCTGTGAAACACCTCTTTTGTTTTCCTCAGACCAGTGGAGTCACCGATCCCAACGCTGAGAGACATCAGCAGCAACAATGCTGTTGGGTAAGAGTTGGTTTTACACATCGACCAATTATCAGCCAATCTCAAAGTGGTCAAATATCGTCTGATTCATAATCAGTATATAGATCTATATTCCTTAAGTTGCTGTTTTCATTTGGTTTATTAGTTTGTGTATCAGTCTGAGCTCTATGAGCTACTCAAGGACTCGTGTGTCAGGCATTGAAACATCGGCCTTGTTCTGCTGATATTTACTGGTTCCTCTAGAGGTCAGACACGACATGAATCACTGAGATGTTTAACAAAAACTTTAGATGAAGTCTGGATTGATGACGTTCCTCTGAATGGCTCTGGAATGAGATGTATCCAGGCATTGCACTTAAATGTTTGTACTTAATACTGATGGTTTCTGGTTGGCAGAATCAAATTCAAGGATCCGCAGTATGATGATGGTTTTGTGTTCAAGGCTATTATCCTAGCAGGGGCAAAGTAAGTGCTGCACTGTTCAGTATTAAGACCTATTGAATATCCACGTGAAAGCGAGTTTGAATGGGCTTTTCAGGGATGTTTTAATATTTTATATTTATGCGTTACAATTTCTCACTTCAGGATCCCTAACAAGGTTCTTAAACCGGGTGATTGGGAGCAGAGTAACCGCGGCTCATGGAGACCTCAACTGGGATTTAACCCAAACCGCCAACAAGCCCATCTGGACCAATCAGCTTTCAGAAAGCTCAAGTAAGTAATATAAATCCCACCCAGTCCATCAGTTTATTTGGTTGAGTTCTTGCATTTAATGCTTTTAAGTGGTATTGTGTAATAAGAAACCAAATTAGCACAATAGTTGGTATAAAAGGGCTAATTAAACATCTGGCGAATTCAGGCTTCAGTGACAAGAGATGAATTATGCATGGTGTTTAGAGGAGATGTATGCAGATGATGCCCACCAAAGACTTAATTTCTTAATGAAAGCTGTTATTGGGTGGTGCAGACAGGTGTTCTTAGACTTCAGATACGTCTGTGATCTCTAATTTTTCATCTTTATTTCATTAAGACTTTGTCTACATTTTTTGTCTGCATTTTAGATAGAAGTTATCAACCTTTTCAAACCCAAAACAATGTTATTTATCTTATTATGGTATTTATTAATATTTTGACTTCACTTTTTATATTTTTAGTTTTAATTTAATTTTAAGTTTTAGTAATTATGAGCTTTTGTCATTTGTATTAGTTTTTCAATTTAAAAAATATCATTAATTTTCTGTTTGGCCTTTATTTCTGTTTTAGTAATTTTAGTACTTGAACTTGAACTTTTGTCATTTCATTTTCAGTGATATACTAATGTAGTTTTTCTTTATGCTTTAATTTAAAATCTATTTTCTAGTTTAGTTTGCTTTTAGTTACAGTAATTTGATTTTATCATTTTTAAACATCTATTTGTTGTATATAGATATCTGTATATATCTGTTTTTATTTTAGTACTTTAACTTAAATTTGTTTTGTTTCAAGTAGTTGCCAAGTTAACATTTCTCATTTTCATTGAATTGAATTTTAAATATTGTATTAAATATTTTGTTCCAGGTAATGTTAATTTTAAGTTATAAATTGAATTTTATTTTAGCTTTATTTAAATTGCCAAAAACTATTTTAATACTTAAATTTTACTTACTAATAGCAACTTAATCCAAACATCCCTCTCCTAGACTCTGAGCCAATTCTGGGACAATCCAACCAACTATGGACCAGAAAACTAAAAAGAAACAACCCATTAAATTTAATGGGTATTTAAGATTAAATTATATACACTTTTTGAAAACCTCAATAAACTCCAGAGGCTAAAAACCCTGGTTCTAAATATATGTATAACATATCTTTGAGTTTTTACAACATTTTCAAAAAACACAACTTCTTTCCCCACAATTTAACCCTGGCAGGTTAAAATAAAGAAATAATTTGAAATTGAATAAATAATAACACATACAATACGCTTCTTACATTCCATAACTTTGCACATCTAAAGCATCTTCAATATCTCCATTCTGTAAGAATTCTTATTACATATGTAAGTTTTTATTTTATTTTTTTTTTATTTTTTTTTATTTTTCAAGAGCCAAACATGATATTAAGTTTTTCAGCCATAGTCCAATGGAAGGGCAATTCATATTTTTCCAGCACAAGGCAATAGAACGTCTTGCTTGTAATAAACACAAATCCACCTATTTTCTTTCTCTAGTGGGCAAAGAGCAATAGTCTTCATACATACTCAATTTACTTCCAAGTCCTATATTGTGTATTAAGAAACATAATGAATCACCCCTACCCAAAATTTCTGCACCTCCTCACATTCCCACACACAATGGAAAAATGTATCTTGAAGCTTATTACATTTAAAACACATCAGGAATATTAGGGTCAAAGTTATTTAATCTTACAGGGGTTACATGCATTATCATTAACCATTTATATTGTAAGAGTCTTAACCGAGAGTTCAAAGTTTGTGTTTGTGCATTTAAACACATTGTATTCCAGTCATCTACTGAGATATCCATATTCATATCTTGGATCCATGCTTGTCTTTTATTTTCAGAGCATTCTTTCTGATTTCCTCTTAGTATGTTATATAATTGGGTAATCCGCCCTTTAATGTAGCAATCTTGCAATGGGAATGTTCTTTAAACGTGTAAAAATGATGATTCTAAATGTATGTAAACTTCCATCTTCTGTTAATGGTTTCTCTCTCTCTTTTCAGTCATTATGGGGACAGAAATCAAGGGGGGGGTCTGTTTGGAGCCAGCCCACCTTTTGAGGCTCAGCATAGGGGTGGTCAGTACAGCAATGCCCCGCCCCCCAGAAACTATCACAAAGGAAAATACCGTCCACCCCAAAGAGACCACTACCCTCAAAACCAGTGTGAGTTTTACACTTTCCAAGAGTGAGAGACTGTCTGGTTGGAAATCATCTTTTAATTGTTTAAAAAAAAAAGACAATATTCTGTGTACTGCATATCCCAATAATCATTTGGATCTTAATAGCAACATGAGCATAATTTTTATTGTTGTTGTTTTCAACATCCAAAAAAAAGAGTATTTATTGGTCAAATATCCAGCAAAAATAACTTACAATGACATGTGGTTCCTCATACCAAGGCTTTTGTCGTACAGTCCACTCTTATTCCAGTGTCCCAGAGAATGTTCTTGTGTCTAAGCAGTGTTTAATACAGTAGTTTGGTGACATTGAGGGACAGGAGTCGCTCTTTACGTGTACAGTGACCTTCTGTCCTCCTCAGCGTCTCTGTCGCCCCCATGAGCGGCTCCCGTCTCCTGTGCGGCTCTCTTCCTCCGTCACTTTGATGTGGCAATTTGCAAGTTGATGAATAATCGCATCTGTGGGCGAATGGAAGCCGCCCTGCTGCCACTTGATGCAAATAGAGGTTTGGGGGTTTTTGCTGATCACTTCTGCTCTTCACTGGCCTGTGCGCTGCGGCCCTCATGCAAAACCCTCCAGTTAAACATACAGCACGCTAACAGCCGTCCTGTATGCCATTCATGCTTCTATGAATAAGGCAATCAAAGTAATTATTCAGGATTTTTGCTTGTCATTCTTCAGCTGATCTGAGAGATAATTTGGCTTTTTAGTCAATTTTAATAGTGACTTAATGTCAGTTTTTGGGTAGACTATTATTGTATTTGTCTAAATAGCACAATGTTCATGCTGCTCTTTTTCCCATATGTGTGGTGATTTATGATTAACAAACTCTAAAATGTAAGGTTTGTTTTTTGATAGGAATGATTACTTTTAATCAGCAGTGACCGGTTAAATTGATCAAAAGGGACATTAAAGACATATAATGTTACAAAAGATTTCCATTTCGTATAAATGCTGTTACTTTTAACTTTCTGTTCAACAAAGAATCCTGGAACAAAAAGTATCAGTTTACACAAAATATGAAGCAGCACAACTGTTTTCAACATTGATTTAAAAATATGAAATATTTCTTTACCAGCAAATCAGCATAATAGGAAGATTTCTGAAGGATCATGTGACACTAAAGAGTTATGATGCTGAAAATTCCGCTTTAACATCACAGGAATAAGTTACATTTTAATATATTCTAATAAAATATAAAATAACTTAAAAAAAATAGAATATGTAGGAGTAATATGCTGCTGAAAATTCTATTAGAAATATTCAAATCTAATGAAAAATAAATGTAAAAAAATAGAATATAAAATATTTATTATTACCGTTTTCACTGTGGTTTTGAAGAAAACATATATATGAGAAATCTTAATTGTTTTTGAGATCTACGTTTGGTTTTATTTATTTATTTATTTATTATCTTTAATGTTATCGTTTGATTCCAGCTTTTCTTGGACTTAAAATAGCCTTTAGTGCTGACATTGCATTATGCAACCTACTTCTGTGTCAATGAGTCTGATTTCCTTTTATATGTTTTTTTTTTCGTTCATGATGACGACTTAATGTAGTAGTACACGAGTCATTTATTAACTGACACGAGTCAGTTTCTGTGCAGGTTTTTATTTAATTTTTTTTGGTCCTCCTTGTTGCTCAACAGCCCCATTCACTTTCATTGAAAAGAGCAGCATGAGCATTTTCCTTAACATCTCCTTTTGAGATTTAGCTTTTCTGCAATTGAACTTCTCCTTTAACAGTTTCATCAGTCACGTCATTGCATTGATAAGCTCGTGATGTTTTCTCAGACCGCTCTGCTGGTGCTGTGTTTCTCTAGAGGAGTGTGTCTGTGTGCCAGTGACCAAATCCTTGTTAACTTTTCCCAGCTCGCTGTCTTTCTCCCTCTCCCTCCTGCGGTGTCGGCTCAATGCGGAGTTCCCGCGACACGCTGAAGGCTTTTGTTAACCTTAATCAAAACAGCTGGTGCTAAAGGACCAACTAGTGCATTACAGTCCTGCGGTCTTCATTCTATGGATATTGATAAGCTGTATTGTAGAGGTTCATTACAGGCTCATTACAGAGATCAGCGTCCATCTGTGTGTACGTCTGCGCTTTGGGACGATGTAATCCCTGTGTTAAGTTAATGAGAACACCATTTACTGTTGTGTTTTTAATGCTTAATCCTATTTGGGCTTTGTGTCAACTGGCTTTAACTTCCCAACATTCAGTGTGTGGACTGTGGATGGTGTTTATTGAGTCCAGGATGAATTGGCTGTAATTTTGTCTTTCGGTTGACTGGTTGTGAGATGAGCTGGGATGAATTAGTGCTTGATAATGGAGGTGTAAGTGGGTGGTCCGGCCGCTTTCTCTCTTTGGTCATTAGATCTCATACTGGTTTTTTTTGGAGGTGTTTATTGGCTGCCGAATTAAACGTCTATGACATCTGACGGCATCTGTTTTATGCTGTTGATCACCACAGAACAGTGTCTCTCGTCCTGCTTTTACAGTGATGCGTATACAATTAAAAGTTGATGGATGAAGACGCACTGTAGCTGAAATACACAATTCAATTTTTTTTCTTTTTCGTTTTTTTATGTTTGGTAACATTCACTTTGTAAAGTTATATTCAACTTTAAATCTCCATTATGACCAAAAAAATGAGGTCTGTATTGGGTAAGCATTGGGAAAGCATTAGTAAAGAAGTAGTTCACCCAAAAATTAAAATATAAACTTTTACTCACCCTCAACCATTAAAGATATAAGTTTTTCTTCATCGGAACAGATTTGGAGAAATGTATCATTCCATCACTTGCTCACCAAAGGATCCTCTGCAGTGAATGGGTGCCGTCAGAATGAGAGTCCAAACAGCTGATAAAAACATCACAGTAATCACCACACCAATCCATCAGTTAACACATTGTGGTGTGAAAAGCTGCATGTTTGTAAGAAACTAATCCATCATTAAGACTTTTTTTAATGTCAAACTATTGCTTCTGGCCAAATTATGAGTCCTCTATCCATAATTTTGCTTTCTCCAGTGAAAACCATCAAAATCCTCCCACATCTTTGTTTAGAACCGTTTTAGACTATTTTTACTGGTAAACCATATTTCTCTGTTCATTCAAACGAGACGACTTTTTCACTGGAAGCAACAGTTTCAAGTTGAAAATGCCTTGATGTTGTTTTTGAAAAAACATGCAGCTTTTGTGATGGTTTTTATCAGCTGTTTGGACACTCATTTTGACGGCATCCATTCACTGCAGACGATCCACTGGTGAGCAAGTGATGCAATGCTACATTTCTCCAAATCTGATGAAGAAACAATCTGCAGAGTTTAGCTCCAACCTTAATCAAACACGCCTGATCAAGCTAATCATGGTCTGCAGGATACAGGTAGGTATATATGTATGTATGTGTGTATATATATATATATATATATATATGTGTGTGTTATGTATGTAAATATATATTTTCTGGGTTAGAGCTAAACTCTGCAGGACAGTAGCCCTCCAGGATCAACGTTCCCCACCCCTGCCTTAAAGTTAATTAAATCAGGTGCATGCAACAATCTCCATTTCAAATATTATTTAAAGTTTAAATAAAAAAAATTAGTTCTTTTGTTAAAGATTTTAGTCCTGTTTTCTTGCTCAAAGAATGATTTTCACAACTTTTAGAGCTTGCTTGGGGGGGGGGGGGGGGGGCTTTTAAAGCCCTCTGCGCATAAAGACTTCCTTTTATAAGTGCATTACTGTAAATGCAGTTGTTTATTATTATTATTATTATTTTCTGTGTTAAAGTTCTGTTTGCATTGACGCTAGGTCTTTCTTTTTAAAGCTATAAAATCCCTTTGGCTTCCAAACAGGGAAATTATTTTGGTTTCTTTCCGTTGTTACTCCACCTTCAAGCCTACATTTGTAAATGACAGCTTTTTCTTTTGGGCTGAAGTTCTTTTCTTTGTCCCTCTCACACGCACACACACTCATCTCTGCTCCTGCCCCTATAAAACAAACAGCTCGGAGCCCCGCAGCTGGTGATCACCTTGGCAACGGTGGATCAGGAAAGAAGCCGCTTGCTACTTTTTTAAAGTCTGTCTTTGTGAAGGACCTGCAGCGCTGGAACTAGAGCACTTGAGCTCGCCACAGCGCCGGCTGATGAATGCTTATTTCATTTAGCACGGGAAGAAATGCAAATGTGCCACTTTTGACGCCCCCCCCCCCCCCCCCCCCAAACACTAAATCCTGTTCATATTACTGAACAACACAATTCACTTCATCTCTCAAACTGTTTTCCCTGAAATTGTAAGCTGATACAAATTATCTCATTTATTTAGCGTTAAAATCTTTTACCCCGCTGTAGCCTGGTGTGTGTGGCGGTAGTTGTTGTTTTGCTGCTTAATGTCTCAAAATAATTACCAATTTGATTTTATACAAAACATCCCACTCAGCAGTGCTTCATGTAGCATTTGAAATATTATCTTGCTTAGCCAGTTGTAGCAGCTCTTCAGAAAATCATTGTCGTTTTAGATTCAAGGTTCTGCATTAAAGCAAACAAATGAATTGGATAATTTATAAATCTGTTTTTTGTTTTTTTTGTTGATGTATTTATTTGCTTGCCTATCCAAAACTTGCTGCTAAAATGCTGGTGTTTTATAGGTGATGGCCAGTGTTTTCAGTTCCTCTAGGTGGTCTTTTGGTATTTTAATGGTTGCTAGGGTGTTGACGGTGTTTCAAATATGTTTTTCTTATTTCTAGGATATGTTTGTTTTAGTTGCTAGGATGTTCTAGTTGGTTGTTTGGTGGTTTCTTAATGTCTTGGGTGAGTCCATCTTCAATGTAAATAGCTGGGAAGATATTTTACAAGTTTTTTGTGACAGAAAAAAATGTTTTTAGATTTATTTTCAGTTTGTGGACTTTTTTATTTATTTATTTGTATTTATTTATTTTTTGACCTCGACCCAAGTTTGTGTTCTCTCTTCAAGACACACAATTTGATGAATCTTTCATGTTTCTAATGCCATTGTGCATTAATTTAACCACTACTTGGTTTTCAGTAATGGAACTGGTTTTAGTAAATGCCACTAATTGAACAAGTTTCCTGTTTTCATCTTCACAGATTCCAGACCGCCTCAAATGAACGCCGCCGCACCGAATCCCAGGTAAGACGTTTTCTTTGTTTGGTCCAGATGGTTACGGTGCACCTGTGACAGTACATTTCCAGCTGGTCTGGATTATGTGTGTCTACAAGCATACTAGGGCTGAAATGAGTATTCAACATTATAGACAACGTTGACTATTAAAAATAAATAAATTGTGGACAAATATTGTTGTTTGATCTCATGACCTAATGTAATGGCCTGCAATAACACTGTTTGACCATTGGGGCGTTGAAAGTGAAAGTGTCGTGACATACGGCCAAGTATGGTGACCCATACTCGGAATTCGTGCTCTGCATTTATCCCATCCAAAGTGCACACACACACCGTGAACACACACCCGGAGCACTGTAATTCAGCCCTCCCACATGCAGTCCAATAGAAGAAGACATGTAAAACCGAACCGGTAGAGTGAGGGAAAGTTTTACAAGACTACAAACAAAAAAATGCTGCCGTGTAAAGGCCCTGATATACTCAAGGCAGTTTATATTTGTTCCTCGGTTAGGGGTAAAAACTAAAAAAGGTTGGTATACGCAAACACCGCTTTACTGTTTGCAAACACGCGACGTTTCTGAGAGCGGCATTTAGATAGAAATACATGCTACACACTTCCCTCTGAATAACAAAATAAATGCAACAAACAATGACAGTAGTAAGAAAAGTTAATTCAATTCAGGTTTATTTGTGTAGCGCTGGACATTCACTCCCCCCACCTACAATCCCTGCCGGCCCGAGACTCGAACCCACAACCTTTGGATTACGAGTCCAACTCTCTATATAGGATACTATATACTTCCCTATATAGGGTACTTCCCTATATAAAGCATCGATGGTTGCACAAGCTCTGCAATCATCTCTCCAGTAAAGTTACATTGTTGCGTTTATTTATTTAAAAAAAAAATGAAATAGACTGCTTAAGCAAGCAGCTTATTAAACATGAAAAAATGGTGTCAGTGTCCCGTTCAATTAGAATTCTTACTTGATTGTCTGATATACAGCAGCTCTACATCTATATGAATATGTATAATTTAAGGCCATAAGTCTTAAATGCCTAAAATGGTGCAAATTTCTTATTTATAGTCTCAAGAGGTCTTAGATTTGGGGATGGAAAGACAAGAATCGATCACAATATGACTGGATTAAACTACGAAAGGCTATGATTTCACGGAGTAAATATGAGCTGCATGTTTCACTCTCAAAACTTGTCGGAAAACTAAAATTTGACCTATGTTTAATGCCTGATAAAGAAGCATTTGAATAAAGCTGTTACTGGGGAAATTGCTGTATTTCTGCTGTTACAAAGCGCCACCTACCTGCAGAGAACGAAAGTTGAGCTGTTTTTTTTGTTTGTTTTTTTTTAAGTAGTTGTAAATGAGAATCGGTGGATCGATAAGAAGCTAATATGCCTTTCAAAATATCTAAACATTAAGAAGGAAAGATATATTTGTTTTTAATTAACATTATAATTAAAGGGATAGTTCGTTAGACATCTTCGGAACACACATTAAGATCATTTTAAAGATATTTTCTTTGTGCACAAACAAATATTCTTGTAGCTTTGTAAAATTACGGTTGAACCCCTGATGTCACATGGACCATTTTAGCGATGTCCTTACTAGGTTTCTGTGCCTTGATTGTGGTAATATCCTTGCTGTCTATGGAAAGTCAGAGAGCTCTCGGATTTCATCAGACATATCTTAATTCTTATGGTCTTATGGGTTTGGAATGACATGAGGGTGTGTAATTAATGACAATTTTCATTTTTGGGTGAACTATCCCTTTAATACTCTTGACTCATCCCTTTTATTAAAAAAATGGTTTAAAGGTTAAATGTAAAGTTTTTTTTTTTTCATTTTTATATAACTTTGTTTTGGTGAATACCTTTATCTGAACTGTAAATCATGTTTCTTAAAGGGATTTTTACGATTTAACACTTTACCGTAGACATTGCCCTTTATTTTAGTCTTGTAATTACGTAAATTTGATTTTAGAAATCCTGCAGATACCTTGGAATAATCGATCAAAACCTACTGATTCATCTGTGAAATATTTTGAAATGACCGAACAGACTCCAGTTACCTTTCCTCTCCCGGTGTTAGCGGTCTTCCTGTGTAGGGTACGAGTTATTGATGTTCTTCCTGGGGGGGCCGGACTGAATTAGTTTCTCTGCGTGCTAAACAAATGTTCTCTTAAAGAGGTTTGCAGGGCTTAATGAGGCAGCACTAATGCGGCTGTGCTTCACCGTCTCTTGTGCGCAGGGGCCACTGGGGGCCGTACAGAGCCGCCATTGATTCTGGCTCCAGACCACTTCAGTGACTAATCAGCTTCTTTTGGTTCAACTTTTTAGGCCCGGCAGCCCATTGTGGCCCTGTGTCACCTTAGGTCAGTAGTTATTAGAGCAGAGTTTCTTTAACCGTTCGGGACGGAGCCGAATGAAACGCACAAGGAACCTGGAGGAGGGATTATGGATTCCTCAGGAAGATTGTGAGCTGTGTCAGTAATGAGGGATGCTGATGTTCAGCTCTCTTCTTTAAAGAATGATAGATGTTTAGGTAGGTGAGCTGGTTTACGGTCGAGCGCAGGTTGCAGCCGTGTTATTTGGAGCATTCGGGAGACTTTAGACTAGTTTTGATGGTGATGAGTGAAGTGGGAATAAAAGAAGCCTTTGCATTTCAAAGCCACTTCAGCTGAAATCTCATTATTTGTACTTGCTGGATTTGAGATTTGTGTGGTTTCAAATGAAAGATTAGGGTTTCCGTGGTCTTGGAAAACCAGAAAATATCAGGGAATGATAAAAATGTGATAATTCAAGCCTCAAATAAGTCATGTGAATATTTTTAGCTAAATATGCATAACTTTTAGGGTCAGTGAGTTTTTTTTGTTTTACGTTTTTAAAAGGCTCTTCTGCTCAGCAAGGGTGCATGTATTTGATCAAGAAACTGTGAAATATTATTACATTTTATAAAAAAAACAATTGTGAATACATTTGAAGATGTAATTTATTCTTGTGATCAAAGCTGAATTTTCAGCATCATTACTCCAGTCTTCAGCGTCACATGATCCTTCAGAAATCAGTCTAATATACTGATTTGCTGCTCAAGAAACATTTTTGATTGAGTGTTGAAAACCGTTGTGCTGCTGCTGCATATTTTTGTGAAAACTATGATCCTTTTTTTTCCAGGATTCTTTGAATGTTAAAAAAATATATTTAAAATTGAAAATCTTTTGTAACATTATAAATGTCTTTACTGACAGTTTTGATAAATGTATTGCATTCTTGCTAAATATAACCTCTTTTTAACTACAATAAAAAGATATAAAATATTGAAAATATTTAGATGCTGTTAGATTTTATTTATTAACATTACACCCTACTCTCAAATGACTGAAAATGAATCAGTAAGTCTTAATGTCTGGCAAACAATGGAAATTTCTTTAAAAAAAAATAAATTCTAGACTTGCTCTAATTGTGCCTTTTTTTTAATCAGGAATTTGTTTTTTAGCTACTTTGTTTTTTTTTTTTTATTTTTTTTTTTTATTTTTTTTTTTTTCTCTCCCTGCTGAATCTTCCTGAACACTTTTCTCTCTCTCTGCTGTGAGTGTTTAAAGAGACCATTGTGTTTGCTGAAGCGAGTCCTCTGATCTTCACAGGTTCCAGCATGGATCTCACGGTTGGGATCGGGCCATGCAATCCCAGAGCACTGCGTACCAGCAGAACCAGCAGAGAGGACGAGGAGAATGGAGACCCCCTCAAAACCAGCAGGACAGCCGCAGAGGAGGACAACAGCAGGTCTGACCGCCGCCTCATCATTTAAATGAAAACACGCAGGTGTAAGATCTCATGCTCATAGAAAGCTCTGTTTTGTCTTTCAGGGGTGTGGACAGGGTTATGGGTTGCCTCCACCATCACGACGCTACAACTGGAAGTGAACTCTCAGCCTTGTGTGAAAAAAGGCTTCTTATTTTCTATTCCATGCAAACGTTGTCTTTTTTGGGCTGTTAATTTGTAAAGATGTTTTTTTCTTGTTTTACTGACTAAATGTTCTTATGTACTGATTTTTAAGAATATGCCTGTAAAACTTATGAAATACACATAAGAGACAAGACTGCTGAGTTTTGCCTTTTCCTTGTTTGTGTGTTTTATTAGGAATTCATTAGGTACCCAACTTTTTATGGAGATCTATTTATAAACTCCTAATAGCTGTGCTGAACAGAGTCAGTTTTTTAGTCTATTTTAATCTTTAAATGAATATTCATTCATCTGTTGGTAATTGTAAATGCAGATTGACATTTTGAGTGTTTAAAATGAGTCTTGAATTAATGGATTAAACGGTAATAAAACAGTGGACTAAAATGTATGAAAATGACCAACATGAGTAAATCTGCTATTTTTAAAAAGCTTTCATTTTATTTTTGATCTATTAGACAAGTTTTTCGTTAAAATCATGTCAAATTAAATTGAGCAATGCAAAAATAAAGGTCAATATACACATGATTTAAATATATGTAATAATTTGGGAAACAAACTGTTTCTTATTAAATGTTTCATAAAGAAATACATTTCATGAACGGTAAAAAATAAAATGTTGGTTTAACATCGATTGTGGCTTTTCAGTCGGAATTGAGGGAAAAAAATATAACTGCTTTCAAAATTTATAGCAAATAAAAGTACGAAAAGATATTGGTCTTTGTTTTTTTTCGCCTCAGATAAGTGTTTTTGCACGGTTAAATGTAGTGAAATTTCACTCAGAAATGCTAGAAAGTTTCGCAATTAATTGCAAAGAAACATTAAGTAAAACACTGAATTAAACGTTACATTTTGAAGTCTGAAATAGTTTAATTTACAACTTAGAAAAAACTGTTTTAGCGTAGGCCTATATTTAGTCTGACCGAGTGACCATTTAGATTTTCTTGGTCTGAATTATAATTACTATAAATAATGCTGTTTTATTTTTTATTAGCAGCTATTATTTATTTCTATTAGACATGTAATGCATAGCTGCTTGTTTGCTCGATCAAACTTTTTGAGTAACCAAAAAAGATTTAACTGCATTCAAGTGGTTTCTTTCATATGCAGCACTCATATTTATTGTTTCCTTTTAAACTTCCAAAAGACTTCAAGAACGCATTCTTTGTCCAGTGTTAGATATGTACACAAAACATTTCTTCATCTACAGCTCATATTTTACAAAGCAACAAAACTGATGTCGGATTAATGGCATCACGCTAGACTAGTCTTCATCACACACTCCTCATCCGCACCAAAGATTTTCATTCAATAACAATTTAGTTACAACCCATACAATTCACACTGCATCAGACGAATGCTGTTGTTGTTTTTTTAATTGAGTTTTAAAAAAGGTCTTTGAGGAAATTCAATTGTCGTAATCATCATGGTCTGTGTGGTAAAAATGCTCGCCGGCGGAAATATCACCACGTTCTTCCGTACAGCAGGTTGGAGCTCACCATGCCGCTGGTGTACTCGATGAGCGCGGCGTCAGTCTGAGAGAGGCTGTTCATCAGAGGAGGACTGGGTGACATTTCCTCCAGATCCTCGGCCGAAGCTAAAGTCTCGCTGCCCAGCACGCTCTGCACCTGCTGATGGACCGACGTCGGCGTGCTGGAGCCGTTCTGGCACGGTTTACCGTCTTTAACCAGCACCGGCACTGCAACGCGCCGCGGCGACTGCTGCGCGCACAGGTTTCCGCTGTCCTGCTGCTGCTGCTGCGACACTTTATCCTTCGCCTGGCGTTTCATTTTATACCGGTGGTTCTGGAACCAGATCTTGACCTGGGTCGGGGTCAGGTGAATCATGCTGGCCAAATGTTCCCTCTCCGGCGCCGACAGATACTTCTGCTGCTTAAAGCGGCGCTCCAGCTCGTACACCTGCGCCTGAGAGAAGAGCACCCGCCGTTTCCTCCGCGGCGTCGCGTGTAAAATCACCATAGATTTGCTTGCATCCATGCCCGGTAATGTTCCCATGTTCATGCCCGCCGAAGGACCCATAAACCTGGAGACTTGAGAGAGCAAGCACATTAAAATGAACATCGACGGGTAGTTTCAAAACCTTGTGCAGTGTTTTGAACCCTAACACACACACGCACACAAAATTGTAAATAAAGCTTTTTACAAGAAAATACTAAAAACTTTTTTTTCAAAATTTCACTTTTAATTCAATGTTACTTTCCGTTTATTTGTGAAATTTACTAGCACTTGAGTAAAGAGTGTTTCTGAAATTTATTTTCGTTGTATTTGGCATGAAACTAAAATATATTTAATTTAATATCAAATAAATATAAATTATATTGCATTTATAGCCTAAAGCCGATTAGATATTATTTACAGTTTGTTTGTTTGGCTACATAACGTACATAGGCTAGGCCTATTAGAAATTAAATCGAATTAAACAAAAATGATTTACAATCCAAAGCCGAAAAGAGAAAATAATTAAATTCTATCAACACTAAACCTTGATTTATTTTGAAACAATTTTCACTTAGAAATTTATCAAAGAAAACGGCAAGTAACATTGAAATAAACATGAAATTTAATTCAATGTCCAGAAAGACCGAAATAAACGATATAGGTTACGTTCTTGTAAAACATACTGAAATAATGTTTTATTTACTAATAACTTCTTTATTCTTTATCATCTACCTATCTATCTATCTAGGCCTATTTGTTTATCGTATTATTTCATATTAAATGCGCAGGTTTCTAGGCAGTGGACTTGCATTATGTTATTTATTCTAAAGAAAGAAATGCATTCATAACAAATTCCATAAGCCTCTATAATATGACAGCTTGACAGTGTGTAAACAAATAGCTAATTCAATACAGAAATCTTTGCGGTTCTAAATGGCAGAAGCCTTAATAACATGACATTTTTAGATGGATTTTGATCCGTTAAGGCATGCAGGATGATTCTATTGATCGGACTCACTTGTTGGGTATCTGGGCTCTGGGTTCGATCCGTACCAAGCCGTGGCCGTCGCGCCGTTCCTCATGCTCTCCTGATAGGACGGCAGGTCTCCCATGGTGCCGATAGTCCCGTTGCAGTATCCTCCCATGGCGTTGTGCGAGAATTGCGAGTGCGGCATGTGGTAGGTGTTATGGCTCATGCTGTGCTGCTGCAGGTTCGACTGAGACACCTGAGTCTGTCTGTATAGAGGAGACGCCAGGCTCGCGCTACTCTCCATGGCTGCAAACTTCTTGAAGGTCTCCTCGATCGGGCTCAAAATATCGCTCACTGAGAAAGGCGTTGAGTGTTTGGGGCTCAAGGACATGGTTCAGCCCTCGAGCGAGTTTGCTGAAGTTGCCACAAGCCCGTGGATGCGCGCGCTGCCGCCAGACGCCAAGTGTCCGCCGTGCGTAACCGCGTTCTCCGAGGTCCGATTGCGCGTCCTGGAAGCTCTTATTTCTGCCTTATTCCCGTCAGACCGCGGGTTTACGACAAACACGGGGGGCGGAGCGACGAGCCAAACGAGCCATTGACATCCTAGTAATTGAAGAAAATACTCACGAAGCAAAAAATACGCAAAGAATGCCATCAGAACGGCTCCGCTCGCAAATTTGTATCATTTTGAGCTTCCAAGTGGCGTCAGATTTTTTTTTACATCAATCTATCTAAGCTTTCGCATTATGATAAGTGGCGAATTCTCCTCCAAACATCGGAGATTTCTTTTTAGACGAACTTGAGAGCTCGGTTTGACACGCAGTGCGTCAGAATCGGACGCTCAGGTTGGACAATTTCACTTGTGATGATAGTTTATTCTAAAACCACAAGGATGACATATTTATTTGGTTTGAAATGGCGGCACCAAACCACAACTATAATCAGAATGAGCTTTATTGGGCAAGTATGTTTACACATACAAGGAATTTGTTGTAGTGACAGAAGCTCCACAGTGCAACAGAAAGACAGCAACAGGACACAGATAATAAAAGAATAACAACAATTAACCAAAAGGCAACGTACAAAGCAGCAAAAACACAATATATAATATAGACAACTATGTATGTACAGGTCAAGTATGTGCAAATTAGAAAATAAAGATAATATTAGTGAGTGTGGTGAATGGATAGTGTATTATAGTTGTGTGCTCCACATTTATTGTTGAGTGTTCATGAGATGGATGGCCTGAGGGACGAAACTGTTCCTGTGTCTGGTCATTCTGGTGCACAGAGCTCTGTAGCATCGACCAGACGGTAACAGTTCAAAGAGGTTGTGTGCTGGATGTGAGGGGTCCAGAGTGATTTTACCAGATTTTGACAATGGAGTCTATGTGAATATCCCACTTCAGGTCCTGAGAGATGGTGGTACCCAGGAATCTGAATAACTCCACTGCAGTCACAGTGCTGTTCATGATGGTGAGTGGGGGGAGAGCAGGGGGGTTTCTCCTGAATCCACTATCATCTCCACAGTTTTGAGCGTGTTAAGTTCCAGGTTGTTAAGACTGCACCAGACAGCCAGCTCCTTAACCTCCTGTCTGTAAGCAGACTTGTCACTGTCCTGGATGAGGCCGATCAGTGTGGTGTCGTCTGCAAACTTCAGGAGCTTGACAGAGGGGTCTTTAGATGTGCAGTCGTTGGTGTAGAGGGAGAAGAGCAGTGGGGAGAGTACGCAGCCCTGAGGAGCTCCAGTGCTGATGGTTCGAGTGCTGGATGTGAATTTACCAAGCTTTACTAACTGCTGTTTGTCTGTCAGGAAGCTGGTGATCCACTGACAGACGGAGGTGGGGACGGAGAGCTGGGTTAGTTTATTCTGAAGGGTTTCCGTGGTGTTAAAAGCGGAGTTGCTGCAGGATGAAGTGCAGTCCCATGTTGACTGCATCATCCACAGACCTGTTTGCTCTGTAGGCAAACTGCAGGGGGTCCAGTAAGGGTCCGGTGATGTCCTTCAGATAAGCCAAAACCAGTCTTTCAAATGATTTCATGGCCACAGACGTTAGAGCCACAGGTCTGTAGTCATTAAGTCCAGTAATTTTGGGTTTCTTTGGGACAGGGATGATGGTGGAGCGTTTGAAGCATGAGGGGACTTCACACAGCTCCAGTGATCTGTTGAACACTGTTAATTCAGTGTGTTCTTCTTCAACCTAGAAAAAAACCCTCTAAACTAAATAAAGCCTATAGTTTCAATTTATACACAAGTATGAAATAATTTTAAACGTTATAAAACGATTCTCAAAACATAAATGTGGTTTAGTAAAGTATTCACGCGTATTTTTTGTTGTTTTTTTTATTACAAGATCATGATGCAACAGCCAATTTAAAGTTTATGGCTAGAATTGTGGGATTTTTCAGTATGCAAATTGAGGACCCTTTAACCCTGTAGAATATGAAGTCAGAGGGCATGGCCAACAACCACAAAACACAGCCGTGTGTTTCCAGCTCCACAGTCCGCAGAGAGCAACCTGCAACTAAAAAAGCGAAGGAAAAACTTTCTAAAGAGTGATAATTCGTATAATTCCTGCATTCATTGCCTTGGATTTCTCAGGAGTCAAAAGCAGAGGTTCGAAATGAAAGCTCACAAATACAGCAGGTAATCAATCAATATGTGCTTGTTTATAGTTGAATAGTGAAATAAGAAATGGTCTGGACGAAAACACAAAGCAAAGCATGTTTTGCTGGATGCTTCCCAGCAGCGGGGCAGAATTTAGTTTATTAGAATTCCTTCGTGATCATTTAAATCTGATCATCTGTTTTTGTTGTTTTTGTTTGATAAGATCTTAACATCGGCACGTTTTGTGATTCAAATGAGTCCACATGGAAGAGGATTGTGCGGTTTTTTGTTTTGTTTTTTTGTAAACGAACGAATACTCCCGATGTTTATTTGACCGTGTAATCTACATATTAAACGCGCACAATTAAAGAAATGCGATTCAGAAAAGGTCATATTTTATTTATTCAACCGTGAGAATGCAAAATAAAGCATGTTTAAAACGTCACCACAAATACAAGTCCTGAAACAGTTACATGAACGTCATGAAACATTTGGAAAGGTCAGAGGCGCGTGGCGCGCAGCTCATGCAATGATGTAAATAAATAACACGGGTTATCCACATTTTTAAACACACTCAGACCTGAAAGGACTTCATTTTAGGTGCGTTTAACGTCAGAAATAAACTGGATTTGTGCAATTTAACAGACCTTCCAAAACAGCAAAGAACGGTTTTAATTGTTTGCGTAAAATACGACGAGAACAAACAACCTCACATGAATTTATTGCCTACTCTGTTATTTTTGTTTGTTACTGATGATATCAGCTTTAATATTTTAAAAGATGTAAACCATGACTTTTGTCATCTCAAAAACACCTTTGGCCTATATTAAAGGTTTATTTTCTGCGCGTAATGAAATCGTGAATCAGCTGTTAAATATTTGTGGCTGAGAGGTCCAAATCGGAAATCAGAAAACAACGACTTTTCTTTGTTTAATGGCCTTTATTTTATCCTCCAGAGTCTTGTGCACGGTGAATCTCCAGGTGTACATGTGGCACCGTGGCGCTCTTGAGGACGCATTCCAGCCTGTGATGAGGTGAAAGGTCCAACGCAAGTGACAGAGCACTTAAACAGCCTTTCTTCTGCTGCCTCCCGCAATTAATGTTATTGAAGGACTGAAATGATGCTAATAGTTAGACAGAAAGCCTCTGGCAGTGTGCAAACCTAATTTTTCATTGCATTTGAATAGAATCGCGTTGATAAAAATGTGTAAGTTAAGGAGAATTCCCTGCGGTGATTTCAAATGAGGTAAGGTTTGAATGAATGTTAATAAAACCATTAGCCTTTGGAACTGTTTTAATGCCTCTACATGTTTCTTTATGAGCTCTGCGAACAGATTTGTTTGACCTAATAAAGACTCGAACTGAGTTGTAAGCCTGAGCTCGGTGTTTAGAATCGATTTTATACTAACTTCAAACATTCTAAAAAGACAAAATATGGTACATTATTTCTAAACGACTATTCGTCATCATTTACGTTAACATGTTTGTTATTAAAAAAATAATAATAATAATAATAAAGATGGAGTGCATGGCATAAATACTTTAAAATAAATATCTAACGAAATGAAAATGGGACACAGTCTTTTGAAACTTAATATTTAATATTTTCTACTACTTTACTTGAAGCGACGGGGAAACAAAATATGCCAATTGAGGAATTTACCTTAGCAATGTCATGCAGTTTGGGAAAGAGGCGATCTGAACGTTTTCGAGTTTTAAAATGTATTTATTTTGTTAATTTCTTTGTCGCTAACAAAACTACAGAGGTTGTTGTTTCACATTAAATAGGTTCTTTTCTGCGCGTCTTTAGAAAAAGTAGCCTAAAGCATAAGGAAGTTTAAAGACCGTAAAACTTTAGATAGTTAAATGTAGGATTTCATGACCAGATTAGCTGCTGTAATTTATACAGTTCCTTATAGATGATGTTTTTCTGCAGAATTCCAAATGCTCGTGATCACGTTGCATGTTTATTGCGTTTATTATGCATCTTAAATCTCAAAAACATGCTATAGACTCATATATAATATTTAGTATGCACAATTTATATAAAGCTTTATAAATAAAGTTTAAGATAGTCAACAAACAAATCATCTCCCGAGTAACGTTTTTAGAGATGTATTTCGATATCGCCAATTTCATCTTTAAAAATTAGGCTGATTTTTATTTTTATTAAAAATGCACAATATGCTCTGTAACGTGTCAGGTAAAACACTAACACCCATGTCAAATAAACAAGACTTCTGTCCACAGACAGGCTATTAAAGACTAAAGGTTCTTTGGATTTTATTCAGGGTAGAGAAAATCGAATGTTTATGGCTAAATCATGCTTTAATCAAACAATAAATAATGTTGGTTTTGATTAATTATATAGCCTAGCTTTCAGTCACGAAAAATTGTGATTGTTGCCCCTTTTAATCTAAGCTTCTGTCAGGTAAATTATAAATGAAGATTTCATGAAACCTTGCTGTGCGAGAAGCACATGGAAACATAGACATTTTCCATGATTTTATATAAAAGAAAACTGTACTGATTTCAATATATTATTGGATAAAGAATCTGTGATTGTGGTTATGAATTAAGTGTGATATGTGATAATTAAATTTTAAACATTTGATTTTATTTCCCCCACACTGTTGCCAGTATAATGTGTTTTACAAGTAAAATAATTGTATTACGTCAAAGTAAATTGCGCTATTAAGGCTGTTGTGGAATTTATACACTGTAAAAAGTGATAAATTGCCTTAACTTAATAAAATTGAGGAAACCCCTTGCCTTAAAATGATCAAGTAAATAATAATTTAAAAAATTAAGTTAAGTGAATTGTCAGGTTCACTTAACTTATTATTTTTTTTATTATTATTATTTACGTGACAATTTTAAGGCAAGGGGTTTCCTCAATTTTATTAAGTTAAGTCAATTTATCACTTTTTACAGTGTAGGCATATATAATATTGTTTTTTTTGTTTGTTTTTTTATCTGTCTTTTTAATTTACATTATAAAACAAGGACACTAGCAACTTGGAGTAAAAGCTTTGATGCAAATCTTACAGAATATTATCCAACCAACGTCTGTATCAGAGATTTGAAGCAGAAATATAAGCAATATCTCAATATAATATCTAATATATAAGATATATATAATATACATCTCTTACAAATGAATCTAAGTAAACATTTTTTCCCAGTCCAAATATATCCAAAACAAAAGGTATGGGGTTTTAGGCCATGTTCTCTGTTGAATTCACATCTGACCTCTAATCTCCTCCCCCTCTTCAGCTGAGCTTTCCATCAGTTCTTTCTCACATACCTACCCACCTTCTGTCCCTCTCTTTGTCCTTCCTCTTCCCCCTTACCTAAAGCAGCAAATCTCTCAGGCTCTCTCTTTCTCTCTCTGGGGTTTAAATGAGATGAGGAGGCCAGGCAGCTGAGCTCCTGCAGCATTTGAAGAGGCGACCCACTTTGTCCACTTTAAAGACTCGGTTCGGACCACCTGGCATCCCCACAGCTGACCCACATCACCCCATCAAACCTGTCCCTAGACAGAATTTATTATTATTATTATTATTATTTAAGTTTTCTGTTCAGGTTGTGTTTTGTTTGGTTTAATCTGGTAATTAGATAGATAGATAGATAGATAGATAGATAGATAGATAGATAGATAGATAGATAGATAGATAGATAGATAGATAGATAGATAGATAGATAGATAGATAGATAGATAGATAGATAGATAGATAGATAGATAGATAGATTCATTAAATAATATGCAGTATTTATGTTCTGGCAATATTGCATGCAAATAAATTATAAAGCAGGCTACATGGAGATGATAGATAGACAGACAGATAGCAAACATTTATTTCATTTCATTCCTCTCTGTTAAATACAAAGCATTTGTCTGTCATAGATCATATTTTCATGTAAGTTTTTACTGGAATGATTGTTTTATGCTTATTTATGCATCTGTGTCAACACTCGACTGCAATGAAGGACATCAAGATGAACTGACATTTGCTTTTTCCTTGATATTTGCTGAAGTAAGCAGATGTTTTGTGAAGATGTTTGTCTACATAAGAGCCCTCGAGAAAGCTCAGAGCATTCAGGTACATCCACACACAACCAAATGACATCTGACTTTACGTGGAGACGTTCAGGTTCAGCAAACACAACCACACAAAAATAAGTTCTGGATCAGCAGAATCACAACATCTCTCCCACTGCCATCACTTCAAAACACATGACTCAGAAAGAGGCACCAGCCAAAACGTCTCAAGTGAGATCTAAGTTTAAAGGGGGTTTTGTTCTTTCTTTTTTCATTTTTGATTCCCCAAACAACCATTTATTGAACAGTTCTTTGAAAAACCTTTTTTTTTCTCAGTGTGAAGAATATTTTAATAAACAAAAATCTTCTGTGCAATGAAAAGGTTCCATGGATTCAATAGGATTAAACCATGTGATTAAACAGCAACTAATAGGACCAATTTTAAGATGCAAGAGAGTCTTCTACACACATGAACAGATTTTAGGATGTAGTAAAGTGATTAAAAGTGATTTAAAGTTTCAAAGCGTACATTTACACATGTTCCTTCTCCTTTTGGATCACTATGAACACAAAACTGATGGTCTACTGCAGTGGTTCTCAAACCTGTCCTGAAATACCCCTAGCCCTGCACATTTTGTACGTCTCCCTCAACTCATCAGTTCATTAGTGGAGGCTGTAAGAGAGGGGTGTCCAAACTCGGTCCTGGAGGGCCGGTGTCCAGCAGAGTTTAGCTCCAACCCTAATTAAACACACCTGAAGCAGCTAATCAAGGTCTTACTAAGCTAGAAGCTTCCATGCAGGTGTGTTGAGGCAAGTTGGAGCTAAACTCTGCAGGACACCGGCCCTCCAGGACCGAGTTTGGACAGCCCTGTTGTAAGACCTGAAGTGGGTTTATTAGAAATAGGGAGACATATAAAATGTGCAGTGCTGGGGGTACTTCATGGAGAGGTTTGAGAACCACTGGTCTACTGTTTTGGAATGTCGCCACCTCCAGGGCAAGGAAAATAGAACATTCCGAATGTTCAGCCTTCCATTTACTTTCAAAGCAGCTTTAGAATTTTAAGATGTATTTATTTTTTTAATTATACACAAGGTGCATCTATTTTGGAACGGGAAAAAAAAGTATTTCGCATAAAAAAATTTAATTTGTTTTGCGACGTTCAGGCGTCACGTCGACGTCGTATCTTCCCCATAGGCTAATTGTACAACATTGAGCTCTTTAAAATAAAAACAAAAGTAAATGAGGAATCCAATGGTCAGTTGTTTGTGAGGGCAAGGTGAAAATGATCAAGATTAAAAACATGCTTTTCATGAAGAGATCAACTGAGACAAGGTCAGTTTTGAGATGATAGGTCAACTTTAAAATCTGAGTACTTGAAAGTTTAAATTTAAAAAATAATTGTCTAATATCTTTTTACCATAAAAGCTTTGCAAAAGGCATCTTTGAATTCAATTTTGTATTATTGAATTCCTTTAGGTTGTACAGTTAAAGATGCATTAAATGTCATCAAATTGATTATCTTTATTTCAACTGGACATGTTCATTTTAGTCCAGAAACTTTGATCGTGAATAAGCCTTTATTAGGCTACCAACAGCAAGACAGTGCAGTCACTATCAGTTCTTCAACAGTTTAAATAAGCATGTGGACTTCTTTGTGGATTTATCTTTTAATATATGCTGGGTTGTATTTCTGTTTAGCTTTTGGCTGTAAAATCGTCTTTTGAAAGTTTTGCATGATCGAACGCATTTTTATGTGAGATGTAGGCGTGGCCTATTTGCAGTATTCTGTTAGCCAGAGCTGAACAAAAACTATTTTGGTCTGGTTTGAATCTCAACTGAATGAAAAGCAGATTCTGTATTTTTAGTGCTTGCTCATTACAATATCTAGGCCAGAGCCACGAATAACTGCATAGCAGTTCTCGTTGAAGTCATTATGAAATACAATACTGCCACCTAGTGGTCATTGAAGAGAGTGCAGTGCGCGCGCGTCTCATGATAGGCACATTTATCAGCTTGGCCAGTTCAGAGATCTTTAGTGACCGCAGTTTCTTAGGTGTCTTTCTTTTTTTGCTTGTGGCACAATAAAACCAACTACTTGATCTAAGGAAAAATTCACCCAGTGCCACCGAAACTCTCGGAAGTAAGACTTTTGTGACAGAAATACTCTGTTATACGTCCAAATTGTTATTTGAAACTTTGTCCATGCATAGCATGAGAATTCATCTCTTTAACAGTGTAAACAACTCTGTATGCATGAAACAGCACTGAACCCCCCCTTTAACAAAAATGCCCCAATTTAAACAAAACTGACCCATGGTAAATTCCACGTTTTTTGTTTGTTTGTTTGTTTGTTTATGTGTAGCATTTGATATATATATATTTTAATTATATTCTTAGTATTTTCTACTCTGTCCCATTGTTTGTTTAATAGGCGTATATCTGTATAGGGGGATTGTTTATGAAACAGCTCAAATCCGTCCAGAAAACAACTTTTATGTGGTTAGAAAAAAAGTTGCCATGAAAATCGATTGTGGGGACAAGAAGGCCTATCTTATTGAAAAAATGTATTTTTGATAGGCCTATACTGACAATATGGCGACGGGAAGATAGTCCTGAATTTGAATAAATAGCCTACGGCACATTGTTCTAGTATTTTTTTTTCTACTGTTATACTATTTTAAATTATTTTTCTCGCAAACCAACTGTTGCAGAAAAAGAACAGATTTAATCACAAAATAATATCGAGGACGCGCGTGGTTATTTACAGACGCTATAACCACACACACACACACACACACACACACATTCAACAAAATAAAAAATAAATTAATAAATCAAATATTTCGCTTTTGCGCGATGTTCAGAAAAAAAACAGTTTATTACCGGTTAGTCAGAATAATTAATAATTTCAGTACAAATAAAACAAAAAACAACAGTTGCAAAATGCTCTGAAACTAATTAATTTCTTAAACGTTGTCAAATTGTCAGTAACCTACTTGTAATCTTGCTCAATTTGACGAAAAGTGACACATTTGACCGTAGAATATGAATTAAATGTACTCATCAATACACTGTAAAGCATAAATATATATACAAACAACACTTTTACGAAATGGTGATGTCCCAGGTTGTATTACAGTTTTATCGAAAATAAAATTAAGCAACATTGGAAAAAACATATAAAACACATTTAAAAAAATATATTTCCACATTATAGAAATATAGCCTTATTAGTGAAGCGAAAGTTCCGCTGCGTAAAAAGTCAAGTCAGCTTTATTTATATAGTACTTTTAACAATGCAGATTGTGTCAAAGCACTTAACAGTATCAAATAGATAGGATAGAGTGTCAATGTATAATAATAAGATTAAACACTCAATTTTCAGTTAAAGGCATTTCATTATTGAATTCAGAGATGTCATTGTCTAGCTCAGTTTAATTTAAATAGTATCTGTGAAATCAAATTGACGATAATCACTAGAAATTAAGTGTCCCCAACTGAGCAAGCCAGAGGCGACAGCGGCAAGGAACCAAAACTCCCTCTGTGACAGAATGGAGAAAAAACTCTCCATAAGAAGATCTTCACCAGGACCAAGGCTGCATGTGGCCCAGATGACTGACAGATGTCAGATGTGTCATGACGCTGGAGCAGATGTTGTGACAGTGTTGAATTTGAGGGAATTGCTTCATATTAAATGCACTATATTGTGCCGCTGCTGGAACAGTAGCAGTGATGTTCTGAGGACTGAGAACATGGCACGGTCTTCCGTCCCTCACCAGAACGGGAATAGAAACCCGGCGCGGAGAGAGCAGATATGGGTCCGTTCCTTTCTCAGCTCGGGCTCTTTTCACTTTGTACCGATGGTTCTGGAACCAAATCTTCACTTGCATTGGAGTCAATTGTAAGACCTTAGCTAGATGTTCTCTCTCAGGCGCGGATAAGTATCTCTGTTGCCTGAAGCGTCTCTCCAGTTCAAACGTTTGAGTCTTTGAAAACAGGATTCTCCTTTTGCGCTTTCTCCCCGAGTCCTCTGAACTCTCTCTGTCCCGATCAACAGACTCATCCGTGGACAGTTCTGGAGTTAAATCCTCTTGAGATGCGGATGGCACTGCTGAAAATACATAATTATTATTTAAAAAAAAATGCATATTTGTCATTATTAATGTAGGCTAAAGTAATAACCTATAAGAGTCATCAGAAATGAAAAACCTTTTTAATATAGATCATCATACACTCTTAAAAATAAGGTTCCAAAATGGAGTTTTCGTAGCGATGCAATAGAAGAACCGATATTTCCCCTTAACAATTCTTAAAATAACCGTTTTTCTTAGTGTGAGAAATGTTTCAATATCTAAAGAATATTTTCCAACTATATAGAACCTTTATGTTCCATAGTTGTTTAAGTTTCTTTATGGGACCAACGCTAGTATGTAATCTTTATTTGTAAGAGGGTACTTGCGTAAATGCGTAAAACCCATGATCATGATTAATGCATTTCTTGGAACTGAATAGACTTTTTTGCCATTTGTATTGTTTTATTTGGTTCGAATATTTAAAAAAAAAATGTAAAGACATTAAAATAACAAAGTACCAGCTTTAAGTGTTTATTTAAATCATTAAAACGCGTAAACTTACATGGATATTTGTGGCCACATGGAGAGCCGAGCCAAAGCGCATCTCTAGAGGATGCGCGCTGCTGATTTCCAGAAAACCCTTCATCCGCCTCATCCTCAGTATCTTCAGTCACCGATCCTTCATCGCTCGTGTCCGGGAGGTCTAAAATATCGCGGACAGAGAATCCTGACTTGGAATTATTTAGGGACATTTTCCAAACCAATATACCGTGAGAGTGAATCTCTCCAAGAGCGTTCTGGTAATTTATAAATGAAGATCCGCCGGATTGGATAGCGCGCGCGCACACACACACACACACGGATCACAAATGCTCCTCGGATGCTACAGTGCTTGACCGAACCAATCCATTAGTCTGGTCCATTTAAGGTCGTAGATGAGTGCTGGACCTGCCGAAAAGCGTCCAAAACGATCGAGGGTGGAGTCAAGTGCTCGAGCACTTTCTGCGGGTGTGAAATAGTGAGTTGAGCTTCTATCTAGCGGAACATCAGAAATGCACGAGTGGGATGAGGTGACACGACTAAAACACGAAAAAGGGGGGAGATAAACCACCCAAACTCATTTACATATCAGAAGCGTCCGTGGCGCAAATGGAAACCCTCCGTTATAATTATCTTTAAAAACGCACGCATTTTACATTTACAACGCGTGATTGGTCGGAAACGTTGTATGTTGGGGATGATGAGCTGCCAGCGTCGAAATGGGGTTGTTTAAAATGGCAAGTGGCTAAATTATGGAAACCTTTTGGGCCAATATTTTGCTTAGAGCTTAAGTCAAGTGCCAAATTCATCAAGCAAACCATCCCATATTTGACGACAAGAGCAGAATCCTGTTACTGACCTCCTTCAGAATTCATGCTATAGCCTACGCTGTAGGTCATTGATACTTAGTGTGGCGCTTAAAAGCTTTTCGTTAATGATGCATTCAGATATTTGACATTGAAGGCTGAAGCACTGCGCGCTAAATCGACATACTTCACTGCATACTTCTTTTAACCCAATGCATGTATTTATTTTTTTAGCCCGAGGTGTATTACGATTACGTTTAGCAAATTAATTCTAAATCAGTTGCAGAGTTTTATGGTTAAACTATTATTTTGTTTTAGTTTAGAAGTTACGCAGGGAGTAATTTGGGGTAAATTCAGTTTAATTGGGACATTTTTGCGAGTTAACTCAATGGTCAAAAGAGTGTCAATTTACCTGAATTGACTCACTATTTTATAAGTGCTTTATCTGCATTTTTTTGTTTTATTAAATTTGTTTTTAAATTATTTTTTTTGGCGATTTGTTTTATTTCGTATTTTTCTTTCATTAGAACAATTTTTAGGTGCATACAAACAGTTTTCAAAGACTAACTATGTGCATGCATATCATTTCTATGCATAAAAATACATTGAGTGTGAGTGCATCTGTCTAAAAGAGTTTATTATTATCATTTTGGTCAGATAACCGTATTTTGTGCTTTATAGGCACCTCTGAACGCCTAATGTATCTCTTTATTTATTCGGCTATATCATCTGAAATGATTTGTGTGTCTCTGGATCTCTTTCTGACAGTATATGTGATGTGAATGTTCAGTGGGCTCTGCGTGCGTCATGGGTGGTCGGACTGTGCAAACACATCTACAAACCAACAGCTAAGCTCTGGACAATAGACCAATGAAAGGCTCCCTCTGGAAGTTTTTGTGCTAGATCAGGTTTTGCATTTATTTGGGGCGCAGAAATAATGGTTGATTGATGCCCTCGCACAATACACCCAAACTGGTCAAATAAAAGTGAGCGCGCTCCTTGTTGTCATGGCATTCAGCTGGCCTCAATGAACGATGCCTTAGTTCATGTTTGGAGCTTTAACTGTCTTATAAAAACCAAATTAGACATTCATAGCGAAATATTTGAGAGTAATTTCCTGCGGTCAAAAAGACGTCCTTGTTGTGGAATAATACAGTTGAGATTGAAGATTTGAAAGCTTGTACGCAGATGAAGCTCTCAAGAAAACTAGGCCTATGAAACAAATCTCAAGGAGGAAGTTGTAAACTGAAGAAACAAGTGTCCTCTGAAATGCATGAGCGTTAAACAGCTGAAATAGCTGGATGCAATATTTTTATAAACTTTTCGCGCACTGGCTTTGTATTTATTTGAACTGATTGATCGTAGGTATCATTATTGGGCTTATTCACCTCAGTTTTAGAGTGAAAAAGCATTATTTGTAGATCATTTTTGCAATGTTCACACAGAAACAGAGGTGCATAAACTCAATGAGACGTATCAGTTCAAAAATAAAAAACAAAACCTATACTAATACAAAGAAAACAAGTTGACAAAAAGGTTGCATGTAATATTTGGTAGACAGCATAAAGGGAAATATATAAGCACTTTTTGTAGGCACGGGACACCACAAATGTAAAATAGTGGGAAGAAAATCCCCCCAAAAGGGGGGCAAATACCCTTGGTGTTTTAATTGGATAATGTTAGCTAGCATTTTCTGGAAAAAAAGAAAATGCAGGGTCAAAATGACAGAAACTGACAGAAAAAAAACTGATTTGTGTGCGTGCGTATTTCATGTCACGTTGTCTTGGGTAAGAGCGCCATCTAGTGACTGAATATAATGATAGCAGAATTTCTGCAGGACTGCTTCAATAGGATTCGGGGATTCACTGTTGGTTACACAGAAGATTTTCTAAAGAACTAGAAGAACATAAACTATTCTTCTATGGCATCAGACTGTAAATGTAAAATAATTTTATATTCTAGGCTATGTGTAAACTATATATCCAACATGTTTAAAGCTTTGATTTTAAAATCTTTTTTTTTTCTATTTGTATCTTTTGTTTTCATTATATGCTATGTTATTTTAATTATTTTATGTGCTGTTGGTAATGTTCTGATAAAATTTTCTAGATAGTAATCAGCATCAAGACATCTATTTAACTTGGGTTATACAATGCAGTGATAATATCTGTTAGTCAATTGCATGTAAGAGAAGTATGTGACTTTAATTTTTCTAACCCATCGTAATTCTACTCCTCTTTGAGTTTCGAAATGTAATTTCTAGTTATTTTAAGTGATCAGAATATGTAAGTGCATGGTTTCTCACGAATTGCCCACATTTAGGGTTTCTTATTGCATTCCAAGTATAGGTCATTTTTTTCTATTTTGACACTTTTATGGAATGCAATATTTTTTTCTCGTCATCTCCCTCTTTCGGTGCAGTCTGGTATGTACAACCGACTAATGGGTTAAATAACAAGGGTTATGTTAATTAGGAGGCAGGTGGTTCTATTCACTATAAAGGCCTCTAAAAATCTGATATGAAAACTCTGATATGCCACTGAAAAAGGCATCAGCATTTGTAGCTGCATTCATATTCCTAAAACGCAAAGCGGGCATACAGTACAGTGTAAAAAACTAATAACAATAATAATTATGGGCCCTGGTCTATAGGGTAAGGGTGGTAACATAAAGATTTCAGAATTGAAAAAAAATCTAGTTTTTATTAGCACACCACCTACTGGATAACAAACTTTATTTAATTCCTTAAGTCGTTGTGTTTCATTGTTGATCAATTAATCAAAATCAATAAATGGAAATAAATAAATCCCATTGACCTAGAATGTTTAAATTGACCTTTATATAGACCATGTTTTGTCCCTGTAGTGATTCAACTTTTACATTTCTAATCAATAAAATATAAATTACAGTAGGATGCTAATTAGTTCATTATTTTGTGGAAAGGCAAACAAATACACCCAATAAAACTACGTGTTATATGGTGTTTGGGAACACGTTTCACTTGCTGCTTGTAATTCCTAAATACACCATAAGAGAGCAATGCTGTCATACTTTTTTCTCCAATTTGAGACAAAATTCCCACTGCGTCTGTGATAGCTCATGCATAGTCACTTTTTATTGTAAGTAACATTTATAACATCTTAGTTTCCATCCATTGAGGTTACATTAATAACCATGTTTGTAATGTGCATTCAGTTTAAGTGTTTAGCTATTTCTTTTTCAGAGTTTCTAACTTTTGGAATAAGAGCAAAGTTGGAGGCACCTTTACTTTTTCTCTGTCGCTTTTAAAATGCTTGAGCAACTAAAATATGTAATTTTAGTGGGTCTTTTACAGTGCGCCTGCGGGAAGTATACTTTTATTTGGAAGTATAATTATATTTTATTTAATAACATTTTAATCTACATAGAAAGTCATTTTGTTTTATTCAATTATTTTAGATTATATTTTTTACAATCATATAGGCCTATTATATTTTCTATAATAAATTAATAATACTGTGTAGCCTACTATATTATACTGTTAGTTTCACATTGACATCGCGTTGTCTGCATATTCTATTTTAACACATCGCTTTATTTACATGAGGCTCCTAAAGACAACAGTAAAACATAAAAGACTAGAAAAAAATACATGCATTAGGCTATATACAGGCTTATTAAAGATAAATTCCCACTTTCATTTCCATTCATTTGAATATAGGCCTTAAAATAGCCTACCATATTTTCAGATATGTTATCGTATGAAGGCACTCCTAAAATGGCAGGAAAAGTACCTACATTTTGAAGCTGCATATCCGTGATGGGGCAGATCCTGGAGACGGGGCGGAGTCACGAGCTGTCTAGAGTGATTGATGCTCGTGACGCGTCAAATTGAGCGCACGAGCCAGACTTTCTGAAGTGCATTAAAGATTACTGTAAAAAGCTGCCCAGTCCTAAACTCAGACACTACAGCCGTAAAAACGAAGGAGAGGGCAGTCCTTAACTGGAGACACAGGGAGACCCCTCCAATGCTGCACGAGACTTCCAGCAGCACAGTTAAACCCCTGTAGGGAAATATCACGATGCAAATGGGTAAGTTCCTCTTGATCTGTTATAGCTAGTCAGAAGGACGCCTCTCAGATAGGAATAAAAACGAAAATGATTAATAATAATAATACACTCTTTAAAAGAAAGGTTCTTATTGGCATCGATGGTTCCATAAACAATCTTTAACATCCATGGAATCTTTACGTTCCACAAAAGGTTCTTTGAAAAAAATAGGCTACATTAGATTAAAGTCGATTACTTTACAACCATGCGCTTTTACTCTTAAAAATAAATCTTGATGTTTTTAAGATCCACAATTTTTGTGTGAATAGTCGCTATTTTTATTCCCCATTGCCCAATTTATTTTTTTTAAAGAACCGCCAGAAAACCCATTGAATTTCAAAGAAACCATTCAGTAAAATTGTTCATAATAATACAGATATTTATAAGATTCTTTGTTAAATCGTGGAGCTTTCATTTTTTGTGTTTTTTATTATTTTGAGCGATGATTTAATTTACATAACAGGTGCAAGAAAACTGCTACTAAAATTATGATGGCCTATAACTCTTAAAAATAGAGGTCCTTTATTGGCATCAATGGTTCTATGAAGAGCTTTGAAAATCCATTGCAACCTTTCGAATTCAGAAAAGGTTTGAGGAAGGTTCTTTACATTTTTAAAATGTTCTTCAAAATGTTTCTTTCAGGAGCTGTTCACTGAAAGGTTCTTCGGGGAACCAAAAATGGTTCTTATATGGCATCATTGCAAGAAAAACACCCCTTTGGAACCTTTATTTTTAAGAGTGTACACTGCATTCGTTAGATTATGTTGAATACACAGTTTTTGGTTCTTGCAGATCAGACGTACGGGGAGGTGAATCAGCTCGGCGGGGTGTTTGTCAATGGCCGGCCTCTTCCTAACGCCATCCGGATCCGGATCGTCGAACTGGCGCAGCTCGGAATCAGGCCTTGCGACATAAGCCGACAACTCCGGGTCTCTCATGGCTGTGTGAGCAAAATTCTGGCCAGGTACAACGAGACAGGCTCTATTTTACCCGGTGCTATCGGTGGGAGTAAACCCCGGGTCACGACGCCAAACGTGGTGAAGAGCATACGGGATTATAAAGAGGGCGATCCTGGAATATTCGCTTGGGAAATACGCGACAGACTGCTGGCCGACGGAGTGTGCGACAAATATAACGTTCCGTCTGTGAGCTCCATCAGTCGCATTTTGAGAAATAAGATTGGGAACCTGTCTCAGCCGAGTCAGTACGACAGCAAACCGTCTCCGCCGCAGATCTCCTATAATCCCGTGTATCCGTATTACCAGAACGCCATGTCTCCAACCGGCTCCAAACTCGGCAGTCCTCCGGCTGTGTCTGTCAGCCTGTCCCGGGGCTGGCCCTCCGTTCACACCGTCAGCAACATATTAGGAATACGGGCTTACATGGACCACGCAGGTAAATACACCTTCTGGGTTCAAGATCCTGGCCTAGTCGCTTAAAAATATAATTCTTTTTTGGCATCAATGGTTCCAAAAAAGAACATTTACATCCTTTCATTCCATAAAAGGTTCTTCACAGTGGAAAAAGGTTCTTTAGATTATTAAAATGTTCTTCACTTGAAGAAAAAAAGAAGAAGCGTGAGTTGAAAGGTTCTTTGGGTAAAACTTGTTCTTCTATGGCATCGCTGTGAAAATCCCATTTTGTAACCTTACAATTTTTTTATGCGATTAATGGGAATATTAAAACGCATTCATTTATCAAGTATTGTAATTCTAATGTCTTAGCAGTTTGTCATCCAATGCAAAAGTTTCAATATTGGCAAATATTGTATGAGAGCGTGTTTGCATATAGAAATTGAGACTGAAGAGGTGTTTGGGGAATCTTTTATGTATCTGGATTATTAATGTTGCATTGCTTCTGCACTCTTGATGTGTAACTTCTGCTGTTTGGAGATTAAACGTTATTGATGTTATTTTCTTCATGTCAGTGTTTAAAGCATGATTGCAGAGAATAAAAAGAAAAGGTTTTCTTATGGCATCAGGCATCACTGTGAGATTCTGCTGAGCAGAATTTGAGGCTCACGTGTGAAACTAATTTAATTTAATAAACTAAAAATTCAAACGCTCTCACAATAGTCTAATAATGCATTTGTAGTGTTTCTGTTTCTAAATGTGAGCAGTGTTGTTTGCAGAAGAAACCCGTATAATTTTCAGCCTGAGCCAATTTGAAGTTCAGTTCTTTATTTTAGGTTTTACTCCAAGATTAGACTGCATCTTGAAATCATAATCAATTATTATTTTATTTGTTGTTGTTTTTTGTTAACGTGCAACAGCTGCAAATATTTAAACCGGTTTTATTTTAATTAATTTTTACAGCTATTGCCGGGACAGAGAGTTACCAGCCGAAAATGGAGGACTGGACGGGCATTAACAGACCTTCATTTCCTTCTGTTCACGGAGTCAACGGGATCGACAAACCTCCAATAGAAAGTGACATTAAGTACACCCAGGTGAACTTTTAATTTAGGCCTATTGGTTTATTTATTTTAGCATGTGCATAATTTACGCGGACATTTTTAATTTCCAATTTCGTCCACAATATAAACAAACGTTCTTAAAAGTAAAAGTTTTCTCAGAAGAACCATTTTTGGTTCCCCAAAGAATCTTTCAGAACCCTTTTTTAGTATACAGAACATTTGAATAATCTTAAGAACCACTGTAAAGAACGTTTTGTGCATTAAAAAAAATTCGATGGAGTTTAAAAGTTCATGGAATCATGGATTCCAATAAAGAATCTGCTTATTTTTAAGTGTTCGAGGGGACTGTGCAAATGTTGCTTTTATTTATTTTTCATTCATCATTTACTTTTCTAAATTGTCAAATTGGATCTTGTAAATGTCATAGAATAATGCGTTATCATTAAGAGTTCTTAAAAATTATCACTAGTTTGTGAATTGCATTTAATTTTCTCACAATATAATATAGTTTTTTGTCGTTCTTTTTGTTGCTAATATAAAAATAAACTTTAGTTTGACATTTTTAGGGTTCATCAAATTTATCGGGATATGTTCCTGCGTGCGCATACTCCGCCACTAATCAGTACGGTGTTTACGGTGGGCACGCCGGTAACTACGGGCATTGGCAGTCTCAGGGCGCGAGCCTCACCCACCCAAACACCGGGACCATGATACAGAGCCCTAACCTGCACAGCGCCATATCCTTCAAAAACCCGCCCCGAGAAGGTGAGACTGTCTCTCATTAATTTACATGAAAACATGAACAAACGAAATAAATACTAATAATAATAGTAAAAATGTTTATGCAAGTATCTTGCAATGAACATACACAAATTAGACATTTTAACTGAAAAGGAATGTAAAAACGCTGCAAAAAAAATCTGCAATTTGTAATCTGTAACTCCTACATGAATAATAATGCAATATTTAAAATACATGTATTTTACTTTAAAACATAAAAAAATTTATTATGTACAGAACAAGCCTATATTGTTAAGAAATCAATGTTAACTGTAAAATGCTACTTTTTCATAGCCAAGTAAAAAGCAGTCGCTTGTGGTGAAACGAAACCATTATATTTGTTTATATTTTATTAAAAATCTTCTCATTCTTATTTTGTGCATTGGAGTGTTTTATTTAGCATTTTATGTTATTTAGCTCATGTTTATTGCATTGTTTCCTTGTGTTACTCTGACATCATTACTTTAGGCCGATTTTAATGAACTTTTATAACATTTGTGGCCGTCCATTGTACCACAGCTGCCAGTTTGTACCTTAAATGTACCCCAAACAAATACAGTGTATCACAGTGACGTTGTAAGGGAAGTATAGCCTTTACAAACAGCTGAATGGCTCATTTACACCTTGTTTGCTACATAAACACTCCTCTCTTTTGGCTCCTGCAGAAAGAAAGGGTCCTCTGAGCAAACAGCAGCATGAGGGTCTGAGCGCCGTTCATGGACTCTCAGAGTCATAAAAACACAAAGACAACCAGAGAAAAATAACTTTCATCTGTTCATCCTTCATGTGCAGCTTCAAGAAGTCACTCAGCAGTAAGTTCTGGAAAAAAACACACCTGAATGTTTCACGCCATTATGGAAAAGTGGGATCTGAAGCTGTGGAAATACCACAGAGGATTTCTGCAATATTTGCAGTAGATATTTTTTTTCTTGTGTTTGGTGCAAATAAATTTAGCGTCAGGCTGTTGTTATAAATGGGCTGCAATTTGTTTGAATATTTTCTTGTTAGCAAAAAAAAAAAAACAACATTGTTAGAGGGGAAATTAAATGAAACTGTCCATGCCATCGCATTTTCTTGTCTGTATGATAATGAATGGCCTAGTCTAATACACATATTCACATCTATTTTTATAAATTCATTTCTGCTTAATAAAGGCATATCAAAAGTGAGCTGTCTTTTGCGTATCATCAATTCAATGGCTGATTTCTGCTCAACAGTCACAGATAACATGTTTACAGAGAGATTATGTGGGATTTTGCTGTCAAACGACAGAAGATCTGCTCTGACAACCATACAAATAAACAGATAGTCGATCCAATCAAACTGTTGCAAGTCCGTTTATGTGACCTTAACTGTAAAAGCTTATAAACTTTTATAAACATAAACTATGTGCGAAATATTTCCAATAAATTCATTAGAGAAAATAAGAGTTTATTAAATTAAGCAAGTAGCTAACAAATAAGATGCTTTATCGTGAAACTAAGGAAAAAAAGAAGTAAAACAACTATCAGTCATCTAGGCCTACGGGATATTTCCAGATTATTACTTTTTTGAATGTTGAACTTGAATTAATACACTTGTATTTGCAATTTAAACTTATTTGTAATTTGTTTTTAATCTAATTTTCCGATTTTTTGATGGCTAATTCATTTGGAGTAGGCTATAGGGCTATTATAGGCCTAGTTTATTTGATATCACCTTTCCACTTATTAGGCTAGTTGTTCGATTTTCCTAAAATAACTAGACTATTATAATAGGCATATTATAATTATAATAACAACGCCAAAAAGTTAGGCTTTACATTTTGGCAATTTAGTTTAATTTTAATGAATAGCCTGGTATTTACATGTTTGCTAAACAGACTGAATTCAGCACTTCAAAATCTTTTTATTATTATTTTATTACTCTTTTTGAAGCAGGACTGAATGTTACTAACTTATTGGTCACACAGTAAAGTGTGTTGAACTTGAGGAACATCTGGTTTTATTTTAAGAAGAAGGCAAGCCTAAAGTGCCGTTCACACCAAGAACGATAGCTATAAAGACAACTATAGAGTCCACGCCGACCGATAAGGTTTATTACAGACGCGCATGCGCAGATATGTTGTCTCCTGATTTAAAGGTCCGTAGTAATTAAAGCATAATGCATTCTGATTAGCTGTCAATGTTTTATTGTTCATCAGCTGGAGCAAAACGTTAGAAAGTGATTCCAACTATATCGTTCCCATGTGTCGTTATCATTTTGGCTTGGACTTCTAATTGAATTAGAACGCTTATTAAAGCTACATAGTTATCATTAGCCTATAGTTATATCGCCCTTGGTGTGAACAGGCCTTAAAAGGACAGTGCACCCCACCCCCAAAAATGTCATCATTTACTCAAGTTGTTCCAAATCTATATAACACACACACACACAAAATATATTTTCAAGAATGTGGGTAACCCATCTGATTGGTCACCATTGACTTTCAAAGTATTTTTTTCCATACGGAAGTCAATGGGGACCAGCAACTGTTTAGTCACCCACATTTTTCAAAATATCTTTATGTTCCATTGAAGACAGAAACTCATGATGACAGAATTTTTATTTTTGGGTGAACTATACCTTTAATTGCCTGGATTCATAATTAAAAGCCTATTAAGTAATTTGAACATTTGATAAAGGGAAGTCTTGGCCAGGTGAGATATAGGATCATCTTAACCTAATGCTTATGTTTTTAGTCTATAAAGCACAGTTTTCAAATACGGAGTCAGAAACCATCCATAAGTTTTATTGTAGATTTAAACACTTCTATTTGTAGATCTAAGCATATGTATACATCAGTTGCCATGCAAGTAGATATTTACACAGAGATATCAAATCAAACCAGGCACACCCTGAAAACAACTATCCTGGAAAAAAGTTGGTCATTACAACTCTGGGCAAACTTTTTTTTGTACCGTCCTGCTCTTGTTTAGCAGAATGTGTGTAAATGTTCTCATCTGAGTGAACTATTGGTCCTTATCTGTCCTAGCTTCTTCTTTCGTACTTATTCAAAGCTTACCTCTCGTGTTAGCTCAGGCATGTCCGGCAGGTAACGTGAGATGTAACATGGTCCAGTTGCAAACATCTCTATCTGAATGAGGGTGTGCAGCACTCTATTCGCTGAGGTGACTTGAGCTCTCAGTAATGGCTCAGCTCAATGAACCAAAGGGTTTTATAATCATGTGACTAATGAGCAAAAATGCAATATTGAGTTCCAATATGTTTTAGAAACTGCTTGGAATATTCTGTACTGTTTCTTTATATGGCCCCACAGTCAGGTTGCAATAAAGCTTTTTATAAAAATTCGGGAATGTTTTCATTTAGAGATGGAATACATATATATAAGCTTCTATATAATTATATATGTTTTTATCATTCATTTTCAATAATAAAAAAATTGATGAATAAACATTATTGGTACTAATTAATTCTATAATTCTGAAATTCTCTTAAATAGTGTAAAACTAAATTATAATATATATATATATATATATATATATATATATATATATAAACATATATGTCTGTGTATATATATATGTATGCATGTGTGTTTGTGTGTGTGTATATGTGTGTGTGTATATACTGTATATATATATATATATACATACAATTTTCATTTTGATAAAAAATGTATAAAATTGAATGTTTTACATTATACAACATCATTTTTTAATAATATAATTAAATTATATTAAATAATTATATATAGATAATGAAATGCTGGTAATATAATTTGTATTGAAACCGGAAAAATGCTATATATAATGCCTCAGACCTTTGGTTCCCACTGTATCTCCATCAAAGGAGTTTAAAGCATCATGATATTCATATCCTTGTTTTATTTTAAGACTTTGCAGGCAAACAAAGAGCCGGTAAAGAAACACATCTCATCTTTAAACATCCTAATCCACGTCTCAGACATAATCTTACAGAAAATCCACATGTTCAGTGAACACCGCTCACAGCATCACAAGAAGAGACAAACGTCAAAGCCTGAAGATAATTATGGGTATTATGGTACATGCCTTGTTGTGTAAAACTAGTTTTGACTTTTGTTAGTTATGATTGTCCTCCACACCTTGAAACATCATTAATCTTGTCCAAGTCAAATACGATTAGAGCAGCACACGGCTCTCTTTCAGGCCACAGGGTTTGAATGTCTCTGAGCAGCGCAGACAGCAGGCGCCGGGAGATGCACTATACAGTCAGAGCGTGAAACCACAGCCTGATGTCTCCAGCCTTACTGCTGTCTTATGTGTAGGACTACCATCACACACTCATTCACAAGCACCACACACATTCAACACCACACACACACACGTCTATTCATATAAAACTACATAAAACACAAACAAAACGACAAAATACACACAGTTTTGGTTCCAGAGTAATTCAAACAGTCTTAGTCAATCCTCAACAATGACACAAGGCCTCAAGTGTGAGCCTCATAGACAAACTGATGAGTTGCTATATAATTCTGCATTGCATAAAATAATAAATAGGCTTATCAAATTTTAAAAGGGAGGAGGAAACATTTCCCGCATCTTTTGTTGGTGCTGACGTCAAAGGTTTAGCAACGCCAGTTCAACACGGACAGGTTGTTGCGTGACAAGTCCTCATCTTCAAAAACCATGAACAAACTCTTCAAGTAAAATAAAAAAATCAAAAGTGTCCCATTAAATACAGTTTTACTGCCAATGTGGAAGAACATGTTTTGTGCTGACCACAATGTGTTTTCGATCATGCACTTTCGGCCATTGAAACTCGAAATGTGGACATTTGCAAGTAAAATAAAATACATTTTTATGGTAGAAAATAAAAGGAAAAAAATAATAATAATTTACATTTTAAACTTTATATATAAAATAATAAATAATACAATAAAATAAAATAATAAAAATGTAAACTTTATCAAAAAATGTTATTATTTAGTATTATTGGGTATAAAAGTTCATGATAATCTTTTAAGCGTTTGATTTTCAAGACTTTTGCTTCTAAATTTTGTATTGAAACAATTCTGTCTTGATATGCAGTGTAAAAACCATTTGGTTTGGATGTATGAAATCAGATGTTTTTACCTAAAGCGACTAACGTTGCAGTCAGGATATATCCTGACATTATGTATAAATATTATATATACATGTTACGTATACATTTACATTTATGAAATTCTGAAATGTGAGCTGAAATAGTCTTCACATTTTAAATTGCTGCATGTTTATTATTAAAAATGTCAAAATCTAAATTTTAAAACTAAATTATCAGGCCTATAAAGTTCATGACAATAGTTTTTTTTTTAATGTTTGATTTGAAAGTTTTTTTATTATTATTATTATTTTATATGACAAACTATTTTTTCACAGCCACTTGATGTCCAATATATAAAATGCAATTCATTTTTATTAAGAATAAAATATTTTCTTTAAAACCGGGCCTCCAAAGTTCACGAGAATACTATTTTTTTTTCAAAGTTTGATTTTAAAAACATTTATTCTTTCAGTTTTGCATGACAAAAAATGTGTCTTTTGTCATTTGATGTCCAATGCACAAAATACAATACATTTTTATAATAAAAAATATACAAATACAAAATAAGTAAAACTAAATTATTGGGCCTGTAAAGTTTTTGAAAATTAAAATAATTTGTATTATTTTAAAAACATTTGTTTTTTTAATTTTGCATGACAAATAATTTTGTCACAGCCATCTGTTGTCCAATGCATAAAATACTAAATTACTGTGTCTATAAATTCATGATAATATAAATCATCTAAAGACTGTATGTATGTATTTTTTTTTATTTATACTTTTGTTGACTAACAATTTTGTCACAGCTACTTGATGTCCAATATAAAAACCATTTGGTTTGGATGTATGAAATCAGTTGTCAGGTTTGCAAATTAATCATTCTTTGAATTGCTTTCCTTTAATTAATTAGTTTAATTTGTAACAAATTGTATCTAATCCAAAATCATTAAAGTGTTTGCTTTAATTAAGATGCATTTAGCAGACACTTTTATCCAAAATGACTTATGTTGCATTTAGACTGTACAATGAGATTATAATGTGAAACACTCTTCGCATAAACCAAAAACACAATTTAAATACATATTTTAATACAAACGAATCGCTGAATCTTTTCCTTTACAGTTCACTGACTTTGAAAGAACCAGTCCGGTAAAATGAGTCTGCATGTTCCCAACATGTGACGCCAAATGCATTGAAATAAAGAATCACAAAATGACTCTTACTACTGTGTTACTTCCCCATTTATTCATCAAATAAATTCTGATGTGTATAGCTTCATGGGAAATGAGCTAATGGATGCTCAGCAGTTTAGGGTTACTCTGTTTGTCGAGCACTTACACGTATGTGTGTGTGTGTGTCTGTGTTGTCCATCTATTTCTGTCGTTTATCCCGTCTTGGTCTTCTATACAGTCTCTGTTTGCTCTTACAAACGTGGGCCACTGCGGACGCCTGCGGTTCTGATCCAGGATGGGCTCAGCACTTCTAGTGTTTGTTTGGGTGGTATGGAGGCATGGCTTTGAAAGAACACTGGACTGGCTGACCTTTAAGAAGCCCGGCGTACTATATGAATTATTATCCAGGGTTTTATGAGGTCACACTGAGCTTCAGTAGAAAGAATCGAGGCTGAATTTGTTTTAGTTGTGGTTTGTGTTCGAGGCCAGGCTGCTTGCAAAAGCGACACGATGATGCTTAGAATATTTGCATGATATAAACTGGAATTTCCTCTTTTTGACACAAAAAGTGTCTATATTCAACTAAATGGTTTAGAAAATGCTGAAAATTTGAGGCTTGTTTAATGTTTTGATCCAAACAGGCTGCATGTTTTGTGCCCTTAAATAACCAAAGTACAAGAATCCTCCCCTCTGAACAGCAGCCCACCCTGTATGACTTCACTGTGTCCCATAATGCAATGCTCCCTATGTTAGCAGCTTCCTCATCTGTGGGCAATGCAAGAAACAGATGCAAAACACTGCAGCACTATGCCAGCGTTTCTCCAAAATGAGCTTTGTTATGCATTCTGTATCATGATTTAAAGATGTAAAAATAAAAAAAATGGCATTGTATTAGCAACAGTTTGTAATATATTATGCAAATGTAAATGATAGTTTTTATTATCATGTCAGAGTACCACATCTTACTGGACACTTGTTGATGTTTTCCCTTCACCATATATATACACTGCCCTCCAAAAGTTTGGAAACACCCTAGAAAAGTGGGGTTTTGGACAATATTGGCATGAATCCTTTTTCATTTGTGATAATTTTGCACTGATAAGGGACAACACAAACTACGAAAACACATTTTATTACATAAACAGTTTATACTTAAATTTTCGATTCATCAAAATATCCACCATTAGCAGCTACAGCTCTGCATAATCTGGGCATCTGAGCTGTCAGTTTATTCAAACATTGACTATGAATTGGCGATCAATTGTTGAAGCTGCAGTATTAAGGTGTGCTGACCCAAAAATCTTTTAAAAACCTGGACCAAGTTTAAACCAGTAACCAGGCATCACAGCTGGCAAAGGGCATGTCTGACTTTGACATGTATATATTGCCATTATTATGTTTTATTGCTGGTCTTCAATGATAATGTCAAGTTACTTTAATGTATTTGCACCAAAAAAGGATAAGGATTTATGCTGATATCGTCCAAAACCATGCCAGGGGTGTTTCCAAACTTTTGGAGGGCGTGTATATATATATATATATATATATATATATATATATATATATATATATAGTGAAGAAACGTGTTGTTTTAAGTAATTACACTATGTATGCTAATTATACTAAGTATACTGTGATGTGTGTGTCATATTTTAAATTAGTTTTTTGTGTTTTTATCATTTTTTATTATTATTTTATTGAAATCTGTCTATAGTTTTTTTTTTAAGTCAATTTGTTATTGACATAAAATAAGTTTTAATAGATTTCTTAGTTTTTTATATATATATATATATGTTATATATAAGTTGGAGTATATATATATAGTTAATATTTTCATATTTAATATTTCTGTATTATTAAGAAATTGTTGGGTTTATATAATATATATTTGTATAGAAATAATTATATAAATATATTGTAATTGTAAAGAAATTCATATAGGCACAACTTTTTAAATAAGTTAATATTTATAGCAATATTTGTCTGCAAAACTAATTTCAAACATTGAAGCTGAGGCCTTTGCATCACAGAGTCTTTTAGATCATTCACTCAAGTGTATCCAAACATTTGTCTGGTATCATATTATGAAATAGTATTTTGCAATAAATAAATTAAAGTTGTCTTTCCACAGAATCTACTGACTAACTAGTTTAGATTACATTCTCCTGAAAAAAAGAAAGAAAATAAATAAAATCACGCCTTAGCTTGTTAAAAGGCATTCTGTGCTGTCAACAATGTTTTAAGGTCTGTCTATTTCAAAATCATCTACCATGATTGAAAGACTTGGACAAGAGCTTTTTGCGGTCATGTGACACCGCGTCCTGTTTCATCTTTTGCACTGACTCTCTGCTGACCTCGTCAGAGTGTTTCATTTGTAACGGTGGTTGGCAACAGTCAAACTCGTTTTTCCACTGCAGCGACACGACTGTCTCTAATCTGAGCTCCACTAAACTCAGTCTGCACATCGGACAAAAGAAAGAAAGAAATGAAAAGAAAAGCGAGGTATTGATGCTTTTCATTGATGCCATTGTGTCGATTGCTCCTGAAAACACGGTGTGAATATGTCTGTGAGTGAAAAGCATCTTTAAAGAAAAAGCTGCACGCACGCATGAACCGAACCGATCGCTATCTCCTCCTGAGGAGAGAAAATTCAAGTCTTGACTGTAATCGGGAAATTCCATCTCAACTTACTGGCTGACGTCCACAAAATATCTCAGGCCACCGATATGGAAGAAGTCCACTTTACACCTCCCATATATATATATATATATATATATATATGTATTAAAAAATATATAAAAGGTATTTGCGTCTGTGTGCACGTCCTGATTATGATTTTTGGGAGTTTATTGCAACATCCACCCCTCAAAAAAAAAAAAAAAATTAAATTAAATTAAATTAAATTAAATATAAAATGTTATATAAATTAAATAAATATACAATATTACATAAACAATAAAATAATAAAATGATATAATATTAAATAATAGAAAATAATTAAATAAAAACAAAATAAATAAAATATAATTTATAAAAATATAACAAAAACAAATAAAATTTAAAAATTTCATTCCAAAATTGCTTGGTGTTAAAAGGTTTTAACAATTTAGAAGTTGTAAGTAAAAAAAAAAATGTGTGTCTAAAAGCTAAATCTCTTCAGGTCTAAGTCCAATCGAGTCACACTTCCGCAGATCATTTACTTTCGAATGAAAAATCTGTCATCACCCACCCACTCTTGTGTCACTTGAAACTCCTGTCATTTTCCTCACTGAACACAAAGGAGCTATTATGAAAATATCATGTTTTTCAGGCAACAAAACTGCAATGATCACCGGCTATCAAGGTCAGGTGCGGTTTTAGTTTTAAGGGAAATACAACGTACGTGTTCTGAGTTTCCTTAATCAAAACTAAAGAAAAACTTGTGAACTGTCTACTAAACTGTTAAAAAGTTAGCAGCTTATTTTGCTTTATTCTTTGGTCATGTCTTATCTCGCCTAGGCAAAAAAGTGAGCCCTCAAATTGATGCCCTTAAAAAAAAAGTGCATGACGCCCCTGTGTGTGTCCCATTTTACCTTATCAGCAGCTCTGAGCTGCTGCACTGATGGCAGTGACTGATAGCAGAGTGTTGTAGTAACCAACCCACCCCCAACCTCATGGAAATGAACCAGGGAATGGATCACAGCCAATAACCACCAAGAAGCTGACTTTACCCTGCCGTGCCACACAGCACGGCCCCATTCCTCCATTTCCTACTTCACTTAATCACCAGCCTCGGCGAACGACTGTGAACAATTATCAGGGGCACAGTACTGATTCTCTAATAGCTCCATTAGCCAAAGCGGTGCAGGTTTAATCCGAATCCATCAGTGCTGAGGCGGCACATTCTGTAGCTCTGAATCGGAGAGGCTTTAGATTTCTTGAAATAGATTCAGCAAAGTGTAAACTGTTTATAGCCTACACAACTGTGATTGTATCAGTGTGTTTTTCCCTCTCTGGCATTAGTTGGGTTTAAATCTGTGCTGATCTTGTTTTTGTTTTTTTATGTGTGCATATAGTAAGTGTTCATACAGTGCAAGGTCATTTAAAACCCACTATTGCTACTGTTTTATAGGTCGTGGTGGTATAGTGAGGGCGTTACTATGACCTCGTTTACACCTGGATTTAACATTCGTTTTTGTCTTCAGATCACAAGGGGTTCTAAAACGTGGTTTAAACATTTTGCGACTGGATCAATGTCTAAAAACACATAGGTTGTGAGAAATAAAATATGTGTAAGATTTTAAGTGTTTTTAAATCTAATTTGAAAAGTTTATCGTGTGATGAACTCATTGACTAATAATGTCTTCTCAAAAATAAATGTAAAATATATTAATATATTGTAATAGGCTACATTGTGTGTATATAGGAGAGTTTTGAGAAATATATTTAAATCACTGCCAAGGTGTCTCTAATCCATCTTTAAATCACATTTAAATTGAGGTCAGTGTTAACAGCATGTAAGGCAAAATCAAGTGGGTCTCATGGGGAGACGGCCCTCGAATCTCATTCTGTGTCATCTCTCGTGAAACCTGAAGCTTTAGCGTCGACAGATGAGTGAGTGACTTAGCCACACCTCATCCCCAGAGGAGCTTTAAAAGCCTCTCTCCTAATCCCTTAGCTAAATATTTTCAGATTATTTTGTCTGTTGATGCAGTGAAAGTTTGCTTCTCCAGAAAATCTCCAGAGGTTAAGAGATCAGGAGCGTTCATGTGGGAACGTGAAAGTGAAGATCATGACCGAGACATCAACGAAAGCAAAGACAGAGGAAAACGTTATTGCTCAGATGCTGCTCTTTCATAACTCAGGGGATTCAAATCTGTTTTATGTTTTATTGAATGAAATCTCAATTTTGTCTCTTTATTCTTTATGGTGTTTTTCTCAAGTGAGACTTCTCCTTTTCTTCTCATTGCAGTCTACACTTTTAAAAATAAAGACTCTTTGGCATTGCTGGTTCCGTTAAGAACCTTTAAACATCCATGGAACCTTTCCATTGGACAAAATGTTCTTTAGTGGAAAAACGTTCTTTAGATTAATAAAATGTTCTTCACACTAAAAAGTGGTTGTTTCACTGACAGGTTCTTCAATGGCACATAAATGATTCTTCTAATCTACGGAAAACCTTTGTTTTTAGTAGAAACGAAGATTGCTGTGTCGAAGGACATACTTATGATCACTTCATTATTCTTGAAATAGGCTAAATAAAATGTTATTGTATCTCATGTGAAGCCAGTATTCTTCATCTCACCCGTCATTCAAGTGTGCGCAGAGTGAGTGTGGATGTGTTGTTTCCTCTCAGCCCATCAGCTCTGAATAGGTTCTGTGTACACATTGGTGTGAGAGACATGCATCGAATGGAGGCTCATTCAGGACCTGCAGTGGAGGAGGATGTTTTCAGCCCTTCTGGGTGGTACTGTGGACGCCCCTGATGCAGATAGTATTGTTAATGTGAAAAGGTGATGTGTTACATCAGATGCATGCTGGGATACATGTGCAGGTAGACTGTCTGTAGCATTGGTGCTCTTTGGCTCTCAAGAGACTTATCTATAATGACCAGTAGATGAAATCACACACACAAATGCTCAGACATGCACATACACATGAAATGCTTTATGTGGATTCACATTTAAATCGGAGATATTTGGGAACAATATGTTAAAAGTTTCAAAACGTTAATGAATTCTAAACAGATTTAGACATGTGTGTCCACTGTTAATATCACTGTCACAAAACTGTCTTTGACTGATCAAAAGGCCTCAAAGAGAATAAAAAATCCCTGACCCTGGTAAAAACGGTACAGTCACACTCATTAGTTTACAATAAACAGATTAAGAAATGAGCAATTGAAAGTGATCTTAGAAGTTATACGTCTCACCTCTCAAATCACCTCCTCATTTGTTCCATGTCGGTGATAAGAGGCTTTAATCATTGGCTCAGTCTCTGGAGAAAGGGTCTAACGTTCATGGTCTACCTAAAATGTCTTTGCTAATAGGTTCAGGCAGCAGTCTTACAAGATATTACAAGGATATCAATGACAAGAGCCCGACGACTGTCATTTAATAATGTTAAAAATAGCATGAACTTGGTTAGTAGAACAAAACAAGGAAAATGTGGAAAAAGATGAATTAATATGTTGAAACGAAATGAGAAATACATGATTGAAGTGTACTGTTTAATATTATATTTTATTATGAAGTTCTATAAAGCAAAATCCATATGTACATTAGCAGAATATTTTCAAACAAACATTTGCCTAAAATTCTCACTGATTCAAAACTCAAAGCACTAATATACGTCATTAGACAGTAAAGGTGTGGGAAGAGAGGCATTAAATCATTTAATTAGACGTTAAAAAGAGAGCCTGATTAGCTACAGGTGACACAAGTGCCTTTTACATGTTCTTCTGCTGGTCTTCTGCTTGATTGGATTTTACTAGGTGGTCAAAGTTCAGGAAAATAGCGACACAGTCTGGCTTCGATTAGACATACAGTCAGCAGTATAATTAACAGTAATGTACAATAGCCTCACTAAAACTAGCAATGCTTTTAGTTTCAGCTAAAAAATCTGTGTACATTATTCTTAATAAGCTGTTTAGAATCAGAAAATGGGATATCTGATTCAGGGATCAATGAATCTTTTGAATCGGCTCATTTCAACTATGAATCATTGATCATATGAATCGATCATAGAGGTTTCCAGCTAAAATGATTCACTCACTCAATTGAATCGGTTCCTCAAAATAAAGAATCAGCCATGTGCTCAACTCTATACCTGGTAAGTACTACTCTTGCCTGTAATAAGCGAAATAAGAAAATAAGCGGGGAAAATAAGCATTTCAATTTAAATTTTTATTCAGTTTGAAGATGAAGTTGCTTTTACATCGAAAATACCCAACAGTTGTTCAGGTGAGACAGCTACAGGTTACTGCTAACTGAGTTTAGCTGCTTGTACAATGGGTTACAATTATATTTTAGTTTAGCCAATAACTGCCCTATAAAACTCTAATGTAACATTCTAAAATGAATCTGAACTTTAACATTCTAAACTGTTAAAGTGATTCTGAAACAGAATGTTTGGTGTGAGTAGCTAATGTATTTAAGACAGTTAAAAGTATAGTTGGAAATGCAAGGACTGAAATAATTTTTTTTTGTGTGGGATGTTTGAATTCATGTGGTAACTGATGAATTTCAGCACATGAAAGTATAAACATTTGAAAATGTCATGAGATCACAGAAAGTCAGTGTTTGACCTTGCTGTTTTATTGTTAGTCTAACCAATAAACGAGCCAATAAGAACGCATGTTTAAGTAATTTCAAGTGTTTTCAATGAGGCATTTTGTTATTTTTTCCTTTTTAATGGACGCACAGCACACATTTGAGTGTTATGCAGGGGAAGACTGCAGCGGACCACCCACCCCTGCGCGTCTCAAACAGGGCCCACAGAGGGTAATTAAGCTGTTTTCTTGGGTCATACAAGTCTCGCTCGTTAAAACTTAGAGGAGTGATGGGTGGTTGTATGCTGGTTGTACGCCGGAATATGCCAAAGACCGCTGGGCCAATACAGAAACTCGTGGGCCAAATAAATTCTTCTGTAAATGAAAGACATCGTTCATATGATGAGCATCATCATCATCATTGTGTGTGAGATCAGCTGTCTCTGTGAATCTCATGACATCTGTCGAGAAGGCTAGGGTCATATTTCATCCTACAAGCAACAGAAAAAGATAAACCATTAATCAGGGACTACTTAAGGGATGGTCCATCCAAAATTAAAATTCTGTCATTATCTACTCACCCTCATGTCATTCTAAACTTGAATGTTGAGGAACATAAAGATATTTGGAAGAATATTGGTAAACCAAAATGTTTTGGTTACCATTGACTTCCATTAAATGGACCATAAATGGAAGTCAATGGGAAACGAGGCTTGGTTATCAACCTTCTTCAAAATATCAAAAGAAAGTAATGAATACAGGTTTGAAACTACATGAGGGCAAATAAACAATGATAGAATTGTCCATTTTTGGTGGAATATTCCTTTAAATCTATGATGAACTATACATTATAAAATATGTGACCCTGGACCACAAAACAAGTCATAAGGGTCAATTTTTTGAGACTGACATTTATACGTCATCTGAAAGCTGAATAAATAATATTTCCATTGATGTATGGTTTGTTATTTGGCGGAGATACAACTATTTGAAAATCTGGAATCTGAGGGTGCAATCAAAATACTGAGAAAATCGCCTATAAAGTTGTTCAAATGAAGTTCTTAGCAATGCATATTACTAATCAAAAATTTAATTTTGATATATTTACTGTAGGAAATGTACAAAATATCTTCATGGAACATGATCTTTACTTAATGTCCCAATGATTTTTGGCATAAAAGAAAAATCAATAATTTTGACCCATACAACGTATTTTTGGCTATTGCTACAAATATACTCCAGCGACTTAAGACTGGTTTTGTGGTTCAGGGTCTCATATGATGAAACACATGCTGTTGTCAAAATGGACTGAAAAAATGTTGTTGCCATATTAGGCTTAATTTTTTTCTATGCATTAAAAAAAATACTTGTGCAAGCCTTTTTGTAAATGCTTAGTTTACTGAACATTCTTCAACATTATTCTAACAGCTATTCAATCATATAGGATATTTTCTAGTGGACATAAAGTTACATAAAATGATACTTTACCAAAGGGAATCATGGACATTTAATGACCACAGTGAGATATTAAGTATCATGGTTTAAACAAATGGTTTTTGAAAGCACAAGTAAGACTAAACCAGTCTTAACAGGAATATAATCGCATACGAAAATGATTTTATATTTTCAGTGGAACAAAATGCATCACTTGCTGAAGCATATTCATCAGTGAGCTCTCATCAATGACATTCTGTCCAAATACAACAAACTTACTCAATAGCTGAAGTAGATTTATATCGAAAAACGTATGCACCCAGAGGAATGGATGCATGGTCTCGCTGTGCCAAACATCACAGTCTTCGCCCATAAGTTCAGCTCACCATGTGTGATTGTAGCATGAAGTCAAACCTCTGCCTCACACACGGGCAGATCTGAAGAACTGGTCACTTGTTTTGGCTTCAGCACCCTGATGTCATTGCCTAGACCTCAAGTGTCTTTCAACAGCAATTAATGCAGGCTGAACTTATGGCCACATCCCTTATGTAAATGTGATCAAAGAACAGTCTGAGTGGATTTGATATGGTGATGTTCTTTGTTTTGAAATAATCTTTCTCCATGACAAAATTATTATCAGACTCTTGAGAACCGCCTGTTCTCATTGTGCTTGTTCAATTTACTTACATTTGAATATTTTCTCACATCTTTGTGTAATCCACTAAAATAGGAGTTTGTTTTTGCATTTTGTGTTGGGACTGGAATACATAACTGAAACTGGGCAGTGGCTTTTTTGGGAAGTGTTGTTTCGTGTGTTGTTGGGCCAAGATGAGAAAATGGGAGACTTGTTAGTTGGTATGGTTTGATGTTTGCCAATTTAGATGAGTTTCTGTTATGTTTCTGAATTTCTGGCTCGTTCTTGTGAACAATATTTCATACATTTCATGTAAAAAAAATGTAAATGCTAATGTTTTTTTTTTTTTTTTTATAAATATAACAGTTTATTGAACCCTCTCAAAATATAAAAACAAAAAAGTTTGCATATGTGTTTTGTAATCTATTTAATGCATCAGGCTGTTATGGCTCATATATGATACAGTAAGAATATGGAGCATGTACTCAAGGAGGAAAAAAACACCTACATTTTTTCAGAGGCCCAAACTGAGCAAAAATATGCAATTTGGTGCAGATGCTGATATTTATATGCATGGCCAAATTCTAATAGCTTGTAATGCAAATTAATGAGATCTTTATAACAGTATAGCAAACTACTTATCTCCAATCTTATAATACTTATCTGTGTCTTAGGAAGATGAGATTTAAATTCAAAATTCAAAGATTTACAATAATGATTGAGAGATGAACAAGCAAACATTCCTCAAAAGCCTGATGATCATATTTTTGAACATGATTTTTCTAAAAAATGATCCATGGATAATCAAGTACACGTTATATGTTCAAAACAGTATATGTTCATCCTGAAATATTACAAACAATATAAAAGTTGTTCTTACGTTTACTTGATAAAACTCTATAAGCATTTTACAGCAGAAAGACATGTGAACCCCAAAGGTGGATGTTTACACAAATACGCTAAAAGGATATTTACTTGCTAAAAACATATAGACTATTGGTCAGGTGACAGAAGGCATGTAGTAGATTTTGTGCATCTGTTTTTTCGGATCATGTTGATTATTTAGGATCAAAGATGATACAGTAGGGTTAATAAAGGTTAAGGTAGCTCAACACATGGAATCACTGTGCAAAATTAAATTAAGTTAAACTAAAGAGCAATTATTTTTAGTGAACACAATTTAGAGTCTAAATTGTAGATTTTTGACGCACCGTCATTTATAGCAAATAAAAACAAAGGTTTAGGCCATTTTAACATTTAGCACTAGAGGCATATACATTAGCGTTATGTTCCTTTTTGTGCTTGACATGGTCACTAGGAACCGTTGCTGTGTGACGAGCTGTGTAATGATTAGTCTAAATAAAAGCATGCATGTTTGAAACAACATGAAAGTGAATAAGCAATGCCAGAATTTTTATTTTTAGGTGACCTATTCCTTTAAGTGTTCTCAGTGAGCGTACAGCATGTGTGCATGATGCAGGCCGCAGTCAAGAGGGGTTAAGATGTGTGTCACAGAACCCGCACTGATTGCCGCTGTTTGTAAGCAAAGCCGAGCAGAGAGATTATCTGCTGGTAAGAGCTGGGGGCTGTTATAAATGATCTGTTGTGTGGGTGATAAACCCTGTCAAAAGCACCTCTAGTGCAGCACCTGGGCTTAAAGAAAGTCATGCTCAGATTTGTCTCATGTGCCAGATTAAAATCAGGACTCGGTTGACTTCAGGGTAGGACTGAAGGGTTTATTTAACTCTAATGAATATTTCACATTTCGCACAAAGACATTCCTGCACAGATCTCTGGGAGTTCTGCGTATCTCAGGGTTTCGCTTCAGCATGAGAACGAGCCGTTTTCATCATCGCAAACAATCCGTATAGGAAACACTGAGCCGTGTGTGAGTGTGTCTGCATGCATGTATGTGCATGTTTTGTGGGTTCCTCACGGCGTTAATCATCGGTACTAATTACAACAAACCCATGAACAGACTGACTGGAATCTGTTAAGATTCTGAGGACGATTGCGGCATAATATGTACACAGCCAACCACAGCGTCGCATTTGGTTCATCCAAAAGAAACGGCAGCAAAAAATATTGTGAGTGAAAATAGAAACAGCTTAAAATAGAAATTTCTTTTCCTTAGCTCCTTGCACACGTCAAACAAGCTCCATTGGGCAATCGATTCTGTCGTTACAGATGAAAGCAAATTACAGATTGAAAATCTGTTCTAATTGCTGTGATTAAATTGTTGGAAACGGGTGATAGCATCTCTCAGCCCTCCACCCACTAAAGAACGAGACTCAGCCATTAAATTATCCTGCTATCAGGAGTGGTGGAGTCCTACTTTGATGTTGTTGGTTTAGAGAAATGGCGGGACTCGATTATGGGAAAAATTAGGGTGGCAGGCCGACCGGGAAGGCGCCGTGGCATAAAGGGTCAACACAGAAGGAGGGCGGGAGCCGGTCGACTTTGAGTAACATGTAACTGCCATTTCTGAGAATAATTGGTTGTTTTTGGAAACAGATGACTTAATTTCATGTGTTTGTAAATTAGTAAAATGTTTGTAGGCATTACAAAGCATGAAATATAAACCTGAATCAAATGTGCCTATAGCTCCAAAGCGTTGTTAGTTCCTGATATTATTCAACCATTTACTGCTGAACAGTATGGTAAAAAGTTATAAAATTTGGTAAAGTTATAGCATGGGGTCAGTAATGTCATTTGAACCAATTTGGGGTTCCTCGAAATTTCTAGGGCCAAGAGTTAAAATGCCCTTTAGTTTGTGGCTTCTGTGGCCTCTATTTCTGTTCTCTGGTCAAAAGACGTCAGGAAATCCCCAATTTCATCCACAGAAAGCTCATCGCCCAGTATGGATACTGCGTTTGGCAGGGCTGCCATGAATTCCCTGTAGCCACAGACAGTTGTAGAGGCACTGATGCACACCGATCAGAACACATCATTTAGGCTGGAGCTCACACGGGCAGATGGGAAAATGACAGGGTGAGTCAAACTAAGGGGAAGAATGGGCTTCCGGTCGACAGAATATTCCTGATCTATGATGATAGTGCAGGAATGGCCATCTAAAATCAGGGCCCCTGGAGAGGAAGTCTCACAGAACAACATCTACAGAGGACTCAGCTGTAATCTTGTTCATCTAAAGCTATGCTAGAGTATAAAATATTACCAAGTCAAATTTCAAAATGTTCCAAAACACTTGAAAATAATGATTCCAGAAGGCCAGATTCACAGCGAATGCCATTTTTGGTTCCTCAAAGAACCTTTCAGTGAACGATTCTTAATAAAAAACCTATAAAGAACCTTTTGTTCAGTGGAAAGATTCCTTGGATAAAATGAATGCCCATAAGAAACCATAAGAAGGTGCATTAGAAGGGTCATGGGTAACATTTTCATGGAGAAAGGTCAGATATATGACCCTTTTTAATACATTACTGGACTGAGATGACATAATACGCAAAACCGCAGCTCTAAATCTCAGTTCTAAATCCTTTTATTGACATTGTCTTGAATCCAACCACAAAAAGACCACACCTGTGACAAAGTGTCTATTAAACACTCATCTGTGGGTTAATGATGTTTTGGATCTTTTTGGTTGCACTTGTTGTATGTCATTAGTACTGTTAGTACCTTAAGGAATACGCCCATATTTATTTTCAACACCTAAAACCTGTATTACCCAGATCAGATGCAGGATTACTGTTGACACTGCTGTTTTGTATGTATACACATAGCCTATGTTTAGGTTACTAACAGGCAACCTAAATATTTAGGCTACTAACATTTCATTATGGTGACCGTAGCACCGTAGATTAGCCTAAACATATTTATATTTAAATTGAATAAACTAGGCTTATACAATAGGTTACTGCAATATTTGCTTATGTCCATGACAATGATGTCATACTAACTTGATGCTTCTAATCACAGGTCTATAGATTCAGATCAAACCACGTCGATTGTGCGATGCTTGTTCATTTCTGAACTATATTGTTGAATTATAGACTAATTTGCTGTCATAGTTAAATATAACGATGCTTTTGGGAAAGGCACCCCGGGACAGAATCACTGAAAAACAGCAACGTGTTCAACCTACAGCCACTTTGATTTTAATTTAGCCTATTATCAGATTAAAAAGAGGCAGGATTGTACATTTAATATATCTGTATCTAATCCGAAGGACTCCTGGGATTAAGAGGTATTCTACAGCCTAGAAGGGGGTTTTCCAGTCTCGTTGGGAATGTTTATGTAACCCTTACAATCATTTGGGCTGTTTGTTTCAGCTCCAGCCGGTGGGCCAAAGCACTTTGGTAGCTAATGAAGCCAATTGAACTTAACTGCAAAGAAACTGTTTGAAAGCTCTGTTTGTTTTCACTCAGTCTTATAGAAAGATTTGAGAGCAATTAGCCTATATAATTGCTATTAGATTTAAACTGACTGCAGTCATCAGAAAACATGCCTTACACTGAGTTTTTAATCATGGGTGGCATGTAGTTAAAGTATTTTAAATTCAGAATCTAGTTATTTAATTATCATAAAAAAGTTTGTTCTGAAGTTAGATGTGGTTTACATTTACTTCTTGCTCTGTGAAGTCACAAAAATATCTGCCAAAAATAAGACAAAAACGAAATACTTTTTACTTTAAAATCATTGTAAGGGTATTAAACAGAAGGCATTGTAAATGTCGAAGAAAGTACTCAAATAGAGCATTTGACCTGTGCCATGCAGTATCTGGATAATTTTTCAAATAATTTGAATAAAATTATCTGTGCAGACCCGTAATGATTTAGTTCTTTTTGTATGCATTGAATCAACCATTGCATGTGTTTTGTCTTACTCTGTCCTGTTTTATAGGTTAATATTTCCACACAGTTAACATGAACCATGACAAAATAAGATATGTTGACTGTACAAAAGTTTCGATCAACACAGATTTATTTTTTTTTACTATAAAAGATAATCAGTTAAAAACAAGATTGAACCAAACGATTTTATTATTTATCATACATAAAACATATTTCCCTTCATATTTCACTCACTTTTTATGTCATGACATTGAAGTCTTTTCAGGGTTCCTTGTGGTGAACAGATGTCCTGACTTTTTGTAGCAAAAAATATGGAGTTATTTTTATTCAGAAAAAAATTAGTAAAACTGTTGAGGGATCGCCAAACAGAACGACGATTATTTCTCCATGGTCAGCTGATTCTGGGCAACAACAAAAAAGTAAATAAATAAAATAAAATAATTAAAGAGTTTCATTGCACTTCAAGTTCATATTCATGTTCAAAGCACATAACTGATTTGCTTGCGTGTGTGTGAGAGAGTTTTAAGTGACATCTTTCATTAAACCGTTCTAGATGTCAGTCCATTTCTAATAATTTAATATAAATTTATAAGCTAAAATCAATCAAATAGGCTATTTGGAAGGAAAATCTTGACACATTTAGTCTATATTTGAATTATTTTGAACAGAGTATTTGTGTAAGAACAGAGTAGGATAATCATAAAAGCAAAAGCAAAGACTGATAATGTTTGATCAATTCTACACGGTTTTTTATGTCCTAATTAAAAATTATTCTCATGCTTTAATTGAAGTCTGGATCACTCGAGATCAGACGTCGTCATGTGGAATTCAGATGAATATTTTGCATGATAATAAATAATAACAACAACAATAACTTATATCTGTTTGTAAGAAATTATGTTTATTAAAAGCATATTAAAATGGGAATACACTTGCATAAAAAATTAGACACAAAATAAAATAGATTTTTTTCATGTAGGCTTCCCTAAAAAACAATGAAACCTTTATTTGAACAGGTTTAAATCTTTATTTCATAAATTAGTTTGACAGACTGACCGACAGTTGTCCAACTGCAACAAGACCAAAAACATGCCTTACCTAGCAAGAAAGAAAGGAAGAAAAAAGCCCACTGAGCTCATCCTGAGATCAGGTTTGAATCTTCACACCGAGCTGCAGTCGCTTCAGGACCGGCATCATGTGTTATTCCACTCCGATGCATCACTGCTCTCTACTGACCACGAGAGACCACTGCAACCACAGACCGACTGCAGCAAGATTCAGTGTAGGCTATTTCAAGCCATTATAAAGTACGTAACTACACCTTAGTCAGGTTAGACGCCATGTTTTCTTCCTCACAGCCTCGTTTTCATTCCTGTCATAAAGTAAATATGGCGCTACCATGATAACCAGTTATGCTTTCAAATTCATAAGGGAAAAAAAAAAAAAAAAAAAAAAAGTCGTGACGTATTGTCAAGTATGGTGACCCATACTCGAAATTGGTGCTCTGCGTTTAACCCATCCAAGTGCACACACACAGCAGTGAGTAGTGAACAAATGCGCACACACACACACGCACACACACACACACACACACACGCACGCACACCCGGAGCAGTGGGCAGCCATGCTGCGGCGCCCGGGGAGCAGTTGGGGGTTCGGTGCCTTGCGCAAGGGCACCTCAGTCGTGGTATTGAGGGTGGAGAGAGCGCTGGACATTCCCTCCCCCCACCTACAATTCCTGCCGGCCGAGGGCTCGAACCCGCAACCTTTGGATTACGAGTCCGACTCTCTAACGACTTCCCCCTGGAAGAGTATTTAGGTGATTTAAATGTCTAAACAAAAGAAAATGAACAAATAGGCCTTTTATCATTCTTAAAACAGATTTCAAATACATAATTTGATTAGACGGCCTATGTTTATTCATTATGACAGACCTTTTTTTCTGTGTAGTAGCCTATAGACCAATAAGCAGATTTTCTTATATATTTAGTTGATCATATGACCACTAGCAGCAACAGGAATCAAGTTTTGATGCTTGACCAGAATGTCCCAGTGCAAAACTCTTTACCTTTTCTCAAACTCGCTTCTGGAAAATCACTTTAGTCATGGTTTTTCTGGTCTGGCTGGTGCGTCTTATTATTTGTTGTTGTCCATCTTCCATCTCATCACTGACATAAATCTTCAGAGGTCCAGTAACACAGGGCTGGTTAAGTTAATTTCTCTGAATTTTGCACTTTGTAAAAATGTCTGATGGAAAAGCTAATCTTTAATGACTTAAACTGACCCATCACTGGCCTGTTAAGATGAGAGAATGCAAAAGTTAAGAAAATCCTTTGCATTGTCCTCCAAAACATTCATCAGCAGGGTAAAGCACCTGCAGGTATGGCCGATCATATACACCAGGATCATCTTGTGCGGCCCGAGCAGCCTGTCTTCACATGGAGCTCAACGATCAGTCGGGGAATTGAATGGAAGTTGTAAAAATAGATGAAAAAATCCAGAAAAAGAATTCATCCTCATTTGGCTGTGACGGTGGTCTGGGCTTTTTTGTCCCGGGTGTATCCTCAACAGCTGAAATCACTAAAGATGTTTGTGTTTGCAGGGAAAATATCACATCTATCATTCATTTGGGGGCTCGTAGGCCAGAACCATTTCCACATTTGACAGACTACTCAGTCAGGCGGTTTCACGTCACGCTGCTTTCCAAAAGCCCATTTCTATTCACTGCAGATTCAAACCCTCACTGATGTCATTTCATTTAATCTGCACACATATAAAACATAAATCATGTACATCTTTCTTCAAATAAAGAGATAGATAGATAGATAGATAGATAGATAGATAGATAGATAGATAGATAGATAGATACTTTTGCCAATATAGTGTATATATATATATATATATGAAGGACCCAGTAATGTTCACATACATCTCGCCCCAAATGCAGGAAACTCGCAGTATTTATTTTCCTTGGTCTCAATTTGTGTCTTAAGTCTAAAACAGTGTGTCCTTCAACATTAAATAGTGTCGAAACTCCAAAACTCACAAACACAGCACAACCGCCGACTGAAACCTTCCACCCATGTGATGTATCCTGACTTCTGGAAGAACGAGGAACTCCCTGCTGATGGGTATATCAAGGCTTTGGGCTACTAAATACAGGCCTGAGTTTCCTGTGCGTTCCTGTCTGCTGGTGGGCCGAGCGCTCATCTGTCCACTGTCCCCCAGAGGCCATAAATCGTTCAGATGAGATGAAGTCCTTGGGTTCCCTGCCTAAACTGCTGCGTGAAATCTACATGGCCGTGTTTTGACAGCCTGTGGCTTTAAATCATAATTTTATGATGGCCAGGGAAAACGTGCCATGTTCCCACCAATGATTTACGTTCATTGGAGTCTGGAGGATATGATAATTTGGCCCAGGTAGTTGGATTGAGAGATACCAAAGGGCTTCTGTGCCAAATGCTCTCATGCGCTGCACAAATGGAGTCCACATGCTGGAGATAGAGCCTGACATCTCTGTTCATCTCCTCAACATCACGTGTCTCTTCTCCTGCCTGTGAATTACACTTATGTTCAACTCTGCTGGGGAGCGATCAAGTCTCATAATTCATAATTCTGAGTCATACAATCATAAAAGAGCTTATAGAGTGAGGTCAACTTCTCAAAAAAAAAACCTCATCTGAACTTGATACCATTGATTTCAGGAACAACTGCTTTCCATGCAGAACAGAGCAGGTTGAGTGACTGGAAAGTGCAGTCCTCCAAGTTTCCTCCATGACTGCAAATGTATAATGAAATGAGCTTACTTTATCATTTTTTTCCAATTTTTTCTCCTTCTACAAAGCCAACAGTGTCATTGTTTACACAGGCTGCCATAATCTGATTGTTGGCTTTATTATAAAAATGATCAAAATATTCCAAGTGATCTGCTTTACAATTTTTGCTTCACTAACAATAAAATGGATACAAATATTCCCATCAATTTACATATCTGCAGACCAGGGGATAAAATGCAGCACAACTGTATTCAAAATTGATAATAGTATGAAATGTTTCTTGAGCAGCAGGATCATGCGACACTGAAGACTGGAGTAATGACACTGAAAATTCAGCTTTGCATCACAGGAATAAATTACATTTTACTATATATTCACATAGAAAACAGTTATTTTAAATTGTAAAAATATTTCATAATATTACTGTTTTTACTGGATTTTTAAACAAATAAATGCAGCCTTGGTGCAGACTTCTTTCAAAAACATTACTGACCTCAAACTTTTGAACGGTTGTGTATATTTTGTGTTTGTGTTCATGAATGGCTCAGTCCCCATGTGTTGCTTTAACATTCTGGAGGTCATGATGTAGACAGGCGGTGGTGGTCTTACCGGATACCCAAACCACACTGGCACTAACTCAGCATCGTCCCAGACAGGCATGAGAGCCGACCAGGAAGCCAACTAAACTAAACAGTGTTTTGGGTCGTATAAGCCAGCAGATGTTCATAGATAATGGCGGACTAGAGTCCAAAACATGTCGAGCTTCACATTTGTGCATGTATAACTCCTTATATGTGGACAAAATAACGAATAACTATGGATTAGCCTGTATAAAATGATTTTTATCCATCAAGATATTGCACTGCAGTATCCTTATGACAGGGATCAGGGGTCAATATAGAAACAATCGCACACAAATAAACCTCAACAATCAGAGTGCTTGTGAGATTAATTTACAACTCCTTCAAGAAGTGATGCATTTATTCTCAGAGCACTTTTCTGAAAAGATTTCAATGCAGAAATGGTTTTTGCTATGATCTTCTGGCCGGAGAGTCGGGTTTAGCTAATCTGTTATCTAAAGGGCTCTGAATTCTCATAGCAGACTTTCCATCCTTTTCACTTGATTTCCAGAAGTATCTAAACATCCCTGCGTAGACTTTAAACATTGTGTGGTTGGAGCATTTACCAAACGCTCTTTCATCCCACATGTCTTCCCACACTGTCCAGCACACAGAGCCGCAGCATGGAAAAAGATTTCAACAGTGGAATCACGAGTGCGGATGGCCACCCATGTCTTACCTCACGCCCTTTGGCCCCGGTCCTGCGAGATGAGTTTTCCTCACTTGTAACTGCAGACAGTGAAATGCAGCACAGCCTCGGGTGAAGCAGTTTCTTCTCACTGATCCGGCTCTGCTGTGTCCTACAAACTGTAGAAGAAAGGCAAGGACAGGGAAAGTATTATGCTCGTTACTCAGGCCATTTCCACCATTTTTATAGTGCATATGAATTGTTTCAAGAATTTATTACCCTGAATTCTCTACAGTTAGCTTTGTGCACATGATGCAATACAGCAATAAAGAGAAAATGATAAAAGTCATTATAAAACTGACTGATGAAACAAAGTTTTCTAACTATATCTTGCTGTGTGGAGCAGGGTTACTATCATTAACTAGAACTATTAAAAACATTTTTAATAGTAAATATTACATGAAAAACTAAATGAAATTAGAAATGTTGCTTTGGGAACTAAATGGAATAAGTGTAAGTTAAAACATTAAAACAATTGAAAAACTGTATCTGTCTTAAAATAATTCAAGGTTTCTGTGCAACATTCAGTATTACCTTATGCATTGATTCATTCTTGTACTTAAAATCATTTTTATTGTATTTTACTGTCATTCAAGCAACTGCACATCACAGAGATGCTTTTTTATGTTTTATAACTGCAAACAAATAAGAACAATATCTGAACTAAAACTAAGTTAAATAATAAATAGCAATATTTAAAAAACAATATATATATATATAATTATAAATGTAAAATATATAATATATGTAATATATAATAATAATTATAATATAAGATAACTGGAATTTGTTATAGCACTTGCGTATCATTGCTCTTTTGTTGGTTTTGATTGCTTTTATTGTCATCATTTGTATAAAAGCATCTGTTAAATGACTAAATGCAAATGTATGTAATATAAAAAATTCTAGACGTCAAATGCACACAACAAAGTAATTAAAAATTAGGCTAAACTAAAAAAATAAATAAAAGCTTATTCAAAATATCAACAGGTATGGAGCTATTTTGTGCTATTTTCTTTTGTGTTCTTTCTTTATTTGACTTTTTCTGATATATATTTTTAATTTTTTTTATTTAGCCTTATACAGAGCTTGGGAAATAATCAAATGATTTAATTTAGGAGAACCATTGGGTTCAGTTAGTGTGCAAGAACTCATCGTGCTTTTGTCCTCGGCAAACATCCAACCGGCCACAGTTTGGAGTTATTCATCAGTTTCTGAAAACATGTGACAGGTGTTGCATGATAGAAAGAGACGAGGTAAGTTTACGGATATGACTCTTAATTTAGAAGATAGAATTAATACTTTTATAAGGTTTTTGCTTTCTTGAACACGTGATTGTGCAATAGGCCTACAAGAAAAACGCCAGTATCTCCTCAAGGATAGAGTCGAATAAAAGGCTTTTGATGGTTTGATATGTCATGGCAATATTTAGAATCGCTACTGACACAAATATTTGCTTTTGACGCGTTGTTTATTCGTGTTAAACACAGTTTGGGCTGTAGTGTCGTACCGTGCATCATCACTAGGTGTCGCTGTAGTGTCGTACCGTGCATCATCACTAGGTGTCGCTGTAGTGTCGTACCGTGCATCATCACTAGGTGTCGCTGTAGTAAACACACGAATGAAGGGGAGTTTGTGATTTTTTTTTTTTTTTTTTTTTAATTTCAACAACATTATAACAGAACAAAATAGGCTAACAAATACAACTGTAAATCCTCTCAGACTGAGACATTCATATTATTCATACTATAACAGAGAAATAAACCACCATACCAGATATTAATCCAAATGAAACAAATTAAATAAAATAAAATAAATAAAGAATACATTCATGCATCCTTAAGCAACGTAGGGGATCAAACAAAATCACACTTATTAAACAAATCAAATAATTTCTTGGCCTTTTCCTTTCTCATAATTTTTAGGGCATATTACCGGTTTTCATTTTTTTTAAGGCTAAATCTAAATCTTGAATGGTCAAATCAGAGTCACAAAGATCTTTAAATGAATTCTGAATGATAGGGATATTATTTTTAACTTTCTTAAAGAAATATTCAGAATCAGCACTAGAGTAAGATGAGGTATATAAATTAGAGTAAAATTGAAACACCTCTCTTGCAATAATATTGTTATCAAAACATTCAATCTGATTTATCAATAAACTATCAACAGCATTTCTTACTTGACGTCTCTTTTCAAGATTACAAAAGTATGAACTATTTTTCTCTCCCTCCTCCATCCATTTTGCTCTTGATCTCACGTATGCCCCCTTTGCCTTCCTTACATAAAGTTCATCCAGTGAGGAATGTAAATGAATAAGCTTTTTCTTATCTTCATCTGATAGAGTAGATTTGCAGCAGCATGTATTAATCTTATTTATTAACTGAAGATTAATAAGATCTTAAGATTTTTCCCGTATGTTATTGAAAATTCTCTAAGTTTATATTTTAAATACTATAAGTATTGTTGTACTATAAGTATTGTCAGTGTTTGTTTAATGCGGGGCAGTTTTATTTGTTTAATAACAGAGTGGTTTGCTTTTCTGGTGAATTTATTGAAAGTGTTGTGGGTTATTTTGTATGTTGGATAAATTTGTTCAGTGTAGTATTTTTGGTCATTTTGGTAACTGAACAAGTTAAAAGCTTATTTTTCTTTTGAGGTATCTCTTTAGTCATATGTCTGTAAAAAGAAACTTTTGTTTCTCCCTGTCTGTCTGGGAATCGAACCCTGACATTACAACGGCTTTTTGAACGACATTGTTACGTGATTGATTTATATATTGATTGATATATATTATATATTATATAAATAAAAGTTTGTTTCTCCCCGTCGGGGAATCGAACCCCGGTCTTCCGCGTGACAGGCGGAGATACTGTCCACTATACTAACGAGGAAACAGCTGGTAATGTTAAGCGGAAATGGGACTTTTATATAGTATTCTTCAAACGCGCTGGACACAAAACAGCAAAATAAAAGTCCTTTATCCCATTAATCTCTCTTATTAATGTGTCGCGAGGTAAGATACTAATATAGTATAATATAATATTAAACATAATGTGTTTTTGCCTTGTTTCCATCAGTATAGTTACAGTTTGAGGCGTTTTTTATTATTATTGTTAAAAGTTGCAGACTTTGTCACGTGATGACGAAACCGGAAGTAGGCCTACAGCTGTACCGAAATACTTTTAAACTGTTGTCTCTTGGCCATTTTTATTTTACTTTTATTTATTTGTATTCATTTTTAATACCATACTATAAGTGTATTGTCAGTGTTTGTTTAATGCGGGGCAGTTTTACTTGTTTAATAACAGAGTGGTAGAGGTTTGCTTTTCTGGTGAATTTATTGAAAGTGTTGTGGGTTATTTTGTATGTTGGATAAATTTGTTCAGTGTAGTATTTTTGGTCATTTTGGTAACTGAACAAGTTAAAAGCTTATTTTTCTTTTGAGGTATCTCTTTAGTCATATGTCTGTAAAAAGAAAATCGAACCCCGACAAACTACAACGGCTTTTTGAACGACACTGTTACGTGATTGATTTATATATTGATTGATATATATTATATATTAAATAAATAAAAGAGTGTTTCTCCCCGTCGGGGAATCGAACCCCGGTCTTCCGCGTGACAGGCGGAGATACTGTCCACTATACTAACGAGGAAACAGCTAGTAATGTTAAGCGGAAATGGGACTTTTATATAGTATTCTTCAAACGCGCTGGACACAAAACAGCACAATAAAAGTCCCTTTTCCGCTTAACTTTATCAGCTGTTTCCTCGTTAGTATAGTGGACAGTATCTCCGCCTGTCACGCGGAAGACCGGGGTTCGATTCCCCGACGGGGAGAAACACTCTTTTATTTAAGTATTTGTTAATATTTCAAGAGAAAAACCCACTATTGAGGGTTACATATTCTCTCATTTTGACTACTCTAAATACTTTTTTGCGTTAATCTTAAAAACTATTGAATCTGATTTATGTTTACATGCTTGAAATTTTTGTAACAAGTATAAATTGTGCCTACTTTCTAACTGTATTATAAGATATACATTATTACATTAATAGTAATGACAGAAAAGGCTAAAATCTTTTGCTTTTAAATTGTATTGCTGTATTTGCATTTCCTATTGTTCACTTAGCAGACAAGCAAAAAAATTCAAAGTGAACATTTAAGAAGTGCTTGTCACAGTGAGAGAGACAGATGATGTTTTAATGCTAGCAGATGACGAAACCGGAAGTAAGCTCTCTTACCCACAATGCAATGGGGTACATTTAAGTTCACATAAGTATTTTTAATTTTATACATGCATACACTCACATTTGTTATGCCGTTTAAATTGCATAATCATTTAACGTTATTATAAAGTTGTTCTGTTGTAATATATTGCAATCCCGATGTTGTCACCGTTCTTGTGAAGTGTGTTCCTGTGGCTCGAGTACGTACTGCTGCTTTCTGATATTTTAGTACACTCATGTTTCTCTTCAGATCGTATAAATCTTTCGCCTTTTACTAAAGATTTCCGTGGGGAGGAACACAATGAGTATAAACTAATTTTTTGATGCCCTGCTTTACTGCGGGGCTGTTTAATCTGTTAAATATCAGAAGCGTTTTCATGTTGTGTTTGAGCGCAAATGTCGAGCAGATTGAGTCGGTTCTTGTGACGTGTATTCCTGTCGCTCAAGTACGTACTACTGCTTTCCGCAAATTAGTGCACTCATGTTTCTCTTCATATCATACTAAAGATTTATGTGAAGAGGAGCACAATGAGTATAAACTAATTTATTGATGTCCTGCTGAATTGTGGGGGTTCTCAGACCGGTTTAAATATCAGATTTGTGACAGTTTTACGTTTTTTTGCGGAAGCACACAACATTCTGTGCATAATTTTGATGTAACAGTAACTTAAAGGCATCGTATTTTCAGAAAGCGTGACTGTATGCGAGATCAAGAGTCCTGTCCCTTTTATTTTGCTCTTTTTATCCCGACACAATAATGACACGATGCTATGTTTTCAGCAGTGTCTGTCAAAATAAGCTCATCGCTTTGTTTTAGTGTTTGTGATCGCTTCTGTGAAGAAAACATTTCATATGTATTCACTAATAAAATAGTGCCCTCTTTTGGTCAGCTGTGGAAGAACCCATCTGTGTCTTTTCAGGAATCGTGGTCATTTTATTTATTTATTTATTTTTACCTAAATCCTATCTAAAAACAAAAAGAGAAGCTCGAATTGATTGATGTATTTATTAAATTACACAAAATGTTGTAAGTGCAATAAATAGCCCAATGTTCAGTCTCGCACCGTTCTTGTGACGTGTGTTCCTGTCGCTGAAGTACGTACTGCTGCTTTCTCGAAGTTAGTACACTCATGTTTCTCTTCAGATCGTATAAATCTTTCGCCTTTTACTAAAGATTTCCGTGGGGAGGAACGCAATGAGTATAAACTAATTTTTTGATGCTCTGCTTAATTGCGGGGCTTTCAATCAGTTTAAATGTTAGAATATTGTATTTATTATTGTTATTTTTAAAAGTTTGCTACTGCACATATTTCTTAAAGATCAAAGCGGGGTGTATTGCTTTAATGTGATATAAGCTAAAATATATTCTCAATATCCAATCATGCAGCAAATAATCAAATGTTGAACCGTTGATCCAAATGTTCTTGTGGAAGTACGTACTCGTGCTGTTAAAAATGTAGTACACTAATGTTTTTCTTCATATTGTATACATCTGCCGCCTTTTACTAAAGATTTCCGTGGAAAGGAACACAATGAGTATAAACTAATTGTTTGCTGCTCAATCGTGTTAAATAGATTTTTAATTATTTCGATTATTTAATTTTGGTTAAATTATGGCACGTGCATATTTGTTCACAATGTGTTATGAAATAGTAAGTAATAGTAGCAGTTAAAACCCTTGTTGTGTTCATAGAGGGTGTGTTCCATATTTTATATTTAATTTTATCCTTCTATATTATTTTACAGCTTCTGTAAAGAGAACATTTAGGCCTATTTCTATAGTCTTTTTTTTATTCACTAATGAAATAGTGCCCTCCTTTGGTCAGTTGTATGGGCCTATCTATGGTTTAAATCGCGCCCAGCAAGTGGGAGGAGCTTACGCCAAGAGCAGCAAGCGGGAGGAGCTTACGCCAAGAACAGCTAGTGGGAGGAGCTTACGACAAGAGCAGCAAGCGGGAGGAGCTTACGCCAAGAACAGCTAGTGGGAGGAGCTTACGACAAGAGTAGCAAGTGGGAGGAGCTTACGCCAAGAGCAGCAAGTGGGAGGAGCTTACGCCACAAGTAGGGTGGATTTCATCGTAGTTTAAACTAAAATTCTTAGTTTTGTCATTATTGTGTATCCAATACCAGTCACTGTCAACATTGAAATCATCTCTTTACACATTTTGCCATGCTTCGTGATGGTCATTTTAAATCCTTTAACTGTAGTAATTTAAGCATATTTCTGGATATTACATTTCACTTCTACAATTCTTCTACAGTAGTCTACCAAGGAACATTAAAGTGAGATGCAATTCCACTTAGGAGGTAAATGTGTGACACAAAGAAAATGTTGAGTACTGTTAAGAAAACGTAGTTACAATTTGCTTGTACTACAATTTTTTTATTATTTAAATCAAATTACAGCAAATGATAGACTAATGTTCTTCAGAACATGTTACACAAATCAATGTATTAATTTGAAATCTCAGGGTGGGTAAATGATTTTATTTCTGATTAATCAAATTATGTACAGTTATTCATTCAGCACAATAGACTTGCATGCAGTGGACGCTGCACAATCCAGGATGCATTGCTTCTGAGTAAATTCCACGGAGCTCGCCTCGCTTGCCCTTCCCAACATAACCTGGTGGGTACACAAGCAGCACAATGAGCATTAGGGTTAACCCAAATTTAAAACATTCTCCCCATGCCATCCAAGATATGCATGACTTTATTCTCTTGTTGAACATGTACAAATATTTCAAGAATAATTTCTCAGCTCTGTAGATCTATGCAATGCAAGTAAATGGTGTCCAGAAATTTTAAGGGACAACATTAGGCCAAGAAAATTAGTCTTTATTACTATTTAATAAACAAAGTATTCCTTTTAAAAACCACTAGACAAAACGCGAGTTTATTCACCATTAATTTACACAAAACTGATTATTGATTATCATTAGCATTAAATAAATCTTTCTTATTTAAACCATGTTTTAATTAGGCTATATTACATGTGGATTAGGAGGTTAGGAGATGTGTTCTAATACTTTTGAAAATGTACCTTAAAATACTACCTTATTCTTCAGAAAATTACACTGTAAAAAGTGAACAGTTGGATCAATTTAAAAAATAAATACTTCAATTGGTAACACCTTTATTTGTAATAAATTAAGTTGAAATATATATATATTTTAGGTGTTACCAATTGAAGTATTTTTTAAGTTGATCCAACTGTTCATTTTTTACAGTGTATCTATCACAGACTGTATAAAATTGTGCTCTTTATAACACAATGAACACCATATTAAATCTACTTTTACGCTGATCTACTATTATTTAGCAGACATGCTACTAATACTCCAATGACTGCTAGTTGACATGTAGTTGCAGAGTTACTTATCAAGAGCTTTCTAAAGGGTACCATTAAAATAATCAAACTGATATTAAAATAAAAATAGTTCAAAGCAATCTGATCTGATATCTGAGCTTATGGCTGTTTGAGAGAAAAAAATATATATTACTATTATTATTACTATACCTATAAGTGGTCATTGATGGCTTTAAGTAAAGTAGCATAAGAAAGGTGGCAAGATATGAGACTTTTAATACATTATAACTATGAGAAATATGATCCATTGTAACTTAAGTGGATGCAACAACGTGTTCACTGTGTTATAAATCATCATACTCTTAAAAGCTATAACCACTAATAAGTAAATATATTGTTCTAATGGATATTCATAAGATGATATAACATATTATACGTTTTTTTTATAGTGCATTATGCATTCATTGTAATGCCTTAAAATACCCTCATAATGTATTATAAATATGGGCTTCATAGAAAGTGTTACCAAAATTACAATGCCATGCAATTACATTACCTGCTTATGATCTTCGCTATCCATAACCTGGAGAACAAATTAGTTGCTTGTAGGAAAAAAACCCACATGACATTAAACAAACCAATCAAAATCATCTGTTGGTTTGTACAACCCACTTGCAGCTTAAGTCCCGCCCACTTGCGTCTGGCCCACCCGCTTGCAGCTCAAGTACCGCCCACTTGCAGCTTAAGTCCCGCCCACTTTCGTCTGGCCCACCCACTTGCAGCTCAAGTACCGCCCACTTGCATCTGGCTCCCACCTCCGTTTATACCCATCTGGTTCCAACCGTTCTTGTGGAACGCGTTCCTGTCACTAAGTACATACTCATGTGGTTAGTAAAGTAGTACACTCATGTTTCTCTTCATATCGTATAAATCTTTCGCCTTTTACTAAAGATTTCCGTGGACAGGAACACAATGAGTATAATTTAATTTTTTGATGCCCTGCTTTATAGCGGGGTTCAGAATTTTGTTGAAATAATAGATGAAAATATTTAAAATAACGTAAACCCTTATCATTATGGGGTTTCACTAGCTTAGTGTTTATGAAGTAAGTATGCATTGAAGTATGTATTTGTGCATATGGGTAGTATAGTCTTTTTTTTTTTAGGCACTTCCAAAAGATCAGAGATGGAAATACAGTTTTTAAATACCTGAATTATGTTTCCATCTTTGTTGTGAAAGTTTTGAAAGTGCCTTTTCTGTTCTAAAGAAGGGGGTGTCCTAATACTTTTGTCCATATAGTGTATGTACAGGTCATTGGTGTTTTTGGCTCAAGGTCTGCATATAAAGTCACACCAGAGGTGTTCAGCTAGGATCAGGACTTGTCTTTCTGCGGACCAGTCAAGTTCTTCCACACTGACTCAATCAATCATGTCTGAACCGTGTCTTATACACAGAGACACTGTCATGTTAGAATAGAAAAGGGTCCTGTCCAAACTGTTGCTATAAAATTAGAATCACACAATTCCCAAGAATATCATTATATGCTTTAACATCAAGATTTGTACTCGTGGAAATTACTAAAGTAATGCCAGTACTTTTGTCCATATTGTTGTTGTTCATCTTAAGTCTTAGTTTTTTGTTAATTGTGCAACTTTTATTACTTTGTTTTTGCCATTGTCCTGCTGTTGACATGGCATTCAAAAAAATGTTTTATTAAAAATGAGAAAATTAGAAAACTGGATGTATATTTTCCAACCATATTATAAACAAATCACAACTAGAATGTATTTCTTGTTTTATAATTGTTATTCAAAAGTTAAGCATTAAAATCCTTTTTAAATGGTTCCATTTTCTAAACAAATAGTGCATTTGGCTTCTTGAAGGAGGACCGGATGGGGCTTATGGAGATTGACCCTTTACCCAAAAGCGTCACATTTACTACATGATCTTTGTCCTTCGGCCTCCACCCTCCAGATAACCAGCACAGAAGCACAGAACAGGTAACAAAATAAAACCAGCAAATGTCTTTAAAACTGTCTTGACTGACAATAATGATTGTGTCTGAATAACGTGAACTAATCAATATAACGCAACTAACAGCAAGAGAACTGACATGAATGCATGACTTTTGCTTTTACACCGTTGTGAATGGTGCATGCAGCAAACTGACCTTTTCCTGCACGTGTGAAAGCACACAAAATTCTGTGCATAATTTTGATATAACAGTAACTTAAAGGCTCGACTTGACATCGTATTTTCAGAAAGCGTGACTGTATGCAAGATCAAGAGTTTTATTTTGCTCTTTTTATCCCGACACAATAAAGAAACAATGCTATGTTTTCAGCAGTCTGTCAAAATAAGCCAAGTAGTGCTCGCTGCAGCCTGCGGTGGACATCCAACCCCGCCCACATCCAAGTGTAACGTCACAAGCCACGCCCATACCAAATGCAGTCACGCCCACGTCAAAACATTAAGTCATAAACCACGCCCTATCATAAACGTCACCTCTTGTGATTCCCCGTGAAACCCGGAAGTTTACTAATACACGTTTTCTTATTTCTTTAAAGGATGTCTAAGCTAAAATGGCACAACTTAAATCTAATATATTTAAAATGTCTAATGTACGGAGCTGATTTCTCATCACAACAGCCTAAAGTAAAACACTTGCATTGGTTGATTAAACTAGGCTAATTGTAATAAAAAAAAACCTCTACACCTTACCTTATTCATATATATAATGAGATAAATTCTCATTTATTACTATCGATTTTAAACTACCTAAGACACCTTTTAGATTTATCAAATTTAAAGGGTACAATTAGATTTTGTTATTGTAAAACTCACTACACATTGTTATAATTTAGAATTGTCATTTAATTTTCTAAAGATGTGTTGTTCCACTTATCAATTGTTAACATTTGAATGATAGGATTGACAGTTCTCCATATGCTAAATAGAGATTGCTTGCTTTGACAGATTATAACAAGTAACATGGCATTAACATTCAGGCCTTGTTCATCAACAAAACTTCATCTGAAGTGTGTCCAGGTCCTCCGCATATTTAAAGATGAATAAACAGACATCCCTTGCTTCTTTTGGTATTTTTATATTATTTTACAAAAATAATTCAATCAAAAATTTTGCAAAAAATATATGTTCTATAAGAGATATGTTCCAACTATCATAAATGAACAGTTGAATGATCAGATAAGCAGTTATTGGAATGCAGTACACATACATACATAAACTACATAGAGAGATTCCTTGCCTTGTTAGATTATTCACAGAAACATGGCATGGACTTTCAAGCCTTGTTCAGCAACACACTTTGATATGAATGTGTCCAGCTCCTCCGGATACTCAAACAATCAGAATATTGTATTATACAGATGTGCTATATACAAATTATGCAAGGGACTGTGGATAGATGTATGATATATTAAATCAAAAACATATGCATGATAAATATAAGTATGGATAATTTGGTATTGCACATGTTTTATTGCACAGTGGGGAGAACATTTAACGGTTTGTGAGGTAGATATGGCCTGAGGGAATAAACTGTTCCTGTGTCTGGTCGTTCTGGTGCACAGAGCTCTGTAGCGTCGACCAGACGGTAACAGTTCAAAGAGGGAGTGTGCTGGATGTGAGGGGTCCAGAGTGATTTTACCAGCCATTTTGCTCACTCTGGATAAGTACAGTTCTTGGAGAGTGGGGAGGGTTGTACCAATGATTCGCTCAGCAGTCCGGACTACCCTCCGTAGTCTTCTGAGGTCAGATTTGGTAGCTGAGCTGAACCAGACAGTTATAGAAGTGCAGAGGATTGATTCAATGATGACGGAGTAGAATTATTTCAGCAGCTCCTGTAGCAGATTGAACTTCCTCAGCTGGTGAAGAAAGTACAACCTCTGCTAGGCCTCTTTAACAATAGACTCAATGTGAATGTCTCACTTCAGGTCCTGAGAGATGAATAAAAAGACATCTCTTGCTTCGTCCGATTCGACCCCAGGTAGTCTTTGATGGCATTTTGTTGATTTTTACTGTCAATCTGGAGTAAGACAGGCCTTTCACCTCCCCACAGAATAACTCACGGTGACTCTGTATCCAGCACAACACTGGTCCAGTGTCTCTTACAAACTTCCACTTTATGTCCTCTTGGCACTCCTGTTAAAAATACAGAATACGTGTGTGTTGGTCCACTAAATATTTGTCATACTAAATAGTATTTTGCATACAAGAATATTTATGATTTTAAACCACAAAAATCAATCACTACAGTATCTAGAGAAATGCTCCCACCATTCTTCATACCTTTCTTTACTGTTGAAACAGCAGCAGGAACACCTCATCCCGGCAGAACTGCTCTGCATCAGGCTAGGACCAAAAATGCGTAGAATGCTGTAAAACATGACAAACAAAGATTGACAATCATTATGTGATCTTTCCATTAATATAGAATACAAAGATAATTTGTCACAAACACAGAGTTATCCAGCAATTCATAGTAAAATGATGCGGTTGCTCAACCAAGTTACTGTGCAAGGGTGCTGTGATCAGTGTATATCATTAAAAATATCATATGTATGTGAGTGAGTGTCGTGTGTGTGTGGTGTGGTAAGTACATATCTGTGAGTCGGTGAGATGAGCGTTATAAAAAAATTGCACATTAACTCAACATTCATTATATGTTGTAAGAATCAGTGCACTAATAAATATATAGTGCACTGATTTTTTTATGACATGAAATGAACTCTAACTGAATGTGCAATTTTTTTTAATAAACCTTTTTTTTATAATAGCTACATAACACTCTTACCTACTCATATACACACTCTATCCCTCTCACATATGTATTTACCTCTCCACACACACATGATATTTTAATGACACTGATCACAGAACCCTTGCACAGTATCTTGGTTGAGGAACCACATAATTTCACTGCTGGATAACACACACACACACACACACGCATACATATTTATATATGAGTGATATCTAATAACGTGTCTGTGTACAGTTGAAAACACATAAGCATGCTGAACTGTTGTCTACACGTGCACACAAACGACACACACATTCAAGTTGTCAAAGTTTAAAGTTTTCGGAAAGACCAAATATGTTTTTTTTTTACTTACCAACACAGCAAACTTCTTCTTTTTAGCGGTTTGCAAACGATTAGACTTATCTTCTTATAGATGCTTTTTCCTGTTTCAAAATAATAAGTATGTGACGTTTTGGACACAGGCGTGGCTTGTGACGTCACGCTTGGATGTGGGCGGGGCTGGATGTCCACCGCAGGCTGCAGCGAGACTCATCGCTTTGTTTTAGTGTTTGTGATCGCTTCTGTGAAGAAAACATTTCATATGTATTCACTATTAAAATAGTGCCCTCTTTTGGTCAGCTGTGGAAGAACCCATCTGTGTCTTTTCAGGAATCGTGGTCATTTTATTTATTTATTTTTACCTAAATCCTATCTAAAAACAAAAAGAGAAGCTCGAATTGATTGATGTATTTATTAAATTACACAAAATGTTGTAAGTGCAATAAATAGCCCAATGTTCAGTCTCGCACCGTTCTTGTGACGTGTGTTCCTGTCGCTGAAGTACGTACTGCTGCTTTCTCGAAGTTAGTACACTCATGTTTCTCTTCATATCGAATAAATCTTTCGCCTTTTACTAAAGATTTCCGTGGGGAGGAACACAATGAGTATAAACTAATTTTTTGATGCCTTGCGTTACTGCGGGGCTGTTCAATCTGTTAAATATCAGAAACGTTTCTTGTTGTGATTGAGCGCTAATGACGAGCAGATTGCGTCGGTTCTAGTGACGTTAGTTCCTGTCGCTGAAGTACGTACTACTGCTTTCCCTAAGTTAGTACACTCATGTTTCTCTTCATATCATATTAAAGATTTATGTGAAGAGGAACACTATGAGTATAAACTATTTTATTAATGTCCTGCTGAATTGTGGGGGTTCTCAGACCGGTTTAAATATCAGATTTGTGACAGTTTTACGTCTTTTTGTGGAAGCACACAACATTCTGTGCATAATTTTGATGTAACAGTAACTTAAAGGCATCGTATTTTCAGAAAGCGTGACTGTATGCGAGACCAAGAGTCCTGTCCCTTTTATTTTGCTCTTTTTATCCCGACACAATAATGACACGATGCTATGGTTTCAGCAGTGTCTTTCAAAATAAGCTCATCGCTTTGTTTTAGTGTTTGTGATCGCTTCTGTGAAGAAAACATTTCATATGTATTCACTATTAAAATAGTGCCCTCTTTTGGTCAGCTGTGGAAGAACCCATCTGTGTCTTTTCAGGAATCGTGGTCATTTTATTTATTTATTTATTTTTACCTAAATCCTATCTAAAAACAAAAAGAGAAGCTCGAATTGATTGATGTATTTATTAAATTACACAAAATGTTGTAAGTGCAATAAATAGCCCAATGTTCAGTCTCGCACCGTTCTTGTGACGTGTGTTCCTGTCGCTGAAGTACGTACTGCTGCTTTCTCGAAGTTAGTACACTCATGTTTCTCTTCATATCGAATAAATCTTTCGCCTTTTACTAAAGATTTCCGTGGGGAGGAACACAATGAGTATAAACTAATTTTTTGATGCCTTGCGTTACTGCGGGGCTGTTCAATCTGTTAAATATCAGAAACGCTTCTTGTTGTGTTTGAGCGCTAATGTCGAGCAGATTGCGTCGGTTCTAGTGACGTTAGTTCCTGTCGCTGAAGTACGTACTACTGCTTTCCCTAAGTTAGTACACTCACGTTTCTCTTCATATCATACTAAAGATTTATGTGAAGAGGAACACTATGAGTATAAACTATTTTATTAATGTCCTGCTGAATTGTGGGGGTTCTCAGACCGGTTTAAATATCAGATTTGTGACAGTTTTACGTCTTTTTGTGGAAGCACACAACATTCTGTGCATAATTTTGATGTAACAGTAACTTAAAGGCATCGTATTTTCAGAAAGCGTGACTGTATGCGAGATCAAGAGTCCTGTCCCTTTTATTTTGCTCTTTTTATCCCGACACAATAAAGACACGATGCTATGTTTTCAGCAGTGTCTGTCAAAATAAGCTCATCGCTTTGTTTTAGTGTTTGTGATCGCTTCTGTGAAGAAAACATTTCATATGTATTCACTATTAAAATAGTGCCCTCTTTTGGTCAGCTGTGGAAGAACCCATCTGTGTCTTTTCAGGAATCGTGGTCATTTTATTTATTTATTTTTACCTAAATCCTACCTAAAAACAAAAAAGAGAAGCTCGAATTGATTGATGTATTTATTAAATCACACAAAATGTTGTAAGTGCAATAAATAGCCCAATGTTCAGTCTCGCACCGTTCTTGTGACGTGTGTTCCTGTCGCTGAAGTACGTACTGCTGCTTTCTCGAAGTTAGTACACTCATGTTTCTCTTCATATCGAATAAATCTTTCGCCTTTTACTAAAGATTTCCGTGGAAAGGAACGCAATAGTGGTGGAAATTTTCGTTCTTTCCAGAGACTCGTTCATTTTTCGTTCGTTCACCAAAATGATTCGTTCAGATTCGTTCACTAACTCGTTCAGTGACCATTTTTCCATATTACACAAATACGTCAGCATGTGCCGTTCAACTAACGTATTTACTTGTTACAAAATAAAAACCGATTTGGCTTCATTAAAAAGTGTGCCCTTCTCATTAAATGAATAAAATAAGTCTAAATAAGTGATCAAAGTCATTACTCTTTTTATCTTTTAAATTACACTCTTTTCGGATGACCAAAGCACAAGTGTTTTTTTATTTGTTTGCATACTAGGCTAGTTAACATTTAATTGTTTAGGCAGAGATTTACACGTTCAAATCTGAGATTATGTTAAACGAGGAGTTATTCTGTATGTAAAATATGAATATAAACAAGCGTGCACAGTACGGATACCTGTGCTTTGCATCCGCTTTCTGCTGATTGATGAACTAGATTGACAGAATGGCCGACCTACCCGGTCAACGAACTGGGTATAGCTACCAGTTCGTTCAATTCGTTCACGAACGGGAGATCTCTCTCTCGTTCAGACTCAAAACAGAGCCATCTCGGTCAATGATGCTATTATATTCGTTCGTTCGATCCAACCAATTACATGCCCCTTCTGAACCCGAGCTGAAATGCTATTTGCTGACGTGAGTCACGTGACGCAAATGAGATGGGATGACGTGACGCAAATAATCAATACTGCCATATTTTTTTATGTTTCACAGTTTTTAAACAAACAAACGTGCATGACATGACTAACATAATTAAATATTTTTTTATTTAAAAGTATGTAACTGTTCAAACATAAAACAACAATAATATAAATAAATAAAACAAAATGATAAATAAAAAAATAAAACAAAGAACCAGTTGTTCGAACGACGAACGTAATAATGAGACGAGATGTATGTATGTAACAGTTCATTTGACTCTTTCAAACTCAAAGCAACTCAATGAAGGGCGTATTCGTTCACTAGATTCAACAAATCACATGCTCCGTCCTCGTATCATACTCGAAGGCTATTGGCTCGAGGTTTAGTCATTCTTTGACAGAGGAAACGGTCCAGAGCTACGCATGCGCGCAATAGCGGCGCGCTGCGGTGGAGGGAGGAGTTTCAGTGAACGAGAAATATGAGTCTCAGTCAATGGATTACGTGAACGAGAATGATTCGTTCACCTAAAAGATTCGTTCAAAAAGAACGATTCGTTCACGAACGTAACATCACTAGAACGCAATGAGTATAATTTAATTTTTTGATGCCCTGCTTTATAGCGGGGTTCTGAATTCTGTTGAAATAATAGATTGAGATGTTTAAGATAATGTGAATCTGTAACATTATGGGGTTTCACTGGCTTAGTGTTTATGAAGTAAATATGCAATTTATGCATTGAAGTATGTATTTGTGCATATGGGTACAGTCATTGTAGGCACTTCCAAGAGATCAGAGATGGAAACACAATTTTTAAATACCTGAATTCTGTTTCCATCTTTGTTGCGAAAGTTTTGAAAGTGCCTTTTCTGTTCTAAAGAAGGGGGTGTCCTAATACTTTTGTCCATATAGTGTATGTACAGGTCATTGGTGTTTTTGGCTCAAGGTCTGCATATAAAGTCACACCAGAGGAGTTCAGCTGGGATCAGGACTTGTCTTTCTGCAGACCAGTCAAGTTCTTCCACACTGACTCAATCAATCATGTCTGAACCGTGTCTTATACACAGAGACACTGTCATGTTAGAATAGAAAAGGGTCCTGTCCAAACTGTTGCTATTATATTAGAAGCACACAATTCCCAAGAATATCATTATATGCTTAAACATCAAGATTTGTACTCATGGAAATTACTAAAGTAATGCCAGTACTTTTGTCCATATTGTTGTTGTTCATCTTAAGTCTTAGTTTTTTGTTAATTGTGCAACTTTTATTACTTTGTTTTTGCCATTGTCCTGCTGTTGATGTCATTCAAAAAAATGTTTTATTAAAAATTAGAAAATTAGAAAACTGGATGTATATTTTCCAACCATATTATAAACAAATCACAACTAGAATGTATTTCTTGTTTTATAATTGTTATTCAAAAGTTAAGCATTAAAATCCTTTTTAAATGGTTCCATTTTCTAAACAAATAGTGCATTTGGCTTCTTGAAGGAGGACCGGATGGGGCTTATGGAGATTGACCCTTTACCCAAAAGCGTCACATTTACTACATGATCTTTGTCCTTCGGCCTCCACCCTCCAGATAACCAGCACAGAAGCACAGAACAGGTAACAAAATAAAACCAGCAAATGTCTTTAAAACTGTCTTGACTGACAATAATGATTGTGTCTGAATAACGTGAACTAATCAATATAACGCAACTAACAGCAAGAGAACTGACATGAATGCATGACTTTTGCTTTTACACTGTTGTGAACGGTGCATGCAGCAAACTGACCTTTTCCTGCACGTGTGCTTATTTGACAAAAATGTAGATTCTTAACAACAATTAAAATAAATTGACTTTAACTTTACTGCAGCTGCTTATGTCTTACTCTCATTTTGTGTAATTGATCGTAACAAAAGTCCACTGCACTATCACAGACGGAGATGACTGAGCACTTTCACATTTCTTTTTTTTTTTGTCTGTGTGTAATCAGCATCAAATGGGGATATTTCTGTAGTCACATATTTTCTAGTCCTTCTGTGCTGTACACATCTGTATGTTGTCATCTCGCATGGATCCTGTAATATTTCTATTTTCTCCTCAGTCGAAAAGATGGTGGTTTTGTCCAAAGAGTACGGCTATGTGGCTCTAACCGGAGCGGCTTCGTTTCTCCTAATGGCTCATCTGTCTCATGCTGTGGTGAAGGCTCGGATTAAATACAATGTCCAGGTAACTTAACATACACTAATCACTGCACATGCACTCATAATCCAACAGTGATTTACAAAGTTTTAGTTTAAGGCCCCAAAATTCAGACAATTTACACACAGCCTTCCTTTTTAACAAATGGTACGTTTTGCTATCCTAACCATACACAATTATACATTCAGTTGCATTTGATTGTTTGCATTAGCATTTATTCCTACCACCATGTCTGGTTGAGAACCAGTACTTCAAAGATTTAGCTTAACGGTCTCATGTGTAATTTAGTTTGCCCTAAACCAAGAAGAAAGTATTAATTTTATTTTCTAGTATCCGACAATGTACAGTGATGATCCAGAGACTGGTCACAAATTCAACTGTATCCAGCGAGCGCATCAGAACACGTATGTACATTATGCATCACATATACAGGAAATATGTGTGTGTGTGTGTGTTCACAGCAAATCTTATATTACTGCTAAATAATAAAGTTTCTTTGCATTAAATATCAGCTTACTGAATATTTTACATTTTATAGAAAAGTGAATATTGTGATTGTGGTCCTTATTCATTGTCTGATCATTTATTGATTTTTCACATCTGTGATTATTATTGTAAAACAGCGTTGAACTCTTGTCGCCATTCCTGTTTCATTTATCTGTGGGAGGGATTCAGCATCCGGTGAGTACAGATTCGAGCTTTATTAAGCCTCACCTGGAGGTGCACTGTAAATATGCATGCAAACTAATGCAAACTGTGAAGTGAACTGTTTGTTGTGGTTGTGCTTCTCAGCGCCTGGCCAGTGTGTTGGGAATGATCTGGATCGTCAGTCGGGTGCTGTACGCTCATGGATACTCTTCTGGAAGTGAGTCTCATTGCACTTCCACAGTGTCTGTGTATATTAAAGACAAGTTAACTGACAGTATGAATACAGCTAGTGAAATGTGTTTCTGTGTTGTGTTCTTCTGTCCTGTTAGAGCCCAAGAAGCGCCACCGTGGGTCGTTCGGTATGGTTGCTTTGCTCGGTCTGTTTCTTTGTACGGTGAACACTGGGAGAACGCTGCTCGGATGCGACTGTGGGTTGAAATGGGTCAAATGGCCCAAATATTTAAAATAGTGAAAATTACGTTTACTATTCTAATTCTACATTCTATGAAAATGACAAGGTAAAAAACCCACCTTTACTTCCTCTGTTGTGCAAATTTAGAAAAAGACTAGAGGCTCATTTATCACTGTAAGAATTCAGCGTGTTAATTTGTGTTTTAAATAAACTGCACAAAAATGACAAAGTTCAGTTCAGTTTTCCCTCATGAATTGCATAGAAATTACATTATTTGAAAAATGCATACTATAACAACAAGTGCATGAAGATTTACCACATCAGTGTTATTTTCTTATTTACATTTACATTTATTCATTTAGCTGACACTTTTATCCAAAGCGACTTACAATTGCTATGTATGTCAGAGGTCGCACGCCTCTGGAGCAACTAGGGGTTAAGTGTCTTGCTCAGGGACACATTGGTGTCTCACAGTGGATTCGAACCCGGGTCTCTCACACCAAAGGCATGTGTCTTATCCACTGCACCATCACCACCCCTCTTATAATAGAGGTACTGTTAAAGTTTTTTTGTATATACATTTTAAATTAGTTTCATTGTATTTTCTGTTTTCATTTTCATTTTGGTTAAAGTTTTAGTGATTTTTTTTCTTGTTTTTTAATGTCTATATAATTTTTATTATTTTTCATTTCAGTTTTGATTTGCTATATTTAGCCTACATCAAGTTAAACTAAATGAAAATGAGAAATGTTGCTTTGGCAACTAGCTAAAATAATATAATTGTAAGCGTTCTTCTAATATTTTAGAAAGGGAAGATGTTTTTGTGGTACACAAGATACTAAAACTAAAATATGCTTAAAAATACCATATTAATAATAGTATTTAATACCAAACAAAACTAAAGCTTATTTATCTTAAGTTGTGTGCCTCACTCATTGAATTGTATTAGGCTAAGTAAAATGTTAGTAAATATTAGTATATTTTAATAAATTGGAAATTATATGTGTATATTCCAGAAACTGCAGAATATGCAAGTATGTTTATAGCAGTAGTTTGATTATATGATAAGTAAATGTTGTGGATATTTTAGGAGCAGATGTATGAGGTGTTCATGTGTTAAGGACAATTTTTAAATTTTTTAAACACACAAGTTTATGCAGTAGAATAAAATGTGTGTAGATTGTGTCGTTTCTTAATCCTCTGGCCCTCTTCGGTCATTTTTGACCGAAAAATTTTATATTTTGAAATTTTTAAAATCTTAGCTTCATCAGAATGAGATGACACTTGGTGACTTTTGTCACATTAGCAATATGAACACACAAAAAAATCATGGACATGATTCGGATATGTTAAAGGGTCAAAAAAAAAAAAAGTCACACTTGACTTCTTCGCGGTCAAAAATGACCGACATAGGAAATGAATGGGAAATACGAAAAAATGTGAAAAGTCAGTGAATCTTTTGGTGATACAAACTACAAATCAGCCACTGGTCAGAAAAAAAGTGTGCAGCAATCAAGAGGTGACTGTCTGGAATATCAGGAGTGCAAAATAGACACCCACACATGCCCACACACACACACACACATATACAGAAATTAGCTGGTAAGACAATTTTAGGGTTGGTGACTGCAGAGCTGGTCCCTCCGCGGCTTGTGCCTCACCTCATCGAATCTTTTAGAATGTCTAGATATATATCTAAATGCAAAACCTAAAAAAATTAAGAAATTATGTCTAATAAACAACAGGAATCCAAAAGGCTCTGTATATATCTATATAGGGTGCTAATACAAGAAGGTTACGCAACATTACACACGTTTTTATTTTTTAATGCCTTCAGATGGCCCAATTCTCACTTAAAAAAATGGATTTTAAATGCCTTCACTCTATTTTAATGTGAAATATTGCATTTATTAAAAAAAACAACAAAAAAAACATTAATTCTAATGGAGAAAATAGCTAATTAAAATTATATAAATATTGCATAGTATCATAAAATTCCCTCAAAATCATAAATAGTAATAAAAAATAATTACATTGATTTAACTGAAAAAACAAATTACATTTCAAGGCTTCGGGGGTCTTTTTTCCCCATAATGTGTGCTACAATTCCTGAGGGAGCGGCCATTAAACGATATTCACTACATTTCCCATAAGCCACCTGTTGTTCCGGAAGTGGCGTAGAATTTAAACTGAATGGCGTGGATTTAAACTGAAATGGGCACAGATTCCATGAATAGAGGATTTTAGGAATATAATAACTACTTTAATGGCCATTTTTATGACAGGACATGCGTTCGTGAGGTGTTTTTGAAATGACCGGTTTCGTGTTTTGAAGCGTTATTTCAGTCGTTTGTTGTTTTAAAGCTGAAACACTCCTCTGCATTATATCAGGTGTCGCTTCGCGTGTTTACCTGTCGCTGTAAGCTCACCTGTCATCATTCCCGCTGGCTGTATGTAACTCAGGCTGGGTTTAGGCTCGTATTTTAATCGACAGGTTGATTATCAGCCGCTCAGGATGAACTGGGATCAACAGTTGAGCTCCATCATCTCTGAGGCTGATGGAAGTGTCGCAAAAATGAGGGTAAGAGACTATTTCTTCACTAATAATTAGATTAATTTGAATTTTCTGTACATGTGTGTCATATTGCTGATAATACAGTGCACTCTTGATGCCTGTTAGACAGTTCACCCAAAATTACGCTTCTGTTTACATCTTATTCTGCACCTGCATGACTGACTTTCTATTGTAGTAAGTTTTATTAATTTACCTCAGTTATTAATATTTTGTCTTACAAGGAACGCCTTACTGTGCATGGAAGATCTCCCAGAGGAACAGAAGGTAAACTCATTTTTAAATGATTATTAAGTCTATTAACGGAACATGAATAATAAATGTTGGCAGATGTTCTGTGTTACTGTTTTCTGTTCCTAATCTGGAAATAAAAGGGATCTTTAAAACATCCCTTCCAGGCCTGAAGAAGTCTTGGAAGTTAGTACAAGTTTTGCAAACCTTTATTGACAAAAATATTAAAATACTAGTTTTTTTTTTTTTTAATTAACACTTTAAGCTTTCTATATTTTAAGATAAGTAATTTCGATGTAAAAATGTTCTTTTGTCATTTTTATTATTTTATGTTACTATTTAGTTTTAATTTTATTTTATTTAGGTTCTGGTTTTAGTTATTTATTATTTTTGGTAATACATTTTTCAACTTATTTCAGTTCTAATTTCCATTTTTCATCTAATGTTTATATTTGTTTTTATTCATCTGATTTCATGTGACCATGTGTTTCTCTCTGTAGATGTGTTTCCGGTCGGAGAGGTCACAGCCGGTGTTGATCTGAAGCCGTCTGTGGTTCAGTGGTCAGATCTGACCGCCATCCAAACACAATTACAGCAGCAGAGTCAGGTCAGACTAACACCTGCTCGAATCACATGTTAATGTCCATGACTGAGAAACAGACAAATATTAGCGTAGATGCCATTCTTCTTACGATGTAACGAGTACATCATGTGTTATGAGGAGTGTTCCCGGTTCCGGTTGATCTAATTAATGCTGCCTAACAATCCTTTAACGGATTTGAATAATAGAAGTGTGTTATGTGTAAGCCAGGTTAAAGAAATGTGTCTTTAATCTAGATTTAAACTGACAGAGTGTGTCTGCCTCCCGAACAGCGTTAGGTAGATTGTTCCAGAGTTTGGGTGCTAAATAGGAAAAGGATCTGCCGCCCGCAGTCGATTTTGATATTCTAGGTATTATCAAACGGCCAGAGTTTTGAGAAGACAGCAGACGTGGAGGACTATAATGTGATAAGAGCTCGCTCAAGTACTGAGGACCTAAGCCATTCAGGGCTTTATAAGTAGTTAACAAGATTTTGAAATATACACAATGTTTGATGGGGAGCCAGTGCAGTGTTGACAGAACCGGGCTAATATGGTCGTACTTCCTGGTTCTAGTAAGGACTCTAGCTGCTGCATTTCGGACCAGCTGGAGTTTGTTGATCAAGCGTGCCGAACAACCACCCAATAAAGCATTACACTAGTCTAACCTTGAGGTCATAAACGCATGAATTAGCATTTCTGCATTTGACGCTGAGAGCATAGGTTGCAATTTAGATATGTTTTTGAGATGGAAATTGGATATTAATATGTGTATATGGATCATTGGTAGGGCCCTTTGAAATCTGTTTTTTTTTTTTTCTAGTGCTGTCAAATGATTAATCACGATTAATCGCATCCAAAATAAAAAAGTTTTTGTTTACATAATGTGTATGTGTACTGTTTATTTATTATGTGTATATATAAATACACCATATACAGTATATATTTAGAAAATATTTACATGTATATAAATTTATATTGTATAAAAATAAATTTAATATATAAACAACATTTTTCTTAAATATATACATGTATGTGTTTGAATATATATATATATATATATATATATATAAATACGTATAAATACACAGTATATATTTTGAAAATATTTAAAGTAAAGTAAAGTCGTGACGTATTGTCAAGTATGGTGACCCATACTCGAAATTGGTGCTCTGCGTTTAACCCATCCAAGTGCACACACACAGCAGTGAGTAGTGAACAAATGCACACACACACACACACACACACACATCGTGCACACACACAGCAGTGAGTAGTGAACAAATGCACACACACACACACACACACCGTGAACACACACCCGGAGCAGTGGGCAGCCATGCTGCGGCGCCCGGGGAGCAATTGGGGGTTCGGTGCCTTGCTCAAGGGCACCTCAGTCGTGGTATTGAGGGTGGAGAGAGCGCCGGACATTCCCTCCCCCCACCTACAATCCCTGCCGGCCGGGGGCTCGAACTCGCAACCTTTCGATTACGAGTCCGACTCTCTAACCATTAGGCCACGACTTCCCCACGACAATTTTACATTTTACAATTTTAATTTACATTGTGTATATACATTTCTATATTCATATTATTACATGTTGTATAAAAATACAGTTAATATATAAACAACATATTTTTCTTAAATATATGCATGCATGTGTTTGAATTTATATATATGTAATAAATATACACAGTACACATTCATATATTATGTAAACAAAAACGTTTATTTTGGATGCAATTAATCGAGATTAATCGTTCGACAGCACTAATTTTTTTTTCCTAAATTACGTAGAATTTCTTCTGGATTCTCTCTTTTTCTGGATTACGTTTTAATGGTTAAATACAATTTTGCAATCAAAAGGAATGTCTAATCATTTGAAATATTTTAAAATGTAACAACAATTGATCAAAAGCTTAACAAATAGTACATTTTTAAGGCACTATGAAATCCCTTATATTTTTTCCAAAATTCTGTGTTTTCCATTTTTATTTTATTTTTTTGTAATAGTTTCATTAAACGTTATTCAAAAATATATATATATATATATAAGAAAACTTAGCAATTTAATAATTTTGTGCAATTTTTACAGTATTAGGCCATTTTTTTCTGACATTTTCTGTTTTAATTTTCCTTGATTTATGATTAATACAACTTTATTATCAAAAATGGTGGTTATCAAATGAAGCCATGAAACATTAACTGATTTAATTAATGTTTTAAAATATAATCAAATGAAAATGTAACAGTTCTTTTTAAATTTTGAAAGAATGTATTCTTTCAAAATTTGCCATTTTCCACAACATTCCTTGTTATAGAGTAAATTCCATATTTATGACTAGATTTCCAGGACTGCATCCTGGAAATCATAGGGACTTACATTTGAGTTTTATTTATCTGTATTTAGCACTGTCATTGTAAATGGGGGCAGAATGGATATGTTTATCTTTTTGTTTTGGAGATTAATATTTAATATAATAAAATGAATCCAACCACAGATCATTCTAGAACAACAAACTATTTTTAAATGTTGTTTTTTTTCCACAGGCCATTGAGACTTTAACACAGAGTCTTCGATTACTGGAAAGAGAACGAAACACTCAGCAAAGACAAATACAAACATTACAAGGTGATCATTGATCAGTTTCAGTGTACTTCAATTTTATTGCAATTAACACTTCTTTCCTGTAAATAAGTAAATAGACTATTTCTGTTGTTACTGAGGTCATATTAACTCCAGAATCTCTGTCTTCCAGAGGAGCAGAAGAGACTTCAGGATAAACTGGAGGAGAGAGAGCAGGATGTGGAGCGGAGATCACTGAGTCCTGGACCGGATCGACGGATCGAGCAGTGGAAGAGAGAGATGGATCGAGAGCTGAGCGGTCTGAGAGGTCAGATCAACCGCGCCATAACTCTAGGAAACCAGCAAGAAAGGTCTGTCATTTTTATTTAAACTGTTTTAGTTATTAATATTAAAAATCCTGTTTGGGAGTTCAGTCTCCATAAAATAAGAATAATTTGAAAAAATCCTATTGAGTGGTTTCTTGGAAAAATCATGGCAATTCATTGATCAGAAAGGATAAGAACCGAGGACAATTAATTTAACTTTATTTTATTAATAGAGGCAAGGCTCTAGGAAACTGGCAAGAAAGGTAATTCTTCAGAGATGTGTCATTTATTTATATGCAATATTTATATTGTGCACCTCAACATTATTGAATCTCAAGACAAGAAAGGAACTGACTAAATTAAAAGTTGCTTAATGTCACCTGCAATTTTCTAATTTTATATCAATATCATCAATAAAATCGTAGTAAGTATTCGTTCTATTGCTGAGGAACACAGAAATGAGGTATGATTTAAGTGTGCTTGTGTTCCACTAATGTAAAAGAAGCAGTGCGTGTAGTAGTTGAAAATCACAGGTATTTACTGTTTATAACTGTTTGTCCTTCCACAGTTTCAGCTCTAAACTGCGCAGAGAAGAACTGGAGCAGCTCAGGAGAGAGGTGGACATTCTCAAAAACAAACTCAGTAGGTCATAAACTAGTTACTTTTCATGTATCTCCACCTGAGTCTATTAGATATACACTATAGTGTTACACGCATAAATCAAACTCTTTCAGTCTTTCGGTGTTGTGTTATTACAGTCAGGGCTCTCTGCCAGAGCAAATGCACTTTGTGTCAAAATAAACGATCTGCTGCTTTCACTGTCACGCAAATAAACATCACGCTCAGATACTGCCTGTTTGTGTTGGCTTCACATTCACAACGCTTTGAATATTGATAGACATTCAGACTCTGGTTACATTTATACCGTGTTCGTGGATGTTAAAAAAGCAAACTGGTTTGTGTTTCTGTAGTGCGGCAGGAGGAAGATACGTTCCAGCTCCAGTCAGAGGCCAGAGAAACAAGGAGACAGTATGAACGCAGCTCGAAAGTAAAGAAATCGCGCAAACGTTTGGGGTCAGGATGAAAGCAGTTAATAATGTTGTTTAACAAGCATGCATTAAATTGATCAAAAGTGACAGTAAAGACATTTATAATGTTACAAAAGATTTCCATTTCAATTAAATGCTGTTCTTTTGAATCCTGATAAATTCAGCTTTGATCACAGGAATAAATTACATTTGAAAATATATTCAAATAGAAACACTTATTTTAAATTGTAAAAAATATTATTGTATTTTTGATGCAAGGGACTTCCTTCAAAAACATTACAAAATCCCTCAAACCTTTGCCTTTTCCCATCCTTTACATTATTAATCTTAAAGGGGTGTTTACCTTTCATGTGCATTTAAAATGACTTCTGTATGTAAATGTCTTCTGTTATGATTGGCTAATGTTTCCAAACACACACAGGTCATGGTGCTGAATACATGCAATAGCTGTTCACATAAGAATATTATATTCTGCAGGAGATGTTTTTGCCGTGTAGTTTCAGTAAATAGCATGTGTGCTATTTTGCTTCAGGTCACGCTCATGTGATATTTTTATTCTGCAGACTTTGGAGAGTTTTACAGATTCGTACCGAACACACAGTTTTGATCTCGCTCGGATGGTGTCACAGTACCAGCACACTCAACAGGAAGTGCGTGACCTCAGGTGAGTGCGGTACAAAACAACAGCTGGAAAAACAGTGTTATTTTTAATATCGCTGATATACTGTACTATTATAGTTTTATTTAAAGGGGTCATTGGATGCCCATGTTACACAAGTTGATTTGATTCTTTAGGGTCTTAAAGAAAAGTCTATAACATACTTTGGTTAAAAATTTCTTAATGGTAGTGTAAAAAACACCTCCTTTACCCTGTCAAAATCAGCTCTGTTTTTAGCAAGCCATTATAGTCCATGTTTCTTTAAATCCTAGTGAGCTGGCTCCGCCCCTCTCTTCCGTGGCATGACGAGCAGACCATAGATATGTGTAGATTACCTATTCGACCGCTCCAGATACTTTGACGCATCAATGAATATTCAAAGATATACAAGAGTATAACTTGCTGTTGTAGATGCACACAGTCAATGCGCTCAAAGATTCGCAGACCGTTCCAAGAATGACGGATGACTTGCGTATCGCGGCCCATAGAAACAGTTGATAATGAGGCATCTAGGTATATATGTCTATGGAGCATACTAAACTTCAGCTGCAAAACTGGCTAACTAGCACATTATTAGGAAAGGAAACCCTTATAATCAATTCTTCTATAGTTAAAGCTGGATCAAGAATGAATCGGGCGAACATAGACGTTGTCTGAGAAGTCATAGAACTTATTTACCCAGCACATTTTTTACTTTGGTCGTGCATGCACACCTGATTATTAATTAAGAAAGAACAAGTGTAAAAAGGAACACCTTTTAAATTATGCAAACTAAACAGCATAATTTATTTTATGTCAATTAATGTTGTTTTTTAATGTTTTTGTTAACGCTAATCGTCTTGACTAAAGGAGGGCGTGTGTTTTAGAGTCACCATCTCAGAGCTGAAGGATGAGGTGCGAGGTCTCGTCCTGAGAGAAACCTTCCCCACACCTGCACCGCTACCACAGAAACCAGGTGAGACGCAGCTGTGAAAGGGTCTGATTATGCTTCTCTTGTTTTCTTCTTCAAAGCCTTTTCAAATGTTAGTCGTTTAGAATCAAACCAGCTGTTTTTGGCTGCTGCGCCTGTAATATTTCTGCACCGTTATCCTCCTTTCATGTTTGTCTCGCTCCTGTGTGGTAGCAGTGGTAACGGTGAAGACGAGGCCCCAGAGACGTGTGTCGTCAGGGTCGGAGGAGGATCTCAGTCCCACCCCCAGTCTGGGTGAGATCAGCTCAGATGAGTTGGATGCAACATGGCTGGAAGAACCAGGTGACACATGCATAACCACGTGTGTGTGTGTATGCATGCATGTGTGTGTGTGTGTGTATATATTGTTAAATAATATTTTAAAATTATATATAATTTTTCCTTTTTATTTACATTTAAAATGCTACAATAGTTTTTAAATTTAATCTAAAAATAAAAGATGAAATGTATGTCCTCATTTAGAGTGCCAAGTAAAGCATTTTTCTTCAGAAGTGAAGGAGAAATGATTTGATGAATGTGGATGGATTTGAGTTTATGAGATTCATATTCGAGGCTCCATCAGTGTGACTGATGGAGAATTTGAGCTAAATGAGCATGACTAATGTCTTCAAAACCACTGACAGCATTCAGCTCAGGAGAAATGGACAGAAACTAGTGCAATCAAATGTTTGTATCATTGATATACTATTGTTGTTTTTTATTAATAATTTGAACTAATTTAATTTTTGTATTTTCTGTTTGCATTTGAATTTTAATTACATTTTTTAGTAATTGTGTTTTGGTCATTTTTCGTAATTTTTTTTTTAATCTATTTTTTTTATAAAAAAATGTAAATAGTTTTAGAAATAAAAAAAAATATATATTTTTTTTAATTTTATTTCAAGGAATATTTTAAAATATTATATTAAATATTTAATATTTACAGTTTGTTAACATTAATAACCCTAATGAAAGGAGGGTACTTTTATTTTAAAATGATTTATTCTCCTCTTTTTTTTTTTTTTTTTTGTAAGTTATTTTACCAATTTTCTTATTGATTTTAGAGCCACAAACCAGGAGGAGGCGCCGGCGTGTCCGTTTAAATTCAGACCTTACAGGAAGTGACCTCAGCGATGCTGGAAGTGGGCTTGATAGTAACCTTGACAATGATGCTGAAGGTATGGACAGAGTTTCAGACAGTCCTCCAGATCTCAGTCTCAGCGACTTTTGACCTTAAAGGCCAATAAATCTATGTGCAGCTATTAGAAGAAAAGGAAACCTCGGTCTTGTGTTGACCCAAGTAAGTAAGTTTAAAGAGTGTAACAGACAATATACTTCTCAGGAAGGCCTGGACTGTGCTATTTGTGCTATAATTGATCAATACGTTCATGTAAAATCAAGACCATGGGCACAGAGTTGTCACAGTATTTTATATGACTCACACATTACACACAGATAGTCTTTATGCAACATGTAATATCCATTTAGTCAAAAACAGTTTGTGTACATGTCTTAAATGTATTTGCAGTCAGTATTTGGAGCATGTTTGTCACAGTAAGACCAGAAGTATGTATTAAGAAAGTAAATAGTCAATTTTGATTTAATGTTGTCTTCAGTTTTTTTGAAAAAAAATAAAAAGTATCTTTTTTTTACCACTTAAAATAAGTCTCAATAATTGTAGCATTTCATAGTATGCGTGTCCAGTGTTGTGAGCCAAATTTCAACAAGTGAGTGTTTAGTGTATTTTAAAGACTTTTATTAATTAAAAAGAACATTGTGTAATAAGAAACACTTTAAATGCACTCTCACAAGTTATTACACAAAGTAAACATCACACATCCATCAGCCAACAAACCAGAAGGATGAAAATACTGTATTATTGACTGTTTTATCAATCAATACAAAATGTCTATAGCTACATTTTATTTATTTTTTTTCGCAGTTTTATAAAACATTTCAGGCACAAGAAAAGCGTTAAAATTATGGCTATTTATTGACTAAAGGTCTGTTTTTTACCATCTTTGTCAAAGTGCACACAAATAGATTTTTTGCTTAAAACAACATTGAAAACAGTTGAATTTTGCAACATTATAAGCCAAGAGCCAGTTGCATTTTCAGCGCGGTTGTTTTGACGTTGTTATGACGTTCCAAATGATGTAAAGAAGTCCACATTTTCACTTGAAGTGAATTGAACGTCTGTATGACTGACACAAATGGTATTTCTCATGGGTGGAAACATCCTTGGGAACTAAACAGAGAAAGAATGAACTTTGGGAAATCATTACTGATGCCGTTTGTATGGTGTTAAAGGAATGTTCCAGATTTAATACAGGTTAAGCTGTATAATTCGGTCTCCAAGCTTGTAAAAACAAGCAAAAATCAGTTTACAGTAATGCACTTACTAGGGAAGACTCTCCTTGTGTGTGTCGTGCAAACGTTACTGGGTTTAGCAGCTTTACAGGAGTTAGAAAACTGAATGTAACTTCACACAGACAAGGCTAGCAGACTATTATATACAAGTGCCATGTAAGTCATGTAGCTGTACTGCTGAAAATGAAATGCATTTTATTGTTTATTCTGGTACCCCACAGACTTACATTAGAAGTGCATTACTGTAAACATGATTGTTGCTGACAGAGAGAGGGAGATTCAAATTATTTTGTGTGATTGAAAACTTCTACTGAAAGTGGAGCATTTCCTTTAAAGAGTAGTTCTCCCAAAAAAATCCAAATTTGCTCATCCTCTGGCCATCTAATTGTTTGTATCTTCATCAGATTTGGAGAAATGTATCATTGCATCACTTCCTCATCAATGGATGCTCTGCAGTGAATGGGTGCCGTCAGAATGAGAGTCCAAACAGCTGATAAAAACATCACAGTAATCCACACCACTCCAGTCCATCAGTTAATGTCTTGAGAGGCCAAAAGCTGCATGTTTGTAAGAAACAGCTGTTCCTATGAAGAAACAAACTCATCTACACCTCGGATGACCTGAGGGTGAGTAGATTTTTCAGCACATTTTCTCTTTAGAGTGAATTATTCTTTTAACAAATAACAGGAAGTTGATCAGAAAACACAAAGCAGCAGGTTAATTCTAGAATTAGACCATGTAACACAAACACACACAGCTGAAGCAGATCCAGAGGCGACACGACTATCAGAGAAACAAATGAACAAAAACAGCCTCTAAATATCCCCGCAGCACACGACTCTTCCCAAACCCCACTTAAAGTGCAAGAAAACAACCCAACGAACAGGAACTGATGGCCACGGTGAATTTAACAACTAAAGTGGAGTATGATGCTACATGTAGTCCTGTAACAGAAACAACAGAGTGTTTGTGCCTCTGTGAAGCACGTTTAATTGTGTGTGTGTTGTGTTGATCAGAGGATGTTGGGCGCTCTGAAGATGTCTGAGGAACATCTGGGTTTTCAGTAGCTGTACATGGAGAGAGGCGCGTCCTCCAGCATATCATCCTGAAACACACACACACGTCCGTGAGCTGTTCGCAGGACACACTGCCATTTGTGAGCAACACTGTATGTGCATCAATGCCTTACTGATAGAGATAACAGGAAACTGAACTTCACTTTATGTGATGATTTTAATTACATACAGGTTTAGTGTAAATCATTTTTTTTAATGTTTAAAGTTAAATTTATCACATTAACCTTTAGTAAATTACACAGAATAAAATAAAATAAACTACCCATATTTTGCTTTTTGTTAAATATTAAAATACCAACGTGTCAAAAAAACCCATCACATTTCCCCTCAAATATAAATAAATATATATATACATATAAATATACTCTATATAGTAGATCATATTTAAGGGAGTGATATCTTTTTTTGTTTTTTTTATCTAAATTAAACATACATTAATGAGTTACACAGAATGTAAAAAATCACCTGCATTTTTCTTTTGAAATTAAAATATGCATTTACAATATGGATGCATGTAGTTATTTATTTTTAAAATACTTTTTTTTTTTTCATCCTGCGATTTTGGAGTGGCATTAAATGTTAAAAAAATGACATTTGCAGAAATCAGTAGTTCAACAATAACTCTTCAAATTAAACGATTTTAAGAATAGCATAGCATTTGCATTAATTTGTGCATTATATGGAAAAATTACCCACTTTTTTTCTTTAAATTACAATAGTACGCATGTACTGTTTTTTTTTCCTGGAAACAGCAGATTTTTTTCCTTTGTTTTGATGATTTATTTTTTAAACTGATAGCGTAGTAGTCCCTCTAATGATTATGGCAATTATGGCCCTGGTAGTTTGAGCCTAAAATGGGAAAATGTATCTTTTGGCAAAATAACCTTTTTAAATGAGGAAATGTAAAAATAGCAGATCATTTGCTTAAATGGGATCTAAATGGTTTCCTGAGAATGATACTTTTCCTGTTGAATGTTTTTGACATGACTATTGCTTAGCAATGTGTTTAGGTAGTATGTGTGCTTTTTTTTTTTTATGAATTGTGGAAAGTGTAATCTCTCACCATGGGGAGATCCTGAAGTCTGTGAAACTCTGGGCCGTTATTTGTGTTTCTGTATTTGAGGAATAAGAGGACCGACACGATGGCAGCGATGACGACGAACGCTGACACCAGTCCAGCCAGCAGCGGGTCAGTGGATGCTTTGCTATTGTCTAGAAGAACCAAGAGAGAGGGAATAACACTAGCGCACTTTCTGGAAAATATGTAAATAGTGTGTGTTTGTGTGCTTCAGCGTTTCTGCAGTGACGCAAAAGCCTGGCGAATCCACAAAGATGCGTCTGTTCTCCGGTTGTGTCAGCGTGAAGACGTTCCTCTGCACATATAATGACGCTCTTTTTTCCACACGCACCGTTATCAGCCTCTCTGCTGTTTGACCTCTATTCATATCCACTTTATGAGTATTTGTTCTGCTTGCCATAATGGTAAACAAAAATGCAGATGTGCACTGATAAATATTTGTGTGTGCAGCTGCATTCGCTCACAAAAGCGTCAACCAAATGAATAATCATGTGATGTTTGATATCGCAGCAATAAATCATGTCCGCACTGAAACACAACAGGCTTTCTGCCAAAACCAGCAGCAGAGGTTTCCAGCAGAAAGTCATGCTTTTGTCCTCACGAACAGTCAACGTCAGTCAGGCCATAGTTACACAACCTAATGTTATGCTCACCAAAGCTGCATTTATTTGATCAAAAATAGAGGAAAATACTGGACAATAAAATAAATAATCTGTTTTATAATTTTAAGGTTCAAAATGTAGGCAACTTAATTACGCTGCCTTCTAAAATATCATTTTCACATTACTGCAATCATTCATAGAAAAGTCAATCCCAGAATGCAATGCAATAAGATGAGTGAAAATTAAAACAAAATGCATTATATTTAACTGTATTTACTATATTAATTGTAATATATATTTAACATCAAGAATTCAGAAAACTACTGATATATAGCTAATAACTAAAACATTTATGTACTATAAGTATACTTAAATTTATAAAATATTAAATGTAATCTATATTTAATATTGAGAATGAAGAAAAATACTAATAAATAGTTTATAATAATTAAAGACATTCTAAAATGTAATAAATATATTAAGTGTAATATTCAAAATTTATACTGAAAAGCACTGACAAATATAGTTTATAATTAAATACATTATTTGTAAGTGTCTTTAAATATAGTAAGTGTATTATTTAATATTAAGAATTCAGGATTCATACAGAAATGGATAAGTACAGTGTACTTAAATATAGGCTATTTAATATAGTATATATTACATATTTAATGTAATGTGTGTGTGTGTGTGTATATATATATATATATATATATATATATATATATATATATATATATATATATATATATTAGTGCTGTCAAACGATTAATCGCATCCAAAAGTTTTTGTTTACATACTATATGTATGTGTACTGTGATTATTTATTATGCATATATAAATGCACACACACACTGTATATATTTTGAAAATATTTACATGTGTGTATATACATTTATATTATTATTTTATATTATATATAAATATATTTAATATATAACCATAGCATATTTTTCTTAAATATATACATGCATGTGTTTGTATTTTTATATATATATATATATAAAATAAATATACACCGTACACACTCCCATTTGGATGGATTAATCATTTGACAGCACTAATATATATATATATATATATATATATATATATATATATATATATATTGAGAGTTTGAATATATTAAGTGTAAAAACAACATTTGCTAAAAAAGCTAGGATATTATGTTATTTTAAAGATGTATTTCTGACTGGAAAACAGGATGAAATACTGATCAAGAAGACTGAAACAAAGGCGTTTTCGCCTCTGTTTTCTCGTACCGTCATCACCGACGTTCAGAGCCGAGGGGGTGTCGGCGTGGGCTTTGGCCTGGACAGGACTGCTGCTCGCTGTCATCTGCGTGGTGGATCTCTGTCTGCTGCGAGCGCTCGTTGATTCTGGAGCTCCGCTGGTTCCTGCGGCGGTGGATGTCGGGTGGAGCGTGCTGAGGTGGATGCTGATTGTGGGCTCGTGGCTCGTTGATGGTGGGAGTGTGGTAGGTTTTACCGTGGTAACTGCTGTCTCATTATTCACAGATGACACATCAGAGACGTTTCGACTGTCTGTGACGTTCTCAGCCGGGGCGGATAAGTTCACCAACATTACTAAAGATGAAACAAACACAAGGGAGGCTGTTAAATCAGCAAACAAAGTATTGTGCTCGCTCAGATTTGAGTGCAACTTACAAAAAAGGTGCACAATTATAATAATTGTGCTTGCCTTATTTTGGGATTTATAAGATTTTTTAATGTTCTGTAATATTTTAATGCTCACCAAAGCTGCATTTATTTGATCAAAAATACAGTAAAATGAGTAATATTGTGAAATATTATTGCACTTTAAAGTTTTGAATACATTTTAAAATTACATTTATTTCTGTGAGTCAAAGCTGAATTTTCAGCATCATTAATCCAGTCTTCAGTGTCACATGATCCTTCAGAAATCAGTCTAATATGCCGATACGTTTATGTAAACCATGAAAACAAGACACTTTAATGTCTTTAATGTCTAGAAAGCTCAAAGAGCAGCATTTATTTAAAACAGAAATCTCTTGTAACATGCTTTACTCTCACTTTTGATCAATTTAATGCATTTAATATGCATATGTATTTGATATATACATAGCATTATATGTACAGGTCCTTCTCAAAAAATTAGCATATTGTGATAAAGTTCATTATTTTCTGTAATGTACTGATAAACATTAGACTTTCATATATTTTAGATTCATTACAACACAACTGAAGTAGTTCAAGCCTTTTATTGTTTTAATATTGATGATTTTGGCATACAGCTCATGAAAACCCAAAATTCCTATCTCAAAACATTAGCATATTTCATCCGACCAATAAAAGAAAAGTGTTTTTAATACAAAAAAAGTCAACCTTCAAATAATTATGTTCAGTTATGCACTCAATACTTGGTCGGGAATCCTTTTGCAGAAATGACTGCTTCAATGCGGCGTGGCATGGAGGCAATCAGCCTGTGGCACTGCTGAGGTGTTATGGAGGCCCAGGATGCTTCGATAGCGGCCTTAAGCTCATCCAGAGTGTTGGGTCTTGCGTCTCTCAACTTTCTCTTCACAATATCCCACAGATTCTCTATGGGGTTCAGGTCAGGAGAGTTGGCAGGCCAATTGAGCACAGTAATACCATGGTCAGTAAACCATTTACCAGTGGTTTTGGCACTGTGAGCAGGTGCCAGGTCGTGCTGAAAAATGAAATCTTCATCTCCATAAAGCTTTTCAGCAGATGGAAGCATGAAGTGCTCCAAAATCTCCTGATAGCTAGCTGCATTGACCCTGCCCTTGATAAAACACAGTGGACCAACACCAGCATCACTGACTGTGGGTACTTGACACTGGACTTCAGGCATTTTGGCATTTCCCTCTCCCCAGTCTTCCTCCTGACTCTGGCACCTTGATTTCCGAATGACATGCAAAATTTGCTTTCATCCGAAAAAAGTACTTTGGACCACTGAGCAACAGTCCAGTGCTGCTTCTCTGTAGCCCAGGTCAGGCGCTTCTGCCGTTGTTTCTGGTTCAAAAGTGGCTTGACCTGGGGAATGCGGCACCTGTAGCCCATTTCCTGCACACGCCTGTACACGGTGGCTCTGGATGTTTCTACTCCAGACTCAGTCCACTGCTTCCGCAGGTCCCCCAAGGTCTGGAATCGGTCCTTCTCCACAATCTTCCTCAGGGTCCGGTCACCTCTTCTCGTTGTGCTGCGTTTTCTGCCACACTTTTTCCTTCCCACAGACTTCCCACTGAGGTGCCTTGATACAGCACTCTGGGAACAGCCTATTCGTTCAGAAATGTCTTTCTGTGTCTTACCCTCTTGCTTGAGGGTGTTAATGATGGCCTTCTGGACAGCAGTCAGGTCGGCAGTCTTACCCATGATTGCGGTTTTGAGTAATGAACCAGGCTGGGAGTTTTTAAAAGCCTCAGGAATCTTTTGCAGGTGTTTAGAGTTAATTAGTTGATTCAGATGATTAGGTTAATAGCTCGTTTAGAGAACCTTTTCATGATATGCTAATTTTTTGAGATAGGAATTTTGGGTTTTCATGAGCTGTATGCCAAAATCATCAATATTAAAACAATAAAAGGCTTGAACTACTTCAGTTGTGTTGTAATGAATCTAAAATATATGAAAGTCTAATGTTTATCAGTACATTACAGAAAATAATGAACTTTATCACAATATGCTAATTTTTTGAGAAGGACCTGTATATAAATACAGTTGGACAAATTATGATATAACATTAATACATTTAACATTTTTAAAAAAAGAACTAATGGGTTGTTAAAAAGTGCTGTTGTTTTTTCTTTTGGTCATGTCTTATCTTGCCTATTGCACAAAGTAAGCCAGAACCTCCACTGGTGCCCACTTTAAAAAAGAACACAAAGGGTGCAGAACATCCCTGGTGGGCAACACTGTACTTATTACCATGTTTCCATGGTGACCTCTGCATAATTCCATAAACACGGCAGCATATGACAGATCTGCTGACAGAAATGTTGTGAATCACTGAAAAACATTGAGCTGCACAACACTACGGATAAATGACAGATGAAACACAGCTTTGGGCTTTTTCAGTTAAATTCATGAGCACATGACTCAACGGGCGGCTACATGTTCAACGCTGTTTCTTCAGTTGGTGAGGCCTTTGTTAAAGACTAAAGGCATTACCAACTAATTTTAACTCCGGAAATGTGATATTCAGTAAGAGTAAGACTTGATTTAAGCCATCAGTAAGTGGCTGGACTGTGAAAAGTGGCTGATGGGGGAAGGGGATGAAAAATAACACAGGGCTTGAGTAAGTCATTTCGACGATTAACAAGATATCCTTTTTCTGTGGAACGACAGGAACATGTAAATAGAGATTTTGCATGTGTTTGTGCATGTTCGTAAACCAGGTGTGAGGAACCACTCAGATTGGTTGTATTACAGAGAGTAAAAGGAAACAATGATCTGAATGTGAAAACACCCTGAACATTTGCCATGTATGTGTGACTTCTTTAGAGAGAAAGAGAAAAGAGAGGCACTATACTATATTTCGGCTGTATGTAAGGTAATCATTTTTTTTTTGTAAGAAATTAATACTTTTATTCAGCAAGGATGCATTACATTGGTCAAAAGTGACTGTAAATACATTATAATGTTAAACAAAATTTATTTGACAAATAAATACTGTTCTTTTCGACTCAAGGAAACCTGAAAAATAAAATGTATCCCGGTTTCTATTCGATATGAAGCAGCACAACTGTTTTCAACACTGATAATAATCAGAAATGTTTCTTGAGCAGCAAATCAGCATATTAGACTGATTTCTGAAGGATCATGTGACGCTGAAGACTGGAGAAATACAGCTTTGATCACAGGAATAAATGACCTATCAAGATATATTCAACGAGAAAACAATTATTTTAAATTGTGATAATATTTCACAACATCACTGTTTTTACTGTATATTTAATCAAATAAATGCTACCTTGGTGGGCAGAAGAGACATTTTACTTTAAAAAAATATAAAATAATCGCATTTATTTCCAAGATGTATATACTCATTAAATTAAATATGCAATTAAATGACATCATGTGACAACAATGTAGCATACTATATGTAAAAGTGCATATTGTTCCAAACAGTTTAACATTTAATGTATACAGTACAATACAAGTTAGTATTTCCTCTGAAGGCAGCCAGACAGAGTATTTGAGGATGATTTTAATGGTGTTGGTGAGATCTTTGATGGTTTGTGAAGTGAATCCCAGTCGTTCAGTTTGACAGCGTGTGTCTGTGCATGTGAGACGTGTGTGAACAGCACTGAGCTGTGTGTGTGTGTGTCTCTCTTTATGTCGTTTTACATTGCTGTTGCAGTTCAGAGCCACTGATTGTTGTATAAATGATCTGTTCTGTCAGGTCGGGGTGCTAGTTAAGCGTTTTCTGGAAGAATTCACCCAGTGATGAAACGTCTTTCGTTTGCTCACTCAAACTAAACCTGTTGAAATCTGTCTTTTCCTCAGTTTTTGATTATGAAGCAGAGGGAATGGGATTTGATGTGTTTTCAGCCAGTGATGACTTAGATATTGGTGTGTTCTGACATGTGCTTTTGTGTTTCACAGAAGAAGGAAATTTATGCGGGTATGGAACGTCACAATGTGAGTAAATGTTTTTAATATTCAATATTTCTCTATGGTAGTCTCAACAACGTTAGTTTGAAATTAGCAGAAAATATGTGCAGATGGAGTGTTATTCTATATTTTTATTATTTATATAGTATTTATTCATATTTTATTTAAAATATAATCCAATTAAAATTTTTGATAAATGGTATATTAATCATAAATTAAAACTGATTTTTTTTTTTTTTATATATATTTTCTTTTCATTTTAGTTTTAGTTTAGTCATTGTGTTTTGTGCATTTGGCTTTGTTCCCTTATGTATTTCTATTTTCCTTTATTTATATATTTATTTATTTTTAAATGATTTTAGTACTTGAATATACTTATTGCAACATTTCAAATTTAGTATTTTTTAGTTTTTAATCTTTATATATATATATATATATATATATATATATATATTAGTGCCATCAAATGATTAATTGCGATTAATCACATCCAAAATAAACGTTTTTATTTACATGTGTGTGTACTGTGTATATTTATTATGTATATATAAAGACACATACAGCATATATTTTGAAAATATTTACATGTATTTGTGTATATATTTATATTCATATAAATTATATCATATATAAATATATTTAATATATAAACGTAACATTTTTCTTAAATGTATACATGCTTGTGTGTGTATTTATATATACATAATAAATATACACAGTACACAAATATATTACGTCAACAAAAACTTTGCGATTAATCGCTTGACAGCACTAATACATATATATATATATATATATATATATAATTTAAAAAAAAGCTTATTTAAAATAGAGCATGCATCTTAGTTTTTGCTAAATCTGAGGTGCATGAGCTCAGAGGAATGAGGCCTACAATCAATCAGTTAAAAAAAATAAAAACAAGACCTGTGCTTGATAGAAAACAAGCTGACAAAAATATTGAATCCAAGATTTGGTAATAATATAGCATAACGAGAGTTTTAAAAGGCCAGTCATTCTTGACTGGGAACACCAAATTAGGCAAAGAATTTTCAGCACAGCACAAGATGTTAAAGAAATGTCTAGAAATAATTAGTTCAGAGACTAAATATGTTTTGAACCCAGCGCTTCCTCATAAACGCTCATTGTAGGAATTAGTGTAAAGCATCAGACACTATCAGTCTCAGATTATAAACTATGTAGTAAATGTTGTACCTGTAGCTGTGTCTGTGTGCGGCGTGGGCTCAGTGCTGTTGGTGATGTTAGCGGAGGACTGCGTCTGATCCCTGCCGGAGGTCATGTTGACATTAGTCACACCGTTTCTTCTCTTCACAGAAGACAAATCAACCGCAGATGACACGCAGGGATAATCACCTAAAGATGCGAGGAAAACCAGCACAGAGATGATATATGAATCAGATCTGGGAAAAATTTTGGCCTGTAACTTAAATTATTCAAAGTAATCTGCATATTTAAATGAAAATGGGTATTATCATGAATTAAAAATGAGAGAATGTCTCTGCCAAATCTGGATCCAAGTTTAAACGGAGCTCTTTTCTACAAGATAAGTGTTAATAATTAATTCAATCATTTAATTAAGCAACACTGGCATGTGTTTGGGGAGGAACTTTCTGTTTGTCTGACAAATAATAGATGAGTGTTGAAGAAACGATTCTTCATTATTTGTGCAGATTCCTTTGGTGACACTAGTGGCACAGAAATGACACACTTCAGGATTTGAGCAACCCTCTAACTCAACTATTTAATCACAGCATCGTTTGTGCTACAGATATGAATGAAACTTCAAATTACATGATTTGAGAAGAGAAAAAATCCCACTGACTTGCAGTGAAGAAGAGGCCTGAGCAATACACTATCGTTTGGGGTCGGTAAGATTTTTTAAAATGTTTTTGAAAGAAGTCTCTTGTGCTCATAAGGACTGCATTTATTTGTTAAAAATGTGATAAAAAACAGTAATATTATTGCAATTTAAAATAATTGTTTTCCATTTGAATATATTGTAAAATGTAATTTATTTCTGTGATGCAAAGCTGAATTTTCAGCATCATTCCTCCAGTCTTCAAAGTCACATGATCCTTCAGAAATCATTCTAATATGCTGCTTTGATGCTCAAGAAACATTTCTGATTATTATTAATGTTGAAAACAGTTTACAATTATAGACATTGTCGTTATTTGGTTTCTTTTCTACATGCCCACATTACAGTATAATAAGGAAGAGAATATTTAAAAGTTTTGACAGGTTTGGCTTTGTCCTAATTATTTGCTCAATGTCTATATTAGTCTCTCTTCTGTCAACAGATGTCTTTCTTATTAGTTATCGTTCTATTATCTTCTTATCACCTTCTGGACTGATAGAGTTCTGGTCTGCAAGTCACCTTTCCTGAAAGTCTCTCTCTGTCTCTGTTATACAGATGTGTTTTGAGTCAAGCCATTATATTGATATTGTCCATAATTAGCAGCTTTGTTTAATCATATTGATCAGGCCGCTGATCTTGGAATAAAATAATATAATACCTTACTTTTAATTTTTTTTCCTGTGTAAGGTTTCAAAGGTTATCAGCCTTTTCTAATATTTGTTGTAAATAATGTTTTGATGCCATATTTCCAGTGTTAAAAAAATATTAAAATGTTGTAATTATTAAAAATGTTTTTGTTATTTTTGTTATAAAGCTAAAAATATATATAAATATTAGACAGGAAAACGTAGAAGTTGAATTTGAAGTGCTTAGTTTACAAAAAAAAAATTAAAAATTAAATAGAAAAATTAAATAAAAATTACAAAAGCACATTAAAATTACCTAAAAAAAACGAACTAAAATTAAAATATAAAAAGGTAATTTAAAATATGAAAAGACAAAATATAATACTAATACTATTATAATATATATAATAGTAAATAAATAATAATAATAATAATAAAAAAACACTGCTACTTTCATTGTAAATTCACTGTGATTTCACTGTGTATTTACACCAGGTTTTGTAAATTATGTGAGTGAATGATGTTTGCCTATATGAAGAACTCACTGGCGATGCTAGCATGTTATGAATAGTAACCAGAGCATCGTTATGGACAGATTCAATATCGTTCATCATTTGATGTTGATGTTGGCATTTATCTGTACATCATGATCTAACTCAAGAGACTTCCTTAAACATCGAGCTATTATAGGATGCCTAATCTCCCTCTCTCGCTCTTGTGTTTGTGGGTCGAAACCCAGAATGCTTAGGGAGGTTTGTTAAGGGTTTTGTGCACCACACCCTGCCACTTCACAAGAGTTCTTTTGGCTGAGCTCCTCAATATCGGCCCTGTTCTAAGCTACTGCCGCCGCATGTCACAAACCCCACCAAACCCGCACACAAGGGGAAAATACCACCAGTTTGGAGGATATTTTGGGAGGCTGATTCATTGCCTGATTCAGCAGTTTTCTGTTATTGGGAAAAAACATCAATTCACAGCATGAAAATGGCCTGAGCGTTAATGAATAGAACAAATTTAATGATGCTTCATAAAGACATGTCTTTGTCTATGGGCTTTTCATACTCACTAATACTCAGATTTTCACCTAAACTTTGTGCCGTTCTTCCACCACAAGAACTTTACTTTTCACTTTAAATTGATGGAGTGGAGTGGATTATTGTGATGTTTTTATCAGTTGTTTGGACTCTCATTCTGACGGCACCCATTCACTGCAAAGGATCCAATGGTGAGCAACTGATTTAATGCTACAATTTTCCAAATCTGTTCAGATGAAGAAACAAACTCATCTACATCTTGGATGGCCTGAGAGTGAGTATAGTTTCAGCACATTTTCCTTTGTGGGTGAACTGTTCCTTTAAATTCTACATAATGTCCATTAATGCTGAAGAACTGTAAATGGAAGTTTATGTTTTATACGAATGTTTTTTCTTAGTGCTTGTATTAATTTTTCTGTGCAAAACTGTGGTATTTGAGCTGTAATATCATCTAAATCATTTTCAGCTTCCAGTTATTCTTCATTGATGTAGTTCCTGTTTGGATTCTTGAGTCATGCATCATTTACCATGATTACATGCTTGTAACTTTGGACCTACTAGATGTAATGTAATGTTTTAGTCTTGTAATGTTTACTGTGTTTCCTTGTGTACTTTCATTGTTTCTGTACCCACAATTATTTAGGTGCAAAAGTCAAAATGATTTCCTGTAGTAATAGACATTACGTCAGAAATGCTGCACAAATTTAACCTGGAAGATTCCTTTAAAAATGCAACAATCTGATGCATCTAAATAACTTCCCAAAATAGCAACTTAAACTCCTTTGAAAGAAAATTGGTGTACGCTGAAAAAAAAAAACTATGGTGAAACCAGTTTCACTTAGACATTGCTAGTAAACTTCTCAAATAAATGGCAAGTAGTGATAATGATACTTGACTTTGTGGCAAGCACCACTAATAATTGTCACCCAGTATGCCATCATGTTTCTCACCTGCTCTCCTCTTTCATGTTTCTCACATCTACTCGCAGGTTTTCTCACATCTCATCTTTATGCAAAGCTTTTGTTTGATATGAAACTGTGTCTGTGGAGCTCATAAATGCAGATACACTATGAAAAAAAAAGAATTTTTTGAAGGTTATTTACATTTATGCATTTAGCAGACGTTATTGGAGTACATTTTACAAGATACTGCCATTTTAATTGTTCTACTTCAAAATGTAATGTTTAATCAAATGTGTTATCTCCATTTTTTCCAATTTTCTGTGAAATTTACCAGCGATTTATGAGTGAAAATCAATTTGAAGTAAATCCTACACCAGTTTTTGTTTTCAGCATGGAGCTTATTTCAAATGTATCATTTTATATATCTGCAATCATTCGTATATTAAATTATTTTTATTAAATCATTTCATGCATTAAATTAAAGGGTTAACTGGAAATATATTAGAAGAGCAGCAAGACACATTTTCTTTTTAGAAAAAAAAAATGCACTTAGGGAATTAACTAACAGGGTTTTTCAAAGTGCTTTTGTACAAGATGTAAAAATAGAAGAGTTTAAAAAGTTCCCAGATGAAAGTGAGAGGAACCTAAAGATGACAAGCAACAGAAACGCTCTAAAAATACCTCATGATTGTTCAACAGTGTGTCCTGAACAATCTGGCTCTCGCTCAGTCAAATTCAGAGAACTGTACAGGCTCTAAACTTCACAGAAGCAGGCCTTGTAGAATAAAATCTAATTTAAATGTGGTAATACACCGCTGCATGACTCCTAATTACAAACACTGGCTAAGAAATGAAAGCATTGAGAGAGAGTAAGTGTGGTTTGAAAGCATTCCCGTTATGCACTCTGTGCCAGTGCTGGGATAGAGAGATGAATTTATTGCCTCATATGTGTGTATATATAGGCTACATGTTTCAGAATGGAATATTCTTTTTTTTTTTTTATCATAATTAAATATTAGTGAGCTGGTCACAATGCAATCTTTTACAGTTTTGAACACAACTGAATATAAGTGGGCTGCAAAATCTTAACTTAATGCCATAAACGTCTATTTGATAACTTCAAATTAAAAACAATCTTATGTTTGTGTTCATACGATTAGTCTTCTCCAGTATCCACTTTTAGGCTGTGGTTGGAGTTCAGCATGAGATTAGAGTCTCTTCGCCGCAAGAGCAAGGCTGTGTCTCGAAACATAGTGAGCTCCCTACCTAGAAAGCATCTTCGAGTATCCTCTGTACATTAAGCAGTTTTTGGGCATCCATAAAGTGATCTGCACTCCCAAACATAGTTTCTGGGCATCACAGATAGCCTATATGGTGCTTAGGTTTTGCTATGTTTTTTAGTTAGTTAGTTAGTTTGCTAGGTTTTGAGACACTGACTGCGCAGGAAACGCGTGGCAGCAGAAACAAACTGAGAACAAATAAATACTGTCTTAAATTTCAAAATGGCTATTACTGTAATCCTGTTTCACTTAAGGATAGACAGACAGATAGATAGATTGATTTTTACCTGTAATGAAAGAACAGTAGAAGAGCACCATCGCACAAAACGCAACATTTCCACATCTGCCCATATCCTTCAACCTAAAATAAAGCTAAAATAGTCCTTCCTTCCGTTCTTTCTTTCTTCAGACGTAAAAGCCGACACAAAAGTCCAGTGTGTGTAACAAACGCCTCTGGATCGACGGACAGAGATGACTTTAGATGCAAGCGTGTTTTTCACGGCGTGACAGAATCCAGTCAGAAGAGTTCAGTTCAGACCCCTGCGCGCTCCCGGCGCGCTCCCGGTGGGCGGGGCAACAGCTGAGCGTCTCGAGACGCGTTTTTATACAAAACTCATTGAGATGCGATACATGTGCTTTGGATGAGTGTGTGTAAAAATACAAAGTATGCACATTTTTCCAAATTTACTTGTATATATATATAATCTCTTACGTTTTTAATTTTATATATATTTCTATTTTTTCGTTTTGCTATATAAATATATGTATAGTGTAAATGTATACAGGCGCTGGTCATAAAATTAAAATATCATGAAAAAGTTGATTTATTTCAGTAATACCATTCAAAAAGTGAAACTTGTATATTAGATTCATTCATTACACACAGACTGATATATTTCAAATGTTTATTTCCCTTAATTTTGATGATTATAACTGACAACTAAAGAAAGTCCCAAATTCAGTATCTCAGAAAATTAGAATAAAGCCCATGTTGCTCTGATAGTGGCCTTCAGCTCTTCTGAATTGTTGGGTCTGGCGTATTGCATCTTCCTCTTCACAATACCCCATAGGTTTTCTATGGGGTTCAGGTCAGGCGAGTTTGCTGGCCAATCAAGAACAGGGATACCATGGTCCTTAAACCAGGTACTGGTAGCTTTGGCAGTGTGTGCAGGTGCCAAGTCCTGTTGGAAAATGAAATCTGCATCTCCATAAAGTTGGTCAGCAGCAGGAAGCATGAAGTGCTCTAAAACTTCCTGGTAGACGGCTGCGTTGATCTTGGACCTCAGAAAACACAATGGACCAACACCAGCAGATGACATGGCACCCCAAACCTTGATTTCCAAAGAAAATGCAAAATTTACTTTCATCAGAGAACATAACTTTGGACCACTCAGCAGCAGTCCAGTCTTTTTTGTCTTTAGCCCAGGCAAGACGCTTCTGACGTGGCTTGACACAAGGAATGCAACAACTGAAACCCATGTCTTGCATACGTCTGTGCGTGGTGGTTCTTGAAGCACTGACTCCAGCTGCAGTCCACTCTTTGTGAATCTCCCCCACATTTTTGAATGGGTTTTGTTTCACAATCCTCTCCAGGGTGCGGTTATCCTTATTGCTTGTACACTTTTTTCTACCACATCTTGTCCTTCCCTTCGCCGCTCTATTAATGTGCTTGGACACAGAGCTCTGTGAACAGCCAGCCTCTTTAGCAATGACCATTTGTGTGTTGCCCTCCTTGTGCAAGGTGTCAATGGTCGTCTTTTGGACAACTGTCACGTCAGCAGTCTTCCCCATGATTGTGTAGCCTACAGAACTAGACTGAGAGACCATTTAAAGGCTTTTGCAGGTTTTGAGTTCATTAGGTGATTAGAGTGTGGCACCAGGTGTCTTCAATATTGAACATTTTCACAATATTATAATTTTATGAGATACTGAATTTGGGACTTTCATTAGTTGTCAGTTATAATCATCAAAATTAAAGGAAATAAACATTTGAAATATATCAGTCTGTGTGTAATGAATGAATCTAATATACAAGTTTCACTTTTTGAATGGTATTACTGAAATAAATCAACTTTTTCATGATATTCTAATTTTATGACCAGCACCTGTATATAGGAGCGAGCGCTCCACCTATCGAACACAGAAGCCGAAATGCATGCAACATTTCAAAAGTACCACCAAGAGTCGCTGTGACACCGCATATGAACACCAGTTATTTAAAAAAACAACACTACCCATAATGCAGCGCGAAGGAGGGCCATTAAAATTTAGCCTGATTAAAAATGAACTAAATGAATTAAAGTCAAGTGATTTAATTGTCGTATGAAAGCAGCACGCTTTCGCCGGTTTAAAACCTTAATATCAGAAATCAGAGCTCTTTGAAACAGACAGCCAATTAATTTTATAAAAGAAAACCAACATACCTGCAGTCAATCAATCATTAAATTATTCATGTTTTTAACACATAAATATAAAACGAATAAAAATAACAATACTGAAACATATTTTAACTGGAAGTAGTGTTTTTCTGTTTTTAGTGAAGGCAGAGGGTTGGGCACGCGCAGCGCGTGTCGAATCATCGAGTCATCGGTTCAGTCAGACCGACAAGAACCGGAGGACACCTGCACACCGGATCACCGGGCCGCACAAAAACCCGCGGACACATATTTGTGACATATGCTCATATTTATCGGTCATCTGAGATGCGAAAGGGGTTTTTATCATGAGTGAAATATGAGATTGAGAGACATGAGCTCGCGCGCACCGGCCTGATCGCGCGCCTGGTCGAATCAAATTCACCTCAAAGATTAATCAGCGGTTATTACTACAATTATATTAATCAGCATTATATTAATCAGCGGTAGATTGTGGTCGAGAGCGAGAGGAGGTGTGTGTTATAGTAAACACAGCCATGGATCCGGACACAGCCGCAGACTTCACCGTGGAAAACGTGGAAAAGGTAAATATGTAACGTTATATTTTTTGTAAATAATATTATTTAATATCCATTTACTCTTCGAGAAATCTTAGAAATTGTTGACGTAAGTTGGGCATAAATTCATGTTTTGTATTAATATTCAATGTACACATTATATATCACTTGTCTTAATAAATCCAATGTTAAGTCCATTATTTTATTATATTACTTATATTAATTAGTGTATTAGATTTTTTTGCTGTAATGAATCAGTATTTTTTTAAACCAACACAAGTCAAAGCAGTACTGCCATGATGAAAAATTAAATTTGATATAGTTATTCTTTCCCTTCATAGTAATGAGAATTAGATTTCTAGAGATTATGGGGTTAAATGTGCTTAATTGTCATGAAAACAGTGTCCCAACGCACAAAATATTAATAGTGCTACAAAAACTTATTTTCCATAATCAGCATATAATTTCTCATGACTCTCTTTTAAAGTTGTGGTGAAATATGTCTGGGGACAGGTTTTGTGAGATTGACCCATGATTGTGATGTCTCTTTATTTTGACTGCTTTTGTTTGTCAATTTTATGGCTCTGTCTATTTTTGAAGGTAATTTTATCTGTATGTGATTGTAATGCAGCTGATTTCTGATGATCAGGTTACAAATGTGAGACTCGTGTTCAACGTTAGATTGGATTAGAGAAAAGAGAGAGATATTGATCCATCCGTGAGGATGAGGAGCGGAGAGAGGGTGGTGTCCCGTCCGTCTCATCTCTGCCTGGTGGAGGGTTCCTCATCTTTATCCTGGACCGCCGCTGTCAGACCCAGCAAACACACTCATAATTAGTATAGCTTTTGATCTCGTTAACCGCAAACGTGGTGTCAGTAATGCATCCAGAATTTATTTTTAATGGAATGCACTTGATTGCTGCTGAAAATAATGTTAAATTTTCCCTCGGTTAGTTTTTACAGTAATGCATGTAGTGAAAGTTTATGAATTAAGACATTCTGGGGGATTCAACAGCACTTATGTCATTTCTTCAATTTAATATGTCAAGATCAATGTCAGCCATGTCTTTTGTTTTTGGTGCATTGCAATTGACAAAAAGAACTAAATGCAGTTTTTTATGTTTTTGAAATAAGTCTCTTATGCTCCACCAAAACTGCATTTATTTGGTAAAAAATATAGTAAATTGTGAAATATTATTATAATGTAAAATAACAATTTTCTGCTTGAATATATTTTAAAATGCAATTTATTTCTATGATCCAAGATGAATTTTCAGCATCATTACTCCAGTCTTCACCTGATCCTTCAGAAATCATTCTAATACGCTGATTTGCTGCTCAAAAAACATTTCTGATTATTATCATCAATGTTCAAAACAGTTGTGCTGCTTCATATTTTTGTGGAAATTGCCATATACTGCCATTCAAAAGTTTAGGGCAAGTAAGATAAAAGAATATTTGTATTCAACAGGGACATGTTAAATTAATCAGACATTTATAATGCTACAAAATATTTAGATTTACTTACTTTACTTTTGTCATTTAGCAGACGCTTTTGTCCAAAGCGACTTACAAATAAGAAAAAGTAACTAAAACTTGAATTTAAAACAATTTAAAACAATTTAAAATTTAAAAAGATTTAAAACAAGCTTTTAAACTTTCTGTTCATCAAAGAATCCTAAAAAGTTTTCAACACTGCTAATAATCAGAAGCATTATTAATAATTGAGCACAAATAATAACTGGGCACTATATCAGCATATTAGAATAATCTCAGAAGGATCATGTGACTCTGAAGACTGGATTAATCATCTATTCAGCTTTGAGATCCTAAAAAGGTGAGCTGATTATTTTAACTCCGTATCAGATAGAAGGCCAAAAATACATTTCTGCCTCTTTTTGGCAGATGTGCAGTAGCTCCTGTGTCAGGACGTCACTGTCTCGGCCGTTGTTTCACGCTCGTTCTCTCAGCAGCAGACACACACAGAGGTCGTTGTGTGTGTTATTGTGTATTGTTCTGGGCAGTGTGGTGGTCAGGCGTAACCATCTGCAGAGGAGAGAAACATCACTACAATAAAACCCCTCGTTTAAATACCCTGGTCAGATATCCAAGCTGACAGATGTTCATGTCAGTTATGCACAAAACAATTCAGATTGAGTGATTTGTTGCTTGTGTATTATCTGGGCTGATATTTGCTGGAGAGTTAAAAATTTAGATGCAGCGAGATGCTTGACTTTAGATGTTTTCCATGTGAATGTGTGTTTGATTATTCACCGAGGGCATCTGGATTGTATACATGTGTAAGTGTTGTCATGTTCCACTATTGTGTCTTGATTGGCTCGGCCGCTAGCTTTGCTAATTATATCTCTCAGGCTGTGTGCAGAGATTTAGTTGTCAGGGGCAACCTGATATGTTTTTCCAACCATTGACTGTTCAAATGAGTCGACAGCCACATGTCGCTGTGCTTCTTTAGGCTCGTACACACATTTATCTGATCTATTAGTGCTGAAAGGTCGAAAAGCATCTCTTATTGTGATCATTTCTGCTGTTTTGGAGCAATTTGCTGTGGTGCTGTTCCTTGTTGTTACTGAGGAATCAGATCATTGGTGATTTTTTACCTCTGACTCAATGGGAATGAATCTCAAAACACAAAAATTCTGAGATGTAAAATTCACAGACACATGGCTGATGATGTCAGAACGACCGTTCCTGATCACTCCAGATGGGCTGTTGAACACAGTCCCAAAAATCTTCAAATGTCTGGCTTTGTGCAGCGTTTGGGAGTCAGGGTGAACAGGTTTTGAGTTGTCCACCGGGAAACAAGGCACTCACAGCGTAATAAACTGAAAATTGAGTGTTTCTGAGAAACAGCTAGTCATTGAATTTTGAACGTTTGTGAGCTTCATAGCATCAAATATTTATATATTAGATTTATTTATTGTATATTTGACTTTTTACTGTTTATTTGGCCATTTAAACAATGGTTGCATTTCTAATATATATATATATATATATATATATATATATATATTTTGTTTTTTGCAATTTTGCTTGGTTTTATTTTTATATTTAGATAATTATATATTAGATTTTTTGTTCATTTATTTTAAAATAGTGGTTGCGTCTTAATAGTTGCACTTTATTTAATTGTTTTATATGTATGTTTATTAAGTATTTAGATATTTATTTTAAACAGTCGTGGTGTTTTTAATTTTTTGTTTTTTCATTTTTACTTGCTTTTATTTACACTGTTTTATATAAAATTCTGGTTGCATGTAATTTAATTGTTTTTTTTTTATATATTTTTTATTAAGAATTTTTATATTTACATATTTTTTTATTGTTTTATTTATTTAAAACTTGAATTTGTTTTATATATTTTATAATTAAGTAATTTGTATATTTATTTATACATTTTTAGTTTTCTGTTATTTATTTTTTATATATATATATATATATATATATAAATAAATAAATAAACATAGAAGTTGCATCTTTTAAAAAAAATCATCCTTTTTATATCACACCCTTTAAGATATGCACCTGATTAGGGGCCGGACAATTTAAATTAGCCATATTATTAAGGGCTTCCTGAGACTCTTCAACTCATGACTAGTCAGTTTGTGAATGTGTAGTTTTGTGCCTACCTATTGGTCACACCTGTTTGTCTACTTTTTTTAGATTTATATCCAATTTCTGATTTACCTGTCCATATACATCTCCTTCAAAATCACTATCTGGTTGCTTAGTGTTTGATCTCGAACATGTCTTCCTTTCTCAGTGTTTGGTTCTTAGCCAGAATGTGGAGCAGACTTTATACTGATAGTCCAAATACAGACAATGTCTGTAGTGTAGCTCATAGAATCAGATTAAATTAGTGATTAATAGACGTCTGGGTAAAATGGATCCTACAGAATGAGTGAGTCAACCGCACATACATAGGCAGGATCGGATGCGGTAACCATGTCAATGGACCAAAGTCATTCAGTGCTGGTCTTTAAGAATGAGTTTGTGCAGAATAGACGGTTGCCATAGAAACTCTCATTTCAAAAGATGTAGCCATGTACTTAAACGGACTTTTGTACCATGTTTATTTTTGTCCGTTCTTCCTTTGTACAGAAGTATAAGGATTTAAAGCATTTACGGCGGTCTGACTGCACACAGTTATTTTCACCTGGTTTACTCTGACAGATGGCTGCTTCTCGGGGGGTTTCTGATGTGCTGTGACACACAAGTCTAATTCCTCTCTGTAGGGCTGGGCGATATGGCTGAAAACTGGATCACGATATAAGTGTTTCATATCGGTCGATATCGATAATTATTGATATTGCTTTTAAGGTGGTACATCAAGTTCGTGGTATTACCAGTCTTTGCGGGGACGACGGTCTTGCATAATTTGCAGACGACATTTGGTCTGACTACGGTCAGACTTATAATATCCAAAAAACTGCCATACTGGCAAGTAGGGCTGGATATCGTTCAAACATTTTCGATACCGATACCTTGAGTTCGATACCGGTTCCTGAACGGTACTTTTTTCGATACCAGTTTTATAAAATCAGTTTTAATATTAAGATTACATTATCTGAAAAAACTATTTTTTTTAGCTTGTTGATATTTATACAGACTCAAAGCCTCATCTCCTGAGCCACTGCACAAAGGAACAAAATATATCCAACACAATAAATAAATAAATAATTTTAATAAAGTTCAAATAGTTTTCAGTTTACACATCTGTTAGGCTACGTTTACATTAGTGCGTGTTCATTTTAAAACACATAGCTCAGACAGAATCATCATTTCTAGGTTGTTAAAGACTTCAAGAAATTTAAAATCTTCATCCACTTTCATAAGTGGGTGTTTTATTTTCTTTCACCACATGTTTTATTTTTATTAAATTCTGGTGTAGTATGTCTAATTATTTGAATGCATAAAAACAACTTAGTTTATTTAAATTTATTCTTAAAATAGCCTTATGAAATGTTTTATTTTTCCTCAGAAATTCTGTGTTCTGTATCTGGTTTTCAAATGAAGACATAAAACATTAATTTAATTTATCTTTAAATTATTGAAAATCAAAGTTTATTTATTTTGGCAAACAAAGGGGGGTTACTATTAAAATTAAAACATGGAATAACTGTTGTGTGATCATTACTAAAAAAAAAAGTTTTAATCATTTTAATAGTAGCCTAGTAGTAGCAGTATGTACTGTCTGCTGAACAATATTAATACCGTTAATATTAAAACCGAACTTTTATTTTGACGGGTTGCCTGGAATTCCTTTACAGTTCTGTGTGTATATGATATGAGTTAGTTTTACTCGAATCAAAAGGTAAAATGCTCATGAAGTGACTTTCAGAGTAGGTCTGGAGATGCTGTTCATGTCCTCATTTAGTGAGACGGCAGACGCTGAAATGACCGCGAACGTCACGAGCTTCAGTCTGTGTATAATAAACAAACCGCGCGATATAAAGAGCAGACTGCTCCGTGCGCTTTCGAAACGCTCTCGTGGAAGTCAAACACTGATGATCAATCTGCACGTCGCCGTTTCTAGTCAAACACATCTAGTGCTGCAGGATTATTGGCTCACTGATGGTGATGAGATTAACCCCTTAGGTATCGAAATTTGGTACCGAACGACAAGATGTTTTTCGATACTCTGTGGTATCGAGGCAATTCGGTCGGTGCCTAAAAAGTATCGAACTCGATACCCAGCCCTACTGGCGAGCTGACTTTCTCTTTTATTTACAATTTCCTCGCTCGCTGCGGCACTCATTTTCTGCTTATGAAGAGGAATCCAGCAGACCAGCCAGGTCTGGCTGCAGACGTGCACTCTCAGCCGCGCGTGCGCACTTAGACACGAGACAACGATATGGCGCAACTAAACGTGATACTGTTACATGATTGGCTGTTAGCGTGTCACTCCCTACGTTGCTAGGTTACCAGAGAGCTAGTGCCTTTGTTAATGCAACCAAACTTGCTTTGCAACCTTTGTTTTCTTCCGACGAAGAATAAAAAATATCGAACAGTTTCTCTAGCCACACCCAGGCCTGATTACTGCCACACCTGTTCGCAATCAAGAAATCACTTAAATAGGACCTGCCTGACAAAGTGAGGTAGACCAAAAGATCCTCAAAAGCTATCATGTTGAGATCCAAAGAAATTCAAGAACAAATGAGAAAGAAAGTAATTGAGATCTATCAGTCTGGAAAAGGTTATAAAGCCATTTCTAAACACTTTTTCACACCACTGTATATGATAAATTTTGATAATTAAATTTTTTGTTGAAGTCCGCTTCATTTAGACAGTTGATTAGGGGTGTCGTGAGAGAGACATTTTGGCTTATGACAAGATATCAGTACGATTTTTTTTGCAAGAAATTAATACATTTATTTAGCAAGGATGCATTACATTGATCAAAAGTGACAGTAAAAAAAACATTTATAATGTTACAAAAGATTTCTATTGGAAACATGCTGTTCTTTTGCTCTTTCCATTCATAAAACAATCCTGAAAAAAATTATCAAGGTTTCCGCAAATGCTGTTTTCAACATTAATAATAATAATAAAAATTGAGATGCTATTATAGCTTTTATTAAATATTTTGAATCAGTTTATGGTTTCCAATTTCATTTTTAATTGAAATTGTTGTTTTTGTCTTTTTTTTTTGTCATTGCTTATTTCTTGTTGTTTCATGCATCAGCAGTTTTGAGACCTAGAGCATCACTTTAACAGCACATGCTTTCATATACTTGTCTGTTAAACTGCCCCGCAGGAACCCCGGGGTTAATAAAGCGTTATTAGTTTGTATCCATGTGTTTCATGATTGCCGGAGTGCAATGTATCACTGTCTAAAACTGTCTCTCGCTCTCTCTCTGTGTCTCTTTCAGGCCCTGCATCAGCTCTATTATGATCCCAACATTGAGAATAAGAACCTGGCTCAGAAATGGCTGATGCAGGCTCAAGTGTCTCCTCAGGCTTGGCAGTTCTGTTGGGTTTTACTGAGACCAGAGAAGGTAAGAACATCCTGTTCTCATCCCCTCCTTTTCCATCAGTCCTTGACTTGTCCTTTTTACCCAAGTTAAATGTGTTGGGAATACAGTGACTTTCGGTCTGTGTACACATATCAGATGTCGTTGGCACTTGCATTGCAGTCGTGATCGTTGCATCAACTAAGCTACACCTGCAGGTTTTATTTGGTTTTGTTATGTGTAGCTGTTTTCGATGGCTACAAAAGGAGAGAATTTCACAAAAAGATGTCATCTGAGTTTTCCTCCTAAAAACCCCCAAAACAAGTCATTTATATTTGATACAAGCAATAGCCTATTTTTTAAATTGTGACATGTCTACTCTATGATTCTTAAATGTGTTGCAATTTAAACATCAGTAATGGTTTTAGGGCTTATAATTATATAACCGTCTAATCGCAATTATTTGATCTAGCCGCAGTTGTTTCCTATAAATGACTGTATCTTACTGGAGTTCATTGCGCTCTCATTTCTCTTCTCTGTGATTGTACCGTGTGGAGTGCAGCGCACGGTGACTTATGTTGCTTCAAGCACATCATTCTGCACCCTAATTGGCATAATCGCCGAAGCCCTAAAACAGACAATTAATCGCAATAATCTTGACTATTTTCGTCTGCCAAATTTCATAATCGTGACAGCCCTACTGGGCGATATATCGCATGCGATGATCATGCGCATCTTGTCAGTAAAGCTGAAAAGCTACACAATATCGCGTTCATTATCGAAGGCAATTCATCTGCAATAATGAACGCAATACTGCGTAGCTTGTCAGTGAACTACGGCTCTGTGTATTAAATGCCGCTCCATTTGAAAGCAGGTGATGGAGATTTAACGCTAATCACGGAACCGGCTTTATTGACGAGATGCGCATGGCAGTCGCATGCAATATATATGGCTAGCCCTAAATGGTTTTATAATGAAAACTGATCATTTAAATTCTTTTTTACATCACAGTTATGAGAATGGAAGGGCATTTTTACTCCGTATGGATTAATCTAACAGAAATAAGCAGAAATAAATGTAACAGCCATAGTGCATGCCACTAATAAGTCTGCATGCGTGTCTCTGTGCGAATAAATGGTGCTGTTTGGTCTCCAACTCAAAGCTCAGTGTTTTCAGCATCTGCCTTCTTAATATATGAGCACAAGAACTTCATCTCCAGAGCTGCGCCGAGAGTCACTTCACCAGCTTTACTGTTTCATTTGAGAAAAAAATGGTCAAATACTAAATCACTGAAACGGAAAATAGACGACAACCCGTCAAAATATAAGTCAGGTTTAACTTGAAGAAAATTTGACAGAAATATTACCCTTTATACTAAAATGTCATGCAAGATATTTTTCATTTAGTTATGCTATTCTGTTGTGCAGCATCTTATTTGACAAAAAATAAAAATGCAATGTTTTGTTGTAAATTAAATTAAGTTTTATTAATTTGTTTAATTAGATTTTTTTATGCTGAAGTTGTATTGAATCATAAAACATTGAATCCGGAAATAATTCACTGGAAAACACAGAATTTAGGGCAAAATAAAACAGATTTTATAGGGCCATAAGTTAAAAAGTACTTTAATTGCAAACAAACAAATGTGTTTACATTAATTTCCTTCACCATTAATTGTAAATGAATATGGTGCTAAGTATTGATATTGTGTGAAATGGGATAAAAAATATTGGGATGTTATTTTTGGCCATATCACGCAGCCCTATTTGCGATGCACTAGTTGAGAAGCACTGATCACAAACTCTGTGCTGACTAGTGATGCAAGAAGGCTTTATATGCTGTGTATGTCTCATCTGATTTCTTCTCCAAGGAATCTATTAAAGTGAAAGACAAATCAAAGACTGTATCTCTTCCTTCATCTCCGCAGGTTCCAGAGATCCAATACTTCGGCGCCAGCGCCCTTCACACCAAGATCTCCCGCTACTGGGGCGACATCCCCGCCGAGCAGTACGACACGCTCAAAACACAGCTGTTTTCTCAGATCGCTCGCTTCGCCTCCGGCTCTAAGATCGTCCTGACCCGCCTGTGCGTGGCGCTGGCGTCCCTCGCCCTCAACATGATGCCTGAGGCGTGGCCGGGGGCCGTGTCAGAGATGGTGCGCATGTTTCAGGAGGAAGGAGGCGAGGTGGACGGGCGCGCCCGCTGCTTGGCTCTGTTGGAGCTCCTCACGGTTCTCCCCGAGGAATTCCAGACCAGCCGACTGCCGCAGTACCGTAAAGGACAGGTGAGGGGTGCTCTGGGCCGCGAGTGGACGGCAGTTTACCCACTCCTGCAGCAGCTGTTACGACAGCCGGACTCTCCGCCGCTGGTGAAGGCCCGTGTGCTCAAGTGTCTGTCGAGCTGGGTTCTGCTGGACGTTTCTCTGAACGAGAGCGAGGGATTGGTCGAGGCCAGTTTCACGGCGCTGGCGGATCCGGAGCTGTTCGATACGGCTGTGGAGGCCATTGTCAACACCATCTCACAGCCAGACTCACAGAGGTCAGCATTTAGCTCTGCAGTACACGTGCAATGGGGCAGAAAAGCAGTGCAGTGAAAGAGAAACTGAGTTGCATGAAATGATACAAAAACAGTTGGGGTTAAACATGTACAAAACACCAGGCATGGTCCAAATGTAATGTTTTACCTGTTTAGCAATGGCTAGTGAATTGAGAAAATTTACACATCATAAATAGTTTCCACTGTCCATGAAACTATATTTTGCATTATTTTCTTAATATGGCTGAATCACACAAAGTCCTCCAAAATCCCCCCCAATTCTCATTATTGTAATGTAAAAAAAATGATCGTTTAAAAAACGTTTGTAAGATTAACATGTTATAATTTTTGTGCTGCCTTTAACTTCAGTTTTTAGCATTTAATTTATTTAAAATTTAAAATTATATAAATTATAAATAATTTAAATGTATATATTTAAATAATTTAAAAATAATATATTTATTAATAAATATATGGAATACAGTAATTCTAATACATTTTTACAATAATACAAATCTAATGAGCATCACTAAGGAAAAGTAAACAAAACAGATTGGCAGATTGGTTATAATTACATTGCTTATGAAATATTACAAACATTTTGGGAAAATCCTTTATTGTGGTGAAAATACGATATAAAAAAAATATATGTGTGGTCCTAGAAATAGCTTTATGCAGTACTTTACTTTTTTCTGTTGATTTTACGATGAAATATGGCCTGACAGTGCACAAACAGCTCAGTTTTTTATCCATCATTAAAAAGTAAATAGTGTCGACTATTGTTCATAATAGTGATTTAAATCATAATTGTTTTAATAATAATTTCACCTTTTTCTTTTAACCAGCTAACAATTTACTTTTCAAGGCCAGTACTGTTTTAGTATTATTTATATACATTCTACTAATTTTCATTAATAATATTTTTGGTTTTCATTCTAAATTTATTTAGATTTTTAGTAATAGTGTTATGTGCTTTTGTCACTTTTATTAGTTTTATGTATTTTTTAATATTACTATTTAGGTTTAATTTATCAGCTTTAGGTTTAGTTTTAGTTTGTATTTTTCCAATTAGTAATTTTAGTGCTTCAATTTAAACTTGTTACTTGCCAAGGCAACATTTTAACTAAATTTGTTTAGTTTTTCATCTAATATTTATATTTTATTTCAGTTCAGCTTTAGTTCAATTACCTTTTTTAATTTAAGTCACTTTAAAAAAAAATTTTTTTTTTTTTTTTTTTTTTTTTTTTTTAAATAGTTTAGTTTTAGCTAACAACAATAACCCTGGTTTTTACTTGCATTCATATGCTAGAACAATAGAAGGTGCATATGCATTTTTTTTTTTAGTTATATCAGTGAACGCATGTAACTGTGAACAACATGTGAAAGAAAGAGAGAAATGGTCTGATGGAGAACAAATACAGGTGAGATGAAAGTGACGGATGCAGAGAGGGAGAGAAAGGGGTGGAAGAGAGACAGAAACAAAGGCAAATTGAAACACAGTCACATAAGAGGAGGTGGGGGGTGGCTGGCGGCGGCAGGTTTATTTCAAGGATGGCTGGCGTTTCCATGGAGACAGAGCGAGGGAGCGATGTCTTACGCTCTGGTTGGTACAGACGTGGCAGGATCCCATCCCACCCCCCCTCACTGAAAGCCAGAGCCAGTGGAACCTTTAGAGGTGAACGCATCCTCCACTGTGGAAAGCTGGTGGTGCGAGGTTAAAGCGCTTCTGCCCTGATGAAGACAGTCTAATGCTGTAGTTCAATAGTTCATACAGGTGTCTCGCACACGGTTACGGCTGAGTTCACTTTGTAGAGCATGAGGGAGCTGATTGGGATGAGTGACCTTTAGAGGAAGATTTTGATTTTCCATGAGAGCTTTTTACAGAAAGGCTGATTGGAAGCAATTTTTGCACTGTATGTGTTGAGTAGTGGTTCATGGAAAAATATTTATTTGAAAAAGTTGAAGCACTGAAAAGTTGAAGGGTGGCAGTTGTTTTATATCTTACTTAATGATTTAGTTATGTAAAAAAATTGATTAAAATAGCTGAAACTCCAAATAAGGTCTCTAACTGGCTAAGTGAGCATAATTTTTACTTGATTTAATTGTTGTACTTTCTTCTAGATTAGGATTTCTCAAACTAGGGTTTGTGTTGATGAAAAGCTATTAATTAAATTATACAATAAAAAAAAATATATTTTATTTGTTCACCCGAAAGACACGAGATCATTAACCAACCTCAGAGAATTATGATGTGTTGTTGGGTGATTCAACACACAGATGTTTTACCAGCTAATAATTTCAGCACTTTTAGAGTTCATCCCTCTATCTGATGAGAGCATAAGTATTGGAGCAGTTGCCTCACAGGTCTTTCTAAGTGATCAGCTGTGTCCTGCTGCATTAATTCTTCAGATATTAAAAGCAGGGAATGTGTCGTATCAGTTATATCCATTACTTCTGTATTCTGAATCTTGCATTCGATGATGACACACACAAACCAGGATGAAGATGAGGGAGCTGACTTTGAGAGAAAAGCAAGCAATTTGGATGCTAAAAGAAAAGAGGAAGTCAGTTAGAGCTCTAGCAAAAACAAAGGGCATGGAGAAATCAAGAGTTTGGAAACCACCAGCAACCAACAACTACCTGATCGGCTGAGAAAACAACAGTAGTTGATGACAGACAAATCATAAAAGCTGTGAAAATGAACCCTAAAAGACGTGTTTGTAAAATCACCAACAACTTCCAGAAAGCTGGGGTGATGCTCTGACAATCTACTGTCCTCAGGAGACTTTGACACAGAATTACAGATGCTACACAGCAAGATGCAAACCTCTGACCAGCACCAAAAATAGAAAGGCAAGATTAGAGTTTGCAAAAAAGCACAAAGGTGAGCCAGAAGAGTTTTGGACCTGTGCTTATGGACCGATGAGACAAAGATGAACCTTTATCTAAGTGATGGGAAAGCAAAAATGTGGAGAAAAAAGGGAACTGCAAATGATCCCAAGCATACAGCCTCATCTGTAAAGCATGGTGGAGGTGGTGTCATGGCATGGGGATGCATGGCTGCCTCTGGAACAGGCCCTCTCAACTTTACTGATGACTTAATGTATGATGACAGCAGCAGAATGAATTAGGAAGGGTAAAAAACCATCTTGCCTACCAATATTCAAGAAAATGCCACCAGATTCATTGGGAAGTGCTTCATATTGCATCAGGACAATGACCCAAAACACCCTGCCAGTTCAGTCAAGGAATTTATAAGAGCAAAGAAATGGAAAGTCTTAGATTGCCCAAGTCAATCTCCAGATTTAAATCTGATTGAACATGAATTTCACCAGCTGAAGAGGAGAGGAAAGGCAGAAACTCCCCAAAACAAGCAACAATTGGGATTGGCTGCATTAAAGACTGGGAAAAGTATTTCAAAGGATGAGAGCAAGAGTCTGGTGATGTCTATGGGTCACAGACTCACTGCTGTGATTGTGTGCAAGGGATCTGCAACTAAATAATAGCTTTTAATCTTTTATATCTGCCTTATGTTCAACTGTCCCAATACTTATGCTCACATCAATGAGTGGGATGAACTCTAAAAGTCCTGCTCTTTTTATTTGGTAAAACATGTATGTGTTGAAACGGCTAATAATAAAATGTGACATTCTGTAGTTTTGTCTCATATTTATCTTTTAATCATATGTTGCAAATGCCAACAGAGCAATTTTGTCTTTACTGTTCCAATACTTATGGTGGGCACTGTGTATGTATATATATATGTATACATGAAACTGGTGATCATTAAATAGCCTATTCACTATTGGTAATTTGGCTGAATAACTATAGCTGTAATAATCCATCGTAAACCGAACATTAACAGCGTTATGAATATTAAGAAATTCTTCAGCTCATTTTAATTACAGACATAATTAAACTGTGAATTAATTCCTCCTCAGTCAAATGCTGACAGCACTAAATAATTAATTAGTATTATTAATGTATCACGTTATTAATCCATGATTCAGTTATTTCACTTAAAGCAGGTTTTACAATGTAATGATTGGATGTAATTTTTGGGTTGTTTTCTTTATAAAAAAAAATTCCCTTAAAGGAGCGAGGTTAGACTCCTCCATGGGTCATATTCGGCCCTTGGGATGTGTGTTTGGCACCTCCCTTGTTGACAGACAGTTGATTTGATGAGTAAACGCATGGACAGCTAGCGTGCGAGTTTTTCCTCTCTGTGCTGTCATATTGTGATCTGCTGCTGAATGTGATGTCTGTAGCCAGATCTCAGCGTGAGGTGCTTTGAGTTCGGCCGGTGTGTCACCTGCTCTTAAAGGTCATATCAATGATTCTCCATTGATTTTGGTTATTCATTTCACCTTTGTCCTTTTCTCCATCATGCCCATGTCTCGTACTCTCTCGCTATCCTCTGTCTCCATCACCTCATCGCCTCCTCTCACTGTTTAAACACATTACAATCAAGCCTCTCGGGAGGATGCCATTGGACCAAATGCATCCTGTTGCCAGGCAACCCATTTCATCTGTCTCCTGGTGTTTGAGGGTAATTACAGAGAGAGGGAGCGTCTGTGTCTGTAGAAGCACAGTGCGATATCACACGAGAGCATTTGAGGTGAGAATAAATCTGGCTCTGATGAAACAAACTCAAATTTGTCAGTCTGAGAGACAAGATGGCGCAAACAGAGATAAGAAACTCAGCCTGCATGTTGTGGTTATGACGTATGATATAATCCACGGTTATTATTTTTAACACTGACTAGCAGTTTAAACATATTGTGAAGTCCTAAGAAGCAATTTAAGTCGTTATTAATGGACATTGTGCCGTAGATCATCTTGAAGCATGCATGAGAGCAGTATTGATGTCTGATATAATAATTAAAGGGTTACTCCACCCCAAAATGAAAATTTTGTCGTTAATTACTCACCCTCATGTCGGTCCAAACCTGTAAGACCTCCGTTCATCTCCATTCATCTTATTTTACCAATCTCCTTGCCAGCTCTCAGAATGCATCAAAAATATCTTAATTTGTGTTCTGAAGATGAACAGAGGTCTTATGGGTTTGGAATGACATGAGGGTGAGTAATTAATGACAGAATTTTAATTCTGGAGTGGAGTAACCCTTTAATGTATTTTGCTTGAGACTGATCAGTGGTCAGCTCAACATTGAGCATCCTGACACAAACAGGTGCGCAGTGACTAGCGGTGACATGCTGTGTGAATCTTCCTGATGGTGTTGAAAGCCCTCCTTGACCTTGAGTGTCATTAATGTGGTTATTTATTTAGGGCCTATTCTAGTAAAAGCATCTTAAAACCAAAACTCATAAATAAATTCACTCGCCAGAGACACAGCCTCACTGGCCATTAGATCAATTGAACCAGGAAGGACAAGGTCACACGGCAAAGAAACGGTGCTTGCGTATATGTCATGCGTATAGGCATGGCTCATAACTAATTTACTAGTGTTTCAACAACCTGTTTTGTATTTGTTTTGATTTTTTATGCTACATTTAAAAATTTGCTATTTATTTATTGTTTTCCCTCTTGTCATTGTTGAAACAAGTTTGCCTTGATTCAAACTTTCCATTGACTAGAAATTTGTCTAGCACTGAAATCAGAAAAGCTGCATGAAATGTCAAAATGCCAGGAAGATAATTAATATTTAATACAATAATGGAGAACAGGATTTGACTTGACTCGTAATTGATTCCAGTAGAGTTTGACATTGTTTAAACAGTAAATGTTGCATCATCCATCTTAGATGATGTTTTCATCACAGTGCATCCTGTGATTGCATCACCTGTGAAGGATGTATGCGATACTGCAATATAATTTGGACCGAATCTAGTATCTGTGAAAGCAGCATAAGGTTGCTGCCTGCTGTTTGGAACAGCCTTCACATTGCTTGCCTGCGATGCTTTCAGATTCTGCCAACTCACTGGGTTTTGGAACAGATCTTGTGTCTACATACTGTAGTACATCAATATCTTATTTCAAGAAAAGAGCAAGAAAAATTGGGTTTTTCATGATATGACACCCTTAAAAATTCTTCTGTGTGGTTTAGTGTGCTCTTGGCAGCAGCTCTCTCCCTTCAGCACTGCAAAAAAATAAACCCTACCGAACTGTGCAACATCTCCCTGGTACGTCATACAGATTCCTTTTATAATTTATCATCATCATATTACATTCCAGTCTCAGTAATATCATCTCATTTAGTACTCTCTGAAAGGGAATGAGCATTTGATCTTGTTTTATTGTGAAAGTAATTTATTATGATCAGGTTGATATAGGTTTGTTGATAGATAGAGATAGATAGATTTAAACATAATATATAAATCTATTTATTGGTATAGTTTTATTTGTGACAAAAAATGTAGAACTGCTATAACAATAAAAATGTACGTGTGTGTATATGCACTGGATGGATGGATAGATGTGTAAATGTTATTCTATGGTAGTTTTAAGTTTTTTGCTACAAATAAAACTAAACCGATTTGAGGGTTTTTTTTTTGCCACCGATCTGAATAAAGCCTAATAGAGGAGTGTTTAAGGGTGCAGCGGTGTAGATTGTCCTCTGTGTCTTTTGCTTTAATGAAACCCTCTATGTCTGTCAAGTGATGAGCCCGTGATGAGCTGCCGTTCATACTTTTTCTTTGTCTGCTACTCGTTAACATTTCCGCTCGTGTGTCCTTCCTGCTGTTGACACCAAAACGAGGATGAGACGACAGAGAGTGCGAGAGAGAGAGAGAGCATGAGGACAGATTGTTCCAGCAACGCTGAGATGGCAGCAGGGGTGAGGACTGAAGTTGATGTGGGAATGAGGTAACAGCTGTAGACAAATTAAGGACAGCGGGATGATTTCAAGAAAAGAGAAGCTGTACATTGCAGATTAGTGCTAATGTTAGAGCTAATGTTCAGGAGCTTGACAGAGACCCCTCTGTCAAGCTCCTGAAGTTTGCAGACGACACCACAGTGATCGGCCTCATTCAGGATGGTGACGAGTCTGCTTACAGACAGGAGGTTAAGGCTGTCTGGTGCAGTCTTAACAACCTGGAGCTTAACATGCTCAAAACTGTGAAGACTTCAGGAGAAAACCCCTGCTCTCCCCCCACTCACCATAATGAACAGCACTGTGACTGCAGTGGAGTCATTCAGATTCCTGGGCATCACCATCTCCCAGGACCTGAAGTGGGAGATTCACATAGACTCCATTGTCAGGAAGGCCCAGCAGAGGTTATACTTTCTTCGCCAGCTGAAGAAGTTCAACCTGCCACAGGAGCTGCTGAAACTGTTCTACTCCGCCATCATTGAATCAATCCTCTGCACTTCTATAACTGTCTGGTTCAGCGAATCATTGGTACAACCCTCCCCAGTCTCCAAGAACTGTACTTATCCAGAGTGAGCAAAAGAGCTGGTAAAATCACTCTGGACCCCTCACATCCAGCACACTCCCTCTTTGAACTGCTACCGTCTGGTCGACGCTACAGAGCTCTGTGCACCAGAATGACCAGACATAGGAACAGTAAATGTAAATAAACGTGGAGCACACAACTATAATACACTATCCATTCACCACACTCACTAATTTTCTTTATTTTCTAATTTGCACATACTTGACCTGTACATACATAGTTGTCTATATTATATATTGTGTTTTTGCTGCTTTGTACGTTGCCTTTTGGTTAATTGTTGTTATTCTTTTATTATCTGTGTCCTGTTGCTGTCTTTCTGTTGCACTGTGGAGCTTCTGTCACTACAACAAATTCCTTATGTGTAAACATACTTGCCCAATAAAGCTCGTTCTGATTCTGATTCTGATGTTGTTTGTTGTGTTTTTATCATTATGGGAATGTGTGTAGACGTAAATTAGCCAAGCAAGTTGAAAACCACTGCATCACTGAGCTGGTAAACCTTCTGTGTAGTGTATGCGCGTTATCATGGGCAATGATTAGACACCACTCCAGTCCATTAATTAATGTAATGTGAAGCAAAAATCTGTGTTTGTAAGAAAAGTTGTCCCAAAATTGACCAATTACACTCTTAATACACATTCCTGGCCCTATTATGATTCATTATTGCACCTTACTTTACATGGAAAAAAATCATCTAAAAGCATCAAAAAATTTAATCCACCTCTGAAATGGCTTTTCTTTTTCAGCTTACATCACCTGTACTGCCCACTTTTCACCATCTTTTTTTTCACCATGTTTTTCCATTTGTGCAATTGGCCGACACTTTTATCCAAAGCAAATTGCAATGTATTCAAAATATACACATCACACACAGAGCGCTGCAGTGATGACATATTTTTGTTGGCCAGCTTGGAAGTTAGAATCACCCTAGTTCCCTCAACAACAATTTTTCCATTGGCTTTTGTATAATTGCAGAAAACAAGTCTGTGACCAACAACTGTTTGTTCATCATGATCATCTTCACAACTGTGAAGCCGAAATACAGTCACCAGAAGTAAAAAGCTAAAATCTTCCAATAAGTCTTTCAGTCTTATTTATAAAAACTAGTTTGAATAGCTACAGGAAGTGAAGATTATTTCACATTACAAAAGTTAAATGTGTTGCTAATGTTGTTTCATGTTGAGTCCTGAACATTGTGTCCGTGTGTTTCAGGTACGTGAACACTCTCCTGAAGTTGGTGCCGCAGGTGTTGCAGCTACAGGAACAGTTACGAGACGCCGTACAGAATGGAGACATGGAAACGTCACATGGCATCTGTCGAATCGCCGTCTCTCTGGGAGAGAACCATTCAAGGTACAAACATAGATATATACTGATCAGTAATTGTTCTTAATTTAGCTGAACACTGAATTCATTGGATTCTGTGTGAGATGTGTGCATGTACGTAGTCTGTTGTAGTAATTATGGCGAGATCTTCACTTTGAAAGCTTCTGGTATATGTGGATGTTCTCTTGCTGAGTGAGCAGATGATACTCGGCTCAGGCTTATATCTTAAGCCTGGCTCACACGGTGCGATTTTGGCCACGATTTGGTCGTCTGAGACAAATTTTGAAAATCCTAAAAGAATCCTATAATCCTAGGCTAAAATCGGTTGTCTAGATCGCTGGTTTGACATGTTCACCGACAGCCGATTAATGGACGTTGCGATCAGTTTTTTACTCCGATTAAATTCTGGCAGTGTCAGAAGATTTCAGACACTTTCCTGCAGTGTGACATCACCTTAAGGCAGTGTCCCAGTAGCCGACTCAGACTTGATTTTGGTCAGGCATGTTACACCTACAGGCAGTTTCTGCTGAAACCTCACTCCATTTGTTGGTGCTCTGTCACACTTTCTAACTAAAAATGGAAGCAGGTGTCAGACTAAATGACAATTCCTGATGTTTCTCTCAGATTCCCTGTCATGTGACGCTGACAGGAATGCACCACATTTTACGTCAACAACAAAAGATAAAGGAGGGCTTTTCTCATCTGAAAAAACAGTAAAATCAGTAATATTCTTAAATATTATTACAGTTTAAAATAAATGTTTTCTATTTAAATAAGTTTTAAAATATAATTTATTCCTGTGATGCAATCATTCCTCCAGTCTTCAGCGTCACATGATCCTTCAGAAATCATTATAATACACTGATTTGCTGCTCAAGAAACATTTCTGATTATTATTAATGTTGAAAACAGTTGTTCTACTGAATATTTTTCAGGATTCTTGAATAAGTTCAAAGAACCAACATTTATTTGAAAAATAAATATTTTGTAACATTATAAATGATTTTACTGTCATTTTGACTAATTTATTGCATCCTTTCTGAATAAAAGTATTCATTTTAGAAAAAAATACGTATAGACCCCAAATTTATAATATTGAGTGTAAATCAGTTTTTTGTTCCTTCATTCATATTTTATTTATTTTGGGGTTTTTGAAAAGTCTCTTGTGCTCACCAAGTGTCTTCTTTGCATTTCTCCTCTTGTCTAATTTGCTTCCTAGTTTAGTTGTCAACTAAACCTGGTCTTATATATTATGAATATTGTTGGCTCCTTGACAGATTGCTTTTGTTCCTCATTTATAAGTCGCTTTGGATAAAAGCATCTACTAAATCCATAAATGTCGTCAATATATTGTGTAATAAATATTCTTCAAATATGATGTAGTGCTGGTGATGGTGTTCCTGTGTGATCAAGGTCTGTTCTGCTGTTCTCTATCAGAGCTCTGTTGGAGCAGGTGGAGCACTGGCAGAGTTTTCTGGCTCTGGTGAATATGATCATGTTCTGCACGGGCATCCCTGGTCACTACCCCGTCAACGAGACCACCAGCTCTCTCACGCTCACCTTCTGGTACACACTACAGGTGAGCAGCTGACATCTTAAACACGTCTTAACACACACAGTCTGCTGCCTTATGTTTAGGACGCTTTTAGCATCAGTAAACACGCTGATGGATCTTAGAAACAGGCCTGAACGGCTCGTATTGTGTGGGAGGTTTATTGTTTGTTTGTGTTTTAATTTTTATCTCCAGCAGTGATGGAGAGTCTCTGTTAGAGACATTGACTGTATCTCAATATACACCTGTGCTGTGTGTTTACTGCAGTGTCTCGTGTTGAATATTCAGGAATGTCCTTTGCTTGTGTCCTTGCGCGTGTTTCCAGTCTGCATTAGCTGAATATTTTATATGGGGTTTTTGTTGTTCATTTTTGCTGCTGTACGGAATAGAAAGAAGCTATTGGATTATGAACACTTATATTGTTTCTCCATTAAGAAATTAAGTATTAGCGATAATTCCATAACGATAATTATCGCGATATAATTTTCCTCGATAAAACGATATGAAGAGTTCGATAAATGTTCGATATAATGTTTATGCGCCAAAAGCGGAACGAAACAGCGCGACTCATTTGAACTGCTACACACAGACTGTTTATCCGCTCAGATCGAAGTTCAAAACTGCCGCGCAGCGCAAGCTCACTAGAGCAGAATCAGATGCGTTTACTCAGTCACACGAGCATTAAGCAGAGCTGTGAGATCCAGTGTGAAGCGCTCGAATTCAGCGAAGAACGCAAACGTCTCTGTGGTCGTTTAAAGCCAAACAGGAGAAACACTGTGTGCAATGAGACAATCAGAAGGCTTTTCAATCTACACATTGCCATCATTTACCATGGATTTACTGTAGTAACACTGCACCATGGTATTGTGGCAGAAATGTGGGATATTCACACTGAATTTTATTACAGGAGTAATGGTATATAATTATAGTATGTATGTGAGATTAAGCTATAGCATGTGTGCATTTATACTGAATGTTTTTAGACTACTGTTTTTCATACAAATAGGCTACCTAAAAACCATAGTTATATTTTTATTGCGGTGCTATATGTGGTGTGTTCATCATGATTTAAATGTATGCTACTATGGGAGACCAATGCTTAAAAAAAACAACCAAAAAACACTTGCTAAAATGTTTACAGATGTTACTGATTTTGATAATGAACAAAACTTTACCTCTGCATCCTAACTCAAGCTACTATCATATGTGCATTTCTAAGAGACAAAAAAGTGATATTATTATTATTATTATTATTAATAATATTATCAGGCAACCCAAACCTGTTTCTTGATTTGAAACACTATCACTCATTAGAACATGCAGAAACTAAGAAATAAATTTTTCTATTTAGATATTTATTTTGTTAAGAAAATTTAAGTTTTGTCTGGTTTCTACAACTTTCACTTTGGAGCAAAAATCTGGCTTTGAACTTGAAAAAATAAAGATTTTACATTTATCGTGATAATTATCGATATCGACTGATATGAGACAAATTATGATTTCAGTATTACGGTATGATTTCAGCTTAGTCAAGTTGCATGCTTTTATGGGGTGGATTTTTTTAATTTGAGAGGGGAGTTGGGGTATTTTTTTAAGATATATTTTTAAGACGTTTAAAAAAACTTAGTTTTTAAATTCTGAATTTATTTGAACTATAACAGACAAGTAAACAGTCAGTAATAAAATAAGAACAAATAAATGTTAAGCAATGGCACAAATAAATACAATAAGATATAAGATACAACTGAAATTAACTGTGCTTTATGTTCTTCAGATAGGTATAACAATAATATTCAGGTACAGTAATACCACAGAAACTGAATGATCTATTGAACTTTAAAATAGCTCTGGTTAGTGTTCTAAGTATAAATTAACATTAATGGCAGACATTATTTAGGTTGCTGTCTCTTTAAGACCTCATGCACGGATCTAAAAAATGAAAATGAATCCAACAGTATCGTTTCTCTGTGCCTTTATCGTTATAGTTGTGGTGTGAACTCTGCTATTCTTTAATATTGAGAACGATTTTTAGAACTATGTCTTTATCGTTATTGTTCTTGGTGTGAAGGGGGCTTAACACAGGGTTTATTTTGTGATACTGACCCAGTGACTGTATTGTCCCTTACTTCAGCAGTAGGGTAGTGTATATTTGTTGATGATTGCCTGTGTGTTTCAGGATGACATCATGTCGTTTGAGGCAGAAAAGCAGGCCATTTATCTGCAGGTCTACAGGCCCGTGTATTTCCAGCTCGTAGATGTTCTGCTGCACAAAGCGCAGTTCCCTACGGACGAGGAGTATGCTTCCTGGTCATCAGACGAGAAGGAGCAGTTCAGGATCTACAGGTGTGTGTGTGTGTGTGTGATTCACATTCTTATGGGCCTGTTGTAACATTTTCTTCTACACTCAGCAGTTTCATGTTGGATTTGCTGAAGTGGCACAGAAGACGAAGTTGCTGTTTTTGTTAGGAATGAGCTAAATTAAATATTATATTTTAAATAGTAATTTAAATGTTATATTTTTAATATTAAAGTATTTAATGTAATAAAATGTTAATAATTATTTATTAATTAAGTGGAGGGTGTTTCAATGCATTGTCTTTGAAAATAAAACTAATAACAACACAAAGGGTTCGTGCTACTGTAAGGAGTGAAGGGTTGATAATATCTCTGTTTGACTCTTTTAGGGTGGATATATCGGACACACTGATGTATGTCTACGAGATGCTGGGAGCCGAATTACTCAGTAACCTGTATGAGAAACTGGGTCGACTCCTCACCCATACAGAGCAAACAACAACATGGCAGGTCAGGAAACAATGGATTTAGTCTTCAGTTTTCATTGGTTTTTCTGGATCAATAAACATTTGACGCAAAAGGGCAAACTTTTGAGGCTAGGGCTGCATGATTGATCAAACCAAAATCACAATAATGGCTTGGTGCAATTATCAAATCTCAAAGGCTTTCATTAAACACTTTTATAAGGTGTTTGAACACAGTTGTGTGGCCGCAGTATGTGGAAACAACCAGCCTATAATGTTAAAAATCCACCAACTCATTTTTTAATAAAACCAATAAATCACGAACAGTCTCTCCAAACGAGCTGTTTCAGATTCTCCCTCTGTGTACGTCACTGAGGGGAAAAAGTCCCGCCCATCTGTGACGCTCTCTGCCCCATTAGCATAAACACAGCCCTGCGTGAGAAGATGCGGTCCGCCATTACTGGAGATATATACACTGTCAGCGCCAAAGAGGCTTTATAAGTGTTGTGTTTTGGGATGCACTAATGAACATAGGAGTTGCCATAATCTCCCTCCATCTGAGCCGAGGACACTGTGGTTAAATTTTATTTTCGAAGGAAATATCCCGGAAAAAATCGCTAAAGTCCCCTAAATGTTTATGAATCAATACCAAGTATCACGCGTTTGTTTTCAAAATTGCATTTCTGAAAGAGCTTCTTGGCACTCTGTGAGGCTTATTGCTAAAGCTATCATTGTGTCTGTGTGTTTGCACTGATGCTGCCTTCAAGTGCTGCCAGAATGATCGTGAATAGGAATGTGGTAGTTAAAAGTTGCATATCAGAGCAATGCGAGTCGATCGCTTGAAGCTGTCGAGCTCATAATCAGAAGTGGGACTTAGTTAGTGTTGGCATGAGACCAGCTATGTTGTTATTTTTATCCCGCCGTGCTCCCCATCTGTGTAATTCATAAACGCAAATTTATTATGCACAGTATAATCAGATGACTGACTTTGAAACAGAGTAGTTTTCTGTAAAGATAACAGGTTTGTATTAATAGTGAAATGTTTATTTGCAAAGGCTAGCACTGCTAATGCGGAGCTCGAGCTCTTGAAGCTCCGCCTTCTCCAGGAGCAACAGCTCACTCGCATTTAAAGCAACACACTCAAAACAGCGTAATTTTAGGTTATTTTAACAAGCTGTAAAAATTTATCTGTGGAGTATATTGAGCTAAAACTTCACATATACGCTCTGGGGACATCAGAGGCTTATTTTACATCTTGTAAAAAGGGGCATAATAGGTCCCCTTTAAATAAAGCACTATATGTTTCATAGTGAAACATATAGTGGCACTGTGTTCATCTACACATGAGCAGCTCGTGATCTGGTCTTTTCAGCATCAGAACTTGGTTTGCAGTAAATACTCTTCCACACAAAATCATCTCTGCATCTGCCATGATTTCGAGTCGCAGCAGCATGCACCAAAAATCTTCTCCATCTCGTAATCAGAAGCGAAACAAAATAGCTTTAATGGCTTCCTGCAGTCTTTCGCCAAAATAAAAGCTTGTTGCTTAAGCATTTGAAAATGAAGAATTAATAGATTATTAATTTATTTAGATAATTTTTTATTTATTTTATTTTATTATTTTGAACAATAAATAATATAAAACAAAATATACAAATATTAATATTTAAATTAAAAACATTTAATTTTAAATATATAAATATATTTATATAATTACTATATAATTATAATTTATAATATTAATTCTGTTTTGTTCATTCATTCATTAATACTTTAACAGATTATTTAAATAGATATTATACATAGATTTATTTTACTATGCTATGTTCTTAAATACTTGTTTGTTTTATATTACTGTGAAATATATATTTAAAATTATTTTAGTTACATTAATCACAAAATTGTATATAATTGCATAAAATCTCCAAATTGTGCAGAACTAAAAACAAACTGCAAGAATTATAATTATACTAATTATATCAACAAATATATATATAAATAAATTGAATTTGAATAATATTATTAATAAAAAAATTACCATATTAATATAGAAATTCTAAATTAATAAGTCGCATTTGCGATCTTTATCAGGGAAAAAATGCTGTTTGATTTTATTTTATTTTTTTAACCAAATCTTGCAGACCTACATGGTGCCTTTTACCAAGATTTTGTCTTTTTGTTTTTTTATTCCAGCATACAGAAGCGCTGTTGTACGGATTCCAGTCCATCGCTGAAACGATAGATGTGAACTATTCTGACGTCATCCCAGGACTCATCGGTCTCATACCAAGAATCAACATAAACAACGTCCAGCTGGCTGACACGGTCATGTTCACAATCGGTGTGTGCTCGCAAACTAGTGCTCCTATATCATTAAAAACACTCATTTCTATGTGTCAGGAAATTGTCATTTTTAATCTCAAGCACTTTGGGTTGTTTTCACACGTTTTAGTCCAGGCCAGACAATTACACACAATTATTTTCCCACGCAGATACCCAGCTTTGTGTTCCAGCCAGATATTTACCCATTACGTCTCTTCCTGTAGGAGCGTTGGCAGAGTGGTTGGCGGATCATCCGGTGATGTTGAGCAGCGTTCTGCCGCTGGTTTTGCAGGCGTTGGGCAATCCAGACCTGTCTGTTTCCAGCGTCTCCACGCTAAAGAAGATCTGCAGAGAGTGCAAATATGACCTGCCCCCGTACGCCACCAATATAGTTGCTGTTTCACAGGTATTACACTCTCTAATGATGATACTGACACTTATGGGACAAATTTACAGTTTTTCACGTGTGAATGCCTATCTTTTTTTTCTTTTTCTTTTTTCCAGGAAGTGCTCATTAAACAGATCCATAAGGTGAGTTTGCGTTATGAATAAACCCATTTGTTTTTGCTCAAAGGCAATTTTATAGAGCTGTTAATGGTAATAATTTGGTTAATGAAATAATTTCAATTCAAGTCACTTTGCATAGTATCCTGCTTAGGTATTACACAAAAAAAGTCAAATGATTTGCCTTTTCCTTTCTGTTAAAATCTAAATGAAACACAGTCAAAACTTTTTTTTTTTTTTTTTTTTATATTCAACCACCTCTGGACCTTATCTTTGTGGTATAAAGTTTACACTTATGCAGTGAAATCTCATTGATCTGAATTTGAGTCCATAAAAAGTTGTAAACTTAAAGTATGATCAAATTTAAGCTAATAACAAGCTTATAATTAAAAGTCCCACATTATGCATAGAATCTTTTTTTTCTGGATATTGGTTGTTAATAATAAACTGAATCGTTTTCACTGTAAGGAAGGTCTAAGAGCATTATTTATCCCATTAAATATAGAAATTGTATCAGTATCGGCACAAGGTTTTATTGTTTTTTTATAAACACATTATCTTTGGATTATCTGCAAAATCCAATATTGATAGATCTCTAATATCTAGAATTTATTGGTATATTACTGTTTATATTATATGTTCATTTAGGCTGTGATTTTTGGCACTTTGCATGGATTTTTTGCTTTCATTGAGGGCAAAAACATTACTTGAAGCTGGAAATGCATCTCGCCTAGTTATGACAGTTAAATCTGTTCATCTTTTCAATCTCTTTCTCTCTAGACGAGTCAGTGTATGTGGTTGATGCAGGCTCTGGGCTTTCTGTTGTCCGCGCTGCCGGTGGAGGAGATCTTGAGGAACCTTCACTCTCTGATCACCCCGTACATCCAACAACTGGAGAAATTAGCAGAGGAGACGGTGAGATATTAAACCACTCGACTGACATCCTCTCAGGCCTGTAGGTTTGTTTATCCATGTGTTGGTTTGGCCCGGTCGCGTGTGAACAGACCCTGCATCTGCGTGAGCGTGTCATAGGATGGAACATTTCTCAGCAGGAACAGATTGGCTTTACTCTGAGCGCTGGAAGAGTTAACCGCAGGAGAATTCAGCTTAATATTACTGAGAGCCCTGCATGGACTCATATTAAGTAACTGACATTTCAAACACAATATGGGCAGATATTTGATCTATTTTTGTTTCACAAATAGACGTTGTGCCAAAAAAAAGGCTAAAGCAGGATCAATGGCAAAACTGATAAAACCGCAGATCAGTGAACTGACACTATTTTTAAACAGATCTCATTCGAACATTCACTCTTTTGCTGTCAAAACATCCTTTTAATTACAAGAAGTGCTGACATTATTTTTGAAGTTCATGCGTGCTAAAATTCCCTATGTTGTGTGTGTTCTCTAAATTCTTTGTTAGTGATGCACTGAAATGTCTTCAACTGAAAATATTTAGCCGTAACAAAGTATAATTAGCACTTTTCCGATAGGGATGCACCGATCCGATACTCAGTATTTGTATCAGCTCTGATACTGGCATTTTCTGCCGGATCGGTTATTGGTCAGACGAGACCAATCCAAATCCAATATTCTGCGTATACTATTGTGTTATTGTTACACCTAGGGTTGTAACGGTATGTCTCAGAAAATATCACGGTTTCACGGTATATATTAAACAATAATTCTTATCAGTAACAATGACTCTTAAAAGAATAAGAACAAGTTATTTGAGTGAACAAATCCTTGCAATCATTTTAATGAAAGTAAGCCTCCCTTCTGAGGAAAAAAAACAAAACCAAAAAAATTACAAAATAAAGCCATAAGCCTTTTCTATATCTATATCACACTTTAACATTTTAATTAATGTTTTAAAATGTTATCAAATGAAAATTTAACAACACTTATTTTTGGCAAAGTGCTGCACAACAGAGGTATTCTAAGTTTAAACATAGACAAACATGATATTCCTTAAAAATAATGTTTAAATTAATTATTATAAAGAATATTATTATTGTTGTCATAACTTTTAAGTAATTTTTACAATGCTAATTTATTTCTGTCAGGACTTAGAGTTCAATTAAACTTTTATTTTGACAGGTTGTAGCAAACATTTCATGTTTAATTCCTAGTTATAGCACGAAATAAACATTAATGAACATCAGAAGGTGTTGAATGAAGCAGTACAACTTACTGAAACGTAAGTCAATCAAATAATGTCAATCAAACTGCACAGTATTGCTCTCCGCTGCATATCTACAGCTCAAAATGTGCAGCTGTACCTTTTCTAAGCATTTACACTCACAATTTTCATCTGGCTGAGATAAAAACGGACAAAAAGTCTTATATTGAAATTGTATATAGAGACCAGAATGTTCAATTTAGTGAGCAACTAAAACACCCTGGCAACCACCTTTTTGCATGCATAAGCAAACGTCACTCCCAGACGTCAAAATCTAGCTTCTAAATCCTTTTGCATTGCTTTTATTTTGCGATTTATCAAAATGTATGTAAAATTTAAAATGATTTACTCTCCTATTTCCAGTTTGGCTTCACATCTGGTCTCTTTCTATGTGCTGCATATCCATTGTTGACTTTCATTTTCTTATACCTTTCCTTCCCATAAAGTTCAACTGAACTGAATAAAACAAAAACAAATACCTGTAACTTACATTGGGTTTCTTCTTTACTACTAACTAGACACGATCTTGAAAAGAATGATGCTACTCAACACAGCATTATAACACGTCACCGGATAAACAACAGACTTCTTATGCAGTTTCAGATTTGTTGTGCTAAATATTTGCTGAAAAACTTCACCAGTCAATTCAATCAAGAAAACCGTATGTGTTTTCCTCTGTGGGGATGCTCAGTTGAGTCTTTTCTTGTCCTCTGCATCCCACAATGCATTCCGAACAAACCATGAAGCTGCATCTTTGTCCAAGCGAGCAGCTTTTCTTTTGTCCGTGATCTCTTTGACTTTGCTCATGTATGTCCTGATCCTATCCAGTTCTTGTTTAATAGCATGGTCTTTTGGATTGACTCCTTGCGTCACCAGATACATCCAGAACATTGAGTTGAGGGCATATGCAGACATCAGATCCAATTTAGCTCGATCTAGAGGATCCAGTTTAAGCAGATTGTCACTTCTGGATACAGACACAAGTTCTTCCCAAAAAGACATTACATCAGCCTCGGTAAACAGGTTGTGATGGGCTGCTCACACAGTGACCCCTGCTGGCCACGGACACTGTGAGAGTGTGTCTGAACAATCAACTCTCGTGCATCTCCTCTGATGCTATTTTCAGAAGGCGCTGTCAGTAAAATTGCTAAAAATATTCAAAGTAAACTGGAACGTAGTGTACAGTTCTTCACATGTTCTTTTATAAAACAAATGGTTCTGGCTCTGATGCCTGATTGGATGAGCCGTTTTTAATAGACAACACATGCAAGCATCTCTCACGAATTCAATAATTATTTTTACAATTAAAACTACTGAACTTTATTTTCTAAAAGTGATTTAAATGTACTTATTTTTTTAAAGTAGGCATGTAGTATACTCTTTTTCCAGGTTAACCTTTGGAATATAAGGCCGTCTGTGCACCAGTGCCTTTGTTAAAGGTTTAATTGAGCATCTCTTTCTTTTGTGCTTGTGTGTGATGTCACACAAGAAGGAGGACAGTGTAGCGACTCGCTCTCCCTCTCCACCAATCACTGAGCTGTTGTCATGGAGCTAACAGCAGTAATTAGACTGTTGGCCTAATGGTTATTTAACGACTCTTTAATTACAGCTGATGTTCCCAGGAGCGCCGGTGCAGAGTGTACGCCCAGCCCACTGTCCTGTCTCTATACTGTTATCGGCGCTGAAATTATTTTACTACATGATTAAAGGACTCATATTGAGGGATTTGTTTGATGTTTACTATGTAGAAGTGTTAGTATTAGTACTTTAGTATCATTGAGGTTCTATTGTACTTTTTAATAATAGTTTGAATTAGTTTTTATTTTTATAATTTCTGTTTTAATTTTAGTTAAAGTTTTCTAAATATTGTTGTGTGGTTTTGTCATTTTTATAATTTTTTTTTTTTTACTATGTTTAGTTTTTATTAATTTTTATTTCAGTTTACTTTGTTATTTTAGTACATCAGGTTGAAAGTGAGAAATCAATGAGTAATGTTTCTTTGGCAACTAGCTTTAATCATTTAAATGTTTTAAATATATTTTAGTTTATTGCAGTTAACATTTATTTGTTTGCTTGTTTGTTTATTGGTTTTAGTTTTTAACTATAATAACCATTTCATGTAGGGAGAACTCTTTCTCATGTCCACGAGACAATTTATTTAAACTATTCTGCAAAAACAGGTAGAAATAGGTAAAAATATGTAGACAAAAATAATAAAGAGCCCCAGGTTTTAAAATAAAATATTTAAGAAAAATAATAGTAACATTAATATTTTTATTTTACAGTGCAAAATTACAATAATAATTTATTAAAAGTGTCATTAATTTCTTTAACATTGCATTAAGCCATATTGTGAGTTTAGTTTGTCTAAAAATCATTCAGCCCTATAACTTGGTCTGCCCTGATGAACAACAGATTGAGCTATGCTAGTATGCGAAGTTTAGCCACTCATAGTAGATGTCATTTAAATAGCATGTCTTAAAGGTACAGTAGCAAAAACACTCGGTTTAATCTAACATGTGACGGAGAGAGAGAGAGAAAATGGTCGTGAACAGCTCAAAAAAAAAGTGGAAAAAATTGTCTGTATGGTTTGAAATTGTAAAATGAAAAGGCATGCCAAATAACAATCTGACCCTGGTTTCTCTTTTCAGCCAAACCCCTCGAATAAACTGGCCATTATTCACATCCTCGGTCTGCTCTCCAATCTCTTCACCACGCTGGACATCACCAAACAGGAGGAGGAGTCAGGAGAGAATGCCCCGCCCATCAAATCAGCCCCGCCCCAGACAGGCCCCAACCCTGTAAGCACCTTCCAGCTATCCACGGTCACTGCGAAGCAGCTGTTTTCTATATGTCAGAGGTAGACTTGAGTGTGTTTGTGTGTTCTAGGTGGTGGTGGTGCTCCAGCAGGTCTTTGCACTGATACAGACGGTCCTCAGTAAATGGCTGAATGACTCGCAGGTTGTGGAGGTAAGACGTCTTATTCTGCCTCATCTCCAGATCGTGCCATAGTCATTTGCTCAGGTTTCATTGTCTTTTCAATATGGATGCAGGACAGATTTAATTCTGCTCTCTCTCAGGCGGTGTGTGCCATCTTTGAGAAGTCTGTGAAAACGCTCCTACATGATTTTGCCCCCATGGTGTCTCAGCTGAGTGAAATGCTGGGGCAGATGTACAGTACCATACCGCAGGCGTCTGCGCTGGATTTAACACGCCAGGTACATCAAACACAGGATGTAATGTCTATGTGGGTCCTTAAAAAATAAAAATTTGAGGTCTTAATAACAAAAGTCTTAATTATCTTTTCAAGTCACATTTATTTATACAACACAGATTGTTTCAAAGCAGCTTCAAATTAATAAAACAGGAAAATAACGTGTTAATGCTTTAAATGCGTCAGTTATGAAATATTTACATTTAGTCATTTAGCAGACACTTTTATCCAAAGGGACTTACAAATGAGGTCAATAGAAGCAATCAAAACCAACAAACGAGCAATAATATGTGCTGTCTCTGTTAGTCTAACGTAGTACAAGTAGCAAGGTTTTTTTCTTAAAATAAATAAAAAGAAAACGTAGATAGAATAGAAAAAGAATTTTAATCTACAACATATTTTTTTTTAATATGTTGTAGATTTTTGTAAGATTTGCACATTTTTATCTCTCTCATCTTTTTGATCTGTGCAATAATCTTTTTATTGCCCTTCTTTAAACACATTATCAAATCAGCAACCTCTAACTCATATGTATTGATATAAAAGTATGTAAATAAATTTCATTACATGTATATTTTATAAAACATGTCTTGAGCATTTTAAACTTGAAATAGCATGTTTTTTTAGTTGAATGTGTGCCTCAGCCTTTTTAATTAGGAATCTGAGTTACATGATTTATTTTGAGATTGTATGGGGTTAAAATGCTTAAATCTGATTTTGAAAACTCAGAAGCCTTGAATGTTGTGCTGCTTCTTATGAATTTCGTTTGATTGATTTTGTTCTCTTGCAGATGGTCCACATATTTGCCAGTGAAACGAATCATTTCCCCCCAATCAAAGCGCTGTTTGAATTGGTCACTTCTGTTACTCTGACCATCTTCCAGCAAGGTAGGCATGCTGGGAACAACCAGCTGCAGAGGGCGAAGGAAATCATGTGGTTTTGATATCTTTTCTGTCACTGTTTCCAGTTGTTTGCATGCATCTGTTTTTTAAACCCGCACACACAGAAACAGAGTTCGGAAATGGGCATGATCTTATGAAATGGTTCTTGTTTTCTGAAATGGTGTGGGGACTTTTGATACTATTGTTCTGCTTGAAATTTGCACCCCATGAATTTCACACGTGCTTAGATATAGGGCGTTTTCACACTAGAGATTCTGATCTGGATCCGAATGCATTTAGTCCTGTTCATACCTGGTATTAAGTCATTTCAGGTGATCTGATTGATTGACAGGCGAGTAGGCAGTCCTTCACTCTGGCATTTATGCTACAAATGCATTTGAATGTGAATTCAAGTATTTGACCTTAACACAGTTCATACCCTGTTTACATCTGTATTGAGTGTTTTTTTTTTCCCAAGTCAGATTTTGTGATTTGTTTTCCAAATATTTATATTTATATCTTTAACTAATGATCTGGTCTTTAGTTCTACAAAAATATGAATACTAATACAAAAATGTATTTTTCTTCTACAAATCATAACAAATGCCTGTTGAAATGACTGGATTTCACTTAAGTAAATTTTGCTGAACAATGATAAATAGGACCACACACTAAATAAAAGTACTATTGAGTTTCAGTATTTGCTTTAAACGGTGTGTTATAATGTGCACCAAAGCAAATTTGACACAATATTGGTTAAACTGATAATCATGATTATTAAACTCACAATCACAATTTTTCCCATTTGAGAAATTTCTTTTTACATTTCATACACAAATCAAGAGAACTTTAGATTATACTCGGGGTCTATTATATCTCATCTACTGGTTTCTTGATTTATTATATTTGGCATATAATTAAACACTCTACATTAAGAAAACTGGTTAAAACTTAGGAAGGTTTTTGCAAAGCTAAAACAGTGAAATTCTTAATACTAATTCCAAATGATGTTAATGTTTTTCTATAAAAACAACAAAAAAGACTTTTGTAGCCCAGAAGTTGCGTAGGTGTGTTAATTCACTATAAACACAATATAGTCTAGATTCATGGTTGGATTTATCACAGTTTGTCACTGAGAATGTCTGCTTATATTAATATGATTATGAATGCAGCCCTACTTACCCATAATGCTGCGTATACACATTCATAAATTGGGGATTTTGCTTTTGTGCACCTGTTAAACTTGTCTTTGGACTTTTTTCTTTTCACTGCACCACTTCCACCCACTTGTTGATTTGAATGAAAAACATGCCTTCTTTTGCTTGGTTACTGTCAGCTTGCAGATTCAAGTAAGCTTTATTGCAATTCTGCTATATGTAGAGACATACAAAGGAATGAAATGTGATGCAATTACTGATTTAACTCTAATGAAAGGACTTGCACTGAAAAAATGTGATGCAGGACTTTGAAACAATTTTTACTCAGAAATTGTTTGTAAATTCCACAAATATTCTAAAGTAAGTAACCAAATTTTCATTTTCTGGTTTGGACCAACCAATTACAAGAAGTGTGAAAACAACCTAAAATTGTCCGGTATGACTCAAAACACACACACAGTGACACACAATGACCTATAACATACACACATAGTTGGTCTTTGCATGTGTCCACTAGCGTGCTTGCATCCCTCACTTGTTCGTCATTCATCACATTCTATTGTTTTAACCACATCGTTTCCAAATCAGCAGAAATGTGAGCGATAACACTCTTATCCCGATCAGGTGTCATGGCTGAGAGGACCTGCCGTGGCCTGTGTGTTTGTGTGTCGTTTGTTTTCTGTGAAGGGGCGGGGTTTAGCGGGTGGGCGGGTTCTGGGTTTGTGGGGGCGGGGTCTTGTTTGGAGTGTGGGAACAGCTAAGGGAGGGAAGTTTGGGACTGACTGCTACCTTGCTCTTCCGGGGTGGCGGTGGGAACCAAGCGCTCACCAGCCGCGGTGGGCCAGTCGGGTGTCTGAATTGAATTTACAGACAACGAAAACAAATAAAACGCACTAAAAAGAAAGCAAGCAACACAAGTGTCATCACAGTAACAGGTGCCTCCTGGGTTCCCACTCCAAACCCACTGTTTCTTTTGTTTTTTTAGGTTTCTTTTCTTTCTCTCGTTACTTCTATTTCTTTTCCTCCTTTGTTTCTCCCCTTCAGAACGGACTCATTGATCTGTCTTTCTTTGTTTTTCCTCTTTGTTTTTCGCAACTGCCTTCAAGTCGTTCATGTTCCCTCCTCTTTCTCTGCCCTACTTCTCTCACGCGTGCGATTATTTCCGTCCAGTTGACTTTTCCGTTCCACATGACTGTTCGATCTGTTCTTTTGCTGTTTGTATATATTCTTATTATTCTTATTATTTCTTAAGTTTCATCTTTATTATATTTTAGGGCCCAGGGATCATCCTGATATTGTTGATTCATTTATGCAACTCCAAGCTCAGGTGTGTTTTTGGTTTTCTTATTTCATTCACTTTGGGTTTCTCTCTTCTCTTTCGCTGTCCCTTTCTTTCTCACTTCTCTTCCCTTCTGTCCTGTGTCACAGGGTCTTTACAGACCCTTGTTTTGCTCGGGCAGTGGAATTGACCTGAGGGGTTTTGCGATTGGATGATTGACAGTTCTTTTGTCCAATAGTCACACAGACAACAGTCAGCACCTCTAATCCGTGTACATCTCATTCAGTCCAAAGATCCTGATCCTGGTTTATTACACATCGAAACTTGGCTGTGATCGTGTTGCAGTTCACAGCATTTCTTTTACAGTGCAGTTGGCCTAAATTATGTGATAATTAAATAATTATTATATATAAATAAGTATATAAATTAACTATTATAATTTTAAATACAGCAGGATTTTGCACAGTTGAAACCCAACTTTATCTTTTGACACATTGTTTGTTGTCATTGCATCAAAAAGAAGCGAGTTACAAAATTTTAGAATACACTGAACATCTAAATTTAAAGAGAAATGAAATCAAACTTTAGGATTTTGAGTAATTTCAAATAAATTGTTAAGCGTATAGATTAGAAATATTTGAGAATATATATATACTAATTTATAAATAAGTAAAATGAGTAAATAGTAATGATCTACCTCAGTCTTTATATTGCACACATATTTTGTTGTTAGTGTCATCCACAAAAATGAGCAATTTCAATAATGACACACATTTTTAAAACTCATTACATTATTTCCTTTAAAAAGGAATTAAGGGAGATTAAAAGGTTAAAATGCAGAAAATGTCAAACTTATTATTTATTTATTTTCATTTGATCATTTTATTTGATTAAACCTACAGTAAACTGCTTTTGTTTGTTCAAAACTACAGTAAAACAGTAATATTGCAAAATATTATTAGAATTTAGATGTTTTCTATTTGAATATATTTTAAACCAGAATTTATTCCTTGTGATGCAAAGCTGGATTTTCAGCTTCATTACTCCAGTGTCACACGATCCTTCAGAAATCATTCTAATATGCTGATTTGCCGCTGAAGAAATGTTTCTTATTATTATCAGAGTTGAAAACAGCTGCTTCAGATTTTTGTGGAAACTGTTATTAATTTTTTTTAAAATACAAAGTTCGAAAGAACCACATTTATTTAAAATAGAAATCTTGTGTAACATTATAAATGTCTTTACTGTCGCTTTTGATCAATTTAATGCATCCTTGCTGAATAAAAGTGAGGCTCAAGATCCCACAAACCCCTACCGCCCCTTCCAGTGTCATTCCAGCCCTGAAAACCGATGAAAGCCTAAATGAATTCATCTCAATGAATTGATTCAAATGAATTGGCTCTCTCGTTTATGTCTTCTCATGAAGTTCTCATGAGGTTCTCCCTATCTATCAGTTTCTCTCTCTTGTCTCTTTCTCAAATATCCTCTCATCCTCAATGAGTTTCTTAATGCATCAGTTGTCTTTATCGTACATGTTACTTAGATTTCTGTTGCATTCAGTCCAACTGAGCAGAGAAAGTAGTGATCGAACAGATAAAAATCATCATACCTTTAGTTTCTATTGAGTTAAATTTCAGTATTTTAGTTTCTTTGGTGTTGATTTCTTACTTACCTGATCTGTTTGCATTGAATATGTACGTTTGGTTGATTTTCTAGAGCTAGACAGGTGTAGGGAGTGAGTGATGGAGGGAGGGTGGGCGGGGCACAGGAGTGATTGACAGGGTTCCAGGGGCGGGTTTGAGTCATGTGCTCTGTTCATTGGCTCTGTCTTATTTGTAGGCCCTCAAACGGAAGCCCGACTTATTCTTATCAGAGAATCTTGATGTGAAAGCCGTGTTTCACTGTGGTAAGTCTGTTTAAAATGTAGAAATCATGAATGAATGTGTCTAAGCCTGTGTAAAACATTTCTCTAATGCTGCTATGTTTCGGCTGTAGGAGTGCTGTCACTGAAATTCCCAGAAGGCCCGACAGTCAAATCTACCTGCCTTTTCTTTGTAAGTCAGAGATCATCATAACAACCTGGGTTATTATTCACACCAAGGAATACAAGAATACGCTACTGGTCAAAAGTGAAAGAAGTCTTTTATGCTCACCAAGGCTCCATTTATTTGATTAAAAATACAGTGAAAACAGAAATATTGCCAAATATTATTACAGTTGTTTAAATGTACAGCTTTCTGTTTGAATATACTTTAAAAATGTAATTTATTGCTGTGATCAAAGCTGAATTTTCAGCATCATTGCTCTAGTCTTCAGTGTCACATGATCCTTCAGAAATCATTCTAATATGCTGGTTTGCTGCGCAGTTATCAATTAAAATTGGTGCTTAATAATTAATAATGGTTGTTATCAATGTTATTTTTGTGGAAACCATGATGCATCTTTTTCAGGATACTTTGATTAAAGAAAGTTCAAAAGAACAACATTTATTTGAAAGAGAACTCTTTTGTGACATTACAAATGCCTTCATTTTTGATCATTTAATGCATCCTTGCTAAATAAGATTTGTAGTGAGCGAGGCCGGTGGAGTTAATGATAATGAGCGACACCTGCACCACTCACCGGTCTCGGGTCCCACGGAGGAGCTCCGGAAGGATAAAAGAAGTGACGTCTTCCACTGGCCCCGCCCCACTCACTACAAGATTTTTTTAACTCTATTGTGTAACAAGGTTTCCACAAAACTATTAAGCATCACAACTGTTTTCAACATTGATAATATTCAGAAATGTTTCTTGAGCAGGAAATGAGCATATTAGAAGGATCATGGCACGTTGAAGACTGGAGGAATGATACAGAAAATTCAGCTTTGATCAAAGCAATAAATTACATTTTAAAATATATTCAATTAGAACGGGTTTATTACTGTTTTTACTGTATATCTGATCAAATAAATGCAGCCTTGGTGAGCAGAAGAGACTTCTTTCAAAAAACTTAATTCCAAACTTTTGTATTTTGTTTTGGTGGAAGATTTAATGCTGTGTGTGAATTGACCTTCAGTTTGTCTCTCTTTACCTCCTGTGAAATACACTTTTAGAAATAGTAGCCACGTGCAATGTTTAATTGGTTCTTTATTGGTGTTGACTGCAGACGGAGCTAATACCACACTGCGCAGACATTCCTCCTGTTGGTCAGATTGTGCAGCAAGATGGTAAACTCCTCCTGCTGGCTGTACTGGAGGTGAGCTTGCAACTATTCACAAGAGGTGCACAATACATGGTTGAGTAATGTTAAAAAAAAAAAATCTGTTCTTTCATCAGGCCATCGGCGGTCAGTCATCCCGCAGTCTGATGGATCAATTTGCAGAGGTGCTCTTCTGTCTGAACAAGCATTGCTTTGCTCTGCTGACGGTGTGGCTCAAAGAAGCTCTGCGCTCTCCGGGCTTCCCGTCCTCACGTGTCTCTGATGAGCAGAAAGACACGTTCAGCCAACAGGTGCTCAGGTGAGATGGGTTCATTAGTGGCATTTGACGATTCTGGTCACTATTACCTTCTTCCTAATATTATGTAGAACATTAGATGAATATTTACTGTCTTTTAATGTCACTTTTCATCAAGTTAATGCATCCTGCTGCATAAAAGTATAAAAATCTTACTTGACCCCAAACTTTGTTGACAGTACATTGATGTTTTTGCAAGTTTAGTCAGATGAAATCTATTTATGATTCATTAGTCAGAGTATTATTAATATATAGCTTTATATAGGGCTGTGCAATTAATCGCATGCTTTACTGACGAGATGCGCATGAGAATAGCATGCGATTAATTGCACAGCCCTATATAAAGCTATATATTAATAATACTCTGACTAATGAATCATAAATAGATATCATCCTAGCTTTATATATTCAGGTTTCATTTTAATGTGACTTGTTAAATATTTCTATGTAGCTTTAATTTTTATTTGTTTTTGTTTTAGTAGTTTTAGTACTTCAACACACTTTTTTCCATCAGTTAGTTGCCGTTTTTTCACCTTTATTTCAGATAGCAAAAATATTTTTAATAGGTTTAGCTTTACCTTAAGTTTCAGTTACCAGTAACAACACTGCCCCCCGAATCTAATGTCAATTTGGCCTGTATTTGACATCTCTACAGCTGAGATCTTCATGCACATGAAAACCCATCATCTGAGAATGAAAAACCATGTATTTTTCTGTTTCCTCTCAGGGAGCGAGTGAACAAGCGCCGAGTGAAAGACATTGTGAAGGAGTTCACCCTGGTATGCCGCGGCCTTCATGGAACCGAATACGCCGCAGACTACTGAGCTGCCGCTCATACGGACACAGAGTGTGAGGAAACCCAAAAAGTACAACTCCCAGAAGCCCTCAATGCGATGCGAATGACACGTGTCAGAACTGAGAGTCAGGATCTTCCTCCAACTCGTCCTTCTCGCACTCTCTCTCTTTTTCAACCACTGTCTCATTGGATTTTGGGGCATCCGTATGGCGATCCAAACAGGCGACATCTCCGCTCCCCGCATCTCATGGCATGTTTGCTGGAAACCGTTCTTTGATTCTCCCACGTTCGATCTTCCGTGGCTCTTGGGCTGTTTTCCTTGTGATAATTTGCATCCGTTTGAACAAAGAAATAGTGTTAGTTAAATGTTTTTTATTTTTATTTTGGAGATACTGAAATAAAAAGCATAATGTGTGTGTGTATATATATACACACACACACACGCATATATATATATATATATATATATATATATATATATATATATATATATATATATATATATATATATATATATATATTAAAATATAGATAATAATAATCTAGTAAACCGTGGGGTGACGAGTCCGTGTGCTGCTAACAGAGAGAGGGACCAATACAGACTGATTTTTCTCTGTGGCTTTATATCTATCCTCTATATCTCTGTCTGTTTAACCCCTCACGCTCGATTCTGCCAAAATGTTGTGGACGTTTTTTAATGAAATTATTATTATGATTGTTTTGAGATATATATATTATATATATATTTTGAAGGTCAGCAGCATATTTGGTGACTAGTAGAGACTGGGTGTTACACAACGAATAAGAGAGAGATCCATGCACTAAGATTCATTATTTGTCATCGTTTACCTATCATCATGACGTTCTAACCTGTAAATTTTTCTTTATTCCTTCAGTGAAACACAAAGAAGAACTTCTAGTTTTACATGTTTGAATTGACATGAGATGGTGCATAGATTCGTTTTTGGTTAAACTTTTAATGTCGGGAGGTACATGCACTCACATCATGGTACCAGTAAACATTTGAAGTGTTTTTGAAAGAGTTATTAAAGGAAGAGTTCACCCAAAATTGCTGAAAATTTTATGAAAGTTTACTCAACCTCAGGCCATCCAAGATGTACATGAGTTTGTTTTTTTCACAGATTCTGAGAAATGTAGCATTACATCATTTTCTCACCGATGGATCCTCTGCAGTGAATGGGTGCCGTCAGAATGAGAGTCCAAACAGCTGATAAAAACATCACAATAATCCCCACCACTCCAGTCCATCAGTGTTAATGTCTTGTGAAGTGAGAAGCTGCATGTTTGCGATAAACAAATCAATCATTATGGCATTTTTACCTTTAAACTGTTGTCTGTCTCGTCTGAATCGGGAGACAAATAGGAGCAGATCAAACACCATTTACAAGTGAAAAAAAAAAAAAAAAAAAACAGTTCTAAGCATATATGTGGGTGGATTTTAATGTAAGAGGACAACAGGAGATGGACTTTTCCACTGGAGGAAGCGTTATTAAGGATTATGGATTCATATTTTGGCCAGTAGTGGCAGTGTAAAGTTGATGGATTTGTTTCTTATAAACATGCAACTTTTCTCTTCACAAGGTGTTAACCGATGGACTGGAGTGGTGTGGATTACTTGGATTATTGTGATGTTTTTATCAGCTGTTTGGGCTCTCATTCTGACGGCACCCATTCATTGGTGAGCAAGTGATGCAATGCTGCATTTCTCCAAATCTGATGAAAAACAAACTACATCTTGGATGGCCTCTGAGGGTGAGTAAACTCATCAAATTTAAATTTTAGGGCGAACAATCCCTTTAAACATACCGCATGTCTCTCTCTCTCTTTTTCGTTTCCCTCCCAGTTGCTTGCCGACATGTAGCATGTGTGTTGCGTTACATATGGGCCCAGAATGTGTCGTAATCAGTGGACGAGGGCTGTTCTATCGTGTTTGTTTACTAGCGAATCACAGAGTGAGAACGAAGGGAGAGACCGAGACAGAGGAGTCAAATGTACATTAGGTTTTTTGTTTCCTTTTTCTTTTTTTGTACCTTGTTTTAATTTATTAAATACATCTGAGATGGCAGCTCTGGGTTCTGTGGTCTGTTTGCATGAATGATGGTGTGAATGCTTATCACAAGAAGACTAAACCAAACCACAGGTTCTTCAGGTGAGTATTGCAGTATGCAGTGTTCGTTCAAGCCCATGCTACAGGAAGGTTTTTGTCATTTTTACTGCAGTGAATATTTCTCAGGTTGCTTGTTTTCTAAAGTGAGTTGCTGTATGGACTCAAACCTTAAAATCTTAAAAAAGCTATTAGACACACTATTGCAGACATACTATTAGACTATTATTGCACACGGATGTTGTTGTTCTTTTCTGACAACATGCCCCATTGCAGGCTTTTCTGCTAAATTAAACCGTAAAACAGTTATAATGAACACGCAATTCAAGAAACAGTAAAAATGTTAACATCAAAACCAAACAAATAATATAAACTGCAGTGAACTGATGAATCCATATCGTTTTATTTGATGAAGGGGAGTTACTGCAGTTCTTCATATTGATCAGCAGATGTCTCTACAGCTCTGGAGAAACATTGAGAGTTTGTCATGAGGAGAACCTAATAAGTCGTAGTCAGGTAAAATGTTTTATTTTTTATTCATGTACTTATTTAATCAGCTTTATTTACTTTGCATGCCCTTGAAGTCATCACAGACACCAGCTTGATATTAGGAAACTGCTGGAGTTTATATATTTTTGCAAATGTGTTTTTAGTTTTTAATAAACTGCAATGGTAAAATATCAGATTGGGATGCTGTTTATAAAATATTAAATTATTTATGGAATAGTTCATTATTGTAAATGATGATACTAAAACACAGCATTATATAGCTATATGTAAAGTCATGGTTTCTGCATATTATGTATATGAAGGACAAATGGCACAGTTATAGTGATTCTGTCCAAACAGTCGTCTTCTATAATCTATTCTACACTATTCAGTACGATAGCAGCTGTTATCATTATGTAAAATATGGTTTGGTCCAATTATAGTTAGAGGAGATCACAGTTTAAAGAGAAACTTCACTGAATCAAACTGACCCCAAAAATAGTACTAGGATACTTTAATTGATTTCTAAAGAAATACACAGAAATCTGAAGAAAATCACACGGGATTGTAACATCCTGACGGTGAGTAAATCTATTTCTATAGTCTTTGGTAAATCATGGCGTTTTTAGGTGTACTGTCCCTTTAAGATTAAAGTGTTTTGATATTAATCTTTTGTGTTTGTTGTTATTATGGTGTTATCTAAATACAATTTTTTTTTTTTTGTATATGTACTTCATATAAACTCTAACACTACAGTGTATTGAGTATTGATATTAAATCATCAGCAGTGAGCCTGAAATTCAGGGACTTTGGGAAGGGGGAACTCTCTCTCTCTCTCTCTCTCTCTCTCTCGCGCGCGCTCTCTCTCTCTCTCTCTCTCTCTCTCTCTCTCTCTCTCTCTCTCTCTCTCTCTCTCTCTGGTGTTCTTCTGACTCTGTCTCTGGAGTCTCCAGACTGAAGTCATGGAATCAGACATCACTATAGGTTCTACGGTCTGATCCTGTCAGGAATCATCGGATCTGATGGGACATTTAAGGATGTTTTTCCCTGATGTCTCATATTTACTGCTGTTGTTGGGAATCTCGTGTCTGACTGGCTTCACTAAGACTTCACAGGAGTTCTCAGGTACTGAACACCACCATCATCATCACTACCATCATCACCTACAAGAGTTTGTGTATTGACACTTTATCACGTAGGCTATTACTCTTTTAAAAATGCAATAGTTTAACACGCGTTTAGTAGAATTTTTCAGCTTTGCATTTTAAAACTTTTTTTTAAATTCCAGCTGCATTTTTTATTTTATTTTCATGCATTATTGAGGTATTGATGTGACGTGCGCGAGTTTATTTCATCCCGGATTAAATATATGAAACAGATATATTTTGTAACAGATTGTTTCGCGAGAATTTCCGTGACCGACGCGATCAAAGAGAAAGTGCACGTGTGCGCGCGCCCGTTGGGTTACAGTGTTACATGTCATCATCATATACACTAACTACATACAGTGGGCTCCAAACGTCTGAGTAATTAATGAAAATGCTTCTCTTTTGCATTTTAAAAATGACTATAATATTTTCATTACATAATTAGGCTGTATTATCGGAGTAGCGATTTGGAGTGAGACGTTGAATTGAAGAAACATGGAATAAGAAAAGCCATCTGAAATTTTCTTCTAAAATTAGCATTTTTCTCAGGCTCCTATGTTTACGTTCAGTTATTTCACTTTAAAAAAAAATCTAATAAAAATATTGCCATTACTGCTCATTTTAGCAGAAAATTTCAAAGGGCACTTAGAGGCTTTTGGATCTGAACTCTTCATATTATATATATTTATATGAGCTAAATGCATGAAGCATTGATTTCATGAACATTGATTGTTGTGCATTAGGCTGTTGTATCTTTTAAAGTGTGATGAGAAGAGCTACATCCTCAGCACTGTTTGTGTAGTTTCCCTGTAGTTTATGAAGGCTGAGTGTTTGTTCAGTGAAGACTTGAAGGACACAACAGAGATGAACTGATCAGAAACAGCTGTGATGTGGTGAGTGAAGGCAGATCTCAGTGTGCGATGGAATTTTGTTTGCATTTCTCTTCTCAATTCACTTAGATGTGCAAAGTTTTGCTTTGGATGAAAAATCAACATCATGTTTTTTTGTTTGAGTACCACAACTGAACTTGCATTGACAGTCAGGGTTATTTGTGTAGTGCTTTACACAATACGGATTCAAAGCGGGTTTATAGAAGATAGAGACGTACTGGGTGAGTCTCACGAAATCTGTTAAAGCCATGTCAGGCTACATTTAAAAAAAAGAAGTATATGTATGAATGTGTGTTATGTATTTCAGTGTTATTTGAATACTAAACTATTTTCATTACTTGAAATAAACATTAACTGAAATAAATTTAGAATAAAATAAGCTTATTTTATTTCAGCTACAACATTTCATTTTTGTTTAGCTTAGGTTTACGTACTAAAATAACCAAAAACTAAAACTACATAGACATAAATAAAGAAATAAAATAAAAATGCACAACAAATCTTGATTAAAGTGGTCAAAATAAATGTATTTATTTACTATAGTTTTTAAAATTATTTATAGACTTTAAAATAAAAACAAAGCCTGATTTTGCACTGTGGAATTATTTTCATGTCTAATTACTGTCATGTGAAAAACAATATTTAAATTGTAAAATATTTATACTTGATGGTAGTATTTCCTGCTCTGCCTTTAATTTCTGCTGATTTAAATAAAAATAGAATATGTGCACAGAATGGTTACCATCCATATTAAAGTAACAAGACGGTAAATATCAATGAGAATAACAACAATAACAGGACGTGTTTAAATAATCCAAGTGCAACAAAATACAAAAGAAAAAGCTAAGTTTTTACGTGAAATATGAGCCAGACTTGTGTTTTGAGAATGGACTTGTCAAAGAAACACACATCAGTGGAAGATTGTTGGTTATTTTCAGCCGAACACAGTTGAGAATTATTGTTCTGTCGGGTCGCACAGGACCGTCCGCTCACACACTCTCGAATGTCCGTTTGATTGACAGGTGCTTGAAGAGGCTGACAGAAGTTGTCCATGGAGACGGAGCATCTGTTGCCGGGCAACAGGCCTGTACATCTGTCCTACAGGAACCTTGTGCCTTTGTGTGTGCTGTGTTTTATCTTGGTTAATTAGCTTCACACACACACACACACATTAAGATTCATTGTGTGTGTGTGTTTTCACTACAGTGAAAGTGCTCATAAAGCTGTGGGCGGGGCTTAGTGAGGCGTTGAATGGGATGTGTGGCTGTTAAAGGGTCAGGAGGTCAACTGAGGTCAAACCGTTTGATGATCCAATACACCATTAAGACTAGAGGAATGTCTGTCTGTCAGTCGTACTGCTTTAATGTCAGCAGAAAATGGCATTTAAAGGTGCACTAAGTAACTTTTTTTCACTGTGAAAATGTTGTATGAAAGGAGTTTTTAATAGACATAAAGTAAAATTAAAAATGTAGTTATATCAGAATAAAAAAAGGTAATTTCCGAGTGAAACTGAAAACTTGGCTGCAAGTGCGCGACTTAATTTTATGCATCTGAATTAGATTGGGTTGTGAATTAATAATAAATTAACAACAATTTATATATTGTTATAGTTTAATATACTATATTGTTCTAATTTAATATAATTATATAATATTAAAAATGATTTATTTAATTTAGTTTATATTATTATGTAATTGTACAATTATTAAATTTTTTTTAAAATACATTTAATATATAATATAATACATAATGTATTATTAAATAATGTGCACTAGTTAAAGACCAGGAATATACATTAAGAAAGTAGTGTTCATTTCATTTTAATATATTAAGATAATTTTATAGCTTTTAGTAATATTTTGAATCAGGTTTTTCCTATATTTATTTTCATTTCATTTGTTTTCATTATAATTTGTTTAATTATTTGACTACTTAGTAAAACTTGGTTTGCACTTAGTTTAATATTTAATTGAACTAAATTACAATGATAAATGTTGCCTTGGCAACTATCTGATATCATTTTTTTTTTAATTTAATTTAACATTTGTTTTATTTCAAATAATTTTAGTTTCCATTTTTTATGTTTTATTTTAGTTTAATTAACTATATTAACCTTGCTTCAGATTTGGACTGTCTGTGAACGTGTAAATATTTTTTTGCCAAAAGTGAGGATTTTATTAATCACAGGACCTGTTTTTCTTTCTAAATTCATCTGTTACCAAAATGCTCATGACTGTAGTCACATTACGAGTCTAATCTCACTCAATCTCTTTGCATCCCGTTACTGCCAAGATGGAAAAGTCTCGCTGCCGGAAGAGAGTAATGCTTGAAATCAGAGAGAGAGTTTAGCTGAGGTGAGAGGCGCTCCAATAACCTTTATAATCCAGAAAGCCAAGAGGTTAGAGCCGTGTGTGTGTGTGTGTGTGTTCTCAGACACTTTGTTCCGGAGGTGGAACTTGAAACCACTGCCTTCTGTTTGTAGAAAAGACCCCCTTCCCCAAACTCCAAGACCCTTTTTCCCATCTGGACCCAAGCTTTTCTCTTTTCTGCACTGTTAATTAGCAATGTTTACTAAATCAAGCATCACTATTACTATTGTTCATATAGGGTTTGATTTATGACTGGGGAGGTGGAATAAACCCTGAAGCCTTAAATCATCCTGTATATGTACGATTCCTAAAATCATGTGTCTTGTTGAGGAGAGGTGTGCTGGAAAACAGGTGAAAAAACCCAGACTTACACTGAAGGAGGAACCAAAGCTGTATCTAGAGACCAGAATATTGACTTGAGAAGGGACTCTTTTGACCAGTAAGCAGTCGCATAGAAACCAGCTAGAAAAGCCCAGCAACTGTATAGATACTACATAGCATGCACTGGCAACCACACAGAACACTCTAGCGACTGAGTATTAACCGCCCAAAATACTTAGCATGGTGGCAGCGGGGTTTGCTCAGGTGAACTCCGCACACAGTTTCTTCAGAAAATGAAATGATCTAGTTTTGATAATTGTCTTGTGCAGACACATGCCGTATGTTGTGCAGGAGTTCTTTATCAAAACATCTCACACACACACGGAGGTGAGCTGAGTCTGTGCAGATCCTGTGGTTGGATTGTTATGTCTATGACAGAACCCTGTCTGTGTGTGTCTGTCTGTGTGTGTGTCTCTGTGTGTGTGTGTGTGTCTCTGTGTGGGTGTCTCTGTGTGTGTGTGTGTGTGTCTCTGTGTGTGGGTGTCTCTGTGTGGGTGTGGGTGTCTCTATGTGTGTGTGTGTGTCTCTGTGTGGGTGTCTCTGTGTGTGTGTGTGTGTGTGTGTGTCTCTGTGTGGGTGTCTCTGTGTGTGTGTGTGTGTGTGTGTCTCTGTGTGTGGGTGTCTCTATGTGGGTGTGTGTGTCTCTGTGTGGGTGTGGGTGTCTCTGTGTGTGGGTGTCTCTGTGTGGGTGTGGGTGTCTCTATGTGGGTGTGTGTATCTCTGTGTGGGTGTGGGTGTCTCTGTGTGTGTGTGTGTGTGTGTGTGTGTGTGTCTCTGTCTCTGTGTGGGTGTGTGTGTGTGTCTCTGTCTCTGTGTGGGTGTGTGTGTGTGTGTGTCTCTGTGTGTGTGTGTGTGTGTGTGTGTGTGTCTCTGTGCGGGTGTGTGTGTGTGTGTCTCTGTGCGGGTGTGTGTGTGTGTGTCTCTGTGCGGGTGTGTGTGTGTCTCTGTGTGGGTGTGGGTGTCTCTGTGTGTGTGTCTCTGTGTGGGTGTGTGTGTGGGTGTTTCTGTGTGTGTGTCTCTGTGTGGGTCCTGGTATTACCTACATTATAGGGACAACATGTCACCACAATCATAGTAATACCAGTAAATTTTTACCTCCTTTGGGCCCCATAAGAAAAACTGCTGACCCCAAACTTTGAAACTGTATTGAATAGTTGTAGTGAAGTGAAGTGTTTTAGTTTTTTCTTAATCATAATTATCAGCTTTAGTGCACAGAGTGCTAATGAAGCAAATGTGCTTTAATACGGAGTGTTGTCCTTAATTTTTAAACCTCATTAATCTCTTTCATTATTTTATTTACGCATGTAATTAGAGCTTTTTGTGGTGACTTTTCTGGATTTGAGGTTTGTGTTCAGTCATTGTTTTAGCAAATCCATGTGGCGATGCTTTATAGTGCTGCAGAAATAATATAGATCAGCTTTATCTGTTTCTCTCACAATCCAACATCATTTAACCTGCAAGTGAAACACACAAGATGTTAAGGTTTGACTGGTTAGCATGGTCCAGTTAGCCTTTGCTAGTTGTAACAACGGCATGCGTTTAAATGTTGCAGTGTATTTTGATTAGATATATATTTGTGCATTATATTATCGGTCATGTTTATTATATGATGTTTTATTGGAGCAGAGTTGCTGAGATGAGTGGGAATGCTAATGAACGGCTCTATCAGCTGTTACACATCTACAGATACACATTTTTGACAAAGTAAAAGATAGATGATCTATAGATGGATGCATAAATGAGCAGTGAGAGAAAGCAGAAGTAGAAAGAGGAGCAGGTCTCCTTCACAGCAGAGCTGGAGGAGCATAGGAGAACAAGGAGCTTTTGTCCAGCTGATCACATCCTGATCCTTTAAAACGCTCGCAAAAAGTAGTCATCACTCGCTTTTTTCTTCACTTATATACTTTACTACACTCTGGTTTATTATTTTGTGGCGTTTCAGATTTGCCTGCATTTAAACTGCACATACAAAAAACTCAACTGGCTGCTTTACATTTTCATTCAGTATTTTCTCTTAAAGGGACAGTACACCCAAAAGTGCGATAATGTACAGTATTTGAAAAATAATGTGTTTTTTGAACAATAAAACATGTCAACATATTATGTTGCACCAAATACACAAAATAATGATCTTTAAAAAAGCATCATATGACCCCTTTAATTTAGACTTTTATTCACACATAGGCCTACAGTACGCACACACACACATAAATCATAATTTTTCCATGTTTGCCATATGTGTATGTCAATCATTGTTTAGATGCAAAAAAAAAAAAGCCTGAATTAAATCAGTTCATCATATAATGCCATTTTATCTCTTCCCAAGCCTTGGATTAAACCATTCCATTCATATGGATTTTTTTTGCGTGTTTATCATCTTTTTGGACCTACTTTTATTATTTGACACATTTTCCTCTCCAGTTCAGCCAGATGGACACAGCAAAAAGAGATTGTTCAGAAATCACTGCAGTGTAAAAGGTATTGCTAAAACTTGTTTTGGGCCCAAAAAATACAAATCATCATTTACTCACTGCTGCATGACAATTCTTGCAGGGCAGAATCAATAACAACAGAATTTTGACATTATTTTGGGGTGAACTATTCCTTGAAAACGCTAATATCTCATCTAAGCTCCTTCAGCTGATGCCTGTTTAATTTATTAGCAGCTACTAATCTCTATTGTACTGCCATGTTGACACTCTCTCTCTCCACACACACACACTCGCACACTGTAGTGTTTTCCTGTTCTCTGAGGTCACATGAGGTCATCCTGAGGTTAATGACAGTTTTTAAACGAAAGCATCTACTTGTTTTGAGCTTTGATGTGACCGCTGTCCTTTGTTTTTCCGCGAGCATTCGCTGTGTGTGTGGTTTAGGGTGTGTTTGAGCTTCCTGATGCCTGGAGAGCTTCTCTTCACAGCTGCGTTCGGGTTTTGAAGGAATTCCTGCTCAATATCCGCTCTCTCATGTTCTATAATTTTCCAAAAATATCACCGGCAGCAGTAGAGGCTCTTTAGTGCCGCTCCAGTGAGTCAAAGCTAAACACTTTCTGAGGACTCAAAACGATTAGCTGCACCGCTTCGGCTCTTGGCACATTATGTGGACATGTTACTTCAACTATTTTTTTCGTCACTCATTACTTAATCAGACTTTCAAAAAAACATTTTTATTTAAAAGGGCAAAATATTCTCTTTATTAGATTGACCAATGCATGTTGTTTTTTTAATAAATGTATACATTTCTGTTTAAATTAAATTAATGCTTTCATTCAGTAAGGATCAGAATTAATTTAAAATGTTTAAAAGTTTTGTACTTCAAATAAAAGCTGTTTTATAACTTTCTACTCAAAGAATTCTGAAAAAAATAAACTATTGTCAACACTGATAATAATCAGAAATGTTTCTTGAGCAGCAAATCAGCATATTAGAATGATTTCTGAAGATCATGTGACACTGAAGACTGGAGTAATGATGCTGAAAATACAGCTTTGATCACAGAAATCGATTGTTGACCATTTTACAATATATTCTAACAGAAAACAGTTTTTTTGAAATGTAGTAATAGTTCACAATATTACTGCTTTTAACGTACTTGATAAATAAAAAATAAATTTAAATTCAAATAAATACCGCCTTGGTGACACTTTTTTCCAGAATTATTTAAGAAAGTCTTACTGACCCCAAACCTTTGTTTATATATGGTGGGTTTCTGATTGTAGTTTCCGCTCCTGGTGAATGTTAAATGTTCAGAGAATGAGATATGCTGGATAGACACACACAGACAGACAGACAGCTCACCTTTCACAAATAACACTGAACAGTGATCAGACAGACCGCTGGATTGTGTGTGAGGGTGCGTGTGTGTGTGCATGTGTCGCTGTGTTTATTGTGTTTTGCTTCACGTTTCTCTGCAGACGTATGGAATTCGGCCATCATCTCTCTCTGCCAATCACAGCGCAGCATCATTTAAACAGAGGGGAAACTCCAGCACAACTCTCACACACACACACACACACACACACACAGCCTGTTTTCTGTCTTTTCTTACTGACTGTCTCTCATCCAGCTCCTGTGTTTTAGGGCACTGGAAAGGTGGTAAATTACCCCCTCAGATGATCGCATGATTGAGAGCATGACTTATCACTTCCACTTCGTCCCTTTTTTAGGCTCTGCTCTGAATAGCTTTCCCTGCTTTTCGTACTATTTTTTGCAATATTCCATATGCATGCCAAAATTTGCAACCCTATATCCCACAATGCAATGCTCTCAACTTGACCTAGATCTGCTCCCACTGTGATTTGTAATGTCATCTTAAGTCATTGTTTGATATGACAAAGTTTGGATTAAATGCAATTATTTTAAAAAGTTGAACAATAACTAAATTATTTTAATAACTGAGTTCCACCCAGTCACTAAAACAGAGGCGGTATCTGTGTTGTTATTGGTAACTATGGTGAACTGTTAAATATCATTTGCATTAACTAAAATAATGCTGAAATAAAATGAAATATGAATATTAGATGGGAAAAAATAAACTTGAACAACATAGACCTAATGAAATTAGTATCCTTTGCATCTAATGAAATAAAATGAGTTTACTTCAAAATACTAAAATTATTAAATATAACCTGAAATTAAAGCTAAATAGAAATATAAAAACAAAAGTAATAAAAAATGACAAAAGCCCAACAAAATTGAAAAATTTTATAAATAATAAAAATAAAAGCTATTTCAAAATATTAACAAGTAAAAATTTAAAAATATATATATATTTTTAATTTGAATCGTCTGAATTGTCATGTTCAAACTAACACAAAAACATTAAAAAAATGACGTTGGTAACTAATTGTTGTAAAATATGTTTACGTTAAATGATTATAATTATATAAATATAAATTGAAATAAAAATTAAAGCTAAAAAATTACAAAAGCACCACAAAATTGCTAAAATATAAAAATAAAAGCTATTTATTGTGTTGTTTGCATTAAAAAGTGTACTATAGTATTCCATTCCATCCCAGTTTTCCGGCTGGAATATAGAGTACGCCTCACTGCAATATATTATAAACTATATTAATAGGATTCAAACTGAATAAATATTGTTTAATTCATTGAGTATGCTATTTCAAGCACACTCTCTCCACGTTGATATGATTTGATCCCTGCAGCAGTGCCTCTGTCTGTGTGTTTTGACCTGGTTTTATTCTCGTCTTCTGTTTGTTGTGTTGTGTTCAGGTAAACCTCCACCTGAGCTGCTTTAGAGCGCTTCATATTGGTGTGATCGCTGGCCTAGAGGCCGCTCTCTGATTGGAGATCCCACACAGGTGTTGTCTGTCATTTGAGCCGTGATTGGTGAAAGGAGCTGTCAATCAGCGGCTGGAATGTTGGCTTCTGTCCGAGAACAATTGCAGGAGGGATTGTGTTCAGAAAGCTTAAAGCTGTCGGAGGAATCCCGGGTGGATTGTACAGCATTCCTTTCATGAGGAGGAGAACAGGCCTTCTGTATTACATGATTATTTCATTATTCATTCATTCGTTATGAATGCATTTGAGTAGCTTTGTGTGACATTTATGTGAGGCCGATTACAACACCACGATCATGCTGACCATGTTTATTTTCCTATTTTAAATATTGTAATGCAATGCAACTTTATTGTGCTTTTCAAAACACTTTTTCATCTTGAGCTCACATTTATGATTAGCATTAACATGTTTGAGATTAACAGAGTTCATTTTTTGGGTGGACTTTATGACATGGCATGATGCGGTTAGAATTGCGAGTTCATTATCAAGCAATAAAATCTCACAATTCTGACTTTTTTCTAGCAATTATGAGTATATGAGTGGCGTGGTGATGGCGCAGTGGATAAGACACATGCCTTTGGTGTGAGAGACCCGGGTTCGAATCCACTGTGAGACACCAATGTGTCCCTGAGCAAGACACTTAACCCCTAGTTGCTCCAGAGGCGTGCGACCTCTGACATATATAGCAATTGTAAGTCGCTTTGGATAAAAGCGTCAGCTAAATGAATAAATGTAAATGTATATATCTCACATTTCAGAGAAAAAGTCAATTGTGAGATATAAACTTGCAATAACCTTGATTTTAATGATTCTGTGTTGGAAACAAGCTTGTTTTTTTTCTGGGAATTGCAATTACCTTTTTTTTTTTTTTTTATTCTGTGGTGGAAATAAACTTCCATAGATGAATGACAATATAAACCAGCAATTCTGACTTTTTTCTCCAAATTTCAAGATGTAAATTTGCAGTTCTGAGAAAAAAAAACTTAATTGCAAGTTTTGAATAAATTCTGAATAAAATCCAAATTATAAGCTATAAACTCACAACAGCACATCAGCATATTAGAATCATTTCTGAAGGATCATGTGACACTAAGACTGGAGTAATGTTGCTGAAAATTCAGCTTTGCCTCACATGAATAAATTACATTTTACAATATATTCAAATAGAAAAGAGTTATTGTAAATTGTAAAAATATTTCACAATTACTACTAATTTTACTGTATTTTTGATCAAACAAATGCAGCCTTGGTGAGCAGAAGAGACTTTCAAAAACATAAAAAAAATCTTACTGACCCCAAACTTTTGAACAGTAGTGTCTTTTGATATTTATGTATTAAATTTACTTAAAAAAGCTGAATTATCCACACATTAGGCCTCATTCATAAAACAAAATAACAGAATGAAATTCTGTATAAATAGTTCATAAAATCTTTCTTACTAAATAATTTTTTTGCTTCTCTTCATTGGTAAAAAAAATAAATAAATCAACTTCATAAATTATCCAAATAATGTTTTGACCTTATATAAAAACATTATTTTATATATATATATATATATATATATATATAGATATATATATAGATATATATATAGATATATATATATATATATATAGATATATATATATATATATAGATATATATATATATATATATAGATATATATATATATAGATAGATGCCTATAGTGTGTCCTCATTTTGATAGCTAAGTAGTGTGTGTGTGTGTGTGTGTGTGCATGTTTTAGAGGCTTTGGTGGTCCGATCCCCACAGGTCTGGGCTGGTTGTGTGTATATTGAGGTAATGTGTAGTGCTTTGTGTCTGTGTTTCCTTCCATTATTCCTTCGGCAAACAGAACTGACATCACTCACTCAGCACGGAAACGTGTGTGTGAATCGCCTCTTTCCGCTCTGGAGTTGAACTATCAGGATAAAACACAGCTGCATAAACAGAAAGTGAAAGCAAACATTGAACCACACTGTTTTTCCCCCTCATATTCGATAATTTAATATACACCTTAGCAACCACATAGCAACACATATCATTGATGGACAGTTTTCTTCAGAATTTGATGCTGATGTCTGTGGATGGATTATCTTACGTGTGTTTTTGTCTCTGTGGAAGGTTATCTGTCGCGTGTTCTGAGGAATCACACAGACCAGGCGTGTGACGGAGAATTCCTGACTGTTCGCTGCCCGCCCAGAACCTCCATCACCGTCCAATCAGCTTTCTACGGCAGAACAGACCCCGCCCACTCACCTCAGTGCCCAAACCCTTATAGCGGTGCTGGACCACGCTCAGTGGATGACATCACTTCCTGTCATGTGTCCACATCCTTGCAGGTAAATATCGATTAGAGAATAGAGAAATTAAATCTTTACACCATCCAGTCAATTCCAGTGTTCATTTACTATCATTTATATACTGTTATACTATTTATTCATATTTATTTTTTTACATTTTAGTAATGTTATGTTTGTTTTTTAGCTTTAATTTTTTATTTCAGTTTTTATGGTTAGTAATTTTATGTGCTTTTGTCGTTCTATTATTTTTTTCAATATTTCTATTTATCTTTAATTTTTTTATTTCACACATTAAGGATAGTACTTTTATTATTTTTAATATTTAATATTAGCTTTCATTTATTTCTTATTTTATTTTTTGTAATTTTTTTTAGTTATTGTTTTTATAAATATTTCTGTTTAGCTTTAATTTACTTTTATTTCAGTTTTTTATTTGTAGTAATTTTGTTTAATGCTTTTGTCATTTTATTAGTAATAATTTTTTTAACAATTCTATTTTCATTTCAGTTTTAGTTTTGGTAACTTAAGTAAAACTTACATTTATTTCAGTTGCAGTTTTCAGTTCAGTTTAAGGTTTTCATCAAATATGATTAATTTGTGTATGATATGATAATATGAAAAATATGATAGTTCTGCCCTACATTTTTTTCTTATATATTTTTTATAATATTGTATGTGTCATACAAAAATACATCACATTAAAGAAGTGAAAGGGTTTCTTATGAAACATATGAAAGTTCTTCATATGTTTGACTCTGTGTGTGTGTGGCACAGTATATTAATAATGAGGCAGTATTTTGTTTTTGTGCGTTAAATGTGTTTATTATCCAAACGGAGCTGATGAAGGTGTGTGTGACTGATTTATGTGGCAGCTCTTTTGAACTGCGGCGTCTCTGACAGCACACACACAATCGTGATTTACGCTTTCACACTCCCTAAAACCACACGCTATAAACACACACATGTACAGCACTGTGTGCCGGAGTAAAATTACACACTGTGTGTTTTTCTGCCCGGAGGGAAGGAATCTACTGCGGGGAAAATGAAAGCCATGGAATAATGTATGTACCTGAATGAAAGCATTCTGTCTGTCTGTCTGGATCTGTCTGTCTCTCTGCAGAAGATGCTGGATGAATGTGAGGACAGGCGGAGATGTCAGGTTCTCGTCAACAGCCGTTTGTTTGGGTCGGACCCCTGTCCCACCGTCAGCAAATACCTCAGTGTGCAGTACAAGTGCAGGCCGAGTGAGTCTCTCTCACACACACACACACACACACACACAGGTTATTGTGTTCTGGTAGCTGAGCAGAGAGAAATCTGTCCACTTGTCCTTTCTCTTATGCGGGTCTGAGAAATAAAGCTCTGCACTTCAGTTACAGGTCACTGTGTGTGTTAAAGCTCTACAGACACACACACGGCCTCGGTTTACAGTAGAGTTGAAACGAATACATGAATCAATACATGATCCTTTTCAGCTGATGTCACCAGATTATTCATGATAAAAGGGATAAGTTCTGCCCAGTGTTGTTTTAGTATTAAAAATACATTTTGAATGGTTTTCAATTTTCATTTGAGTAATTTTGTTGTGTGCTTTTCACATTTTTATTAATTATTGTTGTTTTCTATATGACTATATAGTTTTTTCAGTTTTATTTTATTTTATTAGTTATTGTTTTTTGTATAGTTTTCTGTTAATATTTATTTTTTTACTTTATTTCAGTTTTTAAATTTGTCATTTTTTAGATATTGTTTTTTAATATTTCTATTAAGCATTTTTCTATGAAATTTTGTTTTGTGCTTTTGTCATTTTATTAGTTTTATTTATTTATTTTAATTATGACTATATAGTTTTTTCATTTTTAGCTTTTTTAATACATAAAGTTAATGAAAATGAGAAATATATATGCTAAAATAAATTTAAGTTTTTTTTTTAAATATTTTATTTTAGTTCATGTTTAGCAAACTATAATAACCCTGGTCCAGCACTATATATTTTTCGTTATAAGCTGTTTCGCATATAAATGCATAAATGCCAAGAATGCATTTATTTGATTACAAATACAGTAAAAACAGTGATCAAATAAATGCAGCTTTGGTGAGCGGAAGAGGCTTCTTTCAAAAGCAACAAAGATCTTTGATTCCAAACTCTTTTTAGTCTATTTGATAAAAAATACAGTAAATTTTTTTTATTAAAACAATTTTGTGAAATATTATTACAATGTAAATGAACTGTTTATTTAATGGATTTTAAAGTAAAACGAGTCATGAATAGTGTTTTGTTATGACTGTGTGTTTTCTCTCTGTAGGTGAGTATAAGAGTAAAGTGGTGTGTGAAGGCGAACGCTTGCGGTTGGGCTGTAAGACAGGGATGCAAATCGTGGTTTATTCGGCCATGTTTGGCCGCACGCAGCAGGGAACGCTGGAGTGTCCTCCACACCACCGGAGGGCACCGTCTGTCGGTAAGAGCTCAGACTTCACCAGGTTCAGCTGTAAAACAATGACATGAGTGATTCCTCATGTGAGATTTCTTTTTAAACTTCTTTTTTTTGCAAACTCTCTATCTCTATCAGCTCTGTCATTGTGGATTTGGGTTTAGGCTAGTTCCAGTCTCAAACTGCTCATGGACTGTTTATTGACTTTCTAATAAAGGTTACACAAAGATGGCAATCGTTAAATGACTGGTTCAAACGCTCACTGATGCTCCAGAAGGAAAAACACGCTGTGCACAAACTTTTTGAATTTGAAGATCAGGGTAAATGTATCTTATTTTGTCTTCTGGGAAACATCATATTCAGCTTCTGGGAGTACCAAATGAAAAAATATGATATTTAGGCAAAACAAGAAAAATTTACTCATCTTCATTCTGTTCAAAAGTTTTCACGCCCCGGCTCTTAATGCATGGTTTTTTCTTCTGGAGCATCAGTGAGCGTTTGAACCTTCTGTAATAGTTGCATATGAGTCCCTCAGTCGTCCTCAGTGTAGAAAGATCAATCTCAAAATCATAGTCATTTTTGGAAAGGGTTCAAATGCACAATTCTGGAAAACCAAAGAATTTGTGGGACCTGAAGGATTTTTCTGAAGAACAGCAGGCAGTTTAACTGTTCAGGACAAACAAGGGACTCATGAGCAACTCTCACTAAACAAAAAAACACAACTGTGGATCATTCAGGTAACAACACAGTATTAAGAATCAAGGGGATGTAAACTTTCAAACAGGGTCATTTTTTTAAAATTCAGATTTTGTCTCTTGTGGACTATATGTAAATATATTTAATGTGAAATATCTTATTCAGGTCAGTACTAAATAAACAATAACATGCATTTTGTATGATCGCTCTTATTTGAGCAAAATAATTAACATTCTGCAGATTCCGCAAGGCGTATGTGAACGTTTGACTTCAACTTTAATATCTATCTTGAGCTATATCTATATATATATATTCTTTTTTTTTTTGTAAAGCTGAAGTTGATCATTTTGCTAAATGTTTATGATTTTACACGACAGAATGTGATTATTTTTTAACGTAAATCTTTTGACGTCACACACAGAAAGACAGATCCTACAGCACCTGTGTAAATGTGAATGACATCACGTCATGTCAGGTGTTCGGTTTCACTGCTTCATTTCTCCTGTTTCTACATGTTTCTGTTTGTATCTCTGTGTGTGTGTGGAACTGTTCCAGCATCAAAGCTGAAAGCCGTGCTGTTTGAGGCTGTTTTGTGGCATGGGTGTGTGTATCCTGAGGGGTTCTGCTTCACCAGGAACATGCTTGAATTCAAGGAAACTTCTGGGATGTGTGGGAGGAAATTCGGTCAGAACAACACACTCTCTTTTTGTCTTGAGATGAGTAGCAGCTAATCTCATCTCCTCTTACACTCCTGGAGGCTGTGTGTGTGTGAGGTGGACACGTTTGGCTCCAGGTCGACTCTTTTCTCAGTGTGGTTAGTGTTGTTTTTGTGGGTGTGTTACAGTAAATGTGTTTTGTTAGTAGATAATGAGGTTGAGACCTGCATTTACAGCATTTAGTGACGGGTTGGATGTTCTGATTGTCTGTTATTGTGTCGTGTGAGGCGTTTTCACCTTCAGTGTGCAGAGATGGATTGGTTTTTTGAAGTACAGTGAATTTGGCACAAAAGAGACTTTTAATCATAGGCTGTTATTATTGGTAAAGTTGCATTATATTATAGGTAAGGTGTTATGACGTTCATCATCATATACAGTATCAAGTCTGGTTGTTTTTTTCCTTTTGTCTCTGCTTGGCAAAATTCAGCAATAAATAAGAGCTTTTTGTGTATTTGTGTGTTGAGTGTGTGTTGGCGAGAGAAGACACCAGCCTCTTAAGCAGCGCTTGACTAATCACTCTGACACTGGACTCAATGACGGGGTTAATGGGGTCTGTTTTTCTCTCTGGACGTCCTGTCAGGTGACACTGAGAGCGTTTCACCTGAAGATGCTCAAGAACCTCCATCTGTGAGACTTAAAGTTCATTAAAGCCGTTAAAACTAAATCAGTCAGAACCTACAGACTGATAGACTTTATGATTTGATTTGATTTGATTTGAGTGAAACAGAATATTTAGCAGGAACTGATTTTTTGTTATACATCTGATTTCGACTGTAATATGAAACGTGAGCCACGATAATATTTTTCATCATCCACACAGCCTTTGTTTCTCCAGAATATTGAATTTTATTTAAAACAATTTACACAATAAGACTTTTGTTTATTATTATCAGTTTTGAAAAAAAAAATCACAATTTATTTGTTATTATTGTGTATTATACTCCATAATATTTTTTTCATAATTTTTCTTAATATTTTTCTCAGGAAACTAAATGTTTCAGTCCTTAATTTTAATCACTTGAATTTTTTTCTGAGAATAACTATAAATATAGAATAGTAATCAATGGCAATAATTTTACTCATTATGTTTTAATTTAATATCTCCATCTTAACACTATATATAAACTACTGTTCAAAAGTTTGGGGTTGGTAAGATTTTTTAAATGTTTTTGAAAGAAGTCTCTTCTGCTCACCAAGGCTGCATTTATTTGATCAAAAATGCAGTAAAATTGTAAAATATTATTACAATTCAAAATAACGGTTTGCTACTTTAATGTGTTTTAAAATGTAATTTATTCTTGTGATCAAAGCTGTATTTTCAGCATCATTCCTCCAGTCTTCAGTGTCACATGATCCTTCAGAAATCATTATAATACACTGATTTGCTGCTCAATAACCATTTCTCATTATTATCAATGTTGAAGACAGTTGTGCTGCTTCATATTTTTGTGGAAACAGGATTCTTTGATGAATATAGAGTTCAAAAGAACAGCGTTTATTTGAAATAAAAATCTTTTGTAACATTATAAATGTCTTTACTGTTACTTCTGATCAGTTTAATGCATCCATGCTTAATGAAAGTGTCACAGAAGCTCACAGAAACACAAAGTTCACGTTCTCCGTGTGTTTCTGTAAACTTCCCACGCCTCATTTTTACCCCATCCAGAGCTGTAAACTCAGATTTGTCTATGATGGAGGACTGAAAGTGACCCCGGGGGTTTGGATCTGGTTTCTGGACGCTCTCAACCAGAACTAGATCTGCAGTCAGTGTCAGAAGAACCGTTACAGCCGGGTCTGTCATAAGAGAGGCGATGTATCCCAATAAATAGTTGCTTCAGCTTTAACATTGTAAGCATCGGCTGGTTATGCGGTTCATAAATCAAATCTCTATCAGCGAGCCGCTCTCTGTTTACTAACACGACTCCGTGACCTTTGACCTCTGACATTTGTTCAAGCCATTAGTCGTGAGGTGATGACGTGTCTCCGCTCCTCAGATCTTCAGTGACTGATGCTTCGAGCTGAACTGATTAAATATTAAATATATATATATATATAATATTTATATATAATTATAATTGGATTAAACATGTATGTATATATCTTTGTATGTATATATGTACAATAAAATACATATGTGTTATTCCAAGTAATCATAAAAATATATTCTGGAATTTATTGAACACAAGAAGTCCTTAATTTTAATTTTAATTAATTTTACATACATTTTTAGTAATTTTGTCATGCACATTTTAAAAATGTTTTTATATCTTTCTAAATACTTTTAATTTGAGTCTTAGTTTTAGTTTATTCAGTTAGTAATTTTAGAGCTTTAAATCTATCTCAGTTAATTGCCAAGCCAACCATTTCTAATTTTCTTATATTTTCTTATCTTCTTATGGGGTAATATAAATATTTTTCTTATTTTTTCATTTTTAGTTTTTCATCTGATATTTATATTTATAAATTTATATTAATTTTATTTCAAAGAGCAAAAATGTTTTTAATAGTTTTGTTTTTCTTTAGTTTTAGTTGACAATGACGGCACCAATTAATGGAACGGCAATATTGTTAATGATAGTTTTCGCTTTTTGGAGACTTGAACATGTTAGCTAGCAGTCTGTTAGTCTTATCCTCAGATGTCCCTTCAGTGACCGCCTGATTCATATTACACACCTTCTCCGTCCTGCCAGCTCCAATCTGATTGGCTGACTTTGTGCAATTCCCTGAAATAAAAGCATGATTAGTCCAGTGGGAAATGAAGTGGTGTGAACAAGACACAGCGAATGCTTTTGAGAATCACATAACTTGCAGCCTCAAACCTCTCAAATTCAGAAGGAAAGCAGCACTGAAATAGCAACAAATTAAAGATTTGAAGTACTTTCACTAAATGATATAATTATAGGACATGTTTCAAGTCAAGTATGTTTTAAGAGAACACGCCGTCTGTTTATGTGATCGTTTTGCCATCTGCTGTTGTCAGCGGCGGCTGCAGTTTCATCTTCCAACGCAGAATCCATCAAATCAAGTGTTAGAGACACAATGACGGGCGGACGACAAGCCCAAGCATGTCTCGTATGGTCTGTCTGCAGAATCTGTTTGATGTTCATCTGTGTGGCTTGATTGTTCTGTGTTGTGAAAGTAAAACATTTTCAGAGAGTTCAAACCCTTTAGGGAAACATTTCATTTATCCAGAGCTGTGACGGTGCCACTCGTTCATACTAGAGTTATTATAATAAACTAGAGCTAAAAAAAAAAAAAAAATATCTAGTATTAAATTAAAATGAAAAATCTATTTTCTATTTCAGCTAGTTTTAGTTCAACGTGATGTACTAAAGTAACTGCAACTAAAACTTAAAATAAAAATTAAAAACTGTATACACATTGGAAAATAGTAGCAATATTAGTAAAACTATAATATATTCAATGACACTAACTTTTTTAGTAATTTTGTGCTGTGCTCTTGTCATTTTTATTCATTTCAGTTCATTTTTCACTTATTTTCAGTTATTTGTTGTTTATTTTATTCATTTTTTTATTCATTTGTGATTTTCATCTAATATATTTAATTTGATTTCAATGCATGACTTAATTGATTTTGCTTAGTTTTAGCTAAAGTTTTAGTTAGCGATAACCACACAGTTTAACGTGATGTACTAAAATAACTACAACTAAAAATTAAATAAATTTAAAACTATATAGACAAAAAAAAACTGAAACTAAAAAACTAATAAAATGACAATTACTAAAACTTCAAGAAAAATTAAAATGAAATTAAAAATAGAAAAAGTAGAAAATAGAAAAATAACAACTAATTCAAACTACAATAGTATTTCATAATTTGTTTTAGTAATGTTATGTGCTTTTGTCATTGTTTTAGATTTTTTTTAAAATTCTAAATAGCTATAATGTTTTTTTTTTGTTGTTTGTTTTTTTTCATAACCAAAAATTCGAACTATTCAACTAAAATAACACTGGTTCATACTTTTTCATACAAAAAAATTGTGTCTTGAAATGACACATTCTCCAGTTGATAACAATCAGGAACATTTCTAAATGAAGCCTAGCGCACTTTTTTTTTTTTTCAGTCATTATAATTGGCTGTATACTGTGTGTGAGTGTGTGTGTGTGCTGAGATCTCACCTGATGTGTCATGTGATTCCAGACTGCTCGTCAGATGTGGCTCTGCAGGTGATGACATCACGCTGCCAGGGGAAACGCTCCTGTGTGGTCCGCGCCTCGACACAAGAGTTCGGTGACCCCTGTTACCACGGCACCCGCAAATACCTTAGCATCATACACACCTGCGGTGAGTTACACACCTCAACACATCATCCTCACACACCTCCACTCCCTTCAGTGACTATACTACAGTGAGAAACGGCTCACTCTGTGTCACTCAAACCATGTCTGAGCACTCATAATTCAAAATAAAATATAAAGGTGTTGTTATAAAGTGATGGAGATATTTTTGATTGTTTAATTGATTTGGCATTTAAAATGTATAATATAATATTTACAAAAAATTTATAGAAATTACATATATATATATATATATATATCTGACAGCATTTAATATTGTTTGTAATCTGCCCTGAATAATGAAAATTTCACTCATGTCACATTTTGAATTTCAGTGCATTAAAATGTATGAGGGAATAATAGTAAAATGCAGCTAAATATTGTATTATTAAATTGATCTATTGAGAATTTTCTCAGCTATTTTGTATCAGTTTTATAGAATTAATCAAACACAAACTATTCTTAAATGACCTGTTCTATGTTGCTTGTAATTTTATGCAATTACAGTAAAGCACATGAATAAATCTACAGAGCTGTGAGACATATGTTTGAACACTAGAGGGCAGTGATCCTTTATAGCTGGACTATTCATGATTTCTCGTGTGTGTGTGTGTGTGTGTGTGTGTGTGTGTGTGTGTGTGTGTGTGTGTGTGTGTAAGAAACCAGTTAAAAACGATGTAAAATCTAGTTTGTAACTTCGATGATTTGTTCAGATCACTCACCCTCACTACGTGTGTCAGTATGATCAGTTGCAGTCATACTGTGTGTTGATGGTTCTGCAGGGTTTCAGGATTTCTTTTTGACTGTGATCTGGTTTTTGTCAGTCCAAAAGCCATCTCCAGACCAGACATCAGAACCATTCATCTGTCTGTCCAAATACATGTCACAGACTATAAAGAGTCATGTTTCTGTGCTTTCACAAACTGTTATTACTGCAATCATGGTTATCGTGTTTGGGAAGCGTGTGGTTTGGTCGTGGAAACAGACTGAGTGCAGTGTGTTTGTTTAAGAGCAGATATCAGCTGGGCTGTGATTTCAGATGTAAAACCAGAGTGATTGTGATGATTTAATGATGTTGATCGAACATATAATCATGGAATCTAGTTTTTCGGCGGTTAGGATGCTGCAGTGAGATAAAAACAAGTTTCTCGGCTTCCTGAGTTTGCGTGTGTTTATGCTTCAAATCAGATGAATGTAGGTTTTCTAGGTGATTGAATGTCAGTCAGGCCCGACCGAAACTTTCCTTGTACTCTAACTATTTCCTGTCCCAGACATCTGATGAAACACCAAGCCTCCCTCGAGGAGTCAAAGCTAAAAAAAAAATAAATAAAAAAATAATTGTAAAATATTCATAATATTTATTTATAATAATTAATATATGAATACAATTTTTTTGTGTGTATTTATGTTATTTTAGCCATTAAATAAATCATTACAAATGACAAAGCTTTATATTATACACTTTGTTGATTATTTCAAAATTTTGTTAGAAATGTGTATGTATTATTATTATAACATAAATATGTATTTACTTATAAATGAATACATTGTGTATAGATATACTTTTTATTTATAAATAAATAAATATATTATTAATATAATACATATGCATTATAAAATAAATATAAATATTGTTTAATTCCTATTTTTTATTATAAAAGAGTTTTATTAAGAATGAGTTTTTGACCTGTTTCCTGTCTAATTTCTTGTAAATGACAACTATCTGAATTAATAATATTCATAAATATTATAAAATATTTATAAATAGTTTTTTCTAAATATTTGCATTTATTTATTCATTTATGTATTTTATATATTACAATTGTTTACTTAATGCATGCATTTAATAATTTTCTTTTAAATGTATTTTATAAGAACGTTCATTCATAGACTTTATTTATAATTAAAAATGCTATTTATAAATTACTTATAAATATTATTTATGCATTTAGTCACTTATTATATATTTAGAAAATATTTACAAAAATTATTTAAGAAATATTATTTATATATTTGATGTATATTTATGTATTAAAGGTATTTTGCTATATTTTATTTGTAAACTTATAAAAGCAAAAAGTGTATGAGTACCACTAAATAAATCAGTTTTCTTCAGAAATGAAAACCAAGAAATGTGATGATTGTGATGAAATGTGGATGGATTTGAGGTTATGAGGTTCATATTCGAGGCTCCATCAGTGTGACTGACGGAGAATTTGAGTTAAATGAGCATGACTAATGTCTTCAAAACCACTGACAGCATTCAGCTCAGGAGAAATGGACAGAAACGAGTCGGATCATGTGACCCAAGAGCGGTGTTTTGGTCTATTGCAGCACACCATTGCCCTTAAAAGGCAGTGAATTTGATTGGCTTTACGATCCAAACATACGGTGCCAGCTCTGTTTGCACATGCTCAGTTCAGTCCTCACTTTCTGTGTTTGATCGTTTGGAAGTTACCAGACACTTGGAGAAGCCGAAGTGATTTATTCACTGTTTGAAAGAGTGCTGGAGTGTTTGAGAGAGAGGACGGCATGCTGGGATATTGGGAGCGTGTGGCCAGCATGTTCACACATGTGAAGTGCCGCTCGATCGGTGGGTCAGTCGGGGTGCGGATGAGGTCAGAGGTCATCTGTATAGCTGCGGATCAGCCAATAGGAGGCCAGCAGGCTTCAGTCCAGCACCGAGCGTGTCAAACGCCACACAGGAGGATTTGCACACCGATCGGCTCTCGTGTGGCAGTTTTTGGCCTCCTGATTGTTTTTCTTGGGTCTAAACTATTCATGATGTCATTTATAAGCTTCTTACACACACTTTACTGCTTTAAAGCAGGTCCATCGTGAAGAAGATCTGATGAAGAAAGTTTAGAGAATGCATTGGTCACTTTTGCAAATATGGTCGCAAAAGTGGTCTATATGAGTATTTCAAGTCTTCTGAAGATATGCCGTGAGCTGCTGATCATTCAGTCAGATGAACTTATCAAACGATTCAGTCAAAGCATCGTTAAGTCCATTCATCTCACTTGTGAACCGAATCAACTGATTCATCACTCAAAAGAATGATTTGTTCACAAATGCTTCTCTCACAGTGTTATTTTAATTTTCTAATGTACTTTTGTCATTTTATTAGTTCTTTTATATTTCTACATAGCTTTAATGTATTTAATTTTTGATAAGTTTAGTACTTAATTTATGTGCCATTTATAGTATTTAATATTTTGAATGAGCTTTTATTTTTATATTTTCAGTTTTCATTTTAATTTTAGTTTAAGTACCATTTTTATTTATGTATTTATGCTAAGCTTTTAACATTGTTATTTTGGGTGTAATAATTGTATCATAAATTGTATTTAATTTAGTTCCCAAGCCAGCATTTCCCATTTTTGTTTACATATTATTCATTTTTCATCTAATATTTATATTTTATTTCATTTCAGCTATATTTCAATTAAAGAAAACATGTTTATGCTTTTTTATGGATTTTTTTAGTTAACAATAACAACACTGTTCTCTCATTAAGTCTTTAAAAAGAGCTAGAACTGATGTTCAGAAACTAAATATTGGTCTGTTTCTTGCTCAAAACTATCATATGACTGCAGATGACTTGAAATATAGTGCACAAATTGTATGGACCACTTTTGTTCTCATTTTATTGTGCCTTTTACACCATAAACGCTTCTGTCACCATATATTATAATTGCATGGAAAAGAGTTGTTCAAACTCTCTTTTGTGTTCTCTCCGTGAAAAGAAAGTCATACAGGTTTGGAGCGACATGAGGGTGAGTTAATGATGACAGACTTTTCATTTTTAGGTTAACTGTCCCTTTAATCATAAATTGGCTGTGTTTTTATGAAGGTAAAATGAGGTCAAAAAGATTTGCATGCGCAGGATAAGATTTGTGAAAATGTACATAAGATAGCAAGCGTAAATTAATTTTGCATGCGCAAGAAAAGATTTGTAAAAGTGTAAATCGCGTTTCAAGCAGAAGAAAAAAAGATTTGCTGAATTTTACTATTTTTTGTAAGTGTAATTCATGTATTGTGAAACTGCAACTTCATGCTAAGACAAAATAAATACGATCTGTATTCTTCTGACTTCCATTTTTTCACTCTTACACTTTTGGCACTGTGGTTTCGCCCAAATACAGCCAAAAGTATTGCAAGCGAAAACAACCGTATCAAGAGCTGCAATACGGATTGACCGCGTAAAAAACCAATATGTGTGTGGAGAATAAAAATCATTGTAACCGTCTAAATTACTTCTTGCATGTGTAGGGCAAAATGTTCCCCAAATAACCCTCTATGTATGTCTGTGTCTTTGCGCTTGAGATTTTACTGTACTAAATATTTGCCCCTAAATTATGCGTTTACCATCTGTAATGCCATGTGTAACCACTAGATGGCTGTATAACCATATACAAATGTCAACATTACTGTGTATTTCATGGTTTCTGGGAACATTTGATTCAGATATAGTTACTTTGCATTTGGTTTTTCATTTAGATGCATATATTTAGACATTATTAAAGACTATATCTTGTCAAAGTAGTTGTAGTTTTTTAAATGTTGATTTGGTTTGAAGTGTCAGTGTTTGCATTATAGTCAAATCTGGCGCTATTAAACATTTTGATTGTAAAGTTTATCATTTCAGTGGTGTAGGCAGATTAACTAAAATCTTAAATTTCAATGCCGTGTCGAACCAATCCAATAAAATTCACTCTAGCTTGAAAATCAGTATATGAGCACATGGTAGTCAGCCTAATTGTACACAGCTTCTAATGTTCATGCTTTTTGTTTTATTAATTTATTTTATTGTATTATTAATAAAAAAAATTCATATATATGTGTGCATTAAAAATACCATCGCTGCAATAAGAATGACACTGAGTCAAATTAAGTTAAAAATGTGTTCTCTCGTCTGGAGTGTTTATTGAACCAATCAGATTAGAGTAAATCGAGAGTCAGCGAGAGCCTCATTTGATTGGCTGCAAGAAGAAGGTCCCGCCTTCCACTCGCGCTTGCAAATCTGAAATCAGTGACAGAATCGTGTCAAAACTGCAAGCGCAAAGACACAGACGTACAGAGGGTTATTTGGGGAATATTTTGCCCTACACATGCAAGAAGTAATTTAGACGGTTACAATGATTTTTATTCTCCACACACATATTGGTTTTTTACGCGGTCAATCCGTATTGCAGCTCTTGATACGGTTGTTTTCGCTTGCAATACTTTTGGCTGTATTTGGGCGAAACAACAGTGCCAAAAGTGTAAGAGTGAAAAAATGGAAGTCAGAATAATACAGATCATATTTATTTTGTCTTAGCATGAAGTTGCAGTTTCACAATACATGAATTAAACTTACAAAAAATAGTAAAATTCTGCAAATCTTTTTTTCTTACGCTTGAAACGCGATTTACACTTTTACAAATCTTTTCTTCCGCATGCAAAATTAATTTACGCTTGCTATCTGATGTGCATTTTCACAAATCTTACCCTGCGCATGCAAATCTTTTTGACCTCATTTTACCTTCATATGTTTTTCCTTTTTCAGCGTGAGAGAGAGAGAGAGAGAGAGAAGGATCAAAGATCCAAAGCCACAATCTCCACTGAATGAATCTCTAATGTCACTTCCTGTTTCTTTTTGTCTGGCTTTGTCTCACACACACTGACTCAAACCTACATGCCCCCTCCAGCGCAACTCCAGCCCCTCTCGCCGTGTGTGTGTGTGTGTGTGTGTGTGTGTGTGTGTGTGTGTGTCCATGTTCACGGAGGTGCTCAGTGCTGCTCTCTCGCTGGAGAAAGAAAGGCAGGAGGTCACATGAGACTCTTGAGGAGTTTGGCCGTGTGTTTGGAGTTGTAGGAGTGTTGTGGACTTTTGTTTCACGGCTCGAGCGTCTGTGTGTGGCTCTGAACATACATGAGCTCAGGTAGAAGCTGACCGGAGGACAGACAGAAAGAGAAAACAGTGTGAGCAACAGATTTCCATCATGTGTTTGTAAGTGAGCTTCTGATTTTTATACTCTGTGTGTGTATTTGTGTGGGATTTGTCTTTATAAAGTGACTGTTTGAGAGGATTTGAATGTTCACGTGTTCACAAAAGCATCACTAGTACTATTATTTCTAAAAGTTGGTGATTTGAACAAAATGAGCCATTGTATTTTGGTGCCTATTCTGGTCTTACTACAGACGTGAGTGATGATCGTGAACTCTTTTATGTAAACAACCGCATAGCAACATGTTCCAACATTATAGCCATGACACACGCACATGCTTACTTGGCTTCAGTCAACATTACTTTGATGCACATTTATTTGACTTTTATTGTTTTATAAAGCTAGTTTTATGAGCCAAACCCTTACAGTAATCCCAAAAGAAAACTTTCTGATAAATACTGCATATATTTTTAAGGAAGTTAATACTTTTATTCGGTAAGATTAATTTAAATTTAACATTAAATGATAATGTATTTTATATATAAATATATTTATCATATAAAATATATAGTATAAATATATTTATTTGAAATAATTACAAACTTTAGATCAAAGAAACCAAGAAAAATGCATCACACTTTCCTCAAAAATATGAAGCAGTTTTCAACATTGATAATATTCAGAAATGTTTCTTGAGCAGCATATTAGAATGATTTCTGAAGGATCATGCAACACTGAAGACAGGAGTAATGATGCTGAAAATACAGCTTTGATCACAGGAATTAATTTACATTTTAAAATATATTCAAATAGAAGACAGTTATTTTAAATTGCAATAATATTTCAGGATATTAATGTTTTTATTGTATTTTTAATCAAATACATGCAGCCTTGGTGAGCAAAAGAGACTTCACTCAAAATCATTTAAAAAAAATTCCAAACTTTTGAGGAAGTTCCTAAAAGTAGGATAAATCATATTTAGCTCACTTCCAGGAGCAATTTTGCTATCAAGAATATAAACACACAAATCATCATCAGTCACCATTTACTGGGAAATATTGACATGCAGGTTAAAGATAGATGAAGTAGTGAGAAGGTGTGTCTGTGATTAGTTAAAGATTTACTACACAGACATTTGACATGCATTGTGTGATTTCATAGAGTCTCAGTGTGTGTGTGTGTGTGTGTGTGTGTGTGTGTGTGTGTGTGTGTGCATGCTTATGTGGTTTATGAGGACACAAATTTGTATGATGACATGGGTGACATAGGTAATACAATGTGAAGGTGATTTGAGGACTCTTTCAGTGTCTTTCTTTCAGTTTCCTGTGAGGGGTAGGTTTAGGTGTAGGGTTGGTCTAGGGTGATAGAAAATACAGTTTGTGCAGTATAAAAATTATTACGCCTATGGAGAGTTCCTGTAAACCATAAAAACCAGAGTGTGTGTGTGTGTGTTGTTCTCTTTAAGTCTTTGTATTTCTAAATGAAAATCTGCCTTCAGTTTCCTTGTGATTTTCTGTTTTCTTTTGCTTTTCTTCACATTTTTTCTCCTTTTAAACATGCTCTCTCTCTCTCTCTCTCTCTCTCTCGCTCTCGCTCTCGCTCTCGCTCTCGCTCTCTCTCTCTCTCTCTCTCTCTCTCTCTCTCTCTCTCTCTCTCTCTCTCTCTCTCTCTCTCTCTCTCTCTCTCTCTCTCTCTCTCTCTCTCTCTCTCTCTACACACATCTCGGGCTCTGTTAACTCTCTGTGTCCTGAAGGAATGACGGATTGAGCAGATCGTAGACGTTCAACAACCTCCTGAATGGCTACAGTTTCTCAAAATGCCAAGATCTGATTGCCTGGGTTTGGATGTCTTCCAGGAATCAGTGTGCATAGGTTTATCTCAGTCCACCAGGAAACAAATGTGCATTTACAGCGTTTACAGTGAGTTCTTATGAGGAAGAACCATTTGCTGGATTTGATTAGCTGTATGGTATGTGATGACATAAATACAGTACTATACAAAACAGTACATTATGCTTCTTTTTAGGGGTTTATCTGTGAAATAATTGTTTTTTTGACAGAAAACATACTATAAAGTATATTAAAATGATTTCTGAAGGATCATGCAACACTGAAGACTGGAGTAATGATGCTGAAAAGTCAACTTTCATCACAGTAATAAATTACACTTTAAAATATATTCAAAAAGAAATCAGTTTAAATTGTAATATATATTACTGTTTCTACTGCATTTTTGATCACATAAATACAGCCTTGTTGCACATTAAAAAACTTTGTTACACTTTATTTTAAGGTGTCCTTATACTTTTAAGGAGTAATATTAATTAACTATGTACTTATGGTTCGGGTTAGGGTTTGTCTTAGGGTTACTTGCATGTAATTATGCATAATTAATTGTTATTATAATAGTAAGTACATGTAACAAGGTCACCTTAAAATAAAGTGTTACCAAAATTGAAAACTTAAATCCATCAGCTTATACTGACTGTTTGTGTATATTTGTGTTGTTGTAGAACTGTATAACAGTTGTTCTCTCTGTGCCACTGAGCTTTAAATGGCCCTCGAGTCCATTAATATCCACAGCATGTGTGTGTATTTATGTGTACAGTATGCGTTCATGAGACTTTCAGGCCTGTTTAGAGACACAGAGAGAATATTTGTAGCATATGTGGATTTATTGGCCAGACTCGTGCCTGTTAAGACTAATTTGTCGGGACAGAGCGAGAGTTTGGCGCTGGTTTTCACCAGGCAGAGCGACTGAATTTGCAGCTTTATGTTTTAATCATGCGAGATGCGAGCGCAGCGGGGCGTGCGCTTATTAAAACTGCACACTGTAAACAGTTTTTTACGCTTAGAGTTTGTGCTTCCCTCACAGATATGAACCGTGTTACGAGATCAATCTGCTTTTATAACCTTCGGCTCACACGTGTTTCATTTGTATTTAATTTTACAAGGGTCTGCGATGAAGTCAAGACACACAAACTAAGGATCACTTGATAATGTGTGTGAGTTATTTCTGAAGATTTACTTCAGGAGTAAACTAGTCTTCTGTTCTACAGGCTGATACATTCATAAACCAGATTGAACCAGTTTAGACTTGTTAGAGCCAGGCTATTTTTGAGCCACTAAAGCCAGTTGTAGTGTAAAAATGGCCCAACCAAACAATCGATCAGTCAGCCGGTCAGTGAAACAGATGATAGACAGATCAGGTCGAGTTTCTCTGTTCATGTTTGGTGGAGTTTAAAGGGTTAAATATTACTGATTTAACGGATGAGAGCAAAACTGGACTTGAATTATGCTGGTTAATGATACATCTTTGACACTGTTAGTGAACTGAATCAACATTGAGCTGAATAAGTGGCGTGAAGTGACATACTGATTCAAGATTCAAGATTCAAGAGTTTTATTCGTCACATACACAATTATACAGAGTATAACCAGCAGTGAAATGTAGGTCAGGTCCGCTCCAAGGACAGTGCAATTATAAAGTATACAAATATTAAGAGAAGAAAAGTAGAAAAAAATAAAATAAAATAAAAAGAATAAAATAAAAAGATAGATAAAAAATATAAATATAAATGTGCAGGTCAGTATGTTGTTGACTTAAATAGTACTAAGAGGAATGTGCAAAATAATGTGCAAAAAAGTTGTACAGGGTATATAATAGCAGCAATATGAGGTAGAGAAAAATTATGAATAGCTTATTGATATGGTGATATTTACATGGAGTCAAGTGATGTTATGACACAGAGTTAGAGTTTAGGAGCCTGATGGCCTGGGGGAAGAAGCTCCTCCTAAGTCTCTCAGTTTTTGTCATCAGGCTACGGAAGCGCTTACCAGAAGGAAGCAAAGTGAATAGCTGGTTACCAGGGTGATTTGAGTCCTTGAAGATTTTGACAGCTCTATTTTTGCAGCGTTTGAGGTAGATGTCCTGCAGAGAGGGGAGAGCAGACCCTGAGATGCGCTCAGCTAAGCGCACAACTCTCTGTAGTGCTTTGCAGTCCTGATTGGAGCTGTTTCCATACCACACTGAGATGCACTGAGTCAATACACTTTCTATGGCCCCTGAATAGAAAGTTTTCAGGATTGCTGGTGAGACCCTGAATTTCCTCAGCTGTCGCAGATGGTACAGTCTTTGCCTGGCTTTCTTTACCTGAGTTTGGATGTGTGTAGTCCAAGTCAGGTTCTCAGAGATGTTTACACCGAGGTACTTGAAGCTACTCACCCTCTCCACAGGGGTCCCACTGATCATAAGAGGTGTGTAGGGCTGCTGCTGTCTCTTCCTGAAGTCCATGATCAGCTCTTTAGTTTTGCTCACATTCAGAGAGAGACAGTTGTCCTGGCACCATGATGTGAGTCTCTCTACCTCGTCCAAGTATGCGGTCTCATCGTTGTTGGAGATGAGGCCCAGAACCACAGTATCATCAGCGAATTTGACAATAGATGTGGAGCTGTGAGAGGACACGCAGTCATGCGTGTAGAGAGAGTAGAGCAGGGGACTCAGGACACAGCCCTGTGGGGCTCCTATGTTCAGAGTGATGGAGTTTGAGGTGAACTGGCCAACTTTCACCACTTGAGGTCTGCCGGTGAGGAAGTCTTGAATCCAGTCACAGAGTGAGGAGTTTAGGCCGAGGTCTGTGAGTTTAGATGCCAGTTTGATGGGGACTATAGTGTTGAAAGCTGAGCTATAGTCAATGAATAGCAGCCTTACATAATTTCCATTGTTGCTATCCAAGTGTGTGAGGGAAGAGTGGAGAACGTGAGAAATGGCATCGTCCGTGGATCTGTTTGGGCGATAGGCAAACTGAAGAGGGTCCAGAGTATCAGGGATGGAGGAGCAAATGTGGCTCTTTACAAGTCTCTCAAAAACCTTCATGACTATAGATGTGAGGGCAACTGGGCGATAGTCATTCAGGCAAGAGGGTTTATTGTTCTTTGGCACAGGGATAATGATGGATTTTTTGAATGAGGTGGGAACCACGGCGGTAGCAAGGGACTCATTAAAGATAGAAGTGAACAAACCAGCGAGCTGATCGGCGCAGGACCTCAGAACACGGCCGGTTATCCCATCAGGTCCGGCTGTTTTCCTGACGTTCACTCTCTTTAGCGCCCTCCGAACCTCATCCTCCGACACGGTGATTACAGGATCATCGCTGCTCTGCCTGCTGCTTCCAGACGCGCTGGTCGGCAGAAACGCGCCACCGCCGTTGCCATCGAAGCGGCCGTAGAAGATGTTACTGCCAAGTATGGTGACCCATACTTGGAATTCGTGCTCTGCATTTAACCCATCCAACGTGCACACACACAGCAGTGAACACACACACACAGCAGTGAACACACACACACCGTGAACATACACACACAGCAGTGAACACACACACACCGTGAACATACACACACAGCAGTGAACACACACACACCGTGAACATACACACACAGCAGTGAACACACACACACCGTGAACATACACACACAGCAGTGAACACACACACACCGTGAACACACACACGGTGAACACACACCCGGAGCAGTGGGCAGCCATTTATGCTGCGGCGCCCGGGGAGCAGTTGGGGGTTCGGTGTCTTGCTCAAGGGCACATTGATTATTGACATGATCAATTGGTATTGAGGGTGGAGAGAGCGCTGGACATTCACTCCCCCCACCTACAATCCCTGCCGGCCCGAGACTCGAACCCACAACATTTGGATTATGAGTCCGACTCTCTAACCATTAGGCCACGACTTCCACTTAATGAAAATCTGAACATTAAATTTAATTTAATGTTACACGAAATCTGATCTGTGATGTGCGGCTGTTGTTCATTCAGTGCGCTGCATTGATCAGCCACTTTCACTTTTTTGGGGGACGGTGCTGCGGTGGGAAAGTGACCAGTGTTGCAGCTTAACACCGGGTATCACCGCCAACACCGTCTATCACAGCAAGCCTAAAAAGTACAACAATAATAAAACAAGACGAGGCATGGCATAGGCTACACCAGAACGTTTAGCAAAAACTTAGGAATCAAATGAATAAAGAACATTTAAAGAAAGCCTCCATAGCGTAACAAAAGATAAACAGCAAAGACAAAACAAACATGTTCACCTTCTCTATACATCGTTTCCTCAGTATTCGCGTAATTGTTTTCCGTTCGTGCTGACGCGGCAAGTATCAGCCAGGCTCTGCTCCCAAAGAGAAATCTTACTCCTACTGTGCTGCTCTGCAGCGCACACTTTATGCATGGAGCAGAGCATACGTTTTGGAGCAGTGCAAATTTTTAACTCCCACATAACTATCGTCATCGGTATCGGCCGATATCATTCTGATCAATCGGCTATCGGTATCGGCAGAGAAATTCAGTATCGGTGCATCTCTAATATAAGGAAAATTATTTTATTTGAGTTCATTGGTAAGGCAAATTTCTAATTTCTGTTATTTAAAAATTAAAAATGTAAACTTCTTTTAATTCAGTTAGTTGCCAAGACAATATTTCTAACATCTGTGATTTAAAATATAAATATAAAAAACAAACTTATTTTATATTAGTTGTATTTCTAAATTTAATTGTTTAAGCTGAAGTACAATAATTAACACTAAAACTGAAAAAAATAGACCAGTTAAAAAAAAAATTATAAAACACAAAATTTTAACAAATTCAAAATATGAACAAAAAATGTAAAAGCATATTAATGAAACTAAGATGTAAAACCAGCCACTCAGTATGACGCTCTTGTGATTTTTATTTTTTTTATTTTATATTTTTTCTTTGAGTGTAGTATGCATCATTTGAGGCCTTTTGAGGCTGAAACTGCAAAAAAAAAAAAGAAGAAGCAGAGTAACACAGGAACGGGTAGCTCTGAGTCGCCCACAGGAAGTTTTCTGGCGTGATTCTTTCAGGCTTTTGTCCAGAATCTTGTGTGATTTGCTGCAGTTAATGTGTGACTGTAGTTTGAGCGTATGTAGATCTGCTGTCCTGCCGTGATCTTCACATGCTGTTCTCTGGCTCTTTCTGTGTGGGACAGGCCCGTGTGTTTGGGGAAGCGTGGGTCTGTCCGCCATGTCAGCATAAACACAGAGCACAAAGTGTGTGCGCGCCTGGCTTTGAGTTCAGTAACAATGCTGTACCGTGACTGTGTGTTTGTCCAGGTGGATCTACACACAGAAAATACTATACATCTCTTTCTCTCTTACTTTCTCTTTCTCTCTCGCTCTGTTTCTACATGGTGTTTAGAAAAACATTCTTTGGATGTTTTACTGTTCTGTCATTTATGAATGTGTGTGTGTGTGTGTTTCTGGCACGTTTGGTCCTGTGCACTTTTAGAAACTCCTTTAAAGGACACTATTAGGCCTAGTTTATTGAATTTGTGTACTAACCATGTCCAGCAGTGTTTATATGTGCGTCTCAGGAGAATTCTGCCATTTTTCTCTTGATCCATCAAATGTCATTTTTGTTTATTTCAATGTCACAAAATGTTTATACCATTTTGCGGTGGAAATTACATTTTACAAATTTTTTGAATATAATGGCAACTCTTTTATCTAGCTAAATTTATGAAACATAAATGCACACAATTAATTATTTTAACACATTTTTGACTAAATTACAGCTTCAGTGGGAATACACACAATAAAATATTATAGAATTTTTTATAAAATATAAATGAATTATAACAAATATATAATTATTATAAAAAGTATACAATTATTATAAATATAATGTAAATTATTGCAGATAATCTTAATAATGTAAAAAATCTAATATAATTTATTAGTATAAAATGTAGACCTTATATTTTTCTTCTCAACATCACGTCAAATCTCAAACTTCTCAATGAAATTAAATGGTTCATGTTCATTTTACTCATTGTTTAGATTTTTAGAGCTTTAACAAGGTAATAAATATTTTTATGGCTTTCCATATTTTACATAGGATCTGGGACGAGATTAAAATTATCTTAAAATTTTACAAATATAAACGAGTAAAAGGATCAAACTTTAATTTTAATGAAAAGCTTGAGATGAAATATGAAATATGTAATGATTATATATATATACAGAAGACGTAAAATAGCATGTAATATGAGAAACGTGATGATTTTACATGTAAAAGACATGAAAAATATAAAGAAATATGAGATGTGATGATTTTATTTGTAAAAGATTAAAAAAATGAAATTTGAGAAATGGGAAGATTTACATAATAATACATTTTATATGTAAAAGTCATGAAAAATGGCATGAAATATGAGATATGTGATGATCTAATACATAATAGTCATGAAAAATAGCATGAAATTTGAGAAATGGGACTTTTTTTTTTTTTTTTTTTTTTTTTTTTTACATAAAAGTCATGAAAATAGGATGATATACAGTTTGAGATGTAAGAAAAATAGCACAAATATATTGATAAAGGCCAGACTTTCCAGGACAGTTTTTATCTAATGTTTATCTAATGTTAAGAACCCTACAAGTGCCTGAAGAAACTTGAAGTGTATTTGTACATATGTGTTTATTTAGGGATGAGATTGGTGCATGTCTTTGTTGAGCTTTGACTTCAGTGTTGCAACATTCACATCCTGATGTCCTTCCTGTCTTCATGTGTTGAATCCTTTAGTGTGCTTGACTGCAGTCTGTGGTTTGTGTTCAGTCAGATGTACATGCATGTGCTTGCATGCGCTCAAACAGTGTTTTCCACATCTGTTTCATACGCAATAGAGAAGCAGTTCTGCGACAGGGATCAGGCTGGAATTCAGGAAATTCCCAGAATGCATTCCTGCCAGACGGAGTGCGCATTCTAAAAAATGCTGGGTTAAATACAACCCAGTGCTGGGTAAATATTGGACAGAACACATGCTGGGTTGTTTTCAACAAACAGTTGGGTTAAACGTTTAACCCAACCTTCTGGGCAGTAACCCAACTGCTGGGTCCCCAATCGCTGGGATTGCCCATATTTTACCCCAGGGTATTTTTTAGAGTGCGGGTAAAGCTGTGGGTCAGTACATTGAAACGTGAGTCTGAATGTGTCGTGTTAGTGCCTGATTATTTTAAAGGCTCATAAAACCTGCTGCATGCTTTTACCCTTTTCCAGTGAGGCATCGTGGGAAATGGGTTTCTCTCAAATAATGACTTTTGTGTTGTTCATTAACTGTAGGAAGACACATTTACATATGCAACAAACACTGGCCGCCGTCAATCATACAGTATATGACTTTCATCTTGACTTTTCATCTAGACTGGTCTTTCCATTGCATCTGAGAGACAGAGAAAGAGCCGACAGTGTTCATGTGAGGATCTAATATTAGCTCTGTAATGATAACAGCGGTCTCTCTTTTCTTCTTTATATCTATACACATGGCACACACCACACAAAAGTTTTGCCTGCTCCATAAACACGGAGTAAATTTCTGTAGAAGTTCACTTGAGATTATTGTGCATTTGGATCACACTCTAACATCAAGATTTGAGTTTCACAGATTATCAGTGAATGAATGTAATGTAAATGAATGAATAAAAATTCATGAATGAAATGTATTTATTCATAAAGTATTATAAGAAACATCTGTTTGTCCGTCCATCCGTCTATCTATGATCTATCTAATGTCTGTCTGTCTGTCTATCTATATATAATGCTTTGATGGTTAATATGAAAATAAATATTGTAATTTTGCCATTTTAATGTCTTTTTAACTTTAAGCCTTGCTTTTTAACAGAAAGTGATTAAACTCCTTATAAAAGCCTTTTCACCACATTTGTTTTAGGCAAACTTTGTGTAAGACTAATTATTACTGATAAATTAACGTCTACATGAAAATATGGAAAACCTGGCAAGCCTGTAATTGTATTTTTGCGATGCCAACTTCAGAAATGCTTCAGCTTTGAGGAGCGGATCAGGAATGTGTCTGTCCTGCAGAGGGAGTTTGATAGTGTACAAGAGAATAAACATCACAAAGCTGACTGAGACTAAACACTATTACACACAACCAACACAACACTGCCCGATAGCCCTCCTACAGCTGCTCTAATGAAAGACAGTGAGCCAAACTGTGTTTCTCTAAACACACACACACACACACACACACACACACACACTGGCCATCAAGTGTTGTTGGCTGTGTCTTTTAGTGGGATATGAGACGTTACACCATCATTCTCCCATCAGCACCTATTGTGGAAATGCCATTGTGGTTCTAAAGGTCAGCGTGTGTGTGTGCGTGTGTGTGTGTGTGTGTGTGTTTTCATGGACTCGCCAACCACACACACAAAAGCATGTGCTTTTCTCACTCACACATTCAAACTACAGTTGTGCAGTTGCCACAGTGTTTCAGGTGAAACAAGGAAAAACTGCTGAGACACACACACACACGACTCACTTCTCCATGAACTTTTACTATTTGTACTTTGTTTGCACACTGATATTGATTCTCAATAGCACTTTCTGTGGTTTAGAGGATTGTGTGTTTCAGGGTGTGTGTGTGTGTGTGTGTGTGGTTTGGCTGGTGTTCTGTTCATCGATGTCTTGAATTAGAATCACACACACAGACAGATTGCTGTTGATATTACTAGGTCTTTATTTGAGCAGCAGGGACTCCAGCTGTCCCAGAATGCCACACTTCAGTGAGTTAAGTGTGTCTGTTTCCTGCACGGATCACCATACGGCACATAATAGAGCTGTACTACGCCAGAGAAAACACAGACACACACATTTTGAGGTCTGGAATGGTTTAGTTTGACTCTGATGACAGGAATATTTCTCTGTTGATTCTTGTGCTGTTCTCTGTTCTTTGTGTTTAAACACAAAGGTCTTTTCTGTGCAACTATTGTCTCTGAACAGAATTGCAAAAATAGTGACTGTTTTCACACAGGTTTCCTTAACACTCACTTGTCTTCCATTGGTTGTAAAAACAGATATCCCCGCCTCCAAACTCACACCATTGGTTGTTTTGTTGTGCTGGTTATGATGCTCAAACAGATTTTGTTAGCTCTGATAGATCAGCTGTTGCTCTTTCAAAGCTCACAAGACTTTTTATAGGAGCTGTTCACATAGTATGCCTTTGTGTCTAAAAATGTGAGACGCAGCGCTCAGGAATGGTTTTTAAAAAAGGCACATTGCAGAATGCTTCGTCCATCACACACATTTGCCATCAAATAAAATAGTTGCCATGCCAACTTGCTACTGTAAACAAAACCTTGCAATGCTTGCCCACCTCCAGAGTCTTCAGATTGGTCCGCTGTTTTGGATCTGACATTGAGCGGCGCTGCATGTAAAAGTTTCAATTCTTTTAACGTGACACGGCATCTTAAAACCCGTGGCACTCGTGTGAGACACTGCAACAGTCATACTCCTCTAGCATGTTTACATGGAAGTTTCTCTTTGCACATGTACAGTATTTATGTGAAGCATTCGTATAGTTTGTATTTTTCATCTTTTATTTTTTTTAGTTTGTATAGGGTAAATACTTATATATAGTATACTTCTAGTTAAATCTGTTAGTTGTGTATAGGTTTATAGTGTTTTTTACTTCATTGTTGTATGTCTGTATTTATGTAGCACCGTGGTCCTGCGAGACACGACATTTCCTTCCACTGTATGTCCCCACATGTAGCAGAATGACAATAAAGCTCAACTTGACTTGACTTGAATAACAATGGAAAAGTAGTGCATTGGAATGGAAAATAACGTGTTCAGTTATCAGCCCCCTAGAGATCTCAGTTAGGCATCTACTTTGCCTCACATTTGTCTAACATAAAAATGCACACAAATGAGTCAATAGTTCACATAGAGCTACAAAATAAATGAAAAACTATATTTAATCTTGAGAGAATTTGATGAGAAATGAGATCCTGAGATCTGTAACTTTGATCGCTGACTTTGATGTCTTGGCAAATCTAAGCACATTTTCTTCTGAAACTCTTGACTCATATTTCAGGATTTGCGATTCATTTTCCTTTAAATGGGTTATTTTCTTTTTTAAATTCTCTGTCAGTTTTTGATGATTTTGTACAAAATTGATAATGAATGGTTGAAAATAAACACACACACAAAAATAGACACACAGCTACACACACACATACATATAAATATACATAAGCTCACATGTGCCTCCAATTACCCCCAATCAGTGGGCTGTAATTGCTCCAGGGGCTTTACAATCTCACACACACACAGTCTTTAACTTGACCTCCCTCAGAGTAACTCTGTGTGTGTGTAACCCAGTCGTCAGTAACTGGCACTGGTGAATGTTTCAGCTTTCATGAGTAGATGTGTGTGTGTGTGTGTGTGTGTGTGTGTGTGTGTGTCCTCAGGCTGTTTCCAGACTCTCTAGAGTTTAACTGAAATCTGTTTCGCTAAATTTGGTGCCATGTTTATTCAGAGAGAGTTTAAAACAAATGCTGTGTGTTACTGAAACTATATATATATATATATATATATATATATATATATATATATATATATATATATATATATATATATATATATATATATGTATGTGTGTGTGTGTCTATCTGTCTGTCTATAATATGCAGCCTTGGTGAGCGTGTACTGTACAGTTTTATATTTTTATTATTTTATTTGACCACTTTTATTATTTATTTTATGATTTATTCAGTATTAGGAGGGATATTTTTATGTATTAAACTCCTTCTAGGGCGATATGCACTAAAATTGTCCTGTTTATAGATTCACTCCTAACAAGAAGTTATCAAATGAGTTTTATTTTGTCAGGTTTGGCAGTACATCTGACACGGTCCATAAGGACTAATTGATTATTGTCTTATGAAAGTAAAACATCACAAAACTCACTCTGAGGACATGTGCCAAATATAATCAAATACCAATGATAAAATCACAGTAACTTAAACAAATCCTTAAAACTATACAACTGCGATTTGGAGAAGTTAACGTTTAATAGCCTCCACAGTATCTAAGGGATCTTATCTTTCAAATCTGGCCATTTGTGGTCATTTTCTCCTTTCTTCCAATTTGCTTGGATCCTGATCATTGCCACTATGTTTTCCTTTTGTTTCACTGTTTATAGAGCACAAAGACAGTCTTGTTTTCTGTGTATATGTTGGACGACTCGTGATCATCTCTAACGCATTGTAAGCGTGTGTGAGGGAGTAGAAAGGTAATTCAAGTAGAAGTATAATTTTTGGTGAATTACTGAATTATGCGTCTCTTTTCAGTCCCAAAGAAACTCGTGCAGGAGTCGGTTTCCAGGCATCCATCATTCCCCTCACTCCCATCTGCGCCTCATGATCCCAACGTGGTGGGAGACAGCGCTCCTCCTGACGGGACCCCGTCGCTGACCTCGGGCTCTGCACCAGGTAAGAAACTGAGCACCCAAACACAACCACAGCAGATATTCTGACTGTTTCCCCGTCCAGATAATTGTTTTTATCAGGGCAATGATGGGAAACACTGATCTGAAGTCATGGATTTGAAACCACTCTCTGTGCTGATAGTTGCTGTAGCTACAGTCATGTTTTGACTATATAACAGAATCTGACTGAAAAACACCCATAATTCGTTTCCTGTGAGCAGAGATGGTACAAACAGATATGTTTAAGAAGCTTTTAATTTGAGCTCTGTTTAGATTACCCTTTGTTTCTTTCCTGAACATAAATTAGGCCAAACAGTCTATTAATATATTAATAGTTCACACACACAAAATGATAAATTAGTACATTTTTAATGAACCTTTCATGCAGTGCCATTCATTTGGAAGCTGGTTTCCATCTATAGAATAAATAATAGGTTATAACAACTTTATTTTACAATTCAGATTTTTTTTTTCTCTCACAATTCTGAGAAAAACAGTTCAAATTGTGAGAAAAAAAGTTGCCATTACCTTTACATTTTTTTTATTCTGTAGTGGACAAAAAAATGGAATTTGCTAGATTTAATTTAGAATGCCTTTTTTTTTTTTTTTTTTTACAGAATTTTAACATTTTTCTTAGAATTATTTATATCTCTCAATTCAACATTATTCCATGGCAGAAACAGGTTTCCATATTCATGTGGAATAAAACGTGATGTAAAATGAGAAATTGTACTTAAGTTAAAGTACAGATACTACGTAAACATTTTTACTCCATTAAAAATACCTAGCCAAAAAAAAAGTTAAAGTATAAGAAAAACTTCACATTTAATTATAATTATTTATTTTATTGAAATTATAATTGTAATTGACTTAAATTGAAAACAAGAGTATATATTTTAATATTTTTGATGCAGAAACTTAAACAAAAAAATAAAACACACAGAAAAATATTGTTCTATGTAAGAATCTGGGACACAGCAGATATACTGAAACCAGTCTCCTGGAACATGTTACCAGAATACTTTCAGCTATAATTATCTGCAGATCATTTTACAGTCGTCAAGCTCCAAAAATGATAGGAAAAGTACCATAAAAGTACCATATGAAATCATAAGATGGATGCATATACACTGAAATATGGTACAATGTCAGTGAGATCAGTCACAAGAATGACATTTGATGTCTTTGATACTTAAAGATATATAGTAGTGTAGTGAATGAATTGCATGCATTTTTATTATTTTTGGAGCTAGACAGCACCATACCCATTCACAATTATTGTATATTGCATACTTTTGTTTTAAAGTAGAAAAAATTGATATTGGTCATGCCACAACATGACGATGTCAGTTCCTTTTTGAGTGAACTTTTCCTTTGACACCACATACACACTCAACATGAGGACCTGTTGATGAATTATTGATGTGAATCCAATTTATTCTTTTGTTTATTGCCAGACATGGAAGCTTGGGGCAAAATAAATACTTTTTGCTTTATAAAGATCTCATGATGAAGGTTGGTTCAAATGAGGGCATGACAATTGTTTGCGTTTAATCGCAGGGAGTTCGACCCGAGGACGGAGTTCTGGTCCGTATTCAGAAGAGACGGAGCTGTCTGGAGAAAGCGATCCGAACCCAACTATCTCCACCGTAATCAGACCAGACATGGCCCTCATCAGCAGCATGCTGGCGGCCTACACCTACATCACAGGTAACACCACAACATCTGCAACCCACAGCTGTTCAGATTTGACTACACTAATATCCTGAAAAATTATTACATTTTAAAATAGCTGTTTTTGAATATATTGTAAAATGTAATTTATTCTGTGATCAAAGCTGTATTTTCAGCATCATTCCTCCAGACTTCAGTGTCACATGATCCTTCAGAAATCATTATAATACACTGATTTGCTGCTCAAGAAACATTTCTGATTATTATCAGTGTTGAAAACAGTTGTGCTGCTTCATATTTTTGTGGAAACAGTGATACATTTTATTTTTCAGGATTCTTTGATGAATAGAGAGTTCAAAAGAACAGCATTTACTTGAAACTTTTGTAATATTATAAATCTCTTTTCTGTCCCTGTTGATCAATTTAATACATCCTTGCTGAAAATAAAAATATATTTCTTACGAAAAAGATCTTTTGAACAGTAGCGTATTTCTGAATGATGTTGGCATATCTTTCTCATTATGTTCAACAAGATATTGAATAGGATAACTATATGGTTGGACTTTATCCATCAGGAATTAATTTAATCATAAAAAGTGGGAGTTCATACAAACAAAAGGAGCCAGACCTGAACACAAGTTTGCTAAAACAGTGCCTGGAATAGCTTCAATTGCCTGATGTCAAATTGGAGTCAAAACAATTGACCAAATATCACAATATTGCAAAAAAAAAAACCTTAAACATTAATAGTTCTCACACATTTCCAAACAAACAAAAAAAAAGTATGTTTTTCTGTATTTAATCTGTTTTTTCACAAAATATGAATTTTATAAAATATTATTGAATATTAATGTTTTATATAGTATTTTAAATATCTTTTTTTAATGCATTTCTTCAAATAAAAGTGTCTGCCAAAGATATTACAGTATCTTCTGTGAGATACTGTAATATCAATTTTAAGAAAGTAAATGGTCACTTTGATTTCATGTTGTCTGTTTTGTGTCTCCATCCCAGAGCACCCGGAGCGCTGTGCGTTGTATTTCATGTGCGGCGTCTGTGCCGGTCTGTTCCTCACGCTCTTCGCACTGGTGGTTCAGATTTCCTGCCGTACGGACTGTAAACCTCGCCACACCATTGCTAAGAAGCGTCCGAGACCCGCTGACTCCGACAGCGACTCTAATGACTCTGATTCAGACTGGGACTCGAGCTCGGACCTCTCGGCCCGACGGCACCGGCGCTTCGAGTGCACGCTCAACACAAACGTCTTCACGTCAGCGGAGGAGCTGGAGCGAGCGCAGCGGCTAGAGGAGAGAGAGCGGATCATACGGGAAATCTGGATGAACGGACAGCCGGATGTCCCAGGAACCTGCAGCCTGAATCGCTACTACTAAAGCACCACCTCCGAGTGGACACATCCAGACGGGAAGCTACTAACAGGACGCTAGAGCGGCTGGAGTCATCGCATAGTGTGGCATTAAATGGTGTATTTGCAGTGGAAATAAGCTCTTCATTGAGGCGCGGTTTATCCATGAGCTTCAACAAGCGGAGGCGAAAGTTGGATTTAGGAATATTCCTGCTTGATGTCTTGAAGTTGGACATTTTCTGCAGCGTGCAGCTGAAGCTAAGGCTCATGGGAGAGAACAAGTTGAAAGCTGGCTCTAGGAGTCTATAGGCAGCTCTGAGAGGTGTGATAAGCTCTAAGCACTGTGATTGGTCCTTCACTCCACCTGTCAAAACAGTGAGGACCGCCTTCTGTAGGGAGAGACCTGAGCAAATGAAGTGCCTTCCGGTTTGATCTGACAAATACACATTTACAGTACAGTAGGACTAAAACATATTTGGACACTTATAAATATCTGAATGTCATTGCATTAGGAAACAAATATAACAAGCCAAGCTGCAACTGCAACAAAATGATGCTGGAGGTTTTCCTTAATGATCTTTAATCTCATCCACAATGCCACATTGAATTTTTTGGTAACACTTTACAACGAGGCTCCATTTGTTAACTACATTAGTTAACATGAACTAACAATAAACAATACTTTTAAAGCATTTTAAACGTTCTATGTTTGTATTTAATGGACCTGAGCAATAAATAATAATAAAAAATAAATAAATGCAGTTCTAAATCAATGATCTAATCTTGTAATTCCCTTTTCTCAGAATTCTTTACATTTTGCAATTTTCCCCCCTCCACCACAGAATAAAATCTAAAAAATAATTGTGACTTTTTAGCTCACACTTCTGAGGTAGAATTGTGAGATATAAACAGAATTGTGAGAAAAAAAATCTTATTTGAAAGATGTAAACTCAAAATTCAGACTTTTTTCCTCACAATTTAATATCTTGCAGTTGTCGATGAAAAATGAGAAAAGCAAATGCAACTTTTTTTTTATCAGTTCTAACTTTTTTCCCTCAGAATTGGGAGTTTATGTCTTTAATATTCTGACTTTAAATCTCAATCTGATTAAAAAGAAAATTCTTTAGACTTGTGAGAAAAAGTCTGAATTGTGAGATAAAAAGTGGTAATTACCTTTTTTATTTTTTATACCATGCTGGAAACAAGCTTACATAAACATAAATAAACAGTCTTTTTATTAATTAATGTAAAAAAAAAAATGTATGCAACAAATGTATTGCACATTTTTAGTTAGTTAATTGGACCCAGTTGTAAAGTGTTATCTTTATTTCATTTTTAACACAAAATCATTTAATTTATCACACGTTTAAACCAGACTTCTTTTGATGATTTGCTGAAAGTCTTCTTGTGCTGTGCTTTCTTTAAAAATTAATGCAACTTGGTTTGATATTTTATAATCTATTGCAATGACATTTGTGCATTTTTAAGGGTGACTTAAGCATCCAAATATTTTGGGATATTTTATATAGATATATATAGACATGCTATAAAATCATCTCAGCCTTTATGAAATCTATTTTGATATTTAAATAGCTTTTGATACCACTATTTGTTTGGATAAAATATTTTTTATACTGTGGCAAAGCTTGCCTGATTGCTCAGGGATGCAATCAAAGTGTTCTGTGTATAATCTTATATTCTTTAAGGGGATGAGAGACACATGGGATTCAAATGTTCCTGCATAGATGCAACCGTGACCTCAAAGAGGTTCTTATAGGATGATGATGCACATCTGCGCCGTGCCTTAAACACAAGACACATCTGCCAACACAGCTAATCACTCAGTGTCTTTATGCAGCGCTTTCTGATTGTTACAACTGTGGTTAGTGTGTTTCTGTTACATGATAATGAGGGCTCAGAATTAATGTTAATGATACAAAACCATAAATAACATACTTTCCATTCTTAAAAATAAAGGATTTCAATGGTGCTGCATATATTCAGCAAAGAGCTTAGAACTATTTATGGCTATATAAGGTTCCTGAGTTGGCTATATAAATATATATATATTTTTAATTAGATGTTTAGGTTCTTCAGATCTGTGTTTTGGAAAAAATCTCCTTTACTCAAATTTTATTGCATTGTGAGTTTTAAATGTTTGAGTAAAGTAGCCATCATGTTATTTAATATGCCTAAAGATTTAATATTATATCAAAAGTAATTTTAGCAATTTAAGCATTAAAAAAGAACAACTTTAATGGAATATACAGTGCCCTCCAAAAGTATTGGAACGGTGTGTCATCATCGAATGCAAGATTCAGAATGCAGAAGTAATGGATATAACTGATACGACACATTCCCTGCTTTTAATATCTGAAGAATTAATGCAACAGGACACAGCTGATCACTGAAAGACCTGTGAGGAAACTGCTCCAATACTTATGCTCACATCAGATAGAGGGATGAACTCTAAAAGTGCTGAACTTCTTAGCTGGTAAAACATGTATGTGTTGAAACGGTTAATAATAAAACGTGACATTCTGTAGTTTTGTCTCATATTCATCTTTTAGTCATATTTGTAAATATCTTGACTCCACAGCCAACCGAGCAATTTTGTCTTTACTGTTCCAATACTTTTGGAGGGCACTGTGTGTGTATATATATATATATATATATATATATATATATATATATATATATATATATATATATATATGCCAAACAAAAACAAAGTATTACTATTGCGGGAAGTATTAAACCTGTACCTGAAGCCTTTATTTTTAAGAGCCCATTCCCACGTAGCGATAATTTAATATGTAATAATTAAGTAGTTTTTTTTCTCAAAGCAAGCCAAACCATGAAGTGACTGGACATTTGTATGCGTCTGAATGTTTGTTTGTGAAACAGCAGGATGTTTGTGTTGTAAGCGCTCTCAAACTTGTTTTATCTTCCAGTAATATTTCAGCATGGTTTTATAAGAGTATCAGCTCGTGTTCAGAGGTTTTGTTTTGGTTGTTATGGAACATTAAATAAACTGCATTGAATAAACTCAACGTGTAGCGCCGCCTGTTGGTGAATTGATCCACGAGACGCATGAAAGGAATTGTTTACATCACCATGACAACAGCCAGTGTTTGTGGTCTCCATGGAGACCGCTATAAATAAACCTCCTCAGGGAAGCGCAGCAGTCCCATGAGAGAACAACGTAATTTATTTTATTGATTTAAACCTTTCAATTATTTTAATCTAGATTATGGTAATAAGACATAATGTCTATAAATACAAAACAGGCATCCTTTCCTGCCAGGAAACTCATTTCGGGATTTAACGGTGAGAAACATTAAACTGTAGGCCCCGTTCATCTTCGTTTTGAATGTAGTTGTTTTTCCACATGCTTTTTGTAACATGAAAATCTGGATTATTAACTTTTCAGAAATGTTTTTAAGGCAAATTTTAACAGCATGTGTGTGACCGAGCCACCGGTGTAAAACTCTGGAATTCCTCAGGGAAAGCTGATCAAACGTCAGCGGCTGACCAAAAACCAGCAAGGAGGTCTGTACCACTGGAAAGACCTCAACATCGGGATGGACATGAGTTTGTTTGGAACGGTCTACAGGATAACACACTGCGATGCCTTCACACAGGTACACACACTGACTCTACTGGACTGCTGCTTCTAAGGGGTTTGGTTTAACTGAGTGTGTGTGTACTAGTCAGGGAATAGTGTTAAACGAGTCAGAGTCCATTCCCAGTGATCCGTACACCATCCGCCACGTACAAGCACAACAAACCCACATCATACCCTACGACCACAACCATCAGCTGGAGCGCTTCCTCGCCCTGGATCGACAGGTACACACATACACACACCTGTATGTTTACACACAAATGAATACATTCTTTCTCACTCATCATTTCTCTGCTGTCTCCAGGTGCTGCGTTTCTATGCGCTCTGGGATGACACAGACTCTCTACGGGGAGAAGCGGCCCGTAACGCTGCATTACTATCTGGTGGATGATTCTGTTGACATCTGCGAACATCACGAGGCCAACAGCGGCCGGGACGCGTTCCCAGTGCTGCTCAGCAGACAGAAGATTCCCAAACGCATCAAATCAACCTGCAGTGAGACCATAAACACAGATTTCAACAGAGGAAAAAAACTGCTTCAATTGTGTTGCTTTTTGTGTTTATAGAAGCTTGGATAAACTAAATCAGAGGATCCCAAACTTTTTTGTTAGCCTTATGCATAAAATATTTACTTCGTATTAATAATTCATATTTCAATAATCTGACAGCCCATTAGCATAGTTCTCTGATTTGTTTAATGTTCAAATGACATGCAGGTAAACAGATGCATTTTTATATACACTACCACCTCAAAAGTTTTTGAACACTAAGATTTTTAATGTTTTTTTAAAGAATTCTCTTCTGCTCACCAAGCCTGCATTTATTTGATCCAAAGTACAGCAAAACAGTAACATTTTGAAGTATTTTTACTTTCTATTTGAATATTTCATTTCTATTTGAATATATTTTAAAATCATTAGCATCATTACTCCAGTCACATAATCCTTCAGAAATCTTTCTAATATTCTGATTTGCTGCTCAAAAAAATATTATTTTCATTATTATGTTAAAAACAGCCGAGTAGATTTTTTCAGGATTCTTTGATGAATAGAAAGAATTGATCTGAAATAGAAATCTTTTGTAACATTATAAAATAATGTAAATAATAATATATGTCTTTATCGCCACTTTTGATCAATTTAAAACATCCTTGCTAAATAAGAGTATTCATTTCTATAATCCAAAAATATATATATATAATATATAAAATATACTGACTCCAAGCTTTTGAATGGTATAGATGTATAAATGCTGATCTTTGGATCTTTCTATTCATCAGAGAATCCTGATAAAATGTACTCAACTGTTTTAAATATTGAAAATAGCAATAATAAATGTTTCTTGAGCAGAAAATCAGTATATTAGAATGATTTCTGAAGGATCATGTGACTCTGAAGACTGGAGGAATGATGCTGAAAATTCAGCTTTGCATCACAGAAATAAATGACATTTTACAATATATTCAATAGAAAGCCGTTATTTTAAATAGTAAAAAATTCACAATATCACTGCTTTTGCTGAATTTTGGATCAAGTATATGCAGGCTTGGTGAGCAGAAGACAATTCTTTAAAAAAAATGTTAAAACTGTTCAAAAACTTTTGAGTGGTAGTGTATAATATGTTTTCAGTAAATGTATTATTTTGACATTTTTATTTTTAAATTATTTATATACAGGGCTGCACAACCTGACCAGAAATATATTTCAATTTTTTTTCAAATATTTGATCAAATAATATTATTTTACACTGTTAGTTAGCAATATTTATGACTTGAATTCAACAGACTATATTTATTTAATTAAATTTCAGCCTTTGTTTAGATAATGGCACTAAGCTATATCGCAAATTTTATTTTGACTCGTTTTGCAGCCATAAATAAATAAATATATAAAAATAAAAATGAATGAAATAATATAAAATAGAGTTAAAAATAATGGAACAGTATTTATTTTTAGTTTACTTAATGTGTTTTTCTTTTGCATTTTATCTGATGTTATTTAAAAAAAAAAAAAAAGCTAAATAAAATATTTTAAAAATACATAAAGGAACAAAATAATAAATAAAGGAGGAAAAAGTCATACAAAAATAAATTCAGGATTAATTGTATTTGTTGTAGCAAGTCATTTATTAATTTACCTATTAATACATAATCAAAGGACAATATCAGTATATTAACCCAGAAGCCTTAAACTTCTCTCTGTTTCTCGACTCAGAGCCGTTCCCCACCTGTGTTCTGGAAGTTTCTCCACAAGACGTGAAGGAGTATTTCTCTCCTGAAGACTTCAGGGTCGGTGAGGAGGTCACGCTGATGGAGAGGCGTTTCCTGCTGTATGACTGTGACGACTTCACCAGGAAATACTATGAACAGAATCACCCCGACATCTTGCTCAAACCACTTACAGTAGACACCAGAACACAGCAAGACATCAAGAGGGTCAGATACATACTGTTAACTGGGCTAATATCACATCTCATCTTAGTTCAAAATGAATGTTATGTATAGTTGAATGCAGATGGTACATTATTATAAGTGATCTATCTGCCACTTTCCACTTATGTTCTCTAGAGATGTTTTATGTTGTGACACTGACATCTAGCGCTGTGAATGAAGCATCACGCAAATGCCATTGTAGAAATGCACCATTCAGCTTTACAAGAGATGGAAATCTGTCTGAATTAAAACCATTTCATATTTTAGTTCATTTCTAGAAAAATTGCAAGCCTTCTAAAATAAATGTTACATTTTAATACATTTTTAATGTTAATAACAATTATTATTATTTTAATAATGTTTTTAGTTAATTTCTAGAAAATAACAAAATGTTCCAAATTTGACTAACAGGGCAATATTTACATAAAATAGGCCTAAGTGTTACATTTTAAATACATAAAATACATTAAATACCGCCCAAGAAAGACATTATCAAACTACTGGAGAACGACAACAAAGTCCTGCGTTACGTCGCACGGCTGGTGAGAATACAGCTCATTTGGATCATTTCTTTACTGAATATTGGGTCCTCACTGCAGAACACAAGATCCACGGGGTGTGGTTGGATCTAGATCAAATTCCTCCCACCTTACATATACCTAAACCTACCCGTCTCCACCCCATGATCCCTAAACCCACCCATGCCCACCCCTAAACCTACCATCTCCACCCCCTGGATGTGGATCCAACCCCGCCCCCTGGATCTTTGTTCCGCAGTGAGGGGCTACTGGAATATTGCGCTACAACAACGCAAGCAGGGAAACGGTGTGAGTGGTCTGGAATACTCTATTCTGATTGGTCAGTCGCCACACTGAAACCGCCAGCGGGCTAACAGGTCATTTAACCCTAACGGGTCAACCCTAATCCTAAAGACAACAGGCTCTGATTTTAGGCAAAGCGACCTCAGAGAACTAAGTATTTAAAGTTCGGCACGAAATTAAAGTTTATCTGTTTTAGGAGTTTAACCAAGACCAATTGTGACCCTGGAGTCTGGACCACAAAACTAGTCATAAGTAGCAGGAGTATATTTGTAGCAATAGCCAACGATACACTGTATGGGTCAAAATGATCGTTTTTTCTTTTATGCCAAAAATCATTAGAATATTAAGTAAAGATCATGTTCCTTGAAGATATTTTGTAAACTACAGTTTTGTATTTTGTAAATTTACTACATTTACTGTAACAATATACATTGCTAAGAACTTCATTTGAACTGCTTTAAAGGCGATTTTCTCAATATTTAGATTTTTTTGCCCCCTCAGATTCCAGATTTTCAAATAGCTGCATCTCAGCCAAATATAGTCCGATCCTATAACCATACATCAATGGAAAGATTATTTATTCAGCTTTCAGATGATTGAAATTGACCTTTATGACTGGTTTTGTGGTCCACGATTCAGTCGATGTGGTAAAATGTGAACTAATTTCTGGGGTTAATACATCATCCCTGCAGTGCTTTATTGTTTTGTACATTTTATTCAACTGTTTTTTTCTTTATTTAATATAAAAGTAAAAAAAAAAATGCTACATAATAGATAATGTTCGTGTATCATCCGGTTCTTTTCAAAATGTAGGTTTATTTTCCAATGTCTCTACATTAGTTCTTACAACAATCTCGTCTGCCACAGGATTCCCAGAATCCCCTGGATGAGGGTCGACGCTTCATTCTGGCAGATGACATGATCAGCATCTTTGAGAGATCAACACGTAATTCCGGCATCATCGGAGGAAAATTCCTAGAGAAGACTCGTGTCCCAAAACCAGGAAGCTCTGTGGAAAACCCCGAATACTACACACCTGCAGACTTCTCCATTGGAGCGACTGTGGAGGGTATTGACCAGTGACATCACATCCTGGGAATCATCGCACTCTTGTTTCTCTCACATGCTGTTCTGTTCTTTTCTCTGCAGTGTTCAGTCATCGGTTGGTCCTGATGGATGCCGACCGTTATGTGTTGAGGTACCTGGAGTCACTGTACAATCACATCCCTGAGACAGATGTTTGGTTTCAGTCAAACCTCAGACCAGGAGGAACAACATGAAGGTAAAAAATGTTTGTTTGGTTGTGGTCTATGCAACCTATAATCATACAAATAAAAGGTTCATTATTGGCTTTGATGGTTCCATGAAGATCCTTTAACATCCATGGAATCTCTCCATTTCACAAAAGGTTCTTTAGATTATTACAATATTCTTCATTTGAAGATGAAAACTGTTCACGAAAGATTGTGTGGGGAATCAAAAATATTATATTATATACATTTTTAAATATTTCAAAATATAAAAAAATATATATTTGGTAAAATATATTTCAAAATATATGTAAATATATTATATGTATGTATGTATGTGTATAAAATATCCACCCATATTTGCATTTAATGTAATGTATTTTCTTGCACTTGAAATACATTTTGGTATATGAAGATTGAAAGTAAATAGTTACTTTTTCTTATTTGTAAGTTGCTTTGGATAAAAACTAAAAGTAAAGTCAAGTAAATAGTTTTTAAAATTATTTTTATCTCAATTTTATTTATTTGAGCTCACAACGTTTGAGTGGCTGATATTCAGTGGAAATCTTGCTGAATGTTTCTCTTCACAGGTGAGACTGATGGCGCGCCGGTGGTCCTCCAGAGCTGAAATCTACTCTATAATGTTACCCATCATCACAAGACACCAAAAGAGCATTCAATTATCAATTAAGTCCTTTTTTCATGTTTGTGCTTTTTGATGTTGAGATTTCCCAAGTATTGTGATAATGTGCAATGAAAACAGTGAAATGTAAAATGCAGCATCTAAATTAATAATCATTTTTGAGGCTCATTTATGTTTTATTTGACTGTATTTAAGAACATGTCCAAGTCTTGTTTCACCACAAAATTAGAAGAAAATAATTGTTTTTTGCTTATGAACCTTGGGCTGGATTCATAAAGAAATGTTATAAAATCTTAGTTTGTATGATCCTATGTGCAACTCTGGAAAATTTAACTACCCGTTTGTTTAGTTTTTGGTAAAATTACAGGTTTAGATGTCTGATTAGAATGTATTCTCCATAAAGATGCCTTGAAAGGGAGAAATGTTTGAATATGTGTGCTATACATCAGAACCCGGATGCATAAAACAGTCTCATCTAGAAGAATGTGAATTTTTAAACTCTTATTTTTCTCAAGTATTTTTTGGAATGAAGTAAAAAATTTAATGATCTATTTTTAATATTCTATATGATCTATATGGATTACTGATGAGAATTAGATTTTTTTTTTTTTTTGCACTGGAAATTAAGCTCATTATCCCAATGCAAATTTTGTAAATCAGTTTTAAATATACGTTATTTTCAGTTCATGCTGGTTTTAATAATAAAAATAAAAAAATTCCTAATAGGCTTCTTTTTCATAATATCAAATTTTTTTTTTTAATGAAACATGACAAGGATATACAGTATTTTCATTAGATTCTCATCCATTATCAGTTTATATGATGAAATAAATGTTGAAATGTTTCTGCAAACACAAAACTCAAAACAATTTAACTATTCAAAAAGGTTCAATATTTATAAAGCATTGTCATATACAATCAAATATCAAACTGCATAAATGTACAAAGCAAGACAGAGTTTGCTGTGTGTTCAGGGTCATTTCACTACTACAACACCGGTTCCTACCTCAGACATGATTTTCCATTGTTTCTTTTGCCAGGTTTTTTTTTCTGATTGTCATGTAAATCTTTTGTTCATTACAAACCCAGAATGTGTGAAGTCTCAAAATAACACCTCAGATTCAAATCATCTCAACATGTTGAGTGTCATGCCTAGGCCACTATAGTCGCCACTTTTGTACCTCAAGACACGCAGATACAGAAATACAAACTAACCTCAAAACAGCGCTTTAATAAAGGAAGACTGAGTGAAGCTTAGAAACATATGCAGAAGAAATAACATGAATACTGAAACTGGAAAGAGAAGTTTAGTACGTTGACCAGAGCCCGTTGAGGGTGCCCTCGTCACTTCCTTCCACGTGCACTTCTCTTGATGTGGAAACAGGAAGCAGCAGGCAGATGAACGCTTTCTTGTTCCTGAGCCCTCGATGTGTGGAGGCCATGCGTTGGAATGGGGCTGAAGTTTACGGCGCTTTGATCTTCTTGAGACGAGGAGAGGTGCCGTTCTCCGCTTTAATCAGTCCATTCTCATGGTGACCAACTGCAGAACACACAAACAGCACGTGTTAGAGAGGAACAACTCCATGAACACCAAACAACATGTAACCGAAACAACATCAGACCTACAAACCAGCATTTGTCCTTCGAGTGTCATGTTTTGGCTTTCACACACACAATAAAAGAATATTATTGCCTAGAGGGCAAGGAAAGCTCACCTAAAAACAGATTTACAAAACCTGTATGATTTTTTTCTTTCCAAGCTATTCACAATAGCTCTGTGTGAGGAAAACTACAAAATGTAAGGGTCACCCTCCCAATGGTTTGAGAAAAAGCCAAGACAGAAGTAGTACAAATAGCAATAAATACTATTTACCCTAAGTACAAATAAAGTTAGATACTATTTATACTATACTTGTAGTGACTGTTTGCACAACTACAAGTAGTCATTGGGAGTACAGTAGTACATAGTGAAGTGTCTGTGCAGCTAATTTTGAACATACAAAATTGTTTAAATTGATCCCTAACACAATGGAAATACAATAGAAATAGAAGGGAAATCTTTTTTTTTTTCTTTTTTTTATTGAATTAATCACATATTTTACATTTGCAAGTGTCTGACAAGCTAAAATAGAGTTTCTTTTTTATGTCAATATTTAGTGTTTTTCATAGTGTCGATTTTTGGCAAATTGCATGAAAACCAATGAAACTAACAGGGATAATAGCATTTTTCGGAAAAAAAAAACTTTTGAATTTAGTCTTAAAAGAAATTGCTGCAATGAAAATGGTTTTAATTTTAAATTTTAATTCCACAGGGTTTCTCCAAGTTTTATGAAGCTAAATATTTAGACTTTTTAAAGGGATAGTTCACGGGATAGTAGCGGCCCATAGAAACAGTCGCTAATGTAAGTATTGGGTCACCCCATTCTAAAGAACAGGTTTGACTACTTTAGTAATTTCCACGAGTACAATGTTTAATGTTTAAGCATATAATGATATTCTAGGGAATTGTGTGCTTCTTATTTTATAGCAACAGTTTGGACAGAACCCTTTTCTATTCTAACATGACAGTGTCTCTGTGTATAAGACACGGTTCAAAAAGACATGATTGATTGAGTCAGTGTGGAAGAACTTGACTGGTCTGCAGAAAGACAAGTCCTGATCCCAGCTGAACACCTCTGGTGTGACTTTATATGCAGACCTTGAGCCACAATCTCATCACCAAACACCAATGACTTGTACATAAGGGTACAGTCATTTTAGACACGTCCAACACTGTTTCAACAGAGATGGAAATACAATTTTTAAATACATGAATTATGTTTCCATCTTTGTTGCCACAGTTTTGTTAGTGCCTTTTTCTGGGGGTGTCTCAATACTTTTGTCCATATAGTGTATGTACAGGTCATTGGTGTTACAAATCACCTAATATTGTTAGATCTCTCCAAAAAAAACTCAGGTTAATGTATCTTGATTTAAGGCGATTTAAAAATTTGTATTGGAAAACCAGATAAAAATACTGACAAAGATGTTCATTTTTATCAGTGCATGCAACATTTAATGCCATGATTTCATGAATTTAGGATTTTCTGTTCTGATTTAAAACCTTTCGAGGCCTTTATTTCTGGAAGAGCAAATTAAGACTTTTAAAGACCTTATAGACGCGCAGAAAACCTGTTACAAAGAAACGGCAAGTAAAACAATTAATTAAACATGAAATTCTGAAGTAAAAATACTAAAAGTTTACTTTCTCGTAAAAAATACTTAAATGCTATGTACCTGAATCACGTTTGAGCGTGCGCTGCATCTGTTGTTTAGCGGCCGCTCTCTTCCGGGCCGCCTGCTCCAGTCTCATCTCACGCGTTCGGCTCAGCTGGAAACGGAAGAACTTCCAGAGCAGCCACGATTGAGTGAAACACACCACGAACAGCACCAGCAGCCTGCGCATCAAACACACAGGGTTATCCTCATGCCCGGGTCTCTGATGAAGTACTACAACAAAAACAGGTGAACGTCTGTCTCACCTGATAGAAAGAGTGTTGAAGTTTCCCGTCTCCAAATCAAGCACCTGGTTTTCAGAACGAGCCAAACCGAAGCCCACAGCCAGGAACATCAGAGTCAGAGTGATCATCCGGGTCAGGACGAACCCGACGGACCACATCTCAAACCTACAAACACAACACAAGCATGTTTGCTGTTATACAGAGATGTTAGGATATACACTACCATCAAAAGAGACGGGTTGTTTTTTAAAGAAGGCTCTTTTGCTCACCAAAGCTGCATTCATTTGTTCAAAATGCAGTAAAAACAGTAATATTGTGAAATATTATTTTAGGGATGTAACAATAGTTGATTCAAATCGGTTGAGATGCTAAACAAATCACAATTCAATTCAACAAATGTAATGTATTTCTGTGATCAAAGCTGAATTTTCAGCATCATTCCTCCTTCAGTGTCACATGATCCTTCAGAAATCATTATGATATGCTGATTTGCTTCAAGAAACATTTATGATTATCAATGTTGCTGCTTCATATTTTTGTGGAAACTGTAATATACATTTTTTAGGATTCTTTGATGAATAGAAAGTTCAAAAGAACAGAATTGATTTGAAATAGAATTTTTTTGCAACATTATAAATGTCTGTCACTTTTGATCTATTGCTTACTTGCTGAATTTCTCTTAAAAATATATGTATGTGTGTGAGGAAGTATGGCTCACATTTTGTGGTGGTTTTCATCAATGAAGTAAAATAGTCGAGACAGATGGAAACCCATCTCAGAAAGATACTGCAGAAACAACAAAACCAGGCCGACCCGCGTCAAACTGAAGAGAGATGACAAATACATAATGAAATGAAACACTCAGTACAAATATCTGACCAGTTTTATTCATTGGTCTTACTTTAACAGATATGCAGCCAGAATGTGTAACAGATAAAGACTGATATACTGCAGCTGACGTGGGATTTCCTCCTGAAAGCATAAAAAAGCAACACAATTCTATTATTATACAGAATAATTACTATGTATATACATATATATATATATCTCTCCCTGCAGCATTGTTTCTGTTTTCCTTTCATCTTACCTTTCTTACTTTCTGGAAGTAAAGCTCAGGTAGTGCGTGAAACCAGTACGCCAGCTGTGTGAGGTAGAAGAACTTCACCTGAAACCTGACAGAAAGACCACATGACAGTCACATGACAATCTGACAGAACCAAAACAACCACTGATACTGACATACTGAATAGAACATGACAAATAAAACATCCTGCAAACATCTAAAAGTACATTTTACTCAAAAATAAAGAAATTCTTAAGTTGCAAAAAATAATATCAATAAAAGTAAGAACTTTGTGCTGTCAAATGATTAATCGCATCCAAAATAAAAGTTTTTGTTCACATAGTATTGTGTATGTACTGTGTATATTTATTATGTATATATAAAAATACAAAACCATGCATGTATATATAATTTTTAAATGTTACGTTTATTAAATATATTTATGTAGAATATAAATGATATGCATAAATATACACATGTAAATATTTTCAAAATATATACTGTATGTGTGTATTTATAAATACATAAATATACAGTACACAGGTATAATATGTAAATAAAAACATTTATTTTGGATGCGATTAATCGCATGACATCACTATAAAAAATTCATTATTCTGCATAAACAATTAAATATCTTAATTTAGACAATTAATACATTTTTATTAGATTTTTTTTTTTTAATGTCCAAACAAAGATTTTTATTTCTCAAACCTGCAACAATACAACAGAAAAGTAATTTACAATTTCTACATATATATATATATATATTTTTTATTTTTTTTTACTCTGCAGGGGTGAGAATTTGGAAGCATAACGTGACCAAAATGATCTCACTATGCACACATTGCATCCTTTATGATTGTGTGTATTTACCTCAGGTGAACATGAGGATAATTCTCCCAAAGGCTGCTGGGATGCAGAATGTATCCCTCCTGACAATCACATAAACAATTAGGTGACATAAACAGAAAGTGTAATGTTTTATGTGTGTATGACCTGGTGGCTCTTACTGTGGCGATGACGTAGAGACTCCATAAACTGGACACCAGGTAAAACACAAACAGCTGCCCGGATTCATTGAACTTAGTGTTTTTACTCTTCGACAGGTGCAGACGCCGGTTTACTTTCTGAAACAGAGCACACAACAGCCAATAAAATGCATATTAATAAATAACATGGCATGCACATTAACTCTTTCCCTGCCAAACACAATTATTGGGGTTTTGGTATTTTCACTGTTATACGCTAAGGATGCTATTACACATCTCCTGAATGAGTCTAGAATGTGCACAGACCAGGAAGACGCAGAAATGAGCGATCTCATATGCAAGCATATGCATATGAAAAATAATGCGATCATATAAATGAAAACTGCCAAATGTTACAGAGTGATATGTCAATCCAGAAAGTTGTAAAGGCCTGTGCAAGCTTTGGGGATGGAAGCCATCTAATGCATGTTTGCTTTGATAATATTACTGAATATGATCCAGATGAAGTATTTGACAAATGCGACTTTCTCAGCTTTTTGCTCAAAATGTTGCTTTTTTTAAATGGAACCTACCTATATTCTAGTGTTGATAAAAAAAAAAAAAACAATGCTTGAAGCTAGAATAAAACATTTTATTTTTTTATTTTTTTTGGAAAGTAGAGGGTCTGGTCTTTATTTTGATGTATTGCATGTTCAGATATTCATTCAATGAAATATTCTGGGGGCCATGAAATTTTAGTGAAAATCAGCAAAAACGCTGCTGGTGGCCAGACATTTTTTTTCTCAAAAACGAGGAAGGCGTTAAAGAACTTCAGCTGTTGCTTGCAAAAAAATGCACCAATTACATTAAAACTACATTACCCAAAAAGCATTGCAGCACTTACATCTAGCACATACTCCTGCACCACCGCGTGAAGAATGATGGTGATACAAAGATAGAAGAGGACAGTGGCACAGTCTTTCCATCCATAATGATACAGAGTCACCTCTCCATCTGAAACACACACACACACACACGTTAGCTCATGTTACTGATGCATCAGACCGCAGCAGATCTGAGAGACTGTTATGAATGTGTGTGTCTCAAACCTGCGTTCATGGTGCTGATATTATACTGAGGTTGGATGAATAAGATGGCCGTTTTTGCTGTTGTCTGAAAGAGAGAAGAGGGAAATGGGTGTTCACTACATAAAATTCAGCTTTCCTGCACAATGATGATTAAAACACACAGATGTGACCCTTGACACACACACACGGATCACATGATCTATAATAAACTCATGTGCTTTCATACAGTTACAGCTCGAATTAAAGAAAGCATTCTTTCATTCTTAATTTTAAAACACTGAATGTGTATTTTATTCACATTTTATTTAATAGGAAGATGACATTCCAATACAAAGACTTAATAAAATGACAACAAACCTGGTTAACTAAAACCATAAATGTATTTTACTTCAAATAAAATAAATATTTAATTAACTAAAATAAAAAAAAATTATAAAAATTAATAGAAATTATAAAAACAGCAACAATTGAATCAATAAAATTTTAAAATGGATAGAAAAATAAACTAATTTAAAATAAATGTAATACTACTAAAATGAATATGCAGCTAACAGGGAGAAATATAATAATAATAATTAAATAAGTCAAATGCATTATAAAAGTACCAATACTTTGCAATTGGTACTTGCTCTTTATTTACTACACCCCAATGAAATGATTTTATTTAAAATATTTCCCAAAATTGGATCTTGTAGGGAAAAAAAAAAACTGTCTAATAAAATTTTGCCAAAATAATAAATCTGGTGGAAGTGGTGTATTCATGAAGACTGTATAAATACTGATCAGAGGATTGACATGCACTACTGACAATTCATATAAAATAAAAAAATAAAAAAATTGCAAAACAAATCAAATGACTTTCCACTGATTTGTTTCTTAAAAGTCATGAACACAGAACACACACAGCGGCGTTTGAATGAAACACAGATGTTGAGAGCAGCAGGTGTGTGAAACAGCAAGATGTGAAGGGGAAACCCGTCTGAACAGATATGATGCATGCATAAAAATGCATGAAATAAAATGGTTTCATTCATTTTCAACACGCTTGCATGCATTCAACAGGCTAACACGACAAACCTGAGAAGACTGTTGATGTAGAGACTTCAAATGCACATTTTCTGCTTTACATCAAGACAGATCATGATGCATTTGAATATGAAGTGTATTTAAAACGGATTTAAACTGGATTCTTCAGGAATGTCAATCAAACTGAGAGCGCTTGAGAGATTTGACGTGGCACTTCAGCAGAAAACTTAAATAAACCATCATAACACCTGGTGTATGTTTTCATATCTAATAAAATACACATTAAATGCATTAAGAACTTCACGTATCTTCATCATCTTCATACTCAGATATCTGGGCCCAGGTGATGGTGACAATGTTTTCAATAAAGTCGTGAAATATGGATTTATTTGAATGCATTGAATTCAACCTGAGTGATGTTTAATGCATACTTTTAATGTAGATGAAATGCATAAACTACTTTTACAACCAGCCAAGTAACTTAGACGATGATGATGATTTCAAAGGCTTTACACATTCAAATTAAAAGTGAAGTCTTTTAAAGATGCACGTTTCATTTCGATGTAAAAGTCAGAAGACAGAAAGAGAGAGACAAGAAAAAACAACTCTTGAGCTCACCTCAAACATCAGTCCAATCAAAACGAAAATCACCAAACCAAACACAATGTCCGCGTGATTTTGAATGAGAAACTCTTGGCTGAAGAAGGGATAACTCTTGTTTCTCCTGCGAAAAGCCATTTTACAAGCTCCCGACTTTCAGCTGGGCTTTTTTCCTCCAAATCTAAAACTTCCACGAATCACTCCAAACTTCAGCGAGCGGACTGCGCATGCGCGCTTTAGCCACGAACCAAATTTAGCGCGCATGCGCAGTAAGAAGCTACGAAAAATGTAGGAAATCGTATTTCTTTTTTTTTCATAAATGATTTCGCATTCCAAACATAATAATTATGTGATTATTATTACAATTTTATCATGTTTATTGAACAGTAGTGTAACACCATGTAAACTAAACTTAATTTTCACAAAAGTACAAATAAATAAAAGCTAATTAATTTAATATTATTATAATATTATACATTAATTAATAGATTTAATCTTGTAAAATTCACAGCAACAATTTTTACTCTTTAGCCACAATCGTAAAGGACTATGATTGGTTGATCCTGACCAGCGCTGAGAAAAGTAACGACTGTGTGTTAATCATTTACAACTGAATAATGACAATGCAAACCTTTAATAGCCACGTATTAAATTGTAGACCTAACTTGTCAGAGTTAATCCATACGTATTTCACTACCATTCCACAAAATATCGTGTCTGTATACTGTAGATTGTAACATAAATCATAGTTCAGTGCCTTCCTTTTGCTGTTTAATCTGATACTTCATTCTATTACTCATACTTTCTATTACTCATTGCAATTTTATTTATGATGGCTATTTTTTTTTCTGTGCACAGCAGAGATAAAAATGAGCTTGATGACATTTCACAAGTGGAGACATATGAGAGACATATTAAAAGAAGTTCATAATTCATGTGTAATTAATTTAATGAGTAGCTATGGAATTCACCAGAAGCGCAAACAATCCGCATCCAGGAAACTTTCATTCACATTATCTGCAAACCTCTATAATCTTATGGCTGAATTTGCATTGAAATTATTGCAAATATTGGCCTGTTAGGGTGACACAACCCTGCTGTTTGAGCACTGACATCCTGCAGAATAATGCATGCAAATAATAGCAGTTATTAGATAGTATACACACTCTCAAAATGCCTTCATGAAAAACAATGGAAAACACACACACACACACACACACACACACAGTGAGCACTTCAAACAGTGAAAAACCACTCCAGTGGATATTCAGTAAAATACCCCTGAAACATAGTATGACCCTTGAGCTCCTGTCCAAGGGAAATGCATCAAATATATCTTTATTATTATAATTTTTTTTTGAGATATCATTAGTACAGAATTGTAAAGATGAGCTCAAACCATGCATCAGCTTCATAAATATTTGATAAATTCATGAACAAATCAATGCATAATAAAACAAAATATCATTTATATATATAAACTTAAATTTATATGAAATAAAAAATCATTTAAATAAATAAATAAACATTTAAAATTAGGGTGCAATTGTAACACTTTAAATACCCCAAATGACCAGGGGAAATAATTCATATTACCGTAGGGTTAAGGTTGCTTTCTGAAACCTGAAAAATACAAAAATATGAAAAAACAAACCTGACCTATCCTTTGAAAGGCAAAACCAAAGATTTGAGGATAAGACAAAGCGAGAAATATCGATGCAAATTACTGAAGTACCAGCAGAAAAGTTCAGAGAGGAAGGATATGCAAGGATATGTAATCTGCCATTACAAAACCCTTATTAATTATATGGTAATCTACATATTCAGAGTCTGATCATGTTCTAAAGTGAGTTTATTTTTGTCTGTATCAGGCACTGTATGCCAAAGACTGATAATCCAGACCTAAATGACTAAACGTAAATGTAAATGCAATTGCTTGTTTTTTTCATGAATGTATTTTACAACAATACAAAGAGCAATGTGTACCAATTTACCAGATTTAGTCCTACACTTATTCACATTTATTTGAAAATACAAATGTTTCACTAGGTTTTATAAAATTAATGTGCACCCATGATTTTTCTAGAGTATCTTTTGCTGCTGAATTATCCACTAACCTAATTTATAATAGTATTTTTGTCATAGATTATGATTATATATATTTTTTAATTTGTTAATTTTCATTAAAATGAAGTTACCTAGGCTATATGTAGATTGTGTTTAACACACAAAAGAGTGACGATCAGGTCAACACAGAGAAGTATAGAAATTCTAGGCTACATTGATTAAAAAAAACTGCGCTGGTATCGGATCGGTATCGGCAGATACTCAGAATTTTCGGTATCGGATCGGATCGGTTCTGAAAAAATGGTATCGTTGCATCCCTAATTATTTTATTATTTTTATATCAAAGTTTGGAGTCTGTACAATTTTGGAGTTAGTACTAAGTATACTGTTATTCAGCAAGAACACATTAAATTGATCAAAAGTAAGAGTAAATAGCGCTTAAAAAACATTTGCCAATATCTTAGAAACCGTTACTCCGATTGACACAAAACCATCGTAGGAAATTCGGAAACATAGCCTGCCGGCTAGATGCTAATACCCAATTGCCAAAATTTTGATAGTAAGTGGCACAAAAATGCAAACAAAGTGGACAGTCAGTCATTTTTTCTTATCTCGTATATAAAAATGTCTATAAATCCAAAACTAAATGAGATATTTTCACCAAAATTGACACACATATGTATAGACACACTCTAAGGACACATAAAAAATTTGTGGGATTTTACCACTTGGTGGCGCTATAATTGAACAAAACATGAAATTGCCATTGACTACAATGGAGTATTTTGATATAAAATGCTATATTTTATGAATGCATTGGTATACCATTACGGAACTTTGAACATACCATTGAGACCATGACCTGAAAGTACTCAAAAAGTTTAGAGAGAGTGCCACCTTGTGGTCAAAAGTTATAATAATTTTCAATAAATGCTAATAGCTTTCTGTGAATTTTGCCTATTGTAATGAGACTGGTATTAATAGATTCCTTGGGTCATGCTGAGAACAGTGATACCAATGTTGCCATGGTCAGCCAAACTTCCAGTCAGTCGTTTTGATTTTCTTTAAAAACCTACTTTTTCGAACTCCTCCTAGACCATTGGTCCGATTTTCACCAAATTTGACTCAGATCATCTTCAGACCATGCTGGTGAAAAGTTATGGATTTTGTGATTTTGTGACACCAAACTTTGTGTGTACTATTGTCACCTCACACAGAACACACCACATTGGTCTGATAATAGCGCCACCTATCGATCAAACGTGATAAGCCATTAAATCATATTACTAGAGGTTTATATATGATTTTTCAGCCGTTTTGACTAAAATAATCCTACCTCAGTTAATAATTTCTGCAGTTGGTCTGATGCTCCATGCTATGCTTAGCTCCTCATTTTGCTGCTGAAGTGCTTGGCCCCGTAATTTCTGCTTGCAGCTATACTTTATTTAGTACTTTTATCAATATAAAGTTAACTTTACATATTAGAAATCACTCTTTCAGAGACAGAAATATTTTTTATGTAATATAATAATATAGTTTCAAAGGTCTTGCTGAATAGATCCAAACAACTGCATAACAAAAAATATGAAAGGGTAATAATTTTTAAGAAAATATTTATTTTTATTTAAACATTACCGTTTAAAAGTGAGTTTTTTTTTAAGAACACAAAGACACATTAATTTGATCAAAAGTGACAGTAAAGATATTTATAATGTTACAAATGACTTTCAAATAAATGCAGTCCCTTGAATTATCTATTTATCAAAGAATACAAAAAAAAAATATTATGGTTTCCACAAAAATATTAAGCAGAAAAACACTGATAATAACAAGAAATGTTTTTGAGCCGCAAATCAGCATGTTAGAATGACTTCTGAAGGATCATACCAATTTATTAATATAAAATAGCATTTTTACTTGTGTGTCCTACCAGTTATTTTACACACATAAAGATTTACCAAGTTCAATACATCCTTTGTTTTCTATTAAATAAAAGTATTTTCCCCAAACACATTTTCTGTGCAAATTAACAATGAAAATGGTCATAAATATACACTCTTTTTTTTATGGGTGTCTTCGTTATTTTTCATAATTTGACACTTTAACAAGCCATTAGTTGATGTTAGTATATGGGTAGTTATGTACAGTAACTAACAGCATTGTTTTGAGCTTCTGTTCTGTGTCTCTTTACAGGTAACATTATGTTTGGAGTTTCTTTTGAGTCCATATATGTGAAATTATGTAAATAAATAATAAAACAACTAAAAATAATTGTTTGTTGTATTGGTGGTGTAAAGGACTAAGGAGGACACTCTCACATTGTTAATGTGTTATTGTGTCAACTCATTATTAACTACCCATATACTAACATCAACTAATGGTTTGTTAAAGTTGATTTTAACATGACTTTACTTGAGAGGGCCCAATCATAATGAATTCACTGTTAACTACTTGCTGAACTCAGCTCATGATTTATGTTGTGCTTTCTATCAAACACACATGTAGCCCGGTTAAGAGATGCTGTGTGGATCTTCATGGAGGAACAGGATCATCACGGCTGGGTCTGGATGGACAGTGAACTCTTTCCAGTTTGAGCATTTCTTTAGGAATTGTTCTATGTTCTTTGTGGGTGTATAAGTCACAATAGGGTGAGTTTAAAGGGAAAGAGAAGAACATAAAACAGACAAGATCAGTCAATAGTGCATTTAATATTTTCTACACCTGATGAGGAGGATCAACTAATCCATTGAAACCCAATAATATTTATGACAAAGCTGAAGATGTCAAATTATGCTAGTATTAAATTATTTAAATTAATTTCAAAGTCAGAGTATTTCTTATTCCTTCTTAAAGAGGCTGTTTGATTTAGTTTATCCATAAATGTTAATTAATGCATTAACTACCAAACATGTACTAACATGTAGGTAAGGCTGCCGTTATTCATCAATCCATATGACTCCAGTTGTAGTTAAGGATAGTTCATAATTAGTTAACTCCTTTAATAATCATTAGTATGTGATGAGTTAACTATTAATTTAGCCATTACATGATTATTCATGTAATAATAATAATATATAATAAACTTTATTTATATAGCACTTTTCATACATTTTTATGTAGCTCAAAGTGCTTTACAAAAAAATAAAAAAAATACAAAAAAAAGTAAAAGCAAAAAATACAAATTTAAAAATGACAGCAATTTAAAAACAAAATCAAAATCGGCACCACCCTAACTATAAGCCAGAGTATAAAAATGTGTCTTTAACTGCTTTTTAAAAATATTAAGGGAGGAGGCCTGACGAATATTTATAGGCAGCTTGTTCCAAATCGTAGGAGCATAAAAACAAAAGGCTGCTTGTCCATATTTCTTATATTTTGCCATTGGGATGTTTAACAAGGTAGAGCCTGATGATCTTAAGAGTCTATTTGGAATATACTCGGTTAGACACTCTGAAATATATGAAGGTGCTTGTCCATTTAAAGCTTTACAAACTAATAAAAGTACTTTATAATCAATTCTAAAAGAGACTGGTAACCAGTGTAGATCTGCTAAAATAGGCGTTATATGTTCAAATCTTCTAGCGTGAGTAACAACTCTTGCAGCTGCGTTTTGAACAAGCTGTAATCTTTCAATTGTTTTTTTAGGCAGTCCTATGAGGAGTGCATTACAATAATCTAAACGTGAGAAAATAAATGCATGAGTCAGCTTCTTAGCATCTTCAAGATTAATAAATGGTCTTACACGAGCTATATTTCTGAGGTGAAAGAAGGCAGTTTTCACAACATTATCAACGTGTGCCTTGAATGTAAGCTCAGAATCAAAAATAACTCCTAAATTTTTAACCTCAGTTTTAGTCTGTAGTGCCAGATTTCCCAGACTATTAAGAACCTTTTTTCTTTGTAGTTCATTACCAACAAGGAGAATTTCACTCTTGTCTTCATTCAATTTCAGAAAATTTCTATTCATCCAGCTAACAATGCTTGCTTGACAATTCACCAATTTATTTACCGCACCGGGATCCTCTGGCCCTACATATATGTATAACTGGGTATCATCAGCATAGCTATGGAAACAGACTCCGTGCTCTGCAATAATTTTACCCAATGGCAACATATATAAAGAAAACAACAGGGGGCCAAGTACAGAACCTTGTGGTACACCAAAATGAATATCATGTACTCCTGATACATGGTCCCCTATGCTAATAAAGTACTTCCTTCCCTTTAAATATGTCTTAAACCAATTTAAAACAGTCCCTGTTAAACCAATATATTCCTTAAGACGATTTAGAAGTATATCATGGTCAACTGTATCAAACGCAGCACTTAAATCAAGGAGTACAAGTATAGAAATATTATTTATATCCATAGAGATTCTCAGGTCATTTACAACTTTCACTAAAGCAGTTTCAGTGCTGTGCCCTTGTCTAAAACCCGACTGAAACTTTTCATAGATATTGTTTCCCATAAGGAAGTCATTTATCTGTTTAAAAACTGCTTTTTCTAAAATTTTGCTCATGAAAGATAGATTGGAGATGGGTCTATAGTTACTAAGAATTGAACTATCCAAGTTGTGCTTCTTAAGTTGGGGTTTAACAATTGCTGTTTTAAGTGTTTCAGGGAAAACACCTGTTGCTAATGAAAGATTTACAGTATCGAGAACCGTTAAAAATATATTTTCAATAACTTCTTTAAAAAAAGAAGTAGGAATAGGATCAAGAACACATGTGGCATTACCTAAACAACTTAATATTTTATTTAACTCAACTTTGTTTATTTTATTAAAAGAGTTCATTGTATATTGAGAGCTAAAAGGTAACCCTTATTGTAAAGTGTTACCAATTATATTTTATACAAAAAAATATATATATATATTTATTAAAGTCTATTGAAATGTACCATGGTTTTGTGTGTGTGTTACTGTGACCTGGATGTTTATAACACACACACACACACACACACACACACACACACACACACACACACACGCACACACACACACACACACACAATAGTGTTTAAAAAAAAAACCCACATAAGTATTGAAATGTGTTATAGTCTATTTAATGGTTGATTAAATAGCTAAATATTCTGAAAAACAGTAAGAATTATTAAACAAAAAATCATGAAACAGCACAAATGGAAAAAGCATCAAAACAAAACTATTAAACCACTCTTTTAGTTATTAATAAATTATGTACAATTATAACTTATAAAACACATGCCAGCTTTCAGCTATTTGACATTTATGAAAATACTCTTGCCCTGAGACTAGAGTTTCTGTTCAAATCTAACTTCAACAGCTGATTCCTGTCTGAATGCTTGTTTGCTTGGATTTACTGTGCTCAGTTGTTAATATACACATATCATAATACACAAAAATGATGGTATTGGATAAAAACAAAAATAAAACCCAGTGTGACAACTAGCCCCAATCTCCCCTTAAAACTACATAACATGTCTTTTGCCAGTAGTTTATTAATAACAAATAAAACCAATGTGCAACATTTAGCATAAAACATATATCAGCACAAACTATCATTCAAAAGTTTTGGGTCAGTATGATTTTTAAGTCTTTAAACTCACAGAGGCATTTATTTGATCAGAAATACAATAAAAACAGCAATATTGTGAAATATTATTGCAATTTAAAATAACTGTTTTCTGTTTGAATATATTATAAAATAAAATGTATTGCTGTGATCAAAGCTGAATTTTCAGCATCATTACTTCAGTCTTCAGTGTCACATGATTATTCTAATATGCTGATTTACTGCTCAAGAAACATTTCTGAATAGGCAGTTGTGGCCTAATGGATAGAGAGTTGGACTTGTAATCCGAAGGTCATGGGTTCGAGTCTCAGGTCTGGCAGGGATTGTAGGTGGGGTGAATAACCAACACTCTCTCTGCCCTCAATACCACGACTGAGTGCTCCCTGGGTGCCGCAGCATTGGGTGCCCACTGCTCCGGGTGTATGTTCACTACTGTGTGTACACTTGGATGGGTTAAATGCAGAGCACAAATTCTGAGTATGGGTTGCCACACACCACTTCCCCTTTATTTGAAATATTTATTTTTGTTACATTATTTTTAGATAAATTGAATGCATCCTTGCTGAGTAAAAGTGTTAATTTAATTCAAAAATAACATATCAGACAAATCATGATCACCTTCTTCCTGTCTAATGGAAACCTCTGGAGAGAGAGCTGGATGAATCAGGTATTATTGTTTGGGCCTGCGCTGCTCCCTGCTGGACGACAGGTGGAGCTGCAACCGCCCAGATCACCTGACACATCTTCTTTGTAGACTCCGTCTCCATGCCGGCCTCAAGCTTCGCTGCACCTTCACTCAGATCAAACCTCTGGATCTCGTCATTGGCTCGGCACAGCTGAGAGGCGGAGCCTGTGAGGCTGGAGGCGGGGCAGAACTGGTGCAGGTGGATCTGCAGGCTGCTCAGGTGTGTGTAGCTGCGAGAGCAGTGCGGGCAGCGGTGTGAGCGTGGGGCGGCGTGCAGGCGTCTGTGCAGCCGCAGGTGTATGTGCTGGGTGAAGCTGGCGGGGCACTGCTTGCAGACGTACGGCCGTTCGCCCGAGTGCAGCCGCAGGTGAGTCTTCAGGTTACTGCAGCTGCTGAAGCGCCTGTTACACACCTGCACACGAGACACATCATATGAGCACAGGAGATCTCCATTGACTCTTCTAGAGAGCAGTGAGATATTCCTCTGTGTGTTCTTACATGGCATTCATGTGGTTTCTCTCCCGTATGAACCTGGATGTGCTTTTGAAGGTGAGCCAGCTGGGAAAAGTTCCTCCTGCAGATATTGCACTTGTATGGTTTCTCACCGCTGTGAACCCTCAGGTGCACCTGGAGAACAGAGAGCCGAGAACCGAGAGAGATTTAGTTCAAAATAAATAAGTACATTTTAAATTCATGCACTGCCATTCAAAAAGAAATGTATATATATGTGACCCTGGAGCATAAAACCAGTCTTAAGTCACTGGGGTATATTTGTAGCAATAGCCAACAATACATTGTATGAGTCAAAATTATTGATTTTTCTTTTATGCCAAAAATCATTAGGATATTAAGTAAAGATCATGTTCCATTATGATATTTTGTAAATTTCCTACTGTAAATATATTAAAACTTAATTTTTGATTAGTAATATGCATTGCTAAGAACTTCATTTGGACAACTTTAAAGGCGATTTTCTCAATATTTAGATTTTTTTGCTCCCTCAGATTCCAGATTTTCAAATAGTTGCACCTCGGCCAAATATTGTCCGATCCTAACAAACCATACATCAATGGAAAGATTATTTATTCAGCTGTCATATGATGTATAAATCTAAATTTCAGAAAATTGACCCTTATGACTGGTTTTGTGGTCCAGGGTCACATATTTATTTTTAATTAGCAAGGACATATTAAGTTGTTCAAAATGACAATAAAGACATTCATAATGTTACAAAAGATTTACTGCTTTTCCTTTGAACTTATTACTCAAAATCCTGAAAAAAGTATTTGTTTCCATTAATAATAATAAAATTAATAAATGAAAACTAAGTAGCACATATTTTTGAACATTGATAATAATAAGAAATGTTTCTTAAGCAGCAAATCTACTATATTAGAATGATTTCTGAAGGATCATGTGACACTGAAGACTGGAGCAATGATGCTGAAAACTCAGCTTTGCATCACTGGAATAAATTACATTTTACAGTACATTAAAATATAAAGCAGCTATTTTAAATTGTAATAATATTTCACAATATTTCTGTTTTTACAGCATTTTTGATCAACTAAATGCAGCCTTACAACTTCTTTCAAAAACATTTTCAAAAGCTTTTTTGTTATATTATCATTTTTATTTTATGTATAATTGATGTAGTATAATAGTTTTTAACATTTTTAATTACGTTTTTAATATTTTACATTTTCAATTTTGTTACAGTTTTACTAATTTTGTTGTTCATTTATTTTTAGATTAAAAAATATTTAAGTTTTAGTTTTAGTTATTTTTTTAGTACTTAAAATTGAACTAAAATGAAATGAGGACTGATGCCTTGGCAACTATTGGAAATAAAAAACAAAAAATTATTGTAAGATTTTTACATTTTATTTAAGATAATTATTTATTTTGTAATAAGTATGAAAAATGTTTTTTTATGGTTTTAGTTTTAGTTCATTATAATAACCCTGATATATATATTTTTAATACCTTTTCAACCAGTTTTAATAAAAAATAAAATGTGAGATAAAATAATAAAATTCCTTATATATCATTATCTCGGACATTCTTCACTGAAACACTAAAACTACAATTAATAAATCAGAGATCCATAAAAGATAACGACCCATGTACCTTCAGATTGGACAGTTGGCCGAAGTTCTTTCCGCACTCGTTACACTTATACTGGATCTTTCCATTCTGTCTCTGTAATGGATACGGTAAAGCCTTGTAACCTACAATCTGTCGCTTTTGGCCAGCCTGAGACTCTGTGTCGTGACGGGCGGAGGCGGAGCCACCTGAGGAAGCCACGCCCATCTCAGGTGAGTCTCTCTGGACTGTGATGTCATCAGCACTGGACACTTCAGCCGGAGATGGATCGGTTGCTTCACTATTGCCTTTAGGATTAATTTCTCTCTTTGCAGTGTCTGTCACTTTAATTTTGGGGTCGCCTCTATTGGTCAACGCTAATGAAAGATGATTCTCATTGGATGTTGGATGCAAGAGAGGTGGATACATGTGGATTGGTGGAATATTATGGGACATGTGTGGTGTTGTTCGGCCAAATCCCACTGGCTGATGTGACGGCATGTATTTAATAACAGGCCATATATACATTGGCATAGAGGATTGTGGGATAGCAGAGGTGTATACATGCTTTCCTACACTAGATGCTATTTTCAAGTTTAAAGAGACATCAGAGATGGCATTAGTCATTAAAAATGGAGGTAATTTTGGATTCTGCAGGTCCCTGGTCACTTTTTCCCCATATTTCGTTTGTGTGTTGGAGTTAAACGGTTTGTTTGGAGGAGTTTCTGGGTGATGATCAGTCCAGCCATTCAGATCCAGGATTTCAGTGACCGTGTGACCTCGCTTTCTCCTCCTCACTTGATCTTTACCCTGAGAATGAGCTGAAGCAGGAAAACACACAAAATATTCACAAAACATTTGAGTGAATTGTTAAAATAGAAGAAACATCTTTAAGGCAAGATGACCTAGCTGAACAGGCTAAAAAACTGATATATCTTCAGTTGATTGATTAAATTAAGAATTGCAATTTTTTATTATTATTATCAAGTTTTCAAAAATGTTATGTTTAAATATGCAAATTATGCGTTATCTAATTAAATATGCACTAATTTGTATTATATATTTACAGAAATGTGTCAGGTTCAAAATTCTTGTTTCATTTTGTCGACTTATTAGAGTCAAAGGTTTTATAGAGGGGATTTTGGATTTCTCTTCTTATCACTCTATAAATCAGAAAATACTGTCAATGGCCAGAAAACAAATTACCATGTTTTCAGGAATAAAAAGTTCGAAACCTGGTGAAATATATATATATGAACAAAACCTTCACGATATAGATAGGAATAAGTCTATAAACTGTTTATGTGAGTGCTACTGAAGTGAAGATGTCTGACTCATTGCAGGAAGAAAAGTCATTTTGAGAAAACCGGCTTTAAAGATATGTGTTGTTTTTGAAATCTACGGATGCAGATTGATAAAGTGCAATAAAATCAACTCTTAAATGTGTATTTTTGATGTTTTCTTCCACACTAGCCCGAAAGACGACATGCTATGGAAGCAAAATAACACAAAATCTAATAATAAAAGATCATCACAGTCTTGCAATGAAATTAAAAGTGTCAAATTTTGTAAATTAAGCTAATTTGAATCTTAGAAGCTGTAATGAAACAGCAAAATATACAGGTATTACTAAAAAAATAAATGCATTCATTTATTTTGTATTTTTTACATTTCAAATCATTCCAGGTGTATGGCTCAGAAAAGCATGAAATTGATGTGGCTGTCACTCACAGTGTGTGGGAAGTGGCTGTTTTAGACAGGCAGTTCTGAGGCTGGTGCTCATTGGCTGCCTGTGTTCTAGGCTCCGCCCCACCAGCAGCTCCTCCCCTGGCATTAGAACCTTCATGGCATAGAAGTAAATCTGCATTCCAATTTGGAATGCGGCAAGATTCTGTTGCCAAGGAGACGGGGCATAGTTTACAAAGCGCATCCAGTTGCTGCCACTCTCATCCTCACAAGACAGGAAGTGATGCAATCGCCCCTCTGAGAAGATCTTTGTAAGAGAATAAAAACAGAATCAGAATCATTTTTTTTTTACCTTGTTTTAATCTTCCATCAGTGTCAGTATGAGCAATAGCAATAGTTATGCTCAGCAAGCTCTAATAAGCATCCTGTCGAGTTTAGGAAATGAAACCGCATTAGATTAGTGTTTTGTTCTCAGATTTAAAGTGCACATCTGTTTGTGCGAGCGATGTGTGAAAGTGAGAGTTTGTGGTTTAGTTGCAGTCTTTTAGAACAGCTCGACTGTTTGACCTTACAACACCTGTTTCTCTCTCTCTCTCTTTCATTTTTCAGTTTAAATCTTCCAGTCTAATATTGAACTTTGCGTTTGATGTGGTCATACAGAGAGAGCAAATTCATTTCCATTTAAAGTAATATTTACCCCTCTTTTTTTTTTACATTTATGAGTGCATAATTTAGTATATAAAACATACTACATGATGTCACTACTGTTCAAAAGTTTCAGGTCATATTTTATGCTCACAGAGGCAGTAATATTGTGATATATTATTGCAATTTAAAACTGTTTTCTATTTGAAAATGTTTTAAAATATAATTTATTGCTGTGATGCAAAGCTGAATTTTCAGCATCATAACTCCAGTCTTTAATGTCACATGATCCTTCAGAAATCATTCAAATATGCTGATTTGCTGCTCAAGAAACATTTCTGATTATTATCAGTGTTGTAAACAGTTGTGCTGCTTCATAGTTTTGTGTAAATCAGGATACTTTGATGAATGTAAAGTTGAAAATGCATTTATTTAAAATAGAAATATTTGGTAACATTATACATGTATTTACTCTCACTTTTTATCAATTTAATGCATCCTTGCTGAATAAAAGTATTAATTTCTTTAAAAAACAACAACTACTGACTCCAAACTTTTAAATGATAGTGTAAATTCTCAGTCTAAATAAGTATTTATTGCATATTTCCTATTGTATACACCTGTAAAAATAACATTTTTGATTGTATAAGTCAAATCTATAATATTAGGGTATGAATTTAGAGTCCATTTCCTCGCCCACAAATTTCAAACCCTGAGAAAATGAACTTATACATCAGAAATATTTGTGTGTGTGTGTGTGTGCTCTCCTGTCAGCCACTTCCTTGCTGAGTCAGTGAGTGAGACACGAGTGTGTAGCTTTACTGGCACATGTAAGCGAGGAGCAGTGCGTCAGAGAAACCCAACATGAGCACACACCCCTGTAGCATGACTGGTAAATATGAACCCCAATGACTCAGAATGGTTTTCGATCTCTCTCTCTCTCACACACACACATGCACAAACACGCTTCTTATCTTTCTCACATCTGCTGACATACCATCCAGATGTGTTTTCCGTGGATGTTTGCAGGCAAATGTTTAGGGTGAAGATGTTCTCCGAGCAGCGGGCCGAAGTGGGTCCCTGCAGGAATGACCTCTGTGGTGAAAACACCCAGCACCTTCTGATGACACAGCATTAGAAAAAAAAACAGATAGCCTCTTTATATGTAAAAAAATTGCTTTGTGAACACTTTGAAATATGAAGCAATTTTGTGCATGAGCATATAAGTGTAACTTTTAACGAATTTATTTTTAGTGGATGTTTGAAGTCAGCTCACCTCAGGTTCCCACATTAATCTTAGCAGAGTAGTTCATCACATTACTACACAGTGTATCTGTAGTTTTATCTTTTTTAAATCCATCAAACACTATTTGTGAAATATATTATGATTGAAAATTTAGTCATTTAGTTTTGTGTTTTTGCCATATACACACACACTATACACAATATAGTGTATATATTTTATATTCAAAATAAATAAAAATTTGAAATGTTGCCTAAGTGTATTTTACATTTACTGTATGTCAAGTAACACTTTTTTTATTTAACCATAATAACCCTTTAATTTTTAAGTGTGATTTAAGTGTCCAAATAGGTTTTTGTGCCACTGTACATGTATACATGTTTGTACCTGATTTTGATATGCAAATCTGAGGTTTCTGGGTAATGATGTCTGGGCTATGGTTTCCTTCCACCCATCAAAGTCTGGCTCACACCGATCTTTAACATGTTGATTGTGTCTCACATCCACCTTCTGCTTCTCAGTTTGTGCAGCGATGCTCTCGTTTGCTGTGGTCGTGTGTGTTTTTGATGGCATAATCAAACCGAGATTACACCTGTGAGTGAAAGAAAATGATACACATGATGATCAATGTAAGATAAAACATTCTGTATTTCCTATGCAGTTATGTAGTGGCTGCTACTTGATTTAATGGAATAGTTCACAAAAAAAAGGCCATCTAATATGTAGATGAGTTTGTTTCTTCATGGGAACAGATTTGGAGAAATTTTGCATTATATCACTTGCACATCAATGGATGCTCTGCAGTGAATGGGTGCCGTCAGAATGAGAGTCCAAACAGCTGATAAAAACACCACGAAATCCACACCACTCCAGTCCATCAGTTAATGTCTTGGGAAGCAAAAATCTGCATGTGTGTTTCAAACAAATCCATCATAAAGACGTTTCTAACTTTAAACCATTGCTTCTGGCTTAAACGCTTCCCTCAGTGGAAAAAACTCTTCATCAAAATGCACCACAATATGTTAAGAAGTGTTTTGGCTGCAGTGCTTGATCTGTGCATATTTCTCTACTGATTCAGATGAGATTACTATTTGACTGAAGGAAGCATTATTATTGATTATGGATTTATATTTTTGCTAGAAGCAACATTTTGTAGTTAAACATCTTAATATTGGATTTGTTTATTACAAACATGCAGCTTATCGCTTCAAAAGATGTTGATGGACTGGAGGTGTGTGGAGCTTTTTTTTTAATCAGTTGTTTGTACTCTCATTCTGACGGCACCCATTCACTGCAGAGGATCCGTTGGTGGGCAAGTGATATAATGCTACATTTCTCCATATATATTCTGATGAAGAAACAAACTAATCTTATATGGCCTGAGGAGGAATACATTTTCAGCAATTTTTTTATTTTTGGGTGGACTATTCCAACTGAGGAATCAATTGACAAAATGAGCAACTGAAAGGAAAAACACAAACGAGATCTCTTTAGCAAAATGAAATCAAATGCATATTTTTCAACACCTCAAACTTTACTAACATTTGCAATCAAAAGCAGAAAAACACAAGCTCATTTGCATTCATTTTATGGCTCTATACTTTTATTGTACCCTATGTCACCAGTTGTTTTATTTGTATATTTTATTCTCCTAAGGAGTTTTACAGGCATCTGAGACAAAGTTGATAATTATATGAAACCTTAGCTACAAATGAGAAACTACTGAGCAATCTAATAAATGCAATGATTCTTATTGATCTTTTTTTTATTGGAGTAAGACCAAAAGCACATGTTTGACAGGTCCACGACTTGTCAGACTGATGTGGGAATTCAAAGTAACAAAGCACTAAAAATGAAACTTAACACCAGAGCAGTTTTCGCTCACGCACAGAGCTGCGACCACAACACACACTCAACATATGACCTGAAGAGGTTTGCATCAGCCTGAGCTTCAGCTGATTCACACACACCATACCATACAGACCAAATGCATGTTCAAATAGAGTAAAAAGCACTTACTCTGGCTTATGTTCAGTCAGTGTGAGCTTCTGTCCAGCCGTCTGTAGGAGGACGTTGCAGTCAAGCTCTCCGTCTCGGTTTCTCTTGAATGTGTAGAAACTTGCGTTTTCATTCAGACATCATTTGAAGACAAACTCCACCCTGATGTCTTCCTCCACCCCTCTGACTCTTTCTCTTTTTCTCTATTTGAATGTGCACTTCGCAGAGCCTCACATGACAGCTCAGAAATGTCAGTTTTGATATCTGTTCATATAATCGATGCTGAATAATAAAAAAAAACTCACATCATTTAATTGTATTAATTCAGCTGATACTTTCAAATGAAACAAAACCAGGATCCTGTATTGGCAGTTATGTAAAGTTTTTTCTGTTTATTTTCTGATGAAGGAGACACATAAACTGAATTAACTTTTGTAAGCAGATTTACAGTCATGGCCAAAAATATCGGCACCCTTGGTAAATATGATCAAAGAAGGCTGTGAAAATTAATCTGCATTGTTAATCCTTTTGATCTTTTATTTAAAAAAAATCACAAAAATCTAACCTTTCATTGGATAATAAGAATTTAAAATGGGGGGAAATATCATTATGAAATAAATGTTTTTCTCTAATACACATTGGTCACAATTAACGGCACCCTTTTATTCAATATTTTTTGAAACCTCCATTTGCCAGTTTAACAGCTCTAAATTTTCTCCTATAATGCCTGATGAGGTTAGAGAACACCTGACAAGAGATCAGAGACCATTCCTTCATCCAGAATCACTCCAGATCCTTCAGATGCACAGCTCCATGACGGTGGTGCTTCTCTTCAGTTCACCTCACTCATTTTCTACAGGGTTCAGGTCAGAGGACTGGAATGGACCCATTTTTGTGTTGTTTTTGAGAGTTGTGTTTGGATTATTGTACGCTTGGAAGATCCAAACATGGCCCATTATAAGATTTTTTATATGTGTGTGATTTTTTATCTGTTGGTATTTGATAGAATCCATGATGCCATGTGTCTAAACAAGATGTCCAGGACCTCCAGCAGAAATATAGACCCACAACATCAAAAATACAGCAGTATATTTCATTGTACACATGGGGTACTTTTTTATCTCTGTGTTCACCAAACCCATCTTTGAGTGTTTGCTGCTAAAAAGCTCATTTTTTAGTTTCATCTGACCATAGAAGCCAGTCCCATTTGAAGTTCCAGTCGTGTCTGATAACTGAATATGCTGGAGTTTGTTTATGGATGAGCTTGGAGAATTTTTCTTGAAACCCTCCCAAACAACATGAGGTGATGTAGGTGCTGTTTGACAATTTTTTTAAAGGTTTTCTGACCCCGAGACTCAACTATTTTCATCAATTCTCCAGCTGTGGTCCTTGGAGACTCTTTAGCCACTCAAACTCTCCTTCTCACCGTGCATTAGGACGATATAGACACACGTCCTCTTCCAGGCAGTTTCGTAACATTTTATGTTGATTGTAAATTCTTAATTATTGCCCTGATGGTGGAAATGCTCTAGCTCTTTCTTAAAGCCACTTCACTAATTTGTGAAGCTCAATTATCTTTTGCCGCCCATCAGAAATATATTCTTTGGTTTTTTCTCATTGTGATGGATGATTAAGGGAATTTGGGCTTTGTTTTCCCTCCTATTTATATTTCTGTGAAACAGGAAGCCATGACTGGATAATTTCATGTTCATAATCACCCTGGAGTGCTCAAAATTGTGAATATGAATGGGAATATACTTCAGAGATATTTTACTCATAAGAATTTCTAGGGGTGCCAATAATTGTGTCCAACGTGTATTTGAGAAAAAACATTTATTTCATAATGATATTTCCCCCCATTTTAAATTCTTATTATCCAATGAAAGATTAGATTTTTGTGATTTTTTTTAAATAAAAGATCAAAAGGATTAACAATGCAGATTAATTTTCACAGACTTCTTTGATCATATTTACCAAGGGTGCTGATGTGGTTGGCCACGACTGTACATTATTCTGATATTTTCTATTTCATTTCTGTTTTTGCAAGAATAAAATATTTTAAGTACACAAATACGGCTTAAAAATAAATGAATACGAACAAACGCATGCATGAATGGATTGATGGATAAATAAATAAATAATTAAATGATAGTGAGATATAAATAAATAATAAAAAAGAGGTCATTTACTCACCTTAATGAGAAGGATGAGGGGATGGTGGTTGTCAAGCTCCAAACAGCACATAAAAGTACCATAAAAGAAGCAGATTACATTTCTTGTGCGTTATTTCAAGTGCTTCGAATTAATTAGCATTTTTCACGTGACAAACAGACTAGTATTTATGTCGTATTCACTCAAAATCTTGCCCCCGCGGCGTCTCTTGATTATACAGGCTCTGCACAGTGAACTCCATAAAAGTAGGCCTAACGTTACATAAAAGAGAAAATATTGCGCAAAAAATAAACTGAATAAAATTAAAATGCAATAAAATCTAATTATAGGCCTATAGATTAAAATACACATAATTAACAAGATATTAATCACCACTTACAGTGCAGTCAGTGAAGGACTGGCTTATTAATATTCAGAAAGAACGTCGCAGAAGCTAATTAATATTCATGATGCGTGATCAGGGCCCGGCGTGTTATTGAGTGAACAGCAGAGGGCGCTGCGCGGATTCCAGCGCTCTTTCCAGCAGCGCGTTTGTCTTTGTTCGGGGTCTTTGACTGTTGATTCCGGACATTGTGCTGCGGCTCTCAAACACACTGAACTCCCAAACACTCGTTTATTTTATCATAACATTATTTCATCTGTTCAACAGCTCGCAAGATCTCTGAATAATGGCTTTCCAGTATCCAAACGCTTATAAGGACGAGTCAGTGGTGAGTGACAGAATAACTGAATAATAGAGAGAAAAAGGACATGAATGAATAGATGGAAGGATGAATGAGAGCAGATAGATGAAGGAAGAAATAAGTGAACAGATGAATATATGAATGAATGGCAGAAAGAATGAATGAAAGTGTTTTATATACACTCACACTCTCATACACACACACACACACACACACATGTTGGTTTTTGTGGTTTATGGGGACTCTCCATAGGCGTAATGGTTTTTATACTGAACAAACTGTGTGTGCTATTGCCCTACACCAACCCTACACCTAAACTTAGCCCTCACAGGAGACTTTGTGCATTTTTAGATTTTCAAAAAAACACCATTTAGTATGTTTTTTAAGCCTTTTGAGTTACGGGGACATAGGCAGTGTCCTCATAAACCACCTTCATATTGTAATACCTCTGTCATACCCATGTTATTATACAAATTTGTGTCCTCATAAACCACATAAACATGCACACACACACACACACACACACACACTCACTCACTCACTCGTACTCATACTCACACACACACACACACACTCAGTCACATACTCATACACACACACATTATATTAGTGCTGTCAAACGATTAATCGCATCCCAAATAAAAGTTTTTGTTTACATAATATATGAGTGTGTACTGTGTATATTTATTATGTATATATAAATACAAACACATACAGCATATATTTTGAAAATATTTACGTGTTTACATGTATATATTTATTTTCATATAAATCATATCACATACACATATATAAATATATTTAATATATAAACGTAACATATTTATTTATATATATATATATATATATATGAAACCATGGTGTGTATATGTCCTGAATGTGTGTGTGTGTGAGAGTCTGTATGTGTATATATATATATTTATATATATATATATACAGACTCTCTCTCTCACACACACACACACACACACATATTTAACTAAAACCATAAAAAGTTTTTGTTACGTGAAATACATTTGAACTGAAGTGAATAAAATATGAAAAAAAAACAGTTTCAGCCATATTTCTTAAACCAAAGTCCCTTTATTCTATAGTAGGGTATTCTATAGTCTTTGCTTGAGCTTGATGTACTAATATAACTACAACAAATTGAAAAACTGGTTGCATGAGTGACGAATGGATAAAATATATAATTGCCTAAAGGAATGGGTAAATATAAAAAATGGCTGAAATTATAAATGAATCCATGAGAGAATTAAGGATGAATAAGTAAATGATCCCATAAGAGACTGAATTAATGGATAAGAAAGAAATAGAGGTCCTGGTTGTTTATCTGAGACATTCTCAAACTATCTCTGTAGAGATTGTGTAACTGTATGTATATGCTAAGTTTGCAATCTATAAGACATGTTTATGTTCTTGAAAGAAATGGATACGTCATTAAAAAAAACATTTGAGCATTATTAATGCTGTCAAACGGTTTCAAACACTCTTCCTGACTACCATTGGACGATCAAACAGATAGTCCCGCCCCAAACCCGCTGCATTGGTTGAGTCAGTGTTACTGCAGAAACTTCCACCTGTACTATGATGTGTTCATGTTGTGATAGTGACCTCACTGCTCATGTGATGCATGTGTATGTGTGTTATCAGGTGGACGACTACCACGGCTGTAAAGTTCCTGACCCGTACAGCTGGCTGGAGGATCCTGACAGTGAAAAAACACAGGTGATCTCCACACGACAGTTCCTCTGAAAGAGAATTATGATTCTGTATACCTGAGATATGACTCTATGTGTGATGTTTTTGTGACCGTCAGGCGTTTGTGAACGCTCAGAATCAGCTGACCCTGCCGTTTCTGGAGCAGTGTGAGATCAGAGACATCTTTAAGGACCGTATGACTGAACTCTATGACTACCCCAAATACAGCTGCCCCTTCAAACGCGGGAACAAGTGAGACGTCAGCAAACACTGATAATAATGAATGAAATTAGTGTAATGCGCGTAGAATGGGAGACTATGCACTGCAACAGAATAAACTATAAAATACACACTGTTCCTAAAACATCAGTTGTTCCTTGAACTGAGATGATGTTTAGCATCTTCTGATAGTTTCTCCAAGCTTGTGTTTTGTATTTGTGAGCACATGCACTACCAGTCAAAAATTTGGAATAGTTATGATTTTTTAAATGTTTTTGAAAGAATTCTGTTATGTTCACCAAAGCTGCATTTATTTGATAAAAAAACATTAATATTGTGAAATATTTTTACAATTTAAAATAACTGTTTTCTATTTGAATATGTTTTAAAATGTAATTTATTCCTGTGATGCAAAGCTGAATTTTCAGCATCATTCCTCCAGTCTTCAGTGTCACATGATCCACATGCTGATTTGCTGCTTAGTTATCGATTATTATTGATTCTCAGTTATTAATAATGGTTATTATTATTAGCACTGTTGAAAACAGTTGTGCTGCTTAATAATTTTGTGGAAACATTTTTATTCAAGATTCTTTGACGAATAGAAAGTTAAAAAGAATAGCACTATATTGAAAAATAAATATTTTGTAACATTATAAATGTCTTTATTGTAATTTTAGCTAGGTGAATATAAAATATAAATAAATAGGTATTTATTTATTTACTATTAAGTTTTTATTTTATTTTATTAATTGTATATATTCCCAACTTTTAAATGGTAATATATCACAATTTCCACAAAACTGTTAAGCAGCACAAATCTTTTCAACATTCATAATAATCAGAAAAGTTTTTTGAGCAGCAAATCAGCATATTAGACTGATTTCTGAAGGATCATGTGACACTGGAGTAATGATGCTGAAAATACAGCTTTACATCACTGGAATAAATAACAATATTACTGTTTTTTTTAAACAAGTAAAATAAAAGTCTTTCAAAAACATTAAAAAAAATCTTTATTATTCCAAACTGTTGACAGGAAGTGCATGTGTGTATGTTTTCCGAAGTACTGCCCTAATAAACACTTTTTTTTTTTTAACCCTCTCCTGAAGGTATTTTCACTTTTACAACACTGGTCTGCAGAACCAGAGTGTTTTGTACATGCAGGAGAACCTCGAAGCTGAGCCCAGTGTGTTCCTGGACCCAAACACCTTCTCAGAGGACGGGACGGTTGCTTTACAAGGTGCTGGATGTCTCTGTGTTTGTTTGATGCAGTGTGTAGGGCTGTATTGACCGTCAGCTAAGGCTTGCAGTTTATTCTCAGGTTACGCGTTCTCTGAGGATGGCGAGTACCTGGCGTACGGCACTAGCGCGAGCGGCTCTGACTGGGTTGAGATCCAGTTCTTGCGCGTGGACGGCGCTGTACTTCTGGAGGACCGACTGGAGAGGGTCAAATTCACCTGCATGTCCTGGACTCACGACGCGAAAGGACTCTTCTATAACTCTTATCCTGAGCAGGAGGGCAAGAGTGATGGTAAACACACACAAACATGCATGATGCACAAATTCACACATGCAGGTTTAAAAGATAGTGTTACGTTAGGCATTTATACTATATTAGTATTTATTAATATTTTGTATTAGCACGTATTTTTATATTTTCAGTTTCATTTTAAGCTTTGGTATTTTTATGTGCTTTTGTCATTTTTATTAGTTTTATTATTTATTTATTTTTGTTTTTAGCTTTAATTTATTTTTTTCAATTTTATTTTAATGATTTTAGCACTTTAACCTACATTTTTGTTTATATTTTTTCATCTAATATTTCTATATTATAATTTATTTCAGCTTTTAAAATTTTATTTCAATATTTAATAGCTTTAGTAGTATTATTCAGTGCTATACTGGCGTTCAATAATATTTTGTAATTATATATACATAATTTATATATTTCTATTGAGCTTTACTTTTATTTTTATTAAAATTTTAATTTTAGTAATTTAAAGATTTAATAAAAAATTTATTCAAATAAGTTTAGGTTCATGTTTTTCATCTAATATTTCTATATAATATTTTAGCTTTTTAAATTTAATTTCAATTTTTTAATAGCTTTTGTAGTATTATTCAATACCATATTGGTATTTATTAATAATTCTTAATTAATAGTCTTTTGTTTTAAATATTTCTATTAATCTTTAATTTATTTTATTTTTAGTAAATTTATTTTTAAAGTTTACATTTTTCATCTAATATTTATATTTTATTTTATTTCAATCACCAAAAATGATTTTTACTGTACCTTACTGTAAAGTGTTTCTGCATTAGTTTAGTTTTGCATTACACCAGTAAGAGATCTTGATTGACGTCTCTCTCTGTCTGTCTCTCAGGCACTGAGACGTCCACTAACCTGCACCAGAAGCTGTACTATCATGTGTTGGGAACCCCTCAGTCTCAGGACGTCCTGTGTGCCGAATTTCCTGATCAGCCGAAATGGATGAGCGGTGTTGAGGTAACAAACACACACACACACAGATGGTGCTTCCTTTCTGATCGTGTTATGAGGTGAATAACGTGTGTGTGTGTTTTCAGGTGTCTGATGACGGCCGTTATGTGCTGTTGTCCATTCGAGAGGGCTGTGACCCCGTCAACAGACTGTGGTACTGTGACCTGAACGCCGTGCCGCAGGGAATCACTGGTACAGACGCACAGAAACATTAGTATTGAGACGAAAATGCTTGGTTTCCGCTGACAGGATCTCATGTATATCTTAATGATGACAGATTTGTTGCCATGGGTGAAGCTGATCGATAACTTCGATGCGGAGTATGAATACGTCACAAATGAAGGAACCGTTTTCACTTTCAAAACCAACCTGGACGCTCCTCAGTATCGACTCATTAACATCGACTTTGCCCAGCCGTCCGTCAGCCAATGGAAAGAGCTCATTCCCCAACACGACAAAGACGTCGTCGGTGAGCAGAGATGCTGTTTTAATGAGATCACGTCAAATCAAAATTCACTGTAATTTCTTTCTCAATGAATGTCCCTGGTCTTATTGTGCCTACTTCATCTGCAAGTTATTGTAAGAAAAAACCCCTATATTTTCATGATCTCATAATCAAAATGTTATTACTTTTTCCCTTTTACTTTTACGTTTCCCACAGAAATATGTCACATTATGGAATTGAAATGTGTTGCAAGTTCCTTTTTTTTAAATTCTATTTAATTTATTTCAGTTTTTTGATTTAAAAAGAATTACATTTTTTTATTATTTTATTTATGAAATTTGTCAAATGTTTGAATAATTTACATAATTAAAAAACATTTTTTTTTAATGTTTTTGAAAAGTCTTGTATACTCACCAAGGATGCATTTATTTTATTAAAAATACAGTGAAAACAGTAATATTGTGAAATATTATTACAATTTAAAATAACTGTTTTCTATTGTAATATATTCCAAAATGTAATTATTTCTGTTATCAAAGCTGTATTTCCAGCATCATTACTCCAGTCTTCAGTGTCACATAATTCTTCAGAAATCATTCAAATATACTGATTTGCTGCTCAATGGACATTGGTAATCATTATTATTGCTACTCATTGGTCATTATTAATAATGGTTCTTTTTAATATCAGTGTTTTCACAATTATTTGATTACTGCAAAATTCAGCTTTAATTTGAAGTAGAAATCATTTGTAATGTATTTAGTGTAAATTTTGATCACTTGAATGCATCCTTGCTGAGTAAACTTTAACTTTTTTATTTTACACTTAACCAATACTTTTGATATATATATGTGTATGTGTGTATGTGTATATATATATATATATATATATAAATAAATGTGGTTTAATTTTTATACTTTTAAATAATTCAAATAAAAACAAATAATTTAAATATTGAAAAAACTGAACCATATTTTCTCTTTATCTCTCTCTTTCAGTGTTTGCTACCTGTACATACACCAGGTTCCTGTTTGTGTGTTTCCTCCATGACGTGAAGAACGTGCTGAAGATGTTCCATCTGTCCTCGGGGGAGGAGATACGCACGTTTCCGCTCGATGTCGGATCGATTGTGGGCTTCACTGGGAGGAAGAAAGACTCTGAGATCTTTTACAGCTTCACCTCGTTTCTCTCTCCAGGTCCGTCAAGATTCAGAAGCTTCTGAAATGAAGAACTTTGGTCCTTAAAGGGACAGTTCGATCAAAAATGAAAATTCTGTTATTGTCTATTCACCCTTAAGTTGTTCCAAATTAGTTTCTTTCTTCTGAAAGAATATATTTTAAAGAAGGCTGGTAAACAGCTGACGGTAGCAATTGACTTGCATAGTATGGAAAACAGACTATGGAAGTCAATGGGTACCGTCCACTGTTTGGTTACCAACAATATTCAAAATATCATCTTTTGTGTTCAGCAGAAGAAAGAAGCTCATACAGGTTTGGAACAACATGAGGGTGAATAAATGATGACAGAATTTTCATTTTTGGGTGTACTCTCCCTTTAATAACTCCTATACAGCAATCAGGTAATGTTCTAACAGGTGTGTATTGAATGACGTGTGTTGTGTTTTCCTGCAGCGATCATCTATCACTGTGATCTGACTAAAGAGCCGCTGCAGCCGCATGTCTTCAGAGAGGTCACGGTGAAGGGCTTCAGTCCTGCTGACTATCAGACCACTCAGGTACAGCAACATACTTGCAGATGCTTCGTCTATCTGTCTGCGGTACGATCACCTTCACTTCGTGTCTGCTTGTTTCTTACAGGTCTTTTATCCCAGTAATGACGGCTCCCAGATCCCAATGTTTATTGTCCATAAGAAAGGCATCAAGCTGGATGGTTCCCACCCTGCCTTCCTGTACGGATACGGAGGTTTCAACATTTCCATCACACCCAGCTACAGGTACAATACAAACCAAACACAGAAACACACAGCTGATCACACACCCCACTGATGCAATACTGATCTTTGACATGCATCCCGTTCTTGTAAACATCTCTCTCTCGCTGTTTGTGTTTCAGTGTCTCTCGGCTGATATTCGTCAGGCATCTGGGAGGGGTTTTAGCGGTTGCCAATATCAGAGGAGGTGGAGAATATGGAGAGACGTGGCATAAAGGCACGTGACTTTAATTCTGGAGCTAATTAGGGATTGATCTGCACAGATGTTCATAATAGAATATGTCTATATGCTTCCTTTTTTTTTAGTTTGGGGGTAAGATGTTTTGTTTGTTTTTGTTTTGAAGAAATTAACACTTTTTTCTCTGCAAGGATGCATTAAATTGATTAAAAGTAAAACTAATTATACTTAAATGTTTCCATTTCTCATAAATAGTTTTTTCTATTCATCTCAAAATCCTGAAAATATGCATCACAATTTCTACAAAATAGGAGGCAGTACAACTGTTTTCAACATTGATAATAATCAGAAATGTTTCTTGAGCAGCAACTCAGTATATTAGAATGATTTCTGAAGATCATGTGACACTGAACACTGGAGTAATGATGCTGAAAATTCAGCTTTTATCACAGAAATAAATTGCATTTTAAAATATACTCAAATCGAAAAAAAGTTATTTTAAATTGAAATAACATTTCACAATATTAGTGTTTTTACTGTATTTTTTATCAAATAAATGCAGCCTTGGTGAGCAGAAGAGACTTTTTATAAAGTGTTACAAAATCTTACTGCCCCCAAATATTTGAACAGCAGTGTATCTGCTACAGTTATGGTTGGATTATATGTGTAGTATGCATTTGAAAGGTATACATCTTTAACATTCCATTGCATTTAATGAAATCTGTCTCTCTCTTCTCTCTTCCTGTGCAGCGGGGATGTTGGCCAATAAGCAGAACTGTTTCACTGACTTTCAGTGTGCAGCTGAGTATCTGATAAAGGAGGGTTACACTTCCCCCAAAAAACTCACCATTAATGGAGGCTCCAACGGGGGGCTGCTCGTGGGTATGACACTCAAACACACACGCGCACACACACACACACACACACACACACACACACACATACATACTGAACACACAGGTTGGTGTTCTCCTGGTCCTATATCCCGACTCTCTCCTGCAGCGGCGTGTGTGAATCAGAGGCCTGATCTGTTCGGCTGTGCTGTGGCTCAGGTCGGCGTCATGGACATGCTAAAGTTTCATAAGTACACCATCGGACACGCCTGGACCACTGATTTCGGCTGCTCGGAAATCAAAGAGCAATTTGATTGGTTAATCAAGTAAGTTTATTTCTACTTGCTACAGTGATGCACAGATACATTCAATTTACTACTTTTTTAGGAGCAGCAGACCCACTGAACTTCTGAGACATAATTGCATTTAGGTTAAAGCAGCACACCACTCTAGACATTCTGTTACTGTGATTTTACTCCATTAACTGTGGTAAAATCATTGTAATGCACAGCGGCTTAATGGCTTATTGATTTTATAGAATGTGGCAATAGCAATATAGATATAATATTTAATGCATTTATTAGTATACCTTAATCTTGTTTATTTGTTTCTGTTATTGATAATATACACTGTTGTTGTTGTTGTTGACTAAAACTGTTCAGTTGTTTTCAGTAATTAAAATTAAATTGAAATAAAATTTTAATGAAAATTTTGCCTTTATAACTAACTGAAAGTTGAAGTACTAAAACTAAAATAAAAATAAACTGAAGCTAAATAGATAAAAAATAATAAAAAATACTAAAGCACATAAAACAACAAAGTAATGTTGAAGCTAATTTCAAATATTAATAAATACTACAATAATATATAAATAAAATATCTACACCGATTATATACCCTATAATCTTTAAATACTGCAGATTCACCAGCTGAATATTTTGCATTGAAATATTTCTTATTTTCAATATAGTATTTTTTTATTTTTATTTTATTCAGTTTTATTCAGCATTTTATTTTATTGTGCATGCATTTTATCCGCTTGTTAAGTCATGATGAATCAAAAACGGTTTCCGGCTCCAAGCCTCTACGCCGTTTCAATTGAGAACTCTCAAACATTTATGATCACTATTTATGAAATTATTTAATAATTTTTAATATACAGTGTTGTTAACCAAAACTGTTAAATTGTTTACGGTAATTAAAATAAAGCTAAAAAAAAAATAGATGTTAAATGAATGTTACACTGGCTTAAAGGATTAGTTCACTTTTAAAAAAACTTTTGCTGATAATTTACTCACCCCCATGTCATCCAAGATGTCCATGTCTTTCTTTCTTCAGTCGAAAAGAAATTAAGGTTTTTGATGAAAACATTTCTCCATATAATGGACTTCATTGGGACCCAAACGGCTCAAGGTCCAAATGACCGTTTCAGTGCAGCTTCAAAGGGCTTTAAACGATACCAGACGATGAATAAGGGTCTTATCTAGCGAAACGATCGGTCATTTCAAAAATAAATTAAAAAGTTTAAGTTTTATAAGCACAAATGCTCGCGTTGCTCTGTTCTGTGATGCGCGTTCGTGACGTCACGTAATACGCAATTATGTTGAAAAGGTCACGGTTGACTTAGGCGGAAGTACCGAGTCAGTAGGCTTTTTAATATTAAAACACCCAGGATACGCACACGAAATAGGCATTTTAAATGATAAACTGACACAAAGACATTTGAATATGTGTATATGGTCCTCCTTCCGCACATTTGTAAACATTGACTCGGTACTTCCGCCTACATCAACCGTGACCTTTTCCACGTCATTGCGTATTACGTGATGTCACGAACGCGCATCACAGAACAGAGCAAGGTGAGCATTTGTACTTATAAAACTTAAACTTTTTTATTTATTTTTGAAATGACCGATCGTTTCGCTAGATAAGACCCTTATTCATCGTCTGGTATCGTTTAAAGCCCTTTGAAGCTGCACTGAAACGGTCATTTGGACCTTGAACCGTTTGGGTCCCAATGAAGTCCATTATATGGAGAAATGTTTTCATCAAAAACTTTAATTTCTTTTCGACTGAAGAAAGAAAGACATGGACATCTTGGATGACATGGGGGTGAGTAAATTATCAGCAAAAGTTTTTTTAAAAGTGAACTAATCCTTTAAATAAAACTTAAATAAATAAAAAAATTATATTTTAATAATTCAGAATAGATTAATCATTGTTTGGCCAACTGAGATTTTGGTATGAGGATAAAGACATTAGGATCATGATCTTTCAGTAGAACTACAGCAAACCATAAGTGCATAACAAAAAAAACTGCAAAAACGCTCATCTGTTCTGAATTTAAAGAGCTGTAAACGTTCTGACCCTGCAGGTATTCTCCTCTTCACAATATCCATGTTCCAGAAGGTGACGGGGTTGAGTATCCCGCCGTATTGTTGTTAACGGGTGATCATGATGACCGCGTGGTGCCACTGCACTCGCTAAAGTACATCGCCACACTGCAGAGTGTGATCGGTCAGTGGCCCGGCCAGTCAAACCCTCTCTTTATCTACGTGGACACAAAGTCAGGCCACGGTGCAGGAAAGCCCACCAGTAAAGTCATTCAGGAGGTGGCTGACACATACGCTTTCATCGCTCGCTGCTTGAACCTCAGCTGGATCGAATGAAGCGAGTTACGAGGCTCTAAGCTGTTCCTCGACTCCTGCAGGTTTTTCTTCTGACAGTTTGATTTAGTTCTTGCCTTCTCTCCTGTTCACTGAAATATTCACCTTTTTTGCTCTCTTTCTGTCCTACTTCTCCACGGTTTCAGTATTTAATGTTACATACAAGTAAAACAGTCCAGTGTTGGTTGAAAACTGATTTCATATCAATTCACCATGTCTCACGGCTGCGTATGGGATACACTTAGGAAATATTATAATTACCGAGGTCACGGGGTGAAGTGTCATAACCTCTCTAGCACTTTACTAAAACTGTATTTATTTGACGACGGAAGACATTAACAGTTTATGGATCTCTGCATTACTCCGATATACAGCACCCATCAAAAATAAGTTTGCCAGTGACTCTCATGAAAACATGTTCAGGTCACATTTTGCCCCAAAACTAAAAGAAATTTTGATGTATTATTACACTACTTTTAATGGCAGTTAAGCACATTTGAAATAGTCATCAAGTGTTATGGATTTTGTCCGCACATGTTTCCCATTAATCTCAGAGGTGATTCTTTTTACTAAACATGAGAATATAATACATTTTTAAATTTACATCAGCATAAATGATATAAATCCTCTGCAATAATATCATGTTTTTCGCATTACTGTAATGAGTTTTTGCATTCAGTATGGACAACTGGAGAGGAAGAATGTACTTAATCGTCATGAAAATAACATCATTTCTTTTGATTTGAGTTGAAATATAAGAAGGGCATGTTTGTTTATGTGAGATTCACCCTTACAGTGTTTGTCAGTGTGTGTGAATGAGCTGTATCTCTCGACAGAAATCTGTTTCTACCTCCATATTTATGCAGATTGTTTTATCTTGGAAGGGAGAAGCAAACAAAATAACCTAGTACAATAAAACACATTTAAACAAAGTATTTAGCCCTTTTTTTGTTTACCTGTTCTATTAGATAATTTTACAGAATAATATGAGGATTTCAAATGCTTTTTAAAAATACTGTAGAGAAATGATTAACCTCATCCGTCTAACACAGTGTTACTGAATCTCTCGCTGTCTTCCTCTGCTGGTTTGTCGCAGACAAAAATAAAGCAGGAGTGTTCGACATCATTTCATTAAATGGCTCCGATTGTGTTATACTTTGAAAACAAGCTGTAGAGGGTCATTCTTTAACGTGGTGTAATGATTCTGTTAGACTTGGTAGTCTTCCCTAGCAATAATTTTGATAAAATAATGAAATATATGTATGCTATACAGAGCAGGCAGAGGCATAAGTTAACTAAGCGGCTGCTTGGGGCCCCCATGAAGAGTATATGAAATGACAGCTTGATTTATTTTTATTTTTGTGATATAATATGTAATTGGACAATGGTACATTATACAAAAACGCAATATTATATTATTATTTCCATAGTAGCGCTGTATGCCAGATGTATCACTTTTATTTAGTCTTTCCTTTATTTTTCAAAATATCCTAAACTATATGATATAGCCTATTCAGATTAGCAAATATGTGGACATTAGTTCGTTTTTCTATAATATAACATTTTATTTAGGTAGTTTTAGATTGAAGTTGTCTTCTGTGTAAAAATAACGTTCCTGGGTATGTATTTTTGTAATAAATTAAGCTTCTGTTTCATAAAATTGCTACTGATAACAGCTTAACATTGGCCTATACCTTTGGGGTCTTTACTATATTCCAGTATCATTATGCCTCAGTTATCTGGTTATAGATTAAGAGTTGTTGTTTTAGATGTACAGATGCTGTGTTTAATAATTCATGTTGTTAAAATAACACTCTGTTCCATAAATGCATTGGCTGCTGGTTTATTTAGCTACTTCTCAGTACACCACATTAAGTATGCCACTTAGTAAACTTTGAATGTTAATGTGCAAATTAACATCTGACACACTTTTGGGTTTGATACTGTTTCAATTGAAAATCATAGAAGGGTAAAAACATGTCAGGCAGACATTGGTATGTGTAAGCAACACAGCTACAACAATTGATAATGTGTGGTTTGGATTTATAGTGTGCGAATAATTAAGCATTGACAATAATTAGTCATATTGGCTATGCACCCCATAAAGGCTTGGGCTGGCCCTGGGTGAAGGTTTCATTTTGGTGGGAACAGATGACCGCAGACAACACCCCCCTCCCAATCCAACTAATTTACCCAACATTTTTGCATTTAATGATGGACTTTTGACCACAGTTTTATGCCATCTTAAGTGTATTGCTATTGTAGCCAACATAAAACAATCATTATTATACTATTTACTGTTGTTATTATCAGACGTAAAGTTACAGTTTTCAAATTTGACAACAAAAACTCTTTGAGTAAAAATAACTTTTTAGGATAAGTATACAGTGGTGGCCAAAATTATTAGAACACTAGTATTTTCAGCAGCTAAAAATGGTTTTAAGTCAGTTATTTCTATCTTTTTCTGTAGTGTGTCAGCAGGAAATATCAGTTTACATTTCCAAACATTCATTTTGTCATTAAATGTAATAATCCAGTGAGATTTTTGTTTGTGCTCCACTCTCTGATCTGATATAAGCTCCCTGAGAAACTATATGCACAAGTGCACCGAGGGCAAAAGCTGCTTTAAACGCAAAGGATGCTCACACCAAATGTTGATTTAATTTAGTTAATAGAAGTTAATTGATAAAGAACATCTATTTATGACATTATTTTTGACAGCTTCCTCATTTTACAGCATTATTACACAACTGCCTAAACCTTTTAACAGTACTGTAGCTTTGCAGGGAGGTTTCTTGAAGCATCTTGGAGACGTTGCCTCAGTTCTTCTGGATGTAGTCTGTCTCAGTTTGTTCTGTTTCTTCATATCATTCCAGACAGACTGATGATGATGATCATATCAGATCTCTGTGTGGAGCACAAACAAAAATCTCACTGGATTATTGCATTTAACGGCAAAATGAATGTTTGGAAATGTAAACTGATATTTCCTGCTGACACACTACAGCAAAAGATAGAAATAACTGATTTAAAACCATTTTTAGCTGCTGAATTTTTAGCATGTCCACTGTAGAGGACACTGGGACTAAAAGCATGTTTATTATGCATTTTGGTAGACAAAACAATTGGATAGGAAAACAAATTATATATCAATATTTTTTTATGAAATATGAAAATCTGGCTAATTGCTACTCCCATTATTACACTACTTTTTTCCAACATGCTGTCCCAACAGCATACAAATTCGATACAGTGTATAGTTAACACTGTGTTTAATGGGAAAACCAATTTTATACACATATTTCATGAAGCAAAATGCTATATCAAGTCATTTTGTTATACTATATCATACACAAAGTTTGGTATAAAAAAAATCCTAAAACTTAAAAACGCATTGGTGATTTAAAAAAAGTTCCATTGTTTTTGCCTTTTCATTCATGCCATTTTATTTTATTTTTTTTAGAAAAACGTAGTCCTGGTGTCCTCTACACAGCATAACATTAATTTAATTTTCCAAAAATTTTATTTTTCCATTTTTTTTTCTTATGATCTAAACATAATGACAAGAAAAAATTAAACCTACTAAATTCACAAAGCTTTTTTCTGGTTCTCAGCAGGATATAACTAAGGTCAGTGTCCATGCACCCCCCACAAGTCTTTACTTAATTGGCATAGGCTCCTGAAGGAAGGTTCCCACGGTCTTTAACCTTATTGTAATATCTGGAAGTTAATTAATAATCACACAAGTTGTATTTTGTGAAATCTATCTATATTAATATCCCGTTGGCACTTTGAGGTGATGAATCTCCGGTTGTATAGTGCACGCGCTGTCAGTCCGGTGTTCCGGTGCGCGCGGGGCGAGAGGGAGAGGGAGGGCGTTGCGCGCGCCTCGGCGGGTCCGGTTTAGATCACATCACTTCGGAGTTTCTCTCACGCGTTTCTCTTCATCATGGCGCGATGCGCTCCTGACACCGGTTCCGTTCCGTTCCCGTGATGCGCGTAATGATGATGATGGTGACGGATGAAAGATGGAGAAACTATCCGCGAGCATTAACGGACTCTCGTGGAGCTCCGTGTCGCTGCCGCTGGACGTGATCGTGAGCAAATTCCGCTTACCGACACTCGTGCGCCTGAGCCACGGTAAGAGACCGTCAGAGTTATTGCACGCTGTTATAATAAACTAATCTGAGCTCATTAGGATCGGTTTGTTTGATGTTGCGCGCGCGTCGCGTCAAAGAGTCAAAGTTAGCAGGATAAGAAACATCACACTTCTCTGGTTTATAAATGAACTTTAGAGACTTATTATGCAAATTAAGTCTGGAAACAGTTCGAAGAATCACTATGTTTCTCGTATAAAATGATGCACGCTTGTGTCGGTGTTTGTAACACAGAATCCTCAGTGAAGTGTGTAGTTGATCAGTCTTTTGGCTGAAGGTGACAGAGTGTGTGTTGTGTGTTAAAGAGCTGCAGCTCTTTTCATATGTTAATGTTGTAATGTGCTGTAGTGTGTGTTGAATACTAAACAACCTCCTGCTGAAGAAACTCCAACATTTACTCAACAATCACAACTGAAGAAGACCATCGATGTTGACACATTATGTGTGAAAGTTGAACTTTCTGTGGAGGGAAAAAGCTTCTGAATTGGACAAAAAAATAGATATTTGTGTGTGTGTCCATATTCTCTGGTAACAGGATTTAAAGAAATAGTTTGCACCCATAAATGTATACTCTGTTATCACTCATTTACTCTTAAGAATTTCTGTTCTGGGTAAATTAAACATTAGTTTAAACTCTTTAAACATTAAATGGTCTCAGAAGCTAATAACGATGATTGAAAAAAAAAAGAAATTATTTTTTATAAAATGACAAAAATGGTTCTTTTTTAACAGTCTGTAACTTATTTTTGAATAATAATAAGCTAAAAGAACATTGAACTTCAGACAATTAAGTGACAAGACTTCTGCATTTGTGTTAAATTAACAATGAATCTACTCTGATTAAGGATGCAATGGATTATTATACCGTACTATACATATTTATAATGCCTGATCACCCAAAGAACAATGGCAATAATTATAACTATATATTATTAGTGTTCATACCAACGAACATTAACATTCACTTGTCATAATGTCGTCCGCCACATTCTCCATCTCCAAGTCATTTGGATTCTGAAAAATGCTCTAAAAGTGATTCAAATGATATTGTTCCTTTTTGTCATAAACGCTACACTTTGCTTTTCTCTTAAGGTGCTGTAATTTGCTTACTAGTCTGAAATCTAGTCATTTCAATAGCAATCGGGAGTTTTGCAGAGCACAAAAAAGTTCCCTGTGCATATTTTGCTCAAATTGATCATGCTAATACATTGCATTGAAAGTGACTCTGGAAGCTATGCTTTATAAATCACACACTACTGACAATCAACAAGGCACCTTTTTTTGGCTGCAAAAACTTGCACCTGTAGAATTAGAACGATTATTAAAACTTTAAGCTACAGTTAACTTATCTGGTGTGAATGGCCCTTTAAAGTGCAATGCATACACTATTAAAAGGTATATAAAGTATACATATGGTAGAATTACAACAGATTATAATAAATGTTCTCACACTAAAAATGGTCATGGCATCACTGAAAAAAAAAACTCTTTTGGTACCTTAACTTTTAAGAGCATATGGTTTATGAATATTTCTCTTGTTCCTTTTGACTGCAGTGTTGGGTTTGAAGCTTCAGATCATCTGCTTGATTAGACGCTGCTGTGATGTGTTTGTGTGTAGGAGTTTCTCACTGTATCAGCAGACAGCAGTAATTATACACAACAGACGATCTGCAGAGCGTGTCTGTGTGTGTGCTGGACTTGTTCCCTGTGTAAAGCATCTGTTTTGAGACTCGTCTGAATGAGGAATTCTTTTAATACCCGATCAATACAGTCCATCTCTCTCTCTCTCTCTCGCTCTCTGTCCATTCATCCATTCTTCAGCAGAGAGATCAGTCTGGTGTTTGTGAGGTGATGCTGTTTGTGTCTGATTGCTGACCTCAGTTCTCTCCCATAAGCCCCATGTGCGGAAGTTCAAAGAGCTCATTTGATGCTTGTGGTTGAGCTCTGATGTGTGTGTGTGTGTGAGAGAGACTGACTGTCTCTTTGGCTGTGTGTGTTTTAAACTGACAAATTAAGTCAGTTTCAAGGTCAGATGCATTGTGATTTGTAGTTTTGTGTTTACCAGTGGCTGATATCTAGAGAACAAGTTGTGTCTAAAAAATAATATTAAAGTCTAGTCAAATTTACTTGTATAACGCTTTCCACAATACACACATTGTATAACAGAAAATCATGATGTTAATGTTTATAATATTTTAATATCTTCATGCCTTTTAGTCACATTTAGCATGTTAGAGCTGTGTGAATATTTTTGGTTTACATTTTGTCATTTGCAAACAAGCAGTTGAGATATACTATATATAACCCTGTATGTATGTGGATAAAGCTGGACATGCTTATATTAAACTTTAAAACAGATAAAAAAAAAAAAGATAAAAAAACAGGCTTTTGGGATTTGCTGCATAGTATATATTGCTTTACATGTACTGTATATATAATATATCCAATGTGATATACAGAGCTGTGCGATAATAGTATACATTTTTGCGACAACATAAATCACACAGCTGAGATTTGCTATATTGTATGTATTGCTTTACAATGTGTACTGAAGGTACGCAGGTAAAGTAGGATACTGGTACTGTATATCCAACTTTTAATATATTGCTGGTCGATAATGTAATTGACATTTTCTGTGATAAAACAATCAAGCAGTTGCTACACTGGCATTCAAAAGTTAGCGATCAGTAGGATTTTTAATGCTTTTTAAAGAAGGCTCTTCTAAGGCTGCATTTATTTAATCAAAAATACAGAAAAAAACTGTAATATTGTGAAATATATTTACAATCTAAAATAATGTTTTTCTATTTTAATACACTTTAAAATGCAATTTAATTCTGTGATGCAAAGCTGAATTTTCAGCATCATTACTCCAGTCTTCAGTGTCACATGATCCTTCAGAAATCAGTCTAATATGCTGATTTATTATCAATGTTGGAAACAGTTGTGCTGCTTAATGTTTTTTGGAACCTGTGATACTTTTAGCAGGATTCTTTGAGGAATAAATGATTATAAAGAACAGCATTTATTTCAAATAAAATATTTTCCGACAATTTAAGTCTTTACTACTGTGATGACTTTCTATCAATTTAACAGTATTAAAAGTGTTCATTCTTTCAAAAAACAAAAACAAAACAATACTGACTCCAAACTTCTGAACAGTAGTTATTGTTACAAAATATTTCTATTTTAAATAAATGCTGTTCTTTTTAACATTTAATACATCAGACAAGTATTAGCATCTCAAAAAAAGCCAAGTGTCGGCCAGTAAAGTGCTGAACCTGTAAACGATGAATTCTTGTGCTTATCTGTGGTATGTTTTTGTGTGTGTGCAGGTGAGAATGTGGAGGGTCTGTCGGAGGAGGATGTGATTTTACTTCACTCTTGCAGACAGTGGACCACTGTCACTGCCCACAGCCTGGAGGAGGGTCATTACGTGATTGGACCCAAAATAGACATCCCACTGCAGTATCAAGGTACCATACAGGGTTCTTATCGTTAACTAATACTATAACCTAAAAAAAAAATCAAACTTAAAATTAAACTTTTTTTCAGCTTGTTGTCAGGGCAACATTTCTCATTTTCGTTTAGTTTAAGTACTAAAATAACTAAAACTAACAAATATTTAGACATATTTAAAAATAATAAATAACTAAAAGTGACAAAAACAGATTACATAGTTACTAAAACTTTTACTAAAACTCAAATGAAAAAGAAAATATGAAAATAAAATCTAATTGAAAATAGGGGTACTTACATTCAAGGAATAATTTTAATTCATTAGTGGTGATTGATGAGTCACTTTCTAGCGTTCTTTCTTTAGTTTTAGTTTGTTTTATGTACATGAATGATATTGCCAATTACTTTGTAGTTGACTAGAGGTGTTATTACATTTAAACATAAATTATTTACTCCTGGTGGATGATAAAATAGTCAAAAGAGTCTTATCTAGAGGCCAGAATATTACAGAGGCTTTGGGGTGGACTCATTGGATGCAGCATCCTTGCATCATGTTGAAAATGTTCACACAGGCATGCTTGTACTTTTTCTTCCATAACCAGTTTGTAAAAGTTCAGTTTTAAGAAAATAAGCAATGAAACTGTCCCAAACAAAACTGATTTCTCATTGAGAGCATTCAAGCTATTAAAAAAACACTTAGAGCCGAGAGAAAGAGTGAGAGACAGAGAGAGGGAGATGATTGGTTGTTAACAGTATATTGATTGTTGTATTCAAGCACTTAACTTCACACATGCTCACTTAGATGTTTTCTCCATTACACACACACACACACACACACACACAATCAGTCTCAATTCAATTCACTGTTTTATTGCAGTGAGTGTATTCATACAATATGGGCAAAGCATTCAACAAATGAATGCACCCATGAAAATGAATGTGGAAGATTGTACATTTCTTGTGGAGAATAAAGACAGAAATATCGAAGTGAAGATATATATTTTTAAAATATTACTACGAGTGCTGTCAAAATTAGTGCGTTAACGCAGGCTATTAATTTTTCCAGTTTAACGGCGTTAAAAATATTTAACGCTGTTAATGCTGGGCTGGGGCTAGGGTTGGTCACCCCACTCACAACTGCTGCCTCTGTCTCTTTTTTCTTGACAAGAATTGGGTTTATTTAAACGCAGAACATCTTTACGAGCACATCAAATAAGAGACTTTTGAGATGTGCGCTCCACTTCACCTCGGCACCAGGCGCGAGTCAAACGAGCGTGGAAACGGTACAGGAACTTTAAGGATTCATCTATATTTACAGTAATTTAGAATTTATTGCTTGATAACTTTATTCAATTTCTCTATATTTCCTACTTGCTGAAGGGCACAGGTAAATATGACATTTATTATAATGGGTTTATGTGAAGATTAAGTTTTTTCTATATAGATTAATGTGAAAATATAATATATATATATCAGATTATTTAATACACTTTATTTTAAGGTGTTCTTGTTATAGTGTAATTATACATTATTTAAGTCAGTGGTCTCAAACTCAATTCCTGGAGGGCCACAGCTCTACAGAGTTTAGCTCCAACCAGCTCCAAATACCCCTGCTTGGAAGTTTCTAGTAATCCTGAAGACCTTGATTATCTGGATCAAGTGTGTTTAATAGGGTTGGAGCTAAACTGTGCAGAGCAGTGGCCCTCCAGGAATTGAGTTCTAGACCAATGATTTAAGTACTGAGTAATATTAATGAACTACATGTACTTTCTATATGGTTAGGGTTAGGATTAGGGTTTGTCTTATGGTTACTTGCATGTAATTATGCATAATTTATAAGTACATGTAATGTGTAACAAGACATCTTAAAATAAAGTGTTACCATAAATTTTAATAAACTTCTTATGAATGGCTGTCAATAGAGAACGATGCTTTTAGCTCAAAGAATGGTGTCGTTCGGTTTGCGCTTTCATTCATAAAGTCAAACTCATCATTACTTCATCCTGACGTCATTCCCATGGGAGATGCGGAGGAGCCCGTTTTTCTGAGCTTCCGGAATTGCAGACATTACTGCTCTGGACTTCCTCTCATGGGACGGCCGTTACCTAATACACCCACCACCCGCACCATTAGGTCAGGTGACCAATGAGATCATCTGCTGGGGTTTCCGGAGGCAGTAAGATGCTGAGAGGGATGGATGAGGTCATTTGTGTCTCCGCGGCCGGGTCTAACGTCTCTCAGATAGACAGATAGAGAGCTAATAAGGAAGATGGAATTACAGAAGAATGATTTTTAGACAGCTGAGAGATGCAGAAGATGAGAACATGTTGATATTTTAGATTTGCTCGTGATTTTAATGATGTGGAAGAAGGTTGTTATTGATGCCTCTTAAAATAGAAGATCTGCATAACATAAACATTATATTTGTGTGTGTGTTTCTGACTGAGCTACTGTAGGGTTCTCGGAATAATAAACTTTCATTTTCTCCATAGAGAAATTCATTTTTTATGATAACTTATAACAATAATAAACATATTGTGTTTACACTCTATGGAAAAATGGAGCAAAAATACTTTGAGAACCAAAGCAGCTGAAAGAGTTGCTGATCACTGGTCAGTTTTGTGCTCTATGCAAAAACAACATTTGTGCATGTGTGTTTCTGTCTTAGATATACATTTGGGGACCAACTTGCTGCAGAGTGCCTGAGGGTGTTCTGGGTTGATCCTCAGAAGGAAAAATGGTTTCTAAAACACAAAGGTCTTGCTGTGATTGGCTGAAGATACTTCAACTGATATTTACAATGAAGAGATTTTGTATGATTGCACCGACAAAAGTGAAACTCCAGAAGAGAAAGAAACCCGTTTGGCTCTGAGGGTCGTATAGAACTGCAGAAAGAAAGAAAGAAAGAAAGAAAGAAAGAAAAGCTGTTGCCAGGAGACAGAAAGACAAAGAGAGATACGCTCTCTCACGCTTTATCTGTGTGTGTGAAAATGACCTATAAGATCACACACTTACGCTTAAATAAGGACATACCATAGACCTCTGCTGGTTTTTATACAAGGCTAATTATAATCTCCACAGACTAAACTTTAAACCCTAAAAAAAAACCATTTAGCATTTTTTAAATACCTTTCAGGATGTCACTAATGGACACTTTTAGCTCACTTCTGGGGAAATTTTGCAGAACACTTTCTATGTTTCTTTCTTTCACTCTGTTTTCCTCTGTCCTCAGGGAAGTTTAAGTTATTGGATCAGGATCGGGATGTTCGCGAGCCGGTTCAGTACTTTGGAAGCGTGGAGGAAATCGCAGGAATCTTTCCTGATCGCGTGTTCGTTATGGAGCCCATCACATTTAGCGTTAAGGTAACAACAGCGTCAAAACCTCTCATGTGAATCTGACAGTAGTTTTATCTAAAACACACTAAAACTATTAAAAAACATGTTAACTGAAATAAACATGAACTGAAATTAAATGAAATACTGTATAAAAAACATAAACATATTTCAGTTCATTGCCAACTCAATATTTCTAATTTCGGTTAGTTGAAGTACTAAAATGGCAAAAACTAATACTGAAATAAAAATTAATGAAAACTAAAAACATAAAACTAATTCAAAATATGAGTAAAGTATTGAAATTTTAATATGACTAGCTTTACAAGGGTGTAGTACAATCTCCAACAAATAGTCATTTATTATGAAAAAATACTTTGTCACACTGTATTATGCACACAGTTTTAAAACTGATTTTTCATTGTAAAGTCTAATTCATAGCATGATTCAGATTATTTCAACAGTTTCATGCAAATGAATCACTTCAAAAGAAATTGATTCAACGAAAACCCCTAAAGTGTAAGTGATAAATTACCCTGGTAGTTACATATTTAAATTATTATTGTCCCCTTAATTGACCTTTCGCAAAGACATGCCTTCCTTAGGCCGTGTTCACACTTGGCGTCTTTTTTGACTAGAAAAAGTTGACAAGAGCGTTGTTTTAATGAAAAACAAAGCTGGCAGCGTCTGTTACAAATAGCAGCTGAGAGCGTCTTTTGTTGTCATAGCAACAGCTGTAACAGTAGCCTAGCGCTGTGTACTGCAGAAATGTCAAGAAAGAGTAAAAAGTTGGCTCTCTTGCGTTGGCTTTTGAAGTTAACGGGAAAGAAAATGTCGATTCACAACGACGTTTGTGGGTGCACGACATTATACGGGGAAGGAACCAATATTATGATAGAGTTTTGTGCTCATATCATACAGCTCCTTGTGCACCGAAACTAGTACGAGCAGTCTATCTACCGGCACCTTCTCCATTTTTCTTCTTGTTGTTATGGAAACGACAGATCTCGCTACTCGCTTGTCATTGGTCAGCTGTCAAAAAGGCGCTTGACGTAGGGCGTTTTTTTTCAGAAAAGTTGAAATTTTTTCAACTCGAAAAAACGCTCTGAGCTGCAGAAAAAGACGCCGGCGGTGGCGTTTTAAAAAGCGCTCAGGACTTTTTTGAAAACACGGTTTACTCCATAGGATTATAATGTAAAACAGACGCCGGCAGCTTCGAAAAAGACGCCAAGTGTGAACACGGCCTTAGTTGCTATGTTTGACAAGCCATGGTGCTGTCACGCCACACACCATAGTGAAAAATACATGGTGGAGCAAAGAGGAAATTGATAATGGGTAGCTGTCCTTGTGTTGTATACACACCTTATGTGAAACTGAATTTCCTCTCTGAGGTCAAATAAAATGATCTATCTATAACATGTCAACAGACAAGACAGAGCAGGTTACTTTTGGTATTAAACAGTCTCAGCCTTCAAATTTTGTCCTTTTTTTAAAGAAATTCAAACAATATGATCATGACAGATCCCTGTAGTGCCTCAGTTCAACAGGCACATAAATCGATCATCTATGCATATTTACTTAAAGCATGAAATAAACATGAATGATCATTAGGTATATTGTTTCATCCACGGAAGGATGTCAATACACACCATTTTTTCAAATTTAACTTCACTGACGTGAATCTACTCTCCTGTCTGGTTTGTTTATCGGACAAAAATGGCGTTATGATTGGTTAGATCGCCTGTCAATCAAACTCCCTGGCAATCCTTGGCAATTCAATTGGTAATTTAATAGGCAATTAAATTTAGTTAGCAGATTTTCATAATTGATTCTAGTGTAAAGGCTGTTCACACAAAGGACAATAACTGTAATGATATATGAGAATAATAATATGAGAATAGCCGCACCAAAACTGAAATACTAATGGCACCGGTGAAAGGTATTGTTGTAATCACTTTTAGAAAAAATTTTTTTCCAGCTGATGAATGATAAAATCATGGACAGCCAATCAAAATCCATCCTGCTTGATTGACGTTTGAGCATCTAAAGTGGTAGCTGACAAAACTGCAGCGTGCACTTATAATAATCAGAAAGTTATTATCTGTTGGTGTGGATGCTAATATAGTTATCGTTGTAGTTATTTTTATAGTTATCGTTCTTGGTGTGAATGGACCTTGACTAAGTAATTTTAGAAGTGAATATAGTTTAATCATGACACCTCTCAGAAGATTTTAGCATGGTGATGGATATGACAATGTTAATGTATTTGGTCTTGGCGGAACAGATCTGCTACACAAGCTGCTGAATTGCTGCTGCTGTTGATTATAGTTGTAGTTGTAGATTATTGCTGCTGCTGCAAGCAAGTACAGGAACTTGCTACTGCCAATGCATATGGCGATACGGTGCCGTGAGTATTTAAGACATACTGCTGCTGCACAAATAGCATATAAAATAACCCGTAGCAGATCTATACAGGTGGAGCTGGGGAAGGTGGAGGGCGTCAGAGAAACTCTGAAAGAGTGCTGCAGGAATCTCAAGTGAATACTAGCCAGCCATATAAATACATGGCAGTAAGCTCATTGGCTGCATATGCAGCATGAACCAATCAGCTTGTGCCAAGCTTGTGCCAACATGTGTCTTATCCACTGTGGTGTTGGCGCAGTGGATAAGACACATGCCTTTGGTGTGAGAGACCCGGGTTCGAATCCACTGTGAGACACCAATGTGTCCCTGAGCAAGACACTTAACCCCTAGTTGCTCCAGAGGCGTGCGACCTCTGACATATATAGCAATTGTAAGTCGCTTTGGATAAAAGCGTCAGCTAAATGAATAAATGTAAATGTAAATCATCAGTGACGTTAACAACCCGTCAGTCTGCGCCATCTAGAGTTTCATGACTGAATTATATTATTTTAACTGCTGTAAATTATGAGTAGATTGTAGATTTTGTAAGAAAGTTTATCCTGGTCTTTACTTTACTTATGACTTCAGTAATGTGTTTTTCGTTAAATGCTAAAATATCTGTCTCTCTCTTTCTCGCTGTAGGTGGTTTCTGGGGAGTTTACAGAGGACAGTGAGTTGTACAATTTCTCTCTGCAGGCGGGAGATGAATTAACCCTGATGGGCCAGGCAGAACTGCTCTGCGTCCAATCGACTCGCGAGAAATCCCGCCTGACTGCGCTGCTACGGCGACTTGGCAAGGCAGGCGGAGCTCTGGGACGTCCCGCCCGCACGAAGATGCCTTGTTTGATATGCATGAACCATCGGACCAACGAGAGCGTCAGTCTGCCGTTCCAGTGCCGCGGGCGGTTCTGCACGCGTTCGCCGCAGGAGCTGCAGATGCAGGGAGGTGAACACACCGTGCGCAGCATCATCGAGCGTGTGCGTTTGCCCGTGAACGTGTCTGTGCCGTTGCGACCTCCTCGCAACCTGTACGATCTGCACGCGATCCGTGAGGGCCATCGATATAAACTCCTCAGCATCATCAGCAAAACTGTCGTTCTCTGCTGCATACTTCGCAAAGAGGAAGTCACGCCGTCTCACTTCCTGTTATTAACGGACATGCCTCGCTTCACTCTGCCGGAGGGTTTATTGCGTGCGGACGCTTCCTACCAGCAGGTGGTGCTAAAGTGCGCTCTGCGTTGCCAGGAAAGCTTCGATCCGGACGATTACTCGCGTGCTGTTCGTGAGGTAAAAACGGATTTCTCAGAGGAGTGTCTTAGTCCGCGGCGGATTCGGGTGTGCGTTCAGGGCTACGGGCGCGACGAGCTCGGGACGTCCCTGCAGAGACTGTCTCTGTGCGTGTACGGAGGCGGAGCCGTCACACACACGATCTCACACGGTTGCAGAGACTCGCTGGTCGACTCGCACACGCTGCCCTCTAGTGACGGAGAGGAGCGAGAATACGTCATGCCCGATTGGTCGACGGAGACGCAGGAGATTCCGTACGAGGAGCTCTGGACCAATCAGAGTTCTGAAAGTTTCGGGGTGACATCTGAGAGCGCAGTGAAGGCGGAGCATAACCTCATATCCTTCCACTCCACTACCACGTCATTGGATGGAACGGTGGGCTCCACCCACGTCGCCATGGTGCAGATGGAAGCAGGAAGAGTGTCGAGAGTATCGACTCCACCTCCTGTCCCACCCAAATCTGAAGCTGTAAGCAGCCATTTTACGCAGATTGTCCATTAAAATGTAGTTTTAGGGCCAGATTTACTATCCGCTTTCACCAGCACAAACCCTCATTTGGCATTAAAAAAATACTGTCAGGATTTACTTTATTTTTGCGACTCACCTTATTGAATATGCATTTGTAGGAGTTTCCCTTTCAATCTGTGAATTTATGGGAGGAGAGTATTTAAATGAATCACGCAACACGATTTACTAAGATTTGCACTCGTCAATTCACTGGTATTTACGGCATTATTTAATGCCAAAAAAAGCATGTCTTAAAGCAGGTGGTAATTTGTGCTGCTCTTGGTAGATTGTGCTGGTCATTATGGGAATGAGATGTTGTGTCTGTGTTCTTTAATGTGCACCTGGTCAGTAAATCACCCGCAGAATTTTCCCCTCCCATCGGCGCTTTTATGAAATTGTGCTCTAATGCTAATTTACCCTGTTTAGTAAATCTAGCCCATAGCCTCATATTGCTTAAAATTTTTTTTTAAAACATACCCAGGTCAAATTTTACCCCAAATCCTGTTTTTAAGACCTATTTTTTTTTATGCATTATGACATTATTTTCATGACAATAAGCATGTTTCCCCCTAAATTCTTGTTATTCTTATGTTTGAATTAGATTACATTTAATTTCATTAGACTATCATTACAAAAAAAAAAAAAAAAAAAAAGATAAATAATAATTAATGTTGCTATGTTGGGCTGGTCGAGATACTCAAACAAACATCAATATTTGTGTCAGACTTTTGGAGGAAAGCAAATGTCAAATGGTTTACTTCAACACATTAAACTGCAATAGAAAAAAATATTTTTACTTAATGACACATAGCACAACAATATATAGGCCTATCTCTCTCTCTCTCTCTCTCTCTCTCTCTCTATATATATATATATTAGTTATTTTTCTTATTTATATTAAAAATAAGAAATAATAATTAATAACAAAGTATAAAAATAATAAAATATATAATTTCTTTGTTACTATTGATTTGGGGGTGAAATATTCTGGACATGTTCTTGACCAGTTTCGTGAGATTAGACCGGTTTTTTTTTAGCATTATTGGGCTCTTGACCCTGAGCTCAGCTGTACTGTAGTTCAGTGATCCTCTTTATTCTCATGAGATTCACTTGTCTTCCATAGTTCTTTTGGCCACCGTCCCGCACACAAACACACACACATTCATATGTGCTTTATAGCCCATACAGTATCACGCAGCACTGCTGCCCTAGACTAAAGACTAAATTATTGATACTGTTGCTTTTAAAGGCTGAATAATGAGCATACGTTTACTGGAACAGAGCATGTACACAGCACACGCACTAACAAACACAATCACACATCATCTCAGCCAGTGTCTTTTCAGGTGTGTTTTGAGTCATTCATTGTGTGCTTAATAATGTACACGGCAAAAACATACAGTGAGAGTGTTTCAGGTGTTACAGGTCAGGAGGCATTTGAGTGCTTCATTAACTGATATAATATTAATATGAGGAGCTACCTGAATGTCTTATACTAACAATACAGGTGGTAAAAGAGTTTTTAGTGTAGCAAGTTAAAATTACTGACATGTTTTACAGTGTAAAACAATCAGAGAAACATCAGGATGTAGAGCTGGAATTAAAGTCTTTTTGATGCAGTTGACTGGAATTACAGCCTTTCTCTTTTACCCTCTTCTCTCTCTCTCTCCCACACACAGAGGGTTCAGGCCTGGCCTGTAATTTAGCTTCCCAAACACACACACACACACAGTCCCTAGTGTATTTGTGGAGGAAGTGAACTGTATCCCAGAATCCCATAGTTGTTCCTCCCAGCAGAGGAAATTTAGACAGCAATAACAGATATTAAAGGAGTTTATCATTGTGATGATCATTGATACAATATTTCCATATTAACCGTAATTAGGAAATAAGCGCTTGTAAGCACTGGTTTACTGCAGAATATGTCTGAAACTTTTTTTAAATCAATTTTTTTTTCTGCACATTGTTATTAAAATATTAAAAAGTTATGAAAAAGATGCACATATATTGATCTCTGAATGAAAGCTTTGTGGATATCAGAATTAAATCTGTTTATAAAGCTGCTATATAAATAAAATAGGTTATATAAAATATTATAAACATTATTATATAAATAATAATTATATATATATTAAATTCATTAAAAACAATTTCCATAAAACAGACCATTTACTGATTTATAACAATACTTTGTTCAGTCATTTACACATCTGCCACAGTAATGTATTTGAATTATCTTTATGTCTTTTATTATATGCAATTATTTGTGATTAATTTAATTAATTGGGTGCATATCATGTAATTAATTCAACTGAAACCCGAGATATATTAACGGATATTAAATCTGTTGCTGATTTTAATTTTTATGGTATTGTATTCTGTCACGTAAGATTTTTGCCTGTTTAATTTTTTGTCACAAGATTCTGTTTCTCATCAAATTAACAATGTTCTGTATTTAGTTCTCAGCATTCAAAGTCTAGTGTTCCATTTATTTCATATTCTGTGTTTAATATTAATTGTTCAATATTCTGTATTTGTTTGATTTTCTGTGTTCAGAATTAATGACACAAGAAAATGGTGTTTAACGTTCTGCTGGACAGAAAATGACATTTACTTAAAAAGCAGGTCTTGTGAAGGAGACAATAGCGAGACCATAATATAGATGTCACTTTCACTGTAATGCAGTAACTGTTCTTTCTTGTTCTAGGTGAAAGAGGAGTGTCGTTTCTTAAACGCTCCACCTGTTCCTCCCCGCTGTGCTAAAGGCCCCGCCCCCAGCCCTCCAGTCCCCACCCGCTTGTCTAAAACTCCACCCACACAGACACTCAACCCAAACCTCTCATTTTATTCGTCTGGACTGCAAGAAAGGTAAACATGACTATTGGAGGGATTTAAATAGAGCCGTTTTAAATACTTATTGGTTGGAACTAAGTAGGAATGGGAATCAAGAGTAAGTTCATTAATCCATTCATATTTTTTTTTTGTGCTTTTGAGGAAATATTCTCCCTCGGAAGCACTGATAATTGAACTATAACAAAAACTAGGAAACAAAATACCTAAAGAACAAAAACAATATTATTTTTGCATTCATTTATTATGAAAAGGCCCACACACTAAAGGTAAAAAAAGACAACAAAAAAGCAAATGCGAGATAAAAACCACATCTCAACATGACCATCTCAACACGCTAGACACTCGTATTCGCTTTTTTATTGTACATTTTCACCTTTCTAGCATGCTTTTTTGCAACTTTTCTGCTGTTTGGATTATTGTGGCTGTATCTTTTTGTTGGGTTTTGGTGATTTCTTCATTATAACACACCTCTCTCTCTCTCTATCAGTTCTGCTCCTCGTAGTGGCAGCAACTCTCCATCGCCAGACTCTTATTCTCTGTATTGTTACCCCTGCACCTGGGCCGACTGTGTGACCTCCGACCCCAGCGTGAGCCCTGATCCCGCCCAACCTGCCCAGGCCTGTTGGTCCCACCCACGAGGAGGCGGGGCCTACACCTCCAACATCCTCAATACACCTCTGCTCAGTACAGACTCCGCTCAAAAGAACTACTCCACCTGCCCTAGACCGCGGCCGGTGGCGCAAAACCGCTTTGCACCATTCGGTGCCCTAAACCCCTTTGCCAATCCGGGACACGCCCACGCCTCCTCTGATTGGCTCACCACTGGTAGGAACTCTCCCACTCTGATACCCGACCTCATTAGCTCCACCCCCAAGGAGCCTCAAGCCAATCAGGGAGGTTCAGAAGGTGGCCATGAGACTCCGCCCAGACCAGTCAAGAGTTTAGAGGAGGACGCGGTTGTCGCAGATCTCACCTCCGGATCGGTCGCTGTGGCGAAGGGGGCAGAGGGCGGGGCCGGATCACCTTGGCGACCCCCAGCAGAGCTGTGCTGGCTCTCTGTGGAGGAGGTTTCATCCAGTCTGCGGTTCATTGGCCTTTCGGACGACGTGATTGGTCTGTTCAGCCGAGAGAGGATCGACGGCTCTATTTTCACTCAGTTGACGGAGGAAATCTTGTCGGAGGACTTTAAACTCACCAAACTACAGGTCAAAAAAATCATGCAGTTCATCAAGGGATGGAGACCCAAGATATGAGGCCAGCATCCTCGTGAATTGAAGGAATGTTTTTGTTTGAGAGACACAAGCGTACTCCAGCCACAATGAGTGCTTCTGCTCAGACTATTTCAGATGTTTTATAAGTGTGTGTGTGTGTGAGTGAAATACACCTCTCTAATCGAAGGACTGACAGATCGTGACTAATATATTATGGAGCACTATTTTATGTTTTTGTTATGAATATTGTTATTTCTGGGGTGGGATGGTTTGGTGTGCCTTCAGTAGACAGTCAGAACTGATGGTGTGGCTGTTCTGCTCTTTCAAGGGTTTACTGACTGTGTTTTGACCTCTTTTGTCTGTTTTCTGGTAACCTGACATGTTTGTCAGTTGGATTTGGGACTTGGATGAATCTCATGAAACAAGTCATATTTCACCCAAAAAAAAAAAAAAAACTAAAAATGAATGAATCATCCAATTTAGCTTAAAGAAAATTCTCATTTTAAAGTGATTAAGACCAGTAATTACATTAAAATTATTGTTATTATTATGTGTCAATATTTTTTTGATTTAAGCACATTTAAGCCCTAAATATTATTAATGTTTTGAATTTTTTTCTTAATAAAACAGGATCTGAAGAAGATTATTGAGAATAATCAGAATAAACAAAAACAAAAAAGTCTCAAGTAAAAGTAAAACTTGTGAAAACATTCTTTCAAGAATTTTGGCAAAATGTTCAGGAAGAAATTCTGAGGGAAAAATCTAAATATATTTTCCTTGACAGGTTTGATGAGATTCACTCACGTAGAGCACAATGTTCTTCTTTCCTTCTGCTCTCATATGGAGCTCATGTCATGCACACAAGAAGTGGGACTTTTTAGGGACTTAAAAATAAAGAGTTTAGTTTGTGATGTACATGCTAATAAGAGCAGCAAGAGTTTACAGTCTAAAGAACATGCTGTAATTAGGTGACAGTAATTAAGAGTTTACTAACTACTACAGCCCACGCTGATGGAGGATGTGTGTGAGGTGAGTCAGAGCTGCTGAAATGAGGTTTTAGCCTTCTCACGGTTTCAAAAAATATTTTATCAGCATTTCAGGAACGTTTCTGGAATGCTTATTTAACAGCTTCCCCCTCTGTTGGTGCATTTGTACTTTGAATAATATTTAACAATGCTAGTGTGTTTCATTTGTACTGTAATTTCACCATGTATGATTTAATCCTGATGGATCAACTACAGAAAAGAATAAATCAATAGTGCTCAACTGAACAAAGTGTTTTTTATTCATTTATTTTTTTTGTTAGGTAGGCCTAAATAATTTCTGGAATACTAGATTTTGCTTACTGCATACTCCATTTAAAAATAGTTGTTAAAAATACTCCATTTAAACAAAGTTATTGTTTGGGACTATTTTCGTTGCTGAAACAGATAAAAAAGACAATATTTTGTCTAAAATCGTTTAATATTAACTTCATGTTGTATAAAATCAATATCAAATTTGCACATTATTTTTGACCATTGGCTAACCATAACTGTTTATCCCAGTCAAACAGTCAGGATAAAATAGCTAAAATATAAATATTTTGACTAATATGCCCACATAATTATATCCATACCTTAGTGTGCATTTGTTTCGTCGCTGCAGAGAGAAGACGGTTGTAGTGATGTCAGAAACAAAGTTCTTCGTCCATTTGAAGTTTTACATTTTGAACAGTACTTGTTCTTGCCAATGCATATTAGGCTTGACAAATAGCCGCAAATTTGTTTGAATACGGTTTTAAACAGAATTACGGAGGCCCTAAGGGACAGGATGATAGAAAAAAATTAGATGAAGGAACAATTATACTTTAATGCTATCTCGTTTCTCACAGAAGCATTCAAATATTGAGAATTAAATATTTAGAGAGAATTAAATCCTTTGAGATAATACTCAGACAAAAGGTTACAAGTTTATTATAGCAGAACCATATGCAAACATACAAACTACTATACTATACAAAAATTACAGCAAATAATAACTGTGCAAAAGTCTGTGTCTCAGCTCAACCTGGACATAATCAGAAGCATGTTGGTTAGAACAAAAATGAAGCTGCACCATTCAGAAATGTGTCTACAGGGAAGTGATGTTAGGAATAATGCCAATAAATATGCTACCGTTAAATTCTTTAAAAAAAAAAAAGAGTATAATTTTGTTGAGCGAGCGCAAACCTCATCTTTACAGGGATTTTACATAGATACCCTTTCTTTAATCACATAAATAAACTGACAAATTATGTAAAGGCCAAGTTAGAAAAGATCTGCTTTGTAAGCCACAAATGATAAAACACAACATTGAGGATTTGTAAATAATGCACTACTTTAAGTGAGCGAAGGTGACATTTTATAAGATCCCAAACGTTGAGGTCAGAAAATTATAACTGGCAAATGTTCACTTGTGAAACCTCTTGCTGGAGTCTTTGGCGTGGTCGAGGAGCAGCTGGCAAGGAGTAAACTGATTACCATAAGCTTCCTCAAAGTGCTTCATTTTCTGGACAAGTTTGTCAGCTCCGTATGAATCAACAAAACGGAATGGGCCTGAAATGTGGGAAAAAAGTGGGTTGTGAAAGTTTACTTTGCAGATCCTTAATTATCCCCAGGCACAATGTGGTGTGCCTCAGGGTTAAGTGCTAGGCCCGCATCAGTTATGATAAATCACTTTAATTACAAGGTGTGTAATGTGTTTGTTACCTCCCAAGCATGGCGGGAAGCCAAGTCCAAACACAGCTCCAATGTCTCCCTGCACGGGGTCTGGAAGGATGCCTTCCTGTAGACACAGTACGGTCTCGTTTACAAAACGGGACACGAGTCTGTACTGAATGTCCTCATCGGCAGAGCTAAAGAGACAAATAGGAGAAAATATGAAGGGTTTCTTCTGAGGCTTTAAGATGCTTGTAAATCATGAAAACCAACTTACACAGCAGGGGGTGCTGTTAGCTTGAAGCTCTTGAAAATATCTTCAGCTCCTGAGTTCACCTTCTTTTCTTTCGACTTTGCTCCGTACACGTAACAACCCTTTCCAGACTTGCGTCCTGAAGTGCATATATACATAACCAATAACAATCTGACTACTGAATTCAAATATGACAAGAATAGCTCTGCCTTTTTTGTTATAGTGATGATGATCCAGTTTCTGAAATTTAAGGCATTATTCCCTGAAAAGTCAAATGCACATTTATGTTTGGGTGAACTATCCCTTTAACTTGCCATCAAATGTTCTGTAAGACCGAACTGACAATTTATGAACACAAAGCTGTACAGATGCACCTTTGAACCCTTTTTGGACCATCATCTTCAAGACCTCAACATTTCCTCCTCCGAATCGCGTTCCAAAAGCCTTGCCAAGATCCTCTGCAACATGAGCCGCCACGTCAATACCGACCTCGTCAGCAAGTGTCGCCGCGCCGACAGGAAACCCGAGTCCTGTTGTCAGGGAATCCAGTTTCTTGGGCCCAACTCCTTCCTTTAGCCAAAGTGATGAGACAGGAAGATTAGAGTTGGCTCGTATAATAAAAATAGTTTTGAACATACCTAAATATCATTTTTTATACCTGTTATAATGTTAAAAACTATTTCTGTATCATATAAATGCTTTTCTTTTGAACTTTCTATTCCTCAAAGAACATTGATGATGATAATAATAAGAAAAAAGGATTTAAGCAGCAAATCAGCATATTAGAATGTTTTCTGAAAGTTCACGTTATGAGACAAAAAAAAAAGATTTGGCTCATATAATAGAAACAGTTTTGAACAAACAGTCCAAGTTGTGTGGTTCTTCATAAATACACATTTTAACCATAAACAAGCATTCAATCTTTAATTGGAAAAAAATAAAGATTGTTTTTCCCTGCATAAGCCATTCAAACATGTAGGAATTTACCTGCAGGACTCGAATGGCCTCGGCTAACATAGGCGCTAAACAACGAGTGGTGTAAAACCCTGGACCATCCTGATGAAATATACATACAATATAATCACTTACTGTTGCACAGAAAAATCTGAAACTATAAAAGCAGAACGTCTTCGTACCCCCACGACTATGATGACCTTTCCCTGTTTAAGTCCAACAGCCACGGCAGATGCTGTTGTGTCTTTGGAGGTTTTATTGGTGGTGATGATTTCCAGCAGTTGCATTTTATCCACCGGAGAGAAATAGTGCATCCCTATCACCTACATAACACACACATAGTTCAACATAAAGACTTTCACAATCAATCACTCCTTCAGTACTGACTAATAACAATCAAACACATTTAAAACACACACACACGCACCTTTTCAGGTCTCTTACTGGCTGCTGCGATGTCTTTGATGGGCAGAGCGGATGTGTTGGTGGCAAAGATACAGTGAGGAGGAATCACCTGCACACAGGACAGGTATGATCAGTAGTGTATATATTGGGAAGGCTGTACTGTATATTGCACTAAGCAAACCCACACATAACTTGAACTTACGGCCTCAACCTCCTTAATCACTTTATGTTTGATTGACAGGTCTTCAAACACGGCTTCAATAACCATGTCAGCATTCTCAAAGCCACGGTAGTCCAGCTGTCCTGACAGCAATGACATAATCCCATCTCTCTCGAATGTCGTCAGACTCTTCTTTTTTGTTTTGTCATTAATGCTGAGGAAAAAAAAAAACAGTAAAATATATTTAGCAGGTTTAACATAAGTTTAAATATTTAAAATGCTTAATATTATAAATATGTATATATATATAAGCACACAATATATATATTAAATGGATTTAATATATTAAATCTTTTTTTTATTCAACCTTTCGTCCACGTTGAATTTCAATGAAATAAAATAACAATTTTAAATGATTTTAAAGTTTAGAAAAATATCCACCATATAACAAAAATACAATTTTTACCCAAAAATATTTTTTTTTCCCTGGTTGAATTTAAATAAAATAAAAGATTTTACAATAAATAAATACATTTATTTATTTATAACAAAAGAAACATATTTAGTCTTTTTTAAGGCTGAATTTAAACTGTTAAAAAACTGTTTAAAAACAAATTACTAAAATATAAAAAAAATTAATAAAAACGAGTTTGAACTTAAACACTTGAAACTAAAATCAACTTGGAATTTTTTTTTTTTTTTTTCAATAAATGAATAGAAAAAATAAATGAACAATTCATTTATTTTTTCAATAAATGAATTGGTTTCTTTGTTCAATAAACAAAGAAACCAAAATATCTAGCCAAAATATCTTAAAAAAATAGAATTTTTCATGATTTTTCCAGGCCTGGAAATCACAGTTAAACCCCCCTGGCATTTCGAGGCTTGCCCTGACTGTGGGAACACTTATAATAACAGGAGACCTTCAATAGTTGGACATTTTGATATTTGTATTTATTTGTGTTTGGATTTTATCAGAGCAACAGTCTGAATTAATAGGTGTTTATGCACAGAAAGATCACAGCGCTGACATCTGGTGGCTCTCAGCTCTAATAGTGTCTTTCTAATGGCTCGGAGCGCAGCGCCCTCTGCCGTCTCACACTATGACCTGCAGCTGATGAGACTGCAAAGTGGGTTCGGAAAACAAACTGCTGCATATTTCTATCATCATGTTGAAGTATATATGTGCATGTGCTTCACCAACCCTTTGTACACCTGTTGTTGACCTCTGGCAAGTCCTTCCTCTGTCGTGTCTTTTAAGATGGTGGCCACACCTTTGTCTATGGTCACCTGAGCAATACCTGCTCCCATAAGCCCCGCCCCCAGGACAGCAAGCTTTCTAAAAAAAGTGAAAAGCACAATCATTTGTTAAATTCAGGTCCTAATGACATCAGATCACTCAGCCCCTCCCACCAGACTCACTTCACGTCTCTCTCCGGCTGCCCAAAGAGATTCTTTTTGCAGGCCACCTGACCATAAAAAAGGCCAATCAGAGCTCTGGACACTGATGTCATCGCCAGCTTGCCAAAGTTCTAGAAAACAGACGTGAGGTCATACAAGCTGATAAATGCTCAAATATGCTGTTTTATTTAATTAATTAAATCAGATGACAGAAGGCATGTAGAAGATTGCATACAACAGGTTTTTCAGCAAAGATTTTATAATGTTGATCAGTTAGATGCCTTGTAGAAATGTGTATTATTTATGATACAGGAGGCTTTATAGGATTAAACTTGTAGTGAAAGTGATGATACTAACCTCAGATTCAGCCAGATATCCAGCAGCGTTTCCTTTCTCAATGCCCGTCTGAACACACTAAAAACACACAAAAATGTGTGAGTTCATGAGGGTATGAGCGTATACGTGTCCTGTTCATGTGTGTGTTTACCTCTATAATCTTCAGTGGCGCAGGATAAAGCCCATTACTTTGTTTCATGACTTTATTGTGGACAGTTTTGTAGATCTGTTTCCTGACCGGCGGCAGACCCATTACGAAATCCTGGACTTCTGGAAAAACAGATTATAAAACAATAAAATCCTTTAATAAACCGACAAGTCAAGTCTGTCTTAACTTGACACTTATGTGCTTGTCTTACTCTGCATGAGTCCTTTCTTCTTTTCCACTGTGACTTTTTTACCAGCGAGACCTTTAGCAAAATCAACAGCCACTTCCTCCAGATACTCCATGGTCCTCTCCTCTGGACTCTTCAGTCCTGGACCTTATCGCACAAAACACAAACACCTATTAGTTATAGGGGTCCAAATCTGCTCCTGTGTAGAATGTCCACTTAAAATGCTAGTAAAGGTTTCTTGCATCAAAAATATTTTCATGATCATTTTTTCTCTTTTTTATATACTAGCCTGTTGCTACTGAAACCTTTAAGACTTCTGTAAGTAAATGCTATGATTGCTTTTATTTTCCTAACAACTTTTTTTTATGTGCATGCTAAATGAGTAGCAATGCCTTTGCCAACCTGTTTATGCAATTTGGTCTCAATAAATGGTCTGGAGCAGTGCTGTTTTAATTTTAAATTAGCTTTTATTTTTATATTTTTAACTGCAATCACTAAATAGTAATATTTTTTTAATATTACTATTTAGTGTTAATATATTTTATTTCAATTTTAGTTGTATTTATTTTAATACTTTAACCTAAACTTATTTCAGTTCTAACTTCCATTTAGTTTTTTCATCAAATATATTTAATTTAATTAAAATGTTATAGTACTTTATTTTTATTTTGGAAAGGTAGATTTGCACTATGAACATTAGAGTAGATACTATTTTAAAGCAGAAACAATCCTGTTTTCCAAGATAACAGCCTCTTTAATCTAATTACATGATTTGCTTGAGATCGAGGGACTATTTATTATTTATTATAATTGAGTAAGTCACCCAGAGGATCCACCAGCTGATGGACGAGCCCCATTTTTTTGGCTTTCTCTGCCTTTATGTTCCTGCCGGTCAGCATCATATCAAACGCAGCGGGAAGGCCAACCTAAGACACACATTATGAAAAATATCTATCATTTAGCATTAGGGAGCATCTACATATCCCTGACACTCTGAGCCAGTAAACTCCTCACCATTTTGGGCAGCCTCTGAGTCCCTCCGGCCCCAGGCAGCAGTCCCAGCATCACCTCTGGGGTCCCCAGAATCGTCTTCTTACTCTTAGTGGCAATACGGTACTGACATGCAATGGCAAACTGAAAGAACACAAGAAATGAAAACCATGGGGGAATATAAAGGGTTTACTGTCTCATATAATATTATAGTCTGCATGTATCATATTGCATTGTTCTGTTTTATTAAATATGGTAACACCTAAGATAATAGAAATAGAGAACACCTATTCACTCTTAAGACTTCTCCTCTTAATAAACTCTTAATTACTGCTTATTGATAGTAAGTAAGGTTGTTGTTGTAGTAGTTATGTTCAGGTATAGGGTAGAGTTACGAGATCTAAAATATTGTTATGCATTAATATGGGCTGTATTAGTATTAATGAACAACCAGTATGCTAGTAAAATGCATGCTAATAAGCAACTAGTTAATAGTCAGTATGTGTTCCTTAACCTAAACTGTTACCCTAAATATAACCATCAATGAAATATGTGAGACTAAAGAGTGAATTATAGTTAATTGTAATACCTTTTTATTATTATTGTTTTTCATAATTTATACACTTTTTTAATCACTATTATTATAATATTTATTAATATTTTGAATTAGCTTTTTATTTTTCAACTTTTTCATCTTCGGGTGTAATTTTAAATTTTAGTTTATGTATTAGTAATTCTTTTGACTTTTATCATTTTTCTATGTTTCGCACATTTCTTTATTTTTATTTCAGTTTTAGCTGTAGTCATTTGAGTACTTCAACTTCAACTTATTTCAGCTAGTTGCCGAAGAAACATCTCATTTTCTTTATATATTTTATTATTTATATTTTGCTTTCTTTTATTTATGCTTTCCTTCAATTATGGAAAAATGTTTATAATTGTAGTTAACAGTAACAGCACTGCAGTTCACAGGAGTTGAAAAGGCATTTCAAAAGGGATTTATTGATGAATTAAAAACAAATAAGAATGAAATAATAAAAACGAATAATTAAAGTTAACATGATCACCTCCAGTCCACCGCCAAGGCAGGAGCCATTAATAGCAGCCACAAAAGGGATGGGAGATTTCTCTATCTGCTCAAACATCTTCTGTCCTGCCTGTAACAGTTTTGTCACTTCCTCTGCTGTCTTGCAGGCCTGAAACATACTAAAAGACGGAGACGACGATGAACGCCGAGTCTCTATAAACGGTTTGAACAATCTGTGTGTGCGTGAGAGAGCGTGGTACTTGAGGTCGGCTCCTGCGATGAAGCTTCCTGGTTTACTGGAGATTATAACGGCGCTCTTTACCGCTGAATTCCCCCAAATCTCATTGATCACCTCCACCAGCTCTGCCTGCATGTGCCTGCCAAGAGTATTCACCTACAACACAAAAAAATTACAAATAATATACATATAATAAAATCATTTAAAATTTTGAGGTTAGTAAAATGTGTTCTTTTTTTTGTGTGAAAAAAGTATTTTATGCTCACCAAGGCTGCATTTGTTTATTTGTTTAAAAAAAGTAACAGTAAAAGCAGTTATATTATGAAAAATTATTACAATTTAAAAAGAACTGCATTCTATTTTAATGTACTTTGAAATATAATTTAGTAGAAATATAATTTAATTTAATTTATATATAACATATTTATATTTATGTATATTATAAATTACATACAAGTATAAATATATATATACACATACACATTTTTTTTTAATTATATACATAAATGTGTCTTTATATATACATAATAAATAAACACAGTACACACACATTATAGAATGTAAACATCAACTTTTATTTTGAATGCGATTAATCGTTTTGCAGCCCTACATTCTAATATGATAATTTGCCACTCAATCAATCAATGTTGAAAACAATTGTGCTAATTAATATTTTTGTGGAAACCATGATACATTTTCAGGATTATGAATAGAAAGTTAAAAGGAACAGCATATATTTGAATTGCAACATTATAAATGTCTTTACTCTCACTTTTGATGCATCCTTGCTGAATAAAAGTATTTATTTTAAATCAATAAACACTGATATTATTACATCCGAGGAATTAAGGGAAGAACTCAACACACCTTTGAGGTCGGATCATTGATTCGTACCACAGCAACACTATCCTTGACCTCATAACTGACATGAGTGCGAGCTGCAGACAGAGAGAGACATAGAAGTGATTAAAAAGAAAACATTAAACATGTCTCTATTCATCTATTCTTATTTTAATAGTTACCCAGCACAGCGGATGATACGGAGAGACTCCTCTGTCCATGACCTTTGACCCAATACAAAAATAAATACGATCACACGTCTACAGTTCCATGTCAACCTTTCATGCAAAGTCAAACAGTCCTTCATACACAGAGGTAATTTTCTTTTAACAAAGCAATACTTATGAATATTGTAATTCACAAGCCTGATTGTTCATGATTAAACAAGCGATTTATTAACTCTTAATCTGTATTTTATCTTACAAAATGCTGCTGTAAATATGAAATAATCCAAGTTAATAATAAACAATAATAATAAAGATCGCTATGTTGTACATCACACAGCAGTTTTAAATATAATATCCTTTATTAAATTTAGGATCTCTATTGAAATGCATGTAACAGGTGACACAGTGACGTTTGGCCCAGAATCCTGTTGTCGTTGGAGACACATATGACCTCCGCCCCAGTTGCCCCATTCAACCCCACCTGTCACATTCACATGACTAAACACACACCGCGTGTGAGTACACTTGCCTGCCTGTGTCTAATCAGAGGTCAGCAGGTCACAGGAAGTTAAAATAATACAAGAAATCATAAACTTACTACAAACATTGAACCTAAATACATCAAGATTCATGGAATGATGCATAATATAATATAATATAATTAGTGCTGTCAAACGATTAATCGCAATTATGATTAATTCTCATGATTAACACTCATTGGCCTCATCCAGGATGGGACGATTCTGCCTACAGACAGACAACCTGGAGCTCAACACGCTCAAAACAGTGGAGATGATCGTGGACTTCAGGAGAAATCCCCTGCACCCCCTGACTCACCATCATGGACAGCACTGTGGCTACAGTAGAGACATTCAAGTTCCTGGGATCCATCATCTCTCAGGACCTGAACTGGGACACTCACATCAACTCCATTGTAAAAAAAAAAATCCCAACAAAGGTTGTACTTCCTTTGCCAGCTGAGGAAGTTTAAACTGCCACATGAGCTGCTGAAACAGTTCTACTCCGCCATCATTGAGTCTAAATATAATATAATATAATAATGAACATAATTACATTATAAAAAAAAAAAAAAAATATATATATATATATATATATATATATATATTTTTTTTTTTTTTTTTTTTTAAGTGTGTGTATATATATATATATATGTATATTTGTAGTGTATACAGACAAGGATCTGTGTGTGGTTTACTATGCTATGCTATATTATGCTAATTTCTCGTAATGAGATACTTTCTCGTAATAATGAGAAACTTTCTCATAATAATGACTTAGTTTCTCGAAATAATGACTTACTCCACGCATGCGCAGTGCAGGAGCGGCAGTACGCTAGCGACATCTGCTGGTCAAAGCCATGCAGGAACACCGCAAACATTGCTTGTTCTGTAATCTAAAGCTGTATAATCTACCATTAAATAACGATTTCAGATAAATTATCTGCATGTAGTCTTTTGTTACTCTGCCAGACAATGAAGTTCATGTCTTCAGATATAGAGGAATATATTCCAACAAAAATCACAAGCATTTTATGAAAAAATGAAAGCCATTACACATATAAACTTAACGAATAGATGTTCATTTCGATGATTTGTTAGTTTTTATTAGCTGTCACTTTCATGCATCACATGCATAAGCCCACAATGTTTATACAGTAGTTGTTCGTTACCATGGCAACCGTTTGGTCTTCAGCATCATACACCACTTCTTGCAGGACATGTGAACGTGAAAAATGCTTAATGTGGCTTAAAGTACAATGACTAATTCAGGATACAGTATTATTGATCATGCATACAGGCAAGCATAAGAACCCAGAATTTGAACACAACACACAAAATTGCATGTTAAGCATTTTCTATAAACTGTTATAGAAAATGCTGCATAAGAGTTGCTGTTTTGCGTCGCATTCATACTTTGGGTCCACCTGAATGCCTGTATATACAGTATATGTTATCATTAAGTTATGTACTGAATTTGGGTCAATCTGTCTTTGTACTTCAAGCCACGTTAAGCATTTCTCACATTAAGTGTTTGTCCTGCAAGAAGCGGTGTGGGATGCTGAAGACCAAGCGGTTGCCGTGTTAACGAACAATGATGCTTTGTGCTTTTGAAATGAGATGGCTTACTGTATGAAACATGTGATGCATGAAAGGGACAGCTAATAAAACTAATAGATCAATGAAATAGACATCTATAAATTAAGTTTATATGCGTAATGGCTTTCATTTCTTCATAAAATGCCTGTATTTCTTTACTGAAATATTAGTCTGGAATGTTTGAAGCCGTTATTTAATGGTAGATTATACATCTTTAGATTACAGAACAAGCAATGTTTGCGGTGTTCCTGCATGGCTTCGACCAGCAGATGTCGCTAGCGTACTGCCGCTCCTGCACTGCGCATGCGCGGAGTAAGTCTTTTTTTTTTAGAGTAAGAAAGTTTCTCATTATTTCGAGAAACTAAGTCATTATTATGAGAAAGTATATAATTATTATGACTTACAGAATTATATTTTTTCTTAAGGTGGCGGGAACGGAATTCCATACACAACAGCTGTAAAAACTGTAATATTTTGGATACTATAGTTGCCATTGGACATGAATTACTAGTTTATATTATTAATCGTGTATATATAATTATAATTAAACATGGTATAATTTATTTATGATTTATTATTATTATTATACCTGTACTGACTCACCTGAGCTGTCAAAACTAGGTGAAAGTTCATTCCTGCAGGTCACCTCATTCAACCTCTCTTAATCTCACTCAGAAGCGGATATATGCAAGTACAAGTACAGTATAATTTAATAAAATATATATGTAGACCAAGTACATGAAGTTTGTCACCTGTTATAGTTTTTAAAGCTGTGCAGCCGCTCCGCGTCAACAACAATCTCGCGCTCGCCATCCTTCTCAAAACTTTACCGTGAACGCGCGCACGCACTGACAAGCGCGGGCCCGTGCAGCCGCCATTGGGGCAGCCAACTTAGCGCCTTTAAATAAAAAATAAATCTTATCTCACTTAGTGTATGTAATAAACTTGTAGATTTATGTATGTATGTATGTGTATATATGTTAACACAAAGTCACTTTTTAATAAATAAAGTAAAAATCCGCCGCGGCTTTTTTTTTTTTCCGCTCAGGCAGTGATTTACGGGGACGCGGGGTCCTGCGGATCGTGCACTGCTGTAGTCATTAGACAGACGCGAGACGTTAAACATCACACTCGCTCAACATTCACAACAATAACAGGTAAAATATGACTTGTGCGCTTATATTATAACACACATTGTGTTTATATGATGATTCCTGATGAATATCTTAAACTGTGTTTTTAGACATGCGGAAGAATGAATCCGTTTGCTCGTTCATGTGCGTTAAAGTGTTTTATTATGTCTCGTTACTGTGATTTTACGGTCATGTGTGGTTATATCATGATTAGTGTTGTTTTATAATGATGTCAAGATCGCAAGCTGCTGTTTAATACCTTTGCATATTTGTCCTTGTCCTGTCTACTGACAGAAGTAGGTGACGGGTCACACACACACACACACACACACACACACACACACACACACACACACACACACCAGATCAGTGTTATGATCTATGTTACTGTATTATCATTACTAGATACTTAACATATTAATGTCAAAAATGGATAGCAACATTAAGGGCATTTCAAAGCTACCACCTATAAAATGCTAAATATCAAAGCAAGTGTAGTTATTTCAAAGAAAGATAGGGCTTTAATGATCTAGCAGTAGATATAATTTTAAACATGAAGACAATCAGTGTTGCTTGTGGTTAGTGCAGCATGTTGATAGTTAATGTGGTGATGATATACACCTGTGCTTCCAGTGCTTGGACACCTTCGTACATCCACTAAGAGTCACCAAAACTGCTGATTCAAATATATTGGGGCTTAAAAATAACGAATAAGTGTGAAGCTAGTGAAGATAAAATATCCTGTAGAATTTAAGTGCAGATTACACTTAGTTTTGATATTTTGTTACTTAATGTTTAACACTTTTGAAGGCCACTCATACACTCCAGTTCAAATATAAATATATAAATCAAATATAAATATATTTTATTATACAACACTTACATCACTGTGTGATAACAGTACATTCAGTAGGACAATAAAACATTCCTTTGTTATGCTTAACTAATTTCTGCCAAGTTTTTTCACTGATCTTTATTTATCTTATGAATGGAAACTAAAACAATTATTCCTTTGTATTTTCATCCAGATAATGAGTGCTTTGTTAGACAGAGAAATGATTGATGGTTTTGAATAATCATTCAAAATTTTGGTTCATGTCTTCCAGATAATTAAAGATGGCGTCTATGTTGTTGACTTCACTGAGGAGCAGCCCATTGACATCTGTGCAGGCTGCTCAGTTCGGTAAGGCGTCCTGGGACTCAGCAGAGCTAAAGAGCACTTCACGTTATGCGGATTACTGAGGATTTAATGTCATTATCACTTATTAAAACGGTATGACTAACTGCATTCTCTTTCTCTTTAGCTGCTCGTTCTCTCAGCACATCTGTTCATCTGCAAGCTCAAGGTACTGTGTGTAATGCTTACCAGTAATCAGTCCAGCTATTATCCATTTTGCTATATTCTGCAAAGGTCGTCATACTAAATAAAAGAAATAAATGCATTTAGAGTAAAAAAGGAAAATGCACATTCCATTTTCCCAATACAGCTGTAAATAATGTTTGTTGGTCTTGTCCTTTCTGTTGTGTTTTGTAATCACACAGCAAAAAGCAAGAAGACTCTGGCCAAACCAGGAGTAAAGAACATCGTTCTGGTTGATGGCGTCCGAACTCCTTTCCTCCTGTCTGGCACAACGTAAGTGAGAATGTGTTTGGGATTCAGATGAGCATGAACTCAGAGACATGGCCTGACAAGTTGCACTCGTTGGCTGAGACTTTGTGAATCAGACTTTGTAAACTGAAATAAAAGCAATTGTTTAAATAACACAATAGTTTGTAGGGTGCAGAAAGGAGATTAAAGGAATAGTTCACCCAAAAATGCAAATATGCTGAGAATTTACTCTCAGGCCATCCAAGTTGTTTCTTCATGGTGACCGATTTGGAGAAATGTAGCATTGCATCACTTGCTCACCAAAGGATCCTCTGCAGTGAATGGGTGCCGTCAGAATGAGAGTCCAAACAGCTGATAAAAACATCACAATAATCCACAAGAAACACACCCATCAAGACATTTTGTTTAACTTCAAATAGTTGCTTCCGGCTAAAATACGAGTCCTTTATCCATAATGTTGCTTTTTCCAGTGAAAATTCATCTTATCTGAGTCAGGAGAGAAATATGCATAGATCAAGTAAAAACAGTTCGAACTAGCCGTAAACAAATATGTGGGTGGATTTTTATGTGACAACAGTTTATGGACTTTTTCACTGGAGGAAGCGTTATTATGGATTATTCTGATAGGCCTATTTGATATTTTGGCCAGAAGCGATGATGGGGTTGTTTCTTTTAAATGCACAGCTTTCCGCTTCATAAAGACGTTAATGCATCAGACCTGGTTGCTTCAGTTTTTTTACCTGTTAGTAAATGCCAAACAGCAAAGGTTAAGGTTACAAAATCCAAAACTCTTTGGCAACTCTTCACGCATTACGCTGAAATGATTTACAAATGAAAGTTTTAGGCTGAATTAATTGCAGATTTAGGACAAACTCTAGTCAGAATGTTTTAGGAATATAAATGCAGTGCTGCCTTGCGAAAAACTGAAGAAATCTTTCTTTGTGTCTGTGCTGTCTCTGTTATTAGATATGCGGATCTGATGCCCCACGATCTGGCCAGAGCTGCATTACAGTACGTCACCACACACACACACACACACACACACACACACACACACACACTCACTCACTCACTCACTCACTCACACTCTCACACTCACTCTTTAAGATTTACTTGTCACTGTTATGTTCAGGACTAACTGTCTGTCTGTCTGTGTTTTTAACAGAGGTCTGCTGAACAGAACAGGTCTCCCTAAAGATGCTGTTGATTATATTGTGTATGGAACTGTTATTCAGGAAGTGAAGACCAGTAATGTGGCCAGAGAGGTCAGTCTGTCCTCTAGTCTGTGATGATTTCTAAAATAGAATTTGGATGTTGAAGCTATTTTTAGTTTGTCTGATCTGTGTATGATGATTGGCTGCTGAGAAACATGCTGACCAATGAGAGGTCAGGCATCTGCATAGAGATTTCATCTGACCGCAAAGCATTACTGCAGTGACGGTGTTTGTTTGTAAATTGGGTACAGCAGGATGTTCAATTTAATGCAAGGGCTTTTTTTTCTGAATCAGGAACTTAATGTGTGGATGTTGTCAGCACATACTATGCATCGAAACAAGGCAAACTTATTCACAACATAATGTAATTAATTTTAATGTAATTAAAAGGTTTAAATATGTAAATGTTTAAAAGGAACTTTACAAGTTCCGGTGAATTGTTTTTTGTGGCCACAAAAATAATTTTGCTTTGTACTTTATATATTCACATTGGTTCACATCAGACTTGACAATGAAACATTTAAATCGCACATTGAAATCAAACTATAAATTATGTGCATTATTTTATATAAGATAGATATCCATTTCTGTTTTTGTAAATATATTTTTTAATTTATTTTTTTCCTATGCAATATTATATTTGTGAAAGACATTTTATAGTTTTTATAAATATTTTGAATTGGTTCTTATTTTTATATTTTGCAGTTTTCATTTTATTTTTATTTAAAATGTTATAATTTTTGTGTTTATCTTTTTTCAAATATGTCTAGTTTTTATCCTTTTTTTTAGTTATGTTAGTACATCAAATTAAAATTAGATGATAAAAAAGATATGATGCCTTAACTAACTAAAAAAATGTTTTATATAATTTTTCGTTTCAATTTCATTTTAGTTAAGGTTTATTTTATTTAATGTAACTGAAGTGTTTTGTTGTTTTTTCAGTTAACTATAATAACTCTGGTCCCATCATTAGTGAAAGGACCATTTCTTAGAAGCATTGCATTTGCTACATGGTTTTTGATTATAAAATTATTTATGAAGTTAATTTGGAAATAATTGTTTTAAATGTTTTTTGTAGGCAGCACTTGGTGCTGGATTCTCAGATAAGACTCCCGCTCACACGGTGACTATGGCGTGTATTTCCTCCAACCAAGCAATGACCACAGGTACTGAACACACATTATGTGATGATGGAGGTCATTAACTACATCTATCTATCTGTCTATCTGTCTATCTGTCTATCTGTCTATCCATCTATCCATCTATCTATCTATCTATCTATCACAACATTCTGTACAGCTAATCGCTTTCCCTTAGTGCACTTTAACTGATTGTAATTTAATTATACTTGAACATTCTTCAGCAGAAGGCACTAAACAGAAGATAGTTAATGGACTGAATTATTGATTGTTAATTTTTTTTCTAGCTGTCGGTTTGATTGCTGCCGGTCAGTGTGATGCCGTTGTTGCCGGTGGGGTTGAGTTTATGTCCGATGTTCCCATTCGTCACAGCCGTAAGATGAGGAAGACGATGCTGTCACTCAACAAGGCAAAGACCCTCGGGGCTCGGCTCTCTCTGCTGGGCTCCATCCGCCTCGCTCACCTTTCACCCGAGGTACTACATTACCCATAATACACCTCACTTATTGCCCCCAGTGCGCCTCATGCTACAAATGCCAAATCACAGAAAACAATTTATGCATAGTGCATTTATCACTCCAAATGTCATATTACTCCAAAAGACGTATTATTAAAGCAATCTTTATGCAAAGGGATTCAGGTCATATTTATAAATAATAAATATTCATAATTATGAATATTTTAGAGACATTGAGAACACCCTAGTAACTGCTGAGGTATGCAGCAGTATATCAATTTAGCATTTTGTTAAGCAAATTTTGAATTTCTAATTTGTAAGAAAGAAAAAAAATCCTTACACGTATATAATAATAATAATAATTATTATTAATTTTACATTATTTTATATAATAAAAATAATTGATTATAGTAGTTTATGATTAATAGTTAGTTATTGTTATAAATAGTTTATTATTGTTGTTGTTATTATCATTATTAAATAAACACCATTATTATTTATTCTTTACACACAGAATTAGCAAAAATATATAAACATCTGAAACACCTAATACCTATAAAGACAGTTATTATTTAACTAAACAAAAACACTTGCTAAAGATATTAATATATAAACACATAATTATATCAATGTCATTATTATTGTTTATTTTATTATATAAATATTATTATTATTTACAAAGGTTATTAGCTAAATAGATGGATATTATACGGAAAACAACTAGATTTTAAACAGCTATAAAAAGACAGCTATAAATTCAAAAACAATTTTGAGGGAAAAACTGACATACAGTACATGGCACAACATCACTGATTCTTACTGATGCTGTCACAAGTCTGGTCAGACACTATAGCCAGAGCTATTTGTTTAATAAAATGTTATACATCAGTTGAACATCTATATTTCAGTGTTTGGTTTAATACAGTCCATATGGTGTTGTTGGTTCCCTTCTTTAAAAGCTCTTTAATGTCTCTCTCTGTGTGTGTGTTTAGCTGCCAGCTGTGGCCGAGTTCTCCACAGCCGAGACAATGGGACACTCTGCGGACCGTCTGGCGGCTGCATTCGGTGTGTCGCGTTTAGAGCAGGATGAATTTGCTCTGCGATCTCACATGCTCGCGAAGAAAGCTCAAGACAGCGGGCTGCTCAGTGACGTCATCGGCTTTAAAGTGCCAGGTGAACAATTAACACAATCACAGCAGCACTTGCATTTCAGCATTCCTGCCACAGGATAAAAAATTTGCAATTGTGTGTTCACAATGGTTTTTTCATTAAGTTTATATCTTGCAATTCTGACTTTTCTGACAGAAAAAGTCAGATTTGTGGGAAAAATGCAGAATTGTGGGATATAAACTCAGAATTGGGACCTTTTTTCTGAATTCTGAGTTTACATCTCACAGTTGCCGCAGAAAAAAAAAAAAAGTACATAATTGCGATTTAGCATCTCACCCCATCTTTTTAAAAAATACAATTGTTGGGTTCTCTTTTATTAGAATGGCGACTTTGTCTCACAATTCTAAGTTTAGGCCTATATCTCGGAATTCTGACTTTTCTGACTGAAAAAAAGCAGAATTGTGAAATATATATATAAACTCAAAATTGTGAGGGGGGAAAAAGTCATAGTTGTGAGAGTCACAATTAAATTTTTTTTATCTCGTGGTGGAAACAATCTTCCAGTTTAGATTATTTTTATTAATTCAGCTTGCAGGCAAATAATGAAAGTGCAGTAAGCAAATGATTTGAACAGAAATAAGACTTTTATTAACACTTCTGAGGGTGCTTTCACACATGTCTGTATGGACCAAGCAACAGTATTGCATTCAAATGTTACAAATGAGTAACAGTTTGATTTTTGAGCAGTGCAGATTGTTTTTTAAATGTGATGTGATGTAATTGTCACAGGGAGGGACATTGTGTCTAAAGACAACGGGATCCGTCCTTCCACCATGGAACAGATGACCAAACTGAAACCCGCCTTCATCAAGCCTCACGGCACAGTGACGGCCGCAAACTCCTCCTTCCTGGTCAGTTTATCTGAGTTTCTGGTTTATCCAATTTGTTTTAACAGACTCTTAATTTAAAGAATATCTGTCAGATTTGTCATGAGCTTTGCTCTGTGTGTGTGTGTGTGTGTGTGTGTGTGTGTTTGTTCATTCAGACTGATGGAGCGTCTGCGGTTTTGATCATGTCAGAGGAGAAAGCTCTTGCTATGGGTTACAAGCCTAAAGCATATCTCAGGTACAAAACAAAAATAATGCCTTACATTTAAAACTACCACCAGCAGCATCTCACTGACAACATCTGTTTTCCTAAACAGTTTAGCTGATCTGTCAAAATTTACCCATGAATCAAGTGTATTTATTGAATTTAGGTTGCAAAAATGGTTCAGAAATACTATCTGAAAACCAAATCATTTTTTAATAAACATCAGTGTTTACCACAGAACCGTTGCTGCACTTTATATTGGTCAATGATAAAGTATTTTCACATTTAAAAAAAGATTGCATTTCAGTAAATGTAATTTTTTTTTTTTTTATAAATCATAGTAAAGTCTTTCCATTTTCCAGCTAATCAAGCTTATAGTTTGCTGAAGCTGTAGGTGTCATGTGTAGGGATGCAACGATTATAGATTTTGCTGGTACGATTATTGTCTGATGAATAATCACGGTTTTACGATTATGACGATTATTAGGCATTTATTCATTTCCCAACATTAATAATGTATAAAATCACATGAACACTCTTTAGATGTTAAAGTGTTATTTATTGCTGGCTTTTGAAACAGAAATAACACAGTAACCAACAATACAGCACAAAATAATAATAAACAACAAACAAAAGTCCATCTCTTCCATTAGAATTAAAAAGGTGACCGCTGCTCTGTAAACATCCATGACAGTATTTCGGTCACACTTTATATTAGGTGGCCTTAACTACATGTACTTACATCAGAAAATAAGTACAATGTACTTATTGTGGTCATATTGTATTTTAAAACACTTTTGCTGCTGTTGAGGTGGGATACGGGTAAGGTTAGAGAAAGGTTTGGTGGTATGGGTAGGTTTAAGGGTGGGTTAAGGTGTAAGGGATGGGTCAACAGAGTAATTATAAATGTAATTACAGAAATTAATTACAGATGTAATTACAAATAGGTATTTTTAAAAATATAAGTACAATGTAAAAACATGTGCACAATAAGTGCATTGTATCAAATTATTAATTTAAATGTAAGTACAGAGTAGTTAAGGCCACCTAATATAAAGTGGGACCGTATTTCTCTTTTGAAAATAATGAACGAAAGAACAATAGGTAGGTCCCGTTTGTTAACATTAGTTAAAGCAGGTTAACATTAACTAAAAATGTGCAATAGGTAATTGTTGCAGTAGTTAATATTCTTTGTTAATGTTGATTTAATAAAAAATACAACTATGTTAGTTAATGTTAGCTCCATTGAATTATATTAAGACAACTTTTGATTTTATAATGTATTATTAAAAGTTGAAATTAAGATAGCATTATTAATAAATGCAGTCATTGTTTTTTTCATGTTAACTAATGGAACTTGTGTTACTGAACAATAATAACGAATCAGTCGTTGATGTATAGATAGGCCCGCTGTTCTCTATTATAGATCAGTGGACGGGCCATGTTTTAGCTTAGAAAAAATGTTTGAAAATAAATAGCTCATCAAGTCTTTAAGTAAGAATTATTTGATGCTATTGTGAAGACTAAAGCGAATATAAATATCTAAATGACTGTGAGTGTGAAACATTATTTACACAGTTTTAGGAAAGTAGCAGCTGATTTGTTTACTGGGTTACCGGGGTAACGGCAGCGGCAGCGCCCTCTAGTGGCGAATGTGCGTCATTCAGCGCGTCTTCACTTTAACTCGCTCCGCTTTTCTTCTCATCTGTGCTCATTTAAATTAAACCGTTGCCTTTTTAAAGTTCTTAAGTAATCATATGAGGCTGCATCGCAATTTTTCCATAAATAAACAGAATAAATTAATACGTTTGTTATAGGCTACTGTATAAGTTAGGCTGTTTTGTATTTTGTTTTGTATTCGCACTTGTGCTCCTAAATACATTTTCCAGTTCGCACACATCTATTTTTAGTCGCAAATGCGAGTGAAATGCTCGCACTGTGGAGCCCTGCACACTACTATCGACAGGCATTTCTTTGGTGGAAATAAAGCTTTGCTGTTTAGTCCCTCTGTCACTAATGTAATTAGTGTAGTAGCCTCCCTGTCTCTGATAAGCAGCGCGTCATTTGAAGCTGGTGCACCACTAGCGTGACTTTGTTTTCATTTTGCACAAGCTGCAACAGTTCAGCTCCGTGCAACAGAAACACTCGGTTTTGCGAAACCTTTACGATTAATTAACCGTGACGTTTTAAAGCGCGGTTAATCGCGGAACCGGTTAATCGCTGCATCCCTAGTCATGTGTAGTTTATAGTGTCCCATTACAGCAGACAGACCTCATTTCTACGGCACACAGCGGCTCATGCTGTTGATGCTGATGTTGATATTATGTCTGTGTGTTTTTACCTTCAGAGATTTTGTGTACGTGTCTCAAGACCCAAAAGACCAGCTCCTTCTCGGGTGAGTTCTTGCCTCTTTTCTTCTTGTCTTTCTCTTTCAGGCCTGTGAGGTTCTGTGCTGTGGGTTTTGTTTTTGTTGTGGTTTGGTTGTGTTGTGGCGTGTGAGTTTGTGACTCACATTCATATAGGCTGCAGAAAAATGAGACCCTGTAGCTTAGATTCCTGTTTGAGACATTTTCTGTTCTCTTTTTATATGCTTCATCTTCTATAAGTCATATAAAGATATACACTGTTCCCTAGTTGTCATTCTTAATACAAGGAATTAAAAACAGGGGTAAAGTTTTTCAAATCTTTTTGAAAGAAGCCTCTTATGCGCACCATGGCTGCATTAATTTAACCAAAAATACAATAAAACAGTAATATTGTGAAAAATGTTTTGTAATGTAATATACTGTATTTTAAAATGTAATGTATTCCTTTCAGCATCATTACTCTGGTCTTCAGTGTCACATGATCCTTCAGAAATCATTCTAACAAGCTGATTTCTTATGTTCTGTTTGCGTAATGCCATATTATTTTGATTATTGTTGAAATATGTTTTACTGTTCTAATTTTATGATTGATTATTATGGTGTCTAAAGGAAGAAACAAAACTATAATTATACTTTGTTGTCCAAATCAACTATCAGAGATAATAATCAGTCATCATTCAATGTCTAATATTAAGTGAGATTTAAATGTGTAAACATGCATTTTCTCTCACTCATGACAAACACTCATGTCTGGGTTGTTTTCTCTCTCAGGCCAACCTATGCCACTCCAAAGGTCCTGGAGAAAAGTGGTCTGACCTTGAATGACATCGATGTGTTTGAGTTCCATGAAGCTTTTGCTGTAAGCATCACCTTCCAGTTTTCCACTGATATGGCTTTAAAAATCCTATGTGGAACACTTACTACATTTTGCAGTGATTGTGTGCGCAAATACTTTAGTTGTCTACCTGTTTATTTTTTTACAGGGTCAGATCATGGCAAACCTGAAGGCAATGGAATCTGACTGGTTCGCCCAAACATATATGGGCAGAAAAACGAAGGTGGGTGTGAAATAGTGCTTAATGATCAACCCAAAAGTTGTTTTCAAAATTCAGGAGGGCTTGAATCATGAGCTATCACCATATTGCCCTTGAGCAAAACACTAAACCTCAGGACACTCCAAGGGGATTTGAGCGGTAATAAATATACTAGATGTCCCACTGGGTAAGAAAACATCAACTAAACAAAGCATAATTACAAAAACTAGGTTTTAACGAAGAAAATATGAGTTGCATTTGTCATGCAAACTCACCATTTCTAAAGCACTGATTTATTGTTGCTAAAGGTGACTTGTAAAAAACAGCCCTTTGTCATATTTGCTAAATGAAATCCAAAACGAATTTTGGGGATCTGATTTCAAAAATAGTGCCTGTTTTGCTCGAGCATGTCACAATTCCTCACAAAATATGATGCATTTTGTAGCATTTTTGCTTTCAACAACCATTTGTAAGGTGAAGAAGTCTTGTATTATACCTCGATCAGCAGAAAAACTGCCACAGAGACATGATTCCTGTCTTCCTCTGAAACAGGTTACAACTATATTTTTTAATTCTCAGACCATTTTCAAGTTTATGAATGATTATGAAAACATTATTTTATGCCTAATCCTGATATAATTATGGCCAGTGACAGAAGAATATGCAAACATGACCCTAATGTTTTCTGCTCTGTCTGTGGGTGTTTTACTACATCCAAAAAGCAACAGAAAATTACAGGTTTTGTGAAAAAAGCAAAGAAATTTTATAACTTGTGTTTATGTAAAGTTATTTGACATTAAATTGAGTATTTGAACATTTCTCCTTCTTTGCAGATTGTAAGTTAAATGATACATTTTAAATACTTATAAATTGCAAGGTGTTCAATTGAATTTTGAATTCTTTGACTGCTTTTTTATCTTGATAAGCGCATTAAAGCTGATACAAACAGTATATAATTTGAAAAATCTTCATTTTTATTTTGTGGGAAAAAAAAAACTGAACATGATGGAAAGTTTTTATTGGTATTTTTAAAATTAGGCATTATTAGGCCATTAAAAAAAAAAAAAAAAAACAGAATTATTTTTCAAGATGTAAGCCTGTGAAATATTTCTCTCTGTTGATGAGCCACAGTACTATTGGTGATAGTGATGATAATGAAAGCTCATGTGCATTACTTTTCTGTTTTCTCAGGTTGGTGCCCCTCCGATGGAGAAGTTTAACTCATGGGGAGGTTCTCTGTCTCTTGGACATCCGTTTGCAGCCACCGGCTGTAGACTGGTGACCACCGTCGCACACAGACTGCAGAAGGAGGGTGGTCAGTACGGCCTGGTGGCAGCGTGTGCCGCTGGAGGGCAGGTGCGTAACACTACAGAACCAACAAAGCATTTGCTCATGTGGAGTTATCCTTATAACACTCTCTTGTATGTGTGTTTCAGGGTCATGCAATGGTGATCGAAGCTTATCCTCAGTAACCTTCATACTTCCACAGACTGTAACACATTGCACACGCACACAAACAGATTCTGTAAATACTAACGTGCCGTAATGCCTCGAAATGTTCATGATCTATTCATTATCTGGAGGTTCTTGATTTGAAATGACGCTTGAGATGTGGATGTAAATGTTAACGTAGCTTTACTTGAGAAGGTGTTAAGGAAAAGATCAGAAGATGCTCTACAAGTTAAAAATATGGTATTTTTCCATGCTAAATATAGCACTTAAAACAAGCCAGTTAGATTCTGATTTTACAGAAGGGTAAAATTCACCAAAAAAAAAAATTGTCCTAATTCTAAGCATTCTAATCTCCACATAATGCTTTATTTTATCTATGAAGTTAAGCAACTGGGATCTCTTCTCGCTGGTATTGTTTCATATGGCAACATTAGCTGATCCATTGACCGTTTATGCTGGTAGCTCTTAAGGATTGTATTGTAAGATGGACTGATTCTGTATTAACCATAAAGACTTAAACACGTGTGCCTCAGATTCAAGCAAGTGAACCTCTGGAGAACTTTCTCCGTTTTCTAGCAGTTTGTACAAATAAATATTATTTGAAATCATCATAAGTTGAATGAAATGCCTCTTTTCATACATTTGATAAAGTGATTTCATTTTAAAAATGGTAAACTTTCAATCAATCACACACACAAATATATATTTATTTTACATTTTTTGGGACAAACTTTGGGACACACCTTTCCCTCAAGTCTTTCTTAGTACAATTAGTTTTTTATTTTAATTACACCCTTGTAGCTATATATATATATATTATATGAACTTTATATGATGCTGAACAGCTCTGTAATTCGTATTTTTGGTTCTACTTTTGAGGCACTTTGTTTCTATGAATATAAAATAATAGTAGCCTATTTTTAATTAGTAATGCTATTGCAATATTATATTCTAGAAATAATAACATAGCCCTCACCCCTCAGTCATAAGCAGAATAAAAGGCGCTCTCGCGACGGATTGGCGCAGCGTGACGTCACGCGTAGCGCGTTTTGCTCACATTCATAAGCCGCGCGCTGTTTACCGAGTGTAATTGTATTCATAAGCACCCAGAGGATCATCCTACTCCGCCGCGAATCCCTTGGTGTGTAAATAGGAGCGTTTCAACTCCTCAGAAGATGAACTACAAATATCGCCGTTGGACTGAACCCCCCCCCCCCCCCCCCCCTCCCCTCCTCACATGCGCGCGCGCGCGGTCCCGTTTCATCACGACGCAAGTTGTTTTCCCTCAAATTGCTCGTTTGCCGTAAAACGTCGGCTTCATTAAAATATTTTTAAACGAATTAATTCCAATATTTTTCCAAACAAGCGTCACGCCTCTAGCCTACTTCTATATTTGCGTATTAATGTTGTTATTTGTGCAGAAAAGTTTTTTGGAGCGCTTCAGAGATTTTGAACTGGAGTGAGATGGAGAGAAAAAAAATGTTTTTATCCAGTTGCAAAACGGAGTAAAATGTAAATAGCGGTTGCGTGTCGGGTTTTTTGTTTTAACCTTCAAACGTCGTGAACCCGCGAGACTGGCGCCGCAGCGCGCGCTTTGATCAGCCGCGCGCCTTTTATGCCGTTTGACTGGAGAATGCGCGCGGTGCTGTCGGTACAAATCTGCCTCACACTCCTCACCCCGTCAAACGGAGAGATGGAGGTGAAAGAGAGACAGGTGGAGGGAGACACTTTAATCTCGTCCTTCTGCTCGCGCTCGCACCTGCAGAACCTCTCTCGCGCGCTTGAAAGAGGTGCGCGTGCGGCCCCCGCGCGCCTCCACGAGTTTAACGCGCCCGGTTACCGGCTGCGAGGCCATAATAACAAACACAAGCTGTGAAGAGAATATTATACCATTTTAAAAGCCTCCTGCTCAGGCTCTTGGGAACCGAAGGTGATTGTTTATATAGGATAAATCTGTATTCTAAACTTTCCCTTAGTAAACTGTTAAGCGCAGATGTTGATTTTATAGTTTAATGACTCACTTTCTCAATATTTTGTTTGCATTTGTTTTGGCAGGGTTTTAGCAAAAAGTACTATGGTTTTCTGTAACTTAGTCAAGTAGCCTTTGTAAACAAGTGATTTTATAGACCAATATATGTGACCCTGGACCACAAAACCAATCATAAGCGTACATTTTTTTCAAACTGAGATTTATACATCATCTGAAAGCTGAATAAATAATGTATGGTTTGTTAGGATCGGACAATATTCGGCTGAGATACAACTATTTGAAAATCTGGAATCTGAGGGTGCAAAAAAATCAAAATATTGAGAAAATCGCCTTTAAAGTTGTCCAAATGAGGTTCTTATAATGCACTAATCAAAAATTAAGTTTTGATATATTTACGGTAGGAAATTGACAAAATATCTTCATGGAACATGATCTTAAAATGCTAATTATTTTTGGCATAAAAGAAAATTTGATAATTTTGACCCATACAGTGTATTTTTGGCTATTGCTTCAAGTTTACCCGTGCGACTTAAGACTGGTTTTGTGCTCCAGGGTCTCATATATGTCCACAGCCTGGCTACAGTGTGTGAATTAGTGGTCTTTGTCCCTTAAAAGTCATTTTTCAGTGTTTTCCCCTTTAGTCATTCTTTGAGGTTTGTCTCACACAACCCAATAAGCCTTTTGGTACAATTGTCTCAAGACATGTTTGTTCAAGACAAGTTTTTATGACATTGATTGTGAAAGTTGTTGCTAATTCTAACTGAAATACTTAACTGCAACTGTTGTTATTATAACCTTCTTTTTGTAAGATTTTATATAGCACACACTTGATTTTAATAGCCTATTACTTTTGTGGTTACTGACACTTTTGACAACATTGAAATATGTATGTACTTACAGTATATAATATATATATATATATATATATATATATATATATATATATATATATATATATATATATATATATATATATATACACACACACTATGTATGTTTAAGATGCTTAGTTTTAACACCCTCAACTTGTTTTGTCTTTCTTTGCAGGGATTCGAGTCTTAAATGGACGGGTCTTTTGTTCAACAAGATCGGTTAGTGTGAACTCAGATCAGTTTGTTATCTTAATCAGTTTTTTATTACACTTAAATGAGGATAGGAATACAAGATCAGCGCTTTGACACTCAACTCTCTTGGTTTATTTGTATCCTCTCAGACTATTAGAACAAGATCAGCTCCTTTTTGTTATCATAATTATTTTAATACGCCGTAATTATTATTATTTTTGGGCTAATTTGGTTAAAAGTAAAGTTTAGATTTACATTTTCTGTCCAAATCTGCACAGAAAATGCAACAAATGTTCAGATTTAACCTATAAGCAACACTAGGCTTAACCAGAATGCTGATGAACTTCCTAGTCATTAAAAATCTAGTTTTGTAATGTTACTGTTAATTTACAGTAATGTTATGATATTTATATTGTTTATACCACTTTTCAAAGTCTGACACATACCGTGTCTCATGCACATTTATTTTGCATTCGATTGTGCATTTTATCCAGAACTAGTCCTGTACGGTTTATATGTTTGACATACCGCAGTGTTTTGCGCATTGTTTCGTTTTGCTCTTACTTTGGAGCTTCCTGTCTTTGGCATGTTTGCCTTAAACACCCCAGAGAGGGAATAAACGATTTTTTTTCCCCGACTCTAATTTGTAAATTGCATCGATCGCGGCTGGCAGGAGATATGCCGGTGGATTCATACGGAGCGAAGGATTTATTTCATTTTTAACAGGGCACTGACACAATTCTCATTACTGGACAAAAATCATTAGCAGCTCCACAGCTACATTCAGACAAATCGAGTAACTGTTAATTTTTCCGCCGAGGAGCCATGGGATCCGTGTGTGTGTGTGAGAGAGAGAGAGAGAGAGGGAAAGTGAAAAGGGGGGATTGGATCTGGTGTGAAAAAAAATATAATAAATTAAAATGGACGACATGAATTGAGCGCCGAATGTCAAACACTGTCAACAAGATGGCTCTCTGTCACGGGGAGAATTTGAGACATTAACCGCTTCTGTCATTCTGCTGACAAAATGGTAGCAGAGATTTCCCAGGGTGCCGAGATGACTGCTGGCGTTTGTCAACAAGCCGCTGTCAGCACAGAGAGAGAGAAAGAGCGAGCGGGAGAGAGAAGGCATACACAGTGTCACTGACAGCTACCACACCAACATCCCATGAGTCCTCGCCACCCAGAAAGAGTGCGAGGGGAGAAAGACGAGAACGGATGAGGAGGAGAAGAGGGAGAGATAGATAGATGGATGGATGGATGGATAGAAGGAGGGGTGCAGGTCTCTGGTGCACCTTTCATATAAAATTGCAGGAGGAAAATGAGCTGTCACTCCAATTCCCAGGATGCTTTGCTGTTTAGCATAAGTGCGCTGTGTGGGCTGCTGTCGGACAGACTGACTCAGAGAGATAATTAACTAAAGCTGCAGTTTTCCTCCTCTCCTCTCCCTCCCTCCGCCAGACGCCTTCTCCAGTGCTCATCTGCATTTTTGCCAGAGGCGAGCGGTTAGCACAGGAGCCGGGTGGAGAGAGGGTAAGAAGCCAATTAGTCAGGTGGATGGATGAATGATTGACAGCAGGCTGCTACCTGAGTCCCACTCTACATTAATGCCGCTGTGCTCAGCTCGGCCTCAAATGCGCACCCGTTCCCGTGTATGCGCGTGCCCGAGATCATCCTGCACCGCCACAGCTTTGTGTTCTTCCCGTCCTGTCTGTCTTGCTCTCATCCAAACCCTTTGTGGCGAGTCCGAGTCTTCTTTTGTACCTTCCCCTCTCTCCTCCGCCCTCGACGGAGGAGAGCGAACCGGTGTCGTGGCTACTTCCCCGGATCTGTTTGTAGGCATCGTTTAGGATGCCGAGGGCCGTGTAACAATCATGTGAGGGCATGATTTGCGCCTGTGATCTGACAAAAGGTCCTGACCGAATCGACGCAAGGAGGAACTGTTAAATAATGATTCTGATTCTTCAATAGGTCTTTTGGTCAGAATTCACGTCGAGATCGAATCCTGGCATAAGCGTAAACTTTCACTCAACCGCAGATGTCCTGCAGAGTTCGGTGTAATACGATAAATCGTAATGTGTCTCTGGCTCTACCGTCCCAGAGATCATTTCAGCCACATACATATCGGATGACTCCAGTCCTAATATGGTTAGAATGAAAATAAATATCTATACATTTTCAGGAAAAAAGGTACAAAATGTGTCACTGGGCCGGTACCTTTTCAAATGGTACTAATATGTACCATTTATGTACACTTTAGGTAATATAATATACCTTTAAGGTACTCATATTCACCCTGTAGGGGTAAAAAAGGTACAAAACTGTACCTTTTGAAAAAAGATACCACCCCAGTGACAGCTTTTGTACCTTTTGTTTCTGAGTGTAGGAACTGGCACAAATGAAAACAACAGTCTGTATAATAGGTTGTGCTGTCTTAAGGTCTCATGTCACATCTAATTTTTGGCATTCAGAACTGTTTTCGCTACGTTTACATGCAACCAAATAATCTGCTAATCGGTTTAATTAGTAATCAGATTAATAACTCGATTTGATTTGAAAAGCATTCATTTGATCAGAAATTTCAAAGAGTTAAATTTCAATCCGATTGAAAAGAGCAGTGTAGCCCTGAAATAATCCAATCAATAAGAAAAAATTAAGCGTGTAAATGCTTGAATCCGACTGTTTGTTTTTCCAGTCAGATTCAAATACAACTCTCACACATGCACAGTAATGCGTATGTTTAAATGCAGTTTACATCTTATAAACATGCATATTCATTTACTTCTCACATAACACGAGTTGGTCAGACAACGTTTTTAGTGAATATTTGTTAAATCTCTTCTGACATTTATGTCAGCTTTCTTTAAAGATATGTCATCTGCTGATGTTATTGTGGTGGCTTTCTCCAGTACTGAACACAGCGACAAGGTGCTGCTCATGTGCTGAAGATTTGTTCAGAATATATGTAATGTACATGTACAGTAAATGAATATTTGAAACGCATTACAAAGTTTAGGGTTCACATAAATCCGAATCTGAAATCAGATTGGATTCATTCAGATTGATGAAAATTAGTAATGAAAACATACCTAATGATGGATCAGCTGCATGACTGACACCAAGACAACAATACAGCTCACGTTAAATTAAAGATAGCGTCTACCTGAGGCTTGATTTGTAACCCAAGACTGATGGATGCACAGAAACAATTGCGATTTAAAAGCAATATGTTTTAATTTGCACTTCATTAATTGATTAAAAAAATGTTTAATTTCCACTTTTGTGGAAATTGATTACTTTATCAAGTTAATGATATTGCATTCAAAGAAAAAGAAAAAAAAAGGCCCATGTGGTATTAGCTTCTGCAATTTGCGTGAATCTATACAGTCCATGTAATTAGTCTCACTTGGACAATTTGTTTTTTGCTTATACTTGTATTTATCTATCTCAAATGTCATTTAAAATGCACTGTAAATGCAAACATGGAAGTCAGTGCATGATGAAATAACTTTCTTGTGGGAAACATCCTATCTGGATATGATTTTTAAATAAGCAACCTATAAAAAGATAAAAAAAACTATAATTTACTGCTAAAAAGGTTTGTGTGTTGATACAGCAGAATACTAGTTATACTGTGAAATTGATTAAATGCATTAAAAAAGTCAATATTTAACCAATCATACATGTTAATGCATTAACTTTGACAGCCCTAGTTTTGATAAATAAATGTTACACCATGTTTTCAAACAAGACATTTCTAAGCATCCCTTCTGAATGTGAAGTTTCACACAAAAATGAGGCAATTACTTCAAAAGAGCATTTTTGCTGAGCACAGTGAAGCGTGTCAGCAGAACTGACAGAGCGCAGGTCCGTGTGAGGTCTGGTTCAAAATGGCTGTCAGACAGGGAGACCCAGCGTTTAGTGTCTGTTTATAGACGTTAAGCTAGTGAACGGAGGGAGTAGTGCGGATACTACACCTTAAGGGCATTTTTCCCTCTGGCATTTTACTGGCTGTGGCGTCATACTGCTAGCAGCATCAAAACACCGGCAGTCTCTGTGAGCTGACAAGATTAAGGGAACATTGAGAGGGCCGGTGTGTTTGGTGAGAGAGCATCACCAGCACAGGAGATACTCAAAGCTGCAATACTACGCTGGGCTGCTGGCAGACAGTTAGGCCATTGACACACTTTGGAGCTCTAACAAGTCTTTTTATGTGGTTTTGACTGTCAGGTTTTAGAGGCAAATTTGAATAAATGAAGCGCTACGGTATGAGGGAGAGAAATCCCCTATAGAATAGACCTGAGTAGAGTGTAAGTCGTGACCTTTGACCCTGACAAACAGTCTAAGCTATGCATTCCGAAGGGCTCATCCCTATGCCCTAATCTCTTCAAAGGGTTTACCCTCTGGAGTGAGAGATTCGAAGGGTGTAGGGGACCAAACAACTGTTTCTTGAGGTGCCCTTCTGTGTCATCCTCCCGTACCCACACGGAGGCGCCATCATTATGGACAGAATCAGCACAAAGAATCATGGGGGCCCGAAGTGACCATCAGTTGTACCCTTGTGTGAATGACACGGTGCACCTTCTATATGATATTATTTAAAAGCTGCTTGTGATGGGATTTGGTTCATCATGTGACTTTCTCATCACCACCTGATTTCAGTACTTCAATAGGTTGGTATATTAACATTATATCAGTTAATGAAATTACGGTATTTAACTGTAAATTTAAGTTAAAACCGTAAAACTTTTTTACGGTAGAATTATAAATAGTTTTTTACCGTAAATTTTACTATTTTATTTTTTTTTTTTACAATGTAGCAAAACCATGGTTAATTTGTGGTTAGCCTACCAATCCAAAGAACAGTTTTTTTAAACAGAAAGAAAAGTCATTTTCAAAATGAGATTAGATGAACATTAAAAAAATATCTGACCAGAATTTCTCTGTGGGTACATTGCCATTTATTTAGTTTAACTTCATGTATTACAAGTAAAACTAGAAAAATTACTAAAAATGTAAATAAAACTATAAAGATAAAACTACAATGGTATTTCAATAATACTAAAAAACACTTGATTTTACATAATTTTTTAGGAGTCGGACCGATTTTTATCAGTCCACCAGAAAGCTAAGTCAAGTTTCCCGGCTGCTTCAATGAGTTTGTCTGAGGAAGAACTAGCCTACTTTAGAGGTTTTTAGCTGGTTTTATACGCATTTACTTTATTTAATTATAAAATTAATTTTTGTTATAAAAATTTGAAGTCATGTATGCCCATTTATCTCTTTCAGTAATGATTCCTCCTCAGTTTCTGTACTGGAAGCCAAAATGTGACAAAACAAGCCGAACGGAAAACGCCGCACAATGGAGCTGGGACGTTTCTTGTGTCTGTTTTTCTTTTTTGCTTTCAGATTAAGTTTTCTTCATTTTACCAACTTTCCCTATTTTTTAAAAGAGGGAAAGTTGAGGAAATGAAAACACACTGATTTAGCTATTTTTAAAAAGACAAACAAAAAGTTGTCTTTTTTTATAGCTCAAATAAGGCTAAAAAAGCAACAACTGCTTTTTTACTTCAGCAGTCAGTTGAATAAAATATGCTAAAAGAAGACTGTGAATGCACGCGGATCACTGACAAGGTGATAAGAGGCTGAATTTTCTTATTTATTATTTTACCTGTAATATAATCTGCAAAACAAGATCTGCTCCAGACGTACGCATGTTTAGATGTTGCTTTCCACAGGCTTCTCTTATCATGTTGTCACTGAATTCCTTGATTCCTTGAGTCTTATTAGAGCTCATTTTATTCATTGTAAAAAATGCATAACAATGTTTTTTTTTTTATTCCTGTTATTTTTCATATATAAATTAATGGGCTACTATGGTAACTTGTATTTGTTTTGCCCCCCAACTAAAGTAAGCGATATATAAAGAAGCTTTTGAACTTTCTGCTCATCTAAAAATCCTGAAAAATTTACATATCACAGTTTCCACAAAAATATTAGGCAGCACAACTGTTTTCAACACTGATAAGAATGCTCATATTGACCTTTTAACCGATTAATACTATGTTAAACGGTTTAAAAGTTGTTGTTTTTTTTTGTATTTTTTGAAGACTGGAGTAATGATGCTGAAAACTCAGCTTTGATCACAGGAATAAATTGCATTTTAAAATATATTCACATAGAAAAGAGTTATTTTGAATTGTAATAATATTTCTCAGTATTACTGATTTTACTGTATTTTTGATCAAATAAACACAGCTTTGGTGAGCAGAAGTGATTTCTTTCAAAAGCATTAAAAATCTTACTGACCTCAAACTTTTGAACAGCAATGTAGGCTATATTTGATTTTTAGATTTACCCACATATAGAGATTTTTGGGGAGGTTGTTGGACACTTTAAATGTCAATCATGTGGCTTTTAAAATAAAATGGGCAGTTGTTGACTTGAGACTATGTTTGTGGCCTAAAGCAGGCATCAGGACATAGACCCTCATTTGTAAAAGATTTTACAGCAACTTCAAATGAAGTTTACCATCTAGACATTAGCAGACAGCGTGCACAGAGAAGAAGGTGTATGTGAATGAGCACTGGGTTTGTGGCCCTCTGGGGCTATTATACACACAATACCGTTCAGTATTTGAGAAGGGCAGCCTGTCTGCGCCAGGAGAATGAACAAATTACAGCATGTTTGCTGTTAATAAGATTTTATGAAGAGCAGAAGTAGACGGAGGAGCAGCCGTCATGAGGAGCTCTGCTGAGAGTGATTAACAGGAGGAAACCGACAGACAGCAGGGTTTATTTGCTCTGTGACTGCAGAACACAATTGAAAGAGGGCAATACTAAAAACACTCGATTCGTTTCAAGCCTTATCTGGCCTGAACAAGACGCCTGTGCCAGTCTAGTCCTTCCCTGTTTGTAGAGAATGTAAAATGATTTTAGATAGCACAACGACACCTGTCAGGAGGACAGTGAAAGTTATACGAGTATACATTTGTTTTCAGCAACAGAAGTACAAGGCCAGTAAGAAAGAACGGGGCATTGTTTGTTGCTGAATTATGTTGAGGCCAGCGTTGGGAGTATAGCCACTTAAAATGAACCATGCTACTGTCTTAACTACATTTGTGGTATGACAGCTCAGCTGTTTTCTTTTTTAGAAACAAGCTATTTTTAGTAGTGATGTAACTTGACTTGTTGTTTGTCTTCAGTGTCACATTATATGAAACATACTGTTGTTGAATGTTCCCTTTATTCTCAAGAAGTGTTGGGAAATCTTATTCATTTCAGTTTGTTTTAGTGAAATGCTTTATTTCGGTGCCAGTGTACCATTTTACTCTTTTGGTAGCAACATAACAAACGTTTGCCGATTTTTGAAAGAGATCTCTTCTGCTCACCAAGGCTGCATTTATTGGATCAAAATACAGTAAAATCAGTAATATTATGAAATATTATTTACAATTCAAAACAACTGTTTAATATTTGAATGATTTTAAAATGTAATTTATTCCTGTGATGCAAACCTGAATTTTCAGCATCATTACTCCAGTCTTTAGTGTCACATGATCCTTCAGAAATCATTCTAATATGCTGATGCAAAACAAAACCAAAAGACATGAGACCATTTGGCAGACGCTTTTATCCAAAGCGACTTACAATTGGGGAATACAAAAAGCGATTCATCCTGAAGAGGCAATCAGACAGAGGAAGTGCTTGTAACACCAAGTCTCAGTCATTGTTCAAATAAGTACAAGCTAGTAAGGGATAGAAAGATGGAGGAGTAAGTGTGTGTTTTTTTTTTTGTTTTTTGAGTTTAGGATGAAGTCAACTACACGGGAGGACCTGGTCAATGACCTGAAGAGAGTTGGGACCACAGTCTCAACGGTTACCTTTAGTAACACACTACACCGTCATGGATTAAAATCCTGCAGCGCGTGCAAGGTTCCCCTGCTCAAGCCAGCACATGTCCAGGCCAGTCTGAAGTTTGCCAAAGACCATCTGGATGATCCAGAGGAGGCATGGGAGAAAGTCATGTGGTCAGATGAGACCAAAATAGAACTTTTTGGTATAAACTCCACTTGCCGTGTTTGGAGGAAGAAGGATGAGTACAATCCCAAGAACACCATCCCAACCGTGAAGCATGGGGGTGGAAACATCATGCTTTGGGGGTGCTTTTCTGCAAAGGGGACAGGATGACTGCACCGTATTGAGGGGAGGATGGATGGGGACATGTATCGCAAGATTTTGGGCAACAACCTCCTTCCCTCAGTAAGAGCATTGAAGATGGGTCGTGGCTGGGACTTCCAGCATGACAATCACCCCAAACACACAGCAAGGGCAAGGAGTGGCAACTAAGGAGTGGCTCCGTAAGAAGCATTTCAAGGTCCTGTAGTGGCCTAGCCAGTCTCCAGACCTGAACCCAATAGAAAATCTATGGAGGGATCTGAAACTCTGTGTTGCCCAGCGACAGCCCCAAAACCTGAAAGATCTGGAGAAGGCCTGTATGGAGGAGTGGGCCAAAATCCCTGCTGCAGTGTGTGCAAACCTGGTCAAGAACTACAGGAAACGTCTGACCTCTGTAATTGTAAACACAGGTTTCTGTACCAAATATTAAGTTCTATTTTTCTATTGGGTAACCGTTTATTTCGATAGTCCACTTTAGACATTCTACTAACAATAAGTAACTTTGCAACTACATGTCAACTAGCAGTCATTAGAGTATTAGTACACTGTCTGCTTAATATCTTCTAACACTTTATTTTGATGGGTCCACAACATACAATATACTAACTATCAGACACTTTGCAAGTATACGTCAACTTATTCTACTAACCCTAAACCTACCCTAACAGTCTACTCTGAGAGTTAGTAGATATGTAGTTGCAATTTAATGAGAATTAGTTGACATGTAGTTACAAAGTTAATTATAGTTAGTAGCATGTCTAAAGTGGACTATCGAAATAGTGTAACCTTCTATTGTATCAAATACTTATTTCATGCAATAAAATGGAAATTATTCCAAAAATCATACAATGTGATTTTTTTTTTTTTTTTTATTCTCTCAAAGTTGAGGTATACCTACGATGAAAATTACAGATCTCTCCATTCTTTGTGAGAAAGCTTGAAAAATCGTCAGTGTATCAAATACTTATTTGCCCCACTGTGTGTGTGTGTGTGTGTGTATATATATATATTATTTTAATACCTATATTTTCCCTGAAGTCTAGCTTAATTTTTGTTAAACTTACAGGCTGTAACCACTATAGATGTTTAGTTGAACACATCCCAGATTGAATGATTATACAGAGCAAGGCATTTTCAGTTACCAATTCTTAAGCTTTTGCTCCCAGATCTTAAATATCTGATTGAATCTTAGGTTTAGTTAAATTATGAGTAGCTTGTGGCCTGGCAAACTATTTTCAGGCAGTTTCTTCCTTATTTCACTTCTCAGTCCCCATTGTACTATTGGGTATATTGCCGAATACTAGTACAGGCTTTTTACCACTGTAACTAGGTAACCCCTCAGGACGAGATGTCAGCATCACTGTTTTATTCATGTTTTGTAGCTTTGGATTTACCACCGGAACTTTACACGCACTAGCATTTGTCTGCTGCTGATGTATTGCAGGAGGGCAATTTATTTGACATGCCGCTTTCAGAAATGCCTTATAGAAAAATATTATAGTAAAATGTGTATTTTTGCTATAATAAACGTGACCTGGAACATGCAATTAAGCAAACAGTCAGACATAGCGGTGCATCTCTATTCTTGAGGATGGATTGCATTTAAGCCAAATGTAAACCGTACCAAACTTCAAAAGTTTTTATGCAAGCTCAGATGCACCAAAAAAGCACTTTCACTTCAAACCAAACGAGCTGACCTCAAGTCCTAAAGCTCTAGTGTGAAATCATCCACAAAGTAGTTTCCCCAGCACTGCTTGAGATGATTTTATGTGTGAACTGCCAGTTGGTTGTGGTTTATGTTGTACATACGGTATCTGTCAGTAAATGGGAGTTTGAGCCCCGGTGAAGGAGATACAGTCACAAGAGCCGAGAGCTGTGAAAGCCCCCGTCGGGACACGCGCGCACACATACACACACTGCTCTGAGACACAGACACCTGCTCAATAACGAGGGAAAGGGAGGAGAGGATGGAGCAATGGTAGATAGACTAAATCCTTTTTTCCATCATTACCTCAGTCCCGGCCCAGCGATGGCTTCTCTTCAGAACACTCTCTGCCTTTTGCTCGTTTAATTAGTCTCAGAGCTGCTCTCTGTCTCACTCACACACACTTTAGCTCTCAAATACACTTCTCCATCACTCCTGTAACCTTGTCGTACTCTATTAAGTCAAAACCCTTCCTATGTTCCCCACATTTTCTCCATTTCTCTGTCTCCCTTAAGAAGTCACATTATACAGTGGGATCCAAAGGTCTGAGACCACGTTAGAAATCGGAGATTTTTTTTATATGAACCTGGAAATAAACCGATTTAGGACTTCAAATCCTAAGATTTTAAACAGACAAGTTATGACAAAATTAGAGAAACAATATTTAAGATTGACTGCTATTTTTAGATATAAATGTAAGTAAACAAGTGTCATGATTGAGCATGTGACTCTTTAGTTGGACAGGTTTTTTTTTTTCCTTTGAAGCTCAAGATGCTCTTTTGAACGTCTCAAATCATGCTGGAGAACGATAATTTTTAGAAAGTCAGAAATTGTTCAAATAATGTTTCACTGTTACTTGCTTAAATGGCGGATTTGTGTCTACCTTTGAGTGCAGGTGAGGACACATTCGAGCTGCATTCGGTGCAGCTGGAGCTGGAGGCCGTGGAGAAGCAGATCCGCGACCTGGTGGAGAAGCAGGCCCAGCTGAGATAGCGGAGAGCCGCGCTGGAAACATCCCGGGCTGATGCTCACAAGTCCAGAGTAAGTATACAGCACGCTGCTAACACTCCCACCACCTCTACTCCGTGTGTTTCTCTGCACAGACCCTGTGCACGCAGGATGCGATCTTCCCAGATGTCCTTCACTCCGCCGGGACGCCACGGACCCTGGGTGCACCAGAAGCGGAAGACGCGAGCCAGGCCCCCGGGCAACGACCTCTCCCCCTCCACCGCCTCCGGTCTTCAAGATCTCCACCCGGAACCACATCGCTCCCCTCCGCGAGACGGAACGCGACGCTGTGATCATCGGAGACTCCATTGTCTGCCACGTCCGTGCTACGTTAGCTGAAGGTAAAGTGCACACTCACTGCTTCCCCGGTGCTCGTGTTCTCGATGTTTCTGCGCAGATACCCGCGATCCTGAAGGGCGATGAGAGCATCGGTGCTGTCGTGCTGCACGCGGGGGTTAATGACATCAAGCTGTGGCAGACGGAGACACTGAAGCGGGACTTCAGGAGCCTGATCGAGACGGTACGCAGCACATCGCCCGTGACGATGATCATCGTGTCAGGACCGCTTCCCACGTATCGACGAGGACACGAAAGGTTCAGTAGACTTTTTGCTTTAAACAAATGGTTATTGTCATGGTGTAAAGAACAGAAACTGCTCTTTGTTAATAATTGGAATCTTTTCTGGGAGCGTCCTAGGCTTTTTCGTGCTGATGGCCTGCACCCCAGCAGAGTCGGAGCGGAACTCCTGTCGTACAACATCTCCAGGATGCTACGCTCCATCTGACTAGTAAGCCAATTCTCAAATAACTGCTATGATGACCTTTGTTCTACCCACTTAAAAGATAGAAGTACTTGCCAGTTGTCCAATCTATACAGACTGTGTCTGTTCCCTGAATAGGGAGGTCAAAATATAAATTTAATGCAGGATCTAGAAAAAATCTGATCGTGATTAAACCAGAAAAACAAATGAACAAAAAACATTTTTAAAGCTTGGGCTCCTAAATATTAGATCACTCGCACCCAAAGCAGTATTGTAAATGAAATTATCACAGATAATAATTTTGATGTACTCTGTCTGACTGAAACCTGGCTTAAACCAAATGAATATTTTGGTCTAAATGAGTCTACTCCACCAAGCTACTGTTATAAACATGAGCCCCGTCAGACTGGTCGTGGTGGCGGTGTGGCAACAATATATAGTGATATTCTCAATGTTACTCAGAAAACAGGATACAGGAGGTTTAACGCATTCAAAATACTTCTGCTTAATGTTACACTGTTAGATATGCAAAAGAAACCTCTCTTATCTCTTGCTCTGGCTACTGTGTATAGACAAAAAAAAGGGCCATATACAGATTTCCTAAAAGAATTGGCAGATTTCCTCTCAGATCTATTAGTTAATGTTGACAGTGCTAATTGTCTGAGATTTTAACATTCACGTTGATAATACAAATGATGCGTTAGGACTTGCATTTACTGACCTAATAAACTCTAGTCAAGCAAAACGTCACCGGGCCCACTCATCGTTTTAATCATACGCTAGATTTAATTATATCACATGGAATTGATCTTACCGATATAGATATCGTACCTCAAAGTGATGTTACTGATCATTTCCTTGTATCGTGCATGCTGCGTATTACTGATATTCATTACTGACAACTGCTCTGTGTACCCATAAATACACATGAACTAGACGAAATGACTAGCAACATGGGCACTATCTTCTCTAATACATTAGAAGCTGTTGTCCCCCTCAAATTGAAAAAGGTTAGAGAAAAACGTACTGCGCCATAGTACAACAGTTATACCCATTCTCTCAAGAAAGAAACTCGTAATCTTGAGCGCAAATTGAGAAAAACTAACTTGGAAGTTTTTAGAATTGCGTGGAAAAACAGTATGTCCAGCTATAGACAGGCTCTAAAAGCTGCCAGGGTAGAGCATATCCGCAAACTCATAGATAATAACCAAAACAATCCAAGGTTCTTATTTAGCACAGTGGCTAGATTAACAAATAAACAGACGCCACCCGATCTAAATATTCCCTCACAGTTTAATAGTAATGACTTTATGAATTTCTTTACTGATAAAATAGATAACATCAGAAATACAATATCAAATGTAGATTCTACTGCGTCTAGTATCTCAGCTTCATTCATCGCACCCAAAGAAAAACTGCAGTGCTTTACAACTAACTATAGGACAGGAAGAGCTAAATAAACTTATCAGTGCATCTAAACCAACAACGTGTTTATTAGATCCTGTACCCACTAAACTACTGAAAGAGTTGTTACCTGTAGCAGAAGAACCGCTTCTCAATATTATTAACTCATCGTTATCTTTAGGTCACGTCCCAAAACCATTCAAGCTGGCGGTTATTAAGCCTCTTATTAAGAAACCACAACTAGATTCTAATGAGCTGGCAAATTACAGACCCATTTCAAATCTTCTGTTTATGTCTAAAATTTTAGAAAAAGTTGTGTCTGCTCAATTGTGCTCCTTCTTGCAAAAAAATTATCTTTATGAAGAATTTCAGTCAGGTCTCAGGCCTCACCATAGCACAGAAACTGCACTTATTAAAATTACAAATGACTTGCTTCTTGCTTCTTCAGACCAAGGCTGCATCTCATTGCTAGTTTTACTTGATCTTAGTGCTGCGTTCGACACTATAGACCATGACATACTCATAGATCGATTACAAAACTATACTGGCATTCAAGGGCAGGCTTTAAGATGGTTTAGATCCTACCTGTCCGATCGCTACCACTTTGTTCATTTAAATGGGGAGTCATCTCAATTATCACCAGTAAAGTATGGAGTACCACAAGGATCTGTCCTAGGTCCTCTGCTATTTTCAATATACATGTTGCCTCTTGGTGATATTATTAGAAAATACGGGATTAGTTTTCATTGTTATGCTGATGATACTCAACTATATATCTCAACAAGACCAGATGAAACTTCTAAACTATCTAAGCTAATAGATTGTGTAAAAAATTTAAAAGATTGGATGACCAATAATTTCCTCCAATTAAATTCAGATAAGACAGAGATATTACTTATTGGACCAAAAAACAGTACACAGAATCTCTTGGATTACAATTTACAACTAGACGGATGTACTGTTACGTCCTCTAAAGTCAAAAATCGAAACATGCTACCGGTTTCTGATGCAGAAAAGCTAGTTCATGCATTCATGATCTCTAGAGTGAACTATTGTAATGCACTGCTAGCTGGTTGTCCTGCATCTTCAATAAACAAGCTACAGATTGTCCAAAATGCAGCGGCTAGAGTTCTTACCAGGTCAAGAAAATATGATCATATTACCCCAGTTTTACAGTCTCTGCACTGGCTACCTATTGAGTTCCGCATCATTTACAAAATATTATTACTTGCCTATAAGGCCGTAAATGGTTTAGCTCCTGCGTACCTAACTTGTCTTCTACCACGCTACAATCCAACCCGCTCCCTACGGTCGCAAAACTCTGGACTTTTGGTAGTACCTAGGATAGCAAAGTCCACTAAAGGAGGTAGAGCTTTTTCACATTTGGCTCCCAAACTCTGGAATAGCCTTCCTGATAACATTCGGGGTTCAGACACACTCTCTCTGTTTAAATCTAGATTAAAGACACATCTCTTTAGCCAAGCATTCACATAATGCATTTTATAATCTTGTACTGCAGTTATATCTGATCAAATATACATTATTAGTATTCTTTAACTTGGGTTGAACAAACCATTTTTGCTTAGATGGAACAGCAGCTACGCTAATTATGTCTCTATTTGTTTCTCTGTTTCTGATTAGCATCCCATGGTAACTAGGAATTACAGAAGCTTCAGTCTGGATCCAACCCTTAAATGATCTGAGATGACCGAACACCTGAGAAAAGATAACGCCAACCCCTCAGAGGACCTCAGAGGTTGCCAACGCTCAGACAACATACAGAATTACCAAATTTTGCCATAAGTTAAATATATTAAGGTTCTGCAATATATAAATATATTGTGGAAACTTAATTTCCTGTAGAGCTGCTTTGCAACGATTTGTATCGTAAAAAGCGCTATACAAATAAACTTGAACTTGAAACTTGAACGCGAATAATACAATTTGTAATCATTTATTGATTGTTTTAACAAATTGATAAAAGCATTTTCACACCTCATTATCCATCCATCCATCCATCCTTGTCATTTTCTGATTGGTGGTCCTGACTCTCATTCTCTATTCTCTTTACTGGCATGATTGTTTTACATATTGTTTTGGAAAAGCATCATTACAGAAAAAAAAACAATGACCAAGAATAATTAGCAGCCAGAAGTAGCAGTATTAAAGATAACATTCTCTCTCTCTGTCTCTCCATATGTCCCTGTGGTTCTGACCTGTCCGTACCCTCTGTTGAGATGGTTCTGTTCATTCAGAGCATCGTCTGCTCCTGGCCATCTGACCGTTCACCCCTCATCGCCCGGCCTCCACCTCATTCCACCATCTCGTGAGTTCATCCCTCCATCCCTGTCATCGCTCTTCACAGCCTTTGTTTTCTCGCTGTCAGAAATGAATAATTTTGAAAGTGTTTTGAGCTGTTTTGAATATCTGATGTTTTTAGCATATTATTAGTGCCTGCCGCACAGAGCAAGTGCAGAATATGAATTTAAATGAGTTTAAAATCTGATCTGAGATCCTGTTTACTGTCGAGCTAAAACATTTAGCGCCTGTGTTCGCTCAGGCACTGCGAGGAAAGTTTGGGTAAATTGTTTAATGTGCAGGGCTGGAGGGAAAAGATTGCGAGCAGAGCGAAAAGCAAACAGAGAGACAGAGCTGCACTCCTTCAGTCTGTCTTTCTCTCCTCTCTGTTCTCTGCGTCTGAAAGAGACGCGCTGGTGTGATAGAGTTCACGCTGACAGCCTGACACCACTCATCTGTCTCCTGAGAGTCAATCATTCCAGACAGGTACCATTACTCAAACACACACACACACACACACATCCACACACACACACACACACACCAGCCAGAATGTGCACATGAACACACAACAAAGTCGCTCTTTAGCATCTCTCACAATCAAAACAACACCTTACATGTATGTTACACACACACACACGTAGAAATGCATATGTGTAAATAATCACATCACACACATATCAGATGTAAATAATGTGATTCACTTCACAACTTCATGAACACCCCATTTTATCAAATTAATCTTTTTAGTGGCTCTCTGTGAATGATTCTTGGTTTATATGTAGGCTGCTTTCTTAACTATAATGAATTGCAATCATGATCATTTATTTTTCTTCTGACTGTATTAATGAAAGTTTCTCACAACAGCAAAAGTGTCTCCCAAGCTTCCTATAGTGCAGGGCTGCGTTTCCCAAAACCATCGTAAGCTTAAGTACAATGTAGACCCATTGAAACCAATGGAGCAACGATCAATTTAAGCTTACGATGCTTTTGGGAAACGCAGCCCAGATTAGTATCTCAAGAAGATGAATTTGGGCCTTGTTCAACTTTGAATTGGGATTCTGATGACTTTCCAGCGAATTGTTATCATTGCACCGACATCCATTTGGTATGCTTTGTTTTTGATTATGATCATTTTTGTTGTTACTGTTTGTGTCCAAGTTAATTTTATTACTATAACACTTTATACAATACAAATGGCTTCAAAGCAGCTTTACAGTAAATATTAGTGTCCTCTATTATTAGTTATTATTGAGCAGCAGATAATCAGCGGTTTTATGTTGCATTGTGGTAGTTTTAGGCAGCTTTGTGATTTTCAAAGGGTCATCGTAAACAAAGGTGAGCAACTGAGTCCCTTCACAGATAGCCCTTTCACTTTGTTATGAGTGCTAACATAATAAAAAAAAATGTTGCGGTTTATGATCACGTGATCCATTCTTGTTATACAATTTGAAGAAATTTAGCCTATTACCTGGGATTTAAACCCAACAGGAAATGTTTGTTTCTGCCACGCACCAGAAGCAGACAGTACTTAAGAAATAGGCTATATTTAAATATGTAGGCCTATAAAGTACAGCCTACATTACTGAAAATTTGCTACGATATTTTTAAATTTTGCTGTTATATTATCAAGGTAGCATCCCAAAAACAAGGCATTATGCCTTCATGTATGGTGTTTACACATATGCCTGTAGGGTATGACAGTAATGAGCAGGGCATGGTTATCTTCTCTTCCTCATTTTCCCTGTATGGGGTAATTTAGCATGCCTAAAATGCTGTATTGATAAGTCTGCTTAATAATGAATTCATATGGGATCTCCTTTCAACAGATAAGAAGCTTTTAGAATCTTTGTCATTTTATTTAACACACTATATCTTATTATAGTATTAAATCATACAAAATCACCACAGTTGTATTGTAATAAAGGTAACTGTGGTGTTTTGACGGGCACTGTGGGAAAGAGAGAATGATCGTGAGCACTCAGCAGATGTCGCTGTTGCCACAGTAATATTGAACGCACGCTCTTTTTTTTCTCCACGTTCATTAACTTTTTTTTTTACTGGTTCTGCTGGTAGATTTCCCGGTAAAACGACTGTAAACAGACGTTCTGAACGGTAGAGACCGCATCTGTGCAGCGCAGAGGCGCTTCCTCGGGCTCCGCGCCACCGTGTTCTTCACCAGGCCTCACCTGTCTCCAGCCGCAGTGTTCTTCACCAGGCCTCACCTGTCTCGAGCAGCCGTGTTCTTCACCAGGCCTCACCTGTCTCGAGCAGCCGTGTTCTTCACTTCACCAGGCCTCACCTGTCTCGAGCCGCAGTGTTCTTCACCAGGCCTCACCTGTCTCGAGCAGCCGTGTTCTTCACTTCACCAGGCCTCACGTGTCTCGAGCAGCCGTGTTCTTCACTTCACCAGGCCTCACCTGTCTCGAGCCGCAGTGTTCTTCACCAGGCCTCACCTGTCTCGAGCAGCCGTGTTCTTCACTTCACCAGGCCTCACCTGTCTCGAGCAGCCGTGTTCTTCACTTCACCAGGCCTCACCTGTCTCGAGCCGCCGTGTTCTTCACTTCACCAGGCCTCACCTGTCTCGAGCCGCAGTGTTCTTCACCAGGCCTCACCTGTCTCGAGCAGCCGTGTTCTTCACTTCACCAGGCCTCACCTGTCTCGAGCAGCCGTGTTCTTCACTTCACCAGGCCTCACCTGTCTCGAGCAGCCGTGTTCTTCACTTCACCAGGCCTCAGCTGTCTCGAGCAGCCGTGTTCTTCACTTCACCAGGCCTCACCTGTCTCGAGCAGCCGTGTTCTTCACTTCACCAGGCCTCACCTGTCTCGAGCAGCCGTGTTCTTCACTTCACCAGGCCTCACCTGTCTCGAGCAGCCGTGTTCTTCACTTCACCAGGCCTCACCTGTCTCGAGTAGCCGTGTTCTTCTGAAGCTGCAGCGGTTCGAGCCAGCAGGGGGCGTTACGAGCACACCGTGAACAACCCAACTTGACACTAACAAAAAATACTATGGTATTACCATGGTATTCTGTAAGTAAATTTAGACTAACCTGTATATGCAAATAGTGTTTTTATCGTTCATATTGGTTGGTGTCATGGAACCACCATAGTAAGTTTTGTAAGGGATGATATAACAATAAAAACATGTTATTTTGATATAACACATCATATATGACCCTGGACCACAAAACCAGTCTTAAGTCACTGGGGTATATTTGTAGCAATAGCCAACAATACATTGTATGAGTCAAAATGATTGATTTTTCTTTTATACCAAAAATCATTAGGATATTAAGTAAAGATCATGTTCCATTTAAGATATTTTGTAAATTTCCTTCTGTAAATATATTAAAACTTCATTTTTGATTAGTAATATGCATTGCAGAACTTTATTTGGACAACTTGAAAGGCGATTTTCTCAATATTTGGATTTTTTTGGCACCTTCAGATTCCAGATTTTCAAATAGTTGTATCTTGGCCAAATATTGTCCGATCCTAACAAACCATACATCAATGGAAAGATTTATTCATTTGACCCTTATGGCTGGTTTTGTGGTCCAGGGTCACATATTACAAACCTTGTCCTTATTTCTTCAAATTTTTTTCTGTTGAATGTAACTCACATTGACATTATGACTGTTTCTGTGAATGTATCATAGCCTACAAAAATAATATATGAATATAGTAATCATAAAATACCATACTCTGCGTTTTAGCAGCCATGGGCCTCCATTACACCGATCTGTCAAATCTGAAATAGGTTACAAGTGAGTTCAGCATTCATAAATCACAGTTTTATGTGTTAAGCATAAGCGCTCATATATTTTACTGATTGAAATAAGTCAAGCTGCCTCCAGGTGCAGACAAACACCTGAACATCCCGCGTGCGTACAATACTTTCATTTTAATTAAACACCTCTCATCATCACATCACGTGACTGAAACCTTTTTACCAATCTTTTTGTTGTTAGTTTGAAATCCAATGCAGTCAATTCTGTACTTGTTTGTCTTTGCAGCAGAGCCGTGTTCATTAGCGCCGGAGTCAATAGCAGCTCTTAACGCATCTCGACTCAGATTAAAGGGTTAGTTTAGCATTCAAAGTCTAACGCGTGGGTCAGGACTCGCTGGCTGTCTGGATTACAAGGGTTAACAGGCGATTTAACCAGATAATGCAGAGGATTTATTTCCGCCTGATTATTCTAATATGCTTTAGACTGGTGAGAAGACTCTCGCTCGCACGCACACGCCGCACTAGAAGACCTGTAAACTTCCCTATTAGCTGCTTCAGTTAAAATGGCATTTGTGCAGTATTTTATCAGGCAGTTGACAAGTGAATTAGAGTTGGCTGTTAGCGCCGTTGAGCTTTATGACAATAGCCTTAGGGTCTCGCTAAAGATCGCTGCACCGCCCTGCTCAGCCCGCGCCGCTGCGCTCAAACCGAAGTGACATGCTGTCATAACAATAGTTTACAAAAACGTGAAGTTCTGCGTTTGGGCAGAAAAAGCCAAGGAGTTTTAACTTCTGCATCTGTCTCTTTTTTTTCTCTCTCTCCCTCTCGCGACATCCCAGTTTCGGGTGTATTTATGTGTGTTAATGCTCCGCGATCTCATCTGCCTCCATGCATAATATGCTAATACTGCTATGGATATTTGTAAGCGGTGCGCGTGTTTATTTGGCCAGATTAGTCCACAGAACTGTCTCCCTCTATGACTTGTTGTAAAGGTAAATATAGTGAAATATTGAACAATCCAGCAGCACAAAAAATAGGCTACACGCGCATCGAAAAAAGTTTTCTATCTCTCACCAACACACAAAATACATCAAAGTATTGCTCTTTCTTATTGGTATTCTCTGAAGGTACTGAGGTCGCAGTGAGGTCTATAACCCCTCACACACACACACACACACACAGGCTTACACAGTCCAAATGAATTCACACACTGTCATACACAAAGACAGACAGATGTATTGTATATTGTGTGTGTGTGTGTGTGTGTGTACCTGGCTGCTCTGTGAAGTCTTTAATGGGATTTTGCCTCGGGCTGTTTTATTAAGATGTTGCTTTCTGCTGCCTGTGCAGCTGACACCCCCCCCCCCCCACCCCAAAGACACACACACACTCTCCCCCCAGATCCCACTTCCAAATGTACACACACACACACACACACACACACTCATCCCTCTGAAATTTCTTCCACACTGCAGTCCTCACTCTCATTCTGAGGCCTGTGTGTGTGTGTGTGTGAGTCAGGGGTCGTTATTTCAGTGTGTATCTGTTTCTGGACATCTCAGACACGATCAGTTTAACTATAACTGTTAATGTGTTTTGATGGACTAGAGTGTGTCTGTAAAAAAAAAAAATATATATTTTGGCCTAAATTTAAGATTGTTAAAATTATAGTTTTCACATGAACAAACTAATATACTTAATGTGATACAGGTCAGATTTTTGTAATAATAGTAATAAACTGAATTATATTAAATGCACAGTATTTAATATAACAGGTTTATGTATGAATCATCAAAAAATCCAACTGGTTTTAATTTTATGCATTTTCTTAACCCATTTCATTCATGTATGACTTGACAAATATGCATCATATTACTATTTATAAATTGTGTCATGGAAATTGTATATACAGTTAAATTTAGGCCTAATTATTTTTGTGTTGGTGGGTTTATCTGTACTTGGTGATACATTTCCTTTAGGATTTGCGTTAGTCGGTAGTTATTGTATTTGGCTTGTAACACCTTGAATAAAATGTCAAATTTTGTTGTAGAAAGATGAAAATAGTATTTTCTACATATTCCAATAATCTTTAAAATTGTGAAAAAAAAAAATCTATTCTGAGCTCGCTTTTGGAATCTTTATTTGGAAAAAAAATCATAAATAATTTTAAATAGCATTCATTTTTAAAAATTAAGTTTACGGGTTGGGTAAGGTTTAGCCAAGTAAACGGACACTGTGTGTGTGTCCTCACATGGCATGGACTTCAAATGAAAAAAAGCAGCATGTTATACATGTGAGCATGTGTGTGCGTGGCTGCAGTGTCAGGCTGATTGTGCTGTCAGGGTTCGAGATGCTCAATGAGCTTCCTGTTTGTCTCGCTCTGGGCACCATGTTCATCTGCAGACACTGACAGAGTGTCCTGTCTCTCTCTCTCTGTGTCTCTCTCTTCTCTGCTGTATCCCTGAGGCCTATAGATTGTGCAGAGCATCTTGCATTCAATAGCTTAAAGACACCGGGAGAGACCATGAGGCAGGAAAGGAAGGGACACAGCAAAGAGTGACAGGAAGATGGAGAAAGAAAAGAAAAGAGTGCTTAACAGGAAAAAGTGTTCAGTTAAGCTCTTTCTCCAACACACACACACAGAGTGAGTTTGCTGGACACTGATGCTTTGTGACATCACAGCACTTTGTCTGATATTTTAAATATGAGGTTGAGACCCCGGTCAGGGGCGGAGCCTCAGAACAAACACACACATAGAAATAAGAGAGAGACTACCGAGCGCAATAGTAACCACTCATTTTTTAGCTCCAGAAGTATTTTTCACATTGATTTTCTCCATGAGGATTCAAAATAATAAACCAGATCAACAAGCTCAGAAACTGACGTTACAAACTTTGATTTGATGAAAATAGTATTTGAAAATCATAGGGAGACCATATTTAAAGATGCAATTCAATACTCATCCCATATTAGGACAGTAAATGATGTGATTGAGTCAAAAATGGCAATATAATAAATAAAATAAACTTTATTTATTGACTAGTTATTTAAAAAATGCATTATTTGAAATTATATTTTATATTATTATATATTTATACTACATTTATACATCGATATAGTCAATATCTATATATACATTATCTCTACATATACATTGAATACACACACACACACATACATATATATATATATATATATATATTCATTTTTATTATTATTATATTTCTTGAGATCAGTTTAACGTTGGTTTTATTTTTAGGGCCAACAGCACCCTTGAGGTAAATGGCTTAGTAAACAAATGAAATGTGTTATTATTAAAAAGTAATACAGTTTAAATGAAAATATAACAAATGTAAGTGCAATATTTCTTTATTTTCCTATTTAGTTTTTCTTCTTTCTTTTTTTTAACCAAGAAAAATTGTTTATTAATCTGGTATATTATATTTATACTTTTTTGGGGGGGATGATTTCTCTACTGTACAGGTGAAGGTTGGTAGTTTGTTCCACTAAGGGACAGTTTGTGCAGAGTGAAAATAGAAAACTTCATAGCTCAGGGTAAAAACAGTACAAGCCAATAGAAAAGAAAAGCAAATCTGTGTTTGTGTTGCAGTAATTCACCTGGGAGAGTTTGATTGACAGGTTGAGGGGGCGGGACTTGGACTGAATGACAGTCATTAAATGTCGTTAAGAGCAATTAGCAATTAATACAGAAGTTGGAAATCCATGAAACAGGCATACTAATGAGTGTGTGACCGCACACACACACACACACAGTGTGACTGGTGGAGACTCGTCAGAGGAAGAAACATCAGTCGGTATCGATTGTGCTTTAATTTCTGCAGTCAGCCTTAGGCCTCAATCACACACCACGTTTACAACTAAAGACACAAACACTACATTTACACAGGAGCTTAGCAGAAACACACACTCATGTGTCAGATTATTACTGTTATTCAGACCAGTAGTTTCTTTTTGTTTTGTTTTAATGTTGAAAGGAACTGACAAAAACATTTTTTAGAATTCATTGATGAATAGAGCGTTTAAAAGAACAGCATTTATTTGAAATACTATTTTTTTTTTTTTTTTTTAAACCTACAGGACCCAAATTTTTAGAAGGTAATTATGTTATTTAATTCATTATTTATTACTAATATTGCTAGTATGTCACCATGCACCTTTAAAGTGAGTGGTTTTTATCATGATGATTTGCTTATTGCTACTGTATACATGTGTATGTATCATTCAAAAGTTTAGGGTTTCTTTTTGAAAGAAATTATTGCATTTATTCACCAAGGACACATAAAATTGATCAAAAGAGACCGTAAAGACATTTATAATGTTACAAAATATTTCAGTTTCAAATACTGTTATTCATCAAATGATCCTGACAAAAATATGAAGATACTAAATGATCATTGATAATAATAAATATTTTTGATCAGCAAACATCAGCATATTAGAATGATTTCTGAAGGATCAAGACTGGATTTAAAGATGCTGAAAATTCAGCTTTGATCACAGGAATAAATAACATTTTGAAATATATTAAAATCAGAAAATAATTATTTTAAATTGTAATAATATTAATGTTTTTACTGTATTTTTGCCTTGGTGAGCAAAAGAGACTCATTTCAGAAAAAAATAGTTTGAACTGTAGCGTATATATATGTGTATATATTTATACGTTGCAACAAAATCCATAAAATCTATTTGAGATATATTTTTGGATTATTTGTATGACAGAGTTCCTATACATAGAAAGTATACATACTCACTCATGAGGTTTTATTTGATTTAGGATGCTGCCTGTAAGACTAGACACTAAATTTCGAGTCTCTGGCTCAATTTGTATCCTGCATGCTAGCGTACTACTCTTACTATCTATGCCATATAAAGATATTGCAGGAATAGTAGTAGTATGCTTAGCCAGTCTCTCTCACTTCATCTCTCTTTCTGCGTCTTTTTCTTCCACTTTGCCTTTCTGCTAGTTTCTGTCAGGATGGTGTGAGCGAAACGGAGGGACGGGAGGAAGAGATGATTACAGCAGCGTAACTTTGGAGCAAAAGGACAGCGAGAGATGTTTCTGAAGCGTTGAAGGAGATACACGCACGAGAGAGGGAGAGGAAGCGAAGGGTCGATTTATCTTATATTGACAGGAGCGGCTTCAAACGATGACCTTGAGGACTAATGAGAGTAAATGAGTGAAATATTTTTCACTTTTAAAAAGTGAAACTATAATCAAATGGAAGCCTGAAAGATGGACTAATGAGCTTCAGCGATGATGAAAGCGTGTGAGAGAGAGAGCGAGGGATACGGACTGATAGAACGAGAGAGGGAGGTAGTCATCTGGCAGAGCCTGCAGTGTCAGGCCCTCAGTCCTGCCATCTCATTAGCTGACCTGACGACTGCCTGATTAGAATACGTTTGATGAAAATTTCAAGGATCCCTCAACATTCAAATTTTTTTTGGTGTGATTTAATAAATATTGCACAACTTTTTTTCCAGACAGAGAAACTGGGAGGTAATTAATTACGATTAAAGCAGTCTGGACCGAGTAGATTTACCGTCATTATTCACCCTGAAATCAACAAATATATTCAAAATATGGAGACAGAAATGGACAAATATTCAGACACACACATCCAGAAACTTGTTGCGCACACACTCGCATGCCAGACGTTATTTCACTCAACACAAACTGAATTTGTACCCTTCAAAATTAATTGAACATCTTATTTCAAGCTGTCAAGTTTGTTCTAGATGCTTCGTTCTTTGGTGTTTTCATGCCGGTTTGCAAAACATCTTTCTGTGCATTAGTGCCACCAAATGACTTAATCTTATTTGGCGGCATGCTGTAGAAGTAATCTTGCTAGAGTGGATTTGATGTTTGTTTGGTGATTTTCTTGTTGTTGTGGCTTTAGAAACAGTGTTGCTTATTTTTAATGCTGTTTTCAGTGAAGTAAAACACTAATGTGCCTTTGTAACAATGTTTTTGAATTGACTGGGCTTTTTTTTTTTTTTTTGTCTCTTTCAGATATTTCCACATTGCCAAAGACTTCAGGCTCTCATAACCATGTGAACCATCGCGATCGGTCTGTTATTTTGGTAATAATGTAATAATATTTTAATATTTATTCACCTTTAAGCAGCATTCGTGGCCAAAAATATCGGCATCCTTGGTAAATATGATCAAAGAAGGCTGTGAAAATTAATCTGCATTGTTAATCCTTTTGATCTTTTATTTAAAAAAATTCACAAAAATCTACCCTTTCATTGGATAATAAGAATTTAAAATGGGGGAAAATATCATTATGAAATAAATGTTTTTCTCTAATACACATTGGCCACAATTAACGGCACCCTTTTATTCAGTACTTTCTGAAACCTCAATTTGTCAGTTTAACAGCTCTAAATGTTCTCCTATAATGCCTGATGAGGTTAGAGAACACCTGACAAGAGATCAGAGACCATTCCTTCATCCAGAATCACTCCAGATCCTTCAGATTCCCAGCTCCATGTTAGCGCTTCTTCTCTTCATTCACCTCACTCATTTTCTACAGAGTTCAGGTCAGAGGACTTTGACAGTCCTGACAGAGTCAGTCACTTGTTGATCTTTTATCTGTTGGTATTTGATAGAATCCATGATGCCATGTGTCTAAACAAGATGTCCAGGACCTCCAGCAGAAATATAGGCCCACAACATCACAAATACAGCAGTATATTTCATTGTACACATGGGGTACTTTTTATCCTTGTGTTCACCAAACCCATCTTGAGTGATTGCTGCTAAAAAGCTCATATTTTAGTTTCATATGACCATAGAAGCCAGTCCCATTTGAAGTTCCAGTGGTGTCTGATAATTCACTTCACTAATTTGTGAAGCTCAATTATCTTTTGCCGCACATCAGAAATATATTCTTTGGTTTTTCTCATTGTGATGGATGATTAAGGGAATTTGGGCTTTGTTTTCCCTCCTATTTATATTTCTGTGAAACAGGAAGCCATGGCTGGATAATTTCATGTTCATAATCACCCTGGAGTGCTCAAAATTGTGAATATGAATGGGAATATACTTCAGAGATATTTTACTCATAAGAATTTCTAGGGGTGCCAAGAATTGTGTCCAACGTGTATTTGAGAAAAAGATTTATTTCATAATGATATTTTCCCCCATTTTAAATTCTTATTATCCAATGAAAGATTTGATTTTTGTGAATTTTTAAAATAAAAGATCAAAAGGATTAACAATGCAGATTAATTTTCACAGACTTCTTTGATCATATTAACCAAGGGTGCCGATATTTTTGCCCATGTCTGTATATAGTTTGGGGTTTAAATACGAAATTAGTACTTTAATTTTAGATGTTAAATGAGCTTTTATTCAGCCAAGATGCTTTAAATTGATCAAAAATGACAGTAAAAATATTTGTAATGTAAAATTATATTTCAAATAAACGCTGTTTTTTTGACGTACTATTTATCAAAGAATCATGAACAAATATCATGGTTTTCACAAAAATATTAAGCAGCACAACTGTCTTCAACATTGATAATAATAAGAAGAAATGAATAAAAATAAATGCTTTTAAATAATACATTAAATTCAATTGAATTAAATAATCACTTAATTCTAATATTCAGCAAGGATGCTTTAAATCAGGGGTGGGGAACGTTGATCCTGGAGGGCCACTCTCCTGCAGAGTTTAGCTCCAACCCTTATCAAACACCTGAAGTAGCTAATCAAGGTCTTCATGATGCAGTTAGGTATTTTTTTCCCAGGGTTTTTCAGGACTGGAGCTAAAGTCTGCAGGAGAGTGGCCCTCCAGGATCAACGTTCCCCACTGCTGCTTTAAATATATATATATATATAGCAAATTAGTGTATTTGCTGTCACTTTTGATCAATTTAAAGCAGGGGTGGGGAACGTTGATCCTGGAGGGCCACTCTCCTGCAGAGTAGCCAGAGTAGTTTTACACTATATTAAATGTTAGTGTAAAAACATATTTTCTATTTATTTGAAATAAATTATAAAATAAAAAAATATTTATATATATATATATATATATATATATATATATATATATATATATATACACATTTTTATATTTTTATTTATTTCAAATAAATAGAAAATATGTTTTTACACTAACATTTAATATTACATACAAATATATTCAACTAAATATATTTAAATATATTTTATTTGAATAATTTCAATAATTTAATACATTTAAATCTATTCATTTATTAAATGCATATGCATATTAAATATGCAGATTAAACTGACCAAAAGTAACAGTAAAAACATTTACAGTGTTTATTTCAAATAAATGTTGTTCTTTTGAACTTTCTTTGAAAAATCTGTTTTCATGATTTACGCAAAAATAGGAAGCAGCACAACTGTTTTTAACATTGATAATAATAATAAATGTTTCTTGAGCAGCAAATCAGCATATTAAAATGATTTCTGAAGGATCACGTGACACTGAAGACTGGAGTAATGATGCTTCAGCTTTGATCACAGCAATAAATGACATTTTACAGTATATTCAAATGGAAAACGGTAATTTAAATGGTAATTTCACAATATTACTGTTTCACGGCATTTCTGATCCAATCAATACAGCCTTGGTGAGCAGAATAGACTTCTTTCAGAAATATTAGAAAATCATACCAACCCCATTATAGTAGCATGCATTAATATGAGAGCTTTAAACTAATTTTCATTCAGTTTGTTTGATCCAGGTATAATGTAGGCCGCTGTTGAGGGTCAACTTGGAAAACTACAGGTTGGTGACTTTTTATTTTTCTTCTTTCTTTTTAAAGCTGCTTGAAGTGCATCCTTTTCTAATTTTAATTATATGCAGTGACACCGTCTCAACCAATGGTGTGAGTTTGGGGGCGGGGCTTTCTGTTTGCTGACACTAGCAGTCTTCACCTTTAAATCTGTTCTTGATCACAAACACTCACGATTTGTCCACATCAGCATCCCTCAGTCTGTTTCTAGTTCACCTAAATGGTTTGTTTAAGCAGCTGCTCTCAGTAAGCACTCGTTCTCTGGTCCGATTCATTTGTGCAGAGTCAATTCCCTGTGGAAGATCTAGAGGAGCTTTGTTGGGCTGGAGGAACTGCCCTGTGGCGGCTCTTTGAGAGGTTAAGCTGGAGATTGTCATTGCCCAAGGTGAACTGGCTTTCAGTGGTAACCGGGTGGAAACTAGAAAGACGAGTTCAGGTCAGTTATAAATTATAACAGCTCCATGTGGCGCCACAAACACACACCAAAACAATTAATAATAGAAAATATTCTCTCTAATTGTTGGGCTTTAATTAATGAGCCCTAACCTTTGGAGAGAGGGAAATTATTCATGTATCCGGTCGAAAATATGAATATGCAAATGCAACCCCTGGAGGACAGCACACAATGACAAACCAATGTCTATATTTTAATATTTTCATTTGTTTTATTCATCCCCCCGTAGACGCAGCCAATACCGAAAACAGCCACAGGTGGTGACGGCTAATGCGCAACTTCCCCGCCAATCCGAACGATCCGATGCGTTTGTGCTTTTTCCCTCACATCTATAAGTCGTAATTAAATCAGGTTCGCATAAAAAATAGTTTCCCTGCATGAGATGAGGTTGAAGTTAAAACGTGACCCTTTTCTGGCCCGAGAGGACGTACGCGGGTACGAACAAACTATTTGACACGATACATCCAGCAGCGTACGTTTACCATTACGGTTACCCGACACACGCTTCTACAAACACGTATACTCGCTGTTTACTAATTCATTTGCGGCAAGAAAATTTCTCTCTTTACTCTCTGGCTGCGGTGTTAAATACCCGGCCTTGAGAAATGACACCATCAGCCTCTGAGCAACAGCAGCTGCAGCTAAATTAGTATGCCATTAGCATGTTTTATTTCTTTAGGTGAGGAATTACATTTGAATATTAATTTGACTGCATGTTTAAAGGCAGTGCTTACCGGATCTCCATAAATTAGCTTTAATATGTGGATTAGCCCTTTAGCATCATACGCCAGTGCGAGGCAGCATACAAGACTAGCGTCTGAAGTGAGTGTGTTGCTCTATCTCGGATCGCCACGAGCGGGACGTCGGGATCATAACCCGTCAGGCCCTGCTCCCTAAAGCCGTGTATGATCGTAACATAAACGCGGGTCTGTGCGGCGCTTCTGTCACTGATAGCACTAACACCTAGAATTCTGTCACAGCTTCAACATTTCAAAGTGCTTCATGTAGGCATGATTGTTTTTGCATACCGTATTGCCAAAGCATCTATACAAACTCACGAATAAAGTGTCAAAAATAGTAATAAATTATTCTTTAAAAATAATGAAGGTTAATATATGATTTAATTAAATGTTTTAATTTTTTATGCATTTAATTCAGTGTAATTTTAATATTGAGATACTGTTATAATTTATTAATATTTAATCAGTTCTTTATTTTAACATTTTCAGTTTTCATTTAGTTTTAGTAATTTTGTTGTGTTTTTGTCATTTTTAGTATGTTTTTAATCTGTTTTTGTAAAATTTTATGAGAGTACATCAAGTTGCCTTTGCAATTGTAAAACAAAAAGAGAATTTTACATTTCAAATTTTATATTTATTAATTTGAATTATGTTTTTAGTTTGTTAATTACCCTGGTTTATTTGTTTGACATTCTACAAATTAATTCAGAGCTGACTGGAACTGATGTGCAAGTGGCAAAAACATCATGTTTGAAATATAATTTTTCCGTTGAACACGCACACAAAGATATTTTGAAAGTCAGTGGACTCCAAACAACATTAAAACATTTTTCAAAATATCTATTTTATTTTATATTATTTTATTTCATTTCATTGCTCCACGGGAGAAAATCATTCATATAGGTTTAGAACAATATGCGGCCAACCTATAAAGAATGACAGAACATTTATTCATGGCTGACCTTGCCCTTTAAGTATTTAAATTGGTTGCCAGCACTAATAACAATAAAAATAAATGTAAACAAATAAAAGAAGAACAGAATAATGTAAATAAATGGAATATTTAAGAAGAATTATGTTGTTGTGCAAACAACTCTTGAATATGATGGGCGAGCCACTCAGAAATTAATTTGGCTGCAACAGATGCACAACTGCCCTCTCTCAGTAACAATTGCATTTGATGTTTTTAAAAAGTGAACAAGGTTTGTTTTCTCTCTTATTTTTCAAAATTTGTCATGTATGTTTTTTTCTCCAAGGACACGCCTACGTCCTAAAATGTGCATCATTTGGAAAGCATTATATGTTTTAAGCATTATATTTGTGTTCTGATAAACGTCTTAAAGAGAGCACCATATTCATTAGCATTACATCTGCTGAATGCTATGCACACATTTGACCGAAAACATTTTAGCAATGCTTTGCTGATTAGCAAATGCTCCAAAATTGACATTTTCTAGATTAAGCTACAGTATAGTGCATATGTGCAATAAAATATTTTTTTTATATACTTTTTGTTATAATGTAATCATGTTTGATTCTACCTAAAAGTAATTTTAACTAAAATCATTCTAAATTATATACTATAATTATATACTATACTAAAAATATTTTTCATCAATTGAAAAAAAAAAAAAAAAAATATATATAAATATTACATGAAATGCTTAAACTTTAAAAAACTTAAAGAAAAATTAGAAATGTTGCCTTGGCAGCTAATTTAGTAATTAAGTAATTAAACTTAAAAAAAAATAAAAAAAATAAATCTAAATAGAAATATTAAAATTACAAAAAAAGTTGCCTCAGTAGCTAATTGAAATAAAATAAATTTAAGTACTAAAATAGCTATAATTAAAACTGAAATGAAAATAAATGAAAGCTAAATAGAAATATTTTAAAACTAATAAAATGACAAATGCACAACAAATTTACTGAAACTTAAACTAAGATAAAAATTAAATGTGAAAATATAAAAATAAAAAGTATAGTATATAAAATAGCACTGATCAGGCTGATCAACACATTTATACAATATTTAAGTGCTGATGACTTATCCTGTACTAATGCATGTACAGTAATTAGTTTGCTCTCTAAAATGAGAATGTGCTTTCACTAGAATAGCAAGTCTTGGTAAATGGCTTTGATATGAACTAAAAAGGCTGTTGTGCATTTAACAAAAAAAGCTTTTGACATGTTCCAACCCCATCTTCCTGTTTTAATCGGAAAAACAGCAATACAAGAAACAAATATGTGAGTAACTATCAGTCTTTACGTAATGGTGGCACCCATTAGCATGCTGGAAACCACAAGCTGAGGGGATCAAGGGTGGTCAAGGGATGAGACAACAAGTGGTAATAGCTTGAAAGGAAGGTATAATTGGTTATAAAGAAAACAAAGCAAAAGAAAGAGGGAGATGAAGAGCGGCAGACAGCAGTAGAGGGAGAGCTGAACTAAGGGATAGGAGATATGTCTGGATGAGTGTGTTAGAACCGAGGCCTCAGGCCATTCTGAGAGCGAGAACCGTAACCTGCCTAAGGGAAGAGGGACTAGCCTCTGCTAACACAGGTGAGCGCATGCAGTTTTAATACGGCTGCTATAAACATCATTATACACCCTTAGCACTGGCTTCAGAAGTATTTACAAGGCGCTAAATATCTCCATTTTTCATCAAGCCTTATGAGCAGCTCATATAAGCATTATACAATTTGTGTGACACAATAACTTCAGAAAGGCTAAACTGTCATTTTTTTTTCTCGAATTGTCAATAAAACAAGTATTATTGGAGTAGGTTATTTGGAGTAGGCAATTTCTGAGAAGTAAAATAAATCCTACACCAAGTTTTCCATAGTCGCGATATCTGTATTTATAGAGCAATATGGATTTTTTTTTTACTGGTTTTAATCTCAGGTTGTAGTTTCCAGCATGGAAATGTGTAAAATTAGGTGAAGACTGATAGTTAAAGCACTTTGGGAAATGTTTTAACAGGATATTCAACAACAGAGCAAATCAAGCAACACCAAGATTGTGGGTTTGATTCCCTGGAAATCTGGTAGTCTCCGCTTTTAGTTTCCAGCATGCAAATATATCAAATTAGGCAGCGGCTATTTGCAGTGTAAATAGCATAATTTGTAGCGATAGATGCTATTTACACTAAGAGTAAATAACGATGAATGCTATTTACACTAAGTGCAAATAGCTATAGATTCTATTTACACTGTTAAAATGGCAAGATTTTCTGCTGTTTATACTCCTTATTGCTAATAGTGCCAATTATGTGCACCTCAGTATTGTAGTACATTATAAAACAGTATATGCAATAATAACGTATTGAGTGTAAGTATTAGTCCAAATTATTAAATGAATGCCACCTTATTGGACAATGAAGCCCTCCCTACACTTACCCTAAGGCTGCCCGATACTTTTATTTTGAACTTTTTGATTATTTTTATTGAAAATAAATGCGATATGAGATTTGAAAAGGGAGAAAAAAGTCAGGTAAAAGGCAGACTCGAACTTGTGTCGATCGCATCTATGCCACTGAAACTGATGCAGAATTAGCGTCTCTGTTTAGTGTTGACTAACCCAATCACACATTAGTGGGCAGAGTTAGTGTAAATAGACACTCCGATAAAATTATGTAAAGACTGATAGCTACAGGACTTCTGTGTATGGTTTGATTTCCTCTGTTAATGTATGTTTTGATAAAACATCAAGCAATATATATGGTGGTGGCCAAAATTGTTAGAACACTAAAATTGCTAGAATTGTTAGACCTTTTTTGCCTCCAAAACATGATAGTGGGTTAGATTCCCTGAAAATCTGGTGATAGTCTCAGGTTTTAGTTTCCAGCATGCAAGGGGGTGTTAATGTATTTTGTGTTAAAACAGGATATTTTGGTGAAACATGTCAAAGAGGCATTTTTTAAATTGTCAATAGCAGCTTTCCTAGAGCTCAAACGGTAATGCATGAAAGCAACATAGAGATCATAAGTGTTACAAGTGTTTTCTAAAGAAAACTTGTATTTTGAGGTTTTAGTTTCCAGCATACATATGTGTAAAATTATGTAAACACTGATAGTTAAAGCACATGGTTGTCTTTTCTCTGTTAATGTATTTCCCGTTAAAACAAAAAGACACCAAAATTATGGGATTGATTCCCAGGGAATGAACAAGTTGCTTTTGTCAAATGCATAAATGCAAAGGTGATATGCAAATACATGAATGCTAATGATCTTAATTACGTTTTCGTTGGGAATGTCGACTGTACTGTTAGTTGTGCAGGTGGCAGGCTGACACAACAAACTACATTTCCCATCATTCCCTTTTGCAGCACAGGAATGAGGTTGTTTATCACTCAGGAGATTTAATGATGGCTAGAGCTGAATAAAAAGCAGAAACGTTTTTACTGATGAAACGTGAAGACAATAAACACACGATTACGAAAATATATGGTTTATGTGTGTTTTCCAAGTTATCTTAAGGTAATAAAGTATATGAAAAATGCAGTACTGATTGACATATGATTTAGTATAGAAACTATAAAATATATTTCCTGAATTATTCTGTGATAAAAATGGGAAAAGGGTGTTCGTAGTAGTCTTTGTAAACCAGTCATAAAATTGTCATAAGGAAAACATTGAACAAAAATATTGTAGCCCTTTGCTGCTTCCACAGGCTACACACAGCAATATAAACAACAGCAAATAATAATAATTCAATAATATAAGTTTACAAGCACACTGCTCCGCTGAGAACGCCTCTTACCGGCAGCCGTGGACGTTACTGAAGGCATCCTAAAGGCATGTCTGAACGTGAGGGATCATCATCATGTGGATCATTTAATTTACGGCTAAATTATTATTAAATAATTTTACTAATAGCTAGATTGGACAGGCCTTCACAAAAGGGCATTTCATTAAAAAAAAAAACAATTGCCTTGACAAAAGGGCATCAAGGGGACACAAGTGTCACTCTTAATCAGTTTTATTCTAGTATTATTTATTTTCTGTTACACTATTTATTAATATTTTCAATTTGCTTTTATTTTTAAATAGTCATTTTTTTATTTGAAATTTAGTTTTAGCAATTTAGTTTTGTCATTTTTATTAGTTTTGCGATTAAGCTGTTTATATATGTTTATATATTTCTATATAGCTTTATTTTTATTTCCATTTTAGTACTTCAGTTTGAACTTATTTTAATTTTCTTTTGAATTTCATTTTGTTTTAGTAATTTTTTATTTTCATTTTTATGAGTTTAAATAGTGTTTCTGCATAGCTTTAATTTATATTTACTTCCTTTTTTAGTTTTAGTAATTTTAGTACTTAAGTTTAAACTTTATTTTAGTTATTTGCCAAGGCAACATTTATAATATGGATATAGTAATAACTTATAAATATTAGTGAAAAAAAAATTGTACAAAACTTGATGGAAAGTTTTTTTTATTTTAAGTTTTTACTAATATTTATATTTTATTTCAGATTTATTTCAATTATCAAAAATGTAATAGTTTTATTTTTAGTTAACAACAACAACACTGCTCTCCAATTGCTGTCTATTGAATTTCATTGCAGTGTGAGGAAAACAATATTAAAGAGATCTCATTAAATTCACACTATGAAATTTGTTAGCTGACACGGTCATGGCTCATAAATGCATGTTTCTCCACAGGATGAGCTCTGCCTCTGCGGCTTGGGTTTGTGCTGTGGTTGAGCTGGTAAACCCATGAGGTGAGCAGATCCAAACCCCTGACATGCATGAGAGATGCGTGTTTATCTACCGTTTCGTCTGTGAGCTTTACGAGAGCGTTGTTCTAGGAACGCACTGGATTGTGATCTTAAGCAGGTAGTTTTTACGAGATAAACACAGGATTTCCTCAAACCTGACAGGGCTGATTTTAAAAATCTTTCTGAATGTCGATTACAGAGATCTTAAATATTGATGGACAATCCAACGTCAAAGTGTCTCTGTGAGGAAACCTCAGCTCTCATATAAAGGCCTAAAGAAATCCTCTAATTTCTTCTATAATTTAAAGAAAAACTGAGGCACAAAGCATATTCTGTAGATGTGAAAAAATTGATTTGTAGTAAATCCATCGAATGAACTCATGCACTCATTATTAAGTAATTAGTAGGGCTTGTTAAGAGCATCTTTTGTTAATTAGGTATAGTCTGAACAACCTCCTACACTGAAAAAAAGTGGTGTAGAAACATTTTTCATTGCTTGTCAATTTCACAACCAATTACAAAGAAACAGCAAATAACAGCTTGAATTAAATGAAAATTTGAAGTTAAATACTGAAATAGTGTTTTGTAAAAGGTACTTCCGTAATCTTTTTTTTAATGTTTAATTTAAAAAATAATTTTCTACTATGTAAATGATTCTAAATTGTTCAGCTTTTGACAAATGCATTTACATGACCTTTTCATGCAAAGCATTCAAAAAAAAAAAAAATTTTCCCTGAATTGAACCCATGACCTTGCTGTTATTAGTGCGAGGTTTTTCGGTTTGAGATACAGAAACGCTGTACCGTTGCACTTTTTGTGCATTTGTGCAACAGAATTGATGCCTTAAACTATGCAACTATATACTTGAGGTGAGGTGTGCTTTTACTTTTCAAAGAGATCAGACTGTTGTTGCATGTGTTAAAATGTAGAATATTTTGGGCATTTTTATTGTAAATTAATTGGATTTTACCTGCAAAATTGGTTATATAGACTTATAAATGGAAATTTTGTCATTTACTCTTCATGTCAAACAAAACTAAATACTAAGACATTTTTCTTGTGTTCCAAGAAAGAAACTTACCACTTAAAACACAACTCACCTTTTTTCCTCAGAGAATTTTTAAAGTGTAATGCTAGCATGTGTTTTTATTAGAAGCGTGTGATATTAGACATTCAGATGCTGCGATTATGGAGTCAAGGTCTGAACCCTCCCTCGACAGCCGCTCGCTCTGCATATGTCATTATCATAATGAGCATGCACGCATAATTTACAGTTTCTTTAACTTTAATTAACACGACCACAAATAATAATATGAATAATGAATAACTGCTTGGAATTTAATTTCCTGGTTTTTCTCTTGCTTTGACTTTTTCATCTGTTGTTTACCACTTTTTTGGTCCCGTCCGGAAAAATGCACACTCACACGCGCCTTTATGTGCTATAGTGCACTGTTCTGTCCTGCATGTAAGATTTATTCTCACATGTATCTTTAATTCGTCCATCAGAGCGGAGTGCTGTTTGAGTTGAGAGGGAGGCAGGCGGCTCAAAGCAGACGTGTCAAACTAAAGTAACAACCTTAAAAAACGATTTCTCATCAAATTAGGCTGCAGTCCTGTGTCCCACAGCACCTCAAATAAAAAGCAACCATCAATTATGGATATGACCCTCCTTCCTGACTGGAGTTATATATATGTGTGTGTAGCATTTAGACACTCTCTCTCACTCATATTAGCTGCAGCTCCTCCCAGGTGTGCTGCTGAACATTTAATGACGTCCTCAGGGCAAAACACTTAAGGGTTAACCAGCCCAGAAATGCACACACACACACACACACATACACACACAAACTCCTTTAGACACAAATTGACCCCTGTAGCTTCCTTAGGTCAGTTTTCCCTGGATTGGATATCGGTAGGAAATTCAGGCACTCGGTTCTCAACCACAGTCTCCATAACTCAAGCCTTCATGGATAAATCAAGACGGTTATTTTCTGGTAGTGCGGTGAATTTGGATCATACTCATGGCTGGTTACTCATGTAAAGCTGTATTTATTGTAGTAAAGGGACAGATGACACTGTGATTGGCTGTGTGGGAAAAAATTAAGTTTAGACCATTTTGGGTGTTTACTACTGTTAAGTACTGTACATTTTCATCTTAATAGGCAAAATAAAATATTAAAATCACAATTTCAATCATATTGTTTTCTTTTATAATAAAAAAAATTATTTCACGAATTTTAAATAATTTCAGTATTTCTATGATGTAATTTATTAAATGTCTGTTTCCTCTTTTTTCCTCTTTTTTATTTTTATAAATTACATTTTTAAACATTTTAATTTAATATAATCTATATAATTTTAGAATTTTGATTACAAGTTTAAGTTTCAATTTAAAGATTTTCCTGTGCCCTCAATATCACTTTCTATTCTGTTTTCTCTTTCCAGTCTTTTGTAAAATTTCTTCGACAAACAAAAAAAATATAACATCAACCTACAGGAAGTGACATCATTCTGGAGAGAAATCAACAGCAGAGCAAGCATCTGTGAGTATTAGTGATTTATTTGATGAGTTATGTTGTGTTTTTCTTTGCTTTTTTTATATTTGGTTTGCAATAGTGTTAAAAATCAGATATTAAGTCTACATTAACAGTTATTGAACAATTTCTAGACAATTGCTAACTTTAGTTATATTAGTCAATTATTCATTTAGAAACTTTATTCATTTTAAGTGGACCAATTTGACCAACTTTTATTTAATAAAGTCAGTTATTTTTAAGTATTTTTGCTAATTTACATATTTAAAATTAGCCAATTCAACAGAATTTATGAACATTTTGTCACAATTTCACTTTTTATTCTACTTGTATTTGTAAAACAGATCAGCAAAAAAAATAATACTTACATTTACACTATTATAAAGTGTTTTTGAGTATAAGGCCTGTCAGTGTTTATTGTTCAGAGATTTAGAGTTCATGATTTAGATGAGTTTATGTTTATGAGTTTTAGTGCTTGAGCTGTTACAGGTTATTTTTTGCTTACTCATCCCATGCATTTCATAAATTGAGAAAACTTTATTTTTAAAATGTGCCATTGCTATCTAGGAGTTTCATATTTAGATTTTATTGTGTTTAATTCAGATTTCTACTGAACAAGGTTTTAAATTTTTTTTTTAAACATTTCTTGTACAAAATGAACTCAAATTAAGTTAACTGAAGAAGTTTTTATTTTATGAAATGAAATGAAATGAATGACCCAACTGGTTTAGATATGCAATGTTGGTCTGTTAGTGGCAGAAGTTAGATGGTTATTACATGTAGGCCAGCATAAAAGTGCCTAAAATACCGTATGCTGATAACCAGCAACATGATGGATTTAACTGGTCATTTAGGCTGGTCACTAGCTGCTGTATCTCAGCCGACTGAAGCATTACAGTAGCTGATTAGACACTGATTCTCTTAGACATAAACAGACCGTACAAGCTGATCTTAGTCTCTGTCGTGCATTTTTCAAACTTTACCAGTTTTCAGGTTTTTATAAACATCTGCATCAGGGGTCCCACGAGGGCAGGGACGTCCAGGATAGACCAGAACACACACATTTACACACACACTCCGCTCGGCGTCAACGCCCCCCTTTCCATGCTTCCTTCCGCCTGAGTTTCCATAGCAGCATGCAGCGGCCAATCAGATGGCAGTGCCGTAGCGCAGACTGGCAGATTTGAGCGGTTGACGCTGACACGGCCCGTCACCGTGGAAACCCCCCCAGGCACTGTAGCAGTGGGGGGGGTGTGTGTGTGTGTTGTCTGGGTGAGCTGGATGCTAAATGGCCTGCTGTCTGTCAGAGCGTACCCATCATCCTTTGCATGAGTTCAGTGTTTTTAGTCTCAATGAGTGTCTGAGGGACATTTCACATAGCGAACGATATTTGTGTAAGTAGTTGTGAATCATCGTGTAAATGTGTCGACGTCTGTCTGGGAAAAAAGTCTGTCTCTATGTGTGTGTTTGATGTATTGGTGAATCTCATGAAAGCTGTCGCGTCAAAATCATGTGCAGCTCATGTTTCCCCTCAAAATCCAAAGAAATTATAAATAATGTGATTATTTTAAGGACCATTCAGGTCAATATTTACATAAGAGTTAAACATATATATATATATATATACTCGTAGCATTATTAGTATACAGTATTGGACTGTAATTCAGGTAAGTTATACTGTTTTATATATATATATACACACACACACACACACACACATACATACATACATATACATACATACAAATATATAGAGAGAGAGTGAGAAAGAAAGGGAGAATAGCATTATTATTATTATTATTATTATTATTATTATCACACTATACAATCCATCTGTGTGTGTGTATTTATATATTCTGTTATTCTATAATTATTATTATTACTACTACACTATACTGGACTGTAATTCAGGTAAATATTTTTGAGTTATACCATTTCCATAATGTAAAAATACTCGTTACATTAATTATATATATTATATGTATTAATCTATAATTAAAAATATTTTTATTTTTTAAATCATACTAGAGTATTTTGGACTATATAGTAAAACAAAAGTAAAAATAATTAGAATCTGATTACAGTCATCATGAGAATAATGGAAATAAAGTTTTTAAATTATGGAAATGAGAATTTGGTAATAAAAATATGAAGCCTGTTTACTTTTAATTGTAAGGACACTTTAAATTTTAAATACATTTTAGTGTATTTTAGTCTCATTACTGTACTTCAGAAACAAAAATGTGATTATCAAGATGATACACCATGATAGCGTTTGTTGTAATTGCTGTATGCGATTTTAAAATAAATATATATATTGTGTAACAGAATCTAATGAAATCACTGTTAGTCAAAAGTAAAATATCCAGATGCCTTACAGCAAAGAGAATTGGGGTCAAAATGTGCTTAATTGTCATGAAAAATAATGTCACAGATTTTAATGGTCCTAAAAACAAGCTTCATTTTATTTATAAAAAATGTAATTTCTTACCATTTTGTTTTGATGTTGAACTGAAATGTGACCTGGATATGGTTTCATGAGATTCACAGGTCTGAATACATGTATGTATGAGTGTGTGTGTGTGTGTGTGTGTGTGGGTCTCGAGTTGTCAATAATGTCAGATTTTGAGCTGATCGAGGCACTGCTCCGTTTCAGCGGCTCTGTTTATACACGGCTCTCGTTTCTCTGCCAGCATCACTCTCGGCTCATCCTGTCTCTCTGTCATTCTCTATACATCTCCTCAGCTCTATACGTTCACTCTATATCTGTCTGCGGAGTGCAGCTCGCCTGCATTAATTCAACTCGGCTTCATTAAACCGGACCACTGGAGAATTAGAGTCACGAGCTTTCTGCTGTGTGTGAGGAACACTGAATTAGTGTTTGCATTTATGTGAAGATTGAGAAAATAATTCATGTGGATACAGTAGGAATGTGTGCTTGTGTGTTTGGCTCTTGGCAGCTCATTACAGCTCAGCAGGTAATTGGCCAGACAGGTTGCCCCAAGGAACCCTGGGAACAGAGCTGGGGGGCAGGAAATGAGCAGTGACCGCAGCAGACCACTCCAAAACTCAGTGTGTGTGTGTGTGTGTCATGACCGCGCTGTTAATCGTATGGTTAGCGTTATCGGCCGCTGCAGTGACCACTAACAGATGCATACGTCATACTGCCTTACTAATATACACACACACACACACACTGTTTTTGATTGAGTGCTAGAAATCATTAGAAATCAAATAATACATTTCTTAAATTGATCAAAAGTGACAGTAAAGACATTTAGAATGTTATAAACGATTTGATTCATTAAAGAATGCATCACAGGTTCCACAAAAATATTAATCCTATAAAGCTTATGTGTCATATTTGATGCACACATTGCGAAGGCCTCTAAATGACCAACATGATCAAATTTTTGCTGAAAAACCTGTTGTACACAGTCTATTACATTACATATATTTATACTTTTTAGCAAGTAAACGTCACTAATAATTCATGCCTTTTAGGTTGTGGTTCACGTGTCTTCATGTCAGATTTTTATAAAGTAAACATAGGAATAACTTTTATATTTTCAGCAATATTTCAATATGAACACTTAATGGACTGAAGCAACTTAGGTTTACTTGATTATCCATGCATTATGTTTTAGAAAAATCATGTTTAAATGTGAGTATCAAATATGATCATCAGGCTTTTGAGGAACATTTATTTGTTCATCTCTCAATTATCATCGTATTGCATTGCATTATATGTTTTGAATCTACAGAGCTAATCTAAATATCATCTTACTAAGACATATTATTGGGAGATATAGATTGAAAACTCATATTTATATAATTTTATCTATAAGTATCTGCTATACTCTTTTATAAAGGTCTCATTGATTTACATTACAAGCTATTAGAATTTCATCTCACTTTTTGGCCATAAATATCAGCATATGCATAAAACTGAGGTGTTTTTCCACTTTTCCACTGTACTATATATATATGATCACCATATTTTTACTATACAGTATCATACTATATAAAACATAAAAGCCTGATGTATCAAATATGATACTCAAACACATATGCAGAGTGATAGGAATCACTTTTGAGGTGGTTTATTTGTGATGGAGAGCAATATTGTATATCACAATATGCTGAATATCGCATTTGTTATGTCATGAAAAGGTTTTAGGGTCATTCATACTGACAGCGATTTGCAGCGACAAAACCACCACAAGTCATTCATTTTCAGAGAGCTGGCGGTTTGAGGTGACGTGAGCGACAGCGACTGTTAGCGACAACAAAGCTGAACAGAGTTTAACTTTAAGCAAATAAATGGTGATGAGATGTGGCAACTCTAAATGAGTTCACATGATGCACTTGAGAAGGAATGGCTACTTAAAACCAGTAAAGTGATTCAGAAACCACCTATAATCACTGCGATTAAACGCGATTTGGTTAATTTCTTTGTTTAGCATGTATTTTTGGGCTATATTGCATAATTTGGATTTATTAATGTTGACAGTGCATCATGTTTTTAGTTTCCGTACAGAAGCCGGTCTGAATTGCAGTGCTAATAATGACATGTCATGTTAAAGTTTCAGTTATGTGTAAGTGTTCAGATTTGAGGAAGATGTTGAACGAGCGTCTATCTGAGAGTTCACGAAAACTATCAAGAGTTCAACTACAAATTTAGTTGTTTTCTTTATTGCTTTGAAATTAGTTTAAAGTGCTCTGAATCGCCTTCAGGCATGTGATATGAAGGTCAGGGCATGTCAACCAATGTCAGCTCTTTAGAAACTGTTATGAAGAGTCTTTGGTTTATTGCAGATCATTATTAAACCGCTTCTAATTAGCTGGCCTGTTTATGTCTCGCACTGAAACGGAGAGTGACGTGTGAAGTTATGTGGCGGTGAGAATGAGATGATAGCGCCGCTGAGAGACAGCGGAGGGTGACGGCTTCACATTTAATGAAGTTGAACGGCTCTCGCCCCGGGTCATTTGACTGGGTCATTGTGCTCGTATGTTAATGTCGTTAATTAATGGGAATGTGAGAGGAGCTGCTCTCCTGTGTGTGTATGTGTGTGGGATATATATCCTGGGGCAATGAGGTCGAGCTATAGTTTTGGGAATGACTGGTGGTGAGTAGTTAAACTCAGGTAGAGTCTTGGCTTAAATTAATGCGCCGTGTGTGTGTGTGTGTGTGTGTGTGTGTGTGTGTGTCCTTTCCTCCTGGTAATGAGAGTAACAGTTTTCAACAGTGTGCATTATTAGAATTCAATCCTTAGTTTATGGCCAGGAAAAAATTATACTTTTTTAAAAGTGAAACACTTTAAATTATTTTTAAATGTATGTATTAGTTAATTAAAAAATTTTATGTTTTCATGTTTTAAAAATATTTATCCGTATTTTAGAAAAACGTTTAATACTTTAATATTATTTTGGTTTTGTTCAGTCATTAGTTTCTTGGCCAGAGGAAAAAGATCTTAAAGAAAAACACACTTTAAAATTATTTTAAATGTATGTATTTAATTTTTTATATTTGTATAGTAATATAATAATAATAGTAATATAATATATAAATAATATTTTCAATAATATTTAGAAATATATTTAATACTTTTAATTTTATTTTATTTTTATTCAGTTCTTAGTTTATTGGTTATAAAAAAAAAGCATCTCATTTTTTTTTTTTTTTAAATTAACATTTTCTCAAATTAAAAGATATATATTAAAATATATATATATATATATATATATATGTATGTGTATGTGTATGTGTGTATATATATATATATATATATATATAGAGAGAGAGAGAGAGAGTTTCATTTTCATCAGTTTATGGGCTAAAAAATGAATATGTTTTAAATATCTTTTATACATTTACATTTTAAAATAGAATTTTTTTTGTAAATATTTTAAATACTTAGTTTTATTTTAATGTTAATGTTATGTCAGTCTTTAGTTTACTAGCCAAAAATAGAAAATCTACTTATATCTACATTTTGTAAATATGTTTCATGCTTGAACTTGTAAGCACTGATAACGATGCATTGTTCACATCCATGTTTAAACATGAGGAGATCATACTTGACTACCCTGATCCAAAAAACCTTGGGTTTAGTCAAATATATTGATCTATACAGAGAGGGTTCATTTGTCAATTTTAGTAGGTCTCTAGTGTTTTTAGTAAACAATGTAAATGTATTTAAAGCAAAAGTGTGTCATTTATTATCACTAAACTGAATTGTAAAAATAATGGGATTGTTTTCAAACAGGTTTACAGAAACTTCCCTTCATTTACTGACCATTAAAACAGATAATCTCACGTCACTGGCATATTCTGCATTCATCTGGAACAGAACAGAGTATTTAATAGCAAAAAATGACGCATTTAAATTTTAAGGGAAGCAGGTAAGTGAAATACTCACACACATGTGCTTTTAGCTCATATTGCCAATTCATCACAATTCAGATGCACCCCCAAAAACACACACACACACAAACACATGACCCATCTTGAGTCTGCTAATATTGCTAAGTGTTGTACAAAAATCCACTTTCCATGTGTCCACCCAGACGCTTCAGGCAGAATCGCTGTGCGTGTGTGTGTGGGAGACAGATGTGGAGTGACAGGTTGAGTAGATTGGCCCATGAGCAGTAGTCGCCTTTGGCACTGACATCACACACACATACAACACGCTCAGTCTGACTGTGGGCGATTGTGTGTGTCGAGTGGGAGGATTCGCCACCGCACCAAAAAACCACATAATGAAACCTGACACTGCTGTTGGGGAGAGGGAGGAGCCTGAGTCTGATCTGACACCGCCCACAAGCACACTGTAAAGCTTAGAGGGAAGGGCCTCACATAGACCCGCCCCTCTCACTGTAAGGCTGAAGGGGGAGGGCGATTAGACCCACCCACCAGCTGAGAGGGAGTGGTCTCACTTAGACCCACCCACCAGGACACTGTATGCTGAGAGGGAGGGGCCTCACTTAGACCCGCCCACTGACACACTGTATCTAAACTATAGCAGTGGGATCTTATAGGACTTCAGACTTGCTTATGTGATCCACATGAATTGTCATTAGGGACTTATTTTATTTCTTTATTGAGAGTGAAACAGTAAAAGATCTACTAAGAAGAGCGAGTTATTATATTGTGATTTAAGGTTACAAATACCTTTTTTCTTTGAAATAAGGTGCACTGATTAATAAGACCTGGAACATGTGTGCAGAAAGTAAATGAAGCCAGTGTTAATGATTTATGTTTACTTTAAACTTTATTTGTCCTACAGACTTGAATGATGCCTCAAAATCGTGCAGCAGGTTTTGAATGCGATATTATTTTTCTTAGTGATTCTGCTGTGTTTTCAGCTGGTGGACAATAGATGGATGCCAAGGCTTTTTGTTCGGGTAGAATCTGCGATCTTTGACAACTGGCAACCCAGGTTGTTGAAATACTTTTGGGTAAACTGGCAGTGGGCGGAGTCATACCAACCTAAACAAAAACAGATATTCCGACACAAAATATATATAGTAGAATAACTGGCTGTCGGATTGCTTTTCGGGGAAACAAGTATGTGAACTTAACATGTTTCCTAGTCTGCAAATATGGTATTTTATGCTTAATAATACAGTGAAAAAATGACATACAGCACCTTTAAATGAAAAGAGAGCGAGGCAGAGGTTGCATGTAGTGCCTGAAACTCGTCCCTGAGCCGGGTTGGAGGCATTGTGTAAAAGCCCTGTCACAGCATCACTGGGAAATACACGGCAAACACACACACTCATGCAATCTGCTGATCAGAGACACAGACGCGGCCAATTTGCACTTCTAAGCATCTGCCTTAAACCACTGTGTGTGTGTGTGCGTATTTTTAAACACCATTTCATGAAGCAGAAAATGTACCTGTTAACCTGTTTGACACATCAAAGCGCTCCACTAATAGCTAAACATTTAGCTTCTGAAATGTGAGTGAACAGCTATCGTAGGGTCTGGATTCAGATATCAGCTGCTGCTTTATTAGAGGCCGTACAGACAAACACGAATTACACGACTGCTTAAAGCACAGCGCATCGCACCCTTCGCAGCTGTTTAATGCTAAATTAAAGCAACAGTTCACCCCAAATGAACATTTAGTCATCATTTACTCGCTCGCATGTCGTTCTAAGTTCTGTTATCTTTCTTTCGCAAAATACTAAAGGGGAACACGAAGGCTGTTTTCAATGCTTTTTTTCCACGCATTTACAGTGACTGTGTATTAAAGCTTTCAGACATCAAAAAGATGCAAAGCAGCATAAAATAATCATAAATGGTTTATATGACTCGTGCACCATGTTCCCAGTCATGCAGGAATTTTAAAGGGAGGAACAGACCAAAATTTATTGGCTAAAAATCTTAAATTACCCCTATTATGGATTTTTGAAAATTACCTTTCATGCAGTGTGTAACACAGCCCTAAGTGAATGAAAACATCCTGCAAAGTTTTAAATCTGAAAGTGCACCTTGTATAAAGTTATTGTCTCTCAAAAGAAAGAGTCGACTCTGAATCATTGAAACAAGTCGTTTTTAAAATGAATCCCAAGTCGTTTAATATTGACCTCAACATGAAACATTAGCATATTGCCCGCCCACTTGTTGCAGGCAGACCTGGGAAAACATCATTTTTGTGTTGGTCTGAATGAAAATGCAAATTCATTCTTTGCCACTAGGTGCTGCTTTTGGAGCATTAAAAATAGCTGTTTGACAAAGGGCTGTACACAAAGCAGCACTGTGCTCACAAATGCTGCTTTAAATGAAATCAACCAATCGGACCAATCACTGCAGATTAGCGTCACACAAAGGAGGTGTTTGGAAAAATGAATCCATGAGCGAATCGTTTAAGCAAATAAGGTAAAAATTATAAGACAATGAAAGTGTTTTTTTTACCTTGCATGCATGTCCACCTGTTGTTGGGGACTCCCAAAACCAAAATATGAACCTTTCACAACCCATAATAGGGGCACTTTAACATCTGCACTAGATCGAAATCATGAATGAATCATTCTTTTGAGTCAAATATTTTCTGTGAATCAGTTGGTCCAGTTCAAACAAGCAGTCTGATTGATTTGTTCATGAATTGAACTGATTCAGTCCTGGAGTTCAACTCGGTGGATGACTGGAGAGAATGGTTATCAGTGAATAACATCATTCATTTCAGACAGTTTTCTGATAATATGATAAGTTATTTGAACTACTTTTACTTCATGTTTATGGTGCGTTTGAGTCCTTTCTGATGCATGAAAACTTCATCCCCCTTTCATTTGAAAGCACGGAAAGCAGTCAATGTTTTTTTCACTTTGTGTTTGGCAGGAGAAATATACGACATGAGGGTGAATCAATGAAATGAAAAATAAAAATACATTTTAATTTTAGATGAACTGTTGATCTTCTAAAGATCTTTAATTTTTTTTGTGGAAAAATTGTTTCCATAATAGTTGCCCTGCACGTTTAATACCTGCATGCATTTTGTAGAGTTTTTAGAAGAAAATAATATTTTTTTTATTAAAGTAGAGGAAAAAAAAGAATTTTTTTTTGTGCATTTATGTATTTTGAAGTATAAATATGCAAGTGAAGTAGTTAGTTATACAGTAAATTTTATTCAGCAAAGATGCATTAGATTGATCTAAAGTGGGAGTAAAGACATTTATAATGTTATAAAGTGTTTCTATTTCAAAGAAATGCTGACTGATAATAATAGGAAAAGTTTCTTGAGCATCAAATCAGCATATTAGAATGATTTCTGAAGGATCATGTGATTCTGAAAACTGGAGTAATGATACTGAAAATGCAGCTTTGCATCACTGGAAAAAATGATCTTCTAATATATAGAGTATTTAAATAGAAAACTTTATTTTAAAATGTAATAATATTTCACAATATTACTGCTTTTTAATTGTACTGTATATTTGCACAAATAATTGCAGCCTTGATTAGCATCAGAGACTTCTTTCAAAACATTTTTTTTTAAATCATACAGACCCCTCACTTTTGAATGGTAGTATGTATTTATTTAAGTGCATATTGTGCTTTTAACAGCTTCCCAGTAAACATGCATGATCTGTATTGTGCTACCGTTACAGAATCGTCAGTGTCCCAGTGTTCAGTGAATCAAGGCCCTTCCTAGTGGCTAAATTTGTTCACAATATACTGATACAGCCTGAGTCTCTAGTATTTGCAAAATGATCGTCATCCAGCAATCAATCAAACCAAAACCCGACCGCATGCAGTCATCTGAACGTCTGTGATCAGCTGTGGCACTGCGCAGGTCGACACGCATGTACGTTCCTTTTGTTCTCCTGCGTCTCTCTCAAACCACCCAAAGCGAGCCGGACAGATTGAGTCCAAACGCTGCGCTGAGGCGTTTAAACCGTTACCTTAACACAAAAGCGCCGGACTAATTGACACAGACAGCTATAAAATAGGATCTGTCTTAGAACATCTCTCTTCCGCTGGCTCCCTCTCTTTCTCTCCCTCTTTTCTTCGGACGGATGAAAGGCCATCATTCCATCATGTGTGGTTAGCGTTTTCTTCGTAGCCTGAAGTGAAACAGGAAGTTCTTAACTGTTCAGTGGCTTTTGCTTGAGGCAAGGTTCTACCCTGCTCTCTCTTTCACTGTCTCTCGCTTTCTTCCCCCACCCTCTGAAACACACACACACACACACACACTTCTGTTCGTAGGGCATCTGCCTTCATAACCATCTATGCTTAATACAGCACATGGTAGAAGAACGTCTCAGCAGAAACAGCTTCACTGGCTGTTATTAAACTTCAGAGCTGTTCAGGCTCATGCCAAAATGAACACAGCTGCGAATTTACAGATAAAATGTTTGGATATCATTGCATTAAATAACAAAATATCAAAGCAAGTGTCATCAGTGCTCAAACTCTGCAGGAGGGTTTTTTTTTAGAACTAATTTCACTTTTTGAGCTGTTTTTACAGCTCCTCTCGCAATCGTTTTTAGTGCATGAAGTCAGTTCCCCTCACTTTCCCAGTGACAGATTTTTCTGATTTCTAACCAATCGTATTTTCAGCTTTGGGCTGACAGGGCTTCAATAATATTCCTATTAACATGTCATTTTCTCCTGGTTTTAACAGTATTATATACAGTAGTTTATCATAAAACGTAAGTTAGTATTTGTCAAGCAAAATAAACTTAGCTTTCTTGTGAAATATTTTGCTTAAAAAATATGCTAATGCATTTTTTCTGTAAAATTAAATAATTGATATTTTGTATCAAACAGTGACTTTCAGACATTTTAGTGTGACTTTCAATGCAATTTGAAATTTTCATTTAATTTTAGTTTAAGTAGTTTATTAATTTAGTTTCCAATTTTAATTTTTTTTTAATGTACTTAATTATTTACCATTTTATATATTTTTTTATAAATATGTAATATTTTATATAATTATTTAATATTTAATGTTTTTATTTAATATTTATTTTTAAATTTATATTTTCTAAAAATAATTTATTTCAGTTTTAATTATTTTAGTACTTCAACTTATTTCAGTTTAGTTGCAAAGGAAACATTTCAAAATTTTGTGTTCAAGTTTTTTTCTAAAAGAGAGAAGGAGAGAGAGAGTGTGTGTGTATTCATCTAATATATAATATATGAAAATATTTTTGTTAATTAAAATTAAGTTTATTTTAGTTTTCGATAGATAGATAGATAGATAGATAGATAGATAGATAGATAGATAGATAGATAGATAGATAGATAGATAGATAGCCAAACCTATTTCACCTTAAAAAAAGCAAATGGGTGATAAATATAAAAGAGATTGTGTGAAACAGAACAGTGTGAAAGAAACAATAAAAGACAGATGAGAAAATTGCAAAATTGATAAAGTGAGCAGAGGCCACGAGGTGGAGAAGGCAGGAGAAGGGAACGAGTGTGAGCTGCATTGAGATTCTTGGCCTGTATCTGCTGGCAGTGGGGTGTGAGCTGAGATCTGCTGCATAATTGTGAAACCGCAGGGACTGCAGCTCTGACCAGCCTGTCAAAACACCATGACAATCGTCCCTCACCGCACAGCAGACAGGCCAGAGAGAGACAGCGAGAGGGTGTCAGCGTTTTGACTGATATACCAGCTGAGAAGTTATAATTACGATCTCTCTCTGACATTTGTAATCTAAGCGCACACACACACACACACACGGATCCTGTGGACTGTGGTTCTTGTGGAGCTTGTGGGGGTGTGCTGGTCTGTACGGGAGTGCTTTAGCCGCTAGGCTGGGTAGCGATTTCCACGCCGCTGCGTTTTGAGGCTAATTAGTTTGGATATTAACGGGACGAAACCCCAAGCAGCTTCTAAATGTCACCCGTTCTCCCCACAGACACAAACACACGCCGGTTCACGCTCTTTGCCCCATTCCACCGCCCCCCAGAAAAGCGCCGCGGGGAAAACCAAGAAAAAGCCAAGAAGCGTCGGTGCCGGGTCACGGCGACGTGTGGAATAGCAAAGCCGTGTCACTGCGCTCGGCATTCTGGGAGCACTGGAGTGAGCCGAGAGAGCCTTCATCAGACAGACAGACAGACGGACAAACGCTGGGGCTTTAAAGGTGAATTTTACCCAGAAATCAAATTGCTAGATTTTCCTTGATGTGTTGAGAAGTAACTTTCTGCTAAGGGATCATGTTGTGAGGCCCAAAACACCTTCAGCAGACACACAAACCCAACAAACGAACCTATCTGTCTGTCTGTCTGTCTGTCTGTCTGTCTGTCTGTCGCTTTATGATTCTAACTTCAAACAAGGTTTTGCCAAATCAACATTTGTGGTTTTTAACAAACTTTTCTTTTCTCTTTATAAAAACATTTACATGAATTTCTTTGAATCAATGAAATACATTTTAATTATACTTCCTTACATTTAATTTCAATGAGCAATTCTGCATCTTGTTTGCTACTTCTATTCAAATTCAGGAACTAAATTGTACTTTAAAAGTCATTCTCAATTCAATTCAGAATGGCGCACACCTCGATCGATTCCAGTCATGTTATTTTCCTTGGCTAACTGAAATATATATTTACAAATCTGTGTGAATTGATTGCTGTGAATCATATTTGTTTTATTTTTGACTTCTGACTCAATAGCAGCTCATGATGGCATAAAGATGTTCTCAAAACTGTGAATAAGACTTGTAAACACAGACCACCCTTTTGAAAAAAACAGCATATGTTGCTTATGTTATGAAGCATGGCAGCTGGTTTGAGCTCGTTTAAGCTGGTCATGTGCTGGTCCTAGTAGCTCCTGCTCAGGACTAGCTCATAACCAGCTTAAACCAGCTCATGAGGACCAGCTCAAACCAGCTGCCATGCTTCAAAACATACCTAACCAGCATATGCTGTTTTTTTTTAACAGCGCACAGTATACGCCATGTTTGTCTGTGGGCAGGTTATGGAGAAACAGTCAGTTATGTTGTAGTGTGTGTAACTCTTAAGCCTTTGGAAAAGGGATACATGGCCACAGAGATGAAAGTGATGAGAGAGAGGGAAAGCAGGAAACCATGAGACACTGCTAGCATGTGAATGCACTGCTGTAACAGACATAAAGAAACCGTGTCTGTGTGCATAACTTATTTTATACACTGAGGCTGGAGATAGAGAGAGAAAGAGCGAGCGTTTGACACAGAGGTCACCTTCATCTCATCTGGGAAAATCGTCTTCACAGGGATCCTCTGCAGCAAGGGATTGTGGGTGTTGTGGCTATCCAGAATACTGAATGTTGCAGTACAAACCTTGAAAAGCACCCACAGGAAAGTGTTATAGCTCGGAGGTTGCTCTTATATAACTTTAAAGTAAAGATTAATTTTAGGGATCAACTTTGTCTCAGATGTTTCTCCTAACTGTGGAAATACAGTAAGAGTATGCGCTATAACATGGAAAATCTTGTGATTTACCTTGACAAGAAATGTTTGAGTTCATAATGAACTTTGATTTCAGTCTGAGACATTGTTGACATCTCTTTTGAAACTCTGGAGGAGATGCAAGTGAGATTACTGTGTTGAAACATCTGAAAAGTTGGCGATCGCAAGTCTCCATTTGCTCTCCATGAAATCTCATTACTGTCGAGGAGCAACAATTGATGCATGTGAGATGAGGTCATTTTCTTAGGATAAATTTCTGAGAAGCAGGTGGTTTTAATTTCAAGTCTGTTTGCTCTCTATAAAATCTCATTGCAGTTGAGGAGCAACAATTGAGACATTGTTGAGGCTTTTTTTGAAACTTTAGAGGAGATATATGTGAGATTACTGTGGTATTTTTCTTAGGAGAAACAATTGAGAAGTAGAAGATTTCAAGTCTTAATTTGCTATCCATAAAATCTCATTGTTGTCGAGAAGCAGCAATTGAGACATTGTTGAGATCTCTTTTGACACTCTAGAAAAGATGCATATGAGATGAATGTGGTCTTTGTCTTCTAAGAAACTCTGCTCTAAAGGCCATTGCACACTGAGTCTGAAATATTCATACATACAAAATAAATGCAACCTCACGTTGTGTCAACCACGTTTACACACTGCCTCCGAAACAAAAAAATCGGATCGGGTTCAATTTTCTGTGTTTTTTGCATCCGTAGCAAGCATTTTGAGAGCTGTTTTGACAATTCAGAGCCACCGTACAAGCGATCGCCCAAATTCATCCACTTCGTCTCGCAGCACAAAGCACTGTAGAGATCCTTGCACACCGAGTTCACAGAAATTGGTGGTCTTCTTTTTAATATGCGGCTCTAGTATCGCTAGCAAAGCATCAAACTGAGCCAGTGACATCCTGAAGTAAGCTTTGAATCGCCTGTGATAATCCCACTGGGGGAACTCTCCTTCCTCTCTATATCTCAGGATTGGATGGACCCAATTTTTCCTTTTTTTTTCTCTTTTTAAAAGTGAGAGGACAACAAAATCATCCTCACTGCTCGAAGACTTCATTTAGTACCGTTTTGCACATTTTTTCACAACGGATTAATTAATACGCATCAGACTCAGTGTGCAAGGTTTCTGTGCATGACAAATTTTTAGGATGACGAATACGAAAAAGCGCATACAAAAATTTCAGACTTTAAAGCCAAAATCAAAGTTCAGCATGAATTCCAACATTTCTCATAAAGTTAAATGACAAGATTAAAATTTGTATAGTGCTATACTCTTGCTGGATTAAAAAAATTTCAGTCTGTTAGGCAAAACATCTAAAAAGCAGTCTCAATTGGCTCTTTTGAAAAACGCTAGAGGAGATGCATGGGAGATTACTGTGGCCTTTTAGGAGGGACTTCTGTGAAATAGATTATTTCAATTTCAAGTCTGAATTTGCTCTCCATAAAATCTCATTGCTGTTGAGGAGCAACAAGTGAGACACTAAAGATAACTCATCTGTGATATTTCTTTCCTTTGCACACACACACACACACATTCTGTCTTGAGGTGTGTGTGTTCGCTCCGTGTGCTGTTTTGTTTACATCAGTGTGTTTTTTTACGCTCTGAATATAAACACAGATCTTGCGGTTTGTTTTTATTTGCGAGAACGACAGGGATGATGAAATGATATAATAAAAGTGCCGGTGTGTGTGTGTGAGTGTGAGTGTGTGAGGCAACGATCAGAGCTGGAATGGCTGTTTGTATTAATATTCCCTCAGGTGTGAAAGAGAAGAGATGAAATCAGATGTGGCTCTGATGTTACGCCTCCTGATAAACTGATATAATTAAAAATAAATATAAACCTTCTATTTCCCTCCGTGCCGCAGGCCATGGAAGTGTGAGGTAGATTTCCTTTGAATGCAGGGATGGTAATTTCTCTAAAATCATCAAATCTGACAACAAAGAAATGAAGATCTCCAGCGCTGCGCACACGGATTTCTCTCTCTCTCTTTCACAGTTACACTTTTCTCTCTCTCGCACACACTCAAACATTCACAGAGGCCTTAAAACATCTCTGAAAATTAGGGTCAGAAATGAGAAATTAGAGAGATATTTCACCCAAAAAGCCTCATGTCTTGCCCACCCTGTATGACTTGCTCTCTGCTGCACAAGACAAAAGATATTTTGAAGAATGTTTGGAATGAAACACTGACTTTCATTGTATGGCCAAGACAAAAAAAAGACATTTAAATATATTTTCTTTGTTTCACAGAAAAAAAAGAAAGGCATGTGGTGTAAGTAAATTATAAAAGTCTGCATTTTTAAACAGTAATATTGTCAAATATTATAACAATTTAAAATAACACTTTTCTATTTGAATATATTGTAAAATGTAATTTATTCCTGTGATGCAAAGCTGAATTTTCAGCATCATTACTCCAGTCTTCAGTGTCACGATCCTTCAGAAATCATTTTGATATTTTGATTTGCTGCTAAGGAAACATTTCTTAACATATTTAATGCTTCATAATGTTATAGGTTTCAATATAATTGTATTAAAATATGCTCTTGCAAGCACTATTCATATTGTGCTTGTTTGTTAGGGTGTTTGTAAAATCTGCTTGTCATCTATATTTCTTGGTTATTACTGTCAACCGTAATGGTTTCAGGAGAATTAGGCCAGTATTTAAATTCCCAAATGCTCATTACCTGCAAAAATGTCAGAGAGCAGCCCTACAGCGTTTAGTAGTGGTCAAATAAAGATTTTTAAAATGACTTTTGGGCCAATTCCTCCATGTTAACACAGAGATGGCGATTCGGGCAGAAATTCAATTACCAAACAGTAGATAATTCAGCTGGGAATTTTCTCCTGGCTGGAGGAGAAAAACATAGACTGATTCGCATTATGATGGCAAAAACTCAGAATTGCAGATTATCATCTGCAAATGCTCAAATGACATCATGTGTCTATGTAAAACAATTATAGTCTGTGTTTGCATGAAGAAATTGGCCCATCTAAGTCCAAATCTGCTGAAAATTATTCTTATGTAAAAGTAAAATATCCCTGGAAATGGTTTTTTTTCAGTGATTTCATAGAGGAATCATTTTTTTGAACCTAAAAAATCTAAAGAAGGACCTTTTGTGGAATGGAAAGATTCCATAGATTTTAAAAGATTTGTCATGGAAGCATCAACGTCAATAAAGAACCGTCATGTTTAATAGTTTAGGAGGCAAATGTTGCACCCATATTGCAAAAATAATTCAATTAATTTCTGACACTGGCTTTTTCTGATCCAAAAATTACAACACAAATCGGTTCAGGCACAAATGCGATTCAATCGCACATCTCCTCATTTACATACTTGCTCATTTAAATATCCACGCATTCTCATTAAGGGCTGCAGCAGAGGCCGATCATGTGACCTCGTTGTCCGTCAAAGGCATCTCTGAGTTAATCACCCTCTCCATGCTGGTTTCTTCTTTTTTCTCTCTCTCTCTTTCTCTTCCTTCTCTGTGTTTTTTTCCAGGTTCCCTTTAGAGAAAGTTTCAAGAAGTTTCTATAAATTAATAAAGATCTGGTGCTGTATGAAGCCGATCTGGCTTTGAACGGGAGGGTATTGATCTCACAGGTGAAGCAGGGATCAGCACTTCAAACAGAATGCGTTTTTCCAGAGGAGAGTTTGGAATGGCAGGCGCACTCCCATCTGAAAGCCACAGGAACCCACCAAACCCACACAACGGGTCATACGACAGAGACAATGGCCACATTTTGTATTTCACCTGTTTTAGCAAAAAAAACATTAAGGAAAGCGTCAAGAAATGAGCAAGGTTTGGTTGTTGCTAGTTAGTTCCGCTCCGTTCATTTGATTGGATGAGCGGCATTCTGAGAGCATGGATGTTAAATAAACAGTTGAACAGTTCTTAAAAGAACCATTTTTTTCTTGTTGTGAAGAGCGTTTTAGTCTGTAAAGTAACTTTTGTGGAATGGAAAGGTTTCTTGGATGTTAAAGGTTCTTTATGGAACCATCAACTCCAATAAAGTACCTTTATTTTGAAGTGTTCAGCTGCATCACTCTTGAAGGTTCTTTAGAGTAGTAACAGTTTCTTCACAATAAGAAAAAAAAAGTTATTTTAAGAACTGTTCACTGAAATGTTCTATGAGGAACCCAAAATGTTCTTCTATTGCATCGAAGTGATAAAAAGGTTCTTAAAATTTTTAAATGTTCTTCACACTGAGAAAAAAATGGTTCTTTTTAAGAACTGTTCACTGAAAGATTCTATGGGAAAATAGTTCTTCTATGAAATCGCTGGGAAAGCCCCCGTATTTAAGAGTGTCTAAAATGTCAATATTAACATTTAACTGTTTAGTGTGATATTACTTAATGCTCTGTGTCTGTGTGTGGGTTATTAGTGTGTGAGCCGGTTTGTCTCTGAGCCGTGTAAGATGATGATTCTAATTAAAAGTGTAATATAGGAGAGTTTCCTCTGTTTGACTTCAGCTTCAGGGAACAAATCCTGCGGTTAATCCAACCCAAGCGCACTGCCAGCGGCCTCACAGGAGAGTGTGTGTGTGTGTGTATGTGTGTGCTTCTGTGTGTGCATGTTCAAGGGAGGACAGTGATGGCATATATCTGATCTACCTGCTGTGTCACATGGTACGGAGTTGCCTATGTTTCGTCTGATGTGTGCTGCATGTAAAAATGGCAAGTGCTTTTCGCAATCACACGCTTTAAGCTGATTGGCTGATTTGCACAAGTCAGGGTGTGCTGGTTTACATCAGCCCGTCTGGAAAAGTTGTCTGCGCAAGTTCCCAGGTTGCTAAAATGAGCCTTCTGAGGAAGACCTACTTGCTGGATTTGCCAAAGTTTGGGGGGGTTCACGACATCAAGTCTTTGAAAGTTTCGTCTGAGGCCCCTTGTTCAGACAGGCAGATTCTTTTTTTCTGACATATCTGATTAAAATCTCTTTAGTTGGTTGTAGCTTGAACAGCAATAAACCACATGAAATCAGATGTTTACAAACTAGACCCAAACCACATCCAGCAGGCACATCATCATTTGGGACATGATGTGTAACATCCAAGTGCACGATATAGGCCTACTCTTGATTCTGAACAAGCGATCAAGATCTGATTGCACATAATACCAAATAATTCTAGATTTTATTTAGATACTACACAGGCAAAAATACAAGTAAAAAAAAAATCTATTTTGTGACATTTAAATTTTTTGTTTACATTTAAAAAAAAAAAAATTATATTGTCTATATAAATATTTTCCTAAATATGAATAAAAATGGTGTGTGTGTGCGCATGCATATGTTTTCATAGAACTATTACTCTGATATAAATAAGTAAATGTTTTGAAAAGAGTCATTTTGACTGAATGATTTAAAAGAATCATTTGTTAACTTGAATCATTTGATTGCACTATACACAATTTTTTAATTATCTCAGTTGCCAGCCAGGGTTATTATAGTTAACTAAACCTAAAACTTAAATCTAAACCTTAAAAAAAACTGAAATAAAACAAAATATAAAAAAAAAACAATCATATTTTATACTAAAAATAACAAACTAAAACTCAAATAAAAATTTAATAAAAACTATACAGACATATACAAAAAACTATAAAATGACAAAACTAAATTATTAAATCATTAACTACATTGAAAATTATAAAGGAAAATAAAAATTAAATCAATGATAAAAAATCGTTATAAAACTAACCCAACCATAACGATCACTATTACTGCGTGTATGATCTTTGATTTGGCCTGATTAAATGATGTTATCTCTCTTCTGTGTGTGATTAGTTATCAAAAACACCAGATAAAACACACACACTAGAACAGAAATGCACTAAATGTCTGTGTTTAAAACCCGCCACCAAACTACACACACACACACACACACACCTGGCAGTAAGCGACATGTTCCTCTGCCGCTCTGTGTTTGTGTGTGTGTGTGTGCGCTCGCTCAGATCTCGCTGTTCAGGTAACTGTTGTTTTGCTGCATACGCATGTTTACTCGTTTTCCTCTCCCTCCTCCTGTGGCAGGCCTGTCATCCCTCGCTCCGTGTTAAAAGCGCTCTGAGAGGCAGCTAATGCTGCTCAACAACACGCCTGAGCTTTGAAGAGACACACACACACGCGGTCCGGGTTACATCCTCGCTGTTACAGTTAGTCTCTCACTCACACATACACACACACACACACACACAGCGCTGGTCTCCAATTACTGCTTCCTCCATTGTTTTTGTCGATCGGCTAGGCCTTGATGGAGTGTCACGGATAGACTGTGTGTGTGTGTGTGTGTGTGTGTGTGTGTGTGTGGATTCCTCCCTGGTTTGTGCTGACAGACGGCCAATTTATGCCGCAGTTACCCAGCATGCATCGGTGGATTAATCAGTGTTCTCATTTGCATAAATCAGCAGTGGAGGCGGGCCTTTGCATCATGCTGGTGGGTTGGCTGGGTGGATTCGGGGGGTCTGATTTGATTGGTTGATCTGGCTGTCAGTATTTGTGTTGCCCTGCAGGTCCCCCCTCCCTCACAGTAGTGTGCAAACCTCACACACACGCTCACAGACGGAATAGGCCTCCTGTCAGAGGCTCGTTTGGAATTCCCTTTAAAGCCGGACGGAGCGTCTGTACCTGTCAGAATGCCTGAGAAAAGATCTCTGTGACTGACTCATACACACACGCGCCGGGCTGTACCTCACCCACCCTCCAGACAAATGCCTTCATCTAACACTTCAGAGAGAACCGGCCAGCGAGAGGAGAGGAGAGGAGAGGAGAGGAGAGGAGCGGAGCAGAAATATTTAACTCCATAATGAGTCCAACATGGTTGACCCTTTAATTAAATGTGTGAATCAGTAATTCGTTGTGCTGTGGAACTGAGTAGCGGTTCTGTTTTTATTGATTTGGAGATGTAATGGAGTTCTTAAGAATCAAATTTAGTCTCAGATTGTTTGCTTAAAATTACTTAAGATAAATACAAATTAGTCAAAAGTTGACATGCTCTACCTTTTAAAAGTTTGGGATCTGTCTTTTTTTTTTAAAGAAATTAATACTTCTATCCTGAAAGGATGCATTAAATTGATCAAAAGTGACAGTAAAGACATTTATATTGTCTTTAATGTCATAAGATTTCTGTTTCAAATAAGTGCTGTCTGTAAACTTTCTATTAATTTAAGAATCCTGAATAAAAATCCCAGCAACAGGGATCGTTTTCAGAACATCCTGGCAAGGTTCTCTCCAAGTTATGAAGAAACATTCTTCCAGTAACGTTAATAGACCCTTTGTTCAATGTTCTTAAAACATTAGCAGAAAAGAATTATCTGTATATTGTTCATTGGACATTTAAATTGTCTGTTTAATGCTTTTTAAATGTTACTATTTTTCCCAGCATGTGCAGAGAACATTCAAAAATAACATTCCCCAAATGTTTGCAAAATGATTAGATGGAATATTTCCATATGTTTCCATAACTTATGTGACCCTGGACCGCAAAACCAGTCTTAAGGGTCAATTTTTCCAAATACATACATCTGAAAGCTGAATAAATAAGCTTTCCATTGATGTATGGTTTGTTATGATAGGACAATATTTGGCCGAAATACAACTATTTGAAAATCTAGAATCTGAGGGTGCAAAAAAAATCAAAATATTGAGAAAATCACCTTTAAAGTTGTCCAAATGAAGTTCTTAGCAATGCATGTTACTAATCAAAAATTAAATGTTGATATATTTACGGTAGGAAATTTACAAAATATCTTCATGGAACATGATCTTAATGTCCTAATGATTTTGTCATAAAAGAAAAATCAATAATTTTGACCCATACAATGTATTTCTGGCTATTGCTACAAATATACCCCAGCGACTTAAGACTGGTTTTGTTGTCCAGGGTCATATATAGCAAACTGTTCTTAAAACAATGTGTTTTTGCAGGGATGCATCACATTTTCCAAAAAAATGGAATGAATGTGAATTTGGTCTTGGTAGATTTTGATGAGAAACTATTTGGCTGCAGTCTTTTCCACATAACATATCTATTGCTCAGAAGTTGCTCTTGGATAACTATGTAGACTCAGTGAGTTTGTGCTTTATCTCCATTATGTTTCATTTAAGTGTCAATTTTGTCTCAGATGTTTCTCATAATTTAATAAACATGATACAGTATAACATGCAGTAAGATTATAGAGGCATAAAAATGAATTTGATTTAAATAGCTCATTTCATCATTAGAGAATGCGAGGAGAAGTCTTTGAATTCATATTGAAATTGCAGGCATTGGTATCCGAGCAAATCCGATCACGGTTTGAGACATTGTTGAGATCTCTTGTGAAACTCTTCAAGAGATCTTCAGTTTCTCCGGAGGAAAATCAGGACATTTAAATTGTTCTCCATTAAATATTGCTGCTGAGGAGCAACAATTGAGGTACTTGAGATATAAAGCTCTTGTGTGACTGTTCTTTCTTAGCAGACCCTGTGAAAGCTGTAGATCAGGTGTTGTGAAGGTTTGTTGTGCAGATTCTCAATTAGCTGGGCTGCTGTTCTGGGCAGCACTGCAGTAGGGCAACAGAACAAAGACAGATGCACTGTGGGATACCAAATACTCAACACACACACCGTGCTCAAATAAACATGGAACGTGTGTGTATCTCTGCACCAAAGAGAATGAGGCTGTTTTTCTTCTCTGTGTGCTTAGGTGTGTGTGTGTGTGTGTGTGTGTGTGAGAGAGAGAGAGAGAGATTTGGAACATAAATGTGTATTTCTCTGTAACTCCTAAAGTAGGACTATAACTTTATTTTCTGAAAAAACAAAAAAACATGAATGGTGTTTGCATGCAAATTTCACTGCAATGATGCTTATGGGTGGTTGTCAGGGTGTTGTTGCTATGTAGTTTCTGAGGTGTTCTGAATGGTTGCTAGGGTGTTGCTATCTGAATTGTTCGGTAACACTTTACTTGAAGGGGTGTGCATAAGACTGACATGACACCTTCATAATAATGACATGACACATGTCATGAATATGAAGTAGGTTTTATGCATGTTTATGACAACTGTCATTAAGTGTCGTTCACTCAGTTATGTCATTTTTAATGCAAAGATGACTTAACCCTAACCGAACCCTACCCCTACCCCTACCATTTCCCCTAACCCTAGCCCATAACAAAGACATCTCAAACAATGTCATCTTTGCATTAAAAATGACATAACTGAGCAAATGACACTTAATGACAGTTGTCATAAACATGCGTAAAACCTACTTCATTTTCATGACATATGTCATGATTATGAAGGTGTCATGTCAGTCTTATGCACACCCCTTCAGGTAAAGTGTAACCAATTGGTTCTATCTACTATGTAGTTTCTGAGGTGTTCTGAGCAGTTGTCAGGGTGTTGCTATGTAGTTTCGGAGGTGTTCTGAGTGGTTGCTAGGGTGTTGCTATCTGAATCTTTACCTGGGTGTTACTAGTTTCTGAGGTGTTCTGCGTGGTTGCTAGGGTGTTGCTATGTGAGTCATCACATGGGTGTTGCTATGTCGTTTCTGAGGTGTTCTGAGTGGTTGCTAGGGTGTTGCTATCTGAATCTTTACCTGGGTGTTACTAGTTTCTGAGGTGTTATGAGTGGTTGCTAGGGTGTTGCTATGTGAGTCATCACATGGGTGTTGCTATGTAGTTTCTGAGGTGTTCTGAGTGGTTGCTAGGGTGTTGCTATGTATTTTCTGAATCACTGCAAGGGCGTTGCTTTGCAGTTTCTGAGGTGTTCTGAGTGGTTGTTAGGGTGTTGCTATGTCGTTGTTTACTGGCCCAAAAGAGTCCACCCGTGAGTCTTTTTCCCTCAAGGAATTTCTTTTTGCATTTTATCACCCACCTAGCAAAAACTGTGCATCTGATCACAACCTAGCAAACAGCACTAATAAAACAACCATCATAACAATGTTGCAAACACAAACTTGGTAATACAGCAGTGTTTGAGCTTGTGAATGGATTACCATCTCCATGTGAAATTGTCGCAGGTTTCGGCTGTAACAAACACACATGAACACACACTGATTGAGTTTGCAGGAGTTTGGATTGAATTTGAATATTGCACACAGAAATTTGAATTTCCATCTGAAGCAGCAACTAGGAAATGAGACCAATAACCTTGACTGGCATTTGCTCCTGTGTGTGTGTGCATGTGTTTTATATGCATGAGGATTCTTTCATTTGTGTTTTATTTGCGCTCTTCGGTTGGGGAGATAAAGCTATTAATATATATGGCGATGAGAGGAGAGAGGCTGTGGCATATGCCTGCGAGCAAGAATATTAAAACTAAGAGAACTATAGTGATATCCAGCCCAGGAGTGTACGCACACACACACACACACACGAGTCATTTAGGAGACCCGGACAATCTGGTGCTGGTTATTGTCGTGTGTAATCGATTTGCTCGCCATCTTAGATCTGAGTTTTTCATCGGTCTCACATGATCTGACTCTGTCTCTCTATCTCTCTCAAGATAAAAGTACCTTTATTGACATGGCAAAAAAAACTGTACACTGGCAAATAATTACATTATATACAAACATTTAAAATCTAATTTATGATTCACTATTTATATAAATTTAAAAGAATTTTATGTCTGTTGCATGTGTTATTTATAATTCTATTACAAATTTGTTATAATTATATTACAAAGTATTAAAAATATAAATAAATATATGTTCCTCTATAATAAGTCATTTTGGATAAAAGTTTCTGCTAAATACATAAATTATTAATTTTATGTATTTATTTTAAATAAATAGATGCATAAAAGTATATTTGTTTATTGTAAATTCATGCAAATCTATGATGACTGATGGTGATGATGATTATTATTATTAATGATAAATGGATGTATTAATGTATATTCCGTATTATTAAATCTATTGTTTTCTTATTTTGGTGTTATAATAGTAATTATTAATAAATAATAGTAATTAAAAAATAAATACATTTAATAAGAAGAATGATAAATATAATAAATAATACAGTGCAACAGGCATAAACATTTATAAATTTATATATAAATGTATATATAAATCAGAATCAGAAAACCAAATGTATATATATATATAATGTATAAATGCGTGTGTGTGTGTGTGTGTGTGTATATAATATATATATATATATATATATATATGCACATATATACAGTGCCCTTGTATTGGAACAGTAAAGACAAAATAATATGATTAAAAGATGAATATGAGACAAAACTACAGAATGTCACGTTTTATTATTAGCCGTTTCAACACATACATGTTTTACCAAATAAAAAGAACAGCACTTTTAGAGTTCATCCCACTCATTGATGTGAGCATAAGTATTGGGACAGTTGAACATAAGGCAGATATAAAAGATTAAAAGCTATTATTTAGTTGCAGATCTCTTGCACACAATCACAGCAGTGAGTCTGTGACCCATAGACATCACCAGACTCTTGCTCTCATCCTCTGAAATACTTTTCCCAGCCTTTAATGCAGCCAATTCCAATTGTTGCTTGTTTTGTGGAGTTTCTACCTTTACTCTCCTCTTCAGCTGGTGAAATTCATGTTCAATCAGATTTAAATCTGGAGATTGACTTGGGCAATCTAAGACTTCCCATTTCTTTGCTCTTATAAACTCCTTGACTGAACTGGCAGGGTGTTTTGGGTCATTGTCCTGATGCAATATGAAGCACTTCCCAATGAATCTGGTGGCATTTTCTTGAATATTGGTAGGCAAGATGGTTTTGTACCCTTCCTAATTCATTCTGCTACTGTCATCATACATTAAGTCATCAGTAAAGTTGAGAGGGCCTGTTCCAGAGACAGCCATGCATGCCCATGCCATGACACCACCTCCACCATGCTTTACAGATGAGGCTGTATGCTTGGGATCATTTGCAGTTCCCTTTTTTCTCCACATGTTTGCTTTCCCATCACTTAGATAAAGGTTCATCTTTGTCTCATCGGTCCATAAACACAGGTCCAAAACTCTTCTGGCCCACCTTTGTGCTTTCTTGCAAACTCTAATCTTGTCTTTCTATTTTTGGTGCTGGTCAGAGGTTTGCATCTTGCTGTGTAGCATCTGTAATTCTGTGTCAAAGTCTCCTGAGGACAGTAGATTGTCAGAGCATCACCCCAGCTTTCTGGAAGTTGTTGGTGATTTTACAGACACGTCTTTTAGGATTCATTTTCACAGCTTTTATGATTTGTCTGTCATCAACTACTGTTGTTTTCTCAGCCGATCAGGTAGTTGTTGTTGGTTGCTGGTGGTTTCCAAACTCTTGATTTCTCCATGCCCTTTGTTTTTGCTAGAGCTCTAATTGACTTCCTCTTTTCTTTTAGCATCCAAATTGCTTGCTTTTCTCTCAAAGTCAGCTCCCTCATCTTTATCCTGGTTTGTGTGTGTCATCATCGAATGCAAGATTCAGAATACAGAAGTAATGGATATAACTGATACGACACATTCCCTGCTTTTAATATCTGAAGAATTAATGCAACAGGACACAGCTGATCACTTAGAAAGACCTGAGAGGCAACTGCTCCAATACTTATGCTCACATCAGATGAGGGATGAACTCTAAAAGTGCTGAACTTCTTAGCTGGTAAAACATCTATGTGTTGAATCACCCAATAATAAAATGTGACATTCTGTAGTTTTGTCTCATATTCATCTTTTAATCATATTTGTAAATGTCTTGACTCCACAGCCAACAGAGCAATTTTGTCTTTACTGTTACAATACTTATGGAGGACACTGTAGATAGATATATATATATATATATATATATATATAAATATATAAAAAACGAAATCAATATTTTAAGACAATATAACTAGAAAAATGAGATTGATAAATATTGATCTTTTTCAGTCCTTTTATACAATATTATAGAATATTGTAAAAAGGCTGAAAAACTACTATAAATATACAGTGTGTGTGTGTATATATATATATAATACTATACTATATTATACCAATACTATATTTATATATATAGTAAAACAAAATGCATTAACCAGTAATAACAAAAGTAATTCAATCTTTTGAAATTCACTTTTGAAAAACAGAGTTTATGTATTTATTTGCTTATTGTGTTAAACAGACAATGATTGAATGGCTGTGTGTATTTTGATCTGATAGATTGAGGTATATGCTGCTATTAACTTTCATAACTCACACTCACTGGAGTATGAATGAGTGTGTGTGTGTGTGTGTGTGTGTGTGTTGTGAGGAGAGCATGTGGTGTTATAGAGGGATTAGTGTTTTAATGAGGGGGTGTGGCCAGGGTGGGTGGGGTCAGCCACTGCCTCAGGCAAAGAGCAGAGGGTCACACACACACACACACACATACACACACACACACACACACACACTGGGATGGACACACTCAGGGGGCCTCAATTAGAGGATGGAGGATAATTCCCCCCACCTGATACCTGCTGTCAACCTGCGCTGTCCTTTTTCTGTTTTTCTGCCTTTTCTCTTTCTTTTACATTCTTGCTTTACCCCTCTTTACCCTTTTACTGTCTGTCTGTCAGTCTGTCTTCTCGATTGGAGTTATAGTATTATTGGCAATAATATTATTAAAACATTGTTATATTTACACACACACACACACATATATATATATATATATATATATATATATATATATATTCATACATATTCATATAATATATATATATAAACAAAAATATTAAATATAATAAAGTAATACAGTATTGAAAAAAGAAAAAAGATGTATAAATGATTTTCACAAATTTAGCAATTACAAAGAAATGACAAGTAATGCATTCAATTAAATGTGAATTATTGAAGTAAAAAAATTAAATAATATCTTTTTGTAAGTGTAGTCCACTTAACGTTTTATTTACAGCTTTGAAAAATATTTTTGTACAAGAGGCAATTATATATATTGTACATATATATGTGTAACCACGGGTGTTGTTTATCACTCAACATGTTGATGATTGCTGTGAATATGGATACTAAGGATTACTGTGAGACTGAATTATGTGGACATATGACCATTTATGTAGTAACTTGCGATTTTCAGAGCACTCACACTGGTATAATTTACACTATTTCTAGATTAAAATCACAATTATTAATTAGACACTGAAAAATGTCCATAAAAGCATGTGTGTATATCTTTGTTGTGTGTGTGTGTGTGTGTGTATGCGTGTGCATTTCCTAATTTGCATGTCTGTTATCTCAGGTTTCTTTGAATTGTTTCCGTCCACTCCCTCTGGAGTTTGTATTTGAAATGCTCCCAGATTCTGTTCTTCTCCTCCCTTTATAGTCTGTAACTCTCTTTTTCTCTCCCTCCTCCATATTTTCTGGTCTCTCTCTCTCCTCTCGCTTTGCACCTGTTTCCCGCTCTGAACAGCTGCTAATTGGGTGAATCTAATTAGTGATTACCCATAAACCTCAGCGTTGTTTGATAGGTTTGTTCCCCGACCCGTAAAATAATCCATCACTGATATGTGTGTGTGTTTGTTTGTGTCTCAGTCCCTATCTGCGTGTAGGAAAAAGTATTGTATCATCAAAGCATTTCGTTCATCACCTTTAACTCACCCATTAGTACTAAAAAAATTAGTTTAACTCGCCATTTACTTGCTAAAATATATCACATAATTGTCATCGTTCCAATCGTTGTTGTTTTCTAATGGGTTCCTTTAAAGTTCCTTAAATTCCAAAATCATCCAAAGTCAATTAGCCATTCAAATAATGGAAGTATTAGAACAAAATAAAACACAAAATAATATATATATAAAATCAAATTAATAAAACAATAAAAGTGATTATATTATTTTTTTTATATTTTTTGTATATATATTTTTTTTTGGGGGGGGGGGGGGGGGGGTGCAATCCCTTTTAACATGGATGCGATAAACATTGGGTATGTTTTATAATTTACACAATTTTATTGTTTCTATATAATTACATTTATAATTATAATTTATCATTTTTTGTCTTTTAATTCTCTTTTCACAGATGTTTTGAAAAATTTATCTTTTTTTCAGTGAGGTCCGATTTGTTTTTTCATTTTTTTCATTTTTATTTTTAAATCTTTTCTTAAAAATACATTTTTACATACTGACTGAAGTTCATTTAAACCCTATTGCTGTACCTTGTTTTACAGCATAAATCCGTAGACGTTAATATACTCATGTACTCTAATCAGTATCATTGTAATATGATTAAACTTGCTCTTGAGAGACGCTGCAGCCTATGATTTCTGTGGAGAGAGTTGCGTTGCACACAGCAAAGCATGATGGGATGGATAAAACAGGGACTATTAATCCAGAATGCCCCAAATGAGAAGGAGCGAGCGAGCAAGAGTTTTAAGACTCGTTTTGCTACAGGAAGCTGTCACAGACGTTTACTTTCGTGCCGTTTGCTGCAACAACTTTCTTCCATAAGCCCCCGTGACCCCAGAGACAAACTCACTACGCCTCCATACCCTAAATAACTACAGATTAAAATTTTACACACTCTCTCCCTCTCATGTTCTGACAAAGAGCAGTGTTGGCCTGTCATCTCCGATCTCATCTGCTGAGGAGACTTCGCTGTGCCATCGCTCCTCAGTAAACACAAACACACACACTCACAAATACGTTCAGACACGCTCGCACAAATTATTCTCAGCACATGCATCATGCCGAACACACACAGAATCTTAAAAACACTTTAATAAAACCAGAAAAATTAGATGAATGAGAGTTTAGTGAGTTGTTAGATTATTCTGTATTGATACACCATGCATGTTAAAAACTATATTAGTGAAAATGATTTATTTTGAGTTTTATTAATAATGCATTTAACAGTTTATTCAACAATTTGTGCACAAAAAGTAAATTTGTATAAAAAACTTTTAACCCTTGTGCTGTGCTTGCATTCCCAGCATTTTAAAAAGAAATGCTTGCAATGCTTTTTTTTTTGGAACTGATTGATTGTAGGCCTCATGCACCTCAGTTTTTAAGTGAATTTCTTTTTTTTTTTTTTTTTTTTTAGTTGGCCAGTGGGGGGGGGGGGGGGGGGGGTCAGTAAGTTCAATGTCATAACATTAATTAGCATTTTTAGGAAAAATAAAATCCTCTCCAGATCAAAATGGTCAAAACACAACATGAGGGTTAAATATAAGTTAAAGGCACCTTAATTTACTTTCCATCATCATTAAGATAATCTTTAAACATGCTAAAATCACTGTAGTTGTAGTTTATCATATTTAGAGTTTGAAGGTCATTTAGGTCAATGAATGTGTTTGTTTTACCATCGGATCGACATGTCCTTACTTTGACTCCTGTCACTGTCTATTCTAATGCAGATGTATAGATTTATAGATGAGGAGAGATCTTTATGTTTAATTTATCACTTCTCTCATCCTCTTGCTCTCTTCTCAATGCCTGTAATTTTTTGTAATCATAAAGATGAAAGCACTGATGATTTTTGCCCTTAAGTATAAACAGAACTGGCTGACGACATCAATATCCACAAATCTAAACAAACGGGAGGAGCAGCAAACTTCACAAAAGTGCCTCTTCAGCATGTGTGTGTTTGTGCAACGCCTGAAATGTGTAGCTGACCAATTAGACTACAAATTAGACCGAAATCAAGGCTCGAGCGGGATCTTGATCGATAAAATATATATATTTTTAAACCCTGGGACGTTCAAAATCTCAGACCTAAAGTGAAATGAGAGTGAAACTGATTTCAAATGGAAACAGACATCAGAGTGGCTCAGACACACATGCACACAAATTCACTGTGACATTCAAATGAAGTTGACTCTGCTGGGACGGCGCTCTGCTCTGTCGTGGAAATAAAGACGCGACGATAACAAACTCAATAAAACACGAGTACAAGAGAAACAAATAAACATAAAAGACAGAGAAAGTGTTTTAGGGTAAGGGACGTAACCAAAAAACAACACAACTCTATGTCCGTGTGTGTGTGTGTGTGTGTGTGTGTGTGTGTGTGTGCAGAAATTGATTGCTCTTTGCTAGTCTGCAATGTCTCAAGACATTGTGAATGCTCTCTTTTTCAGCTCAATAACAATAAAACAGAAAGTCTTCAGATAAATAAGTGCCTCACGCGGGAGGAATGGGCCATTCTCTTTATTTTTACTGTCGTTTGTCCATCACACTCGTTTTTTTATCGTGGTTCATTACTCCTGTCAATGGCTTTAATTTTCCACTCCTCTGCCCTGACACACAGTAAAGGACCTGCACTGGGCTTCACTGTCACTGCCTGTCTGAAAAAACAAACAAACACATGCAACTGGACATAAAATGTGACTTTGGGCTTACTTAGCTATATTAAATCTCACAAAACTGCCCTTAAAGGCAAAAATGTAAAATAATAACATTTGTATTTTTGCATAGGGTTAGTCTAGGGTCAGTCAGTTGTCATTATAACTCGCTTTATGAGAGACTGGGGCTAGGAAGCTGTCACAGTGTCTGTTTTGAGTCAGAAGTCAGTATTTCAAATCCATGCTTTGTTAGTGTAAGCTGAATTTTTTTGTTTTTGAATTCAGAATTCAAAATATTAATATTTTTGCTAACTAAGAAATGAACATAGTAAAACCACACTGGCATATATATATTCAGACAAAAGTCAACTGCCATTCAAGTTTGGGGTTGGTAAGATGTTTCTGAAAGACGTCTCAAAGCTGCATTTATTTTATAAAAAACAAGCAAACAGTAAAAACGGTAATATTGTGAAATATTATTAAAATTTTACATTACTGTCTTCTATTTGAATATATTTCTATATATGTCACTTTTGATCAATTTAATGCATCCTTCCTGAATAATAAGTATTAATGTGTTTTGTCTTTTTCCCCCATATATTTTCTCTAAATATTTATATATATATTAATGTTGGCCAAAACAATATTTTTTTCTATGTTTTTCCTTTGAATTTTTTTTCAGAATGGTTCTACTATTAACAGTAATTTGGCATGTTAAAATAACTGTATGTTTTTCTTGAGCAAAACGATGAAAAGGGTTTTCTATCTACACAGAAACTGATTTTCTGAATAAACCCACTCTAGGAAATCCACACGTGACAGCAAGCCCCAGTTCCCCTGCATTAATAACAATGCAAGCCTATGGTTAGTCCTCATTATCCGGATGAGCGTGTTTGCATCGGTTCGGTATAAGAGGCGCTGGCGTTGTCTGTCTTAAAACGGTTATTGCGTTTAAGAGAGAACGAGGGGAAGCGTGGGAGAAGTGAAATGCAGGGAGACAGGTGCTGGCAAAGAGCAAGCGAATGAAACATGAGGTGAGACAGACGGGGAGCAGGTAGAGAGAGACAGATATTCTCTCATTCTCATTCATTCAGAGCAGATCATGCGACCTCTCCGGCTGTACAGACAGAAAGAAAAGAGCGGCTCTCTCCTCCTGCTAAACTTGTCACATTGCATCTGCGCTGATGGTGGGGAGGGGTCAGGGTTGGGGCGTCGCCTCAGGGCTCGTCGCCAAGCAACAAAAGACCACTCAGCTCGCGTTAGCCCTCCCGTCGGCCAATCAGGACTGACGGAACTCGGGCGCGGTCCGCTGCTAGCCTTCAAATGCTAAGTGCTTCATTAGCCACCTTTCATATCGCCGTCGCCCCCGGCAACCCACTTTACACTTGCCATCCCTGGGAGCTCGGCAAAACTTCAGACCGCCGTCAGGCCATACACACACACACACACACATAAGTTACTGTCATCAGTGAATTTTGTGGTTTGCGGAAACGCTCACAGTCACACAATCACACCGCTGAATTCATCATGCTCGCGCGTGACAGCAGAGTACAGCGTGAGTTTGTTGTTATGAGTGTGTAATGTGGTTAGACATCACCGTGTGTGTGTGTGTGTGTGTGTGGCCTGAAGCTCAGCAGATGCCTGAAGCCTCTCCTGTCAGGATGGAGAGATCGGACGGAGAGGGAAACAGGAGAGAACAGCTCCATCCGGGTATGGCTGTCTCTCTGTGTGTGTTTCCTGTTATCTTCCTCTCAATGTCCTCCTCTTCCTCAGTATGTCAGGGTGAAACTTTGAGTCAAACACGCTCTCTTTCCTCAGGACTGAATTCACACTGAAATCTGGGAAAGCGTTAGCACTTAAACAGCACTAACAAAAAGTAGCCTACCAGCATTTTTGGAGGTGTACTGTGTGGTATTTTTTAAATGCCTGCGTACAAAAAGTAAACAAAACTGTGCGTGGAATCAAATATTGAAATGCTTTAACATTACCCAAAAATATGTCAAATTAGCAACATGAAGTGTATAATTCATGCAACAGCATACGATTGATTTACCAGCAAAATAAACAAAACAAACATGGGTTTAAATATAATATTAGTATTAGAGAAATTAACCAGATACAGGACAGTTTGCACCAAAATATTATAACATTTGATTGGATGCATGACTATTAACATCATCAATAGGTCAGTTCACAAGCTAGATTATTTTACTGTCCTAACTTTGCACAGTTATATGATTGATTAATTTGAGCATTTTAATATTTTGCATTCACTGTCTTTGAGTTTGTCAGAACAAACCTGTGACCTAGAAAGTCCTGTAGTGTCTCTGTTCATGATGAGGTAAATGACAGTGTTTGTGAAATCAGCCGCATCTCTTTATGTCTTCATCTTTACAGATGTGTGCTGGTTGGTTAGGCCTGTTGATCGTTCCTCTGCTGTTTAGTGGATCTGAATCTGTCTGAGATTTATCTAAAATATATCCAGGAGATTGTTGGCCATATTTGTTTAAATTGACATTCTGGGTTTATTATAACAGTGTGGTTTCTTGCTCAAGATATCATTTTTGACTGAGATAAACACATTTAGCTTTCTGTCTGAGATAGAGGACTCAAGCCCAAGATCTGACCTCTAAATTGGGCTATTTAATTACTTAATGTAGTGAAGTTAGAGTAGTGGAGGATTGATATAAGAATATAAACACGTGCATTGCGATTCACAGAATGAGATGAACACGCTCAGCCTTTTTGTTTTTAGAAATGAGAAATGAGTCTGTGGTCGTGTCAGTAAACTCGTATTGAATACAGAACACTCCTTTAGTATGAGATGTGTTTTTTGGGTAATTTGTCAGAGGTTTTGTGCACGTCTCTGTAGAATATGATGAGGAAATTCTTGAAGTGTTTAATAGGCCCAAGCTGAGTGTGTGTGTGTGTGTGTGTGAGAGAGAGAGAGAGGGTCAGTCATACTGTATTCCCAGTGCTCCCTCTAGTGGACTGATTGTTTTACAGCTCACTCAATCCCAGTGTCACTCACAGACTCTCATATGCCAGAGCACAAGTTCATTCGGATATTTGAATGAAGGCTATTTTTGACTATAAAGTCATTATAAACGTTTGAATTTTCTTGTAGAATAAAAATATATAATTCTTTATGAATTTTTTACTTTGAGTCATTTTTAGCATCTCCAAATTAGGGATGTTTTTGTCAGTTTTCTAGGGATGAGTTGTTACTCTTGGGATAATTTTGAGCCCAAAGAGCTAAATACACACACACACGTTATTGTTATACCTTATATGTGATGTGTCTGTGCTTGTAGTGTAATAGATGTGTTGTGTATTTGTGTATAGTGTTATAGTATGTGTAGCTGTGAGTGTGTGTTTGTCTGTGTTTGTTTGTGTGTGTGTGTGTTTGTTTGTCTGTGTGTGTGTGTGAGAGAGAGAGAGAGAGAGAGAGAGTCTGTTCCCCTGTGTTGGCCTGAGGGCACCTTCACTTCACAATTAATGGAGAGAGTCTCATGGGAGCTTCAGTCTCCCTCTTTTACATTAAACCTTCCTCTCCTCTTCCCTCCATCCCCCTCTCTTCTCTTCTCTTCTCTTCTCTTCTCTTCTCTTCTCTTCTCTTCTCTTCTCTTCTCTTCTCTTCTCTTTTCTTCTCTTCTCTTCTCTTCTCTTCTCTTCTCTTCTCTTCGGTTTCTTCACATTTTGTGTCATCTGTCATTTTCAGCTTTTTATCTCTTCTCTTCTTATTTCATTCTCGTTTTTTTCATCTCTTCTTCTTTCATCTATTATTTTATCTCTTCTCTAATTTTTTTATCTTTTCTCAACACTTCACTGTTTTTCCCCCTCATATCTTCTTATTCTCTTCTCATTTGTGACCCTGGACCACAAAACCAGTCTTAAGTGTCCATTTTTTCGAAATTGAGTTTTATACATCATCTGAAAGCTGAATAAATACGCTTTCCATTGATGTATGGTTTGTTAGGATCGGACATTATTTGGCCAAGATACAACTATTTAAAAATCTGGAATCTGAGGGTGCAAAAAAAAAATCTAAATATTGAGAAAATCTCCTTTAAAGTTGTCCAAAAGAAATTCTTAGCAATGCATATTACTAATCAAAAATTAAGTTATGGTATATTTGCGGTAAGAAATTTACAAAATATCTTCATGGAACATGATCTCTACTTAATATCCTAATGATTTTTGGCATAAAAGAAAAATCAATAATTTTGACCCATACAATATATTTTTAGCTATTGCTACAAATATACCCCAGTGACTTAAGACTGGTTTGTGCTCCAGGGTCACGTTTAGTCTCTTCTCTCATTTTCTTCTTTTCTCACCTCTGCTCTTCTTGTATCTTTCATCTCATTTCTTCTTACTTTGTCTAATCATTTTCTTGTTCCCTCTTAATTTCTTCTCATCTCTTTTCATTTCATCTCTTCCTTTGTCTTCTTGTTTCATTTTCTCTCATCACTCCTTTCCTCTTCTCTTTTTTTCATCTTGCCTTGACTCTTCTCAGCTCATTTCTTCTCTTCCTTCCTTTTCTCGCCTCCCATCATTTTTCGTTTAACTTAAACTCTTCTCACTTGGTCTCTTCTCTTCTATTTCCTCTGTTTTTGTTTTTTCTCAGTTGTTCATATATTAATTTATTCATTTGTTGTCTCCTCTTGTCTCATTTCTCTTCTCCTCTTATTTTAATCTCTTATTCATTTACTTATTTCTATATGTATTTATTTTTGTTTCATTTCTTCTCATTTTGTCTATTTTATCAATTTATATTTTCTAATCTCTTCTATTCAGTCTCATTTTTGTCTCGTCTCATATTCTTTCCTTCTCTGCTTATTTTCTTGCCTCTTCCCATTTCGCCCACATGAAACGCATTTCATCTTTTCTCACTATTTTCTTTCTTCTATTTTCTTCTCATCTCCTCTGATTTCATTGTCTTCTTGCCTAATCTCGTCTCATTTATTCTCATCTCATTTTAAATCTCTAAAATCAGAAGAGAACAATATTTTAACTCCAGAATATCATGTGAATGCCTCACCCTCCCACAAAACACACAACAACGCACAACTAAAGAGCACGACAGGCCACATCACTCATTCACATTTTTTTCATGCATGTACAAAAACACCTTTTCAGCTTGCGCGTGTCTCAGTAGGCCGCATGCGTCTCGCGTGCACCACGTAAGTTTGCGTTTGTTATACTATATTAAAGCGCACGCAAAACCTTTTGGTTTATTTAGATGAAGACATTCCCAAAACCACACAGACAGATCTCCTCAGAACAGAATAAAATCTCAGGGAGCGTTTGATAGCGAGAGAAATGAGGAGAACTCCTCCTCTTTAAACGATTGCATCACCTTGTCTTCCACCCTGTTCCCTCTCTCTCCTTCTCTGCCTCTTGATATCTCCTTAAATCCGGAGAGAACTGAAGATTTCATTTCCTCCTCCATATGTAATCAACATCAAACGCACGCACACACTTTGTCTCACCCGCGACGACACTTTCGATCACTTCGCGCAGTCTCACCTGTGTCATCAATTAGAGTGTCTCTGCGCACAATGCATTATGGGAAGGAGTTCAGAGCTGTCAGGCATCATGAAGCGTATCATGTGCGCACACGCAGCAGGAGTAATGCGAGGCGTCTGCGGTGTCAAGTGTTCTGTTTAATGTGATTCTCTCTCTAGTACGCCGCGTGTGTAGCTTTCTACGGCTGCTGTTTACCATGCAATAATACAACAAGTGTGTGTTTGAAGTGTGACTGCACTGTGCTCTTGTGCGGGCAGAAGGGGACGGCACGTCACCGCTCATAAACTCATTTCAGACTAACACCGTGGCTTGTTAAGAAAGACATTGTGTTACTGTGTTTGACCTGGAGCTGGTTAGATTGGCAGAATGGGTTTTATCCTGCAGGTGCGGCTGATTCGGAGAGTCTTTCGTAATGGTGAGAAACATGATTCTGGTAAGGGTCAAACAGGGGGCTACCTTATTTTGCAACGCGGAAGTAAGCTCTTGTCTGTGAATGTGTGAGACTTCCGTTTCGTTAGTCACTAAACAACAAGAAGAATAACAAGTGCAGTAAACGATAAAACTATTTATGCTACGAACCAGTGTGTTTATGATTACAATAATACATTAAACGATATGATAATAAAATATCAGTTTGCAATTTCAAGCAGTATAACGGACTGCTTTTGTGCAGATAAAATAAGAATGTCTTCCTACTGGAAGATGAGAGGGATGATAACAGTCAACTTGGATCACATGTGCCTAAATAACTAATCACATTACAGCCTTGACTTCACTGAATTAAACGTTAAACGCACTGAAAACTCAAAAATCTGCTGAAGCTGGTTGCCTTAAACTTTTAAGTTTTCTCAACTTTTTTTGTTGTTACAGTGTAGATTTAGGGTCGGGGTAGGTGTAGACATTAATAAAACACAATGTAATAGGTAGAAAATTTAATTTGTTGTTAGCTTCCGGTTTTAGCTGTATCCCTTCTAGCCACAACCGAACGAACGAGAAGTGCCATAAGCTGAAATCCACATCACAAAAAATGTGTGACTTCTCTTATAAAACTGCTTTTTTTTTCATTGTAAAATCTAAAAATATGCTAGTTCAACCCAAAAGTATTGTTTAGTGTAAAACTTGTTGAAGATTAGCCGATATGCTGTCGATTCACTAAATGATAAGCGGTTTCCTCTAAAAAGCTGTTTATTTTCGTAGTGAAGCCTCTTCTCCATTGACATCCATAAAAAAAAAAAAAAGAAAACAGCCTCTGGTCTTCTTCCCCATGTACTGTCAGAGCAGAAGCGTTAGCATTAGCCATTACAATAGTTTTTTGCTAAAGTTGCAGGCTTGCCTTCTAGTGGCTTTGAAAATAACGAAGCGAATAACACCGGAAGCTTCGCACAATCGAGTTACAAATGCCGGTACCCGCTGTTACGTTAAAAGTAAGGTGGATAAACATATTTAGAGATTGCTAGTTTGTCCACCAATCTCACGTTTTGGGAGACCATTAATAGCCTACTTTTCAAAGTTGTTTTTTTTCAGTCCCTGTTCACTCTTTAATAAGTTCGGTCCTTTTGTGAATGATTTATAAGTGCATGTTATAATAACTTTCTTTGAACAAATTTCCCACTTTAGCTGAAGGTATCTAAATCACACAGCTGTTTGATAGCTTTTAGGCAACTGCTATGGGTCTTCCTGAAGTCTTTAGTTGTCACAGTAATTTAATGAAGATTAGTGATAAATCAATTTAGCCCTAGTAACTAGCAATAAAGGTAGATTTTATATAGAACCATTACATTAGAGTACATGCAGATGCTCATGAGGTGAACTTGAACTTCGGCGTCCACCTCCTGGTCACCATCTCCGTGTTGAGGCAAAAAATAAATATAGCCTGATTCCTGGGAAAGAAACTTATAAAATCATAATTTTTCTAACTCTCATTCAGGCTCTGTCTGGCATAAAATGCCAACCTTCACCTGTTCTTTTATTGTTGAAATTCATCCTTAAATGGAAATAAAAGTTGTTGTGAATGTCATGTTGACTTTAATCCAGTGGATCTCAACCCCTCATTGTCCAACACAACAATCAAATTACATCCTCTGGTACTGTATTTCTGTTGTAATTATGGCAACTTTACTGGCTTTTAAAGTTTTTTTTTTTTTTTTTTGACATAATCAATTTTAAGTCATGCTGTGGCCCCACTGAAAGTTGTCTGAAGCCTCGGCCACCTGGTTGAGAACCACTGATTCAATCATTTCTGCTCTTCTTGAAGCAGGTATTTAAAGCTTGAACTTGTTTGCATGTTCATTTCAGTCCCAAAACAGCCAGGTAAAACACATTTTAATGCCCGTCAACATTGACCAGAAATGCTGTTTAGAATAAACTCTACAGCTCATTTGTAGGAACCAGACAGCTCTTACAAACATTCACCATGGTAACCATGGTTTCTGCTAAAATGCCATATCGTAAAACAAACTTGTTATTAGGCAACACTGTCAACTAATTAAATGCATTTTACACTTTTAAAAGCAGAACCCATAAAAAACGTATTATGGGTTTTACATTAGTGACAATAGTAGTAAGTCTCTTGTGCTCACCAAGGCTGCATTTATTTGACCAAAAATACAGTAAAACGGTAATATTGTGAAATTTTTACAATTTAACTTTTTTCTATTGTAATATATTTTCAAGATGTAATTTATTTCTGTGATGCAAAGCTGGATTTTCAGCATCAAGTCTTCAGTGTCACATGGTCAATCATTCTAATAAGCTCAAGAAATGTTTTTTTATTTTTTATTATTGTTGAAAACAGTTGTGCTGCTTCATATTTTTGTGATAATTGTGATTTTTCCACAATTTTGACTTTTTTTCAGGATTCTCTGATTAATTGAAAGTTCAAATGAACAATGTAAATGTCTGCTTTCACTTTTGATGAATTAAATGCATGTAAAATGAATTTTTTTCAACAAAAACTCTCCCCACACTGGTATTATATACCAAGATTGTCTGATCAGAATTGATAATAGTAGTATTTTACGTTTCTTATGCTTAGGAGTTCTTCATATCACCTTGTCAGGTTGTTACTGCAGTAATGTTGTCATAGTATTCACTGTGTGTGTGTTTAAACTCAGATTGACTGATAGAGGCTTCAGGGAATTTGCTCGTGGCTTTTGCCTGTAACCTTTATACAAAACCAGGTTTTGATTTGAAACGTCTCGCTAACACCTATGACACTGCATTTCAGGAATGAGTTTGCAGAGTGTTTCTGCAAAAGCCAGACGTGCGTCTCGTCAGACAGTTGGGTGTTTAGGTTATCTGGCTCACATCGAGAGGCAGAGAGCTTTCACGCTGTGCGTGTGAGAATGTGATATTGTCTCTGTGTCGAGTGGGAAGGTCTGCGGCGCGTAATTAGAATATGGGCTCCTGTGTTGTGACTGGCTTCTTTGAGCGAGCTCACCTGTGTGCTTCCTGCTCATTAGCATTCTCATGCATATTAATAAGGAGCAGAGGCGCAGCACGCCCTAGCTTGGCCGCAGGGCATCATGGGAGATTACTTGCATGAGTAATCCCGCTGGCTGGAGTTGGTCCAGAACTCCACAGCTGTCCATCAAAGCGCAGGCGGGCAGAAGGGCATCAGGGTGTGTCGGGGCAGGGCAGTAAAGGGCTAGCGTTTAGCATGGGCTTAGCATTAGCTCATGGGGGAGGAAGCAAATCTCCTTTTGCATCGCAATGAGAGGGACATTTTTACGGTGGTTTTGCTGATTAGCTTCTATTTAGTTTAGAAGTTTGCTCTCTAAGTGTCTAAAACTAACACTGTGTGCTCTCTGATGTATCTTCAGTTTCTTTCAACATGTAATTCTACCTGTTGTTGACATCTCAGATTCATTAGTGCCAGAAGAAATGTCTAGTGCTGAACTACAAAAACATGATAGAATCACTTTAATTGCATTTCAGTGTATGCTACCGTTCAAACAATTTGGGTTAGCAAGATTTTTTTAAAGTTTTGAAAGAATAATTTTTTGAAAGACGTCTCTTATATCCACTAAGGTTGCATTTGTTTGATCAAAAATACAGTAAAAACAGTAATATTGTAAAATATTTTACTGTTTAAATTGTCAGATTTCTATTTATTTAAAATATATAATATATTTAAAAAATTTATTTATTTGATGCAAAGCTGAATTTTCAGCATCATTACTCCAGTGTCACATGATCCTTCAGAAATCATTCTTATATGCTGATTAAAAAGTATCATAAAAGTGATCCATATGACTCTTGCAATATATTCCAATATCAAAGTTAGAATGTGTGATATATTATTCAGACTGAACTTTTATGCTGATGTTGCATCCTTTTTTGGCTATAGTTGCCATTAATTACAAATGCATGGAAAAGATTGACCAGCACAATTCTTCATATTTCTTCCTTTTTTGTTCCACATCACAAGAGTGAGTAAAATATGTTTGGTAAATAATATTATATATAATAGCAGACTCTTGTTGTGTTATCTTGCTTTAAATGTGATGACACATGTTGCTTCATTTCTCAAAACCCACACAAAAAAACAACATTTATAGAGGCTAAAATCTGTAATAAAACGTCTCATGTTAGAATAACCAGCAGTGGCATCAAGGGAAGGGAACACCCACTTTTCATCATCCAATCAGTTCCCAGTAGATAAAATCAAGTCCTTCCCAACTTTTTTCCTCATTGAACATTGTTTCACTTGAAAATATAATAAGTAAAATTGATTGCAAATGCTTATTCATGTTGACTTGACATTTTCTCACTATTTTCATTCGTTCATTCAGCTTTCATTATAAAGCAGCCAAATCAAGTCGAAGAGATTTTTGCTGTATTGTTTGATAGAGAACAATGCAAGGTAGGTGAAAATGTCTTTATCAATGTTTATCTCTGTGGTACAGAAATGAGATTTCATATTTGCTGGAATTAAATGTTTGGCTGCAGAAGAGCAGTATTGATCTCTCCTGCTCCAGCACTCTGAAGTCTATTAGTGTTTCCACATCATCAAACATATGAAAGTGTATGCCAAATGTGTGTGTGTGTGTGTGTGTGTGTGAGCAATAGAGATAGATAGAGAGACTGAGAGGTAGGGAGCACAGTAGGGTTCACATACTGTGTGAATACTAATTCAGCTCTCTTGGCAGGTCAGGGTCCCTCTCCTCTCGACATTTACCCATCTGCACCGCAGCACACACTCTCACACACAGCTCCTGTGGATTACCTAGGCCGCAGGACAGAGCCGTTTCTATGGAAACCTCATAGCAGGCCGCATGAGTTAACCATACACCTCTTGTAAAGTCTCTCCTCCAGGAGTGTGTGTGTGTGTGTGTGTGTGTGTGTGAAGCACACAGCACTGGGTGAACTGCACACCGACCTGTCACTCAGGTAATTACTGTCTTCTTTAATGAAGGACAGAAAGTCTTGCATTCTTTTCCTGAATAAGTTATATTCCTGGCTGTTTTGGGGTAAAGCTTATCTGTAACAGATGATCCTGTTACACATGCAAACTTTTTACTCATTTGAAACGCATTAAGCAGAGTCATACAGAAGCAGTTTATTCAAAAGCTTTTAAAAGAAGACTCTTCTGCTCACTAAGGCTGCATTTATTTGATCAAAAATAGTAATATTGTGAAATATTACAATTTAGATTCTATTTGAATATAATAAAAAAAATAATATATCACTGTCATCAAAGATGTATTTTCAGCATCATTACTCCAGTCTTCAATGTCACATGATCCTTCAGAAATCATTCTAATATACTGATTTGCTGCCAAGAAACATTTAAAGTTATTATCAACGTGTAAAACAGTCGCATTATTTCTGTGGAAAGCGTGATACATTTTTTCAGAATTCTTTGATGAATAGAAAGTTCAAAAGAAAAGCATTTATTTGAAACCGAAGACTTTAGTAACGTCTTTACGGTCACTTTTGATCAATTTAATGCATCCCTGCTGAATAACAGCATTAAATTCTCTAATAAAAACTAAAATTATGGTCACTTTTTCCTGGAAAGGGAAAAGAAGAGGAAAGAGGAAAAGGAAGTCGTCATAGTTGGGTAAACTCCTGGCGGTGAACAGAATCTACAACAAAAGTGTTTCTCTGATTTAAAGAAAGAAATGTTGAGAGACTGATTATGTTGGTCTCTTTTCTCTCATTTTCTATTTTAAAAAAGCTTAAAGACAGTCTCTTACAATGGAAAGGGAAAAGACTGGCTCTCCATAAACGCTAACATACTCACTGTTTCAATACTAAAGCCACAAGATGTAAACAATATGAGTGTGATTATTATTTTAGTAGAAAAAAAATAATTTCCTAACCTTTACTATTTTGAGTTTCGAGAACTTTACAACTCCATCTCAGGACAACACCATAAACCCTAAAATAACTGTATAACACCTCAAATAATGCACACATTTTAACAAAAAATAAATAAGTGCATTTTTTAAATTTTACATTTTTCACATTTCTGCTTTTAATCCCTTCATAAATGAGTTCCATTTACTTCCAATGTAAGTGCCCTAGCATAACATTTTTGGCTTATTTTTACTTTTTTAACAAAAATGGGGCATGAGCCAATTTTTTTTTACAGTAAACAACAATTTAAACTTTTCAAACTTATATTGAGAAGAGATTTTCCTCATGAATGAGTTGATGTTACATTGCATTTACATAGTATACAGTACTATCTAGAATACTAATCAGACCATTTAGAATCATGCAATTAGACGATGTTATTTTAAATATATAAATTGCAATTCAGCAGATTACACAGAATATTACAAGACACATTCACATGCTTAATTACAGAGTTCCTTTAATTATTCTGCTTGTAATGATACCGTTTCATACTGTAGTTTATTGCATTAGCAGGGACACCATAATATAATGTAAAATTATACCAAGAGCATATTGGTTCATTTCTTTTGGCAGTAATGAGAACAGATTTTTTTTTTTTTTTTGAAGATGGACTTTGTCATTTAAAGCCTTTTCAACCATCTGATAATGTCTATACGAGACGGGTAGTATTACAGAGTATCTGACATTGAGTGTGTGCTTGTGTGTGTGTAGGTTACCATTTGATTGACAGGTGAGCAGAGTCTCAGTGCTCTGGGCTTCATAATCAGCAGCTTTATTCCGAGCACAAAGGATTGTGGGAAGAGAGGGATGAGAGAAGCCGAGAAGTGCAGAATAGTAAAATTCCCGGAGGAGAGGAGGGGTTGCCTTCTCTCCTTTGTTTATTTCTTTGCTTTCCTTTCAACAGGTTCTCAGTGTGTGTGTTTTTGGGAGTGCAGGTAGTGTATTTGGTGTATTTTTGAGTATGTGTGCAGCTCGGAGTGTGTGTTTTGAAACGAGTGTTGTTCTCATTATGACTGATAGATCAAAAGCGCGATTAATTTCTGAGCACGTCTTCCCTGGTGCTGTTGCTCCAGCTGTTCAGTGCTCCTCATGATGATAAAACGGACGCTCTGATTGGACGAACTCTTAGTCAGTCAATCAAACGGGTGGGTGTGACCATGTGGTGGGGCTTAGTGATATTTTTGAATCTGAGATGTTTTTCCTGCATTATTTTGTTGTTTTCTGAGTTTTATAGAACATTGGTCGGGATATGTGGAATTTATTTAGATTTAAACTACAATTTTAAATAGTTGTAAATAGTTGTAGAACCTGTATGTTTGAAAACACATTCAGTCTTCTTACTTAATGAGGTTAAGCACCACATTTTAAGTTAAACATTACTATTTCTTCCTCGGATTCATTGCTTTTGCTTGTTTTGGATGAATGAATAACTGTAAAATGAAGTAAATGTGTAATTTCCATGCTGGACCATTAGTGAGCTGATACTACTGCGGCTCAAACTTTCCATCCTCTCCGGGCAGCTGCGTTTTTTCCAGTGAAGGTTTTATTCAAGCCGGCGTTTCTCAGAACTGCTGCTGAACCTCATTTACTTCAGCTCCAGGAAGTCAATAGCATCACTTCTCTTTCCTCTCTGCTTTTTCTTTTCTCTCTTTCTTCAGAACTACTTAGTATTTACACAACGTTCCTTGGCCATCAGTCTGTTTATCTGCCTTTTCGTTGCATCTTTCTTTCCATTCCTGACCGTGTGTCCACATGTTTCAGGAAGGATTTTAAATAAGTGATTGTAGCTCAGTGCCAATCACAAATAAACTTCGGGTGATTGTTCAAAACCCAAATCATCTTGAGTAAAACGTTTGTTAGAGTCTTTGACCATCTAACTCGCTCTTCTTAGAGTTTTCCTGCTTAGAAGATGCCATAGTTACCAATATTTACAATATCCGAGCCTATCTACTTCTCTGAGTATTTTTGTGCAGTCGTATAAGTGATTTTCTCTTGTTTTGCCTGCTGATTAAGCTCATATCCATAAACAAAACGACCTCGTTTAACAGATTACAAAGGAATTACACGATCAAAGAGCAAAAGTCGAGATGTATAAGAGAGTGGGAGAGAGAGAGCGAGTGTGTCAGTGAGAAGGAGATTGTTTGTGTGTGAGGAAGAGAGAAAGAGATGCACTTCTTGCCCTGCTCTATCTGATATCGGAATCCATTTTGTGCTGAATGAACGTAACAGCTAATCCCGCCCTCTAGTACAGGCCTCAGGGTCTTTGACACACACACACACACACACACACACACACACACACACACACACACAGCAGACACACTATGCATTAACATGCATTCAAAGAACCAACATTTTGTTACGTTCCAGCATGTTTTCAGCGGTTTTTGGACAGATAGAAGCTAAACACATAGAAAGTAGAACATTTAGTCATTTAGCAGACGCTTTTATCCAAAGCGACTTACAAATGAGTAGAGAGAAGATCTTTAACCTTAAGGGGTTTGCCTATATATATGTTAATGGTCATCTACTGCTTTGCAGTTTGGCTGTACTATCATGATTAGTAGTGAACAGTGTTGGGGAAATTTACTTTTAAAAGTAATGCATTACAGTATTGCGTTACTCCCTAAAAAGTAAATAATTACATTACTTAGTTACTTTTTATGGAAAGTAATGCATTACGTACTTGATTTTTAAAATCAAGGCAGGGCTTTCTTGTTTGTTTTGAATATTAAAAGAAGTTATTTTACAAATGTAAAAGCCCTTTTCACAACAAAAATGAAATGAGAATATGCCTCAGACGTAAATTGATGTCTGTACAGTAGAGGGCGGAGCTCAAACAAATTGCATGAAGAATATGTTGCAGGAGAAGAAAGTTCAACACTATTCAGCAGTAACAAAAATTAAACCCAAATGTGTCATTTTTGCTTAGTATGGTTGAATTGGATCATCGAAGATCAGTAACAAAGACATTGGTTAACAAAATGGGATTAATACATAAATTATATTTGTTTTATTTAGCATCTTTAATTATTGCAGGTTTGTATAATATTCAGACTTTGCCTTTGACTGTTTTTATTCATTTTGAGGAGTACTGAATGTTTTTGTGCAGGTAAGATGAGTAAATGCATGTTTATATTTAATCTATAACTAGAGTAACATCATGTTCACACAACGCCTGTGCACTTACTCCCGATTTCACGCAACATGGCAACATGAGAGCTGTCAGTCAAGGCATGGGAAACAAAGTAACTCCATTGATAACTGTAGGATGGATTATACATTTAGCTATCCAACAACAACTAACTGTTTAATTGATAGAGTTTGTCATCTTGTTGAATAACCTCTGCTAAAAAGGATGAGTACTGACAGATAATCTAGATTAGGTGAAATTGGATTAAACTGGACTGGATTAAAAATCAAACTACACGTTCAGTCACTGAAAAGCCTACTGAACATGAAAGCAGGCTGTTAATTTAATATAAGTGAGTTTTCCTCACTGTGAAGTTCTGCCTCTGGTGAACATAATGAAGTATAGATCCATTGTCATGGCCAAAATGGAGTTTAATATGACTTTTGATGGTGTGCTCCACAAGATGCCTTCTACAGGTTGAGGGATTTTTTTTTAAATTTTGAGATTAATCCCATTTGAACACATGAAGTGCTTTTAAATGAAGAATTATCCGAGAACTGTTGAGGTTATTGTACAGTGTTGGAATGATGTAGAAGCTTTGCATTGCTATAAAACCGACTGGAGCATGGCGTTCGGGAGTTTGGTGAGTTCACCGGACCGTAATGGACCTTTGACTTGGAACTAATGAAGAAATGAGACGGAAACAAACGATGACAGAAGTTAAAGGCTGTGTCAACGAGCAGATGCTGTAGGCCTAGAATTTATTCCTTTAATTTGACAGAAATTCCAAGTGAATAATACTTCTATAGACAGGGCTTTTCTGTAGCTACACGGTATCAGTCAAAGCTGTGGAGTCACTGGTGTATTTTGTAACTCTATATGTTTATGATGGATTATATGGGTTGTATATGTTGTTCATTGTCTTTTTTAAATTTGGACTTTGAGTCTGTAATAAAGTTTGATTGATTGATTGATTGATTGTAGCCTGACTGAATATTAGTAGACCAATTTTTAACGAACTTTATGTTCCCTATACATTAGCTAGGCTATGTGAATTATTATTATTATTTTTTTATAATTTTACATTAGGCTGTGAAAACTATTTTGAGGCCTTCATTACGGTTTGTGTGTGTGTGTGTGTTTCAGCTCTCTACCGTTATTTTGGCAGATTGCTCTTTTAATTAACGCTCATTTTGCGCGCATCTGGCACGTGTATAGATTTAAATTAATTTTTAAGATTCAGCTTAGTTCACTCAAGGAAAAATAATACACTGGCGGTCAGTGGGGTTTGTTTACTGGGCGAAATGAATGTGCAATTAGTCATTTGTCAAGAGTATTTGGCAGATCAAGAGAAGGGAGAGAAACTGTTGAGTGCAAGTAAATCCTCTCGTACGTTTTTAATAAACAGTTTCTGGGATTGCAGTCTTTCACCGACCATTTATTGATTGTCCTTTAGAAGGTAACGAAAAGGACCGAACAAGTCCATCGTGGATTTTTTGAGGTAAATATCTAATCATATTGTCTTTTTACAGATCAATTTTCATGGCATAAACTGTGTGAAATGTATGTTGCATCTACTTAAACATCGACTGAAATTAACCAAAAATTTTACGAGCAGAGAAAATTAATTTAGTGCACTTCATTAAATACGACAAACACACCACGCGCTGAAACTGACGCTGCGCCCCTCCCCCTCCAAATCTATTAGCATATAAAACTGTCTCTCTCTCTCTGTGTGTGTGTGTGTGTGTGTGTGTGTGTGTGTGTGTGGTAAATGTAGGTCACATCGATGAGAACTGCATACTTTGTAATTATAATTATCTCGTAAACACCTTATTTCTTGTTTAAGAGAGCCGTTAGTTAACGGACGCCGACACCATATTGAGCTTCACTCACATCCTCAACTACATGAGCTTCATTTATCCTGTCAAATACACTACTACTACACAATGTAAAACAAACTATATTTTATATACATAGTGTATGAACTTGTTAAATTAAAACGTTTTTATTTTCTCTATCACTATCCTATATTTTACATTCTCTCTATATTTATAGCAGTCAAAATTTTAAAGGTTTGATAACTGGTGTCAAACTTAGTTTAGAAATTAAAGAGCAACGCTCTGGCAAACTTTTTGAGAGCATCGATTTTTTTTCTTTAAGAAAGTCTGTTTTTAGTCACCAATGGTGGTTATTAAGAGATTAAACATAACGTTTGAACGATCAGTTTTTGATAATAAGACCTGCTGAACAGCTCATAAATTAGCCATCGTAAAATTGCAAAATTACTAACTCTACAGTTGGGTAAATTTAGCATGTTTACACACAGCTGATATTTCTACTAGTGTTTTCGTCTTTCAAACGTTATTGGTTATTGTAGCTAACTTTCTTTAAACGTTTGAGTGTCGGCCAAAACATTTCGATCTTGTTGATATGGTTCCAAATTCAGGTTTTAAGAGTCACCAGCATATTTGCCTTAGTTTATGATTGTTGCTGCTCCAAATGACAGTTCTTATGATCTGGTGGCAGCCAGCTGCCAGTCACAGTTTGCGACGCTTTTAATCCAATGTTAAATCAATTACAGTCAACTCTGGGTCAATCTACACTGGGATGGACACCTCCTCTAAAGTTTCATTTTGCATCTGTTATTTTTATTTCTAATTTTCCATGGATTGGTGGCGGATTTACGCGGTGGAACCATCTCGAGGAGCATCCAGACCGAACAGATGGACTCGAGCCCTGACCGGTATAGCGTGCATATGTGCATCCGCTGCTTTGCGCGTTAAGCCCTATTAAGACCGTCTACCGTGCAACTGGTGCTTCGCTCAATCCCGCGAGCTCTTGCAGACTACACAAGCGAAAGCTTCTAATCCCTCACGTGAGAGGACGGGTTCTCTCGCGCTCACGTCGCGTAATTTACAGTCTGCCTGGAGGCCTGAGATATATATCTGAAACCAGACCGTGTTATCCTGCTGGGCGGTTCATTTCCACAGTCACCTCGAGACCTTTAAAGTGCATTTACACCACAACAACCAACTCATTTTATTCCATTGTCATGTTTTTGTTATTCAGCATTGAGTTTACGAACAATTTGCTATATTTGGCTGTTCGTTATGATTTTATTAGCTTGCCTACATTGTGCAATGTTAATCTGAATTGATCCTGGTGTTGGGTCTTCAAGGATCATATATTTCCGTTCCTTTCCTTTCTGTTTTGTTTGCTAGAGAAACAGAGCCAATGATGTAGGCCTGCTCAATAATGTCTACTTAAAATAACATCAGCCGTTTTAGCTCGCCCATTAAATGAAATGAGGCTTCCCTTCTCTCACGTTGTTTTACGGGTAAAACATTTATGAAGCGGAATACGTCAGTAGTATATGTGTATGTTTGTGAGAGGATCCTCCCTTTGCGCGAGACACCGGGCGCTCGAGGCGTCTCCGTCCGCCCTTCTCATGCACGAGGGCGCGAGCCCGCGGTAATGGCTGTAATTTGGGTTAAATAAGGGGAGAGTCAGCTTTTTAAACACTTAAAACTGCCAAAGCTCTCGTAGACACAAAAACATAAAGACTCGAGTATATTTTGCTGCTGGGGAGGGAGGGGACATTCAGAAACACTGAGAATGAGGCGAATGACTGGGACTGACTTAAACACACACATTTGCACATGAGCAGAAAGTCTTACTGATAAAGTGTTAAACATCATTAGGGGTTTTATTTTCCTAGGGACAATGCATATATATATATGCATGTATGTATGCATAGCTATTATTTTTAACAAGCTATTGGTAAAACCGGTGTCCAAGTCTTTTCATGCACCTGTGTGGCTCTTAAAGCGCTGGGCTGATTTGAGCGATGACCCCCCACGCATCATCCTAAACTTGCACAAAACACTTCCAGCGTGGGTCAGACCGTTACTGTCCCGGTTCGGTTAGCGGTGAACACAACAGAAACAATAAATGTTGATTGGATTGGCTGCAAGATAATTAAACTGAATCAAAATTGACCGTGCAGCACCGATTTGGTCAAAAGCCATTACTAAACTCCCTATTAAAGCATCTAAAATAGGCTACTAAATTAATTAAATAATAATGTGTTTGAATTATTGTATACAGCTGACGACAAAGTGGTATAAATAGGCTGTTTGTAGTCCATGGTGTTATCTTTAAATAATTCGTAGATTTAAAAGGCTATTCTTCTGCTGTTTAATGTTTTTGTGCAACATTATTTCTACACGAATTGTTCGATTATAATTATTTAAGAAATGCATTGTGTGATGATAAATAAGAAAACGTAAAAAGGGAAATATTCGTTCTACCATATCTGCAGTTAATTTTGCTTCCATGCAAGTGTCTCGCATTCAGTTAAAGATAAATTAAAATATTTGATTGACCACACTATGAAGCAGTGAAATAACAAAACAAAACGTTTAATCGTGCAATCCAAATTACAGTGACACAATACACCGAGTTAAACTTACGTGTTGCTGAAAAAAATCCAAAAAGCAGGTAAATGGTAAAGCCGCGAGGAAAACAGAGACAAATAAATCTGGCCCTGCTAAAGAAAGCACAAACGACCTTAAAGAAATGTCCACAAAAATAATCAAAAATGTTGAAAGCGCACTTGGTTCCTTATTAGGCGAAGATACAATATTTATTCCGTGTCTCCAGGGATGAGGCTGCTCTCTCTATTGTCCTCCCTTTCCTCAATGCTGATGCTTAATTTTCAAAACTTCTATATTACCAAGGGACCTACGACATCAGCCGGAGAAATACCCAGCAAGTACAAAATCCGAGCCAGGGAGCGCTTTGTGCAGAGGGGAGGCATTTCAGCCGCTTTTACCGACTGCGCGAGGCGACATTTCATTTTCACGCGCTATTTTGGGGATTTTTTTCTTTCATTCGTCCAACAGCGCGAGGAAATCGGGTTATTGGATCGCGAGAATGTCAGCCACATTTCCGGGACTGGTGCACGATGCGGAGGTATTTAAATTAATTTCTTATCTCACAAAAATCGTTTAATTTCATTTCCTTTAGCGTAGCGCATGGCATGGAGGGAAATTACGATCACTTAGCACAGCGGAATGGGAGTTAAGACTTCTGAGGGGAGTTTGCAGCATGGCGAGGAGAAATGTGTTAGTTTCTAGTGAAAATGGCTTTTACTGTTACTTTTTTATTTCGTGGCGAATATGGCTCTCTAGAGTTAATGTAAAAGTCTCCACCGTGATTGGAACCTTTGCTCGTTCTTTTTATATGTCATAATAATTATTAGTAATGCAGACTCTCGTGTCTTGTGCTTACCTGTGGTGAAACGGGCCGTAGACTGTTGGTACAAAACGGCTTTTAATAGCGTTTGCACGGATGCTGTAATAATAATAATAATATAGTTAAATAACACACTCTGCGGCAAATGATAGACAAGTGAGGGAGGAAAAAACGCTGTGAGCTCATGGAGCAGTTTGCAGTGCGTTTCACGCACTCCCTCCCAGGCACGGAGAGATGACATCGCCGTCAGGTACTTCTCTAAAGACACTTTGAGCTGCTGTGTGTGTTTGTGTGTTTGGGGAAGGTTTGAGTTTCCGCCGCGTGAGAAATGCGCACGGATCGCTGCGAGCGCGTGTAAATGACATCCCTCATATTTTTCTCTTTTTTCCCCGCACAGATACGTCACGACGGATCAAACAGCTACCGTTTGATGCAACTCGGATGCTTGGAATCTGTGGCCAACTCGTCTGTTGCTTACTCTTCATCGTCTCCGCTTACATACCCAGCTACCGGAACCGAATTTGCCTCCCCATATTTTCCCACGAACCACCAGTACACGCCCTTACACCACCAGTCCTTCCACTACGAGTTCCAGCACAGCCACCCGGCCGTGAACCCGGATGCGTACTCGTTAAACTCTCTCCATCACTCGCAGCAGTATTACCAGCAGCTCCATCACGGCGAATCGGCGGACTTCATCAACCTTCACAACGCCCGCGCGCTCAAGTCCTCGTGCCTGGACGAGCAGCGACGGGAACTGGGCTGTCTGGACGCGTACCGCAGGCATGACCTGTCAATCATGAGCCACGGCTCTCAGTACGGCATGCACCCCGAGCAAAGACTGCTGCCCGGGGCGGGGCTGGGGCTGCCGCCACCGGGGGCCGATGACCTACAGGTACACCTCACGGCATTTCTACCGTTCAAGCACAAAATACACACACTCAGCGTGTCACCACCGTCTCACACGCACGCAGGCTGCAGAGAAGTTGACGCCTTCAGGGATGTTGTATAGTCACTTTCACTGCCCGAACAGAAGAAATGATTGCCCGAGGGCTTCGACAAAAAACCTTAGACGTCAGGAGAGACTGAAAGAGAAAAATCGAGGCCAAGCGATCACTTCTTTTCGGCCTCTTCGGGTTCGCACAACAAATTAATTTAATAACGAACAATGCATTAGTATTTCGAAATCGCGAATTATAATAAACTGATACGCACGGGGAAAAAATCGCAACGAAAAAAAATGGTCTGATTTGCAGAAATGCGTTATTTCCTAAAATGTCAAATAAGACTTTTTAAACCTATATTTCGAAACGTTTGAAAGCACATTTTTTTCAGTTGATTTAGCTGGTGGATTTTACATATTTAATATAGTGAATATTGAGAAGTCTGAATTCGGCTGCGCGTATGTCGGGGCTCGCTGCTGTAAAGCCGCTGTTTCTTTTTCCTCCGTTAAAAGGCGGATTAAGGGCTTGAAAAAGTGCGAACAAAAGGCAAATCCTCCACAGTAGAGCACCGTAGTTTATCCAATTTAGGACTTAATGTCAATCAACTGGTTATTTATGCACAGACATCTGAAACAGCTCAAGTTTAACCGGTGAGTCAAAAATATGTTAAAATTGAAATAATTAGGCTATGCAATTCTTTTAATCCTTCAGTGAGACAGTGAAAATGATCGGATAAAACATATTGCTTTTGAGAGAACATATTTTAGCAAGCAGATTATATTTTTGATTTTTTCAGTTTTTTATTTTTTTTACTGAAATAAAATTCTGATGGAGTATTTAAATGATAACATCGACATAATCTAATTTATAGAATTAATTTTCTTATAAAGATTAGATAATAGTAAAATACGGTATAGCTACCAATAGGCTGACCAATATAAAAAGTGTAGTAAATGTCAACATTTTTATTGCTTTGACTAATAATACATTTAATTTAACAAAATATTTTTTTATTTGCCCGTCATGTTTTACAGGGCCTATTTAAATAATATGAAAAAAATAACATCACCAATACGTTTTCTATTTTTATTTCATTTTGCAATAGAATAATTTGTGAGAAAACAAACGGTTTTAAGCTCTTTTAACAGAGATGCAATTGTGTAGTACATTATTTTATCACGTGATTTTTATCATATTGTATTTTTTGGAATAATAGCTTCACAAAAACTTATAAAGTAGCACAATAGTACAAAGTTTAGACGTGTTTTCTACAAAAAAATCGTGACGATTAATTTTATTATTGCTGTCGCGTGCACACACACACACACACACATACACAAAAGGCCCACAGGAGAACGGACACAAAAACACAGAAAGCAACACATACGTCCCGTGAAAAGGTTTTGGACCTTTCTTTGGTGCTGAATGAAACCATGCACTCGGTGAAGGCCGCGGAACAGATGCGGTCAGTCTCGTGCGCACAAGCGCATCTTTGAGCCGCTAAACAGATTTGGCACGCGGAACAATAGAAGCTGCCGCACCTTTAACACGCACACGCGTAATTTATGCCTGATCCGACGGGTTTGTATATTGATTTTATAATCACTTTAACTGCGGGGAAAAGAAAAATAGAGCATGAGTTTGTTAAAGGGTTGTAAGAGCAAGCCAGTATGGTGTCAGTATGGATGTGAGCGTGTGTGGGTGAATATGTGTGCTTTTTTTTTTTTTTTTTGAGACTGTGTCTGACTTGGCCTCCAGACTGGTCGTGGCTCGTGAGGCGGATTAACTCTTTTCTTTTGATGCCATCCAGTGTTCCTTTGGCTGATGACATCACTGATAAGAGAAAGCAAAATAATAATCTGTTGGTTTGACATCATAATGTAACAGATTCCGTTACCACTGCAATTTAGCTACCTGTAACCACGTGGTCTGTTTAATATGTCACATGCCTCGTCAAAACCTAAATGCTGATCATCACCATGTATAAGATTAGTTTATTATTGATAATGAAGGTCATGTGTATGTGTGTGTGTCTAGGGCTCTGTAGACGCGCAATGCGGACTCGTGTTAAATGGACAAGGTGGAGTGATTCGGAGAGGTAAGATCACAACAAACCCACATTATAAAGTGAAGCACACACTCATTTCATTTATTTTATATGGTGTTTTTATTATTTTTATTTTTTTCTAATTATATTTTCGCCTAGGTCAGTCTTGATTGTTAACTATGATTTGAATTCTCATTGTATAATTACAGGAGACTAAAATAAATACGAAAAAATGATCACCGTTTACTTTTTTTGGTATATTTAATAGCCTACGTACTGCTTTCCAGTGACAAGCACAAGGTTTTAATATTTTAGCATAAGCATTTTAGCCTTCTATCATTTAAAGATACTAAAAATCAGCATTTGTTTTATTCATTTATGAATCCAAAAATACTGTTTTTATACCGAAAACTGTAATAGTAATATTTTATAAGGAAATCATTTATTTGGAATATTTTAACATTTTGTCTTTCCTTTCTAAAGGAATTGCATTAATGTGAATGTCAATCAACAGGCCATTAAAAAATGCAACAAATAAGTAATAATTTCAGTATCGTCAGGGAAAAAAAATCAATGAATTAAGCTTAATAAAATGCATATTGTATTTACATATTTGATGGAACCATTTTTTTTATTTCCTCAATCTTTTAACGTATTATATCTGAAGAGGCAAATCTCGGATGTTTATTATTATTATTATTATTATTATTATTGGTGTTTTTGTTGTCCTATACGTTCGTGTTTCTTTAAAAAATGTGTATTACTTGCATTGAAATTAATGTTATCTATTGTCTCAAAGCATGTTCACTAGGCTATAGCTCACGTCGTAATTAAGAATATGAATTAATTAGTCACAGACTGCAAATTATATATTTTCAGAAGTTCAAACCCCGATAAAACATACATTTCTCAAGGTCATTCTCTCCACTGAGAGGCGTTCAAGACAATCTCAGAAGAATTTCAGTATTCTGTGTCTGTCTGCCAGACGCGGTATTTTGTAAAACCTTGCGCGGATGAATCGAATCGTGTTCCACGTTTCTTAATATTTTCTTAATATCAGTCGCATCTTTGTCTGTCTCTTCAAAGCAGCAGCGGATCGACACACGTGTGGAGTTTGCCATGAAGCGAGCGGTGTCTCGGGCGCTTAATTTTTAATAAACTCTGTCTAGGTGTTGGGCTCGCCATCACTTCCAGTTAATGGTGTGCAGGATTTAGCCGCGAGCTCCGCCGCTCCAACCATCACAACCAATAATCATTGCTTTACCTCGCGCTCCGGTATCGATAGCTTCTCGCGCCTCGGGCGCACGCTTTGATATGTTAATGCGGCGCGGCTCCAAATTCAGTGGAGATCATATTAATGTTGTTCACACTGACTGCAGCTTTGGCTTCGTTGAATATTCAGATAACCTTTTTCAAAAGAAATCAGTCAAGAAATGAGGATCCTACTTAGAAAAATCGTCTGTGTTTTAATCATGATTATCCCTCTTAGCTTTCAGGAATTTGATCAAGCTTCACCCCGCCTTTACACGCGCGCACACCGCACCGATCTCTCGCTGTGCGCGTGCACGCTCACGGGTGCACGCGCCTGTGTGTGTGTGTTTCGGGTGATGAGCGTGAGGCGCGCGCCGTAAACACACACCACCGCTACAGTTGAAATAGAAACAGAATGACATTTGGCCTATGTCTTTTTTTTCTTTAATTTTCGTGGCAAACTCGCAAAAAGCGCTTGATTCGCTTTGTGATCGCTCGCGCTCTGCCTCGGGCTACTCTCCCTCGCGCTTAAATACCCGCTATCGCCTCTGGGCCCGGCGCGCGCGACCAGACTACCGGCAATAGCTCTTTTTCAATTGCCCTTGGCAACATAAAATACAAACTACTTTGAATCAAAACATTTTGGGTGGAATTAATGTGAAGTGAACTTGCATGCTAGCAGAGATCTTGGGTTTGTCAGAGCGCTTTAGGGTGACTGATGAGGAGCAGGTTAGAGGCCCGCTAGCCAGAAAACTCCTTCAGGAACACACACCTTCACTCACTCAAACACAAATACACACACGTGGCTAAATAAGGTAGCAAGTCATTGATTGCAGCTCAATCTGATCTAACATGTGCAGAGCTTAGTAAATAAATGCATACTATTTAATATGCAATTAGATGTGCAGAAAACTAATGTACAAAACATAATTATTCACACAGGTGGCTGACATAAAATACTTAACATTATTTGAATTGTATGCATGCTTGTTCATATTTAACTACATGGCATATTTCTACTGTTTTTCACAGCACATGATCTATTGAAATGAATTATAAAAAGCAAAAAATGTTTCAACACTTAAACTACCTGCAACACATAAGCTTGTTTGTACATTCATATGCATTTCAAGCTCATGGACACGTTCTGTTTCGACAACTCATATACAACTGCACAGCTTCAATGCATGGTTTTAGAAATAGTTGCAAATTAAAAAAGCATTATGAATGATTATGCATCATAGTAAATTGATTTCTTTGCAGTTTTATTCAGTTTCCAAAGCTTGCATATGGATGATTTTCTCATTTGCGGTGCACAGGTGGCACGTGTGTAGTGAACCCTACAGACCTGTTCTGCTCTGTACCGGGGAGACTTTCTCTACTCAGCTCTACCTCAAAGTACAAAGTCACCATCGCTGAAGTCAAACGTCGCCTGTCTCCTCCAGAGTGTCTCAATGCCTCACTACTCGGTGGGATTTTAAGAAGGTAAGAGATGAACTTTAGACAAATGAAACCCATGCACATGTTTGGAATTTTGAAATACACCTGGAAGCATCCAATTCTGACTTTAGGAAACCACGTCTAAGAGAAGCACATTTTTACAATTAGTACTTCAAAATAATTTCTCAAGGCATTGAAATATGAGTAATGAAAATGAAGGAAATTCCCTCTTTAAATTTAGTTCATTGGCAAAACAAAAAACAAGACAGAAAGAGGAAAAAGAGATGGGACATGGAGTCCTGGACACTTAATCCAGAGATAAAGAAGAGAATGTGGCTGGATGTGTGAGAGAGAGAGATGGAGAGGGAATGAGAACAGTGAAGCTGAGGTTCCATTATTGATGAGGGACACAGACTGGAGAGCAGAAATGAGGCCAGTGACGAGAAGAGAGGAGAAACACACACACACATTCCACTCTCACACTCATTTTAAACACAGGACAACACATGCTGGTATGGCTCAGGTTCATTAACGCCTGCAGAAACAAAAAAATCGATAGAGAAACATTCAGAAATTTAGTCTATGTAAAGGAAAAATGGAATATTGGTTGTTGAATAAATATTTGATTACTCTTTATACACATTATACCCTGAATGTAGCCGATGAATGGGCGAAATAGGCATTGTGATCCTTAGTCCTAACTATTTTTAAAATTACATCTTTGAAAAAATGTAAGGACTCATTTTAGTTAGTTTAGGTTTATTAATTTAAAAGCATTTTTGAAAAAAAAAAAAGATATTACAGTGGATATGAAATGTAACATGTTAGCTGCATGTAAGCGTGTTGCTGATGGACTTTCTCCATCTGTGTGGGTCAGGGCCAAGTCAAAGAACGGCGGTCGGTGCCTCAGGGAGAAACTGGACAGGTTGGGACTCAATCTCCCAGCAGGCCGTAGGAAAGCAGCGAACGTCACGCTGTTGACCTCTTTAGTGGAAGGTATGGAGTCATTTGTGCTTTTTTTTTTTTTAAATAATGCCGACTCTTGTTTATCAAGTTCATGGTTGTTTTCATATGCATGCTTTTGTTTCTGATATTGAATACTGTCTTGATTTGATTTGATGCTGGATGCTTGTGCAATGACTGATTTAATGAATTTGGTTTGTTGAAGTTGTTTAAAGGAAGCAGAGATAAAATATGATGCAAAATGTGAGCAACTTGTTTATATTTTCATTCTATTTTATTTAGTTTTTAGGACCTGTTGAATGCATTTTTGTAATTCAACAGGTTGTAAGAGTGATATTTATGCATCTGGTTTAGTCTCTATATATTGGTTGTGGATGAGCTCTTATTAAGATTGAAACAAATCTATTCTGGCATATAAGAAAAAAAGTCTGAAATATTTTTAGTCTACAGACAAAATCTCTATTACTCAAGGGAAGAGTTTAAGAATTAGAATGGTGCGAGACAGATTGATGCAACATCTATGCAATTTTTTTAGGCAGCATTTAGAGATTGAACTGATTTCCCTGCTCCATTCATCCCTCATCTTCCTCCTCTGTGTGTGTAGGGGAAGCGCTACATCTGGCTCGGGACTTTGGTTACACCTGTGAGACAGAGTTTCCCACCAAAGCGGTCGGGGAGCATCTTGCCCGCCAGCATACGGAACCAAAGGAACAGAACGCACGCAAGAAAATGGTGCTGGCCACCAAGTAAGACGGCAGTTCTTTACTACTTTTAGCCAAATGTGTTTATAGATACCACTTAATTGGATAGACATGAAATAATACATTTGTAAAGGAGACCTTCATATGCACCAAATCTGAATGATCTAGTGCAGTCTGTCTACATAAGGACTCATCTTCAAAAACAGATGCACCTTAGAGAATGAGCTTTTATTATTGAGGATCGGAGGAAAGGATATGTGTTTGCATGCGTGTAACATATGAAAACTAAAATCTCATTAAATCTGCTCTATGCATTAATTATGAGAAACGCTGCTTTGCTTTGCATTTTGGAAATGCGTCCTTGTAACTGTTCGAATGGCTGTGTGTCTCTGCAGGCAAATCTGTAAGGAATTTCAGGATTTGTTAAGTCAGGATCGATCTCCACTCGGTTCCTCTAGACCAACACCTATTCTGGACTTGGACATTCAGAGACATCTAACACACTTCAGGTATATAGTCGAAACATCCATGCAAAAATAGAGCAAACTTCCGTCTTGTGTAAAAATAACCATAAGACTTTAGATTCATGAGCCGGTACAGGTAACAAAAATGCAGTAAACTGTAAAACTATTTGCATTTATAATTACAATTATAAACTATATATGTTTGCTATATCAAGCAGAAAAAAATACTATTAATGAGGTGAATATGCTAATGCAAGTATTGTTAGTAATCACCATTTTATTATCTTTTTTAGTCTGATCACGCATGGATTCGGTACGCCGGCGATTTGTGCGGCTCTTAGCACCTTTCAAACGATTCTCAGTGAAATGCTTAATTACCTGGAGAAACACTCAGCCAATAAGAGCACGGGAACGCCAGACACCAACCAGATCAACTCCAACTCGGACAAAACACTGCGCAAAACCACCGAGGCACAGACGAAAGACGGTAAAATCGAGAAAACGGAATGACTCTGACACAGGATTGACCGCTTTCCCACTTCCTGATCCGAGCCCTGATGGGCGGGCCTCGTTCAGGGCGTGGCAACTGGGGGCGGGGTTACAGGGTTTTTATTCCATATGCATTTTATTTATATAAATGGCATAACTTCCTATGACCTCAGCTTTCCCTGTACAAGAGTCTGTCTGTATGTACAAACCAGTCACGTCATTCTCACTGCCTGACGAACGTGAACCATTTTCCTTGTTTTCTAAGTTATTGAAGTTATTTTGCTTAAAGTTTGTCTGTATGTAATTAGTTTAAATAATGATTTTAAAAATGCAATATCTTTTATTAAAAGACTCACATTCCATATCTGGCAAGACCTCATTTGAGGTCAGTTTGAGACTGTAAATTATTACAGCTAACTTTCCCTGTTAGTTACTGTATATTGTGCATGTTAAACTTTGTACACCATCTGAAACTGACTTTCCCCACTGTTGTTCCAGAACACGAACTCTTGACTGCATTTGTAAAAAAGTTATATATAAATATATAAATTCAATCTTTTCTTGTAGGCTTTGAACTACATATATGAAATAACCCTACATGCAAACTACTGGTGTTCAATAAAGCATATTGCTCAAAGTCTTATATTAACTCACCTGATAGGACTTGAATTCTTGTGCTTCTTCTTGAATACGAATCATATTTTATGTGCATTTGCAATGGATTCGACAGACAACACCTTATCAGAAACATACTTCAACCTAACAAACTGCTGCAGCCAAAAAATCTCACTCACCTGGGTCTGTCCTACATGTTAAAGAAATGTTTTTTACCCAGACTCTTTGGCTTTTCACCATCCTGCTTCAGGACATCTATAGTACCTTCCCAGAGCAGCTTTTCAGCTTTTACCTTCATCAGCTGGTTTAGGTTTAATAGATTTGTAAATAAACGCTGCAGGAAAGTTGCTTTACCTCACTCATTTACACTTTTATTTCATTCACAAAGAATGAAAATACCCTCATTCAACAAAACACTGAAGAGCAAAAAAGCAGCCTTATTTATACATGCATTTTATTCATTCTAAAAGCAATCACAATGCAGCTAAACTTGATTGTTTGGACTATTATTGAATACATTACGAGAAAAAAAAGGTTGATGTAGAATAAATAAACACCCAAGCAGAACAGATCATTAACTGCAGAAAGACCAACACGATGCAGCACCGGAAGGCTTTACAAAGTCAATAACCGACTGACAGATCGATGCGAAGCTTTGCTCAAGATAAAAGCGATTCGCATTCATATTCAAATATTTTTTGGGAGGAAACCGCTGTCTGATCTCAGTACTTTCAATAATCAGCGACTAGTCAACGTTAACGAACGTAGCCTAAATAGCCTATCCCAATAACACCATCTTAGGAAAACCCAAACAGCCTTGACGCATAATTAGCGCATTTATTGATCACGAGTGTGTTTTATCAGCTTGGGCAGTTCTAATGCATGTGTGATGTTCAATGCATAAAGTTCAGCTTTAATATAATACGCTACGACGTGGACTCGACCTAGTTTACGAGGTGAGTAATTAATTGCAAGTTTATAAAGTAAAATGCAAATGAAAAGGAAAATACAGAAAAGCCAGGCTACTCACAACCAAACAATTGGCACTTATTCTGTTAACAAACAATCATTTTCAGAGTAAATTATTTCTCAATCGATCAAGTCAGACTGTTCAACCCAGCGGTTCTGAGTTAAATGATCATAAATAACAGACACAACAACTGTATTCAGATAAAACGAAGGTCTAAATGTATTCTTACACGCATAGGCTACACTGGATGTTAATATTATAGGCTGTAATAATTGCTTTTGTAGTACCAAAATGAGTCCAAGCACATTTAGGCCTACTTTGCTCCCTATAGTGACCACGCCATCGATTTTTCATTGTATTTCAACAACGATAATTAGTAAAACTATTCACATTAAAATATAAACAAATAAGGATTTGCCCGGATGTCACCGGATTTTCTTTTTGATTTAGGCCACTCAGATTTTACTGGGTAGGCTACTTTGAAAGTCCAATGGGAAACGTGTTTGTAAAGATTATTATTTGTACAAGTCATCATACAATCTGGATGAATCTGAAGCATCTGGACTTGGTTTATCATAGCTGAAGACTTCTTCCCTCTTCTGAAAGCCTTCGACATGAACTCAATGGATATTTATCACGTTACTCGCGCGCCATCTTGTGGCCATCTTGTGCAATGGCAGTCGATGCTTGAACCCACACACACACACACACACACACACACACACGTTGGTTTTTGTGGTTTATGGGGACTCTCCATAGGCGTAATGGTTTTTATACTGAACAAACTGTGTGTGCTATTGCCCTACACCAACCCTACACCTAAACTTAGCCCTCACAGGAGACTTTGTGCATTTTTAGATTTTCAAAAAAAACACCATTTAGTATGTTTTAGAAGCCTTTTGAATTACAGGGACATAGGCAGTGTCCTCATAAACCACCTTCATATTGTAATATTCTGTCATACCCATGTCATTATACAAATTTGTGTCCTCATAAACCACATAAACATGCACACACACGTTAAAATTATATAATAAATTTAGTGTACAAATAAGTATTCAAATATTTTTTATTATGCACATTTTAATTATTTAATTAACAAAATGTGCACACTTATAACAATGTAATAATTATTTTGTCTTTTTTTAATATTCTAAGCTTTTATGAAAATGTGTCAAAACATGTTTTTGCAATGCCAGAGATGTGTTTATGCACACATGCATGCGTGTATGCGTCAGAATCTCTGTGTGCTCCTGTTTTTTGTGTTCTGTGAGAATTTTAATATGTGATTGTGTTGAATTCTAATCAAAGTCTGTGCAGAATGAGCCTACTTTCTCTCAAACTGTTTGGACATCTGTCACGGCCTCTAGACATGCCCAGAGTGAGCGTGTGTGTGTTTGTGTGTGTTTGGCTCTGGCACTTTCTCTGTGGCAGCGGGGCTGCTGAAACATTAATCAGAGATTATTTTCACTCTTCCATACGTCAGGCAGCATCTTAATGGCCAATGAAACAGATCTGAGAAACTGGCATGAAACTGGGTCATGATCAGTGAGCTCAGTTAGTCTCAAACAAGAATGTCCCTCAGTACATGATTTAAATCATTCTGGAAAATATTAGGGCATGCAGCAAAATGTTGACAATACAAATCATATTTCAGTAACAAAATTGGAAAACTGTGTATTTCTAGTGACCTAGTGACCTCTTGTGCAGGAAGGGGGAATTGTTACAGCTCTACATGAACAGAAACACTGGATCACTGCAACTGTCTGTCATACTGCAACAACTTATGTTATCTATTTAAATATATTGGTCTCCGATTTTTAGATGCAAGATTATAAGATAAACTGTAAGTACTTGTGTTAATTTTTTTACTTAACCACTGAAATGAATTACATTAAATGGAATACAATAACTTAAATTATTAATAATTATTCAGTGTGCCTAAATTTCAGTTTTGGATTTATGTTTTAGTTTGACATTTTATTTGATTTATTAATGACAGTTAATTACAATATATTTTTGTTTGTTACCTTGAATAATTGCTTTATTATTTACATGTTGCAGACAGTAGGCAGGCTCCTTTTGTGACAACTTATAAGTGTCTGCTACTGGGGCATGTTGTCACAAAAGATCAACTTGTGCTCACTGACCTGTGGCCTATTTTTCCTGAGCAATTAATAATGTTTGGTAGCCTTTTTTCTTTTTTTTTAAAGATTTGTGTCTTCAGAAATAAACCTACCTTAAGAAATACATATTTGCTGGAGTAAAAACTGTAATAATAATCCCCTGCTTATAACTTTACTTCATTCATATTTTAGTTTATTGTTTCCATTTGTTTGTTTATTTATTTAACTGTATTTTTTCCAAGGACTTTTAGTTTTTAGATAAGCCTTTTCTGTTGCCTAAAATGTCAGTCTTTGGAGGATTTGTGTGTTTTTGCACAATTTTAAACTCATTTTTGTGGAAATAATTGATAAACTTGCGTTTTAAACTATGCGTCAGGTCTCATTCCCAAATACATCTTCAAAATAATTTTTAAAAATATCCTTCATTTGCTTTAAGGTAAATTCATGTCTGTTTGTTAGTTTTCATTTTGATTCAGGTCACTGCGGTGCTGATAAAACTAAGTTCACAGTATCGCCTTTCACTGTGACCACTTGATTTTTCATTTTTATTTTATTTTATATAACTGTGAATAGTGTTTGCCTCAGTTCTGATTCTCAGTTAATAATTCCTTTACGAAAACGAGAGATTAAAAATGTTTAGCGTCACAATTCATTCCATTTTACCACCTGATCACGTTTAATTCGAAAACAGTTTGTTCCTATGAAACTTTCTTTACAGCTTCTCTGAGGCAGCAATAGTAACCAAGGGGCGGAGCTTAGAGAAGGGTCAGGTGCAAACAGGTGTGTTCGAGCAGGGCTGGGGACTAACTCTGCAGGAGCTGGGTTGAGCACCGCGGTTCATGTGGATGTCAGAAACTGTGAGTGTTTGACCTCGTCTCAAAACAAGCTGAAACGTTTTGTTATTCTATTTCCAGTCAACCTGAAACGAGCCTCTTGTTCTCTTTTCAGTGTTTAAGTGTATGTTTGACTGACCAGCAGGGGGCGCACTGGACTGCCTCTCATCGCTGCAGCTGTGGACATCTCACCTCGCTTTCTTGCGTGTCTTTGAGGTAATGTTTGCTTACAGCAATGACAGATTTGTAGCTATCAAAACCCCTGTCTTTTCACTTACTCGGTGAATAAACAAATGCACCTATAATTTTTATCAACCCATCATCACCTTTTCCAACTGTTTATGGACTTTGCAAGAATGACTTTTGAAATTATATATCAAAGCTATTGATTATTTTAGGTTATGTGGTTTTGGTTTAATACTTTTATTCTGTTTCCTTTGAATTCCGTGCTCACACGTTGACTCTGTCGTGTAAAATGGCAGACCGAGGTTCACTTCATCTGCAGTTGATGATGGAGCTGGAGTCTGAGCGCATCCCCCCGCAGCAGCTCAAAGTCAACACACTTAACATTAGACATTCACTGTATCAACGCCGGTACAGCACACACGCAGACAAACACCGTAAAGGGGAATCGTGGATTTTTCTGTGAGCTTTACGTTTTCTGGGAGTGAGTGAGAGAGAGAGAGAGAGAGAGAGAGAGTTGAGATCTTCACTCTTCACATGAATGCACTCGTTATACAGGGATCAGCTCGCGAACATGCTGTGGAAACTGGTGGAAAATGTCAAGTATGAAGATATATACGAGGTAACGAGAAGACAAACTGTATCTGCATCTGCTTTTTCACTGTATTATTTATATAACGACAAAAATTACATTGCATTTGGTCGTGTTTTTATATTTTTCTAATATGTTTGGTCTCTTGTTGATATAGGGGGGTTATTCTGGTTATTTAAATAAGGAAAAAAATCAAATGATAAACGTTTGACTTAGAAGCATTTTGTCATAGGCCTATTCATTTTTTACCCAATTGCTTTTTGTTTGTTTTTGTATTAACAATGTAGTGATAACTACTGTAAATGTAGTTATTTTTGCATTTGTTTACAGAAGAGTTTTTAATATTATAACTTTACAAATTCTGAAATTTGTAAAAAAAATAATAATCTGTAATTGCTTTAATTGTCAAAAAGAGGCACGTTTAAATTCTCTATTTTTACGTTAATAGCTATTGTTTGTATTTATGTAAGGTGATATTTTATAAAGTCTAAAAGAGTTAGCGTAAATATAAGAAAATGTTTATATGCACTGAAAAACTTCTCGCATTATTTTCTTGAGAGCCTGCCATCGATGCATTAATAAGAGAATCGCATCTGAGGAGAGGACGCAGTGTCACGCGCGGGAGTCCCGTGGATTCCCCTGAATGAGCTCGAGCTCGTGGGAGAAACTCGTGGTGGTTTTTGGAAAAACCTCGCGGGATGCCGACCCAGAGAGTCACACATGGCTTTTCTCTCACAGTCACCGTCACGCGTGTAATTAAACACTTCGACCCCAGTCCGTGAAATCGACCATTATACGAGCTGTTTAATGGGGCACCATTAGTGGAGGACTTTAAACTGTCACCCGGTGCAGAAACCAAAAATGTATTATTAGGGAAGGTTTAAACCGCGATGAGTGTTTTATCATATTAGTGTCATCATATTGTTATTATGAAGTTCATGTTTTTGTTTATCAGAGACCTGGGCCTGGTTAAACACACGTGCATGTGAAACTATGGTGAGTCTGGAATAGGAATGGCGTAGTTGTGGTACATAAGCTCCAAATAACGCTTTGTATCAGATATATAAGCTGTGGAAATATGGCTTCTTTTTATAATTGAGCCTAACTGAAGTATCTAACATTAATATATGGTGGAATCCAATTTTGCTATTGTGAGTCTGAATAGCTATGGTGAGTGTGATTTAGTGGTTATAATGCGTATTAAAGTATGTGAGTATATAGTGCTTGTGAATAAGGCCTCTGTCCATCTGCCTGTTCAAAGCAGCTGATTCCGGCTATTCGTTTGTTCTGGCTGGAGATAAATGGACTGTGCACAGACAACAATAACATAAAAGACAACAATGGCAAAAGAAAGAGGTCCAGACCCGTGCATGCAGGACCTCAAACAGAGAGGGGAATAAAACAGCGCGCGAGTGTTTCCTCCTCCTGAATGAACGTCACTTACAGCAGCAGCGCCTTCACGCTCCGCTGCTCCCCACTGCTTTAAGTATTCCTGCAATATTAGAGGAGGCATGAATAACAATTATTCTGAGGAGGTGTAGCGAGGCGAACGGACGGAGCACCGCACTCTGGATCAGAGCACCGGATCGGGAAGAACAGAACCGATACCTGGAGGAACGGGGCTGTGTAGGAGAAGCCATTTGAGCTGAAATAAACAAATCAAGTTTTTGCTCCGTGTGGTCATGAGGAGTTGAGAAAGGAGCGCGTTTTTCTTCAGGCGAGCTTGTGTCGCGTTGTCGCGTGTCCTTCTGCTCTGAACGAGCTCGCGTTTTTTCGTCCAGATGTTAGTGCACGCGTATTCCTCCACGGTGAGTCTGAGAACACCAAGAAAATACTTTTTTGTAGCTGCGTGGTAAAAAGGTAGCATGCGGGTTTTGCTTATGATGTTGCGAGCTTACCCTTACGAAAACTAACCATGGTTTTATTGTAGTTAAAGTGCAGTATAGTTTTTTTTTTTGGCGTATCGATTACCATTTGTATAGCTAATCACAGTTTTACTACAAATACCATGGTTAAACTATGGTTAGTGTGGGAAAACCATGGTTACTTTGTGGTTACCGTGGTTTAATTAGTAAACCATCGTTTTTTGGCTTTATTTGTGGTAAACCCATGGTTAATTTTCGTAAGGGTGGTAACTTAAAACCTGCGTTTATGCCTCGTTTTAGAAATATTTTGTTAAGTTACACATGAATCAGTCCGAAAATGCAAATATTTTGAAAGCTTTTGTACTTTCTCGGATCACCGCGGGCGCCGATATAGGGTACAGCCTATAGCTTCTAGTAAATACTCTTTCAGTGTCGCTGGATTCGTTCCAGTAGCCATTCAAAACATCCAAAAAGTTTTTTTTTTAATTTTATTAGAACATTAAAACAAATGGTTGGTTTGTAATAGTATTTATATTCTTTTCTTCGTTTGAAGGACCGCCACGATGGGGTACCGAGCCACAGTTCCAGACTGTCCCAGCTGGGATCGGTCTCTCAGGGGCCATACTCCAGCGCTCCGCCGCTCTCTCACACACCTTCCTCGGACTTCCAACCACCGTACTTTCCGCCGCCGTACCAGCCGCTGCCGTATCACCAGAGTCAGGACCCGTACTCACACGTCAGTGACCCCTACTCTCTGAACGCTCTTCACCAGTCCCAGCAGCATCCGTGGGGCTCCCGGCAGCGGCAGGACGTGGGCACGGAGAGCGGAGGTTTACTGCCGCAGCCTCGAGCCTCTTTACCGCAGCTCTCGGGTCTGGACCCCCGGCGGGACTACTCCACCGTGCGCCGACCAGACGTGCTGCTCCACTCCGCGCATCACGGGCTCGAGGCGGGGATGGGAGATGGTCTATCCCTTCATGGCCTGGCGCACGGCATGGAGGATGTGCAGGTTGGTTTGATTTTTTTTTTTTTGTGGGGGGGCTTTGAAAATAACCTCTTTTGTCGGATAGAAATTGCACAAAGACGTGTAATAAATCATTTAGAATGTCTATTTTAAAAAATGGTGGGTTGTATCAACCCAGCTTTGGGTCAAATATGGACTAACCAAACTTTTGTGTTAAAACATTAATGTAGCCTAAAAATTTAACCCAACGGCTGGTCCATATTTGACCCAACATTAGGTTTAAACAGCCCAGCATTTTTTTTTTAGTGTATGAGCAACGTTTAACGATTTCATTGATTTTTTTTTTTATCTTGTATTTTAAATAATTGCAGTAGCTCTTTGTGCTATAATTCTGTATATTTTCAGGGTGTTTTCTGATCTGTTGACATTTTCTGTGACAAGTTACAAAAATTTTTATTAAATGAATTTTTATCAATAAACAGAATCCAAACTATCTTTAGCACAAGTATTTAGTAGGCTAATAGTAGTAGAGCTTGATATTAGAAATACCCTGGCTTGCTTGTTATCAAAAACAATGTTCTGTTGTGGTTGTAAACACATTTTGGTTTTTGAAACTATATTTGTACGTTATCAATAATATTTAAAAGCAATAACGTTAGGCCTCTGTTGAGGAAAACTGCTGTTTAACTTAAAATGATTGTTGCATGACTAAAAATGAAAACTTCACCAACCATAAATCTGTTTAGACATCGTCTGCTCGGTTCACGTTTCTAACCATCTGTTTTTTGATCAATATATCTCTGCACACATCATATCTAATTTTCGTCATTTGACAAGTTTATGCGTTCAGCTGACTGGACAATGATTATTTGCCTTTCTACCCAAAATTATTATAAAACATAACCTAACTAAAGGTTATTTTATTTTATTAAATAAAAAATAAATAAATTATGAATCTACTGGTATTTTCATTCTAAACAGAAGGTCATTGTTCTGTAGTTATCTGAATTTTTATAATTGCTGCAGCGTTTGTTCAAAAGTTAAATGTTTTCTTATTATTCTGCCTTTTTAGGCTATGGAGGACGCAAACAACGGGATGAGCATCCTGGATCAGTCAGTCATTAAAAAAGGTAAATTAGAAAATGGCTGGAAGAATTATGCCAGTGCTGTATTTAATTATTTGATAATTTCATAGTTTTCAACGATCACTGGGTTTTGGGGGAAAAGTGCTGATAAAAGGAATCACTGTTCTATGGATTTAGGGGGAAAAAGCATTTCAGGTGAATACACCTTGGCACACCTTTTTACGCATGCGCTGAACCACATCTGGTATTTAAATGATGTCACCTGCCTATTTTCTTAACCTTGGACGCCCAGCCAAAGCAAGAGGAATTGGAGGCCATTGCATATTTCTAGAATCATATCGTCACCGTTATAATCGAACTCTTTATTTGTGTCACTACAAAGAATTTAGTGTCGTTTTAGCTAGTAATCGACCAATTTATCGTTTATTATTGACTTAAGTTATTCTCTTTCCTTTTATTCATTAAAACAGTAGCGCAAATTCCAGATTTATGCATGCCTATCTATTTTATTTGGGAACATGACTGTGTAAAATCGACATTTAAGCACCACTTTGTTGATATAATTTCTCCACGGAGGTTTACTCCGAGATAAGGCCTTCATGCAGTCAGTAAGAGCTCAAGCAACAATCCCTGGGCTCGTGTTAATATTGGTCCGTTATGAGGGACATTTGCCGGTAATTTAGTTAACGGAGCACGGGCCTCCCAGAAGAGACGGCCTTTAAGTGGCCGCTGTGATGGATGGTTTTCTGAGCGGGGATCTCGTGAGCTCGTTTCCTCTATTATCCCCTGCAGAGATCTCCGCGGGCTCGAGCGCTCGTTACTCCATTAGCGCTTAAGTTAGTAGACGTCGTTTGACGGTCAGCTTGTGAGTTTGTGTGTGGAGGTGAGGGGGTGATTTGAAAAGTAGGTAGTTAATGTTATTAGCACGTGTCCATCGCCAATCGATAATATAATAATTGAGCGAAGTAAATAGTGTTGAAATATCATTGTGGAAACAAAAGCTGACAGGAAAGTGTAACTGAATAAACGAAAGGAAAGGACTAAACCTCAGTGCCTGGCAACATTTCCAAGTCTAGCCTAATGCTAGCATTTTCATCACGTTGGAAACAAATTGAACCATGCACAGGCCTTTATTTTTTTAACGCAGTTGTTGTTATATATATAGCCTAAAGTTGGTAGCCTAACATGTAGGGTAAGAAAGCAGCAGCACGCGCTGGCAGCTCCGGGCGCGTGCGGGGTGACCCGGGCCAGCCGAGGGCTTGACCTCACGGCGCTTTCATGTGCCAAGATTTCACATTACATAACCTTCCCACAAACCTGGGCTGGCTGTAACTAGTCTTAGACATTATCTTAAAATAATAACACCTGGAGTCATTTTGAGAAGACACAGCTAGTGCATCATAAATGTGAGTCTATCTATATTATACGACGGAGCTCAGTTTTCTGTCTGTTTCTCTCGCACAGTTCCAGTTCCACACAAGAGCATCGCTTCTCTGATGATGAACAAAGACGGTCTGATCGGCGGGATCGCCGTGAACGTCAACGAGGTCTTCTGCTCGGTTCCCGGCCGCCTGTCTCTTCTTAGCTCCACATCCAAATATAAAGTGACGGTCGGCGAGGTCCAGCGGCGCCTCTCTCCGCCTGAGTGCCTCAACGCCTCTCTGCTTGGCGGGGTTCTACGGAGGTGAGAGCATCGATAAATCAGCCAGAATCCACATTATTAGCAGAGCAGAGGTCAATGGATTAAAGACAAAAATCTTTGAAAAACATCTGGGTTGTGACCACATCTGCAGTTTCTGACGAGACGTTGAACAGCCTACGTTGGACCCTGAACAAAAATGTTTGTTTGTTTTTGAGAGATTATTAAATTAGCCTAGGCTACTCCTGCCAATAACACGTCTGATTTTACATTTTCATGGTGTATCTTTGCTGTCAATCCGTGATAAAACACGTCTCTAATTATGCCTTCGCTGTCCTCAGAGCGAAGTCGAAAAATGGTGGTAGATCACTGAGGGAAAAGCTGGAGAAAATCGGCTTGAATTTGCCCGCGGGGAGACGCAAAGCAGCGAATGTCACTTTACTGACGTCTCTAGTAGAAGGTAAAGCAGGACATCTGATTCTTATTTCTTATTTAGATTTTTATTTTCACCTGTTTGGGAATTTAGGCCCTTCAATGAGGAACAAAATAGCCAACTGAAATGGAAAACAAGATCGGATATTTTTTTTGTAACGCACTTAGTTTCAGTCGTGGATCTGGAATAATTTTACAATTTAAGCCTAAAATGAAAATGTGAATTTACGAACGAACCACGAACATGTTAAATTAAATTGTATTGCCTTGGGAGTTTCTCTAATCTGATTTAGGCTATTTTCCTTAGGCGGTGCAAATAGTTAACAGATGCAGAAGCAGTAAAACGTCATTTTAATTTCATATAATTATTGTTGTGACTGTCTGATTGTTTCTGCACCGCAATCTTTCAGTTGCAGCTACAGCTGTAGTTTAGTATAAAAATATTTTAAGCGAAGATGTGGAGTAATTCCATTTCACCATACTGTGTTTATTTTTCATTTCCAGGAGAAGCTGTTCATTTGGCTCGGGACTTTGGCTATATTTGTGAAACTGAATTTCCCACAAAGGCCGTGTCTGAATATCTGAACAGACAGCACACAGATCCAAACGAACTGCACTCGCGAAAGAACATGCTGCTCGCCACAAAGTATGTACATAACGTGTCACAGTGTATTGTTTAACTGTGATTTATGCATTTGTTGCTTTCTTTGGAAGCTGGTACATGACCGCCCTCATCTGAACAAATGTGTAGCCACATTTCGAGGTGAATGCTGAATCCATCACGGACTGTCGCTTTGATAGCTGTCCGCCGTGCGTTTTGACACGTTTAGCTGGTTTCTAACGAGGCAGTTCAGGTCCAGCAGAAACACGCGTCTCTTATCCATCTCAGCCTGGCACAGAGCTAGAAACTCATTATATTTAAGTGAAATGTTTCAAGTCTTAAAGTGCCAGCTTTCCCCTTGAAGTTTTGCCTAAGGTCATCCCTCCTCCCTCGCCTCTCCTTTCACAGTCTGTCTGTCAAAGTCCCGTCAGTCAGCCCGCGCCCCCGCCCCTGCACGCGCCTCGGGCACTCGCGTTCTGTCGCTCTGGAATGAGAGAGAGAGGCGCGCTGCGCTCTCCCGACTGGACAACAAGACTGTTTGTGGTTCTGAGACGCGAAAGCGAATGTGGGTCAAAATCTGACAAGTCCAGACAACTGCAGATGCCGCAGCAGGGCTCTGCAACGCTGCCAGTTGGAGGCATTTGAACTGTTTGTCACAAATGACCTTTTAAAGATTGAAGTGTGGTCGTTTGCTCAGATTCTTATTTGAGATTACATTGCACCTCAAAGCATTGTTATTATGAACAGGACACAAGTAGTTTTTAAAAGACAATAATTTTTTTTTTCTTCATTTGGAAAATAATCAATTTAATTGATTTTAAATTAACCTTACAAATTTCAGACATCATAATTATATGAATTACATTGCTTGCCATATCATTATTGGATGTTTATTGGTCACAAGCATGCAGTTTCAGAGAAGCATGGAGGACATTAGTATCAGGCCATCTGGGCACATGGCTAAAATGTATTTTTCTATATGATTCCCCAAAGCAAGAAAAGCATGAATATTGAGAGCACTGCCTCTTTCAGGAAGTGAAATATGCTGAGGACGGAATATTCCCCTGTAATGACAGATAAAGACACTCTCCCAGTAGACTGAAAGTTAAACTGATGGCTTTATTCTAATTGATGGGCTTTGCTCTCAGAAGCAGAAATATGCATGCTTTGCTCTGAGGATTTCAAGTTCTCTCTTTTCTTCATATCTATGGACAGTGAACACTGGAGAGTTTCATTTAAAGTAGATGTCATCCTTTAAAAAAAATATTTTTGGAGACCATTTGCTCGCGGTGTGATAGGGGGATAAGAAACATGCCTTTTACCCATGATTCTCAGGGACACCACAAAGCGACTGAACCATTGCAAGCTTGAACCTGTCAGAGCACCTGTTATCTAAGTGTTTTCTATTACTCAACATAATTATGAGCATCAAGCAATCACCTCACCATTATGTGAGATATTGAGATCGACAAACATGGGTCTGATATGAACTAAGGATTCTGTAATTGTTTTACTGTTTGATCTCTGTGAGCCTAACATAGCCAACGTTTTTATTTCATATTTTTTAATTTGATCAATTTCATCATAAATGTCCAAATGCTGAAGTCACAGTGTTTGTAATTTATGGATGAGGGTTTTCAGTGTTGCTATGCAGTGGCTTTGATATTATGTATGAGTTCTCCTTTATAATCAATATTTCACACTCAGTTAAAAGAATATGTAGATTTATGTATAAAGAAATAAGTAGGAATATCCATGGCAGTAAGATGACAGTTCTTTTCTGCTTCTTTGGGAGGCAGAAAGGCCTTTTTAATGGAATCATGTTTGATGTATTTTCCATTTGATTGTTTAATTCAACTTATGACTTAAATTCATTTCTTGAAAAATGTATGATGCGATCAGGTCGCGTTTCTTTAACTGATACAGAAGATCAAGCACGTCACTTCTGATATATGTTCTGATGACAGGGATTCTTAAAAAGTCTTAAATTGTACAAGAAAGTCTTAATTATGATTTCAAGTGGTCTTAAATTTGGAGACGGAAAGACCAGAATGGCGATATGGCTGAATGTGACGATTAAACTTCAAAAGGCTATGATTTCATTAAATAAACATGAATGAATCTAACAGAGGTTAAACTATTTCACTGCACGATTCTGTCTATTAAAATACATCTAGAATGATCACATAATTTAAGATATGTGCGCAGCAAATGTATAGCCTATTTATATCATTTCATAGTTAATATCACACAAAGAGTGCCATTTTTTTCTCCAAAAATCAGCATGATTACAAATGTGATATTGATTTTATTCAACAGTTCAATAAACGAGAAGTTAATATTAATTAGACTTACGTTTTAGACACCATATTTCCTGCTTTTGCTCTATTTCTACAACAAAAATGATTCCAAACACAACCACAGCACTGTTTTGCGTCTCTGATCAACATGGGTTTCGTTCCTGAATGAATCAAACGTTTAAATGATTCGGTTCAATCGCAATGACTCACTTATTAAAGCTGACTTACTGTCACCTGCTGGCCGTTTTAATTTAATTTATTTTAAATAATTTCAAACATCAGTTTTCAACGTTTTGTTTCAAAGATCAAAACATTATTTATGCATCTGTAACTGCAGGTTAGCATTCTATGTCCTTCTGAGCTGCATTAAACAGTGTGTAAATATATCTAAATGCCACTTCAGATGCATTGCAAAGATACATTTTCTTGATACTGATTTAATTTGCTTGGTAAAAGCCCAAATGCAAGAATTTTTTTGACTCAAAAGATGATGCACACTTTTACAAAAAAGTGGCTTAAAGGTAAAAATGCCCATAAAACGTTTTCTATTACTGCTGTGAACACAGAATATGAAGAATATCAAAAAAATCCAGGAGTCAGTTGTCCATGGTAATCTTTAAGATACCAGCACAATAACACACTGAGCAAAATATCGTCTAATTATCGTTATCGATAAAATCCCAGAAAATATCAAAATATAATTTTTTGCCAATTTCGCACACCCCTAATTCATGTTATCCAATTTATATAATAAATTATTGATAATAATTGTTAAAATCAATATTATTAATACTTTTGACTTATCCATTTTCTTAAAAATGGTTTAAAGGCTGAAATGTAAAGTTGATCATTTTACAAAACTTTTTGTTTTTGTGAAAACTTGTATCTGAATTGTAAATTATGCTTTTTACGGTCATTTTACAGTTTAATATGGTACTATAGCCATTGCACTACCCCGCTCATATTAATTTTATTTGTGCAGGTCTTAAAAAGTCTTAAATTTGAGCTTAAAAATCCTGCAGAAACCCTGGATAAATGTGAATGAAGAATTTGTCATGCTTGATGCGCCATGAAAAAATGTCACGACATTCTCTGATTGGATCACAGTTGTGTAGATGGTAAAGGAATTGGATAGGACACAGTTAGTGGGATTGATCCTAAAACCCACTTGACTAGTCTTGCTGTAGGCAGAGCATGTCTGGACCCCACACTGTCCCATTAGCAGAATGTTGTGCATTTATTGGCATGTTAAGTCGAAGTTGTTTCCTACAGAATAAGTAATAAAATATAGTTCCCTCATTCCCCTTGTGCAAACACTCATCTTGAGACCAGCAGCAATAAACACAATACATACAGAAAATATTAACAGTATATAGTACAAATTTTTATCACACAGCATACATTAAATTTAGTGCAAAATTACATTGTTGAAAGGAGCATTAACTTTTACATCATTATTAATTGTGAGACATATGTCATTTTTGTTCTTGAGTGTTAGGAATATACATTTAGCTTTAAATTACTCAGCAGGCACACATCATCATAAGATGCATGGTTAAATCTCGGCTGCAACGTCGAGTGACCAAAATTCAATGTCAATGCAACGTCTAATGTCAATGTTAATTTGATGTCCAATGATATTTGTTGTTTTTAGGTTGTGTAACCAAAAATCCAACGTTAAGTGATTGTCAAATTAGTGTCAAATACTGACATCAACCCGATTTTTATTCTCAATCGAAATTATATTCTCAACTTTAAGTTATATTGACATCCTGTGCCTGCTGGGTAACCTCTAATTCGGAATTTAAAGTCCACATGAAATAAAAATTTACTATATTTATTTTGGTAGTGCACATTACTAGTCTTAATGTAAACAATTAATCCATGCAAGTTAATCCACTGAAAATCTTTAATCTAAAATCTGATAATTTGCTTCTGCTCTGGAATGCCATTCCTTCTCTGATGACGTCAGTTTGACTGCTTCTGAGAGCCAATGTTTTTGTGCAATGGAAAGGTTCCATGGATTTTAAATGTTCTTTGTGGAACCCTCAATGCCAGTAAAGAACACATTTGCAATTTTTGGATTGATAATGGAAAATTCTGGGTTTCATCTCTGTCTCTCTTCTCTTCTCAGGCAATTGTGTAAGGAGTTCACAGACCTGTTGGCTCAAGATCGCACTCCATTAGGAAACTCTCGGCCTACACACATCCTGGAGCCAGGAATCCAGAGCTGCCTGTCACACTTCAGCTTCATCACACACGGTTTTGGTTCTCCAGCCATCTGCGCCGCCCTCACGGCTTTACAGAATTACCTGACTGAAGCCCTTAAAGGCCTCGACAAGATGTTCCTGAACAACCCCACCCCCAACCGACACACACCTGCAGACGGCTCCAAAGGAGCTGGAGAGAAAGAGGAAAAACACAGGAAATGAACTGTGGAAATACGATATCAAGGAAGTCAAGTCATTGGAGATGTTCAGAGATTCTATAAACTCTAGTTTTATGACATTGCGTTTTACATTCTGGGTTGAAGGTGGCGAGTGGACAACAGATCATGGGAAAACGAAAGGAACGATACGATAAAAGAGACTGGAGGACACGAGTCTGCTGTGACACGCTCACCATCTTCATCTCATTCGTGTGCGAGTGTGAAAATATTCGAGGAGTGTTTGTGAGTGTGTTTTTGTGTATCAACGTATGACATACATGATGTTAGACACAGGCTGTCCTTTACACACATGCTCATGAATCTGATGCCTAATATTTGAGTGTTCATCAGTGTAATGGCCAGCATACAGGAGGACAGGTTTGCTTGGGATACTGGTGGATACATTTTTAACTACTATATTTAATAATACTTATTAAAATATAGGTGGACAGTTCTGCAATGTTAAGTACATTCCTTGCAACTTTCGCCAAAACTACACCTACAGTAAAACAATCATCTTCTGTCCATAAAAGTGGTTGTCAATACAAAATTGGCTCCATATAGATTTGAAAGAGACAGAATATTCAAATATAAGACATTTTATTGCATTTAGTAATACAATGAAATTGAGTGTCTGCCAAAAAGAGGCTGTAAATGTGCAACTATTTGTGCTGCAACAAGCATCATACTATTTACATTACAGTCATCATAGATGTTACATCCAGTATGATTTATGACAAAGATTCACCATCTGACAGCCCATAAAATACACATATACTTTACATAAACACAGCAATTCATTACAAGCCAAGATTTAAAACACTGAGATCTAACATATTCTTTAAAACACCTTTGGCAATATTCAGAATAGCTTGTATACTCTTTTGTATTTTTGGTTGTATTTCTTTGTATTTGAAACTGCTATTGCTTGTGCTGTCTTGGCCATTTGGTTGTGAAAATGTGAGGACATTTTCAGTTAAGTTACTTTTGACATAGCAATCATCTTAGCTGACCGACTGAATCAACTATTTCACTGATAACTCCTCTGTTTTTGTTTTGTTTTTTTTTAATATATGCTAACATTTACACAAAGAAAACACATTTTATGGCCTAAATATTGTTCATTGGTTTTACAACCCTACTTCAGCTGAATGGAAGCTTGCTTTGACCGAAAAAAAGACTTTTGAAAATAGACATAAAAAGGGTCCCAGATTTGTGCGCTTTCTTATAGGCTGCATAGAACTGAGATGACCGCGCGCGCTGGAACACGGCCACGCGCAGCCTTTGCGCGCTCGTGAGTGCGCACACTCTCAGTTCCGCAAGCTGGATTATAGCCTGTCTGTCAAGGTTAATATTTGGTTAACTGTGTGAGGAAGGTTCTTTTATTTATGTTTGTATATATTTATTTATGCTTAATTTAATGGGCGTTTGTACATAGGAATAGACTGGGTCGTCTATCTGTGACTGTCTCTGTGCGTGGGTGAACGCTTGTTTTAGATAGCATCTTGTATTTTTTGTTTCATAGATACGGTGTTGTGTGGTGAAGGCTAGAAGTTGGTTCTTGTCTGGTGATTTTCATTTATCTCGAAATAAGAATAAATAGTGTGTTTTATTGTAGTTGTTGCTGTGTCATATTAACGTGGTTTACGCACGAAACATTTCAACGTTTCAAAAAGCAGTTTTAATTAAAAAGTGCCTAAATTCCGAATACCTAAAATAAATGATCAGATAAATAAAATGTTTATGTAATCATATAGCCTACTAGTAGTCCATGTAATTATTTCATTTGCATTAAAAGTTTATTTTTACAGGCTAACATTGGAATTGCTAAAGATATTTTACTTCAGAAAGACAATAGCCTAATATCATTAGTTTTTAAATAATCAATAATTACTCACTTTAGAAAATAAATTTAATCATAATCTCCAAAATACAGGTTTTTACCCCAAATAAAAACACATTTATAGCCTACGACTATCTTGTTCCTTTGATGGCCTATTTCTTTTGTTAACATTGTAAATCCAGCTGTGACAGAACCAAGAGAGGCAACCATAATATAAAAAAATAATAATAAATTGCAGTCAATTATGTCAATGGTGTTAGTATTAAAATATTTGACAACAATATAGACTTGTAGACCAGCAAGGCATTAAAGCGTCGTTTATTAGCATCAAGGACTAGATTATGATTTAAGCTAATGTCAAAATGTGAAAATCTTTAATTGAAAGACCGATGTTTATCTAACATTGTTCTGAATATTATCAGTGTTAGCCCATATAAACATCTCGTAATGTTTTCATTATCACAATGCAATCAGCAGAACGGAAATCAACAAAACTCGGAAATAAAAAACGGAAATGAGAATTGTGATTCTGCATCTTTCTGTCTCATTTTAAGGCAAGCAAAGAATGCCCAAATGTATCGAAAACAATCCCTTGAAGGCGTGCATTCGCGGTCGAGGCAGTAAAGTGAACTCATATCCCGGCCGCAGGTCAGACCCCCGCGCGCATCCGCTCGCGCTGGTGTATTTAATGCGGAGGAGCGCGTGGCCTGCGGGTTCCGTCGCGTGACTCGTCATGCGTGAAGTATTGTGACCCAGGTGCAGCACCCGCATGTCCGCGAGCGACGTGGATCTCTACGAGATTCAGAGATTTCTCTTCAGCAGAAAAAAAGACTAGCCTCGCTCTCACCCACGGGACTTGAAACAACACAAGCCGAGATCTTTCATCCTTCCCTCGAACTCGGTTCTCATTACCTCTAACGATACAATAAAAACCCATAAGACCAAACCAATAATATCCCTGCTTTTATACTCGATAATTATTGACTGTTATTTATTAAATCGTAAGGATCTAAAATAAGTAGACAATTTTTATTTTTTTCCAAGCATAAATATAAAATGTGCACCAACAAAAAGCCCCATGGCCTATACTGCTAATTAGTCCCAAATCCCTGATTTTATCAAACAACTGAAACCATTTTGAGTTCTTTTATCCAAAGATGTAACCAAACATCCATGATTGGTCGGGAGTAGCCTAGGACATAGGCCCATAGCTAAAAGTTTAAGTATCGGTCATTAAAAATCCATTTTATTCAGTCAATTCATGATCAAAAGAGGGAGGAGTAAAACTCAAAGGCCATATAAAAACAAGGACTAAAATATCAAATAAAAATCGGTTTGATCGGCTTCATGACTGACTTTCAGCTGAACCGGTTTGTCCTAAGACTAAAGATTTAAACCCTTTTGGTGGAAAGTCTCTTTTCCATCATCTTATTTATTTTCTGGGATGAGAGGACGGAGAAGAGCTTTGTCTGAGCTCAGTCACGCAATGGACTGTAAAAATGGTTCATCCAGACACGCGCCAGGCGTGCGTAATTCCTGCTCGAGGCGGGATGACCGCAGGCAGCGCGAGCCTAACTGATCAACCTGGATATTTCATTATTCATTAATTTACTGTTTAACAAATCACGCTCATTATCGCGGGAGCGGCTGGCAGGATCCGACCGTTCGGTCGGTGTCAGGCGTGGAGAATTGGCCCATTTGATCCTGAGCTGTTTTTTTCTCTCTGTGTGTATTATTATTATTATTACAGGCTATTCAACATCCCGAAACAGCTCGAGATCGTCATGAATAATAAGCAGCGCGCGAGCTTGTCAAAGCCCGTTGAGCGTGACACAGCCCGTGGAAATATCGAGGCGATTTTAATATAACCCCCTCACTTCAGTCACTATTTGGAAAAGACAAAACACGCTGATAAACAAACGGAAATATGCGATTACTACGGCAATGACACGCATCCGCAGTGGACGAAAGGACAAGTGTCTCATCAGACAGCTTAAAGGTTGTGTAAGCGATTAGTTTGCAATACCAAACATATGCAACAGCTACCTGACAGATAGCACCGAAATAAGTGTCCTGAGATATCACACCTAGGCCTACCTGTGCGACAGCTCTAGGCTCTGTAATCGACTAAAACTCGGCCAGGCCTTTCTGTAGCCAATCAATCCGTTTGCTTCAGTTCAGTTGATTTGGAGAACGTAGTTATTTAAGGAGAGGGAGTTTGGTTGATTTCTGGTGTAAGTTATCAACAAAAAAGCTTGCATATTGTTGCTCTTTTGTTGGTTTTGATTGCTTCTATTGTCCTCATTTTTAAGTCGCTTTGGATAAAAGTGTCTGCTAAATAACTAAATGTAAATGTAAAAAACAATGTTAGGTTTTGACATCTTTCTTTTTGCTAACATTTTCTCTTTAGTGTCTAATGTGACACAAACAGGTCTAAACTGAAAATCTCTAAACTGGTTTCAGTTACTTTTCAGTTTCCAACTCTTTTTATGGCCTGGGCGTTACATTAAATACTTGTGTAAACTTGTCAAAATTACAGAAAATAGGTAAAAAATAGCCTAACTAAAAAAAAAAGAAAACCAGTAAATTTGTTTGGATCATCAATACAGTTAATAGTTTTGCAAGCGTTCTTGCAATGAACACTTGTTCTTGTGATTGTATGTTCTTATTATTAAAATTAATAGTAATTTATTTAAATTTAAATGTTCATAGCATAATAAAATATAAAATGAACTTTCTACAAATTAAGTATTTATAAAATTATTTACAAAATGTCAAAGAATCACACTAATAAGCGAATAATGCCCATAACAGCCCTTAAGAAATGGTTGAAAACATACTTCATTTGCAAACACTTAATAATATCCATAACAATAAAACAGACTATTTTTTCTCTCCTTGCCAGCAATTTTTTACTCTAGCTTTTGCACTGCACTGATTTACTTTTGAAATATTGCAGTGGCTCCTGAATGAAAAATTGCTTGTGAGTTTCCTCATTTGTAAGTCGCTTTGGATAACAACATCTACTAAATGATTAAATGTAAACGCAGACCTCTTACAGTAGTGAATGGTTAATCATTGTCATCTTTCATTAACTGAGCATGCTGTCGTTACTGGTGGTAGCGCACAGTCTCTGTATGCATAACTTCAGTTCTGTTTAATGCTTCACTGAATCAAAACACCTCCCATGACCTCCTCATTCACTGCTGCTTTTACCTCAGCTCTGCACTGGAGCGCCTCCTTCCACACTGAGGTTCACTGAGAGTTTCAAAACAAAGAACATGAACATACTGAAGTGATCACTCCAGGTAATGTATTTGATTTAAGATTCTTCAAGCGTTACTTACCTTTGTTTTTCTTTGTTTTGCATTAAAGTTTGTCTGTAAGCAGAAAGAGAGAACAGGCTATAAATGTACAAGATTTCAGCTCCTCTCCAGGTAGCAAACACTCATAAATATACACACGGTATAATGCCTACCAAAGCAGGACTGATTTTATTTGATGTGTGCTTGTGGTTTTGGCTCATTGGGTTTGTGCGAGTAAATGATTGATTATGTTTGGCTTTGATGTTTCCTCTAATACACACACACACACACACACACACACAAACACAAAAACAAGCTTACAGTCTTTTTCACCTCGAACTTGCTCTGACTCTTTCTTTCACTTGTCATCCTATTCAGCATCTCAACTGAAAAATACACACACAGTCAACAAATGTTCCTCTCTTTATTGTCATAACTTTGTGCATTTATTGATATTAACTATATGGCTCCGCGTTATCGTCCGGGCAGAACTATTGTTCCAGCCACCAAAGACAGATTTACAAATAACCTGCCTGATTTATCTCAACTGCTCTGTGTACCCATAAATACACATGAACTAGACGAAATGACTAGCAACATGGGCACTATCTTCTCTAATACATTAGAAGCTGTTGTCCCCCTCAAATTGAAAAAGGTTAGAGAAAAATGTACTGCGCTATGGTACAACAGTTATACCCATTCTCTCAAGAAAGAAACTCGTAATCTTGAGCGCAAATTGAGAAAAACTAACTTGGAAGTTTGTAGAACTGCGTGGAAAAACAGTATGTCCAGCTATAGACAGGCTCTAAAATAATTGTGTATGTGACAAATAAAAATCTTGAAAAAATCTTGAATCTAAAAGCTGCCAGGGCAGAGCATATCCGCAAAATCATAGATAATAACAAAACAATCCAAGGTTATTATTTAGTACAGTGCTAGATTAACGCCACCCGATCTAAGTATTCTCTCACAGTTTAATAGTAATTAATTTATGAATTTCTTACTTTACTTACTTTTACTTTTGTCATTTAGCAGACGCTTTTGTCCAAAGCGACTTACAAATAAGAAAAAGTAACTAAAACTAAAAGTTACAACTCTATAAATACTATATACCCACATATTTAAGAAAATAAAGAAATTAAATCAAATTGACACATGCATATAACAACATTTCAATAATAAACATATCAATGAAAAAAACTAAAATAAAAAGCGATACTTCTATGTTAGGGTTAGTTAGGAGTCGCACGGTAGAGTTGATGGTCTTTTTTATTATTCTTATTTTTAATTTCTTCATTGATAAAATAGATAACATCAGAAATACAATATCAAATGTAGATTCTACTGCGTCTAGTATCTCAGCTTCATTCATCGCACCCAAAGAAAAACTGCAGTGCTTTACAACTAACTATAGGACAGGAAGAGCTAAATAAACTTATCAGTGCATCTAAACCAACAACATGTTTATTAGATCCTGTATCCACTAAACTACTGAAAGAGTTGTTACCTGTTGCAGAAGAACCGCTTCTCAATATTATTAACTCATCGTTATCTTTAGGTCACGTCCCAAAACCATTCAAGCTGGCGGTTATTAAGCCTCTTATTAAGAAACCACAACTAGATTCTAATGAGCTGGCAAATTACAGACCCATTTCAAATCTTCTGTTTATGTCTAAAAATTTAGAAAAAGTTGTGTCTGCTCAATTGTGCTCCTTCTTGCAAAAAAATTATCTTTATGAAGAATTTCAGTCAGGTCTCAGGCCTCACCATAGCACAGAAACTGCACTTGTTAAAATTACAAATGACTTGCTTCTTGCTTCTTCAGACCAAGGCTGCATCTCATTGCTAGTTTTACTTGATCTTAGTGCTGCGTTTGACATTATAGACCATAACATACTTATAGATCGATTACAAAACTATACTGGTATTCAAGGGCAGGCTTTAAGATGGTTTAGATCCTACCTGTCCGATCGCTACCACTTTGTTCATTTAAATGGGGAGTCATCTCAATTATCACCAGTAAAGTATGGAGTACCACAAGGATCTGTCCTAGGTCCTCTGCTATTTTCAATATACATGTTGCCTCTTGGTGATATTATTAAATACAGGATTAGTTTTCATTGTTATGCTGATGACACTCAACTATATATCTCAACAAGACCAGATGAAACTTCTCAACTATCTAAGCTAATAGATTGTGTAAAAAATGTAAAAGATTGGATGACCAATAATTTCCTCCTATTAAATTCAGATAAGACAGAGATATTACTTAGTGGACCAAAAAACAGTACACAGAATCTCTTGGATTACAATTTGCAACTAGACGGATGTACTGTTACGTCCTCTAAAGTAAAAAATCTGGGTGTTATATTAGACCGCAACTTATCCTTTGAAAATCATATTTCCCATGTTACAAAAACAGCATTCTTCCATCTTAGAAACATTGCCAAGCTTCGAAACATGCTACCTGTTTCTGATGCAGAAAAGCTTAATGCATTCATGACCTCTAGACTGGACTATTGTAATGCACTGCTAGGTGGTTGTCCTGCATCTTCAATAAACAAGCTACAGATAGTCCAAAATGCAGCGGCTAGAGTTCTTACCAGGTCAAGAAAATATGATCATATTACCCTGAACCCTTAAGGTGTCCTTTTTTTTCTTTTTTCTTTTTGCAGTTATGGATCCTGAAACACTCATGGCACCGAATTTCCAATATAGGCCTTTGAATTATTTTTGAAATATTGTGCATAAAGAATAATTGAGAGAAATACACATCTCCACTTGATTTTATTTCTCAAATGAACTTCTGCAATGCTCTAACATCTTTAGTAATTAAATGACCGTAAAGGATGCTGCTGATTTGACTAAATGTACAGTGAATCAGGTGTGTGTGTGTACTTATGTGTAAGTTTGTGAGTTAGCAGCTGCTGGTGATGTTGAGACAAGAGAAAAACAGGTCAAGGTTATGAATCCAGAATCCATTCTTCAGTAACACACAGAGACATTCTACCGCATCACAAAGGATTAATTTGGGAACAATGAAAATTCTGTCATCATTTACTCACTTTCATGGCATCCTCCAAACTCCCGCTCTGTTCCATACAAAGAAGGCATATAGGATCAGATAGAATGGTTCTTTATTTAATCCCTGAAGAAAAACTGAGGCGTTACAGAAGACATAAATTACACAGCAAATATAATACCATACAAAAATACAGAGAAATGTGTCACCAGGGGCTGTCAAGCTTTCAAAAGGATAAAAACACTAAAAGATAATCAATGAATAATGACTTTTCTGTCTGCTTGTCATGCACAACTATCATATAACTCCAGAAGACTTGGAAAACAGTATAGTGCATAAGTCGTATGAACTATTTTTATAGTGTTATATATTTATTTTTTTATACATTTTCCCCTCTTTTGAGTTTGACACAATTGGTCACTTTATGCTTTCATTCAGAGCATAATAGCATAATAATGAAACATTATGAATTTACTGAATAAGTTTACTGAATTAACTGTTGGTAGATTGAAATTCCGTGAAATTTATGGTAAAAAACACAAACAAACAAAAACTTTACCATAAAAAAAAATGTTAGCTACAAGTTTTACAGATTGATTTTAAATTGAAAAATGCAATAAACGACATGAGATGTAAAAAAAAAAAAAAAAAGAAAAAAAAAAAAAACTAATGTGATAAGAAACGAGAAATGTGTCATACAAGAAATTCTGGGATGTCAATTTTTCACTGTTTTCACTACTTTTACTGTTACTAATGTTTTTAGGATTTTTACAGCTTTTTGTTGGTAACATTTTTTACAGTGTCAGGTGAATTTTTCTCTTAATCTTGAAACCAAAAGAGAAACATTTGTGTGCGGAAAATGCACCAGTGTGTTTCATGTCCCACCTTTGCTTCAGCTGTCTCTGAGTTTGCTTCATTTCTCTTCAGGCATGTAGTACTTCATTTCCCACACTGTACCATTGGACTTTCTCCATCCTCTGAAACATAGACTGCTCTCTCTCTGTGTGTGTGTGTGTGTGTGTGTGTGTTGTATTGTGTGCGAGTGCCTCCAGGTCTAACTAGCTAATGCATTGGTGATCTCTCTCTATAATGTCCCACACACACACATTCTGCTCAGGATTTAATGGCCTCTGTGGGTGGTGGGGGGGAAATAGCTCACAATATAATGTAGGCCACTGTTTGAATAAGTAAAATATTATCCTTGTGCTTATGATGAGCTTTACAGTGTTTGTCTGGAACAGTCTGTTGAACATACAATTACAATTATAAACTCTGATGAGAGGAGCAAACCTCTCTCTCTTTCTCTCTCTCTCTTTCTTTTGGCTTTGCTACTGTGACCTTGTATGCTGACTAAATCCATGCCCTTGGCTACTGTTATTTACACATGGACGAACGCACACATACACACACAAACCAAGGCACTTTTTGGAAGTCTGGTTGGTTGAATATGTGCTGTTATGTGTGAATGCACATATGCAGGTAGAACGGCCATTTGACACACAAACTATAATGATCAAAAGATACTGGTGTGTGTGTGTGTGTGTGTGCGTCTTGGGTCAAGAGCTGTATGTACAAAAATGTCTCCAAAAGTTAAATAAATCTATCAAAATGTTTCTTTATAGTTGCCAATTATATATATACACATACACAAATGACAATACAAATTTGTATTTATTTATTTTATTTATTGTTTACTAGTTTACTTAACCATATACAAAACTGTCTCCCAAAATTAGTTAAATCTGACAAAAATCCTTCCGGACATCTGTGAACATCTTTAAAAAAATAAATAAAATAAAGGATTTACTCAATATAATGCATTATCATTTATAATGTATAGGTTTTTTTTATTATAAAGAAATCACTTCATACTTTTATTCAGCAAGGATGCATTAAATTGATCAAAGGTGCCAGTATACACATTTATAATGTTACAAAAGATTACTTAAAAAAAAAAAAAAATTTCTTTTGAACTTTCTACTCAACAAATCATGGAAAAAAAAAGTTTCCTCAAGAAATGAAGCCGCTCAATGGTTTTCAACATTGATAATAATCATAAATGTTTCTTGAGCAGTAAATCAGCATTTTAGAATGATTTCTGAAGGATCATGTGACACTGAAGACTTTGAGGAGCTTTTCATCACAGGAATAAATTACATTTTAACATATATTCAAATATAAAAAAGTTATTTTGAATTGTAATATTTCACAATAGTGCTATTTTTACTGTATTTTTAATCAAATAAACTCAGCCTTGGTGAGCAGAAGAGACTTCTTTCAAAAGTGCTCATTTCAACAGCTATGTATTTAACATGTTAATAAAATATGGTCACTGGAATTGTGATTTTTAATGAGTAGTGAGGAAGTAGAACTGTAATTGTACTGTAATGTGTGTGTGTGTGTGTGTGGTTCTCAGCAGTGCTGATGTCCAGCAGATGTATATCTTTGGCGACGGTGGTCCTGAACACTGATTGGTTGAGACATTGCTTCATGGAACAAGATGCTCAGCAGTGTGGACAGCATGTGTGTGTGTGTGTGTGTAAGTGTTTGTGAGAAACTCTCTCTCCCCCTCTGTGTGTGTGAGACGAGGATGTCTTGTGAAAGGCCCATCTGCCCTGGTGTCTGCCCACCAGTCATACTGCCAGTGCAGGCACTGCTGCGGACGCCTAAACTCTCTGTGACAAGGACCCCTAGAGTGCAGAGTGCCACCCAGCATAAACAACACTGGCACCGCTCTCGCATATGACAGCCTGCGCGTGCAATTCGTTGATGCGCTGTCTTTTTACTTCTTCAATGATATTCAGTTTTTAGAATAATTTCTATACTCAAAAATAAATAATCATATAGCCAGTTTGTTGTTACTAAAAAGACTTTCTATTATTAACAGAGCCATATCATTGTGTAAATCAATTTGTACAGTTAATTATTTTAAGTCACCTTGGATAAAACCGTCTGATAAATGAACAGAATTTTGATTTCCAATTGAAAAATTACTAAAAAAATTCGACTGCCAACAAATTCAGCTTCCCATTCAATGGGACTGATCAAAGATGTGTGTAATCAACACTGGGAAGCTAATTAATGCCTCAATAAATGTTCATATTAATTTTAATGTAGAATCTTATTTTATTATAACTCTTTTTTTTTTTTTTTCCAAATTTTACTTGTTCAAGTTCAAGTTTATTTGTATAGCGCTTTTTACGATACAAATCGTTGCAAAGCAGCTCTACAGGAAATTAAGTTTCCACAATATATTTATATATTGCAGAACCTTAATATATTTAAGTTATGGCAAAATTTGGTAATTCTGTATGTTGTCTGAGCGTTGGCATCCTCTGAGGTCCTCTGAGGGGTTGGCGTTATCTTTTCTCAGGTGTTCGGTCATCTCAGATCATTTAAGGGTTGGATCCAGACTGAAGCTTCTGTCATTCTTAGTTACCACGGGATGTTAATCAGAAACAGAGAAACAAATAGAGACATAATTAGCGTAGCTGCTGTTCCATCTAAGCAAAAATTATTTGTTCAACCCAAGCTAAAGAATAATAATAATAATGTACATTTGATCAGATATAACTGCAGTACAAGATTATAAAATGCATTATGTGAATGCTTGGCTAAAGAGATGTCTTTAGTCTAGATTTAAACAGAGAGAGTGTTTCTGAACCCCGAACGTTATCAGGAAGGCTATTTCAGAGTTTGGGAGCCAAATGTGAAAAAGCTCTACCTCCTTTAGTGGACTTTGCTATCCTAGGTACTACCAAAAGTCCAGAGTTTTGCGACCTTGGTCTGAAGAAGCAAGTCATTTGTAATTTTAATAAGTGCAGTTTCTGTGCTATGGTGAGGCCTGAGACCTGACTGAAATTCTTCATAGAGATCAGTTTTTTTGCAAGAAGGAGCACAATTGAGCAGACACAACTTTTTCTAAAATTTTAGACATAAACAGAAGATTTGAAATGGGTCTGTAATTTGCCAGCTCATTAGAATCTAGTTGTGGTTTCTTAATAAGAGGCTTAATAACCGCCAGCTTGAATGGTTTTGGGACGTGACCTAAAGATAACGATGAGTTAATAATATTGAGAAGCGGTTCTTCTGCTACGGGTAACAACTCTTTCAGTAGTTTAGTGGGTACAGGATCTAATAAACATGTTGTTGGTTTAGATGCACTGATAAGTTTATTTAGCTCTTCCTGTCCTATAGTTAGTTGTAAAGCACTGCAGTTTTTCTTTGGGTGCGATGAATGAAGCTGAAATACTAGACGCTGTAGAATCTACATTTGATATTGTATTTCTGATGTTATCTATTTTATCAGTAAAGAAATTCATAAAGTCATTACTATTAAACTGTGAGGGAATATTTAGATCGGGTGGTGTCTGTTTATTTGTTAATCTAGCCACTGTGCTAAATAAGAACCTTGGATTGTTTTGGTTATTATCTATGAGTTTGCGGATATGCTCTGCCCTGGCAGCTTTTAGAGCCTGTCTATAGCTGGACATACCACGCAATTCTACAAACTTCCAAGTTAGTTTTTCTCAATTTGCGCTCAAGATTACGAGTTTCTTTCTTGAGAGAATGGGTATAACTGTTGTACCATGGCGCAGTACGTTTTTCTCTAACCTTTTTCAGTTTGAGGGGGGCAACAGCTTCTAATGTATTAGAGAAGATAGTGCCCATGTTGCTAGTCATTTCGTCTAGTTCATGTGTATTTATGGGTACACAGAGCAGTTGAGATAAATCAGGCAGGTTATTTGTGAATCTGTCTTTGGTGGCTGGAACAATAGTTCTGCCTGGACGATAACGCAGAGCCATATCATTAATATCAGTAATACGCAGCATGCACGATACAAGGAAATGATCAGTAACATCATCACTTTGAGGTACGATATCTATATCGGTAAGATCAATTCCATGTGATATAATTAAATCTAGCGTATGATTAAAACGATGAGTGGGCCCGGTGACGTTTTGCTTGACTAGAGTTTATTAGGTCAGTAAATGCAAGTCCTAACGCATCATTTGTATTATCAACGTGAATGTTAAAATCTCAGACAATTAGCACTGTCAACATTAACCAATAGATCTGAGAGGAAATCTGCAAATTCTTTTAGGAAATCTGTATATGGCCCTGGCGGTCTATACACAGTAGCCAGAGCAAGAGACAGGAGAGATTTCTTTTGCATATCTACTTGTGTGTTTTATTTGTTATATCTTATGAACATTTTTATAAGTTTTATCATTATTATTATTTAATATTTTAAAACACCAGTATGCTATATTAATAAACTTGTCTTGACTAAAGCTTGTTTACCTCTTAAAGGAATATTTCCAGGTTTTAATTTACAAAATAAATAAATAAACAAACAAAGCAAGCAAGCTTACTAACCTTTTCTGCATAAAGTCCAATTTTACAACTTTGTTTACATGTTTTCACAGAAGAGTTAATATACCTGCTTTTATGAGATCATTCTTTATATTTCTGTTTTTAAATCCTCCAAAACAATTACCACTTCCAGGGTAAGTTAATCATCATAAACTCTTTTTTATAGAAATGAGGTACAAGTCAAAAGCCATTTTTGTGGTCATCAACATTATGCTACAAATGCTACAGATTGAGCTTAAAGTCTCTTGAGTGTAAACCATATTTAAATCCATATTTAAAGTGTCAAATCCATATGATTTGCATCTTTCTGTGTAACAAAAAAGATTGATACACAATTGATAACATGCATCAAACATCCTCCATGAAAAATGTTTCAAATTATAGAGTTTCTGTAACATCTGCCTATTTGTCAGATCAGTGGAATATATCAAGAATATGATAACAAAATAAATACTGAGTGGGACCCAAAACATAAAGGCAGCAAAGTCAATCCAAAGAGAACAATCAAGAATTTACATTATTACATCAGAGCCTGTCGTTTCTGGCCTTTGTCTCAATTAGGAACCTAAAAAAAATGAAAGGACCATATGCGATGAGCAGTATTATCACATCATACAGTTTTCATCCAATTCAGACCTATCATGTATCAGAACGTGAGTCTCCAGTTAACTGGAATGTGATGTTGTCTTTTTTCCCCTTTTCTTTATGTGTGTGTGCGTGTGATTTGCACATTCAGGTCATTCTCTGTCAGTCTCTGTCTGAACTCTGATTGACAGCTGCAGTCATGCTCCCTCGGGGCAGCTTACTTGCTCCTACATGCATCTCTCTCTCTCTCGCTCTCTCTCTCTCTCTCTCTCTCTCAGTCCATCCTTTCCTCATTTTCCTCTTTCTCTCACTTCCTCTCTGTCTCTCCAGCACATAAACTCAGTTTCTCATGTCAGACAGTGATTGATATGATCCTGCATTTACAACAATCAGCCATCATAAAACACACATGCTTAAACATTTCTAGTCAAAGTCTCAGTCCCACTGGGGAAGTTCACCATCATGATTAAGGACTCACAGAAGGGGCTTGTAAAGCAGGCTAATTATATTAAGATATCAAATAAAATAAAATAAAATTTTAGCAAATGCAAAAATAACGGATTATGCAAAAGTAATGCATGGCAATGAAATGATATTTCTGCTAAATAAAAAAATATAAATGACAGTATTTGGAGAAATATAAAATATCAATGTAATAACAGAAAGAGTCTCTTGTCAACATCAACCATGCTGGGAAGTTGCATGACATGTGTTTGGGGTCCATTACATTACAACTCTCTTAGGCACTTATTAAGAGTGCATTTATATGATTAAAAATTCACTAAAACATAATAGGCCTATTTGTGAAATATTATTAGCGTAGAATAAAATGTAATTTAGGCCTATTCCTGTGGTCAAAGCTGAATTTTCAGCATCATTAAGCTAGTCTTCAGTGTGACATGATCCTTCAGAAATCATTCTAATATGCTGCTCAATAAACATGTATTAGCCTATTATCACAAATGTAAAAAAAAGAAGCTGTTAGCTGTTGCACCTTCTTATCACTGCCAAAGGATAGGACGCTTTTGCAGGTTTGTTACAAATGAACTTCAGTGGATATTAGGTAGCCTAAATATTCAACTCACTTAGCTTTCTTTTTGTTCTTTGAGTTGTAAAGTATCCGTTTACTGATTGAGAAACCGCTCCAAGCGATTCATTGCGTGAGTGAACTACCCAAATGATTCATAGTGAATCACGAACCGATTCAGACCGAATCCATGACGAAGATTCATTAATCACGATTCGTGCATCGCTAGCTCTGATTCATTCTACACAGACGACGACGACAGACAATAGGAGACAAGACGCGATTGGTGAAATATCGTATGGAAAAAAAGATTTTCTCAGGTAAATAAATGGTAATCTTTACAATTTGTCATCTTTAAACAATGATTTCTAAGTAGCTTAATTGTAGGACTTATGAGGTTTTTTTTTTTGCTCTGGTGATGGATCCATGCCATGGTGTTGCTATGCGGTTGCTGAAGTACTTTGAGTTTTTTCTTTTTTTTGTTTGTTTAAGCATATTAGGGTTGCCAGGCCTTCGAAACAAAACCAGCCCATTCGCTGTCCAAAAGCTGGCCCAAAACTAGGCCAATTTCGTTTTTTTTCCCTGCAGTTTTCCTCTCCGTCGGAAATACCCTCCTACAAAACCTGCGTCAGCTGTGTAAAAGTAGCCCGACCACAGGACTTGGCGGTTACTTCCTTGTGGGAAGTCGTGGCCTAATGGTTAGAGAGTCGGACTCGTAATCCAAAGGTTGCGGGTTCGAGTCTCGGGCCGGCAGGGATTGTAGGTGGGGGGAGTGAATGTCCAGCGCTCTCTCCACCCTCAATACCAAGACTGAGTTGCCCTTGAGCAAGGCACCGAAGCCCCAACTGCTCCCCGGGCGCCGCAGCATAAATGGCTGCCCACTGCTCCGGGTGTGTGTTCACTGCTGTGTGTGTGTTCACTGCTGTGTGTGTGCACGTTGGATGGGTTAAATGCAGAGCACGAATTCTGAGTATGGGTCACCATACTTGGCAGTATGTCACTTCACTACTATGCAGTCGCCATGGCGTTGCTAAGGTGTTTTTAGTGGTTGCTATATCTGGTTGGCTGGTCTTAGCAAGCTGGGAGTAGCTGGTCGCCCAGCCGGGCTAGGCTGGTTTCAGCTGGGAAAGTGGCCAAAACCCCTGTAAAACCAGCCTGCTGACCAGCTAGCTCAGCCCAAACTCGTAATCTAATCTCTTTAAAAAGTTATGAACTTAAGTTTAATGCTGAAGATTAGGGGTTTGTCAAATCCCTAACCCAAAGTAAGAGCAATGATGATAATGAAAACCTACCTTAGCAAGCAAACACTACTAAGTGTGCGTCTAAGAGGAGCATCGAATGTGTGTATGATCAGACTAGTGTGTGTATATGAGTAGGTGTGTCTAATGGCTTAATAAGAGCTCTTTCACGCTGCTCTCTGTTGTTTGTGATTTGTAATTGTCTCGCTCTGCTCAGGGTGAGAGTCCGATCTGAATCTAGAGCGTTACGAGAGCCGTAGTCAATTCTGCTGTTAAATCCGTTAAGAGCCGAAAATTAATTACCTAACCAGAGCAGGAACGCTTCCAAAAGAAGGAACCCGTGTGAGAGACGCAGAGACAGCGAACAGAAGGAGGTGAAGGAACGCTACGAGTCACCAGACTTCACGTTAAGCTTGACTGACTAATTATTGCTTATAATTTGCGTTTGGATTAATTAACTAATTAGCTGGGAATGTCTGAAGGCGTAGCGCAGTCTGTGCATGTCAGGCTGAAGACTTTAATTATTGTGATATTTTTAATTAGAATCTGCAGCTGAGTGAGGCACACATTCACATGCAAAAGACATACACACATGCACAAAGCACACAAAAACACACACTTTTACACAAATAATATAATAATATAAACAACAAACATGCATATGCACAAAAATAAGCACATTCCTGTAGCTCAAGTCTTGGGTTTGATTCCCAGGGAATGCATGAACTAATAAAATGTATAACTTTTGGAACTGATTGTTTGTCAATCTTATTGTTTTCAGTTTATATGCCTCAGTTTTTGAGTGAACATTGCCAGAATTGTCCAGAAATAATGCTTTTTTTATTCAAAAACTGAGATGCATGAGCTCAGATGAATGAGGCCTATGATCAATCAGTTCCAAAAAGAAATACAAAACCTGTGCTAAAAGAAAGAAAACAAGTTGGCAAAAAGATCATATTCAATATCTGGTGATAATGCAAGATTTGCGCATGATTTTTAAAAGGCCGGTCATTTTTGATCAGGAACATCAGTGTCTGACAAATGCATAAAAGGGTGAATTCAGGAAAATTGGGACACTTTTTGCCATTGGGATGACTGGGGAAAATGGCCCAATTATCCTGAATTAACACCTATATAAATAAAGTACAGAAAAAAACTAAACAATATAAACAAATAATATATATGCAAATAAGAAAACACAGTCAAACACCCAAAAATACATGCAATTCATGCAACACATCATCATGAAAATGTAGTCCTGTGTATTAAAGCTCTTCTAATTAGCGCATGAGGTTTTTTTTGTTTAAATGATCTTGTTATTTAACAAGTAAAATGATCTTGTTATTTTGCTGGTATATGACGCAGAAAACTGCAGATAATGAACCCACACTGGCGTTGAGGTAAATTCGGACACTGCAAGATGTCTCCAGCATCCTTTTCCCTCCCTCCTGCTTTCTGAAAAGAGAGAAATGTGCATCGTCGACAGGATTCGGCTGTGCATCTGACTATTTTCCATCACAAGGGGCCAAGTTTAGTAAACAGGCAAAACTAATGAGGCACTTTGAGCTGCGGAGCGGAGCTTCAGCCCGGGGCCCGAGAGCCCGCTCGCACCTGATGGAGCCGAGAGACATCAAAGCAGAGGATTACAGCAGTGCCAGGGGCCACATTCACAGACTTATTATACGCCTCGTTCCTAATCCGGTTATCTGCAGAATATGGCTGTGTTTAGGAGGCCTTGGCCTCACACACACACACACACACACACAAAACATGCAAGTATAGAGTCACATATAAAATGCAAAAAAATAGACAAGCACATGGCCACAAACACGCTTAAGAACACAACCTCAAATTCATAACTAGAAAGCTTTCCAAATGCTTTATGTAATATTCATCCACTGCTCATACATGATGCTTGAATCCTTCATAAGGTCACGTTACTCTCCGACAGCAGGAATCCATCTGTCAGAGCACCTCCCATGTGTGTGTGTGTGTGTGTGTGTGTGTGTATCTTCTGAAGGACTCACAGCCCTGGGCACATTTGAATGTGTTTCTGTTGGTCAGGTCGGTGCCGTTGGTCAGATCTAAAGAGAACGCAGGACACAGTGAAATGAAAGACAAATGTTTATGGGTGAAAAGACGTCCAGGTCACATTTCACCCTAAAGAAATCACGCTTTGCATAAAGAAAATGAATGTTTTGGCAATGTGACATTTTTTGCCTAAATTACTTTAATGTGTCTGAATGTTTTATTTTTGAGCTATAATGTTTAAAATTCCTATTATTCTCAGTGAGGATTCTCATTAGATTCTCATTACAGTAATACAATATTTTCCATATTTAAATCAGCATAAATTAAAGGCAATACTACAAATACCATGCCATGATACATAAATAATTTGCCATTTAAATAGTATTGTTCTTTCATTGAAGTAATGAGAAAGATTTATATTTTGCATTTAAGTAAAGCAAATTGGAGTGGGAGTAATTCACACAAAAATGAAAATTCTGTTATTATTTACTCACCCTCAATGTCTTTCCCATTTCTCATGACTTTCTTTCTTCAGTATAGAGCGCAAAAGGAGATTTTAGGAAAATGTCTGAGTCGTTCTTTTCTGTAAAATGAAAGTGAATAATGACCACAGCTGGTCAGAGGAATTTTATCACTATGCTTTTCTGATGCTTTTTTAAAAAAATTTGGGATCTTGACAGCCCCTGTTCTTCATTCAGTTTAGTGGACATTTTCATAAATGTCTTCTTAAAATCCATGTAGGTTTGGAATGACATGGGATTGAGTATACATCAGCTATGATCATATCCCTTAAATTATCATTAATATAACATCCCAAAGCAAACTACTCTTTGTTTTGATTTTGTGGGGAACTATGACTTGGAAATCTTTTTGGCAGATTTCATGAGAAAACTGACTTTTAAATTAAGTGAGAAGAGAAGAAAGACAACACAAAATATGTAAAGTAAGAGCAGGAGAGAGGAAGAGAAGAGATAAAGGAAAAGAGAGAAAAAAGGAGGAAATTCTGACACAGTGATTCAAACTGCATGTGTGTGTGTGTGTGTGTGTGTGTGTGTGTTTAGCTGCGAGGAAGGTCAGGTTCTAGCAGAGTTTAATCCTTGGATTGGCAGTTCTGCCCTCTGGTCAGTGCTGATTATCTCCCATAATGCAATGCTGCTCTCTGATAATGATTCTATGGACTGTTTTGAGACTGTAATAATTTAGTATTTTTTTTTGGGGGGGGGTTGTTTATTTGATGAAATTTAAACTTTATAATATTGTAAGTTTTTCAACAGCTCTGTCTCCTTCAAACTAAGACACTGAGCAGCTACTTCAAAAATGTTATTGAAATGGAAAACTAGCATACTATTTACTGAATAATAATGAAAAAAGGTTATTTAGCATATATGTTTGCATATATATTTGCATTTTTATTTTTTCCTTAATTTAACATATATATATATATATATATATATATATATATATATATATATAAAATTTAGTATTCTATTAAAATATAAATTAAAGTATTTTGTCTGACACACCTGAAAATCAACTCGAGTACATTGCATTGTGGGATATGTTACCCTGTGTGCTCTGCTGTATGCAGTACATTTAGTCAGTTTCAATAGGGTGTTGATGCATACATAAAATTAGCATATTATGCACAGCATGCATGCTATACACTGCAACAATAGCAGGTTTAGTATGGTAGTATGCTATTCCAACACAGCCATTCTCTCTCTAACACACACTGGAGTGTGGCAGAGTTATAATGAACCTTTATTTATATTTTTTGTCATGAAAGCAGCTATTAAGAGCCCTAATCAGGGTCTAAAGGTAATTATGCTGCACAGTGGAGGACAAACTACCTGCTGCGGGTGCAAGTATCACCGTATCAGAGCACCGGTCAAAACACACTCAAACTCTACTAGCCCAGAGCGAGTGAGAAAGAGAGAGTGTGGGAGACAGCGAGAAAGAAAGAAAAAGAAAGAGAACGAGAGAGTGTGGGAGACAGCGAGAAAGAAAGAGAGAAAGAGAGAGCTAGAACAGAGTGAATCAATGAATAATTCATAAAACGTTGTTGTAATGTTCAGTCCGAACCCTGCAGGCCTGGTTAAGGTCAAGGATTGCTACAGTGTGTGTGTGTGTGAGTGTGTGTGAGAGAGAGAGATGAGTATGAGCTTTAGATTCTACAAAGCCAAATGGAATAATTCAGAACTGTAATGTACAACACAATATTTTAGCCACCTTGTATGTCACTGCAAAGATTTCAACCTGCAATCTGAGGTATATTTTAAACTCTTCTTTCATGCTAATCTGTTTACAGGTTTGAACAAACCACTGACTCTACATACGAAACCATGCATGCTAAAAGAGGTGTGTTTTCCTTTTCTAAAGGATCAGATTGGATTTTCACATGGTGGATGATTAATTGGGCAAAAGTCTGACAGATTTACCTTGACTAAGGGACAGAATTTATATCTACATGCCAGAAAAGTCACATAGAATTAAGGGTGGGCTTTTTTGACTTGAGACAGTAAGCAACTACCCAGTGTAAATAACGGTTTATCCAAGTATTTATAGCAAGGAAAGCCCCTTATACAAGCAATGTGTAGTCAATGCTTGTGTAAGCGGCCACATATGAGCTGTTGTTTTGAGGTTATAGTACATTAAAGAATGATCCTGTGACTTTTACATATGCCAGGTGACCTGTAAATGCAAAAGAAAAAGTTTCCTTTTGTAAAATATTTGAAGTGTAATGGAAACACAGCTACAGAAGACCTCAGCAACTACAAAGCAACAACGCTAAAAACCACACAGAACACCTTAGCAACTATATAGGAACTCCATAGCAACCACCAACAACAATCAAGCAACTTCATGAGCAAAAACCACAAAGACCACCTTAGCCATTTTAATGCCACCACTTATCAACCACCAATAACACATCGTCATGGAAATGGAGTTTTGTATAGGAAATCAAAACACTTATCAAAACACCTTGGCAACTACAAACCAACACCCTGGCAAGTACATAGTAATGAGCTAAAAACACTTAGAACACCCAAACAACTACAAATCAACTGCTTAGTAACTGCAACAACACCCTAACAACTGCATAGAAGCAAGCTAAAGACCACATAGAACACTTTAGCAACAACAAAGCAACTGCATAGCAATGTTCTGAAACACACAGAACACCTTAGCAAATACAAAACCACCAACAACACCCTAGCAACCACACTGAATCCCTCAGTAACAACAAAGCAACTCCCTAGCAACCACCAACAACACCCTAACAACTGCTTAGCAACGAGCTGAAAAACACACAATGTCATTTTTATGTGTAGGAAAGAATCGCTCACAATTTATCTGTAAAATGTAGTTTAATTTATACTTTATTTAGCCTAGATTGAACTAATTAAAATACAGCTGTGTGTTAAAGTATTTATGTAAATAATGATAGTAAGTTCAATTTCCAGCTCCATCTATGGGTGTAATGAGAATGTTGTGTTTGAAGTGAAGTGAAGTGACATTCAGCCAAGTATGGTGACCCATACTCGGAATTCGTGCTCTGCATTTAACCCATCCAACGTGCACACACACAGCAGTGAACACACACACACAGCAGTGAACACACACACACCGTGAACACACACCCGGAGCAGTGGGCAGCCATTTATGCTGCGGCGCCCGGGGAGCAGTTGGGGGTTCGGTGCCTTGCTCAAGGGCACCTCAGTCGTGGTATTGAGGGTGGAGAGAGCGCTGGACATTCACTCCCCCCACCTACAATCCCTGCCGGCCGGAGACTCGAACCCACAACCTTTGGATTACGAGTCCAACTCTCTAACCATTAGGCCACGACTTCCCCTTGATTTCTGGAATCTGAATGGATGATTTGTCGGGCCAGTCAAAATATAACACACAGACACACACACACACAACATTTATTGATTAACCAAGTACAAACAACCTGATAAAGCCAGCTTAAATCAGCAGAAGATAGTTTGGTGGTTTCAGTATTGAGGGTTTTAGTGGATTTTTCTGAACTTTCGTGGACTGATCAGGACCAGTTTAAACCGACTTACTGGTTTAAGATCAGCAGTTCCATGTTTCTTTCTGTCACTTTTTCCTCTCATCCGTCCATGTTTTTTCTCATTTTAACACAACACACAGTAAACCTTTTTTTTTTTTTTGCACTTATTGCTTCAAAAACTTACAGGTTTAATAATTTGCAGCACAAACAAATTAATGCTGTTCTAATTACACATTTGTGGTCATTCCAAACAAACACGTAAACAACGAAAATCTGATTACAAGTGCGAGATTATTTTTCTTCTCATTACAAGACGAGCAACACGCGATATGAGCAATGGAGAAACCTCCAAGCTACACATTAACACCACACACACACACACACACACACACATACACACACATGCAATAACGAATGCAATAACAGCAACAAACAACAATAACAATAATAAAACCTTTGGAAAACGTTTCATAAATGATCAGTGTGTAATTAGTGTAATCTATGATGCGGCCTCCTTATGGAGGCGCTTTCCTCGCCTCTGTGTGTGTGTGTGTGTGTGTTCTCACGTGCCCTGCAGGGCCGACCTTCCAATCATTATCTGTCTGTCTTATTACCCCGCCAACCCAAGCCCACTTTTAAATAAAATATGCAAAGGTTTCTTAAATGATGACCCGGGGCGACGTGGATCTCCTTTGCTGCTGTACAGGCTGTTAATCTGAGAAATGCAAATTCTCTTCATCTTCCTCCGCTGCTTTATTAACTTTTTTGAATTTAAAATTCCACGAACAATGAGTTCTGTCAGCTTCTGGAATTATATTTTCCTCTTTTCTTTTCATGTGCTCGCAGAAGCGCGTTTCACCAGGGGAAATAAGACGGTTTCATCTCCTTCTCTCCATTTAATTGGCTGCTTTGCAATTATTAGTTTTTGCTGCTAAAGTCTTTTTTATTTCTCTTCCTGTTTTCTTAAAGCGATAGATGTCAACACTAGTTTGTCGATGTGTGTAACAAGAATGGCGGTCAGCGTTCCTGCTGTTTTGCCTCCCCAGAATGAGAACTGGGACGGTTTTCGTTCCAGCGTGGGGTTTATTTTGCTGTATTCCCTCTCCTCTTCGTTCTCTTGCACGCTTCTGTCATTGAAGTCTAGCTGTGTATAGCTCATGAATTCAACAGAATTACTCATGCAGATGTTTCTTAGGACTGAAATCTCTGATGACACCCGCATAGTTTTTTAATGGTAGAAAAAAATTATTTTCGAATTAATCTTTTAGAAAATGAGACAATTTGTTTTGTACCGATTAGCCCACAAAAGTCAGTTTCTACAGTTTTTACCTTCTCCTACAAAATAATGTGTCCATTTAAGTTTTTTTTTTTCCACAAATTTCACTGCATGTACACTGTGGGGTGGTGATGGCGCAGTGGATAAGACACATGCCTTTGGTGTGATAGACCCGGGTTCGAATCCACTGTGAGACACCAATGTGTCCCTGAGCAAGACACTTAACCCCTAGTTGCTCCAGAGGCGTGCGACCTCTGACATATATAGCAATTGTAAGTCGCTTTGGATAAAAGCGTCAGCTAAATGTATATACGCTAATTATAAAAGAATTAGATACTTATATAAAGATACTTTTTAAATATGTTTAACGGTTTTAATAAAAAAAAAAAGTTTTAGTTTAGTATCAGTTAACTATAATATGTGACCCTGGAGCACAAAACCAGTCATAAGGGTGAATTTTTAAAAGCTGAATAAATAAGTTTTTCATTGATGTATGGTTTGTTATGATAGGACAATATTTGGTCAAGATACAAGTATCTGAAAATCTGGAATCTGAGGGTGCAAAAAAATCTAAATATTGAGAAAATTGCATTTAAAGTTGTCCAAATGAAGTTCTTAACAATGCATATTACTAATCAAAAATTAAATTTGAATATATTTATGGTATGAAATTTACAAAATATATTAATGGAACATGATCTTTATTAATATCCTAATGGTTTTTGTCATAAAAGGAAAATCGATAACTTCGATGACCCATACAATATATTTTTGGCTATTGCTACAAATATACCCGTGCTACTTAAAGGGATAGTTCACCCAAAAATTTTATGTATATCTGTTTACCCCCAGGGCATCCAAGATGTAGGTGACTTTGTTTCTTCAGGAGAACACAAGATTTTTAACTCAAACCGTTGCAGTCTGTCAGTCATATAATAGCAGTCAATGGGACTCACAGCTTTGAGAGTCAAAAAAACATACACAGACAAAACCAAATTAAACCCTGCGGCTTGTGACGATACATTGAGGTCTAAAGACACGAAATGATCAGTTTGTGCAAGAAACTGAACAGTATTCATATAATTTTTTTAAATCTCTGATCCACAGCAATGTCCAACGGTCCTGAGCGCGTTCGGAAGCGATCAGACGCACGAATACGTCACTCATTGTTTAGATCGCTTCCACGCATGCGTCTACTATGCTAGAGCACGGTGACGTGTCACGCGCCGGCTGTTGTGTGAATGCGCTCAGGACTGTTGGACATTTGTGTTCTACTGAACAAACAAAGTCACCTACATCTTGGATGCCCTGGGGGTAAGCAGATAAAAATACAATTTTCATTTTTGGGTGAGCTATCCCTTTAAGACTGGTTTTGTGATTCAGGGTCACATTTTGTCACACCATTTTACAAAAATGCATTAGTGCCATTAATGCATTAACTAACAATGAACAACAGTATTTAACAATTTTATCAATATTAAGAGAGTAAGAGTAAAATTTATTTCACATGAAAAATAATAATAATACACAAACCCCCACTCTTTCTCTTTTTAGAAAGAGAGACACACATACAGTCATGCATTCATTCACATGATTACATATTTATATCCAATCAGATCACAGCGTTGGCTTTGATATGCTCGGGATTGGCTGGCACAGAGTATGTGTCTTCTGAATTGTCCCAGAATGCACCTCAGCACAGCGGGGCTTCATTAAAAGGTGGCTGCAGGGTGAAAGGAGCAGTGACCACAGGTGGTTTGAATGCTGTGTGTCCTGAGGGTGTGTGTGTGTGTGTGTGTGTGAGAGAGAGAGAGAGAGTTTGTCTGATCTGGGGTCCTGTCTAAACTCTGGGGATTTAGATCTGAACTGTCTTCCCCCACAAACATTCCTCATTCACGAGAGAAACACACACACACACACAGCCATCAGACCTCATGACCAACTGACTGGTTTGATCAACTTGCAATAACAGATTTACTGCTAAAATGAGTGTAGAATGAGTATATAATGAGTTATACTGTTATAAGGAATAATCTGTGGTGTCCTGTTGATTACCAGACAACAGTTTAGATTTGTCAATAAGTGTAAATGAATGGAAAATGTATTTACAGTAAAAACACTAAATGTTTAAAAACAGCTAATATATATAAAAAAAAAAAAATGTAATGTCTAAATCAGTATTTAGGTGGGGAACTTAAAAAGTATCTGAAAAGTAAACCGTAGGACATCTGTAATATTGTTTTATTTATTACAAAAACTATATGTTGACATGTATGAGACCATTTTTTTCATTATTTTGAGTTTTATGACAAATTGCAATTCATTAAGCAAGCCATTTGATACATGTAAGTAACTGATGAGTTCAGTGAAGGATTTGTTAGACTGATTCAAACTGGTAACTCATTCGTTTGAGCTGTTCATTAAAAGAACCGGCTCATAAGAGTGATTCGTTTAAGAATCAGACTATTCTAGTCATGCTGTATGGTTTTTGATTCACTAAAAAGAACTGGTTTGTAAGGTTAATTTGGTCCTCAAGCAGGGTATGGTAGTCTCAATGTATATTTTTTGATTAATTTAAAAGAACCCTCTTGTGAGAGTCATCCATTTAGCAATCAGACTACATTGGCCACACTGTATGTTTTTTTTGCTTCACTAAAATAACTGGTTCTTAAGAGTCACTTCATTTTTGAATCAGACTACATTAGTTGAGCTGTATGTTTGGCATTCACTAAAAAGAACTGGCTCACGAGAGTCATTTTTTTGTCAATCAGACTACGCTGGTTGCACTGTATATTTTTCGACTCACCAAAACGAACCTGCTCATAAGAGTCATTTTGTTTAGGAATCAGACTACACTAGTTACGCTGTATGTTTTTTGATTCACTAAAAAGAACTGACTCATAAGAGTCACTTTTTGTTCATCAGATTACACTGATTACAAGTGCTCAAAAGAGTTATTTGTTTGGCAGTAGGACTATACTATAATCACGCTGTATGTTTTTGATTCACTACAAGAACTGGTTCATAAGAATCATTTGTTCGGGAATTAAATGACACTTTTTGATTCAATAAAAGCTCATAAGAGTCATTTCTTTTTGAATTCGACTTATCTGCTTATGCTGTACGTTTGTTTTTGCATGCCACGTTTAGGGCTTCATTTCCCAAATAAACTGTATCTACGATCTTACTTACGATGGATTTTTTGCCATAATGTTGTCTTTTTACTGCATCGCATTCAATACAGACTGCAAACTTACATCCACACTCACAGGTAAAATATAACTATTTTTGCAATGGCATAGAAGTTATCTGTCCTGGAAATTACCATTTTGCATTTCAACCTGTCTGTCCATTTTCATTTTTAAACTGGCTTAGCATCTGAACAAGACATAATAGTTGAAGCAACTGAAAGTGCAGCTTCATGCGAGTCTCTGAAGACAAATAAAGTAGCATGCTAAATATGTTAATGAGATTCAAACAAACAAATCACTTTAATGCATCAAATGCAATCATGGGGGGGGACACCAGAGATGGGCTGCATTTAGAAGTAGTTATGATTCCCAATAATGAATGTGATTGGAATTATTAAAAGTAGAGTAGATTACAACAAAGAAAAACCTTTTAAACTTTTACATGAGGGAAGCAAAGGTCTAAAGTCAGTGTGCGTCCAGAGCAATGCAATCACTCCTTGGGGGAAAATCTAACGCTGTACTATGAACTAATGCATGACTTTATCAAATGCAGAACATGTTTGGTTGTTGAATTTAAATATTTATTGCGGAAAACATTTGATTTTAATAGAGATTCATGCAAACATCCTGACACAAGAATGCAGATGAGAGAAGCAAGAACCACAACAAGAAGCAACGTGCATCATGAATTTGTAATAGGATTAATGGACAGCACATTTAGGAGTGGATATATCTGTTTTCTTTAAAAAAAAATGTGCAATGATTCACATGTAATTTCCCATCTGAAATATATTTGCTAGTTTGGCTGTGGATTGGGGCCTGCTTTAATGATTGAAATAAGTGATTTTAAGTTACAAATATGTGAAATCACTCATGTGCTCTTCCTTTCTCCAGGTTTACACAAGTTCAGATTGTTCAGAGATCTTTCTCCAGGCATACAGAAGAAGAAAGTGACAGCTTTAATTAATCATAATGATTCAAGTGAGTAATGATTAATCAGTGTGATTGCTATCTGCACGTTTTAAAGAGCCTGTCAAAGATCATTGCTGGCAGCTCTTCACAGATGACTGACATTCATAAAACATACTGAAGTATAACAGTCAACGATTACTAGTGTGCGTTCAACCAGTCGCCCTTGTTTAATCAATCAAATCATTTTTAATCAGACCTCTGATTTAAAGATGAATCCAGTAAAGTAAATAAATAAATAAATATATGCATTTGATTTAATAATTAAACATTTGACCAAATATTTGGTAACACTTTATAATATGCTACAACATTGTAACGCATTACAGTTTTTTTAACATCTTACACACATTTTCAAAACTTTACACACAAATCAAAGAATTGCACACACAAAATGCCTCACTTCTCTTGCAAAATGACGCACTGCATTCAAAATATCACAAACACATCTCCAAAGCAAACATTTGCAAACACCATAATATTAATTCCTGTTAGATTTTTGTGTTGCATAGAGAACCGTGTGTTGTGTTTTGCAAAAAGTGTTTTATGAAATTGAAAACTGAGTCAAAGGCCGAGAATTAATGTCTGGTTTTGCAGGTTTGGTGTGTGGTTCTGGTGTTTGAGTGTCAGGTTTCAGAAATTGTGTGACAAGTAATGATTTTGTGTGTAAGCTTGAAAAAAACTGTAACTAACATTAACTAATACATTTGTTGCAGTATTTATTCATCTTTGTTAACATTATACAACTGTTCATTGTTAGGTCATGTTAGCTCAGCTCTATAGTAACAGTAAAGTGAAGTGAAGTGACATTCAGCCAAGTATGGTGACCAATACTCGGAATTCGTGCTCTGCATTTAACCCATCCAACGTGCACACACACAGCAGTGAACACACACACACACACACACACAGCAGTGAACACACACACACCGTGAACACACACTCGGAGCAGTGGGCAGCCATTTATGCTGCGGCGCCCGGGGAGCAGTTGGGGGTTCGGTGTCTTGCTCAAGGGCACCTCAGTCGTGGTATTGAGGGTAGAGAGAGCGCTGGACATTCACTCCCCCCACCTACAATCCCTGCCGGCCTGAGACTCGAACCCGCAACTTTCGGATTTAAAGTCCGACTCTCCAACCATTAGGCCACGACTTCTCCTAAAGTACTTAACAATAAAGTAATACGCAATATAATCTGCTTAAAATAGTTGAATCAATAATGATGATTTTTAATTAGGGTTATTGCTGAAATTGGTCTCCTCTATGACACTGTACAAATATTTGCATTGTATTGTTACTTAAAGGTCAAAAGGTTTTCAGCTGACCACAAAGTGACAAAGTGATGTTGTTTTGTCAGTGTCTGATTTTGAGGATGAGTTTGCAGAGAACGGGGCTGTAGTCACTGAATCGCTACATTAATAAGGACGCACCTCCATTCTCCTTTTTTTTTTGTTATAGAATGACTTCAAAGCATCCGTTACCTCTTCGTTTATTTTCCAATTATAGTTTTCTTTTGCTTTTGTTTTTCGAGGGCAAAATGGATTGTGTAAAGTATGAGCTCCTGCTTTTCGGAAGTGCTTACGTTGAGATTTCTTTTTTACCTTGACTAGTTGTGAATGTTGTTGTGTGTGTGTGTGTGTGTGTGTGTGCTTGATGTGCTTGGCTTAGGAATTTCTCAGACTTGGATCTCCCCCCTTAGGGTGAACGTCATGTCAGGATTTGAAAGAACAAAGACAGTCAAACCTACACACATACACACACACACACACACACACACACGTACAGTAGTAGAGATAATTGCCGCAGGTGTGCTGTTTTGATCCTCAATAGTATGATGAGATGCAGAGGAAACCTGGCCGAAATTGTGTGTGTGTGACAGTCAGTGAAGATCATGACAGACTGATTTCAGCACATTAATGAAAATGATTAATGTGATTAAAGATCAAACACACGCAGCGGATCTTAGGAAAACTCACATTCCGCTTCTCAGTCATTTGCCAGTCACTTCAGATTCTCACCTGTCATCTCATCTGTGTTTATTTCTTTTATTTGAACGGCACCCGCGGCATATTGTTATCATTACTATGACTACTGTAACGTGAGGGACCTGCTGTAGGTTATCCTGGAGCAGTACAACTGAAAAAATGAAAAAGAAACATCCTGTTACTAGTCGCAAATAAATACATAAAGCCTCCATTATGTACAATTCTTATTTTCAGTATGTAGGACAGAGATTTAAGATGTTAAATATTCAACAAATAATTTCAATCTGCACATCTGCACAAGGAAAGTAATGTGGAGTAGCTCTAAACCTTTTTTTTTTTACCAGAACTAAAACCATAAAAACATTAAACATTAACTGAAATGAAATAAAAACCTTAACCTTATTTTATTTCCGGTAGTTGCCAAGGCAAAGTTTCTAATTTACATTTAGGTTAAGTTGAAGTACTAAAATAACTATAACAAATCTATACAACTAAACAAAAAAAGATACATTTTTTTTTAACTAAAATTAAAATGAAAACAGAAAATTTCAAATTCTAAATATTAACTAATATTATAATATTATATCAATGACACTAAAATAACTGCTTTGAGCATCCCGACCTGCTGGAAGTGTTTGGGAAACCTGTTTGACAACAGTCATTATTTTTGGTGATGAATAAAATAAAAAATAAAAAATAAATAAATAAAATAAAATAAAAAATATATATAAATAAATAAATAAAAATTAAAAATAAATTAATTAATTAAAATAAAATAAAATAAAATATTTGTAATTTATTATTATTACATTTATATTATTTTAATAAAAATGTCAAGTCACATGCATAAAGTATGAAAAAATGAAGTATAAATTTCCATTATTAAAACAAATGTCAAGTTTTTAGGTTTCATACTGTTTTTGCAGTATATTGTGTTCATGCATGAAATATCCAGCTATGCTTGCAAAGCTGTACAGTATGATGCATTTAAAACGGCAATGTCTCAACTTGATCTTGTCATTAATGAATCAGGCGTAATATTGGTTGCTCAGACTGACAAAAGCTGGCACAAAATTGGATCAAAAATGGTTTTGTAACCAAAAAATTACCTCTATTTTACATTCATGGCCATTTAAAAGTATAAATTACTAGTATTTCATTGTGTTATATTAGATGGTTTTATAAATGGCTGATTCTCTTTTTCTGGAGTGCTGTTTAAAAACATGAAATGGATAGTCAGGATAGTCCAAAAAACATACTATACTACTCTTACTATTTCTGCCATATATGCCAGAGAACTGCCATTGAGATGAATGGGAATGCATACAGAGAGATTTATATAGCTATAGTAGACCTCTGTGAGCTGAGATCATGTGACAACAGAGAGCATACTGTTCATCAATGTATAATAGATATGGTTTCGTATACTATTTTTAAAAACAGTAGGCATATTATTTAGTGTATACTCTGAACTATTTTTTCCAGTGAGCCATCAAAGGCAGAGAGATGACAAGAGATGCATTGATCTGAGCAGATTTCACGGTGTGTGTATAAATAAGAGTGCGCGAGAGGAGCAGACAGGGAATGACAGACAGAAAGACTGAATTTAATCTTCACTCGTGTGTCAAAATAACACTCCTTTTTTCAACACAAGCACAGTACACTTTTTTTGGCCAAAGCACGATCCCAAAGTAAATGCATATTTATGAAGTGTGTGAGTGTGCGTGTGGCAGTAGAACTGCTGATCATGAGCTTCATTTTTTTTTTTTCCTACTTCCTGATCCAGACAGGAAATAGCCCAGGGGGTGGGATTAACAGAGCTCCGGCAGCACCTCATTTACATATTCAGATAGTCGATGTGTCCATCACCACGACAGATTTACTCTCCCGGTCTCTCTCTGTCTGTCTCTCGTTCTCAAACACACATGCATCACCGTCTATTTAAAATGTTTAAGAACAAATAACTGGTGTAAATGACAGATGAGCTCGCTGGCATCGCAGTGGCCTTTGTGTCATAAATGGAGATAAATGAGGTAAACGAGTGAGTAATGAACGAATGAACTAGAGACTGAGCGGTAGGACAAAAAGATGTGCTATAAATGATTACAAAGCACAAATAGAAGGAGTGTTGGATCAGAACTATTTACCCTACAAGCTGTATTACATAAATTATTATAGTATATAAAAAACAGTATATAAAATTGGAAAACATTTTTTGACTCAATTGCTAGTAAATTTCACAGACAGAAACAGAAGAAACAGCAAGTAACACTGAATTAAATATGAAATTTCAAACAAAAAATACAGTTTTCTTGTGAAATGTACTCAAATATATATATATATATATATATATATATATATATATATATATATATATATATATACACACACACGCACACACAGTGTATATATATATATATATATATATATACACACACACACGCACACAGTGTATATATATATATATATATATAATATACTGTGAGTGTGTGTGTGTGTGTGTGTGTGTGTGTATGTATGTATATATAGATATATATAATTTCTATTACATTTTAATCTTTCTTTCTTTTTTATTTATAAAGCACTTTCACACAACTACCGGTTGATCCAAAGTGCTGTACAATACAGCTAAAATAAAACAAATAAGAGCGAAAAAACATCAGAACACAACATAACAATACAATTGACATGACTAGATAAAAGCTATTGACAGAAGATGTTTTTTAAGCCGGCTTTTAAATACAGGCAAAGAGGGCGCAGCTCTAATAGAAGCTGGTGATTTGTTCCAAAGACTAGGACGAGCAACAGCGAAGCTCGATCACCTCTGCAATGGAACCTAGATCTAGGATCAGAGAGGAGACCAAGATTACTGGATCTTAGGGGCCTATTTGGTTTATAAGTAGAGATTGCCTCGGAGAGATATGATGGGGCTTGATTTTGCAGGGATTTAAAAACAAAGGTTAAAATTTAAAAAAATAATTCTAGAGTTGACTGGTAACCAGTTTAGTGAAATAAGAATGGGCGAGATGTGGTCGAACCTTCGTCTGCCTGTTATCATTCTTGCAGCAGCATTTTGGACCATCTGTAAACGCATTATAGAAGAGTGATTTATACCATAATATAGTGAATTACAGTAAACGAGATAGAACAAACAAGTGAATAATCTGGTCAAACTGTTTTACAGAGACAAACGCCGTAAGTGGAAGAAACTTGATTTGACCACTGCACTGTTTCTCAAAACACAGGATGCAATCAAAAAGAACACTGAGAACACAAAGAGTTTTAGCACAGGGTGTAAAGTATGAAGAGAGACTAAAATGAAGGGCATAGTCTTGATTTCGGTTTTGTTCTCGTTTAACACTAAAAGATTCTGCTATTTTAAAGTTAAAATTTTCATATTAAATATTACATTTCTGTTAGTGATTTTTGTGTAATCAGTCTTTTTTCTTAATGTTTATTTGACATATTTGTGTTTATATATTCAAGAGAATCTACACATAATGCACTTTTATGCTTTTTCTTTCACAGTTCATATTTCGTGACAAATCTATATTTTAATTAGTTTCGGAAAATAAACACCATTGCATAAGCAGCTTTTACTGTTTTTGTTTATGGATCTTTTGTGTTTGTTGTCTTTCATGTTTTTGGCACCTTCTCTCTTACTCACACACACACACACACACACACACACACACACGTCTTTCTCTAGGTCTTTCCATGGTTGCTTCACGCTGCTGACTTCACACACACACACACACACACACACACACATCCGCTGGGAAAGCCTGTCAAACAGCTCTTTCTCTGTTTCCACCCACCTCCAATTAACAGCAGGGTTTGGCAACAAACACAATAATTAATTGAAACATTTAATTAGCATTCTAAACTAGCAGTAATTAACACCTTTACCACACACAACTGTATGACGTATGAGCATGCATGTATGTGTGTTACGTGTCCATCTTACAAAGAGTTTGTAGGTCTCTTGTGATATATATAATGGCACATTAGGCAGTAAAATACATGCACACAGACACACACACACCCCAAAACCACTGTGCACCAGCACCCTGATGCCTTAGATGGCCAAGGCCAGACCTGCGGGGTGTGTGTATGTGCATGTGCATGTGTGTGTGTGTGTGTGCGTCGCCTGCAGGGGAGCTTTCTGAGTGCTTCTCTTCTCTGGCAGGATTATCCCACAACTTCCACTATTCATGTGGCTTTTAAGTGTCCAGCCCAGGGCTCTCTCTCTCTCTTTGTGTGTGTGTGTGTGTGTGTGTGAGTGTGTGTATTTATGAATCTATGTATGAAAAGTGGTGCACACAGGTTAAATCACAGGTGTGTGCATGCATTCATTTTAAATTGCATTCTAAAACTGGCCTATGATACATCTATATATGGTATAATACTTTAAAACATAATATAACACATAAAATGTGGTGTGGTTTAATCAGTTGTTAACACATTATACAATTTAGAGGTATAAATACGATTATGTAAGTATCACAATGTATTATACAGAACATACAAATGATTAAAGGTTTAATATAAGGCATTAATGTTTTTCTGATGTATGTTTACATTTATTTATTTTTTTAGAAATCAATGGCAAATCTAATAGGCCAACTGTAGTGCATTAAATGACTAATAATTCACATAAATAAATACACTGTAAAAATGTTTAACTACTTAAACTTAAAAAAAATAAGCTATCAAATTGGCCTTACAACTGTCAACTTTTTTTTTTCCAGGTTATTTCAAAATTATTAAACTGACTTGAAAAAAATGAGTTGAAATTGGTTAAATTTTGATGAAAGTAATGGAAAAACATATATTGTAATGACTTTTTGAACCTAAAGGATGTGTGTGTGTGTGTGTGTGTGTGTGTCTAATTGTACAATATATACTTTATTTTTTTATTTTCCACGCAAATTTCTGTGTGCAAAACCAACTGTGATTATATACATCTAATGATTCTCTTTTGTATGCATGTGCTGGTTTGTGTGTGTGTGTGTGTGTGTGTGTGTGTTGGCCAGCATTAGATGAGCTGGCAGCGTATGTCTCCAGGACGGGATTAAACCGCTCTCTCCTCTCACTGCCCGCCGTAACATAATTAATGCCTGTATTAATAGGCCAGCTAAAAAATTCATTAAAAAATCCATTAAAAATAAATGTGTTTTTACATAAGACTTTGCCTCAGGTACTGAGGAAGAAAAAAAAACAGAGAGAAAAGAAGATAAGGAGAAAGAAAAATGGAATCGATTGTTAGCTTTCAGGTCAGCTTGAGACGGAAGCACCGTTTGAAACGGGTTAAATGGAGGGAGTTTTAAATATCCATGGAGAAAAGGCTTTTGAGGAGAGGAGAGATGAGAGGAGCTTGGACTCAATCGCTCCATGCTCTGAGTGAAATTAGCCGTACTAATAGGGCTCACGCCACTCTCATCTGTCCAGTTCACCAAACGAGCTTTTGCCTAAACCACACTCCAAGATTCAAAACAGTCCTGAGCTCCAGTCAGGCCAGAGCCTATTTACTCCTAAATTAGTCCTGTTGAGGAAAGTGTGTTTAAATCGGTCATCCAAACACATGGTGTGATTTTTTGACAATTAATCCGAAGCATTTTCTGTATCCATTATAAATATCCATAATGCCTTATTATCAGAGTGATCTTGTGCATAAAGATGGTATCAGTTTCTGTCCAAAAGCACAAAAATGCACGCATGATAAAACTATTTATACTTAATGTACAAATACTAAAGAGATGATATTATAATGCAGGCTAACGGTCAACCAATATGGGTTTTTATTGACTAATAGCAATATTATGTACATGTATAATAGAATTTAGTGATAAAAAATAAGATAAACACAAATGTGTTGAATTTGAACAGAATATTTATCAAATATAAAAGAATTGAAGATGCACATTAATTAACAAATCTGTAATTTGAAATAAAAATATCAGCATAATAACTTCCTTTCCTACTTGTTATGATAAATGTTATAACTGTATAATAATTAACATTTATATTTATACATTTTTATAAGTTTTATTTGTAAGCGCAGTTAAGTTGCATCATAATAATGGCTTATGATTACATCTAAAATTACAATATAACACAACATTTGATGTAATTTAACCAGCTGTTAATGCATTATACATATGATCATATAATGTAAGGATACAATGCAAGAACATACAACTGATTAAAGGTGTATTACAAGTGATTAGGTTTGATGTATCACATAAGCTTCATAAAATCTGGCTGAATTTATATCAATTTGATATGATTATGTTTCTATTAGAAATCAATGGCAAGTCTAATAAAGCAACTGTAGTACAGTAAGTGAAATGATCACACTGATAATTCACATCTTTCTATGACAAGTATATATAGAGAAGCCCTGATTTTAATCAGACAGGTAAAGAGTTCCTCTGAATGTAAAGTGCTCTGTCAGTCACATGGGCTTTAAAACAGGCTTAGACACATGATGCAGGACTAATAATTACAATTTAGAATGGCTTTAAACTGAAAGAGCTCCCCGAGCGTTTCTTTCTCATTTCCAAAGATATTAATTTGAGCCGAGTGGAGAGATATTTTTCTAAAGGAAATATTTAATTAATTTCCACATATGAGCGTAAGGGGTTCTACTGGATAATAATTACGATTTAATATTTTCATTGTGTTTTTTTTTCCCCTCTAATGCCGGTCACATTGAGATCAGCACCGTTATATGCACGTAATAAACACAATGCAAAGATATTTTATCCATCTAACTCTAATTCTGTATATTTTTCAGTTGCATCCAATACATTTTGAAAAGCAAACTGCAGATTGTGTTTATCTAGAGACATGCAGGTACACACACACACACACACACAAATAGGATAATAATAATGTGTTTGTTTCTCTTGAGCAAAAGAAAATATTGCATTATGGAGAAAAATAGCTGGCACTGTTAATTTTTGCTTTGATCATTTATGTGTTTATTTCACAGGGCTAAACAGAACAGGCCACAAACCAAATATTAAATTATATACTGTCACTGCAGCACTGCTGTGTGTAAGAGAGAGAGAGATGAGAAATGAGAAGAGGTGATGATATCCGTTTGTTAATTTGCCCTTTCCTTAGGCGATTACTCAACCTTCTCATATTTATCAATACACAGTGCACAATCCATCACACACACACACACCATGCCAGCATCATCTCTTTGTGCTCAAACACTTAAACACGTCGACTCATTCCATTCCTGTTTTATCTGTGTCGTTAGAATTCTACTGAAGTCACTGCAGATACACTATATAGTGATCAAAATAAATACTGAATAAATGTGTGTGTGTGTGTGTGTGTGTCAGTGAGTATCACATTGTCAGTACACACATGCAACAGAAATTTTAAAAAGACACATGCACACACAGATTTTATCTTTACAAAATTAAGCAGCACAAAATGCAAAACAAGTGTAAAAAAAAACCCGCGAGCAACCTTTATTTTCTTGCTTCATACACTTTTACTCTGTGGTCTAAAAATGTTCCTACACTCAGAAAAAAATGTCCGAAAGCTGTCCCTGGGATGGTACCTTTTCAAAAGGTACACCTTTGTACCTTATTTGCCCCTAAAGGGTGCATATTAGTACCTAAATGGTGCAATTTAGTATTTTACAGTAGTGACAGCCTTCTTTTCTGAGTGTGATCTGTGATCAAAATGTAGCTAAAAACTTGCTCCGCCTCTACAGATGACTGTCCAATTCAGATGATGTCATCAAATCCAACTTTACAGAAGTCAAATCAGTTGTGCAGACCACATTATCTCAGCTTTTCTGAAATAAAATCTGTCATAAATCAGAAAGAATCCAAAGCAGCTCTTTAAATAAAGAGTCAATTCTTATGAGTTAGTACTTCGCCAAAACACAATAAAACTCAAAATACATACTTTTATAATTAATGGAATAATACAATTCTTATTCAATCCAGACATCCGTGAATTTCTACTTGCACAGTTTGTGTACAGCCTTTAAATGGAGACTGGCAAGATCACAATTTTTTCATGCACCTGTAAAATTTGAGATTTTGGGCTTTTTGGTTTTTCATAAAGTATTTTTTCAGACTAGTGGAAAGAAAACATCCAAAAGACACTGTTAAGTGCTTCTTTTATAGCACTTTATCTATTTGTGTCAATAGATTTCAATTACAATACATATTTTTAAAGGCCGTTTTCTCAAAATGAGTTTTCTCTCCTATACATTGAGCCATATATCTCCACTTCAGCAGCACTTACACACACCAAACTTTACATCTTTATATCCTGTTTATATCCTGAAGGTTTTTACAGAGGGATTTGTTCATATATAATTTGCTTGATTATATACAACATTTTATTTCCCCAAAAATTGTGAAAATGTATTGTTTTCTGTCTGTTCTAAGTATTTTAAGTGACAAAATGAGATACCCAAAATTGACTCTAATATGTCAATAAAATGAAATAAGAATTTTGAAACCAACTTCATCCAGTATTTAGATTTTTTGCTCCAGAAATGTATGCAAATTAGCGCATGCCTCATTTGCATATTTAAACCTAACATTTTAGAAAGCTTGTAATACAAAAAATGTTTGCAATTATCAATGTAATCAATCAACTAGGTAAGTAAGGTGATAACTATTAGTTATTTTTTTTACCGTATTCACCTGCAGTGTCTCGCCTTAAAAAATCAGTAAGTCACAGAACTAGAGAAAAGCACAAGCTATTAGCAACCTTTATTTCTTGCTTCATTATTTCCTGGTCTAAAAATGTTTGTAATCTGTGATCAAAATGCAGCCAAAAACTTGCTCTGCCCCTGAAATGACTTTGCTTTTCAGTTGATGTCACAAAGTCCTACATTATGGAAGTAAAATCGTTTGTGAACACCACATATCTCACAGCTCAGCTTTTCCAAAATAAAATCTGGAATCAGGTAAGCTAAAAGGTACATCTTTGTAACTTATTTGCCCCTAAATGGAACATATTAGTACCTAAATGGTAAATATTAGCACCTTTTAAAAAGATGCCGCTCCAGTGACAGCTTTTGTACCTTTTTTTTCTGAGAGCATATAAGTAAACAATTTAGAATTGTTAGTATATCAAGAAACAAAAGTTACAACTTAAGCTACTGTCATTAAAAAATATTTATATGTAGTTTTTATTGAAGAACATGTGCTTGAAACCTCTGGAATCACAAAATGAATCTTGCGTATTAAGTATTAAATCAACTAATAAAAGCAGAAGTGCACTCACACTTTAAAACATCAGCATTACCCTACAAAAACAATTATGAAGAAGTAAAGAAGTAAAATTGCCTTCAAGAATCTGTCACTGAGAAACCCATGATCAAGCACTATAATATTCCTTCTAGTGATATCTGCACAGAGAGACTCAAATGAATAATTTTCCTAATTCCACTCATAACTGTTAAGCTAATAGCGTTTCTGTATGTGTGCTCGGGATGGAAACTTTACATTGGAAAAAAATATTTTTCAAGGAAATAAAATAATTATTGGAGTATGTTTTACTAAAAATACTTTCTACTTCAAAATTTCATGTTTAATTCAACGCCATTTCTTTGTAATTAATTGTGAAATTTAACATCAATTTCCGAGTGAGAATTGTATCTATACCCTTTTTTCCCCCATTGTATACTTAAGGACAGTCTGAAAAAGTCAGACCACTCATATTAGCTTTAAATAAAACGTGCGTCCATGTGTGCGCATAAATGAATGGGGCTGGTCTGTATTTGATGACACTAAACGCTTCATTCCACTGAAATGGAGGGATTATTGATCAGAAGACTAACATATAGATACACACGCTCGACAGCACACACTTTTCTCTTTCTTCTGTGATCTGTTCTCTCGCTCATGGCCGTGGGTGACCCTCAGGGCTACATAAAGCTCCTAATAGGCATGCCATTCTCTTCTGTTGTCTGAATGCTGTGTGTGTGTGCGTGCAAGTTACACTGATGATTTACAGGCTGCTATCTGCACCTCTGTGCCCAAGGCTACTTAGAGAAATACGATTACTGAGTAACACACACACACACACACACACACACATGTCCATCATCAGTCAGATCTACTCATACTGAGATTCTGGGAAGTTTGTAAAGACTGAACATCCAGTTCAGAGTGTCCGACTTCCTCCAAATCTCCCTTTTTCAAACCAAAGAACAGCATGGAAGGAATCTGATAGAAGACAGATGCTGGGTAATTTGATTAACTGCCACTGACTGAACGGGCATTTCCCATGATGCATTTGTGCTCAAGATTCCTCGTCAGTAAACACAAAACGCAGCGCTTGTTTTCTTCACAAACACACACAGATTTCTACTCACTGCTGGGGTCCTTTCTCATATATTTTTAGATGCAAAGTGTTCTCAGCAGAGGTTCAGCACTGGAGTAGTGAAAGTTTCATTGTGACTCAAAACGCCCTCAGGCTGATCTCTTCCTGTTTTTGGTGGAAGAATCTGTGCACAGCAAACAAGAAAAGACCAACAACCTTTCATTCTGCAAGATTTCAATAAGATTTTTTTTTTATATATATATTTTTGAAACTAGTCTCTTATACAAGGCTGCATTTATTTGATGAAAAATACAGTAAAATCAGTGATACAGTAAAATATTATTAAAATTTAAAGTTTTTTTTTCAAAGAATTTCGATTTTCAAAAGTTTAAAACATTTATAATGTTTTAAAAGATTGTATTTCAAATAAATGCTGTTCTTTTGAACTTTCCATTCATCAGAGAATCCATAAAAATTAAATGTATCACAGTTTCCACAAAAATATGAAGCAGCACAACTGTTTTCATCATTGATAATAATAATAAATGTTTCTTGCGCAGCAAATCAGGAGTAATGATAAATGACTTAAGGCTGGAGTAATGATACTGAAAATTCAGCTTTGCATCACATAAATTAGGCTACTTTTAAAATTATATTACAATAAAAACAGTTATTTTAAATTGTAATAATATTTAACAGTATTACAGTCTGGTGGGCAACATAAAAACATAAAAAAATCTTAATTATTCCAAACATTTGACCAGTAATATATAGCAATACTGTGTAAAATTCATGTAAATGGAAGAAATCTGCACTTTTTAATAATAATCCACTAATTAATGATTATAAATTGCTACCACATCCTACTTGAGAAACACTTTAACCATGATGCAACTACACAGTCTCCCAATGAAACAGCATTCAAGAAATGTGTACCAGTGCAATAATGAAACGTCGTTTTGTTAAAGCGAGAGTTCAACCAAAAATTTGTAAAAAGTCTGTAATCATTTATTCACTAGTTTCAAAACTTATGACCTTTTGATTTTCTGCAGAACACACAAGATGTTTTGAAGAACACTGGGAACCAAACAGAAAGAAAGAAAGAAAGTCATACAGGTTTGGAACTTCATGGGATGATTTAATTTTTCATTTTTGGCTGAACTATCTCTTTTCTGTGATTTCCCTAAAGCCCTGGTTGCATGTGCCAGCTGTGAAAGAATAGAGACTATTCTCAAACAGGTTGCATACCCACGTCTTGCATTAGTTGAAGAAACAGGCAATTTTAGCCTGTTTTATCAAAGAGTTTACTCATAGTTTAGCCTTTGCAACATAAGACAAACAAACTTTTCTTGTGAAAGTACTTTGTGTCTTTGTAGCTTCAAGAGGGTCATTAAACTAATTATTACTGCAGCTTCAGTTAAAAAAACATTCAATCATCTATAAAATTATGGATCATTGATCCGTTATGAATCATGCTGTGTCCTTAAAGAAGGAAAATCTATTTCAAGCTGCAGTGGGATTTAATTCTTAAAAATGTGATTAAATATGTTGTAATTTAAGATATCATTCATTGTTTTATTAACAGAAGAAATCATACACAAAATTAAGTGTTATTAAAATAAACAATAAAAAAATAAGTGTAATTTTAAATATAATGTTTATATAAATTAAATTATCATAAAATTATAATATATCTGCATTGTGCATGAAAAATTCTTATTTTTTTCAATTAATGCTATCTGGCTGCTCATTTGAAATGTTAATGAAGCATAATTTTGACAAACAGTTATGTGGATTTGAGCTTTTGACATACCGTTGATTTCTATTGTACGGACAAAAAAAAAAATACATTTCTCAAAATATCTTCTTTTATGTTCAACAGAAGAAAGCCATACAGGTTTGGAACGACATGAGGGTGAGTGATCAATTTTCTGTTTTTCTCTTAATGCAACATTTAAAAAAATGTCTGGTTGTCATTGCATTATATAATAATGAGTGATCCTGAGGAGAACTGACTTCATACATCCAGTAGAACTCACCAAAACACCAGCTGATCTAAAGACACTGAGCAAAAATCATCATGAAAGGTAGTTTAGAGAAAAGACCCTGCAGCATTCAAGACACAGGTATATACATACAGTACATGTGAATTAAGTATCAAAATATATTTTGAGGCCACTATACATTTAAACATAATACAATTTTTTGAATAAATGTTTAAATATATTAAGTTCTAAAAACTAATTTCATTAGATATCAGTAGATCGGTATAAAAGTCCCCACTATTATAGACAATTTTCATATGCATGCTGTAGCAAATATAAAATTAGAATAATGGGATAACGATCACTTCCTTTAAATTAATGTTTGTTCTTTCACCAGCTATTACAGAGAGAGAGAGAGCGAGAGCGAGAGAGAGAGCGAGAGACAGATGGATGGATGAGTAATAACCTTCTTTAGCCTGAGGAATGTGAGTGACAGTGATATGAATGTAGGAACTGGGAGAAGGTTTAATAAAATCTAATACACACACACACACACACACACAACAAATCAAATCTAACTCATGAAACAGCTTGTCGAGGGAGAGAGAGAGAGAGAGAGAGAGAATTAAACATTACAGGTTCACTCATGTATATCGTGTCATTTGATTGTATCAGTGAGTGAGTCTTGTATGCATCACGTTCCCTCACAAAATCAACTCTTTATTTCTATCAAATCAACATCACAGCCGTCTTCATACCAGTCACACACACACCGCTGCTGCATCAGACTGAATGCAGAAAGACTGTTTGATAGAAAAGAAATGATTGCATAAATAAATGTAAATTTCAAGATTTAAGATTCAAGATTCAAATAGATTTATTGGTGAAAAAATCTTAGTTTGCTTTGTTAAAATCTTTTATTTATATGCATGCATGCTTATATATGTATGCATTTAGTAGATGATTTTATCCAAAGCATGATTTTATTATAATATATATACAATCTAAAGTGTAAAATAATATATAAATATATAATAGAAAATATAATAGAATACAATATACAGTGATTTCTAAAAATAATAAAAATAAATATATAAATATAAATAAAATATAATAAAAAAACATTTTTAAATATATATTTTTAAAATATTTTATTATTATTAATTTTTATTATTATTCTTTATTCTTTAAAAATGACCTTAAATGAAGAATCACCATCAGTCACTCACAATAAAATAATAAAATAAAATAAAAACTAGTTAGACAATATGCCCTTAGTGCACACAATTTTATAAAATAAAAATATACATTTTATTAAAAAAGTAAAATATTATTTCTTTTTAAAAAAGGTAATCACCTTCAGTCACACACAATAAAATAAATAGATTAAATGAAATAGCATTTTAGTAATAAAAATAAATTTAACAATATGCCCTTATATATATATATAAAAAAATAATTAATAAAATGGGATTCTTTAAATTACCTTAAATGAAGAATCACCTTCACTCACACAATAAAACAAATAATTTTTAATTTATGATTTTATAACATTTATTAAATCTCTTTATTTCTCAAATGTGAAATATCTGTCTTTCTAATGCAATGGCAGCAGCACTGATCTCTCTGTTGATTCATAAAAGTAGTGCTGTTGTTCAGATAAAATGCTGGGTCTGTGATTGTTTTTTATTTCATTCAGCCGGTCTGTTTCACCATGAGTCCTGTTTGATGGGTTTACAGTGACTCTCAGACTCTGGCTCGGCTCCAGACCCTCGTGATCCGTCTCACTGTTACACCCGTACAGTAGCCAGTCGTTTGGCTTGCAGCGGTAAGTCTGGTCCAGTTTGCTGCTTGTTCTGGCCAAGAACCGCCCACTTAGACAGGAAAGGTCTGTCAGACCCAAGGAGGTCTGTAATGCTTGGAGAAAGCTATCCGTTAGCATAACCGTTCATCTCAATGCTGCAGGACCCACTGGAAATATGGCATTTTAAATCTGCCATATTCACTCACAGGCGCTCAGTTCTCAGCACAACTGTTTCGCCTGAGCCACAAATGCCATGTAACGAATTGTTCTGGAGCTTTTACACTTTTAACAGCCTCCAAAAAGAATGAGTCTCTGTTTTTTGGGGTTTTTTTATCTTTTTTTTAATGTTATTGCATTTAGTCTCTCATTAAGGCTGCATTTATTTGATCAAAAATACATACAGTAAAATCAGTACAATTATGAAATATTACAATTTAAAATAACTGTTTTCTATTTTAATATATTTTAAAATGTAATTTATTTATGTAATGCAAAGCTGAATTTTCAGTGTCACTTGATCTTTCAGAAATCATTCTAATATGCTTATTTGTTGCTCCCCCCAAAAAATTAAATAATAATATAATATATAAATGTAAAAAAATTGCTTCTTAATATTTTTTTAAGAAAAATAAAAGTATACATTTTTACTTACCACATACTTTTTAATGGTAGTGTACATTTATATTTTTTAATTAGTTCTAATTATATTTTTAATTAATTTTAATTGTTTTATAAGTAACTTAAATGTTTGTAAGTATAGTGTCGTTACTGTCACTTTTGACCAATTTAATGCATCCATGCCAAATAAAAGTATTAATTAAAAAAAAAAAAAAGAAAGAATCTAGCAACCTTTCAAAGAATTAATGCAACAGTTTTGATTGGTGACTACTTCATGAAAAATCCTCTCTGTGCATTATACACATAAGTTCTTTATGACACAATACATGAGAATTTGAAAAAAAAAATATGCTCAGTTGTAACAAAAATAATGTCACTATGGCAAAAAAAAAAAAACCGCCCATCTTAATAGTCCTATAGAAACATGCTTATTTCCTATCTATTGTAGTTACAAGTGACCGTCCCAAAAGGTAATCTGGTTCTAGTTAGAGAGTTTAGCTCATGAAGTGTGGCTCCTGTCTATGTGCTGTTTCATCTCTCTTCATTGGCTCAACCAATCAAACGCTGGCATGGGACAGGAGATCATTGCTGGTGAATTATGGGATGTTGTGCAGGTGCCTTGGCCGGTTGGCGTAGCGATAGATCACATTGTAGTGGAACTGGCGAGATGATAATTGATTGGCGTTGGGCTTCTGTGTGAAAGACGGAGGGGAAGAGAGAGAAATAAAGAGAGAGGGATGGAGGGCACGGCTGCCATATTAGATTCCTCCGACGGGCCGTTCGCGCGGAGCGATATGGGCAGCCCCAGTGGTGATGTACAAACCTGGTTACAGAGGATATTAAACATGGCCAATAAGACACACACATACACACACACTTACTAGGCCCCAGTGGTGATGTCCAAAATGCCCAAACCTGGTTACAGGAGATATTAAACACAGTCATTAAATCACACACACTCTGCTGTGTGTGTGTGTGTGTGTGTGTGTGTGTAAACCTGGTTACCGGCTTTGGGATATTAAACAATCCCATCAGCACCTTATTGCTCAACACTGGGATTTCTCATCGTGTCCCATTATTCCATTTACTACAGACTCTAATGCGGCGCTGGCCTAAGGCAAACACACACACTTTCACGCAAAGATAAACACACACATATGACATTTCCTCCTTAATTGTAATTCATTATTGAGAAATGTGATATTGGATATGTATATGTGATATAGAAAGGCTTCATAATGCAGATTTCAACCGCAGGAGAATATGAGGAAATGGCTATAAAATAAATATGGAATTTCCTGTCCAGTTTTATGACTGAAAGTACAGTGTAGCTTTAAATTCAAAGATAAAATTGTGATATTTTCAATGTTTAATGTCTGTGGATTTGGCAGTAAAGACATTAGCACGAACAGGATATAAAATAGGATCTGATTTTAATTTAGATAAAAATGTTGTTATTTTCTAGTAAGACACAATTTATAAAATTAACGCAGTAATCAAAAAGTATTGTCAAAATAAAACCAAAATATAATATATATATATATATATATATATACACTTTTCATAAATATGGAACAATTATCATGGGACAATCATGAAATATTTTCATGAATATGGAACAATTATTTCACATATTTAATCATAACAAAAAACATTGAATTTGTGCTTTTAATATTTAAACACACACACACACTAAAGAAACCTAGCTGACGAATAAGAGGAGGAAAATGTTACCAACTGATGATTTTTATTTTTCATTTGAGCTGGTCAGTCATTTTACCTCCTATTTACATTTTAATTTCTGCTCTAGAACAATCTTAAATCATTGCAGAAAGCAGAGTCGAGTCGATAAGATGAGTTAAACACTAAATGTGACCCGTTAAATGCGGCGCTTTAATGATGGACATTCATCAACATCAGAGGCCGTGACATCATTTCCATCAGCTCACAGAAATAGCACACAAGTGATGTTTAGCACAGCGACTGCAATTGTTGCGTGTGGATCGCCTGCCGTGTGCGCTGCCCCATTGATCACTATTGAAATGATTATATTCCAGTCGCTTTATGCAGTTCTCTGGCAAACGCCCGCAGTGTTACCCTCCCTCAGGGCTCTGAGTGTCCTATGGTTGATCAGTCAGCATCAAACTCTCAATGGGATGTTTTTTTAACATTAGTTTTGAAGAGAACTCTCTAGATCCACAACAAACAATAGCATAAGCTTTGAGAGAAACACAAAGTGTATTTATATAAAATAAATGTTTGTATGTTTATTTATATGATTTATTTTTTTAAACATTCCAGTATATATTACATATTTTTATTATTTAATATTATTTTATAATTATATGAAATAAGTTCAAATTAAAATATACAATGTGTGAAACATATATATATATATATATATATAGTTACAAAGGACTACTTTTTAGTTTTCCTTGACTTTTTGGTAGCAATAAAAATTGAAGGTCAATTTGTTAATAGTCCTAATAACTCATTTTAATAAGTAATCTATGGAATTAAAAATTAAATATATCAATTTAAATTGTATTATTTATTGATTTATTTCATAATATATAAAAACATGGAAATTAATTTTTTTTAACTATTTGGATTTATATATTAAAATGTATATATATATATATAAACATTATTTTATATAATTTTCATCTACTTTTATATAATTTTCATAACAGTTAATAGTCCTAATACCTAATTTTAATAAGTAATCTATGAAATTAAAATGTAAAATGTTTGATCGTTATTTATTTAATTGTTATATAATATAATATATAAAACATAAAACTGTATATTTAAAAAATATTTTGACTTTTATATTAAAATGTAACACATTTTTTTGTATAATTTTATATATTTTTAAATACTTCTATATAATTATCAAATCACTCACACACACACACACACACACACACACACATATATATATATATATATACTGATTAGTTATAATATCTTATACTTCTAATAACTAGTTTTAATTACCAATCTATGAAATTAAAATTAAATATTTTATTACTTTTATTTTATAATTATATAAAAATGTATGCCTATGTGGCCGGTGTAACTTGGGCGGCCCAAATTTATACATATGAATGGTTGATTTTTGTTTTTTCCAGATACTTTTTTCCTTACAATAATTGTGCAACTTAATGATCGAAGATAGAAATAATTTTTTTGTTTTGGAAGTTACATTCATAATCCAGTCGGTTTAGAAATCTTGGGGGGCGCGTGAATGGGCGTGACGCTTCTGACAGTCATAACTGAGGCGATTAAGGAAAGTGATCATTTAACAGTCCGTTTGACTGAAAATAACCATAATGAACACCCAGGCACATTAAATAGCGTTTTGTCCTCCCTCCTAGCGTTAGCATCCAAGGGCTTAGGCGAGAATATTAGCCTGGCAATGAGGCGCTGCGCTAATGCTACGCTAACTCTCCCCAACTCCCATGACTCCCCAGTGTTAGATAACAGTAAGACCGATTGTTCAAACTAGTTGGTGTAACGAGGGATGACCGGGACACACCGCAGCGGAGAGAGGAAGAGACACCCCCCTCCTCCACCATCCCCCGGGAACATTTGCGATGTCTCTGTCACACCCCACAGGTTAGCGGTTAGCGGTTAGCACTGATGAGTGGATGGAAATGTGCCTTTAATGACTTAATGAAACTTCATTTATGATGATAGTCATTAACTCTAAACACGGCCACAGGCCAGCTACCCAATTACACACACATGTACGTGCGTTCACACACGCACACACACACACACACACGTTTTCAAGTGTGTGAGGAAAGTACAGGTGTGGACTGGAGAAAGTACCGTGTTTTGAGAAATAAGCAACACACATTCATATTCAGCACTGCTTATGCACCTTTGTGGTCAGTGCAAAAACTACAGGTGCAAAAGTGTTCTAAAATGTTTTGCATTGATCATATCACATTTGTGAGTAGTTAGAAACTCACAAAACTCATTGGATCACTTTGCAATTGTAATGTAAACACTAATAGGCTAATGCAAAACAGTGAAGGACCGCCTACTCATCTGTCAATCATCCGACTATCACAGTCACTGTCCCATCAAATCCATAATATATTTGGTTGACATTCCCATGAACCTTTCTTTCATTAACATCATGATTTTCTTAAAATGTACCTAAGCCTCACTTGTACCTAAGCCTTCACAATGTCTGTCATTGCTTTAGATAAGACAATTCAGGCCAAGCATCCCTATTGTTAGAATATATTACCCACCAGGAGTGCATTATTTCAGCTCACGTGTGGTAAAAAGTTGTGAAATTTGTCAAACTTCTAGAAGACGGTCTCAACTTATAATGCTATAAATGTGGGGCTTCTAGTGAGCTCAAAATTGCGCTTAAAATGTTTTAATCATGTTGTTGAGAACACTCTTCAACTACTTCTGCCTATTTTATCTAGTTACTAAACAAGCGAAGAAACATTTATACACCGCATATAGTTTTTTTTTTTATTTGAACATTTACCATATCCCACTTATTATTCTGTATATGGCTACTTCCAAACAAACTAACAAATAAATATTTTTTATTGAAATTGAATAGAAAATTTGAATATTATTCATTAGAGCTAATCCTGTTTGATATATAGGCCTACAGCTATTTACTGACTGACTAACTAACTAACTAACTAACTAACTGAATAAATAAATATTTAATTATTCAATAGAAAAATGAATTAGCTAGAATAGGTCATTTATTTGTATTATTATAATTTTTTTTTTTTCAGAAAACTTAAGTAGTTATGAGCCTGACATTTAAATAATAAAGATGACATCATATTTGCAGTAAAATTCATTTTAAGTTAAAAATATGAGTATTTCCAAGTGTTACATTTTTTTTTGCTTACTCTGATACTGTCCATCCATCCGTCTGTCTGTCTGTCTTTCTGTCTGTCTATCTCAGACTTTTGCATCGGTAGGCTTGATTCACTTTGAGTCATAAACAGAAACAGAAATTCAACCAGAACAACACACACACACACAGTCTAAGAGGAATGAAATCCAATTGTGTGTGTGTGCATATTGGAGAGACAGAACTGAAAAAAACAAGAGAGGAAAGAGAGATTGTGTGTGTGTGTGTGTGTGTGTGTGTGTGTGTGTGTGTGTGTGTGTGCGTGCGTGTATTTTACTAATGAAATTAGAATGGGAAGAGGCCGAAACAATAAATCAAAGCCATATGTTTCCATTTCCTGTTTGAGTTCCTTTCACACAGACCACTGCTGACCCCATGCGGCGCACACACACACACACACATACACACACACACAAACACACACAAACACACACAAACACATACTTCTATTCCCAGGGCAATCTGGTGATGACATCACAAATAAATGATGTGACAGTAAACACCATATCAGCACTGATAGTGTGTGTGTACTTGTTTTGACTACTTGTGGGGACCAAATGTTCTCACTTATATTGTGAAATACCGTACTTTGACAACCCACTAGTGAGACATTCGACTGGTTAAAAACCTCACCAGTTAAAAAGGCTTAGAAATCAGCCAAAATAAGTTTTTGATTAAATCAGTTCTGCACATTTGTGTGATGCAGTTACAGGGTAGAGGTTGGGTGAGCTGATCGAAAATATCATTAACCTGATGTTTAAAATCAAGGGAAGGCTATGCAATGCCCTCCCTAAGATAGCCATACAAACGAGCACATGTGTGTGTGTGTCTGTGTGTGTGTGTTACTGCAAACCAGACGTATGTTTGTGTATAAATGCCAAAACTCACACACACATTTATTTGCTGTCTAAATTAGACATTTGAAGATTGTTTTTAAATAAACCTTATTATAATTACCACAGTCAAACTCAGACCCTTAACCAGAACCCATCAGATTACTTTTAGCATTTTTAGAAAACTGTTTATTTATGAAAGTCCACGAATGCCCCCAAAGGGAGATTTTGGGATAGTTAGTTATAGAAAAAGTTAGTTAGTTAGTAGCCGTATAATAAGTGGGATAAGTTGAATTTGCAGTTGAATACTTTCAATACAAACATTTATGTAGTTACTTATTTAGTTAGTAGCTATATAATAAATGGGATTAATGGAATCTTTGTTTGAATAATTTCCATAGAAAGATTATTTCTTTAGCTAGTTACTAGTTCGTTAGTTGCTATAATAAGTGGGATAAGATGAATTTGGTATTGAATAATTTAATAGAAAGATTATTTATTTAGTTAGTTACTATTTAGTTAGTTGCTGTATATAATAAGTGGGATAAGATGAATTTGCTATTGAATAAATTAATAGAAACATTTAGTCAGTTAGTTAGTTGCCATATACAATAAGTGGAATAAATTGAATTTCAGTAGAAACCGTTAGTTAGTTAGTTAGTTAGTTAGTTAGTTAGTTAGTTAGTTAGTTATTTAGTTAGCGGTCATATATTAGTGGTCATATATAATAAGCAGAATAAGCTGTATTTTCTATTGAATAATTTCAATAGAAATATTTAGTTAGTAGGCTAACTAGCTAGTTAATTAGTAGCCTTATATAATACATTGAATTTTTTGTTGAATAATTTCAATAGAAATATTTTAGTTATTTATGTAATTAGTAGCTGTGTATAATAAATGGGATAAGTTGAATTTGCAATTGAATAATTGCAAATTCAGAAGAGAAACAGTTAATTAGTACTGGGATAATTTTGTTCAAATTCTCATGTAATCAGATGTTTGACTTACAGCACAAGGTCTGGTCCACATTATTGCTTAGTTATTCTGACCAAAAACCACCCACATACTCACAAAAAGACAGACTGACATGTGACACGACCAATCACAGTTTGTATTCTTTAGACATGACATTCAGAGGACTGGTTTAACTGTCAAAGGATTTCACAATAACAGACCAGCACATTTTAGGTTTTACTATTCCTCATTTTAGACAAAACCAACACACACATACACACACATGCACATGCACAAAGGCCTATGCAGTGAAAGCAGGACTGCAAAGTGAAACAAATAAAAAATTAAGCAGATGAAAAGAACTAGACTGTAATAAAGAGAGAATCTAGACATCTCGACTCCTCACTGCCAGGTCTGAGCCCAACGCAAAATAAACATACAGAGAGTGGCTTTGATTAAAGCCTAATAACAGCTCTGCATGTGTGTGTGTGTGTGTGTGTGTGTGTGTGCGGATGAAACTCTCCGTCCGTTTGCAGCAAAAGTCTCTTGCTTTATTGCTTTGATGCAGCAAATATTGTAGGAAAAGCCACTAAAGTCTCTATGATCTTTTATTAAAACAGTCAGTCTCGCTGTCTCCATCTGGAAATACATGTGATTGTGTGAGTGAGAGAGAAGAGAGAAAATAAAGCAGACAGGAAGTGAGAGCAGGAGGGCACATGTGAATGTTCTCATTGCTGAGCGGGATGTTTAGTAGAGGAAGACTGTGATTATTACAGTACGATCAGACACAATCTGTATTGTTAAAAGCGCTATATAAATAAAGGTGACTTGACACACATTGTCCCACTATACTAACAATATATAAATTGTAGCTGCCATGCCCACTTACTTAAAAATGTATCTAAGGAACACTTAAAAACGTCTATCATTGCATTTGATAAATAGCTGTTGAGTGTTTGTATATTTTGTAAACTTCCAGAGGACAGTTTCAGCTTATACCACAGTAAAACGTAGGGTCTCTACCTAAAACTCTCTAGCGCCACCAAGAGCTTAAAGTTGCTTTTTTAACTTTTTGAAGTTGTCTAGTAAAAATGTCTTAAGTGCACCTTTAAATTAAGAAATGTTTGGATTTTTTTTCAACTTATCTCTATTATATATGGTTACTTACCAAACAAGCAAACACAAATAAACAAATAAATAAATATTTGTATTGAAATCCAAATTCAGTGTATCCTGCTTATTTTTTATATCTACTTACAAAAATAAAAATAAAACAAATTCAGAAAGTTATCTGGCTATTTACTAACTAACTAAACAAACAAATAAATAAATCCTTCTACTGAAAATTTTCAGTCGAAAGTTCAACTTATCCCATGTATTATATATGACTACTTACCAAATAAATTAATAATAAATGAATAAATAAATAAAAATCCACTACTAAAAATATATCTATATCATATATAGCTATATATATATATATTTTCAATTATTCAAATGAACACTGTGTAGCTACTTACCAAATAAATGCTTTAAAAAAATGAAAGAATGGATGAATAAACAAACAAACAAACAATATATTTATTTTGAAATTATTTCACTGAAAATCGAACATTTATCCCGTTTATGTATGGCTACTTATCATCTAAAAAATTAGAGTGAATAAATAATCATTTCTAAATGTTGAAAATTTTAATATATTATTATTATTATTATTCAAGATAATTAAATTAAACATTATTTCAGCATTAATGTTCATATGACACCCTGTTCTCATCATTTACGAAGCTGGTTAAACCTGTAGCGCTTTACAACAAATACATATTCTTGTAAGGATAAAGGTTTTATATGAAGCATGAATAAATTACTTGATTTTTTTGTCTGAATTTTACCCACATTGCTTCAAGTACAGCTCTGATCTGATCACTCTCAGGTAAATTCGTAACTGAGTTATTAGTGCATTCCAAACGTTTGATAATGCTCGTGAATCATGTAGAAACGTGGAGTCCTGTGGTCTCGTAGTTCTCTGTTTATGTTGTGTTTCAGGCCTTGTGTAAATGGATCAAATTGGACAGAATTATTTATTTCAAGCTCCCGCTGCGATGGGCCTCCCGAACCCACACTCATAAGTGTCCCTCTTTCCTGCAGCTTTCTCAGTGTGTGTGCATGTGTGTGAGACGTGTGTGTGTGTGTGTGTGTGTGTAATCGGACTCTAAGTAGCTCATACGGACTGTAATGTTTCCTGACAGAGTGCAGTTAGAGTATCAGAGCTATCGCCCCTGGCAAACCAGCACACACCGCCTCAGGGCGATCGCCGAGGGCCGTTCAGTGTGTGTGTGTGTGTGTGTGTCTGAGAGAGAGAGAAAGAGAGAGAGAGAGAGGTTAAAGTTATTTAAAGAGTCATTATTCTAAACATCACAGAGCTGTGATTCTCTTCAGTGAATTGTTCAAGACTGTACAAGTGCTTAAGTGAGATACAGAACACGACAGAAATTACTTTTCTGTCCGTCTGCGCACACACACACACACACAATGTACGCCTGTTAACGTTGACAGCACAGTAGTTCTGTTATTCTTCCTGTTACAATTCTGTTCTTCTTTTGGTGAATAATTTAGAAGTGTGTGTGTGTGTGTGTGTTTGAATTATTCAGATGCTTAAAGGCTGTGAAGTTGAAACAGTTTGTTCCTTTTTCTCCACCACTAATGAGCTAATGACCTCCAGGCCTGTGTGTGTGTGTGTGTGTGTGTGTGTGTGTGTGTGTGTGTGTGTGTGTGTGTGAGAAACAGTGAGCTAACAAGTATTGGTCAGCAGTCTACAGACTCAGTCTCTCTGTCTGAGGATGATTTGTTCTTCTCTCTCACTGAAGGTCAAGACTTTCCGTCTTCACAAACACACACTTATCTAAATGAAGATGCACCGTAGACATATATTGTTTATATAAAACTAATTATTATGACGGAAGACTTATGTAAAACCAAACATTATATGACAACTTTATTTTCAAATTATTATACAAGGATTGAATGAATGAATTAATAAAATAGTAAAACTGATAAGTTTCCATTTACTTAGAATATCTTAAAGGGCACCTATTATGCAAAATCCACTGTGTTTGGACATAAATGTGTGTTGGCAGTATGTGAACACAACCACCCTACAATGATAAAAATCCACCCACTGCTCATTTTTTAATCACCTTTAAACCAAGTCAGTCTCACTAGGTCTGCCGTTTTGACTCTCACCGCAGTGTGACGTCACATTGCGTAGGGCCGGGCCACGGGGGTTGATTGACAGCCCTGCATTGCTATAGTTTCCGCCCTCAGCGGTTGTAAGCTGTCCTCCTTTTTCTCCGCGGTCGAGCAGCTGTAACATCAACAATGTCTGGCAAGCAATGCCGGTGCCCTGGTTAAGGAGGATAGAAAGGATACATATGACGCTACTGGGCATGCGCACATCAATACAGCGTTATTTTTGTCACACTGTACAACAATAATTACTATTTTTTCATTCTTGTAAGAGATAGGTTTAGGGTTGGGGTAGGTGTACACAATAAAACACAATCTAATTGGCAGAAAATGTATTTCATTGTTCATTTCCGGTCGGAGCTGTATCTTTTCTAGCCACAACTCAGTGCTCTGTGTTTGGATGTGAGTCTTCATTTTCCAACATCCGAGCTGCTTAGGACGCTGTGGATTACTTTCATTTTTCAAGGTAATGCGCCTCAAAATCTACCTAGATATGTGTATCACTCCAGAGTCCTTTGTGAATGTCATGTTGTTATAATGCTTAGCATTTTAACCGTATTTGTGTGCGAACACAAGTATTTTTAATTGATCAGAGCCGTGCTTGTGAGATTAGTTTGCACCGTTCGTAGCGCTAGATTCATTCAATAGCGTGGTCGCGCAGCTCGGTCAATTGATCCTCGTAGATGACAGGTCAGCGCGGCGCAAGCTCTGTAACATTGCGCTGTTTCGTCCCACTTTCAGTGCATTTGGCTTCCCATATGTACGGCTAAACAATCTGTCAATTTCTGCTACCCTATCAGATTTTCCTACCTCCGATTAGTAGGTAGTACAATTCAACAACAAAAAATGCTACCTGTTAAATTATGATTTATTAATGTCTACACCTACCACAACCCTATAAACCTACCCTTACAGTAATGCAAATACAGTAATTATGTGTTATATTCGCGGTGGGATACAGCTACCGGAAACCAACAATAAATGTTTTTTTTTACCTATTAGATTGTGTTTTATTAATGTCTACACCTACCCCAACCCTAATCTGCCCCTTACAGTAATGCAGATGCAGTAAATATTGTTGTTGCATGCGCAGTAAGCCCCAATAGGAAAATCTGAGGGTAGGATAAAATGTGAGTACACCTGTTCTCTCGCTTTCAGTTATGTTGCTTCTACCGGCTGTTTATTGCTGTAGATGCATTACGCTCTCTTCTGGAAACGCGTGGGAATATGCAGCTCATTTGCATTTAAAGCCATACACTCTAAATCAGCTCTTTTTTAGACACCCCAAAAATGAAATTTTTCAGCTGTTATAATAAATGATATTCATTTAATTTAGATTGCATCTTGTAAACAGGGGCATAATAGGTGCCCTTTATATAATAGTAAATAATAATTTATTAAATACCAAATATATATTACAATTACTTTATTTCATTCAAAAATCATTAAATTATTATTTATAATAATTTAATATACTTCTCATGATAATAATAATAAGAATTTTATAAAAAAGTATTAATACTACTAGTATTACTTTTACTCCATTTTAATAACAAATAATTATTATTATTTACTTGTACAATAATATATTATTAAATTATTATAATAATATTTAATACATTATTATTAGTAGTAGTAGTAATAATAATAATTTAATACATTTTAATACTACTCAGTGAATAAATTTAATTATTTAAAAAAAAAATATATATATACAGTGCCCTCCATAAGTATTGGATCAGTAAAGACAAAATTGCTCTGTTGGCTGTGGAGTCAAGACATTTGCAAATATGATTAAAAGATGAATATGAGACAAAACTACAGAATGTCACATTTTATTATTAGCCGTTTCAACACATACATGTTTTACCAAATAAAAAGAACAGCACTTTGAGTTCATCCCACTCATTGATGTGAGCATAAGTATTGGGACAGTTGAACATAAGGCAGATATAAAAGATTAAAAGCTATTATTTAGTTGCAGATCTCTTGCACACAATCACAGCAGTGAGTCTGTGACCCATAGACATCACCAGACTCTTGGTCTCATCCTTTGAAATACTTTCCCAGCCTTTAATGCAGCCAATTCCAATTGTTGCTTGTTTTGTGGAGTTTCTGTCTTTACTCTCCTCTTCAGCTGGTGAAATTCATGTTCAATCAGATTTAAATCTGGAGACTGACTTGGGCAATCTAAGACTTTCCATTTCTTTCCCTTATAAATTCCTTGACTGAACTGGCAGGGTGTTTTGGGTCATTGTCCTGATGCAATATGAAGCACTTCCCAATGAATCTGGTGGCATTTTCTTGAATATTGGTAGGCAAGATGGTTTTGTACCCTTCCTAATTCATTCTGCTACTGTCATCATACATTAAGTCATCAGTAAAGTTGAGAGGGCCTGTTCCAGAGACAGCCATGCATCCCCATGCCATGACACCACCTCCACCATGCTTTACAGATGAGGCTGTATGCTTGGGATCATTGCAGTTCCCCTTTTTCCTCCACATTTTTGCTTTCTCATCACTTAAAGGTTCATCTTTGTCTCATCGGTCCATAAACACAGTCCAAAACTCTACACAGTTCACTGATGTTCTACTGAAGCTCCTCGTCACCTGTACCGTTTCCACGCTCGTTTGACTCACGCCTGGTGCTGAGGCGAAGCTGATATTACAGTAAAAAAAAAAATACAGTATTCATTGGTATAATATAATAATTAATAAACAATGGAATGTATACAAATGATACAAGAGACATGAAAGTAGCAGCAGTATGTATGAGATAATGCTCAGACGTGCAGAATCACCTGATATGTCAATTATTGAGAAAAATTGCCTGCTGAATGCCACAACCAACCAATCAGAATCAAGCATTCAGGAGAGAGTTAGCTAGAAATATAATTAGTTAGAAAGCTAATTATAATAAAAGAAAACTAAAACATGATCTGTTTTAGTTAGGAATCATTTTACCTTTGATGAGGGTTTGTCAAATTTAACTCGCCATTTTATCGTCAAAGCACTGCTAAATCAGCCCAAAGACGCGCAGCGGGACAGTGGATCAGATCTTTAGGTCTGTCTGAGTGAGTTGGCAGTCAATGACAGATGACGCTGATCATTTTCCTAAGCGCTTGTGTCCCAGCAGGCTCGAGTCTGAAGACGTTATTCAATTAGGGGTAGTAGCGTTATTATCTCTGTGTGTTAGCGTGAGGCATTACACTAATGTTTGTCCATGCATGGCTCTTTGCCTGCCAGCACCGACACAACACGCTAATAATGACAGTACACACAAACTCTCATGTACATATGCACACACTCTCACGTAGACTTGCGCTCGTCTGTCCCGATGCAGCTGGACTCGGACAGGCCCGAGCGTGAAATCTTCTGCTCCCAGAATACAATGGGGCGGCTGTGTGGTGCATGCTGGGAAGTGGTCTCCATCACAAAAGAGCTGAGCGGTGGCAGCTGCCCGTGTCTCTGCTCTTGCACTAACACACAGACACACACTTCGCAAAGACCCTGCAGGGTGTCCAGCCAGCTGCCCGTCAGTCTTTATGTGTGTGTGTGTTTGTATGTGCCTGGCTGCAGGGCCTAAAAGTGAAATGAAGTTAAAGCTAATCAATAATCAGAAATAAATGCTGCACATTTTCTCATAGTCAGATATTAATGTGTGTGGCATCCTAAAGCAGCGATTTCCAATCAGGAATACACGTATACCAAAATCAAAAAAAATAAAATAAAACTATTTTAATAAATGTATAATTAATGTAATGTATAAATAAATGTTATTAAATTAAGAAAAAGTAAATATAATACAATGAAATAATGTAAATGTAATTCAATTAAATTTTAATTAAACAAAAAATAAATAAAACAATATAAATGTAATGCTATAAAATAAAATACTATAAGAAATTATTTTTAAAAATAACGTAATTGTAATGCAATAAAATAAAATATAATACAAAAAATTAGATAGAAAATATTAGTAAAACATATTTTACTGCCCTAACAATATATAGTTAAATATATTTAATATAATATAAATATCACATTAACATCATATACATTTCATATAATTTAAGCTACTTTTTAAGAAAATAAAACAATATTATGTGTAATTGTGTATAATGTTTTCTCAAACATGACATGTAGCAAAATATATATAACTTTTTATATATAACATTTTGAGGCACTTTAATTTGGACTTTTATGCACAACAGTAAAAGGGAAAGTTTCAGCCAACATTTGAATGATTATATGTCATTTTAGAGTGGAAATATATCATTAGAAAGCTAAGATAGTTTTACTTCAATGCACAAAACTCCAAAAAGTGGTATTGAGAATGTGCCTCAAAACAGATTTTTTTTACATGAATTTAGAAAACATTATACACAGTTACACAAATAGTTAAAAGCTGGTAAATTATATGAAAATTATATAATAATAATAAGATACTTAATATGAAATATATTTAGCTTTATATGGTTAAGGCTGTAAAAAGATTCTTTTGACAGACTTAATATTTGTATTATTTTATTTTATTAAGTTATTCATATTGCACATCAAACCAAACCAAATACACGTAAGTAAAATAACAGATTGAATATTTCTGTCTCAGTTTGAGCTCTCTGGAAACGATATTGATTGTTTTTGGTTCAAATGTTTATTTTATAATTCTTATAATGGACATTTTAATAATACAACATGATGATGCTAAATTATATCCATTATAATAGATGTCAAAGGAAACAATAGTCTGGCCGGTGTTGATGAAGAGGTACTTGAGTCTTACTGTGGAGGACAAAACACTGTCCTGAAGCATCACACTTTTATTTAGCAACACTAAATAATGCAACTAAAGCAGTGCACACATCACTTCCCCTCTGGTTAGTGTGAGCGCTGAAGGTCAAAGGTCAGGCTGAGGCAAAAGTCGTCTGTAGATAGTGGTCAGCAGGTCAATTGCAGGTGTTTGTGGGCAGCTGTGACCTCAGAGAAAGTGTTTTGTAATACGACAGAGAGGCCAAATGTTTCATATCTAGAGACCAGAATATCAGAGTCTTGAGGGTGGAGTCTTTTCATTTATAGACCACTAATGAAAACAAAAGTTTGTGGTCTGTAAGATTTTTGATTTAAAAAGAGAATACTTTTATTCAGCAAGGATGCATTCAGCTGTTCAAAACTGGCAGTAAAGACATTTATGATGTTACAAAAGATTTCTATTTCAAAAAATGCTGTTCTTTTAAAAAAAAAAAAAATGGAATTCTAAAAAAATGTCTTAGTTTCCACAAAAACATGAAGCAACACAACTGTTTTCAACATTGATACAAATCAGAAATGTTTCTTGATTATTGATGAAAAATCAGCTTTGCATCAAAGAAAAAAATTCATTTTGCAAATTATTGCAAAATATTGCATATTGCAAATTAAACTGACAATATATTCACATAAAACACAGCACATAATATTTCAGAATATTCATTTGTTTTTATGAAAATAATATTTTACTGTACCAACAATATAAAGTTAAAAACACTTAATATAAATATAACCTTAATATCTACACTAATATTGTCACGGTGCACACAGCAGGGAGGAACAAGGAACACGGAGATGAGGATGTAACTTAAATAACAGACTTTAATGTTGACATCGGGCCAGGGCCAGGGCCAGGGATCAAACACCGGTGGTAACGAGTAGACCAGATGACATACCACAACACAGACAGGACTTAAATACTAGGGATAATTAGACGAACACAGTTGGAACAGAATAAACTACTAATGACATCAAACGAGGACAGGAAGCAAACCAAATATGGTCATGGAAACACAGGGAGCACGTGGAAACACAAGACACACACAACAGAGGTCTGACAAATATATTTTATATTTAATAACATTATATTATTAAAAAATGTTTCTTGAGCAGCATATTAGAATGATTTCTGAAGGATCATGTGACACTGAAGTAATGATGCTGAAAATTCAGCTTTGATCACAGGAATAAATTACATTTGACAATATACTATAATAGAAAACAGGTGTTTTGAATCGCAATATTATTTCACAATATTATAGGGTTTTTTTCAGATTTTTTCTGCATTTATTACTGCCGTTAAACTTTTGAATGGCAATCTGGCCATGACTTTCTAGTGCTCTTGAATCAGTTTCTCAATATAAAAGCTAAAGTGTGCAATTTCTGCACCACTAGCATCATCAAACATAACAGCAAAAGTAATGACTGTTTCCACACAGGTTTCCCGAACAAACAGATCCACTCTGGTGTGTCAAGCTGGTCGAATTGCACAAACAAAGAGAAATATTTTAAAATGTTTCAAAACTTCTACTTCAGATAAGGCTGGAATATGAGAAAGTATTTTGACATCGAACTTCACCTTTAAATATAAATAAATCCACCTCAAACTCACTCACTGAAGCAGAAAATATCTTTGGCAACTACAAGTGGGAACGATTCACAGTGTCACTCACGCAATCAGCTGGTGTTTGTGCAGAGAGATGTCAGATAAGAGCTTCAGCAATCAACCACCCAAATGCAAAGTTTATGATTCTATTCTGATATGAATTATTCATCCGCCGTTATCAGCACTGAGCATCGCTGCGCAAACATCACATCTAATGCCTGTGAAAACGAGGAGGTCAGAACTTCAGAAGAGTGTGGGGTTTATAATTACGACGATTGTTTTGCACGTGTTTATTTTCATGTCTGACGGTCATGGGACGGAGTATCCATGCGGGTGGCAGTTCTGAGCTCATTGCCCTCGGTTACAGCTGTCCACCTGCCAATCAGACGTCAGCATGCGAGTGTGTGTGTGCACGCGTGTGTGTGTGTGTGTCAGTGCTGTGTGACAGTATAATTATGAGGCTCGCTGCGGGCTATCACAGGCCCATAACAGACGTTTATCGATCGTTCGGCAGAGGGAATTTATCAATGTCCAGACTGCGGGACACACACACACACAAGTAGGGTTCACACCGTCTGACCCCTCACACACCAGATGGATGGATGCTGGAATGAGACTTTATTAGAAAGCAAGAATTTACCGAAGTTTTGACAGGACGGACGTTGTGTGTGTGTGTGTGTGTGTGTGTGTGTGTGTGTGTGTTGTTGTCAGTTTAAACTGCTCTGTAGCTCCACTAACACACACTCAGTCAAAAAGGTCAAAGGTCAGCTTTGATATGTCCGGTATGACATAAAAGTCATAGAAAAATCATTTGTCAGTCAGCTAAGAGTTTATAGCTCTCAAAAACATACAAGCACTAATGCAAATGTCAACTTTACCTTTAAAAGAAAACATTTTGCATTATAAAATAAGTATATGTACATTAACATTCAAATTTGAGGTCAGTACATTTTATTTTAAAAGTAGTTATTTGACAAAGATGAACTAAATTGATCAAAAGTGGCAGTTCAGGCATTTATAATGTTGCAAAAGATCTCTATTTCAAATAAATGCTGTTCTTTTGAACTTTATATTCTTCAAAGAATCCTGAAAAATGAAATGCATTACAGTTTTCACAAAACTATGAAGCAGCACAACTGTTTTCAACATTGATAATAATAATAAATGTTTCTTGTTAATCAAATCAGCATATTAGAATGATTTCTGAAGGATCATGTGGCACTGAAGACTGGAGTAATGATGCTGAAAATACAGCTTTGCATCACAGGAATAAATGACATTTTAAAGTATATTCAAATGGAAAACAGTTATTTGAGACTCTAATAATATTTCACAATTTTACTGATTTTACTGTATTTTTGATTAAATAAATGCAGCCTTGGTGAGCAGAAGAGACTTACCGACCCCAAACATTTGAATGTGTATGTATATATCCCCATCATTCATATTCATATGTATATATTTATATAAAGATGCAACAAACATATTCTGACCTGTACTAATTAAAATGTATACAAGAATAAATGATCATACAAAATTTTAAATGATTAAAAATGATTGGCAAAGATTGGTGTGTGTGTGTGCGTGCGTGCGTGCGTGTGTGTGTGTGTGTTTAATCTTTGGGAATATCCCCAAAGGAAGCTTTTATCACTTTTAGCTCATTTTTCAGGACAGTTTTGTTTCCAAAGAACTAAGTGCACACACAAACACACTAGCTAATGCTCAAAGCCGCGTCTCTGACATCATTTCTTCTAACAATAACTGACAACAAGAATTAATAACTCATCATAACATGACTCTAACATTAATAATCCATCAGTAGTCAGTGAATAATCCAGTCATGCTGGAGTTGAAATTGAAAATCTCTCTGGATCTCCTCTGGCTAATATTTACAAGCGCAGACAGGAAGAGGAAAAACATCCCTGCTTTATGAAATCTCAAGACAGTGTCAAAGGCAAAGCCGTAAATGTTGTCATTCAAAATATTTCTGTACAGCAGTTTAATAACCAAGCTTGTCTGACCATTTATTGATAATCAATTTCGAACGATGAAAATGTTATACTATTAAAAAAAAGCAAATCTCTAAAGGCAAAAGCACAGGAAATTGTGTCACTTTTTCTCAGCGATGCCACGTTGAGCTTTTTAAAGCGGAACGACTGAACCTTTTTCATATGATCACGATGGATCATGGGATCACAGGAAGTCAAATGAACTGTAATATTAAACAGGAAAGACAAACAGGATGGTGCTGATGGCAAGATTTCAATAGGAGACTGAGCCATTTAGTTTGTATGAAACATGCTGTATTTCAATTCACATATGTCTAATATAGCCTACTACTGAAGGGGATTAAAATAAACACTGAAGATGATAAATAACTACATTCTTGAGCATTAAGACAGCATGATGAAATTGGGATTGGGAATTTGAATTAGTCCAAACAGCACAAATGAAAATCCATTTAAAACTATTTTTAATCCGGGCATTTATGGCATATTGTTTGCAATGCACTGATTTGTGATGCATTAAATTTTTATTTGGGATGATTCTTTTTTATTTATTTTATTTATTATTTAAAGTGAGAACTGAAAAACTGAGATGCAGCCATATTCAGACTGGACTCGTTTCTGTGTTTGCGCCATGGTCAGCACTGCCATCTAGTGATGGAGGAGAGCAAAGTCCAAAAGTCTGGGAAATCACGGACTCGGAATCTACTTTAAACCTGGAAATAAACTGAATGTATGCTTTTGAAACATTAAAAATAAATCGTTGTGATTCTGCATATTTTTAGATGACTGGTCAAATATAAATAAATGCGTGTCACTGATCATGAGACTCTGTACAGACAAACACTGAAGCTTGAGAGGGTCTTGGGAATGTCTCAAATCATGCTGGAGAACATGATCATCAGGTTTTGTTCATGTAGCTCCAGGGTTGCTGTCATTAATGCAATAGAGAAACCAATTACTAAAAAAAAAATTACATTTCACTCAAATTGTTATGTTTATAAGTCGGGATATAGCATTATTGTTATTATAAACTGAAACCATAAAAATACAAATGAAATAAAATTCAACTTGTTTTATTTCATTTTCATTTAGTTTAAGTTGATATACTAAAATAGGTCAATAAGATAATTATAAAAACAATTTAAAAAACTATATAGATGCATTTTAAAAATGAATGTAAATGTAATAAAAATGACAGCAAAATTACTAAAACTTGTGAAAACACAAATAAATTCTAATTCAACATATAAAGAAAAACTATAATAGTATATTAATGTTAATATTATTAATAATATATGTAATAATGAATGAAAAATAGAAGCATTTTACTTTGCAGTCTCAGACTTTTGTACTTAAGGAATAGTTTACTCCCTCATGTCATTCCAAACCTGTATGACTACTGACCTTTTTTGAGGGGAATACAAAAGAAATGTCCAAGCTGCTCTCCTCCATGTGATTAAAGTAAGTTAGGGGCTTTCATATATGTCATATACGTCACCCATGCAGAGGGTGTCTTTCATGTGCATTTCAGGACCACATATATTCGTGGTCTGTGTGAATAAACATCAGTCTGTATGTGTTTCCAGCTGAAGAGTGTTTCTCAGGTGAGCTGTGCTCTGCTTAACTTTCCCTGCAGTTGTGTTCCTCCGCCGCCCGCGGCTCATCCTGCTAAAGAGAGTAATTTGGCTTATCTTATCACGTAGACCTCACAGCTGCCTTTTGATTCCTCTCCTTCCTTCTCCTCTTTTCTCTTTTTTTGGTCTCTGCTCTTTTTCTCATTTAGTCCAACAAAGATTGTCCTCGGAGATTGACCTTGCATTTGCCCGCAGGCCGAAGCCCTCATGCTAGTAACTAGATAACACACTCTATCAGCGAGAGTGAAATCGTTGGGAGAACACACTGCTGATAGTAGCATCAATCCAGGCCTGACACCGCCCGGGTCAACCATTTATCTCCCATAATGCCCCGGGCCATGCACTCGCCATCTTGCTTTGCTACATCCTTTTTTTAATAACCTTGGCCACGTTGCGTTTCCACACCGCTCTTCCTTTCTAATCTGCTATAAAGTCTGTGTGAGTGTGTGTGTGTTTGATGTGTGTGTTTGATTTGCACAGGAGTAGTGAAGGTGAACGAATTTACTCAGATATCACTGATTTCTGTCTGTTTGGGTCTTTGTAAAACACATACACACACTTCTGCTGTTTTTACATAAAACTAATGATAATTATCAGACTAAACCAAACCCTGTCCCTCCACACACACACACACACACACTTACATATGTATATTTACACACTTGCATATTTGGGGAGTAACGAGTAGACCAGACGAAATCAAACTGAATAGACAGGACTATAAATACACAGGATAATCATAGATAATAAGACAATTATTATAATTATCTGTGCGTGCTCCTCCCGAAATTTGTTTATAAAACATCACATCTGTCACTTTTGATCAGTTTAATGAATCCTTATATAAAGTATTAATTTCTTAAATAAATAACTAAAATCTTATTCACCCAAGTAAGGGACTGTTGAAACATAATGTATTTAACATGTGAAATGTATTTTTTATTTCAACTAGAAGTTTTAAAGTCTAACCCTAACATGTAACCAGTGCTGGGTAGATTACTTATAAATTATAGTCTGTTACTGATTACAGATTACATGATGAAAATTGTAGTTAGTAACGTAATCTATGTTACTCATTTTGGGTAATGTAGTCTTTTTAGATTACATTACTTTTAACCTAACTTGTTTTAGTGAAAGAACAAGTTGATAAAAATAAAGTGCTAAAAATGTATATATTTGTTTACCTGCATGTGACCATTAACAGACATCAGAGAACTGTAAACTTGTGAATGTCTTGTTAAATCATTGAAATATTAACTCCCTCTGAGATATTTCAATTAAAGATTCTATATGTCAAAGGGGTTTCCTGAGAAAAGTTTTGGAATCCCTGCATTACACTAAGAAACATTACTAAACATGAAAACAGCAATGATATTACATATCCAATGTTTTCAAAGCTAATTGGTGTGACACAGAAGGATTTTTAGAAATGAACATTTAAAAGGGAAAAAAAGAAGAGTTAGGGAAAATGAATAAACTATGAATAATTTGCTGCCATCGTGTGAATAGTCATGTAATCTATAAAAAAAGTAACTGCGATCTGATTATGAGCATTTTAAAATGTAATATAATCTATCGTTCTTTCATTCTATCTATCCATCCATCCATCTTCTATCTATCTATCCGTCTGTCTGTCGGTCTGTCCAGCTATCCATCCATCCATCCATCCATCCATCCATCTTCTATCTATCTATCCGTCTGTCTGTCTGTCGGTCTGTCGGTCTGTCTGTCTGTCGGTCTGTCTGTCTGTCGGTCTGTCTATCTATCCGTCTGTCTGTCTGTCTGTCTGTCTGTCTGTCTGTCGGTCTGTCTATCTATCCGTCTGTCTGTCTGTCTGTCTGTCTGTCTGTCTGTCGGTCTGTCTGTCTGTCTGTCGGTCGGTCGGTCTGTCTGTCTGTCGGTCTGTCTGTCTGTCTGTCGGTCTGTCTATCTATCCGTCTGTCTGTCTGTCGGTCTGTCTATCTATCCGTCTGTCTGTCTGTCTGTCGGTCTGTCTGTCTGTCGGTCTGTCTGTCTGTCGGTCGGTCTGTCTGTCTGTCGGTCTGTCTATCTATCCGTCTGTCTATCTATCCGTCTGTCTGTCTGTCGGTCTGTCTGTCTGTCGGTCTGTCCAGCTATCCATCCATCCATCTTCTATCTATCTATCCGTCTGTCTGTCTGTCGGTCTGTCCAGCTATCCATCCATCCATCTTCTATCTATCTATCCGTCTGTCTGTCTGTCGGTCTGTCCAGCTATCCATCCATCCATCCATCCATCTTCCAGTGCACGTTCAATAACTATTCAAATCTCTTTAAGCACATCCCTGATACACCTCCATGTAATCGTAACATTATAAACAGTGATAACATGGTACTGAATGATTGTTAATACAAATGGGTTATTGTAATTGTCTCGCTCTCTGTCATTCAGCAGTGATTGAATTCTGACAGCTCATTGGCCAAGAGAAATAACCCCCAGTAGTGTGTTAGTGTGTGTGTCTGTAACAGAGCTTTTGATTGGCTGTTAGGATAACAGACACTCCATCACTGTCTGTCGTTGCTATAGTGAGGAGCTCAGAGTGGTGGAGGATGAACGCTGGAGGGAGAGAGAGACACAGAGAGAGAGAGAAGAGGTTAAATGGTGTCTCATCAATCTTAATGAAATGCAATTATTTCTGCCCGTATTAATCATTTTTGCGCTTTTGCTGCTGGCCACTTCAGTTAGCCATCCATCTCTCTCTCTCTCGCTCTGTCTTTCTCCGGATAATTCTGTTTCTTCTGCTGCAGTTGTTTGTTTACTTGGGGTCGTTTTTAACTTGTGCAGTCCTATCAGTTCCCATTAATTTGGTCTCTCTCTCTCTGTGTGTGTGTGTGTGTGTGTGTGTGTGGTTAAAGTGAGATCATTGTTGTCAATTGGGAAGTTGCGTTTCTGTGTGTATGAGCTGCAGACATGAATGATATTCATTGTAAGTATGGTGTGTGTTGCTTGTGTATGTATGTTGTGTATGTTTGTTATGGTTTTTCACTAGGTCACAGAAGATCTTAATATACTAAGTGTATCCCCTCTTTCTTTCTCTCTAGTCAAACCCATTGCAGAAGTTGACTAGATTCACTGAGTTTGCAGATGGGCTGATTGTAAAGCGACCTCTGCTGACGGAGTAAAGTAAGTCTGTTTAAAATCTGTTTATAATTTAATATCCCCTTTGAATAATTTGCTATGATCAGAAGCATATATTGCGTGTTAAAGTGGGATTATACTCACAAAATAATCAAATGTTTAATTTAAAATGAATTAAAAATATAAGCATACACTACTGTTCAAAAGTTTGGGGCCAGTGAGATTTTTTTTTTTTTTTATGAATTAATACTTTTATTTATCATGGATGCATTAAAGTGTTCAAAAGTGACAGTAAATACATTTATAATGTTACAAAATGTCTATTTCAAAGAAATGCTGTTCTTTTGAACTTTCGATTCATCAAAGAATCTTGAAAAGATGACTGTATCACGGCTTTCTGAAGGTTCACGTGACACCGAAGACTGGAGAAATGGATGCTTTGCGTCACAGGAATAAATGACATTTTAAAATATATTCAAATAGATCTGGTTGTTTTAAATTGTCAGAATGGTATTGACTTTATTTTGCACAATTTAACATTGTAAGCAGCTATGCTGTAAATTCTTTAGTAATATAAATGTGTAATTTGTGATAAAGAACAAAAGTGAAATAATTTCACTAATCTTATATTAATAATTGTATTAATCTTATAGGCTTTACCTATTGCAAACTTAGTCTGGACTGAGAGACAGCTTAATTTAGTCTTAATATGCAATGCCGTTACCCTTTCTGACATCTTTGATTTTTTTAATTTGAACTTTCCAACATGTTTATTACCAGAAAATAGAATTTCAAAAATATATATATCACAAATCTTGGATTTTGTCAGCTCATATTCAATTTAACTTGACCCTGTGAGCCTGAAATTTGTTGAAAACTTTTTCATTTTCTTGAGGCCCAATTTTGTAAACCACTCAAACTAGCCCCACAGTTTCCCCACATTTTTCTTATGAAATGACGACGTCAGTTGAGAACTTTTATGCAACATATTTAATGTTGATATAATAGGTTTAATATCAGTCAAGTAAAACAGTTAAACATACTCAAAAGTAATAAATTCACAGACAAAAAAGGCAAAATGCATATAAATGTGGTTAGAATGAATGATATGCTCTTCAAATAATATCATAAGAGGCAATCAGTGCTTTAATGAAGTTAGAATCAGACATGACCACCGCTCTGAATACATCTCGACAGCAGAACTGAGAACTAAAATAGGACACAATGTTAAAATGAGGGTTAATAAACCAAAGACCCGCCACGCCATCGTCTCCCCTCATTTATATGACATCATGGACTTCATGAGCCGTACAGCATGTCAAAGTTTAAATACACAGGGCATAAACACACCAGCTCTTCAACTCAGATATTACATCTCTGAGAGACGAACTTCTTCAAAGTTCAGCAGCCGCATGGCAACAGAGGTATGAGTCATAAGAACGTGATTTGATTGATTATTAAGACTGCAGTGATTCATTAGGCATTACAATAACACTCAAGACTTTGCAACAGTTGTTATGTTCATTAGTCCCGGGCTTTGGTCAGTTTCATACATTCAGTGCTAAAAGTGAGGCGAAACAAAATGCACATTGATCTGATTTCAAAACGTCTGCTCAGAAATCACTTCAATCCGATGTCAAACATTCTGGCAGAGACATAGCAATCTTGTGACTGCAAATCTCTCAATCAAACAGCATTAAATCAGTAGTTATAACATCATATGTATATATATTTAATACTGCTGCCAATGTATTAAAGTCCTTCTCTAGTACTGATGTTACAAATAAACAAACCGGAATGATATTATAGCAACTACTGCCCCAAAATAATAGCATACTTCCTCCCAATTATAAGTCTAGCCATAGCAATAAAAAATAAAGGCACAAAATGCTAAACAATCTTTGCACTGAGCGGTCACGGAGAACATTTTGAGCGTTTTATGCTGGGCGAGTCTGTGTTAGATTTACGCTGAACCGTTACACATTCAAAAACTAGTCGAGTTACTCTAAAAATAAAAGAGAGAGAGAGAGAAATGAGCAGGTGATTTCTATTGAACAACAGAAAAAATAACACGTGGTGTCATATTTTCAGCAGAAGTGTTATGATAAAACTCAAACTGACCCCAGGCCAGCAGCTGGACCAGAGTGAGTTGAACTGGAGATGAAGAGAGAGAAAATGAGGTAGACTTCTGTTTAAACACAAAGCAAATTATTACTTTCTCAGACTAACAAAACAAACTTCGCAGACTTAACGCTCTGTTAAAAAGTCGAACGGAAAAGTATGACTATGTGTAACTGAAGGAGGTAGTTCTAACGTACGAGAACGAGAGTGATAAGCAACAGTCGATAGAGTCAGTTAATGGTCAACGCTTCCCTACAGAATAACATCAAATACACTTATTTGGTTCGTTCCCTGAGAGAAGTTCATCCTGAGAAGAATTGTGGGTAGAAATGTACAAAAATACACTGTATAAATCTGTATGAGGTTTGGGATCTGAGTCTGTGCTATGGATGTCTGTCATTTGGTCGGTTTCTTTCTCTCAGATTGTTTTTCTTCGTCTGTGCACTTGATTAAATATGATGCGCATGCACACACACACATACACACACATTCACGTCTAATGCCTTCAAACACAGCCAGCCTTTGGTATAAAGGTCTATACCAAAACACACAGTTAGTTTACGCCCTCCAATGGGTGACACGCCGTCTGATTTGTCAACACACAGGATAGGAAAGTCCATGGAGCCGACGGCCGGGAACAGTCATGTAAGCTCGCTTTGAATCTTTCACACATTCAGTACGGTCAGAGAGGCATCGTCTCGTCTCTCCATCAAGTGGAGGGTGAGCGCCAGTTCAAGTCATAATGTGAGGCAGCACTTGTGTCTGTTTTCGGAAATCTCTGCCTTAGCACACACACACACACACACAAACACACAGAATTGAGATACAGACACTTAAGACTGTTCAAAGCTTCATATCCAAGTCATATTTTGATTGGCTCCCAGATGAATCTCACAGAAACATGCAAATATCATATTTCACCCTACAGAGATAAAAGAAAAATTAAGATGTTATGTGATGAAATATAAGTATAGTAATAATTAATATTTTGTTATTATTCTCATGTATTCACATTACTGTAATTCATTGTTTTACTGCTAAATACGGCAATAAAATTATTTATAACACTTATAAACACTTTAGAAATATTAAATATTTAAATTTGTATATTATTTATTAATAAGACATTTAAAATTTACATTTTTCTCATATTACAGTAATGAGAATGAGATTTTTCTTTACATTAAAGTGAGGAGAAGTGCTTAATTACAAAGAAAATAATGTCTTAAAATTGTAAAATGTGCTTTATTTATTTTTTTTTTTATGTAATTCATCATTTTTTTCTTTTGAGGTAAAATATGACTGCCGTGTTTCATGAGATTCACCCTCCCATTCCCTCCAGATCAGGAGAAAATGAGAGACGTCAAGGAGATGAAATGCTGCCGTAACACTATAAACCCTTTTGTGTTACTGGAAATCTCCTAAAGTTCATCAGTATTTAATGTCGACAGAATGAAAAGGGTCTGAAATTATTGCTGGCTGTCACTTCACTGGAGCTTTCAATGACTTTGAGACATTAAACAGCAAACCTACACAGCATGGCATTCTGGGTAAACAATGCTTACTTTGTTCAAGTGCACTTTTGTTCAATTTTTCACTGTTCAATGGATGATTGTAGCAGATTTGCTTTAACGTTCACATCTCTGCCAGCAGCTTTAAATGATCAGATCTATCTAAGGCTTCAGCTCATCTACATTCATTAGCTGAATGGGAGAAAAAGCAAGCAATATTATTTTATTTTGTTTTTTTACTGGACCCTGTGACATATGCAACATATGCACTGCATAAGGGAATAACAACTTGTTTAGGAATGCATTAGCATGGACACAAGACTCTGATTTTGAGTTGATGAATCATAAATGGTCAGCTTCATAAAGAATAGACTATTATTTTAAAAAAGGGTATTTTAGTCAATATTCTACAAGTCTTTGACAAACAAAATATTAATAACTGAAAAAACGAGGCAAAATTAAAAAGATCAAAAATACACATCAGTCATCTGCTGAATTGCTGTGGAGTTGTTGGTATAATGCTGTGTTTATATTATGTCGGAGTTGCCGTAATGGCAAGCGGGAGATTCAATTGTTCAGGCTCCGAGTATAAGCGCATGCAAAACATGAAGCCCTTAAGAGCGATAAAAACATTTTTTCCCTATCAATATACCTTAGTCAGGTTAGATGCTATATTTTTAACTCGGATTAAAACAAGGTTGTGCTGGATAGACTACAGTCTTTACAGTCTGGCGCGTATACTGATATAAACGTACCAGATCGTGGCAGTTTCAAAATGCACTTCTTTCCAAACTGTTTAATGGCGTTTTTGTCTCCTGAAAGTTTCTATGGAAAGATGTTTTGTCAGATGAACAATTGGCATGTTGTCAAACTACAGTAGGCCTACAATCCACTGAACGCACTGTACTTCAATCCCTCACCTCCTCGTTGTCATCCCTGTCTGAAATTAAACATAGCACTAACCTGAGTAAGGTCTATTAGTTGATCCGGAAGAAACAGAACAACAAATTACTGAAGAACAAAACAACAGATGGCTGCGTTGATGATCAGTTGCCACAATGGATCATATGCGGCTGTTGTTGTTGATGATAGCAAAATGCTTCAGTGACCATCCAACCATTACAGTAATTCACTAATATACACTCTTCCAAAGAAAGAAATCACTTTTAAGGCCACTGTCATTTTTGGTCTTTTTACATGGTGGCTAATAAGGCTTTTATGAAACTCAGAGTTTCCTATTTGTAATTGAGCGTACGACACACTTGAACAACTTTTCATCATTATGAAAGCTTATTTCTGCCACAGAATAACAAAATAAAAGTAACTGCAACTGATTCTCATACAATTCTGACTTTTCCCCTGACATTTCCGAGAATAAAAGCCAGAATTTTAAGATAAAAGGTGCAGATACCTTTTGCATTTTTTACTCTGTGGTGAAAAAAAAAGCTTCATCATTACGGTAATTCCGACAGCATTGAACGCAGCATGGTTTCCTCCACAAGCTGATCATTTTCAGTGAAACTGCATGAGGGAGGAGAGAGATCAAATCAAAACGGCATCAAAAAAAAATCAACTTCATCTACCTATGTGCTCTACATAAATTACACTTTAACATTTATAATATTTCACTATATATTAATGCCTTAAATTATCACTGTGAGCTGTGGAACAGTCTGCAGCTAAACAATAGCCATATGTTTAAATCAGTTAGTTCGTCCTCTCTGGCTGACGTTAATGTAGCTCTTACTCTTCAACTGTTACAGTCTAATCTCAAACTCTGGCTGACAGCACCTGATCTGAGAGCCCTATGTAAAAACCATCCACACACGCACAAAACTGATTCAAATTTCCACAGTATCCCATAATAATGTTATTGATAGGATGTAGTGAGCGTGACCATAACCACCCCCAGCCATAATAAATCTGTTCCGGGCCCCTGTGGGCACTGATTGCGAGCAAATCAAAATGCTAGAGAACCCAAAGGTCTGAATATGGTTTAAAGTCAACATGAAATCAAACTTGATCATATTTACTTTCATACTGCATGTTCCTTGTCTTAAATGAATAGAAATAAAGGGGGAAAAACTGCTGAAAATTTACTCACCTTCAGGCCACCCAAAATATAGAGGAGTTTGTTTCTTTATTGGAACAGATTTGGAGAAATGTAGCATCACATCATTTGCTCAAGAATGGATGCTCTGCAGTGAATGGGTGCCGTCAGAATGAGAGTCCAAACAGCTGATAAAAACATCACAATAATCCACACCACTCCAGTCCATCAATTAACATCTTGTGAAGTGAAAATCCATCGCTTTCGCCAAAATAAGAGTCCACAATCGATAATAGCGCTTCTTCTAAAAAAAAGTACTGTTGTCCTCTCACATAAAAATCCACCCACATATTTGTTTAGAAACATTTGGATTGTTTTTGCTTGTAAACAGTGTTTGATCTGTGCTTCTTTCTTAATTCAGATGAGATTACTTTTTCACTACAGGAAACAATATAATTGAGGAATAAGAGAGGACTCATATTTTAGCAATGGTTTAACATTAAAAATATCTTAATGATGGATTTGTTTCTTACAAACACAGATTTTAGCTTGGCAAGTCATTAATTGATGGACTGGAGTGATGTGGATTATTGTGATGTTTGGACTCTCATTCTGACGGCACCCATTCACTGCAGAGGATCCATTTGTGAGCAAGTAAAGTAATACGACAAGTCTCCAAATCTGTTCTGATGAAGAAACAAACTCTTAGATGGCCTGATAGTGAGTACATTTACATCAAATTTTCATTTTTAGGTGAACTATTCCTTTAACGTGAACATTTTATCTGTGCATGTTATCCCAAAGGTAACATGATAACTTGTTTTTCTTCTGAAACGAGTTCACTGACGTCACTTATGCAGCACACGGCAAACATTTTTACTCAATCAATAGTCCATTTCACTATTATGGAGGTAAAATGGCTTGCAAACTGCAACATCTGTTGACTTCATGCTTGAGTTTTTAAAACACTGGTTCATGTTTTTCTTCTAAGTGTAATCTATTTTGACTTGTGATTTTTAGTACTTCAAACACACTCTCGCTCGTTTGCACACACACACACACACAACCATACACACACACACACACACGCCTGTCGCAGAGTTTGTTGTGATTGCTCAGTGAGAACACGCATGTACACGCATGACCCCCATCGGCTGATACCATAGCTGCACGGGAAGGGAGGGAGGGAGGGAGGGAGGGAGGGTCTCCTCGGTGACCTGGCCATGTGAGGTAGATGATTTCGGGTCCGAGCTCCGTCTGGATGAGTAACCTTTGGGTCGCTTTCAGTCCCGGTTTTTCCTCCAGCGCTGGGAGTGACTCCCCCGTTGAGATGCTTCCTCCGGAGAGGACGACGAGCCCGACCGGCTCCCCTCTTCTTGGGACTGAGCGGAGGTGGAGGGGCGTTGGGGGTCCTGAGACGTGGAGGGGGACAGCGCCCTCTTGTGTGGACACTGGGCCACCATGTGTGTGACACTCTGACAGTAGTGACACTTCTTTGGCTGGGGCGGAAGGCCACACTCTTTAGCGTGGTGGTCCAGACCTCCACAGTTGTAACACCTACAGAGGGATGAAAAATGCTTGATTATATTAAAACATTATAGAAATGATACTTCTAAATTTTACAAATCAAATTGGAGATTTATTGGAAAACAGGACTAATCTTGCTTGTTTATAGGTGCATCAGAAAAATCAGTTAGTATAATTCTAAGGGTCAGAGAGATGGTCAGCACTTACTTTTTAATGCTTTGAAAAAAGTCTGCTCACCAAGGCTGCATTTATTTGATCAACAATATATTAAAAACAGACAAATTGTGAAATATATATTTTAAAATAGCTGATTTCTATTTGAATATATTTTATAATGTAATTTATTTCTGTGACGCAACGCTTAATTTTCAGCATCGTTACTCCAGTCTTCAGCGTCACATGATCCTTCAGAAATCATTATGATACACTGATTTACTGCTCAAGAAATTATTATTATCAATGCTGAAAAGAGAAACCATGATACTTTTTTAGGATTCTTGGTGAATAGAATTTATTTGAAACAACAGCATTTATTTGAAATAGAAATCTTTTGTAACAATGTCTTTTCAATTTATAGCATAAGAGACTTATCTCAAAGACATTTAAAATAGATCTTATTTATTCATTACTTTCAACCAAAGTTATTTTAAAAATTTTCAAAAACATAAAAAAATCTTAATTATTCCCAAAATTTTACCAAAGTTAATTTTTATTTTTTATATATGGACTGAGTTTATGTTATTGGTGATTGTGACCAGAAATTATATTTTGCATTAATAAAATGGAAACTATTTTTAAAATCATTAAGATAAGACTAACCAGATTCAGAATGCAAACAAATTAATAATATAATGTATTTAAATAATAAAGTATGAATGCATCACGGTTGTTTTGTAATAATGCTTGTTGTTAAGCTAATGAAAATTATGGAGGAAAATTTAATTATGAAAAGAATACCCCCCAAAAAGCACAATATTCCTAAAAACAAGTTTTTTTTTTTGGAATGAAATGTGTGACCTGGACTTTTCTGAGGCTTACTCAAACCCAGTGTTGGTCACTAGAGGGCAGTACAGGATAGGACTTCCTCCAATAACAAACATCCCTCACAGAAATACTCACAAATTGGCAGTTTTTTTGTTGTCATGGAAAACAGGCACTACAGTATTTAATAAGTATTGTTTTAATCATATAGGAGTCAAAAATAAACCCAACCCAAATAATTCCTACAATAAAATGTAACAATAAAAACACATTATATGATTCATAGCCACAAACAATACAAATAAGATTCAAGAATACCATCTGCAGCTGTTTTGTTAGATATGAGGGAACTGAGTGACTGTGATCATGAGGAGTTGTCTAGTAGTTAACAGGAACCTTGTATGTTACCATGGAGCCCTCGGTTGCCAAGGAAATTCCAGTGCATGGAAACGAGAGAGTAGGAAATGACATTATAGCTCTAAATATAGAGAATCAGATCTCTCAGTGCCACTAATGTGTGTGTGTGTGTGTGTGTGTGTGTGTGTGTGTGTGTGAGAGAGAGAGCGGGATATATTATTACTGCTCTCTGAAATACTTGATTCTGATTGGTCGATCACAGCATTCTGCAGTCATATATAGTATTTTTGTACAATAATGGCAAATTACATCTGACTGCTGTCAAAGACAAATAATTTCTTACAAAACTGTTACACGTCTCTCACATGAGTGCTCTTTTAATATTCAATGATTTTTAAATTTGGAGAAAAGGAGAATTATATGAAGTAAATCATCTTGGCATTCAAATATGTGTGTATAAATATCTATTACAGATAAAACAATTATTTTAAGAAAAATGGAAATGGAAACTGAATGTTAAAAATAAAAGACATGGGACAACTTGCCCCAACTGGCATTTATGAGGGTTCTAATTATTTTCATAGGTTACAGTGTATTTTAAGGTGATGTTTTTACAGTGTAATTAGACAAATAAGAACGGAGTAATATTAATTAGCTACATAACCTATAGGGTTAGGGTTAATTGGTTGTAATTATGCATAATTTACTGTTATACGTACATGTAACGTGTGTAACTACGTCATCTTAAAATAAAACATTACCTTCTAATTTAATAGGGTTTAAAACTAGGTGCTTGAAACCAACATACAATAAGCACTGCTTGAAAAACACAAATACTTGATTAAATTGGACTTTTGACGCCATCTGTCTGATTGTGCACTGACTGTTTTCAGCCTGTAGGTGGCGGAGTGGGTTAACTACAGCATCACAGCTGGATATTAGACTAACAAACTCTACAAAACTCACATCAGTGCTGAACAAAACAAAAAAACTCAGTGTTTATGAATGACATTTTGACTCCTCTCACATTCACATCTAAAAACACTATGTTCATGGAAATTACCATATGCATACATTTTATACCTTCAATATCATAACATTAAAAACTGAAACATGAAAACTGTGGGGAAAAAATCTTGACAGTATAATTTTCCTTCTCCCATCTCAAAAAAAAAACACCGATATAAAGATTTCTATTAATCTCATAATTATATTTAAAACAATTATTACATGCTTTTGAACTTTCAGCTACATATTATTTCAGTATTAACTGAAAATGCATGCAATATTTCTATATTTGAACTGATAAACTTAAATCAGTTGTCTGAAGGTTTTTTCATTTTTCGGATGACATTCAGACTGCATACAAAGAACTGTTAAACTAAACAATTAATTACTCTTACGTAACTATTCATCTAAAGATTTCTAATTTAATGATTGCATTTAAGACGAGTATTGCATGATCTTGAACTAACATAAAATCAGTTAAATTTACACCATAAAATGACAGCATACTTTTTCTTATGACATTCAGACTCTAGATACAAAAAACTAATTTAATCTAAACTAAAGATTGATTAAACTTAACATGATAATTGCATGATCTTTTACCTACAAATCTTCAGTATTTGCCAAAAACACTGAAAATGGTTCAAATCAGCTGTCGGTTTTTAGTTAAATTTACACTGTCATTGATTAGCTACCATGTTTAATTCAATTATATAGTTCAGGTCTGACAGTGTCACTCGTCTTCAACCAAACTCATCTCATGTCTAGTGTTTGTTAGAGCATCTATAGTGATGGACTATATGATAAACGGCTCACCCACACACACGCACACGTATATATACACTTATAAATAGCTTTAACACAACAGACTGAAAAGACTTATTCAGTTTTTTTTTTTTTTTTTTTTTTTTTTTTGCTCTAATCACCATGGCAACAGGAAGTAGAAGACAGACTCACAATCAATGAGTCGTGAAGAGAAAAGCGCTTTGGCCAAACCAAACTATGAGCCGTCTACATTGAAAAGTACAAGCAGTAATTCATGTGGCTTCACAGACCATTATCAATACTGGAATTGATTCTTTCAGAGAAAAGGAGAGAATTTTAACCCTGAAACACGTCTACATCAAATCAAAAGCAGCGAGTCTGATGAAAATGCTTGTGTAAGATAGAAATAAAAGTTTTTAGATAAATAATGCTGTCTGTGTATCAGTCGTAAACTGTCAAATTAAATCATGAATAAATCAATTATTTTATATTAAGGAATATTTTAAATAAAGTAAATGCAGTATGTAATTATAAAATTCCCCTGCTCTATTTTATATATTAATTTATTATTATTTATTAATAATATTATTATGCAATGTATGTACATTTTGAATTAGAAACATTTCAAACAAAATAAAATAAAGCATCTTCTTTTGGGTAACACCTTACAATAAAAGTCTCATTTGTTAACATTAGTTAATGCATTCACTAACATCAGTTAACAATTAGAAATATATTTCATTGGCATTAAGTAATCTTACTTAACAAAAATGTTCATGTCCATGTTAGTTCACAGTGCAAGTTTAACATTATTAAATATTAATAAATGCTGTAGAAGAATTGCTCATTTATGTTACATAATGTAATTAAGTAATGTTAAATGAAACCTGTGTTTAGATGGATTCCATCTGTTTTTGTGAGTAAAAATTTTAAAAATTCAACAAAATATAATCAGGTTAGCATTTAATGATGATCAATAATTCCATTAAAATGGTCTTTATATGTTTGCAGAAAGAAAACAACAAGAAAAGTCTTGTTTTTGATTAAGATTTTAAATCAGTTTTTACTAATTAAGAAATTCCAATAGTTCCAATTATTTAAATTAATCACTGCTACTAAACAACACTAGTAGGTTAGTATTACTGCTATTATTATTATTATTTTGTTGTGACTTATTATTCTGAACCACCTAAAGGTTTATAAAGACTGGCAAAGGCAAGCTATACATTTAAAGATTAAACTGTAAAGTTGACCTTCAGTTTAGCACACATTTATTATTAAATTGATGCAGAATGAATAGAACACAATATGAATTGTGAATAACTGAACATAATCCAGTTTGGTCCAGAGAAATCGAGACAAAACCTATTAAACTACATATCCCATCATGCTCTGCACACTCACCGGTCTCCCTTTGGTTTGCGTTTGAGGGGCGGGGCCTTGCCTTTGGGGCGTCGGTCACTGCCCGAGCATGGGCCCCCGCCGGGCCCTGTGACCCTGAGCGACTCCAGACCTTTACTCGACCTCTTGAAGGTGAATTCAACCTGCTCGCCCTCCCGTAAGCTCCTGAAGCCCTCCATCACCAGCTTACTCTGAACACACACACACACACACACACTTCATTTAATACAATTACAAACACACTTATATCATCTAGAAATATCTTTTTATTTTTTTAAACAGACCAGTCATAGGAACAGAGAATAATAAACATTTCATAAAGATATATATATATATAGAGAGAGAGAGAGAGAGAAAGATGATTAAAAGAGAGATTTTTAAAGTACTAGAAAAAACAACACCTACCAATCTGTCAAAATCACCTTAATGTGCATTACAACAGCAATGTTTAAAAATACATTTGACCACTTTTATTGCATTACATGCACAATTTTATGAACTTCATTGCTAAAATAAAAAACTGATTTTTCTTATTTAAATATTTGTAATAAACCCAGTGATTAAGGCACTAAACCAATGCCAATGTCATAAAATTTAAGAATATACAAAAAACAAGTAAAATACATTTATTTAGTTTAATCACACCAAATATTAGTGTAATTGTCTTAATACTAACTGCTGCCTGACAGAATCTAATAGATTTGGCTCCTAGTTTAACTTTTAGGAGCCAAAATGTGAATGGAAAAAAAAAATTCTAAAATATTTATATATATATATATATATATCAAACAGATTGGTCATATCTACAGAAAGATCCATCAAATCTTGAACTTTTCATGTCTATCACGGAGCGAAGGATATGTAGATGTTCAAGAAAAAGATTTACTAGAAATAATAACTTGCAATCTGTCAATATCACATTAAGCTGCATTATAAAAGCAATGTTTAAAAACTCATTTGATCTTGCATTAAATGCACAATTTTACCACACTGAAATCATTCAAATCCTATTTAAATATTTGTAGGTGACTAAACTTCTTGGCAGAATGTCAGAATAATAAAAATATAAAAAAATATTAGAGAACAACTTACACCAAATATTAGTGTAATTGCCTTTAACTGCCAAATGACAATAGTTTAACTTTTTATTTTAATGTTCTAGATGTAAAAGTTAATACTACAAAAGTAGATAAGCAGACAATTCAACAAAATCTAAATAATATATTATATACAGTCCCCTCCAAAAGTATTGGAACGGTAAAGTCAAAATTGCTCTGTTGGATGTGGAGTCAAGACATTTACAAATATGATTAAAAGATGAATATGAGATAAAACTACAGAATATCACATTTTATTATTGGGGGATTCAACACATAGATGTTTTATCAGCTAAGAAGTTCAGCACTTTTAGAGTTTCATCCCTCTATCTGATGTGAGCATAAGTATTGGAGCAGTTGCCTCACAGGTCTTTCAGTGATCAGCTGTGTCCTGTTGCATTAATTCTTCAGATATTAAAAGCAGGGAACGTGTCGTATCAGTTATATCCATTAGTTCTGGATTCTGAATCTTGCATTCGATGATGACACACACAAACCAGGATGAAGACGAGGGAGCTGACTTTGAGAGAAAAGCAAGCAATTTGGATGCTAAAAGAAAAGAGGAAGTCAGTTAGAGCTCTAGCAAAAACAAAGGCCATGGAGAAATCAAGAGTTTGGAAACCACCAGCAACCAACAACCAACAACTACCTGATCGGCTGAGAAAACAACAGTAGTTGATGACAGACAAATCATAAAAGCTGTGAAAATGAATCCTAAAAGACGTGTCTGTAAAATCACCAACAACTTCCAGAAAGCTGGGGTGATGCTCTGACAATCTACTGTCCTCAGGAGACTTTGACACAGAATTACAGATGCTACACAGCAAGATGCAAACCTCTGACCAGCACCAAACATAGAAAGGCAAGATTAGAGTTTGCAAAAAAGCACAAAGGTGAGCCAGAAGAGTTTTGAAACTGTGTTTATGGACCGATGAGACAAAGATGAACCTTTATCTAAGTGATGGGAAAGCAAAAATGTGGAGGAAAAAGGGAACTGCAAATGATCCCAAGCATACAGCCTCATCTGTAAAGCATGGTGGAGGTGGTGTCATGGCATGGGCATGCATGGGTGTCTCTGGAACAGATCCTCTCAACTTTACTGATGACTTAATGTATGATGACAGTAGCAGAATGAATTAGGAAGGGTACAAAACCATCTTGCCTACCAATATTCAAGAAAATGCCACCAGATTCATTGGGAAGTGCTTCATATTGCATCAGGACAATGACCCAAAACACCCTGCCAGTTCAGTCAAGGAGTTTATAAGAGCAAAGAAATGGAAAGTCTTAGATTGCCCAAGTCAATCTCCAGATTTAAATCTGATTGAACATGAATTTCACCAGCTGAAGAGGAGAGTAAAGGCAGAAACTCCTCAAAACAAGCAACAATTGGAATTGGCTGCATTAAAGGCTGGGAAAAGTATTTCAAAGGATGAGACCAAGAGTCTGGTGATGTCTATGGGTCACAGACTCACTGCTGTGATTGTGCGCCAGGGATCTGCAACTAAATAATAGCTTTTAATCTTTTATATCTGCCTTATGTTCAACTGTCCCAATACTTATGCTCACATCAATGAGTGGATGAACTCTAAAAGTGCTGCTCTTTTTATTTGATAAAACATGTATGTGTTGAAACGGCTAATAATAAAATGTGACATTCTGTAGTTTTGTCTCATATTCATCTTTTAATCATATTTGTAAATGTCTTGACTCCACAGCCAACAGAGCAATTTTGTCTTTACTGTCCAATACTACATGGTTGATATCACAATTCAGGAGAACTGTATCCACTGTCACAAGATGCTTGGTAGCAAATATAGTTGCAAATACTTGTAACAAAAATAATGTATATGACTCAAGTAAACTTTTACATTAAAATAAAATTTGAACAAATGTGAATCACAGTTTTTAATGAGTGAAAATGAATTCAAAAATCATCTACACAAAGCACAATGCAAGAAAAACCCCCACAGATGTACATTCAGCAGCTTTTATCCAAATGAGGAACAATAAAAGCAACTTATCAAATGTATTATTCACAGTCAAGGTTTATCCATCCTTCAATTTATAAAGTTTTCTATTATTCTAAATGAAAAGAAAAGACCCTGAGAAAAGATCAGAAAAGATAAAAGCAACGAATTCTCTTCATTTCAGTCAAATGTAATTAAATCACCACAAAATCTGCAATTTAGCATTGATTTGAACAATTTAGCCGTTTTATAGCACATGAATTGTTTCATCACACATTAGAGCTGATTTGATTAATTTATTGTTCAAATACAATTTATGCTACAAAAAACACACAGATCACAAGTAAGATCTAGTTTATGATTATGCCAAAAACACTACAAATACTGAATATGCATCTATGTTTAGGCACTTGTTTGTGATTTAATAAATAATCAACGACTTCACTAAGTAACGGTGATTTAAGTCATGATTGTGATTCAAATACATGAATACTGATGAACACGATCCTGCAGCTATGGTCTTGTCACAGAGGCAGTGCTACATGATCATACCATTTACATTTCAATTATTCATGAAATTAAAACAGCAGTAACGTAATGCATGAATCAAATGCAAGAGGCAAAGCGCAGCTGACATGTATTCTCATCATTTACATTCACGCTCAGAGAAAAGAAGTCAATAGATCAGAGAAATGACACGCTCAGCTTCACAGCTCTGTTTAATAGAATGAATGTGGAAATATCAGCACTGAATCCACATCTGGACTGATGAATGACATCAAATGCAGTAAACAGTGTCTTCAGCTCCTCATTTATTTCAGTCACAGCTCTCACTGATTGCTTTTTGTCGCGGCATCACGTTTAATTCAGCCGTGTGGGAAATTAATGCATTTAATTTCTCTTAATTGACATAATGGGCCCAAAAAGCATTCTGATTTAACACTTACGACGGGGAGAAATTAATAAATCCATAGCACGAGAGAGAACTGCATTTATGAGAAAAGCCAGGAGCAAAACCCTTCCCACGCTCATATATTAGATATTTTCTATTGAAATATCAATCTAAACAGCACAACACACTTAACAGGATTAGATCGTGCTAAACACACACACATTTAACAAATAATTTAGGCTATAATAAATACAATCTGTTAGTAATAATGAAGCAAAATCTGCCAATCAGTCAGTATTATTCTTACTATTACAATATGTTGTTTTGTATATTAATATATTAATATTATCTATTCATTTGGCCTGTTATTGCAATTAAATGTTAATATATTAACATTATCTATCAAATCATTTCGATTTTCTTACTCTCTTCTTTTTCTTTCTTTCATCTATCCTCTATCTTTCTTTTTCTTTCTTTCTTTCTTTTTTTCTTTTGTTCATCTATCTTTTTTCCTTCCTCTTTCTTTCTCTTTTTTCTTTCAAATTTTATTTTTAATTTCGCTCTCTTTTCTTTTTCTTTCTATCTATCTGTCTATTCCTTTCTTTCTTTCTCTTTTTATTTCTTTCTTTCTATCTTTTTTCTTTCTTACTGTTTTTTTTTCTTTCTTTCTCTTTTCTTTTTTCTCTCTATTTTGTCTTTCTTACCGTCTATCTTTTTTCATTCTCTCTTTTTCTTTCTTTCTTACTATTTCTTTTCTTTTTTTTCTTTTATCCCTGTCTTTTTTCTTTCTTACTGTCTATATTTTTTCTTTCTTTTTTCTCTTTCTTTCTTTCTATCTATCTATCTGGATCTGTAGTGTGAAAATAAACTGTAAAAACTTAACTATTGTAAATACATGTTTTATTAAAATGAACTGTTTTGCAAGAAAATAGTATTTTTCTCTTTCTACTTTAAAACTGCATGTGTGATCCAATGCGTTACTTCATTCTCTGTAATTAATTCTTTACTAGCACTTTCTGAGTGAAAAGTGTTTCTACACCAAACGTGTGCTTTTATCTCCAGGTCAAAGTTCAGAGAGAAGCAGTGCGAGCAGGAAGATCAGGCAGCAGCAGACACGTTTCTGATGTCTGAACTCATCCAATAAAGCATAATTAAGAAATGTAATCCAGGAGCACAGGAGAAGATGTGTGTCACATTGTTCTGCTCACTGCATGAAAAAAAGCAGAAACACAAGAGACGGAAGACAGAAAGCAGGAGGAAGAAATACGGAGAGCGCCACCAAAGGGCCGGACGTATCGCACATCACCCCTCCTCCACATGTTTTCATCCTTCACTGTGACCTCTGACCTCTGCCCAACCCCCTTCAAACACACACACAGGCATCCCGTTTCCCTGCGTTAAATTAACAACACACTTCTGCTCTGACTACAAGACGCACACGCAGTATTTGATCTGCTGACACACACTACATCACTCGACACACACTCCTGATAGCAGCCGGATATGAGCTCTGTGTGTGTGTGTGTGTGTGTGTGAAATGCACATGGTCAACTTACGATTGAACTGCCTTTACATTTTAAAAATGACTTTGAGGATGATCACATTGTTTATAAATGAGCTTGAATGTACAGAATAACAAAACATTTGACAAGAACAAACAATTCGATCAAAGAGGCGATTTAGACGTTCACGTTGATTTCAAGTTTGTGTCTGTTTGAGTTATGATGAAGCTTGAAAATAAAACAGACATGCACAGAAAACAAATAGAAACTGAATCAAAACTACAGTTTACGTTTGTTTGTCATGATTTGTTTTGTTACTTTTTGTGTTTATTCGTTATAATAAAACACACCAATGTAGCTTATTGTCTTTTACTGAAAGCTTGCTTATTTAAAAAAAATAAAGCATACATAAACAGTTGTCTAAAAAAGTAAAAGAAGTCATAGCTTTTGGTATCTGGTTGATGTTGCCTTTTTCTTATCTGTCCAAACCATTTGACTTTCTAAACAGAAGTCGCTTTTACATTTAACATTTGTGCTCTTGGCAGATGACACGTCATTTAATGAGTTTGTCATTTTAATCAGGTGTAGATAAGTCTTATGGGACCACAAATCAAGTCCTAAAATTAAACAAGCAAAATAATAATAAACAAAGCTTTTTTTTTTTTTTTTTTTTCAAGAACCAATTCAACCAGTGAGCATTAATCAAAAAGTCAAGCATTAATAAGGTTATTAAATTAGATTATTTAAAAAATTGTTCATAAAAATACATTGCAAAAAAATATTTTTTTAAAATATACAAAAAAATTATAATCATTAGATTTCAGTGCTACAAAGTGAGCATTTTTTGTGTCAGATCAGCAGCTGGCTCCGCCCACACACTCTCACTCCATATATGGGCAGAGCTGAAGGAGGAAGTCATGTGACCTGCAGCTTGTGTTGAGATGGAGAAATGAAGAACTGAACAAATGGAGAAATGGAGAATAAAAGTGCAGGATGCTGAAGAGATCGAGCTCTGGAAGAAAAGAAAAGAAATGACAGTGAACAAAACAAGGTAAAGAGAGAGTGAGAAAGAATACTAAAGACAATAATGGAGAAAACTGAAAATGAAAGCAGAACTAAAGTTTAGATGAAAACAGAGAATCTCTAAAAGCCAGATTAGCAGAGGATAAAATGAGAAAGAATTTAAGGCACATTCATAACATGCTCTGGGTCATGCCTGTTATACAGTATTGGCATGTCCTCATTATGGGTCTTAACATACTAAAAAAAAAATTAAACAGTATAAACCTAATCGTTTTAAAGATAAAAGCATGTTAATTTCTGTTTTGTCACAACTACTATCACAACAGGGAAGAGAAAATAAACTAAAATATGTTTACATTCACTGCTATACATACAAATACAGTAATATTACTAATACTAAATTGGGAGTACACTGAATGTTAAATAAACCGTAGTTTAAGCAGAGGTTATTTTTGCAGTGCATTATACACTGCTAAAATAATAATTAAAAACATTAAAACAAATAAAAAAAAACATTACCAACTGTTCCTGCATTTCTAGTTTCTCTAATCAAAATATTTCAAACTAAATTTCAAACAAAAGAAAAAAAAAATTAATTAGCAATTAATTTATTGTTTTTCCAGAGTTCTCAATATCACGTTTTATCCTGTTATACAATAATGACAAAAATATCATGAAGGGATTTTACTGCTATTAGTTAGGTTTGTATCACACTAAAACATTTTAGTGTGATAGTCTTTATTAATGGTTATAATTCATAGTGTAAAGTGCTTTCTGGCTGTTAAACCCTTTATAGAAACACTTCCTTAAATGACAAAACAAATGTATTCGGTTTTCATATTACAGAGCACAAACAGGAATGAGCATAAATCCATAAATCCTGAATTATCAGTCTTAGATCAAACATTTTACACTCTAGAAGCTACTTGTCAGCTTGCTTGATTTAAAGAAGTTTAATTATTAGTTTCTTCTTAAATCTTTTAAAAAAATGTCAATTTCACATAATAAACATTTTCCACTTTCATTATTTAGTGTAAAATAAGTGGCAGTTTTAGGAATGGTGCATCTCATCTGCTATCATATATTTCATCCTGCATTCTAGATATCAGTCTTGAGAAGTTAAAAAACAAACGGATGGAGCAAAGGATGGAGTAGCAGCGTGTATGTTAGAGGAGGAGTGAGATCTGTGCAGCAGTGAGAGGAGGAGTCTGGATGAGAGCTTAATCTCAGTAGGGGCCCAGAGAAAACACAACACACACACACACACACACACACACACACGTTTAACTAGCTATGTAAATAAGGACATACCACAGAACCCATCCCTAAAAGAACAGCATTTCTACAATTAAAAATATACAAATGACATTTTTCAATACATGTCTCAGTTGTCCTCAAATGGAGATTTTGCACACTTCTGGAGATAAATTTGCCTTCAAGCTATAGCAAAGTGAGAAATAAGTGTAAATGCTGATTACATATTTAAGAACTTCAACCTGTCGGTTCATTCATATTATTTTTATTTCATATACTCTTTAAAATAAAGGTTATTTATTGGCATCGACGGTTTCATGAAGAACCTTTAACATGAAACCTTTCCATTACTCCAAAGGTTCTTTAAAGTGAAAAAAAAATGTTCTTTGGGATTTTAAAATGTTCTTCACATTACGGGAAAAAAATGTTGTCTGAAAGGTTCTTTTGGAAACCCAAAATGATTCTTCTATGGCATTGCTGTGCAAAACTCTTTATTTTATAAATGTATTTATTTTTACCATTACAACCTCTTGAGCTATAAAACAATCTGGTATCATAGCTCAGTGTAATCAACTACTTTTAACCAGCAACCTAGAGATCAATATACAAGATAAAATGTACAAATTCAAACAGTATTTAAAGATAAAACAATTTATATCAATTTTAACAATGTTTCATAAAGGGAAATGGCAGTATAGAGGCTTTGTCAGATTAAGTTCACATCTGCTGATCAATTTATAGCAAAGTGAGCAACAGATATAAATGGACAATATCACTGCACAAACAATAGCAAAGCACTGTAGTAAAAAAAAATTAAAACTGCCTTAAAATTGTAAGTATCATCAAACGGGCTCATTTTTTAAAATCTCGCCTAGTTGAATCTCATATAACTTGCCATGACTTATTGATCATACCATTTCAGAAGAACAACCCTAAAGAACCTTCTTAAAATAACCATTTTAACCTAACATTTTAAAAACCTTTTTCCACTTTAAAGAACCTTTTTGTGCAATGGAAAGGTTTCATTGATGTCAAAGGTTGCAACAATCAAAGCCAATAAAGAACCTTTATTTCTATTAGTATAGAAAAACATGAAATGATCGAGTCATACACAGCGACACATTTATAAACAACAACATGCATTCATGCGGTTAGACTCACACACACACAAACACTGCAGGAGGTGCAGCATTCGGAAAAATCAAACACAAAGCTCCTAATAAAACACACACACACACACACACACACTCTGCAGTGCGTTGATTCGGAGTGTGAGGGCCGGCCAAAGCCACACCTCCTTTCCCTTTTTTGTCTTTAACGAAATTCCTCTTTTAAAGAATGTTAGAGTACCCCAACCCCCACCACACACACACACACTGAAATCCTCTTTACACATACAAACAAAAACACACACACATGCGTTCTCTTTTCTTCCGATTCACACTTTTTCCTGTCCTGGATTGCTCATGGATTTGTAGATGATCTGAAACACAGGACAAACACTGGTGTGTTTCAATGAGGATATTGTATTGATGTACTGGTCGCATTAAAGGAGGCTAATGTAACAACGGTAACACTTTCCTTAAAGCCTTTATATATAATGCATTATAAAAATATTTGAATGCATTAATTATGCCTTGTAAAGCAATTTATGATGCATTATATGATAACTGTAAACACAATTCTAATACTTATCTATTCATTGTTACACCTTTAGAAAGTAGAATGGATTAAAACATGACAAACAACCAGATGCAACAAGGAATATACAAATATTATATGCATTTTAACATTTAACTAAAATAATGCATTCAAATGTACATTATGAATAAGTTTATAATGCATTCTACATACTTCAAAGTAAAGTGTAGCCAACTTTTGGTTCAAAAAAGTACAATTAATATACATGCACTGAGAAAGACTGCTTCATCAAATTTAATATATAACACATTTTAAAGAACTGGTGTCAGTTGAAAAACAGCAATAACCTACTTCTCAAATAATTCATATTACTTCTTTGATACTAAGCATTTTGGCTATCATTAATAGAAAAAGAAAATATTTAAATCAGCTGTTAAATCAAAAATAGTTTTCAACTGAATACTAATAAAAAAATGCTTATTACATATTCATATGCAATGCCGATTCATTCATACGACTTATTTCAGCTACTTCATAGCTATAATAATTGATCGTAACTCAGTGTAATTGGCTTCTTTTAACACCTACAGATCAATACACATAATAAAATATGCAAAGAATAAAAAATATATATCTCAAAAACAGGTTTGGGTGAAAATTTCTCATAAAGGGGAAAGACATCAATACATTTTCTTAGGCAGACATTACGCAAACAGCAATGCATAGCTACGTTAAGGTCATGAGTTCAATTCCCATAGCTGTATGAACTGATAAAAAAACAATAACAATCTGGATAAAAGCGTCTGCATACATGTATTGTGCTAAACCACACAGTTCATTCTTGTTTGTAAGAAATGTGCCGATTTTTTTGTTTGTTTTTTTGACGAACTGCCAAACTAAACATTCTGTTTCTATACATAATATCAGGTTAAGACATACACTAAGGGAATAATCAGCTGTACACACTCTGCTTATCACACACACTGCACAACGGCTGCACATCCTAAACAACACACAAACACACACCCTGCACAGCATAAAAGCTTTTTCATTTTCAACGAAGCATGAAGGCACATGTACGTGCAGCATTCAGACACAAAGAACCCAAGTAAACATCCGCATAGCAGCGAAATGCAAATCTTTATCAGAGACGTTATGGATTACAGCCATTAGTCTGTATAACACACACAAGCAGCCTCAACATCATGACCTGCGTCTGCATGATGCTAAAATTAGCTTGAGGGTTCAAAACATACAAATAATTAAGCAAATTAATGCTGCAATCAGTGAATACTGCAGCTAACCAGTGATAGACTAATATATTTAAGCATTTTGAGATTATCAGATCAGATAATAATTTGCTTACTTGGATGAGTAAAAAGGCTCATGTATTTTGCTCATGCAACACTGCTGTGAAAAGACAATGCACCAAAGTAAATGTAAAGGCATCAGTGAAAACTCATTTGCTCATTTGTTAAATTGTTTTATGCAAATATGGCCATTATATTATACACCCTGATCTCTGGAAGCCACTGTGTGTTTGCTGGTTTCAGGATTTTCATATACAGTAAAGGAAACGCATTGACTGCACACAAAAATAAACCAAACAGCTCTTCCAGATGACAAACACGACTCTAATCAATACACTTTCCCAGGCTTTGTTTTCCAAATGCATTCGGTGTAATTGTTTACTACTTTATCAGTAGTACAAGATGTTCTTATAATAACTGCTCTAATGCATGCAAGGTAGGAAATGTTCCATGCTTAACCTATGTACACAAATTTCACATTTAACATCAAGACAGCATGATTTAACCTGTGCTTTACAACAAAGAGTAACTAGTGTATTTATTGCGCATTTCAACAGATAATTCAGTAGACAATCTGCTGAATTTGCAAATAGAGATGTGGAGATTTCATTTGATTTCAACCAGCTCATTTCTAACCATTTGCCTTAATTATTATATATATATATATATTACATGAGCTATCAGTACGTTATTAAACTGAACCGCATGCATAGCAGTCTGACTGTGTATCTGGCTGCTGTTTGTCTTTTTTGAGAACTGCATTTCCCAGAATGCACTCAGGTTTAGGGGCTACTAGCACAAGAGGTTCATGTTTAAACTCATGCACAAAAATTCAAGTCCACACAAAATTTACATTTAAATGAAATTTGCCTAAAAAAAATCTTGGAGATAATGTAAAACTGCCTGTTTTAAATCATTTAGAATAATTCTGAACATATTTAAAATGCCTGCTATCAATTTCAATTCATTTTTTTTTTTTAAACAAAACAATGTGTCTAATATATCCATAAAAACACTAATCACAAGATAAATACATAAAGCAAAATCTATTTTACTTAACAATGGTTTTCAGAAATGGTAATTTGTTTACACATAATAAAAGATGATTAAATCATTGTTGAATTCGAGAAAAGAATGCACAACTGTAATTTTAATAACTCAAGATATTTACACGGTTTTAAATTCTTTAAAAAATACTAGATAGATAGCCACTTGTTTCCTGTGCAAACTAGCTGTTATGTTATTGAATTTCAGATTTAAAGGATTATGCAGATGTGTTTTGTAACAACGGAAGTGTTAAATCCCAGGAATCCTTTTAACATCTCATTAACATCCAGCAGTCAACATAGCACTGCTTGACAATATTATCACAGATAACCAGAACACATTGTAACAGAAAGCAGCACAAAACTGACATCAAAACAACAGTGCAGTGAGCTTGAGTGCTAATAAAACTCAGAAATAACCTCTGCTTTTCTTCTTTAAGTCTGCGTCTGCTATTTTAAGGTGCCGTGGAAAGACTGGAAATGATGAAAGGAGATAATTTCCGGTTTAGTACATGTGTCCGTATTGATTTAGCTCTGAAACTGCATGAGAAGAAGATAAATATTGTGAAAGGGGGGCTGAACTACACCCATGTAAACACGAGAGCACATGATGTTCAGTACAACAGTTCACACCGAAATCGCTTGCTATTCTTCAAAAGTCTGCTTGTGAACGCTGTCTGATCTTCGTGTGCTCCGTGTGACACGTTTTCCGACATGTTGGCAGGTTTATGAGACATGTTCCTGTGAGCATGAGGCGAATAAACGCCAATGTCAAGGGCTACTCTCTCTATTCTCGTCCTAATAAAGGTTCCTTTAAGAGCTGCATCATAAATACCTCCGTGTTTACTACTAATACGCTGTTCGTCTGATGATATCAGTGGAGAGTGAAGATGCGTTTTTGGCGTTCTTAAAGTAACAGGGGATGAAAACACAAGCGCATGTTTACTTCTGCTTTCCTCGAGCACATCTGCTGCTGATGTCAATGAGATGCGACAGATAACGTGAAAACGAGTCAAGAGGAGAACATGCATTATTGGACTTACTTGGTGAACGAACACGTCTAGTGGAGGGTCCACTGGCTTCCCCTCGCTGCTGGTCATCGATATAAATCCAAACCCCATGCGGACATTAAACCACTTGCAGTAACCCGAGCCAGCCAGAATCTGCGGCGACCCGACACCTTTGCGCGGCCCTCCTGTGCGGTCAAGGGAGAAAAGCCCATGATGTTGTGTGCTGATGTTTGAGATGTAGCCTATACTTTGTTATTGGTGTGTACACAATGACCGTGGGTCTGCGTGGGCAGTGATTCTGAGGGAAATCCCCCAGCTACTACTCAACACCATGCGTTCAATGCAACAATGTGTCTACAACCAGGGCCGTAACCACCACTAGCCTATACAGACGCCCCCTTTTCTTTATAATCAATAAATATATGGGGGTTTCCATTGACAGATTGTTGAACTTTTACATATTGGTACCTTAACCTTATATATATTCTTAAACCCTTGTCTACAACCCACCCTCTGGAAAACTGGAGAAACTCAATGAAAAGTAGAGCTACACTTCAGATGGGATGGCGCAGTGCATTGGTATTGCTCAATATGCCTAGTTAGTAGCTACACTATGTAACTTCTTGCACATCTACCGTATGTGAACCGCCTGGCGTGGGGCAGGTGTGCACACGTTACCCCCTCCACCCCTCCCTACCGCTGGCTCTTCATTAAGCGTACAAACAACGTAAACAAAGCGCGTTGGACAATACGAGTTCGCTTGAAAAGAGATGTTTTTAAAAAAAAAAAGCATCGTAACCTTCGGCCATGTTTCCCCGCGGACCCTTCGTTCCAAAGTTCCAGCGAAATCGTTTCCTCCGTGAAATGGGGTGATGCGCGTCACCGTCGATCCGACATCCCGATTTCCAGCGGGCACAAATTTAGCGCGCATGGTACGGCGTGCGTCTCCTTTTTGGATATTTTGTCATGTCTCTTTTAACATCTCCTATCCCCTCTCTCTTTCCCTCCCTCGCACATTCGCTCTCTCTCTCTCTCTCCAGCTCTCCGTTTCTCATTCGCTCGCTCGCAGCTCTGCACACGTGACTCCTCCGGGAGCCCGGGAGAGGGAGCGGACTCGGAACCGGGCTGCTGTCTTTCTGCTTTAAACATTTCCAAAACATTCGGTATTATAGTTTGGGAGAAATGAGATCATCATTAATTATCGTTTGTTGAAGCACACTGCAGTTTGCATTTGTTGTTTGCTGCAGTACAAACGGCAATGAGACTCATTTAGAATAAGAAGATCTTTATTGACCAAGTCCTCACACACATAGATTTTTTTCTGGGTTACATCAGCTTTGCGCACTTGAAAATATATACATGAGGATACCTACATCAATGAGCATGTAGAAAGAACAAACATAAAGACATAAAATAAACCTATATAGAGTGTATTGCAACAGTAGGCTATAAATATGTCTAGCCTTCAAACTACATGATCTGTTGATTCATGAAAACAGAGCATTGATCCAATTAGATTTGCTAAACAACTAGCAAATCACCCCACTTTTTTCCTGGTATATAAAGTGATAAAACATGGTAAACATAGGCTACACATTAGTATGAACCAAAAATGTAATATAGCCCAATGGAATGTTCTAAAGATGAAAATATGGAACGGATTAAATGCAATCTTACTTGCACAGACTTTTTCTGTTTCTGTGCTTATTGTGATCTTTTGAATTGTATCTAAGTGATCAGTACTCAAAAAAAAAACTGTAGTCAAATGTGCATTAAACCAACAAGTTGAAATGCAAAGCTTAATGGAAAACTGACAAGTGAAATAATTATCTCCTGTTATGAAAACCTAATGTTTTCGTTTCTACAAGACATTAAACGATTCTGACAAGCTCATGATCAAACCTGATGCCTTGGCAGAGGATGTTTTTCTCTAGTCTTCGAGTCAGAGGAAAAACACGTTGGAGAAGTGAATCAACAACTACCCCCACCGCTTCTACCCTCCGCCCATTTCACCCACCCACCCCCACCCATCCATGCCGACCACCCTCCGGAATTCACCCCTGCCCCCAATCCCCCACCCCCTGCACCAGTTCTGGTGTCGGAGATGCTGTGTCTGTGTGTGTGTGTGTGTGTGTGTGTGTGTGTTTGCTGGTGTGTGGAAGAGATGGATGGTGGTCGTGCCATTACCGCGCAGGTCACGGATCTGGTCACCGGTGTCAGATGTTATGGAGTTTCTCATTTCCTGCACGAGGGTTTCCCATCCACCATTCATAAAACTGCCCCGCGAGCTCCGGGAAACACGTCCCACGAGAAATGGGAAATGTCCCCGTTTGATCCCGTTAAAGTCCGCAAGCATCGAATAAGTTCCAGGACAGACAGATAGCCTAAAAAAAGATGTTCCTCGGTGGTTTATGTCTAGCTACTGAAACGCAAAACGGGTCCTCGTGACTTTAGAAAGTCATTTAAATCAACAGCACTGAGGAATATTGATCTGAAATATAAAAATAGGCGTGCGAGTTTAGAAAAATAAAACAAGCAAAAGCGAGGCGTAATTCATCAGCAGGTAATTCAAATTTATTTTTTATTTCCGATGAATATTACATATAAATGTTAATTGATTTTGACTTGTTGAGTTTAATGCTGGACTGAATAACAACACTCTAAAAACTTTCCTAAAAGCCACGTATCGATTATATAGGCTATAGACTAACAGTCATGAATGCCTTAAAATTAAATTAAAGCTATATCATTAAATCCATGACACAATATTTTTGTAATTCAATGCATAAAGGAGATTAACCAGTAATAGCCTACATACTAAAGCTAAATATTGCTTAACATTTCAATTGTTTCAATCCTAAATCGATCATTAGCAAGAGTTAAACTTTTAAAGTTTAACATCTGAAGGATATCTTGTTTTTTTGTTGTTTTTTAAATAAACAAACCAAACTTTTTCTCTCTTTCAGAGCAAAGTTTAGACACTGATTCTTCAAATCCAAACTCATAATCAAACACCAGAAGAATGTTTCCCATGTGAAATGATCTTTTAAATCAGGACTATGCAAATAGGTGCTATTGAAATGCAAAATGGTTCACCAATTGACATGTTCATTCATAAACTCAATATATGAAAAACAAAACTGAATTTCACTTACAAGAACTTTCAAACACATAGCCTATTGAGTAAGACAAACCCTAAAAACAGACTAGTCATTTATTTAGACTTTCCCTCCAAAGTGAATATGAAAATATTCCCTTAATCTTAAATTAAGATCATCATTTTGTCAACATTGCTAGGAGACAACCCATCTATAAAGTGAGTTTGCAGCAGAAGGTTTACAGAGCTGATTTGTGCTTACCAAACCACCAGATTGGAGGGTCTGTTTGGACACCTCACCCACCCCCACCCAGCTGAACCCCCGAGGAAACGCATAGATGTCAATAGAGTTCACAAAGTTTATTCAGCTCTTCTCCTTTCTTTTGGTTTAATGCTGCATTCGTTCAATTCCTCTATCTCTTCAAAATTATCCACCGAAGCCAATACAAACCCGACGGTTTTTAAACCGATTTGACATTAATCAGAGGTAAATATCAAGTATGAGGGGAGGCTATTTTTAAATGCTTCATTCTGTTTTACATGTGAAGACTGCTGCTATTGAGGTTTCATTATAAGGTAAGGACTTTTTCTATTCAAAACAGACGATATTCGAATTATAATTAAGTTCTAACCTAGTCACATTCATTTGTTATGTGCACTATATGAAGAGCTGATATTCAAACAGGGATTTTCTACTAAATTAATTAATTTTCACAGCTCGATCATAGTTTAAAATATTAGTCTTTATGGTTATTTTGTCACATTTTTGTCACACAAAGATTTGAGACAGAGAAATGATAAGCTGTTTCTTTTGCCAGACATTTCAGATGTTTTTTTCGTTTCTATTAAATTGCAAAAACGTTTTAAAACGTTATTTGATTTCAGGTTTATTTCTGTTTAAAACGCAAAAGACAATGTTTTAGTATAGGCTATGCTTATAACAATGTTTAACAACAAAAAAAGTGTTACAATTTTGGTCTTCTCGATCTCGATACATAAAAATGACCCGTTAAACAAAACCGAAAGCTTATTCATTCATTTATATGTATTTTTTATGATTTTATCTGGGTTAGTCGTTACAACAACAAAAAAATAAAAAAAATCTAAATGAACTGGCTTCATGTATTTAGACTGCAAAATAGCTAATACTCAACAGATAACAGTGAATACTTTTAAAATATTGTATGAAACATTTTAACAGCTTGCAGCAACATTCCCTGTAAAAGAGTAAGATCTAACGTGGCGGCAGAACGCTCCTTTATTACGTCACAATTAAATCATGACGTCGAACGGAAGTATGAAAGGAGCATTCAGGATTCTTTTCCTCTCCTTCTGTCTTTCATCCGCTCCCTGTAAAAGGACCTTTCCCCCGTTTAAATAGTTTAATCACAATATATGATCATGTTATGATTGTGAAGGGTTAAACAGGTAGCATTGTTGATCTGCAATGTCCACAGTATTTATTTCTAGAAGACACACTTTATAAATAGCCCATGTTACTCACCTGAAATGGAGTGCACGGCCATGCTGTGTGTCTGACCCTGTGAAGAAGTCCAAAATAGTGCAATGGTTATTTTTCTGACGCAACTAAACTTCTTATGTTGTAGGTTTTATGCTAATGCACCGACCGAGGCTCGTTTGTTTTAGTTTTGTTTGTGCTGCTGGTGGCGCGTTCATTTGTGCAGAATGGAGGAATTTTCCAGCATGAATATTTCATAGCGCCTGTGAAATATAAGAGGAGTTTAAATCGCTCCTTTAATCCAAACCGCGAATAATAAATGTGGGAACGCGCACAAGCACGCGCTTTGATTTCAGTAATAATTACTATCATATTTAAATAAAAGTATCATTTTACGCGGGTGTTTTATAGTGATGCGTTTAAAGTCAACAGTTTGCATAGCTAGGATAAGATGAAATTATATACCTGTATATGATGTGAAGAGATCTTGAAGTTTCAAATCCAGATTGATGGATAATAAAACGAAACTTTTTAGAAAACTTCTGATAATCTTTGTAAGCGTCAAAATATCCCGTCAAATACCTGTTGAACAAAAAAAAAAAAACCCCAGTCTGGTCATTCCTGCTCTTTTGATAGGCTACACGATTTCAAAACATGCCGACTTCTTTGTAAACGTCTTGCGTTTATAGAAAAGCAACTTTGAATTTCTAGCTCAGCAGAACATTCAATGTTGCTTGTAAACAAATGAAATTATGACATTAATACTGCTATTCTTGTGTTCATAAATATTTGTTTAAACTGTCAAGTCTAATAACCGAACTGTATTCATATTAAAACAAAACGTCAACCACCATTAACAATTTCTCTTATGCTTTTTCAGTGAGGATGTAAAAAATGTCTTTAAGATGATAGACACATGATTGAATGACGGGCTCTGATTGGCAGCCATTTTGTGTGAACCTTCCTTAAATTAAAGACAAAACCCACACAAGGAAAATATCAAAGTAACTAAAGGTCACTGGATTTATATTTTAAGCGTAATAAAAATCAAAATGACTAGCTTGCGTGTCTTCATCATGTGAGGCCAAATAAAAACACATCATATTGTCAGGGGTTGATGTGGTTCAGTCTGCTGCAAGGTTACAGAAGGAAGAATTTACTTCCAGCAGCGCCCTCTGGCGGTCAATCAGCGCAATAACATCAGTGTGGGAAACGCTTCTGCTATGGCAAGCCGCTTTATCTTAAAATATTCCCATCGTATTTGCATTTTTACTAGTAACAACTGAATTAGAGAGCTCTACAATTCAATTCTTACTAGTAAGAATTCCCAGCTCGATCTCACTGCAATTCTTACATATTTTACGAGGTGGCTAATTCATATGACTGACCTACACCTAACTCCGCCCCTAAACCTACCCGTCACTGGGGTTTAGACAAATCGTACTAAATCGTACAAGTGAGGTCGTATGAATTCGTACGAATTAGCCTCCTCATAAAATACGTACAAATTGCCGTGAGATAGCATTGGAATTCCATTCAGAGAGCTCTCTAATTAAATTGTTACTAGTAAAAACTGAATTAGAGAGCTCTTTAATTCAATTACAGAGCTCTGCAATTAAACATATATTTAATGTGTTTTTTTTACTAGTAAAAAATGAATTGAGAGCTCTGTAATTGCATTTTTACTAGTAAGAATTAAATCAGAGAGCTCTCTAAATTGGAATTATAAGTTTATAATTTAATATATAGCTTTCCCGTAGCTCAAATAGTAGAGCATGGCGCTAGCAACGAGTAAGGTCATGGGTTCGATTCCCAGGGAAAGCAAGAGCTGATAAAATGTAAAAACTGCTTTGGATAAAAGCGTCTGCTAAATGCATAAATGTAAAATAACTGCTAAAAATTGATTTAGAGAGCTCTCTAATTGGAATTATTACTAGTAAAAATTCAGCTGTAGAGCTCTGTAATTAAAAATGAATGGAAGTCAATGGAGACATATGATTAGTAAAAATTCATTTGTAGAGCTCTCTAATTGAATTGTAACTAGTAAAAATGCAATTACGACGAGTTAACACTGGGACTGTTTTAAGCTAAGTCGGCTTGCCATATTCTGCAGCAGTTTTGGGAGCGGATGAGCCTCAGCTACAGGTGATGCTGAAGTATAATTGAGATGTTTTCAAAGGCAGAATTAGGGCCTGTATAATTTTGCATAATAAAATATACATAAACGGCAATGTCAAGTGGGCAGTTCAAAACAAAAGTTTTTAGAAATGTGACGTTAACATGGGAAGAAATGACTAAAATCTTGCCATTGTAGTGGTACTGCCTTGGTTCATTTTTATTATTATTTTTTATTTTTTTATTTTTTGTTCCTGATATTGGCCATTAGGCCTTCCATGGGGTTCTCTTCTGGCCTGATGCGATCACTTAGTGTTTCAGTGACACCCTACTATAAATCCAAGATTCAGATAATAAGAATGAAATTGATTGTTTGTAAATTTGAATGTAAAGACATCATGATGTGTCACCTATTGATTTTACAGTCTTGCAGTTTCATCATATGCCGACATGCGCAATCTTACCTCTCATCCGCCATTACCGGGGCGTCAGGAGCACGGGTGTGTATGTGTGTATTCCGCAGCTGTGTTGATGTCTGCAGGCGGAATTGTGCAACGGCGGAGTTCTCTCGGTTCCGTGAAGCATCTCAGCTCGTCGCATCCTCCATAGAGAGCGCGCGAGTGTCTCTAGTTGCCATGCGCAGATTCCACAAGAAACTTTACAGTTGTTTCAAAAAACGAAATAAATCGCGTATATTGCTTGTCTTACTAGAGTAGCGTTCTAGGTCGGTATAATTGATTGTATGTATCTAATAGGCTTGTGTTCTTTCACATATATTTATTACAGATATTTGTGATTTGTAACTTTTTTATGTAATGTGTTTCAAGGAAAATAAAAACTCAGACCTGCTTCTTTAGAGTTCACAGCAGCTAATCAATATGAATATTAGCAGCAGTCATTGCAGGAAAATGTGGGAGGAAAATGTATTGCTCCATCTCCTGGTTATAATCAGGCAGTGCAGCAATTTGAAGTGTCTGTCAGAGTCGTGGAGAGTTGAGAAACACGAAAATCCTGCATGGATCACATAATTGACACAAGATTCATTCGTTTTTATGAAACAATTTGACAAAAAAAATAAAAATAAAAATAAATCCAACATATATGAAGGTTGAATATAAAAAAAGAGATGAAAAAGTAGGCTATATAAAAATTAAATGAAATAAACATTGAATGGCAGAGATCTAATATCGAGGCTACAGAAAACCTTTTTTTTTATTTTTGCTGTCTTGGCAATTAATGTTCTGTTATATTATTTTTGTTTGTTTTTTGAGGCAATATTTTGGGTTTTACATTCATAGTTGTTTTAAAAACGTGATTATTTATAGTCCTTGTGTTTATGAACGATAGTTAGACCTAGATGTTTTATAGCGCTAAATTCTTGAAGCTCAATATAATTTTTTTTATTGTTGATGTAATAAAGCTACTGATTATTTAAATATAAGCATACTATTATTACTGTTGTTGTTGAATAAAATAATAGTGTGTATATATATATATATATATATATATATAGGTACATTTCTCAGAGCCCTTATGGTTTCATTATAAACAGTGATAATTAAAATATGTAGTTTAGTAGCTTTTTGTGGTTTTTAAAAACATCATACCTAAACTACTTTGACAGATTTAGTTAGTTATCACAGCGAAACAATACGGTCTTTAAGTCTTTAAAAAATGTTTGTTTTTTTTCTAGCAGTGGTTTTGCCTGCTTGACTGTATACATAAACATACATAAATGTTTGTGAATTCTGTCCTCCTGACTAAGATTCCAATAAACTCGTATTATTAATATTTCTGTGGGTGAACAAGGGAATAAAAACCACCTTGACATGCTTTAAGAGTCAGCTATTCAATGACGTTGGCTTTTTTAAACTGAAAGATTGAAGATGTAGGTATTCTCAAGTGTATTTTTCATAAATTGTCCAAATTGTCACATTTATATCGGGCAGGTTATCACGTGTTTCTCTTGTAGTATTTTTATACCATTTAATAATTACAATATCCGTTGGCCAAACCCCTTTTTAGAATGTTTGTTTGACGTTTGAATGGTTCTGTTCGTCATAATTGTTTTACTGTTTGAATTTTGCTACAAAGATTCCAAATATGACGTACTGAAACATTTGTTACAATAGATCAGCTTGTTAAACGAAATGTCTTCTTATTTTAGATAATGCTTTAATTGTTTTGCAAAAATAAAATAAATGTCAGTAATTTAATTAAAGGTGCTGGAGTAAAATGTTGATTTGTACCCCATCGACTGTTTTTATGACCTCTATAAATATCTTCATATGCCATATTCTGTAATAATCTATTAAAGCCACACACAGTTTTGGAAGGTAATCTAAGACATCTCTTATGTCTTTATTTATATCTCTATTCCAAACAATAAAGGGAACTGCTTTCATCAAATGTTTTATTCTTGCCGTCTCTCTTTTCAAATATTTAATGAAAATGTTTTATGATGGTTGACTTTACTCAGTATCATCGTAATATTTCACCTGTCATAATTCCAGTGCTGTTAATCAATAATCAATGAAAATGATTTTTTAGTCGATGCTGAAAGCTGCCGTCAGCTGAATTCACTTCATCTCAATATAAACACATCTTCACTTCTGAAAATATGACTAACGTGACGATGTTCTTTTCTGTGCTGCCATCGTGTGGTGTGTGATCAACATCTACAAACGACAAACCTCGAAATTTAATAGGTAGTAGGTACATTCAGCATATAGGCTAATTATGCCTTCATAGGCTATATATATATATATTATATGCATTATAATACTTTCACAATATATCATATATAAGCGTAACTTTACCTGTCACTGTTAGATTCATTCATGTTTTAGATTAGTTAATGTAGGCTATCATTCAGGCTAATTTAAATTCACACTCTCTTTACACACAACATGACCGGAACCGGAAAATGTGCTACAAGTGTGTAAATAAATGCAGTATACACACTGTAAAACAGAAAGCGTAAACAGATTATCTGTTAAAATTTCTGAAAAAAAAAAAATCATGCATCTTTTTAAAACTTTTAGCCTATAACTTGTCCAAACTGCAATTGTTTAATTTTTATAGAGAGCGGGAATGTCCTAGAGATAATAAAATATTGTAGAGCTGGGGATAACTTAAGAAAAAAAATCATCTTAATATTATGCATTATGCTAATTGTATATGCTGCTTTTTTTACAGGCCCTATGTATTTTACACAGTCACTAACTTCTATTTAACTTAACTTAGTCATCTTCGCCCAAGTGAGAAATAAGGCCACTAATATTAGCAAAACGTAATAATAATAATAATAGCTAAATCCCATTTACAAGAGGCCTACTTAAAAGTTTCGATGTTATATTTTATCTCAACGTAAATTAAAAGAAAAAGTGATTGTTTTATCAGTGATGCGCGAGCAGACTATTAGAAAATAGTCGACAGACACGACACATTTTCAATTTGCGATGCCAGATAAATGCAGGTCTGTGTACAAACTACGGCTTGTTTTTACCCTAAAACACTAAAATATTAGAAGAATTTGGTGACGAGCGATATGAATTACAAGCGACAAAACAGTTGATTTAAGAATTTTTTTAGTTTCCTCACAATTTTCCATTCTGATTTATGTCATTTTGCCATCAACCAACAGGAGGAGACAGAAACACACGGCACAGCCATATTCTCGACAGGATTTTCATTAATCACAAGTCATCTGGTCGAATTTAAAATCAGCCCCAATTTTCATAGATCTCATGAACTTAAACAACAATACATGTTAGATCCGTTTTTCTCTATAACATTACTGCAACTGTAATTCTAAAATATTTCTATTCCAAAAACTACTTGTGCATCCTCAGAACTGAATGTTATTATCAGACTAGAAGGAATAAATACTCCTTTTGAAATACATTTGAACTTCTCAAAACGTACAGAAGAGTGTTTTTTCAGGTGCTTATGCCTCACAGTAACTATAAAACCAGGGTTTCTGCAGGTTATATGAAGGTACATTTAAAAGAAAATATAAGGAGTCAATTGAATGGAACACAGCATGTCAGTATGGTCTCTAAATGTAAATGTCTTGTATTAGCAACACTTCAAAATCTTTCAGAAGATTACTTTTTATTTTTGCACACACACGGCTTGAATGCTGCTCCCAAACACTAGAATATAGGACAAAAAACACTCTCTTCTGATCAGTTTAATAAAAAAAAAAAAGTGTTCTGCATTAGCATTTTTGTCTTGTTTTGGTGCAAATGTTCTTAAATCAGATTCTTAAATCAAAATACATTTATCTGAGAAGTAATTACATAAAATAAGTCTTGTTTTCTGGGGAACTAAAGCGAGTTTGTGATTAAAACAACAAGAATCTTCCAATGGGCTCAGAAAAAAACTATTCAAAGGGAAAACGAGTTTTAATTCTCCATTGACATTTTTGTTCTTGTTTTAAGCATAAACTCAATTTTATTGTTTCTCAGAAAACAAGATTTCTTTATTGTGCATCTCAAGGAAATGTATCTTCATTTAAGGATGATTAGATATTTGAATCAGAAAAAAAAAAAAATCTAAAACTTTTTTTTTTGCAATGGAAGCAACCTTTAATGCCATGACTATGAATTTAAGACTTTCTGCTCACTCTTAAGACATTAAGGCCTTAATTTGTGGAAGAATTAATTAAAACAAACACACACACAGACACAAACGGTCCATGCTTCAATAACCAAGACCAACATGTAACTTAAACAAGCTTATTTTTTAATGGATCTGCAAAATCGTTTGAATTTCCAAAGAGAACGCTCCCCTCCCTGACACGTGTCTGGACTAGAAGAGATACTTCCTGTGAATTACAAACATGGCAAAACTTACAAAAGACCCCAAAAACCCAAAGAAACCAGCATGCAGGAGAGAATGAGTAACTGAGTGAAGGAAAACAAGACAAAAACAAAAAAAATATACAGAGGAAGTTCATAAAACAATTCATTCTGAAAAAAAAACAAACTACATTTTAAAAAAACAAAACAAAAAAATATATATAATGCCATTCTCTTCTGAGCAAACAGGTTGAATCCGGATGGTTCCACTCAGGCGTGTTGGGTTGAGTTAGCAGGTCAAGCAGAGAGGAGAGGACCTGTGTGTGTGTGTGTGTGTGTGTGTGTGTGTGCGTAACTGTTACAGAAAAGTGATGTTAAATGTGTGTGTTTGGGGGGGGGGGGGTGAGCTCTATGGCTCTACATTAAGGCACCGGACGAAAGAAATCAAATCAAAGAACAAAAAAACCCAGCTAGAGAAGATCTCTCACACTAACACACAACACTAACCCCAAAACACTGGACAAAGTCTTGTCTAAAACGCTACGCCGCTCCTCTGTGCCGACGGACAGCGTCTCCAGGTCCACCGACGGTCTCTATGTAGTGGTGAATGCGCTTTTTCTTTAAATTCATTTCTTTCTTTCTTTAAACTTTAAAATAAGTAAGAAGAAACATGAAATGACCCTCTCTTTACATTTGTTTCTTTTGTTTTTATCAGAAATAAAAATGATGTCAGCAAGCAGTCGTGAGTGTGAGAAACGTTAGAGATGTGTTTTACGGAGAATCCCGTGAGAAGGACAGAATAGAAGAGTGTTAGAAATGAGGGATGAGTGAATGAGAGAGAGAGAGGGATATAGAAGAACAGATTGTGTGTGTGTGTGTTTGTGTAAGGTGTGTGAGTAACTGTGTGTGTCTGTTCAACTGCAGCACTTGGTCTTCCATCCTGTGACTCCACCGCCAGTGCTGATGTCCACATTTTCACTGTTGGGCTCTTTTACGGGCGTCTGCGGGAAAAAAAAAAAAAAAACACAAAATAGATATATTAACATATAAACATTTTGGATTTGCAAACATCACATTTTGAGTTTGTTTTGATCGCTTTCTGGTGCCAAACTCACACCACTGGTCTAGTCACTGCTGCTGTCTGGCTGATCAGGATGCTCAAACAAACAGAGCCGTGTTTTGATAGAGCCACAGTGTTCATTAGCGGTGTGCAATAATTGTTTTAACAATATGTGATCTGACATTATCGAACATGTCACTCACTTTGCATAAAACACAAACAAAAACACATCTTGAAAGGCCAAAAGCATTCACTGCATGATGAAGCCTATTAAACTGCCTGGTAACACTTGATTTTAAGGTGTCCTTGTTACATGTTACATGTACTTACTGTTATAATAAGAATAAATTAGGCATAATTACATGCAGTTAACCCTAAACCAAACCCTCATGCTATCCCTAACCCTATAGTAAGTACATGTAGTTAATTAATATTACACTGTGACAAGGACACCTTAAAATAAAGCGTAACCGAATGCCTCTATGATTCCAGATATAGAAAGCGAAAATATCCTTGTATGGGTTTTTGTTTTTATATTTATATGGTTAAGTAATTTCACACAAGCAACAGTGCAGTTTTCAAAAATATACATTGTGAGCGCAACTGGAATTGAGATATTCATTTTATACAACAGAACAACAAACAAGTTAATGCTGAGTGAGTTACATTTTAGACAATATTTTCTATATTTTCAATGAAAAATAGTTCCAAACAAAGCCAAAGCACAACATTTGTGTAGCAACACTGCAGAGTTACTGCTAAATAGTATTGAAAATTACTACTCTACTTACTACTTAATTACTATCTCACAGAATTTAGGATGGATAGTATGCACATTGGGACGCAGGCAGTCACTTGACTCGTTTCTAAATGAATCAGCCATTTTGAACAAATCGTTTGAATGAATGAAGGGACTTGCCGCCACCTACTGGTGGTTTTAGTGCCATATTTATCCATGACAGGCCTAAAGCACCAAAGTGCCAGCATAAGAACACACTCAGAAAATATTTGTTATTGAACCAAAAAAAATTATAATTCACAATATATAGTGAAGTGACATACTGCCAAGTATGGTGACCCATACTCGGAATTCGTGCTCTGCATTTAACCCATCCAACGTGCACACACACACACCGTGAACACACACACACCGTGAACACACACACACCGTGAACACACACCCGGAGCAGTGGGCAGCCATTTATGCTGCGGCGCCCGGGGAGCAGTTGGGGGTTCGGTGCTTTGCTCAAGGGCACCTCAGTCGTGGTATTGAGGGTGGAGAGAGCGCTGGACATTCACTCCCCCCACCTACAATCCCTGCCGGCCCGAGACTCGAACCCACAACCTTTGGATTACGAGTCCGACCCTCTAACCATTAGGCCAAGACTTCCCCACATATATCCCAAGATATCATTTTCTGTCAATATCACACACCCCTAGGCCTGGTTTCATAGACAGGGCTTAGCCTAAAACAGGATTAGGCCATAATTCAATTAGGACATTTAAGTAATTTTGATAAAAATGCCTTAGAAAAAAGCATTACTGGTGTGCATCTTAAGACAAAACAAAGGCACTGACATGTTTTAAGATCAGTTAGTGCAAGTTTCTTTCAGTTGAAACAGCTCAGATTTACATTTTAGTCTAGGACTAGGCTTAAGCCTTGTCTGTGAAACCGGGGGCTAGACTTCTAGGAGAATCGACCTATGAATGATTTACTTATACTTGTCTCTACATATTAAGATGGGAATGGAAACATTAATGGGGCCTTGGGGCATTTGCAATTTCAAAGCAATTTAAGCGAGTTGACTGTGCCTTGTTTTGTTGCATTATAATTCAGACAAAAACCCATACAGACTCATGTGTACTCTGTGCCACTGTTAGAAATGGAGTATTATATAGAAAAGTGAACACCAAAAGAGATCAGCTGCAGTGGCTGTGTATTTATGAGTCAAATGACATGAAATCACTGCAATGGTTTTGCTTAAAAGCATTAAGCACAATACCAATGGTGTCATCAGTCAGTCATTCCCAAACTCACCTTTCTGAGAATGTCTTCTGCTAACGTGAGGAACGCCTTCTCGATGTTGATGTTGGCTTTTGCACTTGTCTCGAAGAAGCGAATCCCGTGTTCTCTGGCAATCTGAGGATCAGAACAGTGAACATTCATTGTGTTTGCAGGCCTGAACTAATATGTATGGACCAATTCGAGGATGATTACACAAGTTTCTTAGAGATATGAACAATTAGCAAAGTGCTTCAATAGAGTAACTGACAAATATTCAACAAATAAACTGACTCGTAGAACATTGGAAAAAATTAATCTCAACTAGTGGACAAATTGCCCATCCTGACTAGGGCTGGGCATTGAGACAAATTTCAAGATTCAAGATTTTTATTCGTCACATACACAATTACACAGAGTATAACCAGCAGTGAAATGTAAGATTTCACAATTTGATTCACAAGCTTGTGATTCAAGTCAAATTCAATCTCGATTCAGCATCGATTCATTTAGATGTATAGGCACTCCGGGACAGTACATGTCAAATTGGGGGGGTTTTTCCAAGGAAAAATGTCTTAACTAATGGAATAAACCAAAAATGCTGTCAGTTGGTACATTACCATGTTAAAGGGATCTGTAAACAAACATTTAAACCGCACATAAGACAATTTTTATAATACATTTTGAATGATATAACGGTTACACATTTAAACAGTGGATGTCAACATGTTTTATGGATTTATTCAAACATACATTAAAAATTGCTGAACAGGTTAAGTAAAAGTAAAACTTAATATTGAGTTTATGGTCAATGAATGACTTTTGCATCGTTACATAACATTGTTTACAAGCTGTTTCATCTTTCCGTGGCTGAAACACTGATAGTTTGTTTCAACAGCTTCTGATTTTTATTCATGTATATTTGGTGCAGTAACTAGTAGTAAAGAGGAAGAGATAAGTGTATTCATAATTCAATTGGCATTTTAATAGCTGTCACACTGCTTCACAGCATACGTAACAAAGCACAAAGTTTATTGTAATTTATTGAATGGGAGTTGTGCTTAAAAATAATGCTACATTACATTTGTTCACAAACCAACTGAACACTACATAGACTGATTCTAGGGACTTAAAAATACATAGGTCCATCAAAATGAGAATCGATTAAAATCGATATTTTCAACCCAGCCCTAATCCTAATTCAAAATCCATCCACAGTCTCTTACCTGTTCCCCCTTGGCTTTTGGTACGACACGTTTGTCCTCCATGTCACACTTGTTGCCTAGCAGCATCCTCTCCACATCCTCGTTAGCGTGCTGTAACAACATACACACATTTGAGACTATGCATTTTTACAAAATACTGATGTTCGGACTGACAGCCTCAATTAAAGTGGCTTCAGAAGTCACAGAAGAAAGAGTACTGAAGAACTGAGTTTGCATCAGTGGTGCAAGTTACTTGGATTTGTACGATAGGCCACCAAACACGCAACCACATCCCTCATGGAGTCTCATGTTATATGAATTCTCTTGAAAGTGCTGATTGTTGAGAAATTCTGCATGAATCAACTGACTGAAAATCACACAGTCAGCAGTTTCACTACACGATTATGTATCTTTAAGTTGGTGTTTTTACAGCACTGGAACTTCAAAAGTCCTACACCAGCGGTTCTCGACTCAAATGGGTCGCAGGTCTGTTCTATTTATAACAACAAACAATAAAATGCAACTATCCATGCATAGTCAGGCTAGTAAAATAAATGGGCTTATTAACTTTTAAAAGGGAAGAGAATACACTTCCCATATTGTTTTTCATTGATGTCAAAAGATGACCAGAATGTGTTCTGGGCAGTCAATTATTGGCAACGCATACGCAATGACATGTGAAATAAAACATCCTCATGTATTAAAGAAGAGTGGCTTGATTTAAGTGCTGGAAATAGCGGAGGATGGGCAAAGAACGGTAATAAAGACATGTACAGTCACACACAAGAGTATTGTACAAACTGTACTTCATCATGATGTTTAGACAGCTATAGAAGAATTCATGTGTTCACCTTTTTTTATATTTAAATGACAGATTCTCAGCTTAAGTTTTGCTTCAGTTTGTATTCTATTCTATCAGTTTAAATAGTTTGTTTTGACAATATATTATGTTAGGGCTATATTATAAACCTGATAAATAATTGACCTTGTTTTTGAGTCTCTTGCTCATCAAGGCTGTATTCATTTAAAAAACACAGAAAAAACTTATATAGTGAAATATTATTGCAATTTCTAATATCGGTTTCCTATTTTAATACCTAGACTTTAAAATAGCATTTATCCCTGTGATCAAAGCTATATTTTCAGCATCATTACTCCAGCAGTGTCTCATGATCCTTCAGAAATCATTCTAATATTCTGATTTATTATCAGCGTTGAAACTGTTGTGCTGCTTAATATTTTTTTGGAACCTGTGTTTCTTTTTTCTTTGATTAATAAAAAGTTTAAAAGAACAGCATTTATTCAAAATAGAAATATTTTCTAACAATAGAAGTCTTTACTATCAATTTTATCCATTTAACACATCCTTGCTGAATAAAGTTTATTTAACCCTTTAAACTTTTTTAAAGTATCTTTAAACCCCAAACTTTTGAATAGTTTATATTGTAACACTAAATCTCTATTTTGACTAAACACTGTTCTTTTTAGCTTATTTTTTTTTAAATATCACAGGTCCCAAAAATACAGTATATAAAATAAAATAAAATAAAAAAGCAGTACAACTGTTTCCAACATTGATTAAAAATCAGCATATTAGAATGATTTCTAAAGGATCATGTGACACTGAAAATACTGCTTTGCTTCACAGGAATGAATTACATTTTAAAGTATATTAAAATAGAACGTTTATTTTAAATTGCAATAATATTTCACAATGTTATTTTGTGAAATAATATTCAGTATTTTTTACCAAATAGATACAGCCTTGATGAGCATAAGAAACCTCTTTAAAGAATCTTTATTGATCCAAATTTTGAACTGCAGTGTATTGTACAGTAAAAATGTTTTCTCTTTAACCTAAAATGTACATCATTTAGTTACATCAAGGGTCAAATCAAATATAAATAGCACATTAAAGTTCAAAGTTACACACTTTTTTGTGTGCGTGCTCTACAGGTCTGGTATAAAGAATGCTTTTGCTCAGGTGCCTGAAATGTCTGCGCAATAGAGAAAAGTTTTGCTCAGCAAGAAAAAAAATTAGAGGGAACATTGCTCCCACGGGTCCTTAAATTTGATACAACTGAACTGAAGAGTTTTTAAGGCCTTAGACAGTTTTAAATGTTTAATGGTATAAGAAATAATTTTTCAAATTGCCTTAAATAGATTTTTAAGAATTCTGCAAATACCTTGTAAACAGTCAAATAAAACTCTTTCCTTGATATTTGTGTATTGAAAATGTTTTTGATTGACATTTATGGTCTTTATTTTATTTGGGCTAGTTAAATTAATTTTCGGGCTACCAAAATCTGAAGAGTACCTGCCCGGAGGGCTACCAGGGATTTAGAAAGCTTGCGAGCCCTGCATGTCATAATAATTTTATACATCATTGAGCCAGAGTTAACTGAAACCATATTTTATGGTTTTAGTTGATTCTAGTTATTTTAGTTCTTCAACTTTAAATGAAAATGAGAAATTTGAAAGAAAAATATTTTGTTATATTATATTCCAGCTAGCTGCCAAGGCAACATTTCTCATTTTACTTTAGCTAACAATAATAAAATAAATGTAAAGAAAAACTAATAAAGATTACAACATCAATATATTTCAAAATCTGAACAGAAACTATAACAGTACATATGATAATACATTTTTAAGTTTAAATTTAAACATTTGTTTACTATCGAGTATGTCAATTGTAAAGTTTTAGGTAGGTTTTAGGGTAGAACTTATTAAGAACAATTCTACGCAACAATCACAACATTTTCCATTCAAATCACAAAAATGAAATTTGCCATCAATCCCAAACCTGTATGAATTTCTTTCTTCTGTTGAACACAAGAGACGTTATTTTGAACAATGTTGGCAACCAAACTGTTTCTGTTCCCCAATGACTTCCATAGTATTTTCTTGTTTTATGATCAACAGACGAGGGAAATTCACACACGTTTGGGAAAACTTGGTGAGCAAACGATGACAGAATTTAAATTTTTGAGTGAACTGTTCCTTTAAAACACCATCCCCTGAATAACTGTGTCTATTCTGATGCTGTCTGAGGGGTGCAGTAAGGTTGTGTGAAGACTGACCTCATCAATATTTCTGAGCCATTTGCTGATGTTTTCGAAGCTCTTGGCGTTGGTGATGTCATATACGAGCATGATTCCCATGGCCCCTCTGTAGTAAGAGGTAGTGATGGTGTGAAACCGTTCCTGCCCTGCTGTATCCCTGCACAAACACAATGACAACCACAATCAAACACTGCAGCAGCCCAAACGCTCGTGGACCCATTGGATTATAGACTACAGAAGATCCAAAATTAACTTCGGTTGGCAATAGCTGGTGACCACCACTCACTAGTTGTTAAGAGCCACCAATTGTTACCAACCAATATCTATCTCAACAACTGTTGCCATCAAGTATACTGATGGACAAATGATCATCTGATGTCCTTGTGTTTCATTACTCTACAAGGCAATTTCACAGAAAATAACCAAATTGGGAACACAAGGTGCAGGGGCGATAAGCAAAAGAAACAGACTGAAATTTGATTCACAATTCAATGAAAATCCACCAAACCTGTAACACATCATTCATTAAAAATGGAGACACCAACGTCATTGTTTCTGAAATGCAACTGTCATTTCATTAAAAACATTTTTGCTCCGGTAACAATAGTATTATTTGGGTGCTTTTCTCTTTCATATTTGCAGTAAACTGTCTTTAAAAAAAACGGTGTCAAAAACAAGACTTTTTTTTTTTCTTTTAATGTCATTACTCCAGGATGGTAACACATTCCTGGCCACAAAACACCAAATGAAACTATGAGGAACAACATTATCCTAGTAGAACAGTCTCTGAATGGCATGCTAGCTTTTTGTCAATTAGCATGAGCCGTTTGGATGGTAACTCTTAGGCTAATTTGTCAATACCTTGTTTTAATTTCAGACTAAAGCCATTTACATGCATTTGACGCTTGGCAGGTGTTAATTTTGTATCCTGCATATAAACAAATGTTTCATAATATATAGAAACTAGCGAAATATCGCAGAAGTACAAATTGCAATATGCATATCACAACAGCTTGCAATAACTGAATGATTTCAATAGTTCAAGAAAAAGTCAGATTAATGTAACTTTATTACCAAGTTGAGCAAAGAATTGGTGGTATTTGAATAGTTTTTTGGTTTGTTTGTTTACTTTGTTAAAATAGCATTGTCAGATTTGTAACCTTTTATGTAATGCTACAGTAAAACACTGCAGTTTACTTTTTTTAACAGTTATGTTAAAAGTTACATATTGATGCTTTCTTCTCCCAGAAAGAACATGAAACGTATGTTGGTTATATCATTTTTTAAACGCATTTAAATATAATTACATTTTTATATAAATTGGTTTTACACACTTAAAGCATGGTATGGTACTTACCATATCTGTAGCTTTATCTTCTTTCCTTGCAATTCAACTGTTTTGATCTTAAAATCGATTCCTAAAGAAACAGCAAAAGACAGAAGTCGAACAAAGACACTTAAAATTCACAACACTTAAAATACTTCTGTGAGACACAATATTCAATGAGAAAAATTTAGCATGACAGGAATTTTGTTCATTGGAAATTGATTGGATCCACTTAGGATTTTGATATTAGAATGGAGTCAGATCTGAATGTGATAGGCACTTTTTAGGACGCTTTTTCACCAGGATGCTGAAAGTCAAGTCAGAAGGTCCAAAGCTTCTCCACATATCCCAAAGGCTCAAGCAGATTGTTATTTGCCATTATTACTGTACTACATGTTAGAAAGCTTGCATTATGTACAACGTTAGCCTACAACAACCTAAATTATCACACAGCTTAAAAAGCAAAGTTGTTTCAGAGGCGGAACAAGTCGTTACATTTAGGCCTGGATTCACAGACAGGGCTTAGGTTAAGCCAGGATTAGGCCATAGGTTCAATAAGGACATTTAAGTATCTTTTACGAACAAATATTACTGGTGTGCATCTTGAGACAAAACAATGGCATTTTAAGATCAGTCAGTGCAAGTTTCGTTAAGTTAAAACACCCCAGACATGCATTTTAGTCTGGTCTAAGCCTTGTCTGTGAAACCGGGGGATAAAATATTACGAAGACTAACATTTTTCTTTGTTTGAAATAACATATACTGATAAATCATACACCGTAAGACAAGGAACATCAATTAAGTGGGAACGAGGGTCATTTTCATTTACTGTTGACTTCAAGGCCTGTTGATAAGTCTTGAGTGACAAAACTAAATAAATGAGTAATTATTTTTTGCACTCAATAGCTCCACTGCTGAATCTTCATAAACGTTTGGGATGTGTAGGCATACATTAATTTGTTGTAAAACCTTCTCAACAGAAATCTGGACTTCTCAAATTGTCCTCTAAGGCTACTAGCATGGGAGAAGCTTTTCCAAATGCGAAACAAAGATGAGTATTCATTGTGATACAGAAAAGAATCAAGAAAACGCAACATTGCATATAGCAAAAACAGTACTGACTGCGCATTTTTATTGTATTCTCCATTTTAATAGCAAAGATTTACCACAAAACATGAGGTTTTGTAGAAACTCTTGCAGTTGAATTAGTAGTATATTTTTATTTAATGCTATGTCAGCATCTTACGCTATTTTCTCTTGCAGTTAAAAGTAGTGTCATAGCGTCACAGTTCTTATGGATGATGAAGGGTAGAGAGATCCCTCAGCAGCAGTGTGTTGTTGAGACTAGCACAGACCAACACGGACAGGACGGGCAGAATGGAAATGTTCATCTGTGAAACTGCTGAGAGTTTAATGGCCCAACGGCACAGTAAAAGCATTCAGACAGAAACTCACACTGGAAAATGTCCTGAACTGATCACTGGTTAGATACCGTGTTTGTCCTGCTGCACAACTTGATGTTTGCAGAGAGACTTGGACTGGTAAGAGACTCCCACAACACCCTGGCAACCGTGAGCAATGTGGCAAAAAAAAAAAAAAAACACCTTAGCAACCTCAGTTGACAACCAAAATTACTCAAAACACCTTGGCAACAGTAGTAATGTCCTAAATCACTCAAAACACCTCAGCAATTCCACAGTAACAAGCTAAATAACTGAAAACACTTAGGCATCAGCATAGTAACAACCTAAATAGGCACAACTCAAAATATCTTAGCAACAATATAGTAAGAACCCAGAACCGTTGAGAAACAGCGATGCAACATGGTCACATGGTTCATGGAGCGCTCAATAGTCACAAACATCTCCACGTTGTCGATATGTTTGAATGGGATTAATCGGGACAGACGGCAGTTTATTTGGAGCAATTTGTAGTAATTATTAACACATAATGGGAATTGATTGTGCATTGAAAACTACGCTGACTTCGCTTAAAAATAGAATTTTATTCTGGGGAGTGATAAAGAGACAGTATTAATATTTTTCTAATATGCTGCTTATTTATATTACAATTAGAGGAGTAGGGTTAAAATAGTGAAAATGTTTTTAAATTCCAGTACAAAAAAGGCAAATTAGAGTTTGGTGACCAGAAAAATAATATTCATTTGCAATGCCATGGTTTATCCACTAGATGCCTGTATGACTGTTTAATAAATATAGCCTACATATATTTAGCTCTATTCTAGTTGCTCTAAAGTTTTGCCGATCATAATTGCTTACATTTTTTTTTTTTTCTAGATTTTGCATTTGAATGTATATTCAAACATTATCAAATAAACAAACAAAAAAAAATTTTTTTTTTTTTTTTTTTAAAGTTACATTTTAAAAGGTTAATTGCTTATATCCAGTGTTATTTTAGAGATGTTCCGATACCCTTTTTCCCTTCCAGATACCGATTCCGATACCTAGGCTCAGGTTATCGGCCGATACACAGTACTGATCCGATACCTGGGTGTGTATCGGTTTATACAGCTGTATGTACAACTAGCCCTGTATGAATTTATACAATTATTTTATGGTATATTAGGCTATAGATCACATAGTATGTTCTCTATCCAGGGGTCTAACGGTACACAAAAATGACAGTTCTGTATGTTGCTCGAGTTTGAGAAAAATAAAAAGTAGTTAAATTCCTTCTTTTTTTAATTAAGAGTGATTTACCAAACAAATGATATCTCTGTCTTTAAATGTAAAAAAATATATAATAATAGTCGTCATACAGGACTTTGTGGTGCTGTTGTAAATTAGTAAAGAGATTTCAAGTGCTTCCACTTTTGGATGCGAAACATTTAGGCAAAATGTATATTTTAGTCTGCTCTCCGTATGTTAGTCATGTATCTGTGTGATTCTTCACTTACTGTTAGGATGATCCTTTATGCAAATGGAAATACTGGCGTGACTTTCTAACATTTACATATAAGGATACAACTGTAAGATGCAAGTTATGCACTGAAAAAACACGTCTCAAATGCATTAAGCAGCAAACGCATGTGACAAGAGCAAGCCGCTTTAACCCTATGCTTATGAGTCACTTTGAAGCCCTTAATATAAAGCACATCTCATGTTTAGGACTACTTAAATCATGTACTTTTCCCACAGCAGCTTATCTCTGTCCTCCATTATTTTTCTGATGTGTTCGTGGACATGAGTGCCGAACCGAAAGACCTGTTGCGAATACATGTACCGTTACACCCCTAGCTGCACAAAGACTGACCAACATATTTAGTAGTTATGTAGCAGAACTCCAACCGCACACACATACACACACAGCTGCACTATGGGTGGGAGCCGCTTTATGAAATGATACACAAATGAGCAGCCAAAGACTGAGTCACTCTCACAGAACACACACAATCCACCACAGAGACAGAACAGAGCCTGAAAGAGACATGAAGAGAATAAAACGAGAAAACTCTGCTGATGTGAACGACACATGAGAATATAAAAACAGAGAGTGTGAAAGTTATAGCGGAAGACACACACTCATAGTTTAACCTCTGGAAACATGTCAAAGGACTTTTGACTGAGCCTTCACACTCGCACACACACACACTGCAGTTGGGTATTTTGGGCTTTAAAAGCAGAAAGTTTGAGCCAAGTTAATGCCACATATGGCTTTAAAGGAACAACTCACCAAATATGACAATTGTGTTATCTTTTACTTAACCGTCATGCTGTTACAAACCTGTATGACTGGAATGCAAAATAAGATCTTTAGCTACTCCGTTTCATACAATGAGGACTAAAGCTGTCATTTTTTGGCAAAGTAGTTGACAATAAAAGAGCAGCCCAGATATTCTGCCCTACATCAACAAAAGAAATTAATACTCTGGTTTAATGTGACATGAGTAAAGGATTCAGAACAGTTTAAGAAGCCTGGATTTGGCCACTAAATGTGAGACTGGTTTAAAAGTTGGGTTATAAGAGTTCTGAACACAAAGGACATGGAAGGGTTCCTGACCGGCAGCCAATCAGACCCCTTCCCATGAGCCTCTGCAGCTGTGGGGCCCCCTCAAGGGTCCAGAATGAAGCTCCGCCCAACTGAGCCAAGATCCTGTCAGTCAAAGAAAGAGAATGCACTAGTGCCAGACAGAAAGAGAAAAGGAAGAAAACATCTCTTTTTTATGCATTTATAAGAGCTTAAATCAAGAGTTTAATAGTGCAAATATGGTTAAGGTGTGTATTCGTGTGTGAGCACGTAAGGTGATCTTTCCCTTGAGACTGCAGGGAGTTTCCGGTGAGTATTTTAAGGCTCTGAACTATAGGAAGGAGGGAAAGAGAGAGCGATGTACTTCAAGTCAACATGAAATGGCATTCATAACCCATGTCCATAAAGTGATAGGATGTTGAACAACGAAAAAATGTAGAGCGGGACTATTTTATCCTGTAGAAAATAACATATAGAATTCTAACAAGAGAGTGCATAAAGTGAAAATATTGCCAATTTTGATTACATGTTGATTTAAAAAACAAAACTGGATTAGAAAATTTTCACTCATCTGATGACTTAAACCACCATTTCCTGACAGTTCAGAACATCAACCCTCATGCTGACATAGTTCACAACTGCCACCTGACACACCATGGGTGGTCATGTGACTCACAGCACAGAGATAAAAACACAGTCGTAAAGGTCACAGACACCCTTGCCTGTCCAGAAACCAGGTCAATATTTGTTTTCATTCGTAATCATGATCATTTCCAGGTTTATCAGTCTGAAACATAATAAATGACGGCAACTTTATTCAACTTACAAATGTCATTAAAAACAAGCCTATTATTTCACAGATTAAACCATTTCTTGTTAAAGGGGTCATATAATATTGCTAAAAAGAACATTATTTTGTGTATTTGGTGTAATGCAATGTGTTTACACAGTTTCAAGTTCAAAAAACAAATTTTCCTCATATTGTACATTATTGTTGCTTCTCTATGCTCCGTCGGTTTTTACAAAGCTCATCGTTCTGAGAAGCGAGGTGTGCTCTGATTGGCCTGCTATCCAGTGCGCTGTGATTGGCTGAATACCTCAAGCGGGTGACGGAAATGTTACGCCCCTTACCATGTTGTGATGCCGTGTCCCGGCGCAACGAGACTAAAACAATAAAACCCATTATAAACGAGGCATTTGTTGCATTCAGTGAGGAAATAATTACTGATTATAATGACTCATACGGTCACTGCGAAAAAATAACACCATGTCTGCATTTGTGTTTGTAGAAAAGCCAAACAAGCACTAGTCTACACTGCTCAAAACTCGCGTTTTAATAGTCAGTAGCAAATTCTTTAAATATCGAAACATACTTACAGGCTATGAGTCAGAAGCACCAGACTGTTCTTGCGAGTTTGGAATTGACCCACTTTATAGTGTTCACATCACCAGTGTTGGGGAAAGTTACTTTTAAAAGTAATGTATTACAATATTGCGTTACTCCCTAAAAAAGTAACTAATTACGTTACTTAGCTACTTTTTATGGAGAGTAATGCGTTACATTACTTTTGCATTACTTTTTAAATATGAGCAGGGCTTGATTGTTTTTAATACAAGAAGTTCTAATTATTGCAAATGCAAAAGCCCTTTCACACCAAAAAGTGTAATGAATAAACCTCAGGCTGAAGGAAAAGTAAATTCACGTCTGTAAAGTAGAACGCAGGAGAAGAAGGTTCAACACTCTTCAGCAATTAAAAAACAATGAAGCACAATTGTTAGTTTATCTAAAGTCATTTTTGCTTATTAATATGGTTGAACTGGATCATCAAAGGTCAGCAGCAAAGACATTGGTTAATAAAATGGGATTAGATACACGTGTCGTTTAACATATTTAATTACTGAAGGTTTGCATCATATTCATATCATTTTAATTCAATTTGATGAATACTAAATCAGTTTTTTGCGAGTGGGATGAATTAATGCACTCACATTTAGTCTAGGACTACAATAAGAGCATGTTCTCACAGCGCACTCAGTCAATAAATGGGAAAAAAGTAACTCATATTTTCTTGTAAATTAAAAAGTAACGCGTTACTTTACTAGTTACTTGAAAAAAAGTAATATTATTACGTAACTCGCGTTACTTATATTATGTGTTACCCCCAACACTGCACATCACAGCCATTCATAGTGTTCACTAGGGCTGAACGATATGGACAAAATTTCATATCTCGATTTTCATGCCAGATATCTCGATATCGATACGATACGATATGACTACGGGTTCGGTGAAAACCAAACATTTCTCAGAAAAATAAAAACATCATAATACAAAAAAATTTGGAAAGTGTAGTTTTATTTTTAAGAACTCACTGGTGGACGGCCCTTTCACACAGGACGCGGCATGCGCTGCGCTATGAAACCCATTCATTTCAATGGCTTGCGCTGCGCGAGGGCGGTTAGTTGCTGCGCCGACCAAAGCGCACGCGCAGTGGAGCGCACCAGCGGCGAGCTTGCGCGCGCGCCGCGGTCAAAGTTCAAAATAGTTCAACTTTTGCCGCTGCGCTCTGTGACGTTTCCCCGCGCGGCCAATAGAAACGGGGCATCCAAACAAGCGCCGAACTCAAAATGGATGAACAGCTGATTCTCTGTGTGTCTGAATTTCCAGAGCTATACCATACAAGTTTGAGGTCGTATAGGGACCTCAGGGTTTCATGCACCCACAGCCTCTTCTTTCTTGCTGCTCTCTTTCTTCTTATTACTAGCAGGGCTACTGCTATCGCTCGCTTCTTAGCACGGGACAGATACATGTTTTGCTGCTGACCGAAAGGTGGAACAACAATCCAATGACTAGACGTATAGTACTCCCCCTAAAAATTTTGAAAACTCCGCCTACTTCGCTCTGGCGAGCATAGCGCAAATCGCCTTGTATCTGAAGGGCTGCACTGAACCCAGCGGCAGGCGCAGCGCATGCCGCGTCCTGTGTGAAAGGGCCATAATGTCAGATTCTGCACAACCACCGGCCGCATTATCTCCCGCACTCATTTTCTTTCTTTTTAATTTCTCCGCTGTCTCTGTAGTGTGTGCGCGCTGTCTTTAGCGTTGCATTCAAGGGCACTCGTAAAACTGATGTTCGTTGTGTGACTGCCAGAGTTGTATGCAGGGCGGGGCGAGCGGGGAGGGGAAATCTATATCGTCTATATCGTTGTTTTTTTCGATAGTAATATCTTGAAAGTTCATATCTAGATATAGATACGATAACGATATATCGTTCAGCCCTAGTGTTCACACTGTAGAGTAATCTCTCCCAGGACCAGGAAACAGTCATCTGTAAAATGCGTTGCACTAGGGCTGTGCAATTAATCGAATTTGATTATTATGCGCATCTAGTCAGTAAAGCCGGTTTCTTTATTAGTAGTTAATCACCATTTCAAATGGAGCGGGAATTACTACACAGAACCGTAATTCACTGACAAGCTAGGCAATTTCGTGCTCATAATCGAAGGCGATTCGTCTGCGATTATGAACGCGATATTGCCTATCTCGTCTGTGAAATACGGCTCTGTGTAGTAATTCCCGCTCCATTTGAAAGCAGGTGATGGTGATTTACTGCCAATCACTGAACCGGCTTTACTGACGAGATGCGCAACTTATGAACTATATATAAAACGAAAGGCTTTTTCTTTGGAATAAGATGCGGTGATGAATCATTCACAAGAACCAGGAAGAACTAGGAACGTGTGTTATGAAAAGTAAACTGATTTCTTTTTCTTTATTCTACTTTTCTTTTTAGGAACAATCCTGAACATGCATCACATAAACTTGTAACATTAGTTACAGGCTAACATACTTGTATAAACAAGAACTATTAATAAAAATGATCAAAAACCAAAATCAACAAACAATACAGAAAAGTAGAAAATAAAGAAAATAAATTAAAAATATTTAATAACAATACCGGATACTTAATGTACAATAATAATACCAACTTTGATTTAAGGTAAACTTGAATACACGTTCAACAACCAAAGGTCTACAAATGCAGGACATTTCTTCTTAAAAAATCTGACAAAATACCAACGAAAGAGCATTTAGGATCAGTTCTTTAAAATAAATGGACAGGGCCGGCTGTGTCTAAATTTGCCCCATGAACCGGCGTGGCGCTGAGATCTCCTGTTACCCCCAGAGAAATGACCCTGCCGTACGTAAACCGAGTTCAAGAGCATCTGCTAAATGACATCTACCCACGCCGCTCACAGTGAATACGCTCATGTGGTTCCTGTGATCTAACATGTACGGCATGCTTCTCATTTTAACCCACTAAATTTACCTTCCAGGCATCTGAACACAGAGAAAGAGTGAGGATAGAAAGTGCGTATTATATTGAAGAAATGGTGTACAAAAATCTGCATTAATCTGAACAAGCCATCTATCTTGCATGTACATGCTTAGTGATGTTTGTCAGGTGACAGATGATGGATTTGAGTTAAATAAACAGGTAACTAAATAAAACGACAATGAACTTAACATTCAGATTCATTACTTCCCAATCTAATGTGGTTTATTTATGATGCTCATCTCTTTACAAAAAGTACCAAGGTATTATTATGGATTCTGGACACCACCGTCTACTCAAAAAGTACCTTGGGAAAAACCCTAGCATAATAATATCACACTTGCCAATGGTACAATGGCAGCTCCAAAGTGCTTTTTTATGGAAGGGTGGAGAGATTGTTTGCAACACTCACACCTGGCCATAACCCAAAACCTACATATAAACCATGAAAATCCCATTTCAGATGTGCCTTCCCATGATATCATGCAGAAAGCACCAGGAGGTAGTGAAATGATGTTTAGCATAGAGAACACAGTTAGGCAACTGCTCTATTGGCACGAGACGACGCGCGCATGCGCAGTAGCGCAGCCGATGACGCCACACCAATGAATTATGCTTTTTAAAAAAATAACTTATGATCGATCATTTTAACAAACTCGTTAGTTAAACACACTAGTGACACAGAAACGATGCATTGTTTTAATATGTTGACCGGTTTAATCGTCAGAGCGATGGATTTTGGGGTTAACGTTACTCCATGTAACGTTAACAGGCCGCTTGAACCTTTAACGTTTAATCTAAACCGTACACAATGTATCGATTACCTCATCTAGACTACTTAGAAAATCACATATAAAACACTGTCAAGCCATTACTTTGACTCCTCCGGCGTCAAATTATTATTTGTCAGTCAACCCGCATGTTAACGCAAACTTTAGCCGAATAACGTCAACATCTACAATAACATTAATCCAAATATACAGATGAACAGAACGACGTTTATTAGACAACCAAAACAACCTTCTGAACTCTAGAATATGATTCTGAATCAACTGATTTCAGATAATTCACTCAACTGATAGGAATCGGTTAACGTTAGCTGGTTAGCATGCTAAAGCCCAGAATCAAGGCCTAGTCAGCACATACTCACACATTTAATATAATTTCTGACATAAAACAGTGAATAAACCCCTCAGACCGGGTGGATTCGGGTGTGATTCTCACCTATAGTGGAGATGAAGGTGGTGTTGAAGGCGTCATCTGAAAATCGGAACAACACGCAGGTCTTTCCCACCCCAGAATCACCAATCAAGAGCAGTTTAAAGAGCAGATCATAGGTCTTCTTCGCCATCTGAGCTCTTATAAACACACACTGCTGAGAAACCGATAGAGACTGAGTGTGTGAGTGTGTGTGTGTGTGTGTATCCAAAAACACACACCGGACAGTCTCCTCACAGCTGAATTGCTTTGATTTCCTCTGTTGACTCTTTTTTTAAACTCCAAAGGAGATGTTTAAGATGTGCGTTTCCTCTGAAAGTGTGGTGTCTGGTGTTTTTAATGTCTCTGTCTTTCTTTCTCTCACACTGTCGGGACAAAATGGCTCCTCCGCCCGACTCTCTTTCTTCAAACTACACCAGCGATCTGATTCAAATTAAAGATATTCCGCTTCATCCCAGCGATGCCGAACCGCACAGATCTCGTTTGACAGCTGGATCCGAACCGACAGTCTGTACCGGGTCCGTTTGTGGAGTTTAGAAGAGGACAAACACAGAGACGACCGACCAACCGCCGTCGCCTTCGAATGGAGCCACCACGGCGACACCCTAGATTTCAGAGCCACGCCTCTCTTCCCGCCCCTACGTCAGCGCCTGGCTTTGTGATTGGTCGAACGCGCCGCTTTTCAAACCCATCTCGAACGCTGATTGGACGGAGAGCCAACAGTCTGGAGACATGAGGGCGTTATTGACGTAGCTCTTTTGGGGAGTGTGAACGCATCTGGCGCAGCCCAGAACCTGGGCCCTAACGGGGCCCTACAGTCGGTTCCGTCAGCCCCAAACAGCGCTGCTGGGTGTGATTGGGTCACCGTGACGAATACAGATGTTAAATCAAACCCTTTGATGACAGTCCGGGCGTGGCACTTTTAGAACATTTCCGTTTGTGTCCCTGGAGCACAAAACCAGTCATAAGAGTCAACTATTTTGAAATTGAGATTTCTTCATCATCATTTCCATCGATGTATGGTTTATTAGGAAATGCCAATATTTGGCTGAGATACAACTATTTGAAAATCTGGAATCTTAGGGTGCAAAAAAAATAAACAATTTTGAAAATCGCATTTAAAGTTGTCCAAATTAAGTTCTTAGCAATGCATATTACCAATCAAAAATGAAGTTTTAATATATTTACAGTAGGAAATTTACTAAATATATTTACTTAATATCCTAATGATTTTTGGCATAAAAGAAAAATAGATCATTTTGACCCATACAAGTCACATTGTTGGCTATTGCTACAAATATATGTTACTTATGACTGTTTTGTGGTTCAGGGTCACATTTGACAGCGCGACAGTTATCCGCTGACAATGCCAAAACGTGGTATTGTGGTATTTTTAACATAGCAATACCATGGTACTGTTATGGTACACGTCCAAATGGCATTATCATGCACTTACAGAAATATCCTTATATTACCATGTTCTTTGCACATTTAAGCCAAAGCAATAGGTTCAGAACAATTAGTTTTTTTCACACCAGTAAACTTGAACTACCGTTGAAATCTGTATCTAAAAGGCTCAGTGTGAAACAAAAGTATATAGACAAAACTGACAGTATAAACAAAAAAAGAGAAATTTGTAGCCTATAAAACAAACATTTGAGTTGACCGCATTAAACAAGTATGGCTCACACAAGTCACAGCATTTTGCAGACATCCAATAGATTTGTGATGAGAAAGAACCTTTTTTTCCTTAGTGTGAAGAATATTTTAATAATATATTTAAAAAAAAATCCCCTATAAAGGAACTTTTTGTGGAAAGTTTGGAAAGTTGACATAGATGGTAAAGATACTGTGGAACTATTAATGTCAATAAAGAGAGAAAAGTATGATATTACCAGTTTCCCAAATGAAGAGAATAAATCAAAATGCCCCATTTCCAAACTATCTGCAGACCACAAACTGTAAGAATCATCTCATTTTCTTGCTGGAATGAGTTCTGCACTCATGTCCTGTGAGGTTTGAGGAATTCGGCAATTGTTTGTAAGTCATTGAGCAACATTTTCCCTAATGCAGCTGTAAACATGCAGAAACCTGCTGTGACTCAGACAAGCATGGCTCAGAGCTGCTGGAGGTTTTATTCCTTTATATCTGTCAGTGAGTCACTCCTGGAGCACCATTTTCCTGTTTCCAAACCTTGCCGCTCAACGCCGCATGAATCTGGAATATTAGAGGAATTTCTTTGTGTTCGAATGTTTCTGTTTCTATTTCATTGTGTGATCATTCTTCTCTCTAAAAGCCAAGTGTGTGGGAAAAAAAGTTTCTCATTCTCAGGGTTCTTCATATCTTTTGATTGGGTTTTAAGCTGTCCGACAATCTGTGTGTGTCAGCAGAGGCGTAGCTGAGTGGTGTAAGTGAATCTGATGCTATGTGAGTCACAGTGGAGTTAAACATCTGGTTCTGTTAAATCCACCGGATGTCATACAGTGTTTGAGTCACAGCATTCAAAATCTGTTTCTATGTGCATACAATTTTTTTAACAGAATCAATTATTTAACGTGTCTTTGACATGTCAATTAATTTATTTATTTAACTTAATATAAACGGCCATTTACAGTACATTTATCATGCAGATAATTTTATAATATTAATATTATCCACCTAATTTTTAACATAACAGCGGGCCATGTTTAACTTGAATGAGCGAGACTTCCGGTCATTTGCTTCTAGTTATTTTACCTGTCCAAAAATAGTCTGTGATATTGCAAACTGGTAGCCTATTTGTTATCACATCATTTTAAAGTATTATTGTAATAATAAACACGCTGGTTTGTAGCGCAAAGAGTTTTACTGTTAACTGCACTTTGTTATTTTTCTATTTAGCTACATGTAGAGGTTAATAAAACGGAAGTCTTGCACATTTACAAATAGCTTACTTGCAAAATATTATGTATGTATAATGTATTTATAATATATAATATTTGCGGATCATTTTTCTAATGAATTCGTTTGTATAAGCTCTCTTCACAATGTCTTCACAATTGTTCCATATTGTTGTAAAGAGTAGCCTACCTTACAAACGCTGCAGTTACGCCATACATTGATAGAATACAATGTTATTGTCTAAAGGTTTTAAGGCTAAAAATGTTGAATATCAAATTACAAGACTTTTTACTGTTACTTCTAAGTGTCTCATGCTGACAGCCATCATTACAGGCCTCACTATCAGCTATTTGTTCATTTCAGGGTGGATTGATTTCATCCAAGATGTTTCACTAAGTGCTTTTGCTTCCTTCTGATAGATTAGCCTGCACGAACCCTTCTTCCCTTGCTTCAATCAAACCCAGGAGCTAGTCTGGTCACATTCTTGTGTCAAGCTCACTAAGGCTAATATTAGTGGTCTAAGCATCCTCTGTATGGGTCCTGAAATGGAATATATATAGCCAGGGAGGAGACTTCTGAATAATAATTTAGAATAACACAAATTAATTTGAAAAAGATAGGAGCTTCATGTAGAGTCTCTAGTGGTCAAAAATTAAACTATAACCACTAGATGGCGCGATTGATGTACACTTTACCAACCCAAAGCATAAAAAGTGGAATCTGATTTTAATTAGCCTGCAACACACATGATATATAATTTGTATATTAAAGAAAAAGTATATTCCTAGTAGGCCTATATCCACTACTGTAGGCTATTCAAAGTAAGTTTTAATGTCATTTTATCTTCACAGCAAAAAATGTACAGCAGGGCTATATTACACTTTAGGCTAATAGTCTTGAATATTTGGCTGGATCTTTGGGCTTTCTCCCTTTTCATCAGTGTTTGCACATTTTTAGCTTAAGTAAGCAGATATGATGGGTAAAAATGCAGATACAAAAAAATGTAAATAGCCGAGTTATGAATATGAAGAATGAACTGAATGAAATAATGATGAACAATAAAATTTAAAAAGTAAATTACATTGTAAAAAACATATGGTTATTATAGGCTATGGTTATTTTTTTTGTTACATTTTTTAGCCTACATCTTTTTTTGTAGCCTATATGTATTGCATTAATTTGCATTTTATCAAGCACTGATCTGATCTGATCCATACTTAATCTAATTGAATCAGCATTAAACCATTTAACTCCAAATCCCAAACACCCCTGGGGTCATCCGCAATGATCGCACTGATGCAGGAGACTGTGTGTGTGTGTGTGTGTGTGTGTCCATATGTGTCCATATGTGTGTATATAGTGTTGCTATTTACGCCATTTTTTTAACGATTTTGCCCTGGATTTTCATAAAGTGGTTTATAAATATGAGTAGTTGCAATTTTCTGGACATAGGCCTATCAACTTTTTCTAGTTAATAAAAATAATAAATATTAAAAATAATAAAAATTATTTAAGGATGATTATGTATGCATACAGAAACTATTATAGGCCTAATGCACAGCATCATATTTTTTTTCTAAAGTTGAATGAATAAAATTTTAACACATTTTTCTTTGTTCAGTTGGCCTATTATTATTTTTTAAATAGCCTATATATAGGTTGGCCTATTTAATGGTTAGAGTCAATTAGCCTACTGGATCGCCTTTAAGTCTGTGTAAACACACATTGTATTACATTTATTTCTCTAATTTAAAATAATTTTATAATTTGTAATCAGAATGCTGAGAAAATCCTTTTTTCAAATCTTAAGTAAAAAATTGAGGTATGAAATTTCTGTAATATAGCAGAGCCATAATTGCTTAAAAATTCAGTATGCTTGTTTCTCTTGAGAGACCTGGCAACCCTGATGTGAGTGAGTGAGTGTGTGTGTGTGTATGTGTGTGTGTGTGTCTGTGTGTGTGTGTGTTTGGGCAGGGCTGCAGTGAAGCGCAGCTGATGTGTGTGATTCTCTGTCAGACGCGTTTGTATTTCAGATCTTCCTGTGATTCGATGGAAATCGGTGAGATATTTTGAGCTTATGATTTCATCCATACGTGTTCATGACGGAACCGCATTTATTTTTTATTCATTCGTGCAGACCGCGGACTGACATTATGCGCTCGGTAACCGGGTGATGCTGATGCTGATGCTGACATCTTCCATCATCCATCTGCTTTAACGGGAATAGTGCGCTCATTCGTGATCCATTCATCTCGTAGACGGGTTCAACATGTCTATGAAAGCAAAAAACGGCGAGGCGGTGAAGGTGGTGGTTCGGTGTCGCCCGCTCAACCGTAAGGAGGACTCGATGGGGTATGAGAATGTCGTGCAGATGGATGTGAAACTGGGCCAGGTGGCCCTGCGGAATCCCAAGGCGGGTCTGGGAGAGCTGCTCAAGACCTTCACTTTCGACGCGGTTTACGACGCGTGTTCCAAACAGAGCGACATGTACGACGAGACGGTGCGGCCGCTCATCGACTCGGTTCTGCGCGGCTTCAACGGCACCATCTTCGCGTACGGCCAAACGGGAACCGGGAAGACATACACCATGCAAGGCCAGTGGCTTGACGCCGAGCGCCGCGGCATCATCCCAAACTCGTTTGAGCACATCTTTACGCACATCTCGCGCTCTCAGAATCAGCAGTATCTGGTCCGGGCCTCTTATTTGGAGATCTACCAGGAGGAGATCCGAGACCTGCTCACCAAAGACCACAGCAAGAAGCTGGAGCTGAAGGAGAGTGCTGACTCAGGGGTCTACATCAAAGATCTGTCCTCCTTCGTCACCAAGAACGTGAAGGAGATCGAGCACGTGATGAACGTGGGGAACCAGACCAGATCGGTGGGTTCTACTAATATGAACGAGCACAGCTCGAGGTCTCATGCTATCTTTATCATCACGGTGGAGTGCAGCCAGCTTGGGCCGGATGGACAGAACCATATTCGCGTTGGCAAACTCAACTTGGTGGATCTGGCGGGCAGCGAGCGACAAACCAAGACTGGCGTCCAAGGAGAACGTCTGAAGGAGGCCACCAAGATCAACCTGTCCCTCTCCGCTCTGGGAAACGTAATCTCTGCGTTGGTGGATGGGCGAAGTTCTCACGTTCCCTACCGTGACTCTAAACTCACGCGGTTGCTGCAGGACTCATTGGGCGGGAACGCCAAGACCATCATGGTGGCCACGTTGGGACCGGCCTCCTACAATTACGAGGAGACCCTGACCACCTTGCGTTATGCCAACCGCGCCAAGAACATCAAGAACAAGCCTCGCATCAATGAAGACCCCAAAGACGCTCTCCTGAGGGAGTTCCAGGAGGAGATCGCCCGGTTGAAAGCGCAGCTGGATAAACGTGGAATGCTCACCAAGAGGAAGAGGAGGAGCAGGAGACTGAGGAAGATCGGAGATGGTGGCGAGGTTGAAGAGGGAGAGGAGGATGATGTTGAAGATGAGGAGGAGGAGGAGGAGGAAAGCGTGGAGAAGGAGGCACAGGAGTACATGAAGGAGCAGCAGGAGAAGCTGCAGAGAGAGAAGGAGGCCATCAGAGACGATCATTCTCTGGTGGCGGAGGAGAAACAGAGACTCCTGGAGGAGAAAGAGAGGATGATGAGGCATCTGAAGAAGGAGCAGGAGGCCACAGAACTCCTCACAGCCAAGTTTAAGGTGACTAAGATTGTGTGTGTTGTGTTTATGGTTGTATCGGGTTCCATTGATGTGTGTGTGTGTAGAATGAATTTAAATTGAATGAAATTTGAAACTTTAAATGACTGAAAGAACTATGAAAACATTCATTATATACAGTTTTTCGTAAATATAAATTATATAAATAATAAATATTTCAATTAAAAACAGACATAGATAGATAGATAGATAGATAGATAGATAGATAGATAGATAGATAGATAGATAGATAGATAGATAGATAGAGAGACGGAATGATAGATAGACAGAATAAAAAAAAAAAAAAAACTTAAAATGCACAAAACACAAAATCGTAGAAAATACGCAGTATGGAAAAGACAATAATGAAGATTTCATGCAGTGGAAATGTGGGCTGTTTGAAATGTCACTTTTGTGAGGTCCATTGTGTTTTAGTTATTCCATCTTCCATGGCCATCGGTTAGAATCAGGCCAGCAGACGCGTCTGTCCCAGTCAGAGTTGTGATGCTTATCGATCAAAAGCAAAAGCAAATCAAAAGAGGTCGACAAACGCTCTGTGTGTCAGAGCAGAGCACAGCTCAGGATTCATGTGAGTTTCCATGTGTTTGATCTCTGCTGTCACATCACAGCGTAACCATGACGACAGAGCCAATCCCTCCACTGCACAGTTCAACACAAGCGACTGTTGATCTTCTGAGGATGACAGTACTATGCGTAATCCTTTCATATCTAAACAAGACAGTAGCTGCTTTATTCAGAACAGTTTGCTTTTTTATTCCCATTGATGCCATCAGGTTATAGAGAAGTGTGTTCGGGGTACAGACCTTCAGCTGTGTGTGCGAGAGCGAATAGACTCAATCACAGACAGCTGATGGTGGATGACATCCCGCTGTGGTCAGCCAATCACGTGCTCGGTCATCATTAAGCCAATCAAAAGACAGTAAGCGGGCAGAGATTCTTTACACTGTCTGGAGAAAAAGCATTGATTACAGTTAACGTGCTAACACTAGTAAGGGTCTGATTCCTATCATCAGTGTCTGTGTGTCAGTTATTATCATTAAAACTAAATACAAAAAATATATATTTTTAAATAATATATACACTATTTTTAAACTATAATGCATAAACTATTCTAATAAAACTATTTTATATTGTATTTTTTAAATAAACATAACTTATTCATTTCATCTGGTTTCCAAGGCAACATTTTAAATGTTCATTTAGTTTAATTTTAAGTACAAAAATAACTGAAACTAAATAAACTAAAACTTAAAGCTATACGGCTAAGAAACAGACAACAAAATGACAAGAAATATTTAAAACAATTAAAATTAAAACATAAAATATAAAATATGATAATAAAAATTATATAATGATACTAAAAAAAATTATAGAAATAATAATAACAATTATAAAACTTAATAAAAAATAAAAAGCTGTATAGACATTTAAAAAAGCAAAAACTATAAAAATGACATCAACAACTAAATTACTAAAACTTTAACTAAAATTGAAATATAAAATATAAAAATATGATTGACAATAAAAAAAAAAGTAAACTTAAAAGCTGTATAAACATAAAAAAATATAAAAATGACAAAAACAATGAAATTACTAAACCTTTAAAATGAAAACAAAAACAGAAAAAAAAACATTAAAAAACTATAATAGCACATTAATTATAAAATAAGCCTGTGTGTTCTCTGTAATAGTCATGTGATGTGGTAAGGCATGACATCATGTCTTGAGTATATGTGACAGCAGAGCAGGCTGCAGTAGCTCTTCGTTCTCATATGAGAGGCGTTTGCTGAGGTTCTGGCCAGATGCAGGATGAGAGAGGGGCTTCAGATTTATAAATAACTCTAATTATTGGTGGGTCATTTCCTGACAGGTGATGATTCATCACAACCTCATCCTGTTCCCTGCGCTGTGAGCCAATCACATCACTCGATCTCAAACAATAACAGCAGCAAAGGAAATACATCACTGCTCGTCTGATTACAAACACAACGGCTGTGTTCACAATCACATACTACTCACTGTATATTTGCGTATGGACAGTGTATGTGCTGCACACATAGTATGAGTAGTATGGTGTCGTTCCAAACTTAGCTCGTGACTCAGTTTTTGTCCCAGATTGGTTGTGCTGCTGCAGTGAATTGAATGTTTAATTGTGAATCCCCGGCGCTCATGAGCCTGTTTTACCTGTGGAACAGACTAAACCACTTCACACACACGTTTAGCCTTTAATGTCTGTTTACACAACTCTCTTCTAGTTTAATTATAGTGTCATTTAAAGAAAGGACATGGGGGCGAGACAGACAGACAGGAAGAGACATAATTATATAGTGTCTTTTGGATTTGTTTGTGTGTGTGTGACTGTGTTTGGAGTATAATACTGTACTTTTGTATACTAGTATAATCATACTGTTTTTATACTGCCAATCACATAGAATGTAAGTGTTGCTGTTGTTAACAAAACTATTAAAAATCATTTTCATTAGTCAAAATAAACCTGAAATGAAGTTTAATATAAATACTGGATGGAAAACTTAAGCTAAACTGTTGCTTTGGCAGCTAACTGAAATAAATGATCTAAAGTACTAAAACTACTAAAACTAAAAAGTGGAAATAAAAATTAAATATGTATACTAATAAAAATGACAAAAACACGTAACAAAATTACTAGAACTTATATTAAAACGAATGTTAAAAACTCAAAATATTAATAAATGCTATAACATTATATACATACTGATCCATTAATATTGCATATTTGTATAATGCAATTTATAGATAATTTGAAGAATACTAAAATTACTCAAATAAACAGCTAAACAGAAATATATTAAAAATAAAAAAATGACAAAAGCACATAAGATTACTAAAAGGTATATTGAAATTAATATTAAAATGAAAATTGAAAATATAAAAATAAAGACTAATTCAAAATAATAATAAATACTACAACATTATATAAATAATACTGAAATAACACTGATTTATATGTATTTTTGTATGCATGGAATCCCCAGATGATGGATTAAAAATGCAAAACGACTGAACGCCACTTGCTGAATTAAACATTCAACATAATTGTTTCACAGTATATTGTTATATAATGAATGCTAGTATTCAGTTCCAAACATAGCCTGTGCGTGCTGACAGTAAACTCAGTCATTGGCCTTCTCCCAGCATGCTTTGCTGAAATATTGATGTGTCAGCATCTATGTGCCGGTGGGCAGAGCTTCTGTTTGGCGCTTCTGGCCAATAAATTCCTCAGCAGTGTGAATAGATAATGAGCCAGACTGGTCCTGAGCTCTGTTGCCATGGTGACGGGAGTGTGGGGGGTCTGGATGGAAAGGTCTCTGTTAAACGAGAGAATCTTCACTGCTGAGTGTGTGTGTGTGTGTGTGTGTGTGTGTGTGTGTGTGTGTGTGTGTGATGACGGAGCATCCTGCTGACACTTCCCCGGAGGCCCGCGTCTATTTTAAACCATCTCTCTGTTTCTCTATCTATTCTGTATCTTTTTTCCATCACTACTGTAACAGTATACTGTATATACAAGTCAAAATATTACTCAAGCCTCAAGACATGAGGGTGTAATGGGTTTAGCACTCTTTTATTTACATTTAACATTTATATATATATATTTTAAAATATTTTTATATTTTATACTCATTTTATAATTTGATATAAATTGTTTATGTACTAACATTACTACTTTGATACTAACAAAAATAAATTCAAATTAAATAGACATAAATAATAATAATAAGAAATAAATAAACTAAAAAATTACTAAGACTAAAATCTAAAATGAAAATGAAAAATATAAAAATGCAAAATATTAAAGACTTCTTTTTAAGACCTGGGTGTGTAAAGGGTTTTAAAAGGGTTTTATTTAAATTAGTTTTATTGTGAATTAAATGTATTATATTTTAATTGTTGTGGTTCTAACATTATTAAATTAGAAACTAAAAAGTAAATCAAAGTTAAATAGAAATATTTAAAATAAATGTAAAATATGATAAAAGCACATAAAATGAGCAAAACTAAAATAAAAAAAATTAAAACAAAAATATATAAAAAGCTAATTCAAAATATGAATTACTTCTGTCTGAGTGTCTACAGGGTTTAGCATCATATTTTATTTAGCACCACATTTCTTAAAATTTTATTTTTTTTGTGAATTAAATGTATCATCATTTAATTGTACTGACATTAAACTAAAAATTAATTAGAAATGTTTAGAAAAATTTTAAAAAGACAAAACACAAATAACGAAAAGTCTAAAATTAAAATTATAAAATATGGAAAAAAACTCATTCAAAATAGGAATTACTAACATTTTATTATATTATATTTTATTATATAATATAATTTATTTATATTTATTTTTGTGTTGGAAAGAAAAAAATTGCAGTAGGCCATGTAAAACTGCTTCAGGACCAGTTAGGTGCATTGGGCCAAATATTACACCTAATTAATATTCATAACCATGATGATAAGATTATAATATATGTGTGTGTATTATATGTATTATAGTTTAATTGCTTGGGTTTTTTCTATTTTAATTGTTTCTGTTGGTAACACTGCAAGGTAAAAATTGCATTAGTCTAAGTTAAACTGCTTTAAGACCAGTTATGTCACCTAATTAATATTCATGACCATGCTGATAAGGTTTATAATTGTCTCCGCCCCTCTGCTTGGCTGTACATTAACCCCGAGAAGGTTTTGGTTCCATGCATGGGACAAAAAGCCCATTCTGTCCATCTTTCCATGTCTCTGTATTTTCTCTCCTCCCTTTCCCTCCGTTCCAGTCCCGTGATCACAGGAGAGAAGAGGGATGTGTGCTGTGGAGTCTGATGGGTCCTGACAGGGTGTTTGGGATGTTATGAGCCAGTCTGACCATGCGGGTCAGCTGTAGTTCTGGGTTCAGGCTTTGTTCTTGTTTCTGTTGTGGCTCTTTGACAATAATCTTTGTGTGTTGCTAAAGCCGCGAGCTGCTGCCGTCCACAAAGAGAGCTCTGTGTGTCGAGTGGGGGAGGAGATTCACAGAGCTGGTTTCCATCATGCCTTCCAAAAGCTCGTTCACACTCACAGCCATTTGTAGCAAGAAAGAAACCACAAGTCGTCTGTTTTCAAAGAGAGTTGGTGATTTCAGGCCATTTGAGTGACAGCAATCGTTTGTGATGCAACAAATAATTTAGCAGGTTTCTATTTGTGCAGTATCACACCGGAAAACGACAATCAAATCTCATTGGTCCAAAGTTCCACTGCACTTAAACATATTTTTAGATATTGTATAATACTACTGTTTAATTTGGGGTCAGTAAGAGTTTGTTCTTCAAATAAATGAGTATTTTAATTATATTTATTAATTGTTGAATCTAGAAAAGTGAAATATAAATATTTTTTTAAAAGCAAAAACTAAAAAAAATGGCAAAAGGACATAAACATGAAAATTGAATAATTAAAAAAAAAATGAAAATTTGTGTTATTTTAATTTATATAATATATAAATGTATAACTGAAGTTTTTGAATTTAGTTTTTTAATATATATTCGTAAATTACATGTATTATAACTGTTCTGGCACCAAAACGCAAAAGAAAAAAAGAAAAAAGCACATAACAGAATGACTAAAACTTAAAATGATTAAAAAAAATTAACAAGCTGATTCAAAATATTAATAACTTCCATTTGAGACCTGAGTGTCTAAAGGTTTTAGCACCATTTTATTTCATTTTCAGTCATTTTTTACTGAATTAAATTGTACCATATTTGAACTGGATTGGTACCAAAATTACAAAAAAAAAATAATTTAAATATTTAATATAGAAATATTTAAAAAATAAATAAATAAATATAAAACACCTAACAGAATGACTAAAACTAAAATGAAAAAAAAAAACTAAAAATATGAATGACTTCTGTTTGGGTACTTAGTATCTGCTGAAGGGTTTTGCACTTTTTTTATTTTTCTGTGAATTGCATTTATTATATTTGAATTGTTTTGGTATCAATATTAGTAGCGCTGAAAAAAGTTCAAAATAAATATTTAAATAAAAAAAAACTAAAAAAATGACGAAAGCACATAAAATGATTGAAACTTTTGAACGGTAGAATATATAAAAAGAAAAAAAAAAGTCTGTATTCATCATAATTAGCTTTATATGAAAGCAGCTGAAGTGATTTGATATATCCTAATGAGTGTGACCTCCACATGTGATCCGCTGCTGATGTTGACAGGCGATGGAGAGCAAGCTGCTGGTTGGTGGGAAGAACATTATTGATCACACTAATGAGCAACAGAAGATGCTTGAACAGAAAAGACACGAGATTGCAGAACAGGTAACACACTCTGTTTTAATGTTTGCAATTACTGGTCACACAAAAAACAACACACTCCACCTTCAGCATCCTGTGCTCGTGTACAACACATAACTGAGTGTGTGCATCTGTGTGTGTCTGCAGACACGCAGAGAGAGAGAAATACAGCAGCAAATGTTCGCTCAGGATGAGGAGACACTAGAACTCAGAGAAACGTTCTCCTCACTGCAACAGGAAGTGGAAGCGAAGACCAAGAAACTCAAAAAGGTGAGATATGTGTATAGTTTTTCATTAATTTTGTCATTTTTACTTTCAATTATTTTAGTACATCAAGATAAACTAGATAAAAATAGGAAATGTTGCCCTGCAACTAGCTAAAATAAAATAAGTTTAAGAGTTAAGTGTACTGTGTGTGTGTGTGTGTGTGTGTGTGTGTGTGTTTCTTGAGCAGCAAATAATCATATTACAATGATTTCTGAAGGATCATGTGACAGACTGGAGTAATGATGCTGAAAATTCAGCTTTGATCACAGAAATAAATTATTTTACTTATAAACTTATTTTAAATAATAATATAACAATATTTTATATATTTTATCATTTAATATTTTAAGTAATAATATTCCTATAATAATTCTATTTTACTGTATTTTTAATCAAATAAATGCAGCCTTGGTGAGCATAAGAGACGTATTATAAAAATATTAAATCTGACCATTGTCAAACATCAGACTCCTTTGAATGAGCAACCACTGAACAGACTGACAACAAATATAAGTGTAACAGCTCTGAGGTCCCTAACTCCTGTTCCTCTTGCTCCCCCCTTAATTCTGGACCTTTGACCTCTGACCCCTGGATCACCCCTGACCCCACTCCCTGTGAAAATAAAACACCTTTTATCAGTACAAGAAGGTTAGTTTGTTCTACACTTGCTCGGTTGCTGAATGTCAGAGGCTACGAGGCTAATGCTAATCTTGGCCTTAAAGCGTTATGAAAAGCACAAACGCTTGCACAGCAACTAATTCTAGCCAACCTGCTTTAATCTTCATGGCTACCGCTGGCATGCTAACCACCAAAACCCTCCCCCTGAAGCTCTGATGACTTCAGAGATTCATTCTCAATAGCAGACAGGCCAAACAGAACTGAGCTCCACCGTTCCCACATTAATCTGCATGCCACTTCCTGTCAGAACACATCACTTCCTGTTGGGTTCTGAGCGTGGAATAACTGCTGTGATGTTCAGATGAAACACAGCCAGATGCCTGAAAGTTCTCTAGAGCCTTTAAATGCTCCTTCCTGACCTTCACCTTTAACCCCTGCTGACCTTTCACACTAACACTGACTGAGCATTGAGTGACTGCATGAGAGTGGTAATGATGATGATGATGGATGGGTGGGTGGATGGATGGGTGGATGAAGATGAAGGATGGATGGATGGATGATTATGAAAGATGGATAAATGAGTGATGATGATGAAGGATGGATGGATGGATAGATTGATAGATAGATGATTATGATGAAGGATGGATGGATGATTAAGGAAGGATGGATGGATGGATGGATGGATGATGATGGATGGGTGGATGGATGGATGGATAGATGAAGGATGGGTGGATGATGATGATGATGATGAAGGATGGATGGATGATGATGGAGGATGAAGATAAAGGATGGATGATTATGATGAAGGATAGATGGATAGATAAATGATGATAACTAAGAATGGATGGATGATGATGAAGGATGGACAGATGATAATTAAGATAATGGGTGGGTGGGTTTATGGATGATGATGATGATCACACATTCTTTCTCTCTTTCTCTGTTTGTGTGTGCAGCTGTATGCGAAGCTTCAGTCTCTTAAGGCTGACATTCAGGATGTGAATGATGAGCATGTGAGGAGCCGGCAGGAGCTGGAGCAGACACAGAATGAACTGACCAGAGAACTCAAATTCAAGTGAGACTGAGATCATTTACTTTATCTGTGCATGCTTTTACCATTGCTGACGTTTAAGAGCAATCACACAGCTGCATGAATGTCGGCAGTGTCCACAGCTAATGTGTCTGTGTCTCTGCAGATATCTGATTATAGAGAACTTTATACCTCCTGAAGAGAAGAATAAAATCATGAACAGACTTCAGTTTGATGCTGAGGAAGACCAGTGGAAGTTTCAGCCTCTCGTTCCAGCAGAGAAGTGAGTGAACCTCCATCCATACATGTGATGCATCAGACACTAATACTTTATATTTACTGCTCTCCACATTTTAGGATAATAGTAAAGTCATCAAAATGATTGAATAGCACAAATGGAAAAATGTTTTTAGTTTTGAATCAAAATTTTATTAGTGCTGGGCAACGATTAATCGCAATTAATCACATCCAAAACAAACGTTTTTGTGTACATTATAAATAATCACAGTACACAAACATATATATTATGTATATATAAATACACACACATTCATGTATATATATTTAAGAAAAATATATTTATATATTAAATATTTATATATAATATTAATTATTTGAATATAAATATATACATGTAAATATTTTCTAATTATATACTGTATCTGTGTGCCTTTATATATAAATAATAAATATACACAGAACACACACACACATATATTATGTACACAAAACTTTTATTTTGGATGTGGCAATTAATCGTTGCCCAGCACTAAAATTTATACATAGGCAGAATTTTTATAACCTTTCAAACAAAAGTTCTTCTGTTCCTTTAAAACATAAATACCATGGTACTTATCTGGTACTTCACAGAATACCATGGTATTATACCATAGTACACCATGATTATTTATCATAGGGTGTATTGATTACAGGGTTTATTATTGTTAACTAAAACCATAAAAAACATTTTCATTAATGCAAATAATATAAATGTTAACTGAAATGAAATATTTAAACTTATTTTATTTTTAGCTTGTTTTCATGGCAATATTTCTAATTTACATTTAGTCTAAGTATTAAAATAATTACAAGTAAAATAATGAAAAAAAGACATTTTAAAAACAAACAAAATTACTAAAACTGAAAATATAATAAAAATTAAAATCAGAAAATATAACAATAGTATCTGATTAAAAATAGTAACAAAAACTATAATATTATTTCTACGTGTTTTTCTGAGCAGAACAGAGCAGATACTGATAGTGAAGCTGATGTTCTGCTCTGTTTTCTGTGTTCACGCAGTAAATTCACGCAGATGAAGAGAAGACCCACCTCCGCTGTGGGATACAAGCGACCAATCAGCCAGTACGCCACGGTTGCCATAGCGATGGGAGCTCATTCCAGATACAGGGTACGTTTATGGAGAGAGAGATGGAAGTGTAGGAAGAAAAAGTGGAACGTGGCCAGAGGATGTTAAATCAGATAGTTCATGTTCTGGTCTGTGTGATTATGTACAATGCAAATATATGTTGAGAATGTTATTTATAAATAGTAATTAAGAAAATGATTTTTTGCAGTGTGCTGTGCTTGTGTCTTTTGTCCCTCATGTCCCTCCGTAGGCAGAGAATATAATGGTTCTGGAACTGGACATGACTCCCCCTGTCGTGTTTCAACTGGACCTCTCGAGGTCTGGATCAGAGGTGGAACTGTCCCGAGACGTTCTGTTGGACAACACCAGTTACAGAGAGAAATCAGCGGCCGGACGGGTCAGAAAATCTCAGTCATGGTTAGTAAAAGATTTAACAATCATTATATGTATACACACACACACACACACACACACACACACACATATATATATATATATATATATATATATACGTACATAAAGAATTATAACTTTTTTTTACATATTCAAATATAATTTTTATATACATTATATACTTGTATATAAAAAATATGATGTATATTATATTATGTATATAATCATTTTTTTAAATAAAAAAATATATATATTTATACTGTATATACAAATTGTATTTGAATATATAAAAATATAATTCTTTAAATAAATATAGTTAAATAATTTAATGTAATAATAATTTAATAATGATAATTAATAATATATATACAAAACAATATATAATATAATTAATAATAAATATTGTTTGTGTGTATATATATATATATATATATATATATATATATATATATATTAGGGCTGCCACTAACGACTATTTAAAAAAAAATGACTATTTTATTTGTGAGAATGACAACATATCCACACGTTCTAGTCTACTAATAATAAAATTATAATCGAAAAACACTTTTTAAAGGAGTATTTACCAGAAATATTATTTACCAGAATTTATTTAGGTGAAAAATGTAAATGTGCAGTATTTCTGAAAAAACACTTTTTTTATATATATAAAATCAATTAATTGGATATGCTTTTTATTATTAAAATTTAATGGAACAATTCAAATTTGTGGTAATAAAAATGGATTTAAGTGAACAATAGCTTTTAAAATGACTTAAAGTACATATATAATAGCAATGATGCAATAATAATTAGTTCAAATAAAGTATCAAAAGCAAGAAATCATATGATTTTATTGAACAAAACTGTTAAAATACATAATGTATTATAAACAATAGAGTTAATGTAGATTATGCATAACAACAAAGGCCTGCAGGAGGCGCCAGCTGCCTGATTATTGTTTTTTACACATTACTGTTTAATATTGACCAAACACCATTTAATTCAAACGTACACTTAATCTTTAATATTTGGCCATTTCTTTAAGACAGAAATGCTACAGCCGCTGTAATTAAATGAATATGTGGACATCAAACCGTGTAAACTCAGAGTGAGGCTTTGAGATTTATTTGGAAATCTCGATGTATTCTGTGTTAGTGTAGATTTATAAATGATTTACATTACAAATCTGATGAAATGGCGCACGTTGCGTTCCCAGATGAAGGTTATAATAAACCCAAACTCACAACAGCATGCAGAGATGAGTTTGAGTCGCTCCACATGTAAATGATAACAGTTTCTGTGGAGCTACGTGCTTAATCTACACGCATGGAAATATTAAAGCGCATATACTGTGTGAACTGCATCTCATATAATTATTGAATTAAATCATAGTGAATTCATAATTATGCTTATTTATGATTTTTAAATGGGTTTAATATATCATGCAGCTAAAAGACAAAGAGTAAATTAAAACAAGATTAAATATTGAATATTATATTTTTAAATTTAAATTTAAATTTACTTACACACACGCAAACATATAGTGTCTGCTGTATATAAAAATTATATTTTAATATATAAAAAATGATCATTCTTGAAATAATTAAATACAATTAAATATAGTTTAATAATAATAATAATAAAATAGGAAAATATATAAAAAACTTTATTAACATTATAATTATGTTAATAAATAAAATATTTAATTGTTTAAAAAATATTTATAATATTTAATATAAGTAAATATAACTTCATAAATTAATTTGGGTTTTTTCTTAAATGATTTGTGTGTATGATTAGATTAAATTGGGATTATAGTGTGATATGGTCCATACGGTAATCCAAGATTAACTCATAATCTCTATAACATAGTGCTCATGTACGTAGTTGAATCAGATTTCCAGTAGAATTGCAATTGAAATCTATTTCTTGACTCCTAACTTGATTGGACTGCCAAAATAAATACATTTTGACTAATTATTGTTTTAAAAAATAAAACAAAAACACTTTGATGTTGCTACTAGCTGCATTAAACATGCACTTAATAAGACCACAGTGTCACATAATTTCTATCATCATCATCATCTATTTATAACAATAGTAACACATTCAAACAATTATACTAAGTCATCTAGCTATTCTTTGCATACTACATCTACTCCAAAACTGCTGTCGGTTCCAAGATAATGACATTATATGTGTTTGCAGGTGTCAGTCTCAGCAAGTCATTTCCTCCTCAAGCTCCTCCCTCTCTCTGGCATCCTCAGGGTCACACAGCTTGCCACACCCACAGAACATCACCATGGCAACAGCCCTGGAATGAGACTTGGAATGACCATATTCCTGCCCTCGTAAGGGATAAACAATAGTCAATCAATCCTACATAGACCAAGGAAGACGGGGGAGATGAACCGTCTGTCATTATTAACCAAGACTGGAGCGATCAAACCTTCAAGCAGATGAAAACCTGCTCGCGATCTGATGAAGCAGGACAAACCGTGAACGTGGGACTAGACCCACCAACTCATCAGGACCAATGAAACGATCAATATTAGTAACGTGATTCACCCTTTCGCTCTCTCTTGCGCTCTGCTCCTCAGGACAGTGGAGACACTTTAATAACTGCCATCAACAGCACTGAATAACACCGCCTCACCTGACACCTGAGGCTCGTTAAGATAGTTATTTTCATTCATTTTGCTGCTTCCAAAACCGTTGGTCAACCTCAGTGTGTTTGTACTGACCTGCACGGGTCTGATCCAGGAGTAGAGCCACACGCACCTCGAATGATGGAAGCTAAACGGACGGGGCTTTCAAGACGAGAGCTGAGCAAGAGGGGCGTCTCTCTTTCTATCTGCATGTCTTACTGTATGTGTGTGTCTTTGTGATTCTGATCAGGGTTCTGGACGGGAGTCGGGCGGCTGATTGGCTGGAGGAAGGATCGATAGGGTTCCCATGGGCTCATGGAAAACCTGGAAATGTCAGGGAATGCCATTGGTTTTCCAGGCCTGAAAAAGTCATGGAAGTTAATAGAATGTTAGTTGTGGAGATGTAATTTATGCAGTTTTAAAATATAAATATACACATAATATAAATATAAACATTACAACAGAATTGAAAAAAAGTATTAAACAATGACAACAGCTGTCATAACACACATATATATATATATATATATATATATATATATATAAAACCATATATAGATATATAAAACCAAAGTTTGGGGTCATTAAGTTTGTTTTTCACAAGGCTGCATTTATTTGATCAAAAATACAGTAAAAGTGGTAGTATTTTGAAATATTACTACACTTTAAATTAACTGTTTTAAAGAACCATTTATTATTATTATCAACATTAAAAACAGTTGTGCTGCTTCATATTTTTGTGGAAACCATGATTTTTTTCAGGGTTCTTTAATGAATACAACGTCCAAAATGACAGCATTTATTTGATATAGAATTTTTTTAACTATGCATTTTTTAATGCATAATTTTTTTAATAATGCATCCTTGCTGAATGAAGTATTAATTTCTTTTTAAAAATCTTAGTGATCTTAAACGTGTTTTTATATATATATATATATATAGATTAAAAGGTGTGGGAACCCTGGCTCTAGAAGGACTTGTGCTCTAGAATAGTCTGTACAGAGAGATCAGAGCATGTACTATATGAGCTGGGCTTTGCTTAGACCTTTAAACCACTGCACTAACTTAAAGCAATGAGACAGAATAGACAAAAACATTCATACACACATATATGCCTTGCTTACTTGATTTCCTCAAAGCAGCAGCCATGTTATCCAGCCGGAAGCCCCTCTCCTGTAATTATGAACATTTGTGGAGTTTGGTTATGTACAGGAGATCAGCGTGTTCACGTGTGTCAGACCTGTGTGTTATTGGATCATGAGCTACTCTCACTGGATGGAATTAAAGGAGCAGTTCTCTGGCAAAAGTTGATTGTGTTTGGGAAAGTTTCTCTTTTCGCATGTAAAACTGCATCAGTGGGTCTGATTTCAAGGCCCATTCACAGGAAGAACAATAACTGTAAAGATAACATTAATGACTATATGTGACCCTGGACCACAAAACCAGTCTTAAGTCGCTGGAGTATATTTGTAGCAATAGCCAAAAATACATTGTATGGGTCAAAATGATTGATTTTTCTTTTATGCCAAAAATCATTATGATATTAAGTAGAGACCATGTTCCATGATGATATTTTGTAAATTTCCTACCGTAAATATATCAAAACTTAATTTTGGATTAGTAATATGCATTGCTAAGCACTTTATTTCAACAACTTTAAAGGTGATTTTCTCAATATTTTTTTGCACCCTCAGATTCCAGATTTTCAAATAGTTGTATCTCGGCCAAATATTGTCCTAAACCATACATCAATGGAAAGCTTATTTATTCAGATTTCAGATGTATAAATCTCAGCTTAAAAAAATTGACCCTTGTGACTGGTTTTGTGGTCCAGGGTCACATATTGGCTCCACCCCAACACAGGATAACGTCACGCTTCGTTCCGATCTGAATCAAATGATTAACGAAACGTGCTCCAAAGTTCCAATATAGGCCTATATCAAATGATTTGCGAACCCACTGCGAAGTCCCGATCTGAATCCAATTATTCGCAAACCCGCTCCAATCGAAGTAATTTGCGATTCGAGCTTGGAAGATCTGATCTGAATCAAAAGATTTACAAACCCGCTTAGTTCCAATCTGAATCAAATGATTAGTGATACATGCTCAAAGTCCCGATCTGAATCAAATTATTCATGATACGCACTCCGAAGTTCTGATATAAATGATTCAGTTCTGATCAAATGATTCACAAAGTCGCTCCGATCAAAGTCCTGATCTAAATCAAATGATTTGCCATGCGAGCTCCGAAGTGCCGATTTTAATGAAATGATTCATGACATGCACATCGAAGTTCCGATATAAATCAAACGATTCATGAACCCACTCCAAAGTCCCGATCTAAATCAAATTATTTGCGATATGCTCTCCGAAGTTCCAATAAATGATTTGCAAACCCACTCAGAAAGTCCCGATCTAAATCAAATGATTCGCAATGCAGCTCCGAAACTCCGATCTGAATAATGATTCACGAATCCCCTCCGAATTTTCGATCTAAATCAAATGATTCACGAACCCCCTCCGAAGTTTCGATCTAAATCAAATGATTCACGAACCCCCTCCGAAGTCCCGATCTGAATAATGATTCACGAACCCCCTCCGAAGTTTCGATCTAAATCAAATGATTCACGAACCCCCTCCGAAGTTCCGATCTGAATCAAATGATTCACGAACCCCCTCCGAAGTTCCGATCTGAATCAAATGATTCACGAACCCCCTCCGAAGTTTCGATCTAAATCAAATGATTCACGAACCCCCTCCGAAGTTCCGATCTGAATCAAATGATTCACGAACCCCCTCCGAAGTTCCGATCTGAATCAAATGATTCACGAACCCCCTCCGAAGTCCTGATCTGAATAATGATTCAAGAACCCCCTCCGAAGTCCCGATCTGAATGATTCACGAACCCCCTCCGAAGTCCGATCTGAATAATGATTCACGAACCCCCTCCGAAGTTCCGATCTGAATAATGATTCACGAACCCCCTCCGAAGTCCCGATCTGAATGATTCATGAACCCCCTCCGAAGTTCCGATCTGAATAATGATTCACGAACCCCCTCCGAAGTCCCGATCTGAATGATTCAAGAACCCCCTCCGAAGTCCCAATCTGAATAATGATTCACGAACCCCCTCCGAAGTCCCGATCTGAATAATGATTCACGAACCCCCTCCGAAGTCCCGATTTGAATAATGATTCACGAACCCCCTCCGAAGTCCCGATCTGAATCAAATGATTCACAAACCCCCTCCGAAGTTCCGATCTGAATAATGATTCACGAACCCCCTCTGAAGTTCCGATCTGAATTAAATGATTCTGAATGATTCACGAACCCCCTCCGAAGTCCCGATCTGAATCAAATGATTCACAAACCCCCTCCGAAGTCCCGATCTGAATAATGATTCACGAACCCCCTCCGAAGTCCCGATCTGAATCAAATGATTCACAAACCCCCTCCGAAGTTCCGATCTGAATCAAATGATTCACGAACCTCCTCTGAAGTTCCGATCTGAATCAAATGATTCTGAATGATTCACGAACCCCCTCCGAAGTCCCGATCTGAATAATGATTGACGAACCCCCTCCAAAGTCCCGATCTGAATAATGATTCACGAACCCCCTCCGAAGTCCCGATCTGAATAATGATTCACGAACCCCCTCCGAAGTCCCGATCTGAATAATGATTCACGAACCCCCTCCAAAGTCCCGATCTGAATAATGATTCATGAACCCCCTCTGAAGTTTCGATCTAAATCAAATGATTCACGAACCCCCTCCGAAGTTTAGATCTAAATCAAATGATTCAGGATACGTGCGCTTTGAAGTCCCAATCTGAATTAAAATGTTCACGATACGCAACCTTTGGAGCGGTTCGAAACAGTGAATAATTTTTCGATGCAATGGTTCAGGAGTTAGGAGTTCTGGCTAAGAGTTCGAAAACCTCAGTTTCACCCATCAATACGTGCTTTTAAAAACCATTACAAGCGATGTCGAAACTCAAAAAAGAATGCTCTTTTGAACTGGTTTTTGCTAGCGAATCGCTTGAACTTGAATGGTCGAAGTCACAAGTTTAAATCAATCGGAGTAATTCTAGCATAGTATGTTTCTCCGCTTTTCGGGCCTTCAGCAATGTTTACACAACACTGTTGCTTGCTAGTTTTATGAGATTAACTAAAATAAGAGACAGAAGTATGATGTTTACAAACAAAATATCCATATTTCCATTCCGAAGACTGCTTTCCACATCGAGGACATTCGGTGAGGTGAGCTAACGAGTGAAAACTCTCCATTAATATGATGAGCTGCACAAAATTCATGTTGGAAACGTTATGCATTATGATTGAGTTTGTAGCTTAAGCTATATTTTAAATAGTTTGACCACTGCAATTCATTTGAGGACAGCTCAGTAAAATTAGTTGAAACCAATCAGTCACCTCACACTGTTGAAGTGTGTGTTAAATGTATCAGTTCAATAAATATTTAAGAAATTATTGTTGTATTTAATAGTTTTGGTCTATATAGAGTGATGTAGACCACTGGTTCCCAACCGCGTTCCTTGAGGCCCCCCAACACTGCACATTTTGTGTCTCTCCTTTGTCTGACACACCCATTTCAGGTCTTGGAGTCTCTACAAATGAGCTGATGATCTGAATCAGGTGTGTTTGATTAAGGAGACATGGAAAACATGCAGTGTTGGGGGGCCTCCAGGAACGTCGTTGGGAACCACTGATATAGACAAAGCCTGCATCCGAAAACTGAAAAATGCTGCCTTCGGAGGACACATTCCAAGGCAGGAAGGCATCAAGGCACGTCCGAATCTGCTGAATCCAAAGTTTATCTTCACTTCCTGTCTCATGAGATACCTTCACCTGATCGATTTTTGAAGGCAGCATAGATGTAATCTTCGCTGCCTTTGATATCCCACAATCCTGTGCATTCCATTCCGTGACGGTTGAGCTAAAAAATAAAGATGGTGTCTGAAAGTTGCATTTGGTTGTTAGTTTGTGTGTAAATGTATATTTCTGATTAACTTTTTGCACTTTTGATGTTATTTCGTTAAACACTGCCTCAGAAGCCTGTACGAAATCAGTTTCTTGAGGTGCCTTTGTGCAAAAACGCTGCCTGCAAAGTCATTGCCTCATAAGGCATGGAGACAGCAAGTCAACTGCCTAAGTTTTAGGATGCAGCCTAAGGCCCGGTTTCACAGACAGGGCTTAGATTAAGCCAGGATTAGGCCATAGTTCAATTACAAAAACATTACTGGGTGCATCTTGAGACAAAACAAAGGCACCGATATGTTTTAAGATCAGTCAGTGCAAGTTTATTTCAGTCGAAACAGCTCAGACTTACATTTTAGTCTAGGACTAGGCTTAAGCCTTGTCTGTGAAACCGGGGGTAAATGTATGTGCACAGGTAGGCCTAATGTTATCTGTACTAACACTGATCAATTCACCTAAACATGGAAATCATGGCAGAATGAAAGATTCCTTTAAAGCCATCAGACGATAATTGTTTTTTTTTTTAAAGTGCAATGATCTTTTGATATGTAAACTATTTAATTTCATTTACCTGTCTTTAATCTAACTTTTAATATGTTTATTTATTTGTTTATATAGTCCTACCTATTTAAAAAAAAAATTGATTTAACCTGTTTTTGCCACGAAAAATGCCAATTTTTCTAATTTTATTTTTCAAAATGTAAAGGAATAATCCTGTTTGGATCATAATCATCATCCTATTTGAAATTGATTTCACCCACTCTTGCCATGAAAATAGACCTTTTTTCATGTTTGTCATCTTTTATTTAATTTGTCAGCTTTTTATTTTTTGTTATAAAAAATCATATGTTAATGAATCAGATTTTTGATGGCCTATCTGTTGTGTCTGATCTCCATTTTAAATGTCTATTTTCTCTATTTAAAAAAACCCAAACATATTTACATATTTATCTAATTATTTGTTCGTCTTTAATCTCACTTTAAAAACAAAGCAAGTAAATGAAAAGTCTCACGGTGATAGAAAAACAACTACCGTTCAAAGGTTTTGAGTTGGTAAGATTTTTTTATTTTTTTTTATTTATAAGACTTATAGTGTGAAATATATTTCATAAGTCTCTTATGATCACCAAGACTGCATTTATTTGATAAAAAATGCAGTAAAAACAGTAAATATTTTTGCAATAAGAAAACTGAATATATTTTAATTAATTCATCCCCGTCATCATGACATAACTGAATTTTTAGCATCATTACTCCAATTTCACATGATCCTTCAGAAATCATTGTAATATGCCAATTTGCTGCTCAGGAAACATTTCTTATTATTATCAGCGTTGAAAACAGTTGTGCTGCTTCATATTTTTGAGCAAACCATCATAGGCTAGTTTTTCAGGATAATGAATAAAAAGTTCAAAATAGAAATCTTTTGTACAATTATAAATATGATTATTGTTGCTTTTTCTGAATAATGTATTAACTTCTTGCCAATGATTCAATGATTAAGTCATTGAGGGCACAGGTAAGACAATCTCCCCCTCCCTCAGTCTGATGGAGGTTTACAGTAGAGCTGCTGATGCAGTTTATCTCGATCTTCTCTGAATAATTAACGTACGGGCCCACACGGTGCCTTCCATTACCGGTTAACTGGGGGAGGCTGGAGGTCGTGTGCCGGTGTCGTGTTCTGTTTAACCTACATGCGGGTCATTTCCCTTTCATCAGTGTCACTTCAGCGACTAAAGGACCGCTCACTAAACACTTGTGCGGGTTGATTTCATGATTGACTGGCCTCTTTAGAAAGGAGTTCACTCGATTTCACATTTTAAGCCCTGCTCAGGTAAGTGATATTGTGTACCATAATAAAATCAAATAAGTAATTCCTGATACCACACATAGCCTACATCACGTCTATTTGACGTCTGCATTTACATCTGGAAGAGTACAGTGTTCGCTCGTGCACGTCTATAGGACTTTCCTATCAGATGTCAAATAGACGTCTATTAGATGTCTTTAAGATGTTTGAGGTTTAGAATATATGTAAAACTGACATCTTACAGACGTCTATCAGATGTTTGTACACAGCAGATGCTTTCCAGATAAAACAATCTTTAACAGACTACTAGCAAAGCCTACATGTGCTATCTGGGCTCCAGATAAATCTCACTGAGTTTTATTGAACTGTTAAATAAATGGATGGAGACCGCGGGGGATAGCTATACTGAGAAATCCTTGAGGATCAGGGAATGAAGTCCTCGCTATGGGAATGGGCCAGAAATCCATCTCTGTTTCCATGACAACTTCTTTTTTGGTCATTGGACATTTTCTTCATGCACCAGTACTCCTCTCACACACACACACACACACACATTATTTTGTAGGCTATATATAATCAAATATAATCTTGTTAAGACGTTTTATTGGCATTTTGATCTGAGATGTCTCTTAATATTATCATAATGTTTTTGAAGGCAGATTAATTTGATTAAACTAATTTATGATTTCTGAAAATCACCTCGGAATCAGCGCCCTCTGCTGGATAGAACACACTGACTGACGTTCATGAAGAGATTCTCGCCTATTTGGGTTTTAGACACAGATTTGCATCTATAAGAGAAATATCTATATATTATGGATGAAAATAAACCCGCGATGCATCAGCACAAAAACTAATCTGACTGACGCATTTATGAAGCGCTGATGCCGCTTCTGACCGCTAGATGGCAGCGCAACAACATTCAAAATGACATGACCTTCACTGAACACTTCACAACATAGAAATGCAGAGCAGTTATTTAGGCCTATTAATTTATCTCCCTTGTGGAAAATTAAATCTTAAACAAGCCTATACTGGTTTGTTGGTCTACCAGCGTGATCTGCCTGGTGCTCAGCAGGTTTAGCTGGTCATCAAGTTTTCTTCCAACCTGACTAGGCCAAATGTGCCCAATATCAGCAAACGTCGAATGTCACACAAGAATAATTTGTTCAGTTTTGAAATAAATACAATACAATAAAGAACATATTCCTTAAACTACAAGTTTATCGACAACGCAAAGGCCCTTACATAGTGTTTATTTATTACATGATTTTATATTTAAAAATAATAAAAATAAAATAATTATTTTATTACAATATTTATAATTTAAATTATTATTATTACTATTATTTAAAAAAATATTAGATTCAAAATTTTGCATTTAAAATGTAAGTGCATTAAAAAAAATGAATACATTTTAAATTTAATTTTTTATTTATATTTAGAATTTTTAAAATAATTATGTATTTAACAACAACAACTCTTATTATTAAACAAATAATGAATACATTTTAATTAAAAAATTGTCATGTAAGTGCATTAAGTACCAGTTCAAGCTTTTTGTATAAACATGAGGAAAATAGTTAGACTGGTAATCTAGCTCAGTTTACTGGCTAACAATTATAAATTGAAGTCTTTGCTGTGCATAATAGGCATCTTCAAGTTAAGTGCTATATTCTTTCTCTCTTCAGAAATCAAATTAAAGCCCACTAAACATAAAATGTAGGGTCACAATTAGTACATTACAATATAATTCACAGCTGTTGCCTGATAATTATCATCATGTAAGCCATAATCAGGAAAAACCCTTCTTGTATTTGTACAGAAGCACTTCTTCTCCATTTAGATAACATGTTTGCCTCCACAGCGTCTGCAGAATTCCTTAAAAGACAGAGTTTTTATTGCACCGAACCCGTGGAGATCACCAGTTTACGGGCAGCGGGACAGTTAATGTTCAACTCATCTGGGAAACTGTGTTTATCTCCGTCCACATGATCACATTCTGAACAGGTTTAACACTCCCAGAGTTCCTGGCCTTCTAAGATGTCACGGACGCACAGAAATAGACTCGCTGCTCATCGGCTGAAACTCATCTGGGGACATTAC